>NW_028182301.1:1311333-2622666 GCF_964339955.1 Pipistrellus hanaki | reverse complement strand
AAATGTGTGTTATACAAGGCAGAATACCACTGAAATAGAGAAAGAAACACGTTCGGCAGCTTTGGAAAGCCTTACACTTCACTGAAATGTAATACTACACTCTATAACACAGTTGAGAGACAATGTTCCCGAGCTGCCTCAATTCATAACAGTGTGTAGGAAGTTGTTTGATAAAGTGGGCAAAGCTTATACTTGGACCAGAAGGCAGAATATAGGAAACTACATGAAAACATGGATAATTCAGGGAAAATGACTGTAAAAAGATGAGAACTTGTTTAGAACAGCTCAAAGAGATTCTCCAATCAGTTCTTAGTGTAGTAAAGGTAGCTAAGATCCGGGAAACCCTTAATTCGAGTTAAGATGACATGAAACACTGTATAAATCCTATATTCTTTACTTAAGGGAGAATAGAGTGGTAAATGTGTGTTATACAGGGCAGAATGCCATTGAAATACAGAAAGAAACGCATTCGACATATTTGGAAAGCATTACACTTCACTGAAATGTAGTACTACACTCTATAACACAGTTGAGAGACAATGTTCCCGAGCTGCCTCAGTTCATAACAGTGTGTAGGAAGTTGTTTGATAAAGTGGGCAAAGCTTATACTTGGACCAGAAGGCAGAATATAGGAAACTACATGAAAACATGCATAATTCAGAGAAAATGACTGTAAACAGATGAGAACTTGTTTACAACAGCTCAAAGAGATTCTCCATTCAGTTCTTATTGTAGTAAATGTAGCTAAGATCTGGGAAATCCTTAATTCAAGTTAAGATCACATGAAACACTGTATGAATCCTATATTCTTTACTTAAAGGAGACTGGAGTGGTAAATGTGTGTTATACAAGGCAGAATACCACTGAAATAGAGAAAGAAACACGTTCGGCAGCTTTGGAAAGCCTTACACTTCACTGAAATGTAATACTACACTCTATAACACAGTTGAGAGACAATGTTCCCGAGCTGCCTCACTTCATAACAGTGTGTAGGAAGTTGTTTGATAAAGTGGGCAAAGCTTATACTTGGACCAGAAGGCAGAATATAGGAAACTACATGAAAACATGGATAATTCAGAGAAAATGACTGGAAACAGATGAGAGATTGTTTAGAACAGCTGAAAGAGATTCTCCAAATCAGTTCTTAGTGTAGAAAATGTAGCTAAGATCCGGGAAATCCTTAATTCGAGTTAAGATGACATAAAACACTGTATGAATCCTATATTCTTTACTTAAAGTAGACTAGAGTGGTAAATGTGTGTTATACAAGGCAGAATACCATCGAAATAGAGAAAGAAACATGTTCGGCAGCTTTGGAAAGCCTTACACTTCACTGAAATGTAATACTACACTCTATAACACAGTTGAGAGACAATGTTCCTGAGCTGCCTCAGTTCATAACAGTGTGTAGGAAGTTGTTTGATAAAGTGGGCAAAGCTTATACTTGGACCGGAAGGCAGAATATAGGAAACTACATGAAAACATGGATAATTCAGAGAAAATGACTGTAAACAGATGAGAACTTGTTTAGAAAAGCTCAAAGAGATTCTCCAGTTAGTTCTTAGCGTAGTAAAGGTAGCTAAGATTCGGGAAATCCTTAATTCGAGTTAAGATCACATGAAACACTGTATGAATCCTATATTCTTTACTTGAAGGAGAATAGAGTGGTAAATGTGTGTTATACCAGGCAGAATACCATTGAAATAGAGAAAGAAACACGTTCGGCAGCTTTGGAAAGCCTTACACTTCACTGAAATGTAGTACTACACTCTATAACACAGTTGAGACACAAGGTTCCCGAGCTGCCTCAGTTCATAACGGTGTGTAGGAAGTTGTTTGATAAAGTGGGCAAAGCTTATACTTGGACCAGAAGGCAGAATATAGGAAACTACATGAAAACATGCATAATTCAGAGAAAATGACTGTAAACAGATGAGAACTTGTTTAGAACAGCTCAAAGAGATTCTCCATTCAGTTCTTATTGTAGTAAATGTAGCTAAGATCCGGGAAATCTTAATTCGAGTTAAGATCACATGAAACACTGTATGAATCCTATATTCTTTACTTAAAGGAGACTAGAGTGCTAAATGTGTGTTATACAAGGTAGAATACCATTGAAATAGAGAATTAAACACGTTTGGCAGCTTTGGAAAGCCTTACACTTCACTGAAATGTAGTACTACACTCTATAACACAGTTGAGAGACAATGTTCCCGAGCTGCCTCAGTTCATAACAGTGTGTAGGAAGTTGTTTGATAAAGTGGGCAAAGCTTATACTTGGACCAGAAGGCAGAATATAGGAAACTAAATGAAAACATGGATAATTCAGAGAAAATGACTGTAAACAGATGAGAACTTGTTTAGAACAGCTCAAAGAGATTCTCCAAGTCAGTTCTTAGCGTAGTAAAGGTAGCTAAGATCCGGGAAATCATTAATTCGAGTTAAGATCACATGAAACACTGTATGAATCCCATATTCCTTACTTAAAGGAGACTAGAGTGGTAAATGTGTGTTATACAAGGCAGAATACCATTGAAATAGAGAAAGAAACACGTTCGGCAGCTTTGGAAAGCCTTACACTTCACTGAAATGTAGTACTACACACTATAACACAGTTGAGAGACAATGTTCCCGAGCTGCCTCAGTTCATAACAGTGTGTAGGAAGTTGTTTGATAAAGTGGGCAAAGCTTATACTAGGACCAGAAGGCAGAATATAGGAAACTACATGAAAACATGGATAATTCAGAGAAAATGACAGGAAACAGATGAGAACTTGTTTAGAACACTGAAAGAGATTCTCCAAATCAGTTCTTAGTGTAGAAAAGGTAGCTAAGATCCGGGAAATCCTTAATTCAAGTTAAGATGACTTGAAACACTCTATGAATCCTATATTCTTTACTTAAAGGAGACTAGAGTCGTAAATGTATGTTATACAAGGCAGAATAACATTGAAATAGAGAAAGAAACACGTTCAGCAGCTTTGGAAAGCCTTACACTTCACTGAAATGTAGTACTACACTCTATAACACAGTTGAGAGACAATGTTCCCGAGCTGCCTCAGTTCATAACAGTGTGTAGGAAGTTGTTTGATAAAGTGGGCAAAGCTTATACTTGGACCAGAAGGCAGAATATAGGAAACTACATGAAAACATGGATAATTCAGAGAAAATGACTGGAAACAGATGAGAGATTGTTTAGAACAGCTGAAAGAGATTCTCCAAATCAGTTCTTAGTGTAGAAAATGTAGCTAAGATCCGGGAAATCCTTAATTCGAGTTAAGATGACATAAAACACTGTATGAATCCTATATTCTTTACTTAAAGGAGACTAGAGTGGTAAATGTGTGTTATACAAGGCAGAATACCAAAATAGAGAAAGAAACATGTTCGGCAGCTTTGGAAAGCCTTACACTTCACTGAAATGTAATACTACACTCTATAACACAGTTGAGAGACAATGTTCCTGAGCTGCCTCAGTTCATAACAGTGTGTAGGAAGTTGTTTGATAAAGTGGGCAAAGCTTATACTTGGACCAGAAGGCAGAATATAGGAAACTACATGAAAACATGCATAATTCAGAGAAAATGACTGTAAACATATGAGAACTTGTTTAGAACAGCTCTAAGAGATTCTCCGGTCAGTTCTCAGCATAGTAAAGGTAGCTAAGATCCGGGAAATCCTTAATTCGAGTTAAGATGACATAAAACACTGTATGAATCCTATATTCTTTACTTAAAGGAGACTAGAGTGCTAAATGTGTGTTATACAAGGCAGAATACCATCGAAATAGAGAAAGAAACATGTTTGGCAGCTTTGGAAACCCTTACACTTCACTGAAATGTAATACTACACTCTATAACACAGTTGAGAGACAATGTTCCTGAGCTGCCTCAGTTCATAACAGTGTGTAGGAAGTTGTTTGATAAAGTGGGCAAAGCTTATACTTGGACCAGAAGGCAGAATATAGGAAACTACATGAAAACATGGATAATTCAGAGAAAATGACTGTAAACAGATGAGAACTTGTTTAGAACAGCTCAAAGAGATTCTCCAGTCAGTTCTTAGCGTAGTAAAGGTAGCTAAGATCCGGGAAATCCTTAATTCGAGTTAAGATCACATGAAACACTGTATGAATCCTATATTCTTTACTTGAAGGAGACTAGAGTGGTAAATGTGTGTTATACAAGGCAGAATACCACTGAAATAGAGAAAGAAACATGTTCGGCAGCTTTGGAAAGCCTTACACTTCACTGAAATGTAATACTACACTCTATAACACAGTTGAGAGACAATGTTCCCGAGCTGCCTCAGTTCATAACAGTGTGTAGGAAGTTGTTTGATAAAGTGGGCAAAGCTTATACTTGGACCAGAAGGCAGAATATAGGAAACTACATGAAAACATGGATAACTCAGAGAAAATGACTGTAAACAGATGAGAACTTGTTTAGAACAGCTCAAAGAGATTCTCCAATCAGTTCTTAGTGTAGTAAAGGTAGCTAAGATCCAGGAAATCCTTAATTCGAGTTAAGATGACATGAAACACTGTATGAATCCTATATTCTTTACTTAAAGGAGAATAGAGTGGTAAATGTGTGTTATACAAGGCAGAATGCCATTGAAATAGAGAAAGAAACACATTCGACATCTTTGGAAAGCATTACACTTCACTGAAATGTAGTACTACACTCTATAACACAGTTGAGAGACAATGTTCCTGAGCTGCCTCAGTTCATAACAGTGTGTAGGAAGTTGTTTGATAAAGTGGGCAAAGCTTATACTTGGACCAGAAGGCAGAATATAGGAAACTACATGAAAACATGGATAATTCAGAGAAAATGACTGGAAACAGATGAGAGATTGTTTAGAACAGCTGAAAGAGATTCTCCAAATCAGTTCTTAGTGTAGAAAAGGTAGCTAAGATCCGGGAAATCCTTAATTCAAGTTAAGATGACTTGAAACACTGTATGAATCCTATATTCTTTACTAAAAGGAGACTGGAGTGGTAAATGTGTGTTTTACAAGGCAGAATACCATTGAAATAGAGAAAGAAACTGGTTCGGCAGCTTTGGAAAGCCTTACACTTCACTGAAATATAGTACTACACTCTGTAACACAGTTGAGAGACAATGTTCCCGAGCTGCCTCAGTTCATAACAGTGTGTAGGAAGTTGTTTGATAAAGTAGGCAAAGCTTATACTTGGACCAGAAGGCAGAATATAGGAAACTACATGAAAACATGGATAATTCAGAGAAAATGACTGTAAACATATGAGAACTAGTTTAGAACAGCTCTAAGAGATTCTCCGGTCAGTTCTCAGCATAGTAAAGGTAGCTAAGATCCGGGAAATCCTTAATTCGAGTTAAGATGACATAAAACACTGTATGAATCCTATATTCTTTACTTAAAGGAGACTAGAGTGCTAAATGTGTGTTATACAAGGCAGAATACCATCGAAATAGAGAAAGAAACATGTTTGGCAGCTTTGGAAACCCTTACACTTCACTGAAATGTAATACTACACTCTATAACACAGTTGAGAGACAATGTTCCTGAGCTGCCTCAGTTCATAACAGTGTGTAGGAAGTTGTTTGATAAAGTGGGCAAAGCTTATACTTGGACCAGAAGGCAGAATATAGGAAACTACATGAAAACATGGATAATTCAGAGAAAATGACTGTAAACAGATGAGAACTTGTTTAGAACAGCTCAAAGAGATTCTCCAGTCAGTTCTTAGCGTAGTAAAGGTAGCTAAGATCCCGGAAATCCTTAATTCGAGTTAAGATCACATGAAACACTGTATGAATCCTATATTCTTTACTTGAAGGAGACTAGAGTGGTAAATGTGTGTTATACAAGGCAGAATACCACTGAAATAGAGAAAGAAACACGTTCGGCAGCTTTGGAAAGCCTTACACTTCACTGAAATGTAATACTACACTCTATAACACAGTTGAGAGACAATGTTCCCGAGCTGCCTCAGTTCATAACAGTGTGTAGGAAGTTGTTTGATAAAGTGGGCAAAGCCTATACTTGAACCAGAAGGCAGAATATAGGAAACTACATGAAAACATGGATAACTCAGAGAAAATGACTGTAAACAGATGAGAACTTGTTTAGAACAGCTCAAAGAGATTCTCCAATCAGTTCTTAGTGTAGTAAAGGTAGCTAAGATCCAGGAAATCCTTAATTCGAGTTAAGATGACATGAAACACTGTATGAATCCTATATTCTTTACTTAAAGGAGAATAGAGTGGTAAATGTGTGTTATACAAGGCAGAATGCCATTGAAATAGAGAAAGAAAAACATTCGACATCTTTGGAAAGCATTACACTTCACTGAAATGTAGTACTACACTCTATAACACAGTTGAGAGACAATGTTCCCGAGCTGCCTCAGTTCATAACAGTGTGTAGGAAGTTGTTTGATAAAGTGGGCAAAGCTTATACTTGGACCAGAAGGCAGAATATAGGAAACTACATGAAAACATGGATAATTCAGAGAAAATGACTGGAAACAGATGAGAGATTGTTTAGAACAGCTGAAAGAGATTCTCCAAATCAGTTCTTAGTGTAGAAAAGGTAGCTAAGATCCGGGAAATCCTTAATTCAAGTTAAGATGACTTGAAACACTGTATGAATCCTATATTCTTTACTAAAAGGAGACTGGAGTGGTAAATGTGTGTTTTACAAGGCAGAATACCATTGAAATAGAGAAAGAAACTCGTTCGGCAGCTTTGGAAAGCCTTACACTTCACTGAAATATAGTACTACACTCTGTAACACAGTTGAGAGACAATCTTCCCGAGCTGCCTCAGTTCATAACAGTGTGTAGGAAGTTGTTTGATAAAGTAGGCAAAGCTTATACTTGGACCAGAAGGCAGAATATAGGAAACTACATGAAAACATGGATAATTCAGAGAAAATGACTGTAAACATATGAGAACTTGTTTAGAACAGCTCTAAGAGATTCTCCGGTCTGTTCTCAGCATAGTAAAGGTAGCTAAGATCCGGGAAATCCTTAATTCGAGTTAAGATGACATAAAACACTGTATGAATCCTATATTCTTTACTTAAAGGAGACTAGAGTGCTAAATGTGTGTTATACAAGGCAGAATACCATCGAAATAGAGAAAGAAACATGTTTGGCAGCTTTGGAAACCCTTACACTTCACTGAAATGTAATACTACACTCTATAACACAGTTGAGAGACAATGTTCCTGAGCTGCCTCAGTTCATAACAGTGTGTAGGAAGTTGTTTGATAAAGTGGGCAAAGCTTATACTTGGACCAGAAGGCAGAATATAGGAAACTACATGAAAACATGGATAATTCAGAGAAAATGACTGTAAACAGATGAGAACTTGTTTAGAACAGCTCAAAGAGATTCTCCAGTCAGTTCTTAGCGTAGTAAAGGTAGCTAAGATCCGGGAAATCCTTAATTCGAGTTAAGATCACATGAAACACTGTATGAATCCTATATTCTTTACTTGAAGGAGACTAGAGTGGTAAATGTGTGTTATACAAGGCAGAATACCACTGAAATAGAGAAAGAAACATGTTCGGCAGCTTTGGAAAGCCTTACACTTCACTGAAATGTAATACTACACTCTATAACACAGTTGAGAGACAATGTTCCCGAGCTGCCTCAGTTCATAACAGTGTGTAGGAAGTTGTTTGATAAAGTGGGCAAAGCTTATACTTGGACCAGAAGGCAGAATATAGGAAACTACATGAAAACATGGATAACTCAGAGAAAATGACTGTAAACAGATGAGAACTTGTTTAGAACAGCTCAAAGAGATTCTCCAATCAGTTCTTAGTGTAGTAAAGGTAGCTAAGATCCAGGAAATCCTTAATTCGAGTTAAGATGACATGAAACACTGTATGAATCCTATATTCTTTACTTAAAGGAGAATAGAGTGGTAAATGTGTGTTATACAAGGCAGAATGCCATTGAAATAGAGAAAGAAACACATTCGACATCTTTGGAAAGCATTACACTTCACTGAAATGTAGTACTACACTCTATAACACAGTTGAGAGACAATGTTCCTGAGCTGCCTCAGTTCATAACAGTGTGTAGGAAGTTGTTTGATAAAGTGGGCAAAGCTTATACTTGGACCAGAAGGCAGAATATAGGAAACTACATGAAAACATGGATAATTCAGAGAAAATGACTGGAAACAGATGAGAGATTGTTTAGAACAGCTGAAAGAGATTCTCCAAATCAGTTCTTAGTGTAGAAAAGGTAGCTAAGATCCGGGAAATCCTTAATTCAAGTTAAGATGACTTGAAACACTGTATGAATCCTATATTCTTTACTAAAAGGAGACTGGAGTGGTAAATGTGTGTTTTACAAGGCAGAATACCATTGAAATAGAGAAAGAAACTGGTTCGGCAGCTTTGGAAAGCCTTACACTTCACTGAAATATAGTACTACACTCTGTAACACAGTTGAGAGACAATGTTCCCGAGCTGCCTCAGTTCATAACAGTGTGTAGGAAGTTGTTTGATAAAGTAGGCAAAGCTTATACTTGGACCAGAAGGCAGAATATAGGAAACTACATGAAAACATGGATAATTCAGAGAAAATGACTGTAAACATATGAGAACTAGTTTAGAACAGCTCTAAGAGATTCTCCGGTCAGTTCTCAGCATAGTAAAGGTAGCTAAGATCCGGGAAATCCTTAATTCGAGTTAAGATGACATAAAACACTGTATGAATCCTATATTCTTTACTTAAAGGAGACTAGAGTGCTAAATGTGTGTTATACAAGGCAGAATACCATCGAAATAGAGAAAGAAACATGTTTGGCAGCTTTGGAAACCCTTACACTTCACTGAAATGTAATACTACACTCTATAACACAGTTGAGAGACAATGTTCCTGAGCTGCCTCAGTTCATAACAGTGTGTAGGAAGTTGTTTGATAAAGTGGGCAAAGCTTATACTTGGACCAGAAGGCAGAATATAGGAAACTACATGAAAACATGGATAATTCAGAGAAAATGACTGTAAACAGATGAGAACTTGTTTAGAACAGCTCAAAGAGATTCTCCAGTCAGTTCTTAGCGTAGTAAAGGTAGCTAAGATCCCGGAAATCCTTAATTCGAGTTAAGATCACATGAAACACTGTATGAATCCTATATTCTTTACTTGAAGGAGACTAGAGTGGTAAATGTGTGTTATACAAGGCAGAATACCACTGAAATAGAGAAAGAAACACTTTCGGCAGCTTTGGAAAGCCTTACACTTCACTGAAATGTAATACTACACTCTATAACACAGTTGAGAGACAATGTTCCCGAGCTGCCTCAGTTCATAACAGTGTGTAGGAAGTTGTTTGATAAAGTGGGCAAAGCTTATACTTGGAACAGAAGGCAGAATATAGGAAACTACATGAAAACATGGATAATTCAGAGAAAATGACTGGAAACAGATGAGAGATTGTTTAGAACAGCTGAAAGAGATTCTCCAAATCAGTTCTTAGTGTAGAAAAGGTAGCTAAGATCCGGGAAATCCTTAATTCAAGTTAAGATGACTTGAAACACTGTATGAATCCTATATTCTTTACTAAAAGGAGACTGGAGTGGTAAATGTGTGTTTTACAAGGCAGAATACCATTGAAATAGAGAAAGAAACTCGTTCGGCAGCTTTGGAAAGCCTTACACTTCACTGAAATATAGTACTACACTCTGTAACACAGTTGAGAGACAATGTTCCCGAGCTGCCTCAGTTCATAACAGTGTGTAGGAAGTTGTTTGATAAAGTAGGCAAAGCTTATACTTGGACCAGAAGGCAGAATATAGGAAACTACATGAAAACATGGATAATTCAGAGAAAATGACTGTAAACATATGAGAACTTGTTTAGAACAGCTCTAAGAGATTCTCCGGTCAGTTCTCAGCATAGTAAAGGTAGCTAAGATCCGGGAAATCCTTAATTCGAGTTAAGATGACATAAAACACTGTATGAATCCTATATTCTTTACTTAAAGGAGACTAGAGTGCTAAATGTGTGTTATACAAGGCAGAATACCATCGAAATAGAGAAAGAAACATGTTTGGCAGCTTTGGAAACCCTTACACTTCACTGAAATGTAATACTACACTCTATAACACAGTTGAGAGACAATGTTCCTGAGCTGCCTCAGTTCATAACAGTGTGTAGGAAGTTGTTTGATAAAGTGGGCAAAGCTTATACTTGGACCAGAAGGCAGAATATAGGAAACTACATGAAAACATGGATAATTCAGAGAAAATGACTGTAAACAGATGAGAACTTGTTTAGAACAGCTCAAAGAGATTCTCCAGTCAGTTCTTAGCGTAGTAAAGGTAGCTAAGATCCGGGAAATCCTTAATTCGAGTTAAGATCACATGAAACACTGTATGAATCCTATATTCTTTACTTGAAGGAGACTAGAGTGGTAAATGTGTGTTATACAAGGCAGAATACCACTGAAATAGAGAAAGAAACATGTTCGGCAGCTTTGGAAAGCCTTACACTTCACTGAAATGTAATACTACACTCTATAACACAGTTGAGAGACAATGTTCCCGAGCTGCCTCAGTTCATAACAGTGTGTAGGAAGTTGTTTGATAAAGTGGGCAAAGCTTATACTTGGACCAGAAGGCAGAATATAGGAAACTACATGAAAACATGGATAACTCAGAGAAAATGACTGTAAACAGATGAGAACTTGTTTAGAACAGCTCAAAGAGATTCTCCAATCAGTTCTTAGTGTAGTAAAGGTAGCTAAGATCCAGGAAATCCTTAATTCGAGTTAAGATGACATGAAACACTGTATGAATCCTATATTCTTTACTTAAAGGAGAATAGAGTGGTAAATGTGTGTTATACAAGGCAGAATGCCATTGAAATAGAGAAAGAAACACATTCGACATCTTTGGAAAGCATTACACTTCACTGAAATGTAGTACTACACTCTGTAACACAGTTGAGAGACAATGTTCCCGAGCTGCCTCAGTTCATAACAGTGTGTAGGAAGTTGTTTGATAAAGTGGGCAAAGCTTATACTTGGACCAGAAGGCAGAATATAGGAAACTACATGAAAACATGGATAATTCAGAGAAAATGACTGGAAACAGATGAGAGATTGTTTAGAACAGCTGAAAGAGATTCTCCAAATCAGTTCTTAGTGTAGAAAAGGTAGCTAAGATCCGGGAAATCCTTAATTCAAGTTAAGATGACTTGAAACACTGTATGAATCCTATATTCTTTACTAAAAGGAGACTGGAGTGGTAAATGTGTGTTTTACAAGGCAGAATACCATTGAAATAGAGAAACAAACTCGTTCGGCAGCTTTGGAAAGCCTTACACTTCACTGAAATATAGTACTACACTCTGTAACACAGTTGAGAGACAATGTTCCCGAGCTGCCTCAGTTCATAACAGTGTGTAGGAAGTTGTTTGATAAAGTGGGCAAAGCTTATACTTGGACCAGAAGGCAGAATATAGGAAACTACATGAAAACATGGATAATTCAGAGAAAATGACTGTAAACATATGAGAACTTGTTTAGAACAGCTCAAAGAGATTCTCCATTCAGTTCTTATTGTAGTAAATGTAGCTAAGATCCGGGAAATCCTTAATTCGAGTTAAGATCACATGAAACACTGTATGATTCCTATATTCTTTACTTAAAGTAGACTAGAGTGCTAAATGTGTGTTATACAAGGCAGAATACCATCGAAATAGAGAAAGAAACATGTTCGGCAGCTTTGGAAAGCCTTACACTTCACTGAAATGTAATACTACACTCTATAACACAGTTGAGAGACAATGTTCCTGAGCTGCCTCAGTTCATAACAGTGTGTAGGAAGTTGTTTGATAAAGTGGGCAAAGCTTATACTTGGACCAGAAGGCAGAATATAGGAAACTACATGAAAACATGGATAATTCAGAGAAAATGACTGTAAACAGATGAGAACTTGTTTAGAACAGCTCAAAGAGATTCTCCAGTCAGTTCTTAGCGTAGTAAAGGTAGCTAAGATCCGGGAAATCCTTAATTCGAGTTAAGATCACATGAAACACTGTATGAATCCTATATTCTTTACTTGAAGGAGACTAGAGTGGTAAATGTGTGTTATACAAGGCAGAATACCACTGAAATAGAGAAGGAAACACGTTCGGCAGCTTTGGAAAGCATTACACTTCACTGAAATGTAATACTACACTCTATAACACAGTTGAGAGACAATGTTCCCGAGCTGCCTCAGTTCATAACAGTGTGTAGGAAGTTGTTTGATAAAGTGGGCAAAGCTTATACTTGGACCAGAAGGCAGAATATAGGAAACTACATGAAAACATGGATAATTCAGAGAAAATGACTGTAAACAGATGAGAACTTGTTTAGAACAGCTCAAAGAGATTCTCCAATCAGTTCTTAGTGTAGTAAAGGTAGCTAAGATCCAGGAAATCCTTAATTCGAGTTAAGATGACATGAAACACGGTATGAATCCTATATTCTTTACTTAAAGGAGAATAGAGTGGTAAATGTGTGTTATACAAGGCAGAATGCCATTGAAATAGAGAAAGAAAGACATTCGACATCTTTGGAAAGCATTACACTTCACTGAAATGTAGTACTACACTCTATAACACAGTTGAGAGACAATGTTCCCGAGCTGCCTCACTTCATAACAGTGTGTAGGAAGTTGTTTGATAAAGTGGGCAAAGCTTATACTTGGACCAGAAGGCTGAATATAGGAAACTACATGAAAACATGGATAATTCAGAGAAAATGACAGTAAACAGATGAGAACTTGTTTAGAACAGCTCAAAGAGATTCTCCAAGTCAGTTCTTAGTGTAGAAAAGGTAGCTGAGATCCGGGAAATCCTTAATTCAAGTTAAGATCACATGAAACACTGTATGAATCCTATATTCTTTACTTAAAGGAGACTGGAGTGGTAAATGTGTGTTATACAAGGCAGAATACCACTGAAATAGAGAAAGAAACACGTTCGGCAGCTTTGGAAAGCCTTACACTTCACTGAAATGTAATACTACACTCTATAACACAGTTGAGAGACAATGTTCCCGAGCTGCCTCAATTCATAACAGTGTGTAGGAAGTTGTTTGATAAAGTGGGCAAAGCTTATACTTGGACCAGAAGGCAGAATATAGGAAACTACATGAAAACATGGATAATTCAGAGAAAAAGACTGTAAAAAGATGAGAACTTGTTTAGAACAGCTCAAAGAGATTCTCCAATCAGTTCTTAGTGTAGTAAAGGTAGCTAAGATCCGGGAAACCCTTAATTCGAGTTAAGATGACATGAAACACTGTATAAATCCTATATTCTTTACTTAAGGGAGAATAGAGTGGTAAATGTGTGTTATACAGGGCAGAATGCCATTGAAATACAGAAAGAAACGCATTCGACATATTTGGAAAGCATTACACTTCACTGAAATGTAGTACTACACTCTATAACACAGTTGAGAGACAATGTTCCCGAGCTGCCTCAGTTCATAACAGTGTGTAGGAAGTTGTTTGATAAAGTGGGCAAAGCTTATACTTGGACCAGAAGGCAGAATATAGGAAACTACATGAAAACATGCATAATTCAGAGAAAATGACTGTAAACAGATGAGAACTTGTTTACAACAGCTCAAAGAGATTCTCCATTCAGTTCTTATTGTAGTAAATGTAGCTAAGATCTGGGAAATCCTTAATTCAAGTTAAGATCACATGAAACACTGTATGAATCCTATATTCTTTACTTAAAGGAGACTGGAGTGGTAAATGTGTGTTATACAAGGCAGAATACCACTGAAATAGAGAAAGAAACACGTTCGGCAGCTTTGGAAAGCCTTACACTTCACTGAAATGTAATACTACACTCTATAACACAGTTGAGAGACAATGTTCCCGAGCTGCCTCACTTCATAACAGTGTGTAGGAAGTTGTTTGATAAAGTGGGCAAAGCTTATACTTGGACCAGAAGGCAGAATATAGGAAACTACATGAAAACATGGATAATTCAGAGAAAATGACTGGAAACAGATGAGAGATTGTTTAGAACAGCTGAAAGAGATTCTCCAAATCAGTTCTTAGTGTAGAAAATGTAGCTAAGATCCGGGAAATCCTTAATTCGAGTTAAGATGACATAAAACACTGTATGAATCCTATATTCTTTACTTAAAGTAGACTAGAGTGGTAAATGTGTGTTATACAAGGCAGAATACCATCGAAATAGAGAAAGAAACATGTTCGGCAGCTTTGGAAAGCCTTACACTTCACTGAAATGTAATACTACACTCTATAACACAGTTGAGAGACAATGTTCCTGAGCTGCCTCAGTTCATAACAGTGTGTAGGAAGTTGTTTGATAAAGTGGGCAAAGCTTATACTTGGACCGGAAGGCAGAATATAGGAAACTACATGAAAACATGGATAATTCAGAGAAAATGACTGTAAACAGATGAGAACTTGTTTAGAAAAGCTCAAAGAGATTCTCCAGTTAGTTCTTAGCGTAGTAAAGGTAGCTAAGATTCGGGAAATCCTTAATTCGAGTTAAGATCACATGAAACACTGTATGAATCCTATATTCTTTACTTGAAGGAGAATAGAGTGGTAAATGTGTGTTATACCAGGCAGAATACCATTGAAATAGAGAAAGAAACACGTTCGGCAGCTTTGGAAAGCCTTACACTTCACTGAAATGTAGTACTACACTCTATAACACAGTTGAGACACAAGGTTCCCGAGCTGCCTCAGTTCATAACGGTGTGTAGGAAGTTGTTTGATAAAGTGGGCAAAGCTTATACTTGGACCAGAAGGCAGAATATAGGAAACTACATGAAAACATGCATAATTCAGAGAAAATGACTGTAAACAGATGAGAACTTGTTTAGAACAGCTCAAAGAGATTCTCCATTCAGTTCTTATTGTAGTAAATGTAGCTAAGATCCGGGAAATCTTAATTCGAGTTAAGATCACATGAAACACTGTATGAATCCTATATTCTTTACTTAAAGGAGACTAGAGTGCTAAATGTGTGTTATACAAGGTAGAATACCATTGAAATAGAGAATTAAACACGTTTGGCAGCTTTGGAAAGCCTTACACTTCACTGAAATGTAGTACTACACTCTATAACACAGTTGAGAGACAATGTTCCCGAGCTGCCTCAGTTCATAACAGTGTGTAGGAAGTTGTTTGATAAAGTGGGCAAAGCTTATACTTGGACCAGAAGGCAGAATATAGGAAACTAAATGAAAACATGGATAATTCAGAGAAAATGACTGTAAACAGATGAGAACTTGTTTAGAACAGCTCAAAGAGATTCTCCAAGTCAGTTCTTAGCGTAGTAAAGGTAGCTAAGATCCGGGAAATCATTAATTCGAGTTAAGATCACATGAAACACTGTATGAATCCCATATTCCTTACTTAAAGGAGACTAGAGTGGTAAATGTGTGTTATACAAGGCAGAATACCATTGAAATAGAGAAAGAAACACGTTCGGCAGCTTTGGAAAGCCTTACACTTCACTGAAATGTAGTACTACACACTATAACACAGTTGAGAGACAATGTTCCCGAGCTGCCTCAGTTCATAACAGTGTGTAGGAAGTTGTTTGATAAAGTGGGCAAAGCTTATACTAGGACCAGAAGGCAGAATATAGGAAACTACATGAAAACATGGATAATTCAGAGAAAATGACAGGAAACAGATGAGAACTTGTTTAGAACACTGAAAGAGATTCTCCAAATCAGTTCTTAGTGTAGAAAAGGTAGCTAAGATCCGGGAAATCCTTAATTCAAGTTAAGATGACTTGAAACACTCTATGAATCCTATATTCTTTACTTAAAGGAGACTAGAGTCGTAAATGTATGTTATACAAGGCAGAATAACATTGAAATAGAGAAAGAAACACGTTCAGCAGCTTTGGAAAGCCTTACACTTCACTGAAATGTAGTACTACACTCTATAACACAGTTGAGAGACAATGTTCCCGAGCTGCCTCAGTTCATAACAGTGTGTAGGAAGTTGTTTGATAAAGTGGGCAAAGCTTATACTTGGACCAGAAGGCAGAATATAGGAAACTACATGAAAACATGGATAATTCAGAGAAAATGACTGGAAACAGATGAGAGATTGTTTAGAACAGCTGAAAGAGATTCTCCAAATCAGTTCTTAGTGTAGAAAATGTAGCTAAGATCCGGGAAATCCTTAATTCGAGTTAAGATGACATAAAACACTGTATGAATCCTATATTCTTTACTTAAAGGAGACTAGAGTGGTAAATGTGTGTTATACAAGGCAGAATACCAAAATAGAGAAAGAAACATGTTCGGCAGCTTTGGAAAGCCTTACACTTCACTGAAATGTAATACTACACTCTATAACACAGTTGAGAGACAATGTTCCTGAGCTGCCTCAGTTCATAACAGTGTGTAGGAAGTTGTTTGATAAAGTGGGCAAAGCTTATACTTGGACCAGAAGGCAGAATATAGGAAACTACATGAAAACATGCATAATTCAGAGAAAATGACTGTAAACAGATGAGAACTTGTTTAGAACAGCTCAAAGAGATTCTCCATTCAGTTCTTATTGTAGTAAATGTAGCTAAGATCCGGGAAATCTTAATTCGAGTTAAGATCACATGAAACACTGTATGAATCCTATATTCTTTACTTAAAGGAGACTAGAGTGCTAAATGTGTGTTATACAAGGTAGAATACCATTGAAATAGAGAATTAAACACGTTTGGCAGCTTTGGAAAGCCTTACACTTCACTGAAATGTAGTACTACACTCTATAACACAGTTGAGAGACAATGTTCCCGAGCTGCCTCACTTCATAACAGTGTGTAGGAAGTTGTTTGATAAAGTGGGCAAAGCTTATACTTGGACCAGAAGGCAGAATATAGGAAACTAAATGAAAACATGGATAATTCAGAGAAAATGACTGTAAACAGATGAGAACTTGTTTAGAACAGCTCAAAGAGATTCTCCAAGTCAGTTCTTAGCGTAGTAAAGGTAGCTAAGATCCGGGAAATCATTAATTCGAGTTAAGATCACATGAAACACTGTATGAATCCTATATTCCTTACTTAAAGGAGACTAGAGTGGTAAATGTGTGTTATACAAGGCAGAATACCATTGAAATAGAGAAAGAAACACGTTCGGCAGCTTTGGAAAGCCTTACACTTCACTGAAATGTAGTACTACACACTATAACACAGTTGAGAGACAATGTTCCCGAGCTGCCTCAGTTCATAACAGTGTGTAGGAAGTTGTTTGATAAAGTGGGCAAAGCTTATACTAGGACCAGAAGGCAGAATATAGGAAACTACATGAAAACATGGATAATTCAGAGAAAATGACTGTAAACAGATGAGAACTTGTTTAGAACAGCTCAAAGAGATTCTCCAGTCAGTTCTTAGCGTAGTAAAGGTAGCTAAGATCCGGGAAATCCTTAATTCGAGTTAAGATCACATGAAACACTGTATGAATCCTATATTCTTTACTTGAAGGAGACTAGAGTGGTAAATGTGTGTTATACAAGGCAGAATACCACTGAAATAGAGAAAGAAACACGTTCGGCAGCTTTGGAAAGCCTTACACTTCACTGAAATGTAATACTACACTCTATAACACAGTTGAGAGACAATGTTCCCGAGCTGCCTCAGTTCATAACAGTGTGTAGGAAGTTGTTTGATAAAGTGGGCAAAGCTTATACTTGGACCAGAAGGCAGAATATAGGAAACTACATGAAAACATGGATAATTCAGAGAAAATGACTGTAAACAGATGAGAACTTGTTTAGAACAGCTCAAAGAGATTCTCCAGTCAGTTCTTAGGTACCTAAGGCAGAATACCAGCTCAAAGAGATTCTCCAGTCAGTTCTTAGGTAGCTAAGGCAGAATACCATTGAAATAGAGAAAGAAACACGTTCGGCAGCTTTGGAAAGCCTTACACTTCACTGAAATGTAGTACTACACTCTATAACACAGTTGAGAGACAAGGTTCCCGAGCTGCCTCAGTTCATAACAGTGTGTAGGAAGTTGTTTGATAAAGTGGGCAAAGCTTATACTAGGACCAGAAGGCAGAATATAGGAAACTACATGAAAACATGGATAATTCAGAGAAAATGACAGGAAACAGATGAGAACTTGTTCAGAACAGCTCAAAGAGATTCTCCAATCAGTTCTTAGTGTAGAAAAGGTAGCTAAGATCCGGGAAATCCTTAATTCAAGTTAAGATGACTTGAAACACTGTATGAATCCTATATTCTTTACTTAAAGGAGACTGGAGTGGTAAATGTGTGTTTTACAAGGCAGAATACCATTGAAATAGAGAAAGAAACATGTTCGGCAGCTTTGGAAAGCCTTACACTTCACTGAAATATAGTACTACACTCTGTAACACAGTAGAGAGACAATGTTCCCGAGCTGCCTCAGTTCATAACAGTGTGTAGGAAGTTGTTTGATAAAGTGGGCAAAGCTTATACTTGGACCAGAAGGCAGAATATAGGAAACTACATGAAAACATGGATAATTCAGAGAAAATGACTGGAAACAGATGAGAACTTGTTTAGAACAGCTCAAAGAGATTCTCCAGTCAGTTCTTAGCGTAGTAAAAGTAGCTAAGATCCGGGAAATCATTAATTCTAGTTAAGATGACATGAAACACTCTATGAATCCTATATTCTTTACTTAAAGGAGACTAGAGTGGTAAATGTGTGTTATACAAGGCAGAATACCGTTGAAATAGAGAAAGAAACACGTTAGGCAGCTTTGGAAAGCCTTACACTTCACTGAAATGTAGTACTACACTCTGTAACACAGTTGAGAGACAATGTTCCCGAGCTGCCTCAGTTCATAACAGTGTGTAGGAAGTTGTTTGATAAAGTGGGCAAAGCTTATACTTGGACCAGAAGGCAGAATATAGGAAACTACATGAAAACATGGATAATTCAGAGAAAATGACTGGAAACAGATGAGAGATTGTTTAGAACAGCTGAAAGAGATTCTCCAAATCAGTTCTTAGTGTAGAAAAGGTAGCTAAGATCCGGGAAATCCTTAATTCAAGTTAAGATGACTTGAAACACTGTATGAATCCTATATTCTTTACTAAAAGGAGACTGGAGTGGTAAATGTGTGTTTTACAAGGCAGAATACCATTGAAATAGAGAAAGAAACTCGTTCGGCAGCTTTGGAAAGCCTTACACTTCACTGAAATATAGTACTACACTCTGTAACACAGTTGAGAGACAATGTTCCCGAGCTGCCTCAGTTCATAACAGTGTGTAGGAAGTTGTTTGATAAAGTAGGCAAAGCTTATACTTGGACCAGAAGGCAGAATATAGGAAACTACATGAAAACATGGATAATTCAGAGAAAATGACTGTAAACATATGAGAACTTGTTTAGAACAGCTCTAAGAGATTCTCCGGTCAGTTCTCAGCATAGTAAAGGTAGCTAAGATCCGGGAAATCCTTAATTCGAGTTAAGATGACATAAAACACTGTATGAATCCTATATTCTTTACTTAAAGGAGACTAGAGTGCTAAATGTGTGTTATACAAGGCAGAATACCATCGAAATAGAGAAAGAAACATGTTTGGCAGCTTTGGAAACCCTTACACTTCACTGAAATGTAATACTACACTCTATAACACAGTTGAGAGACAATGTTCCTGAGCTGCCTCAGTTCATAACAGTGTGTAGGAAGTTGTTTGATAAAGTGGGCAAAGCTTATACTTGGACCAGAAGGCAGAATATAGGAAACTACATGAAAACATGGATAATTCAGAGAAAATGACTGTAAACAGATGAGAACTTGTTTAGAACAGCTCAAAGAGATTCTCCAGTCAGTTCTTAGCGTAGTAAAGGTAGCTAAGATCCGGGAAATCCTTAATTCGAGTTAAGATCACATGAAACACTGTATGAATCCTATATTCTTTACTTGAAGGAGACTAGAGTGGTAAATGTGTGTTATACAAGGCAGAATACCACTGAAATAGAGAAAGAAACATGTTCGGCAGCTTTGGAAAGCCTTACACTTCACTGAAATGTAATACTACACTCTATAACACAGTTGAGAGACAATGTTCCCGAGCTGCCTCAGTTCATAACAGTGTGTAGGAAGTTGTTTGATAAAGTGGGCAAAGCTTATACTTGGACCAGAAGGCAGAATATAGGAAACTACATGAAAACATGGATAACTCAGAGAAAATGACTGTAAACAGATGAGAACTTGTTTAGAACAGCTCAAAGAGATTCTCCAATCAGTTCTTAGTGTAGTAAAGGTAGCTAAGATCCAGGAAATCCTTAATTCGAGTTAAGATGACATGAAACACTGTATGAATCCTATATTCTTTACTTAAAGGAGAATAGAGTGGTAAATGTGTGTTATACAAGGCAGAATGCCATTGAAATAGAGAAAGAAACACATTCGACATCTTTGGAAAGCATTACACTTCACTGAAATGTAGTACTACACTCTGTAACACAGTTGAGAGACAATGTTCCCGAGCTGCCTCAGTTCATAACAGTGTGTAGGAAGTTGTTTGATAAAGTGGGCAAAGCTTATACTTGGACCAGAAGGCAGAATATAGGAAACTACATGAAAACATGGATAATTCAGAGAAAATGACTGGAAACAGATGAGAGATTGTTTAGAACAGCTGAAAGAGATTCTCCAAATCAGTTCTTAGTGTAGAAAAGGTAGCTAAGATCCGGGAAATCCTTAATTCAAGTTAAGATGACTTGAAACACTGTATGAATCCTATATTCTTTACTAAAAGGAGACTGGAGTGGTAAATGTGTGTTTTACAAGGCAGAATACCATTGAAATAGAGAAACAAACTCGTTCGGCAGCTTTGGAAAGCCTTACACTTCACTGAAATATAGTACTACACTCTGTAACACAGTTGAGAGACAATGTTCCCGAGCTGCCTCAGTTCATAACAGTGTGTAGGAAGTTGTTTGATAAAGTGGGCAAAGCTTATACTTGGACCAGAAGGCAGAATATAGGAAACTACATGAAAACATGGATAATTCAGAGAAAATGACTGTAAACATATGAGAACTTGTTTAGAACAGCTCAAAGAGATTCTCCATTCAGTTCTTATTGTAGTAAATGTAGCTAAGATCCGGGAAATCCTTAATTCGAGTTAAGATCACATGAAACACTGTATGAATCCTATATTCTTTACTTAAAGTAGACTAGAGTGCTAAATGTGTGTTATACAAGGCAGAATACCATCGAAATAGAGAAAGAAACATGTTCGGCAGCTTTGGAAAGCCTTACACTTCACTGAAATGTAATACTACACTCTATAACACAGTTGAGAGACAATGTTCCTGAGCTGCCTCAGTTCATAACAGTGTGTAGGAAGTTGTTTGATAAAGTGGGCAAAGCTTATACTTGGACCAGAAGGCAGAATATAGGAAACTACATGAAAACATGGATAATTCAGAGAAAATGACTGTAAACAGATGAGAACTTGTTTAGAACAGCTCAAAGAGATTCTCCAGTCAGTTCTTAGCGTAGTAAAGGTAGCTAAGATCCGGGAAATCCTTAATTCGAGTTAAGATCACATGAAACACTGTATGAATCCTATATTCTTTACTTGAAGGAGACTAGAGTGGTAAATGTGTGTTATACAAGGCAGAATACCACTGAAATAGAGAAGGAAACACGTTCGGCAGCTTTGGAAAGCCTTACACTTCACTGAAATGTAATACTACACTCTATAACACAGTTGAGAGACAATGTTCCCGAGCTGCCTCAGTTCATAACAGTGTGTAGGAAGTTGTTTGATAAAGTGGGCAAAGCTTATACTTGGACCAGAAGGCAGAATATAGGAAACTACATGAAAACATGGATAATTCAGAGAAAATGACTGTAAACAGATGAGAACTTGTTTAGAACAGCTCAAAGAGATTCTCCAATCAGTTCTTAGTGTAGTAAAGGTAGCTAAGATCCAGGAAATCCTTAATTCGAGTTAAGATGACATGAAACACGGTATGAATCCTATATTCTTTACTTAAAGGAGAATAGAGTGGTAAATGTGTGTTATACAAGGCAGAATGCCATTGAAATAGAGAAAGAAAGACATTCGACATCTTTGGAAAGCATTACACTTCACTGAAATGTAGTACTACACTCTATAACACAGTTGAGAGACAATGTTCCCGAGCTGCCTCACTTCATAACAGTGTGTAGGAAGTTGTTTGATAAAGTGGGCAAAGCTTATACTTGGACCAGAAGGCTGAATATAGGAAACTACATGAAAACATGGATAATTCAGAGAAAATGACTGTAAACAGATGAGAACTTATTTAGAACAGCTCAAAGAGATTCTCCAAGTCAGTTCTTAGTGTAGAAAAGGTAGCTGAGATCCGGGAAATCCTTAATTCAAGTTAAGATCACATGAAACACTGTATGAATCCTATATTCTTTACTTAAAGGAGACTGGAGTGGTAAATGTGTGTTATACAAGGCAGAATACCACTGAAATAGAGAAAGAAACACGTTCGGCAGCTTTGGAAAGCCTTACACTTCACTGAAATGTAATACTACACTCTATAACACAGTTGAGAGACAATGTTCCCGAGCTGCCTCAATTCATAACAGTGTGTAGGAAGTTGTTTGATAAAGTGGGCAAAGCTTATACTTGGACCAGAAGGCAGAATATAGGAAACTACATGAAAACATGGATAATTCAGAGAAAATGACTGTAAAAAGATGAGAACTTGTTTAGAACAGCTCAAAGAGATTCTCCAATCAGTTCTTAGTGTAGTAAAGGTAGCTAAGATCCGGGAAACCCTTAATTCGAGTTAAGATGACATGAAACACTGTATAAATCCTATATTCTTTACTTAAGGGAGAATAGAGTGGTAAATGTGTGTTATACAGGGCAGAATGCCATTGAAATACAGAAAGAAACGCATTCGACATATTTGGAAAGCATTACACTTCACTGAAATGTAGTACTACACTCTATAACACAGTTGAGAGACAATGTTCCCGAGCTGCCTCAGTTCATAACAGTGTGTAGGAAGTTGTTTGATAAAGTGGGCAAAGCTTATACTTGGACCAGAAGGCAGAATATAGGAAACTACATGAAAACATGCATAATTCAGAGAAAATGACTGTAAACAGATGAGAACTTGTTTACAACAGCTCAAAGAGATTCTCCATTCAGTTCTTATTGTAGTAAATGTAGCTAAGATCTGGGAAATCCTTAATTCAAGTTAAGATCACATGAAACACTGTATGAATCCTATATTCTTTACTTAAAGGAGACTGGAGTGGTAAATGTGTGTTATACAAGGCAGAATACCACTGAAATAGAGAAAGAAACACGTTCGGCAGCTTTGGAAAGCCTTACACTTCACTGAAATGTAATACTACACTCTATAACACAGTTGAGAGACAATGTTCCCGAGCTGCCTCACTTCATAACAGTGTGTAGGAAGTTGTTTGATAAAGTGGGCAAAGCTTATACTTGGACCAGAAGGCAGAATATAGGAAACTACATGAAAACATGGATAATTCAGAGAAAATGACTGGAAACAGATGAGAGATTGTTTAGAACAGCTGAAAGAGATTCTCCAAATCAGTTCTTAGTGTAGAAAATGTAGCTAAGATCCGGGAAATCCTTAATTCGAGTTAAGATGACATAAAACACTGTATGAATCCTATATTCTTTACTTAAAGTAGACTAGAGTGGTAAATGTGTGTTATACAAGGCAGAATACCATCGAAATAGAGAAAGAAACATGTTCGGCAGCTTTGGAAAGCCTTACACTTCACTGAAATGTAATACTACACTCTATAACACAGTTGAGAGACAATGTTCCTGAGCTGCCTCAGTTCATAACAGTGTGTAGGAAGTTGTTTGATAAAGTGGGCAAAGCTTATACTTGGACCGGAAGGCAGAATATAGGAAACTACATGAAAACATGGATAATTCAGAGAAAATGACTGTAAACAGATGAGAACTTGTTTAGAAAAGCTCAAAGAGATTCTCCAGTTAGTTCTTAGCGTAGTAAAGGTAGCTAAGATTCGGGAAATCCTTAATTCGAGTTAAGATCACATGAAACACTGTATGAATCCTATATTCTTTACTTGAAGGAGAATAGAGTGGTAAATGTGTGTTATACCAGGCAGAATACCATTGAAATAGAGAAAGAAACACGTTCGGCAGCTTTGGAAAGCCTTACACTTCACTGAAATGTAGTACTACACTCTATAACACAGTTGAGACACAAGGTTCCCGAGCTGCCTCAGTTCATAACGGTGTGTAGGAAGTTGTTTGATAAAGTGGGCAAAGCTTATACTTGGACCAGAAGGCAGAATATAGGAAACTACATGAAAACATGCATAATTCAGAGAAAATGACTGTAAACAGATGAGAACTTGTTTAGAACAGCTCAAAGAGATTCTCCATTCAGTTCTTATTGTAGTAAATGTAGCTAAGATCCGGGAAATCTTAATTCGAGTTAAGATCACATGAAACACTGTATGAATCCTATATTCTTTACTTAAAGGAGACTAGAGTGCTAAATGTGTGTTATACAAGGTAGAATACCATTGAAAGAGAGAATTAAACACGTTTGGCAGCTTTGGAAAGCCTTACACTTCACTGAAATGTAGTACTACACTCTATAACACAGTTGAGAGACAATGTTCCCGAGCTGCCTCAGTTCATAACAGTGTGTAGGAAGTTGTTTGATAAAGTGGGCAAAGCTTATACTTGGACCAGAAGGCAGAATATAGGAAACTAAATGAAAACATGGATAATTCAGAGAAAATGACTGTAAACAGATGAGAACTTGTTTAGAACAGCTCAAAGAGATTCTCCAAGTCAGTTCTTAGCGTAGTAAAGGTAGCTAAGATCCGGGAAATCATTAATTCGAGTTAAGATCACATGAAACACTGTATGAATCCCATATTCCTTACTTAAAGGAGACTAGAGTGGTAAATGTGTGTTATACAAGGCAGAATACCATTGAAATAGAGAAAGAAACACGTTCGGCAGCTTTGGAAAGCCTTACACTTCACTGAAATGTAGTACTACACACTATAACACAGTTGAGAGACAATGTTCCCGAGCTGCCTCAGTTCATAACAGTGTGTAGGAAGTTGTTTGATAAAGTGGGCAAAGCTTATACTAGGACCAGAAGGCAGAATATAGGAAACTACATGAAAACATGGATAATTCAGAGAAAATGACAGGAAACAGATGAGAACTTGTTTAGAACACTGAAAGAGATTCTCCAAATCAGTTCTTAGTGTAGAAAAGGTAGCTAAGATCCGGGAAATCCTTAATTCAAGTTAAGATGACTTGAAACACTCTATGAATCCTATATTCTTTACTTAAAGGAGACTAGAGTCGTAAATGTATGTTATACAAGGCAGAATAACATTGAAATAGAGAAAGAAACACGTTCAGCAGCTTTGGAAAGCCTTACACTTCACTGAAATGTAGTACTACACTCTATAACACAGTTGAGAGACAATGTTCCCGAGCTGCCTCAGTTCATAACAGTGTGTAGGAAGTTGTTTGATAAAGTGGGCAAAGCTTATACTTGGACCAGAAGGCAGAATATAGGAAACTACATGAAAACATGGATAATTCAGAGAAAATGACTGGAAACAGATGAGAGATTGTTTAGAACAGCTGAAAGAGATTCTCCAAATCAGTTCTTAGTGTAGAAAATGTAGCTAAGATCCGGGAAATCCTTAATTCGAGTTAAGATGACATAAAACACTGTATGAATCCTATATTCTTTACTTAAAGGAGACTAGAGTGGTAAATGTGTGTTATACAAGGCAGAATACCAAAATAGAGAAAGAAACATGTTCGGCAGCTTTGGAAAGCCTTACACTTCACTGAAATGTAATACTACACTCTATAACACAGTTGAGAGACAATGTTCCTGAGCTGCCTCAGTTCATAACAGTGTGTAGGAAGTTGTTTGATAAAGTGGGCAAAGCTTATACTTGGACCAGAAGGCAGAATATAGGAAACTACATGAAAACATGCATAATTCAGAGAAAATGACTGTAAACAGATGAGAACTTGTTTAGAACAGCTCAAAGAGATTCTCCATTCAGTTCTTATTGTAGTAAATGTAGCTAAGATCCGGGAAATCTTAATTCGAGTTAAGATCACATGAAACACTGTATGAATCCTATATTCTTTACTTAAAGGAGACTAGAGTGCTAAATGTGTGTTATACAAGGTAGAATACCATTGAAATAGAGAATTAAACACGTTTGGCAGCTTTGGAAAGCCTTACACTTCACTGAAATGTAGTACTACACTCTATAACACAGTTGAGAGACAATGTTCCCGAGCTGCCTCACTTCATAACAGTGTGTAGGAAGTTGTTTGATAAAGTGGGCAAAGCTTATACTTGGACCAGAAGGCAGAATATAGGAAACTAAATGAAAACATGGATAATTCAGAGAAAATGACTGTAAACAGATGAGAACTTGTTTAGAACAGCTCAAAGAGATTCTCCAAGTCAGTTCTTAGCGTAGTAAAGGTAGCTAAGATCCGGGAAATCATTAATTCGAGTTAAGATCACATGAAACACTGTATGAATCCTATATTCCTTACTTAAAGGAGACTAGAGTGGTAAATGTGTGTTATACAAGGCAGAATACCATTGAAATAGAGAAAGAAACACGTTCGGCAGCTTTGGAAAGCCTTACACTTCACTGAAATGTAGTACTACACACTATAACACAGTTGAGAGACAATGTTCCCGAGCTGCCTCAGTTCATAACAGTGTGTAGGAAGTTGTTTGATAAAGTGGGCAAAGCTTATACTAGGACCAGAAGGCAGAATATAGGAAACTACATGAAAACATGGATAATTCAGAGAAAATGACTGTAAACAGATGAGAACTTGTTTAGAACAGCTCAAAGAGATTCTCCAGTCAGTTCTTAGCGTAGTAAAGGTAGCTAAGATCCGGGAAATCCTTAATTCGAGTTAAGATCACATGAAACACTGTATGAATCCTATATTCTTTACTTGAAGGAGACTAGAGTGGTAAATGTGTGTTATACAAGGCAGAATACCACTGAAATAGAGAAAGAAACACGTTCGGCAGCTTTGGAAAGCCTTACACTTCACTGAAATGTAATACTACACTCTATAACACAGTTGAGAGACAATGTTCCCGAGCTGCCTCAGTTCATAACAGTGTGTAGGAAGTTGTTTGATAAAGTGGGCAAAGCTTATACTTGGACCAGAAGGCAGAATATAGGAAACTACATGAAAACATGGATAATTCAGAGAAAATGACTGTAAACAGATGAGAACTTGTTTAGAACAGCTCAAAGAGATTCTCCAGTCAGTTCTTAGGTACCTAAGGCAGAATACCAGCTCAAAGAGATTCTCCAGTCAGTTCTTAGGTAGCTAAGGCAGAATACCATTGAAATAGAGAAAGAAACACGTTCGGCAGCTTTGGAAAGCCTTACACTTCACTGAAATGTAGTACTACACTCTATAACACAGTTGAGAGACAAGGTTCCCGAGCTGCCTCAGTTCATAACAGTGTGTAGGAAGTTGTTTGATAAAGTGGGCAAAGCTTATACTAGGACCAGAAGGCAGAATATAGGAAACTACATGAAAACATGGATAATTCAGAGAAAATGACAGGAAACAGATGAGAACTTGTTCAGAACAGCTCAAAGAGATTCTCCAATCAGTTCTTAGTGTAGAAAAGGTAGCTAAGATCCGGGAAATCCTTAATTCAAGTTAAGATGACTTGAAACACTGTATGAATCCTATATTCTTTACTTAAAGGAGACTGGAGTGGTAAATGTGTGTTTTACAAGGCAGAATACCATTGAAATAGAGAAAGAAACATGTTCGGCAGCTTTGGAAAGCCTTACACTTCACTGAAATATAGTACTACACTCTGTAACACAGTAGAGAGACAATGTTCCCGAGCTGCCTCAGTTCATAACAGTGTGTAGGAAGTTGTTTGATAAAGTGGGCAAAGCTTATACTTGGACCAGAAGGCAGAATATAGGAAACTACATGAAAACATGGATAATTCAGAGAAAATGACTGTAAACAGATGAGAACTTGTTTAGAACAGCTCAAAGAGATTCTCCAGTCAGTTCTTAGCGTAGTAAAGGTAGCTAAGATCCGGGAAATCCTTAATTCGAGTTAAGATCACATGAAACACTGTATGAATCCTATATTCTTTACTTGAAGGAGACTAGAGTGGTAAATGTGTGTTATACAAGGCAGAATACGACTGAAATAGAGAAAGAAACACGTTCGGCAGCTTTAGAAAGCCTTACACTTCACTGAAATGTAATACTACACTCTATAACACAGTTGAGAGACAATGTTCCCGAGCTGCCTCAGTTCATAACAGTGTGTAGGAAGTTGTTTGATAAAGTGGGCAAAGCTTATACTTGGACCAGAAGGCAGAATATAGGAAACTACATGAAAACATGGATAATTCAGAGAAAATGACTTTAAACACATGAGAACTTGTTTAGAACAGCTCAAAGAGATTCTCCAATCAGTTCTTAGTGTAGTAAAGGTAGCTAAGATTCGGGAAATCCTTAATTCGAGTTAAGATCACATGAAACACTGTATGAATCCTATATTCTTTACTTGAAGGAGACTAGAGTGGTAAATGTGTGTTATACAAGGCAGAATACCATTGAAATAGAGAAAGAAACACGTTCGGCAGGTTTGGAAAGCCTTTCACTTCACTGAAATGTAGTACTACACTCTATAACACAGTTGAGAGACAAGGTTCCCGAGCTGCCTCAGTTCATAACGGTGTGTAGGAAGTTGTTTGATAAAGTGGGCAAAGCTTATACTTGGACCAGAAGGCAGAATATAGGAAACTACATGAAAACATGCATAATTCAGAGAAAATGACTGTAAACAGATGAGAACTTGTTTAGAACAGCTCAAAGAGATTCTCCAGTTAGTTCTTAGCGTAGTAAAGGTAGCTAAGATTCGGGAAATCCTTAATTCGAGTTAAGATCACATGAAACACTGTATGAATCCTATATTCTTTACTTGAAGGAGACTAGAGTGGTAAATGTGTGTTATACAAGGCAGAATACCATTGAAATAGAGAAAGAAACACGTTCGGCAGGTTTGGAAAGCCTTTCACTTCACTGAAATGTAGTACTACACTCTATAACACAGTTGAGAGACAAGGTTCCCGAGCTGCCTCAGTTCATAACGGTGTGTAGGAAGTTGTTTGATAAAGTGGGCAAAGCTTATACTTGGACCAGAAGGCAGAATATAGGAAACTACATGAAAACATGCATAATTCAGAGAAAATGACTGTAAACAGATGAGAACTTGTTTAGAACAGCTCAAAGAGATTCTCCATTCAGTTCTTATTGTAGTAAATGTAGCTAAGATCCGGGAAATCTTAATTCGAGTTAAGATCACATGAAACACTGTATGAATCCTATATTCTTTACTTAAAGGAGACTAGAGTGCTAAATGTGTGTTATACAAGGTAGAATACCATTGAAATAGAGAATTAAACACGTTTGGCAGCTTTGGAAAGCCTTACACTTCACTGAAATGTAGTACTACACTCTATAACACAGTTGAGAGAAAATGTTCCCGAGCTGCCTCAGTTCATAACAGTGTGTAGGAAGTTGTTTGATAAAGTGGGCAAAGCTTATACTTGGACCAGAAGGCAGAATATAGGAAACTAAATGAAAACATGGATAATTCAGAGAAAATGACTGTAAACATATGAGAACTTGTTTAGAACAGCTAAAAGAGATTCTCCAAGTCAGTTCTTAGCGTAGTAAAGGTAGCTAAGATCCGGGAAATCATTAATTCGAGTTAAGATCACATGAAACACTGTATGAATCCTATATTCCTTACTTAAAGGAGACTAGAGTGGTAAATATGTGTTATACAAGGCAGAATACCATTGAAATAGAGAAAGAAACACGTTCGGCAGCTTTGGAAAGCCTTACACTTCACTGAAATGTAGTACTACACACTATAACACAGTTGAGAGACAATGTTCCCGAGCTGCCTCAGTTCATAACAGTGTGTAGGAAGTTGTTTGATAAAGTGGGCAAAGCTTATACTAGGACCAGAAGGCAGAATATAGGAAACTACATGAAAACATGGATAATTCAGAGAAAATGACAGGAAACAGATGAGAACTTGTTTAGAACACTGAAAGAGATTCTCCAAATCAGTTCTTAGGGTACAAAAGGTAGCTAAGATCCGGGAAATCCTTAATTCAAGTTAAGATGACTTGAAACACTCTATGAATCCTATATTCTTTACTTAAAGGAGACTAGAGTCGTAAATGTGTGTTATACAAGGCAGAATACCATTGAAATAGAGAAAGAAACACGTTCAGCAGCTTTGGAAAGCCTTACACTTCACTGAAATATAGTACTACACTCTATAACACAGTTGAGAGACAATGTTCCCGAGCTGACTCAGTTCATAACAGTGTGTAGGAAGTTGTTTGATAAAGTGGGCAAAGCTTATACTTGGACCAGAAGGCAGAATATAGGAAACTAAATGAAAACATGGATAATTCAGAGAAAATGACTGTAAACAGATGAGAACTTGTTTAGAAAAGCTCAAAGAGATTCTCCAGTTAGTTCTTAGCGTAGTAAAGGTAGCTAAGATTCGGGAAATCCTTAATTCGAGTTAAGATCACATGAAACACTGTATGAATCCTATATTCTTTACTTGAAGGAGACTAGAGTGGTAAATGTGTGTTATACAAGGCAGAATACCACTGAAATAGAGAAAGAAACACGTTCGGCAGCTTTGGAAAGCCTTACACTTCACTGAAATGTAATACTACACTCTATAACACAGTTGAGAGACAATGTTCCCGAGCTGCCTCAGTTCATAACAGTGTGTAGGAAGTTGTTTGATAAAGTGGGCAAAGCTTATACTTGGACCAGAAGGCAGAATATAGGAAACTACATGAAAACATGGATAATTCAGAGAAAATGACTGTAAACAGATGAGAACTTGTTTAGAACAGCTCAAAGAGATTCTCCAGTCAGTTCTTAGGTACCTAAGGCAGAATACCAGCTCAAAGAGATTCTCCAGTCAGTTCTTAGGTAGCTAAGGCAGAATACCATTGAAATAGAGAAAGAAACACGTTCGGCAGCTTTGGAAAGCCTTACACTTCACTGAAATGTAGTACTACACACTATAACACAGTTGAGAGACAATGTTCCCGAGCTGCCTCAGTTCATAACAGTGTGTAGGAAGTTGTTTGATAAAGTGGGCAAAGCTTATACTAGGACCAGAAGGCAGAATATAGGAAACTACATGAAAACATGGATAATTCAGAGAAAATGACAGGAAACAGATGAGAACTTGTTTAGAACACTGAAAGAGATTCTCCAAATCAGTTCTTAGTGTAGAAAAGGTAGCTAAGATCCGGGAAATCCTTAATTCAAGTTAAGATGACTTGAAACACTCTATGAATCCTATATTCTTTACTTAAAGGAGACTAGAGTCGTAAATGTGTGTTATACAAGGCAGAATACCATTGAAATAGAGAAAGAAACACGTTCAGCAGCTTTGGAAAGCCTTACACTTCACTGAAATGTAGTACTACACTCTATAACACAGTTGAGAGACAATGTTCCCGAGCTGCCTCAGTTCATAACAGTGTGTAGGAAGTTGTTTGATAAAGTGGGCAAAGCTTATACTTGGACCAGAAGGCAGAATATAGGAAACTAAATGAAAACATGGATAATTCAGAGAAAATGACTGTAAACAGATGAGAACTTGTTTAGAACAGCTCAAAGAGATTCTCCAAGTCAGTTCTTAGCGTAGTAAAGGTAGCTAAGATCCGGGAAATCATTAATTCGAGTTAAGATCACATGAAACACTGTATGAATCCTATATTCCTTACTTAAAGGAGACTAGAGTGGTAAATGTGTGTTATACAAGGCAGAATACCATTGAAATAGAGAAAGAAACACGTTCGGCAGCTTTGGAAAGCCTTACACTTCACTGAAATGTAGTACTACACACAATAACACAGTTGAGAGACAATGTTCCCGAGCTGCCTCAGTTCATAACAGTGTGTAGGAAGTTGTTTGATAAAGTGGGCAAAGCTTATACTAGGACCAGAAGGCAGAATATAGGAAACTACATGAAAACATGGATAATTCAGAGAAAATGACAGGAAACAGATGAGAACTTGTTTAGAACACTGAAAGAGATTCTCCAAATCAGTTCTTAGTGTAGAAAAGGTAGCTAAGATCCGGGAAATCCTTAATTCAAGTTAAGATGACTTGAAACACTCTATGAATCCTATGTTCTTTACTTAAAGGAGACTAGAGTGGTAAATGTGTGTTATACAAGGCAGAATACCATTGAAATAGAGAAAGAAACACGTTCAGCAGCTTTGGAAAGCCTTACACTTCACTGAAATGTAGTACTACACTCTATAACACAGTTGAGAGACAATGTTCCCGAGCTGCCTCAGTTCATAACAGTGTGTAGGAAGTTGTTTGATAAAGTGGGCAAAGCTTATACTTGGACCAGAAGGCAGAATATAGGAAACTACATGAAAACATGGATAATTCAGAGAAAATGACTTTAAACACATGAGAACTTGTTTAGAACAGCTCAAAGAGATTCTCCAATCAGTTCTTAGTGTAGTAAAGGTAGCTAAGATCCAGGAAATCCTTAATTCGAGTTAAGATGACATGAAACACTGTATGAATCCTATATTCTTTACTTAAAGGAGAATAGAGTGGTAAATGTGTGTTATACAAGGCAGAATGCCATTGAAATAGAGAAAGAAAGACATTCGACATCTTTGGAAAGCATTACACTTCACTGAAATGTAGTACTACACTCTATAACACAGTTGAGAGACAATGTTCCCGAGCTGCCTCACTTCATAACAGTGTGTAGGAAGTTGTTTGATAAAGTGGGCAAAGCTTATACTTGGACCAGAAGGCTGAATATAGGAAACTACATGAAAACATGGATAATTCAGAGAAAATGACTGTAAACAGATGAGAACTTGTTTAGAACAGCTCAAAGAGATTCTCCAAGTCAGTTCTTAGTGTAGAAAAGGTAGCTGAGATCCGGGAAATCCTTAATTCAAGTTAAGATCACATGAAACACTGTATGAATCCTATATTCTTTACTTAAAGGAGACTGGAGTGGTAAATGTGTGTTATACAAGGCAGAATACCACTGAAATATAGAAAGAAACACGTTCGGCAGCTTTGGAAAGCCTTACACTTCACTGAAATGTAATACTACACTCTATAACACAGTTGAGAGACAATGTTCCCGAGCTGCCTCAATTCATAACAGTGTGTAGGAAGTTGTTTGATAAAGTGGGCAAAGCTTATACTTGGACCAGAAGGCAGAATATAGGAAACTACATGAAAACATGCATAATTCAGAGAAAATGACTGTAAACAGATGAGAACTTGTTTAGAACAGCTCAAAGAGATTCTCCATTCAGTTCTTATTGTAGTAAATGTAGCTAAGATCCGGGAAATCTTAATTCGAGTTAAGATCACATGAAACACTGTATGAATCCTATATTCTTTACTTAAAGGAGACTAGAGTGCTAAATGTGTGTTATACAAGGTAGAATACCATTGAAATAGAGAATTAAACACGTTTGGCAGCTTTGGAAAGCCTTACACTTCACTGAAATGTAGTACTACACTCTATAACACAGTTGAGAGAAAATGTTCCCGAGCTGCCTCAGTTCATAACAGTGTGTAGGAAGTTGTTTGATAAAGTGGGCAAAGCTTATACTTGGACCAGAAGGCAGAATATAGGAAACTAAATGAAAACATGGATAATTCAGAGAAAATGACTGTAAACATATGAGAACTTGTTTAGAACAGCTAAAAGAGATTCTCCAAGTCAGTTCTTAGCGTAGTAAAGGTAGCTAAGATCCGGGAAATCATTAATTCGAGTTAAGATCACATGAAACACTGTATGAATCCTATATTCCTTACTTAAAGGAGACTAGAGTGGTAAATATGTGTTATACAAGGCAGAATACCATTGAAATAGAGAAAGAAACACGTTCGGCAGCTTTGGAAAGCCTTACACTTCACTGAAATGTAGTACTACACACTATAACACAGTTGAGAGACAATGTTCCCGAGCTGCCTCAGTTCATAACAGTGTGTAGGAAGTTGTTTGATAAAGTGGGCAAAGCTTATACTAGGACCAGAAGGCAGAATATAGGAAACTACATGAAAACATGGATAATTCAGAGAAAATGACAGGAAACAGATGAGAACTTGTTTAGAACACTGAAAGAGATTCTCCAAATCAGTTCTTAGGGTACAAAAGGTAGCTAAGATCCGGGAAATCCTTAATTCAAGTTAAGATGACTTGAAACACTCTATGAATCCTATATTCTTTACTTAAAGGAGACTAGAGTCGTAAATGTGTGTTATACAAGGCAGAATACCATTGAAATAGAGAAAGAAACACGTTCAGCAGCTTTGGAAAGCCTTACACTTCACTGAAATATAGTACTACACTCTATAACACAGTTGAGAGACAATGTTCCCGAGCTGACTCAGTTCATAACAGTGTGTAGGAAGTTGTTTGATAAAGTGGGCAAAGCTTATACTTGGACCAGAAGGCAGAATATAGGAAACTAAATGAAAACATGGATAATTCAGAGAAAATGACTGTAAACAGATGAGAACTTGTTTAGAAAAGCTCAAAGAGATTCTCCAGTTAGTTCTTAGCGTAGTAAAGGTAGCTAAGATTCGGGAAATCCTTAATTCGAGTTAAGATCACATGAAACACTGTATGAATCCTATATTCTTTACTTGAAGGAGACTAGAGTGGTAAATGTGTGTTATACAAGGCAGAATACCACTGAAATAGAGAAAGAAACACGTTCGGCAGCTTTGGAAAGCCTTACACTTCACTGAAATGTAATACTACACTCTATAACACAGTTGAGAGACAATGTTCCCGAGCTGCCTCAGTTCATAACAGTGTGTAGGAAGTTGTTTGATAAAGTGGGCAAAGCTTATACTTGGACCAGAAGGCAGAATATAGGAAACTACATGAAAACATGGATAATTCAGAGAAAATGACTGTAAACAGATGAGAACTTGTTTAGAACAGCTCAAAGAGATTCTCCAGTCAGTTCTTAGGTACCTAAGGCAGAATACCAGCTCAAAGAGATTCTCCAGTCAGTTCTTAGGTAGCTAAGGCAGAATACCATTGAAATAGAGAAAGAAACACGTTCGGCAGCTTTGGAAAGCCTTACACTTCACTGAAATGTAGTACTACACACTATAACACAGTTGAGAGACAATGTTCCCGAGCTGCCTCAGTTCATAACAGTGTGTAGGAAGTTGTTTGATAAAGTGGGCAAAGCTTATACTAGGACCAGAAGGCAGAATATAGGAAACTACATGAAAACATGGATAATTCAGAGAAAATGACAGGAAACAGATGAGAACTTGTTTAGAACACTGAAAGAGATTCTCCAAATCAGTTCTTAGTGTAGAAAAGGTAGCTAAGATCCGGGAAATCCTTAATTCACGTTAAGATGACTTGAAACACTCTATGAATCCTATATTCTTTACTTAAAGGAGACTAGAGTCGTAAATGTGTGTTATACAAGGCAGAATACCATTGAAATAGAGAAAGAAACACGTTCAGCAGCTTTGGAAAGCCTTACACTTCACTGAAATGTAGTACTACACTCTATAACACAGTTGAGAGACAATGTTCCCGAGCTGCCTCAGTTCATAACAGTGTGTAGGAAGTTGTTTGATAAAGTGGGCAAAGCTTATACTTGGACCAGAAGGCAGAATATAGGAAACTAAATGAAAACATGGATAATTCAGAGAAAATGACTGTAAACAGATGAGAACTTGTTTAGAACAGCTCAAAGAGATTCTCCAAGTCAGTTCTTAGCGTAGTAAAGGTAGCTAAGATCCGGGAAATCATTAATTCGAGTTAAGATCACATGAAACACTGTATGAATCCTATATTCCTTACTTAAAGGAGACTAGAGTGGTAAATGTGTGTTATACAAGGCAGAATACCATTGAAATAGAGAAAGAAACACGTTCGGCAGCTTTGGAAAGCCTTACACTTCACTGAAATGTAGTACTACACACAATAACACAGTTGAGAGACAATGTTCCCGAGCTGCCTCAGTTCATAACAGTGTGTAGGAAGTTGTTTGATAAAGTGGGCAAAGCTTATACTAGGACCAGAAGGCAGAATATAGGAAACTACATGAAAACATGGATAATTCAGAGAAAATGACAGGAAACAGATGAGAACTTGTTTAGAACACTGAAAGAGATTCTCCAAATCAGTTCTTAGTGTAGAAAAGGTAGCTAAGATCCGGGAAATCCTTAATTCAAGTTAAGATGACTTGAAACACTCTATGAATCCTATGTTCTTTACTTAAAGGAGACTAGAGTGGTAAATGTGTGTTATACAAGGCAGAATACCATTGAAATAGAGAAAGAAACACGTTCAGCAGCTTTGGAAAGCCTTACACTTCACTGAAATGTAGTACTACACTCTATAACACAGTTGAGAGACAATGTTCCCGAGCTGCCTCAGTTCATAACAGTGTGTAGGAAGTTGTTTGATAAAGTGGGCAAAGCTTATACTTGGACCAGAAGGCAGAATATAGGAAACTACATGAAAACATGGATAATTCAGAGAAAATGAGTGTAAACAGATGAGAACTTGTTTAGAAAAACTCAAAGAGATTCTCCAGTTAGTTCTTAGCGTAGTAAAGGTAGCTAAGATTCGGGAAATCCTTAATTCGAGTTAAGATCACATGAAACACTGTATGAATCCTATATTCTTTACTTGAAGGAGACTAGAGTGGTAAATGTGTGTTATACAAGGCAGAATACCATTGAAATAGAGAAAGAAACACGTTCGGCAGCTTTGGAAAGCCTTACACTTCACTGAAATGTAGTACTACACTCTATAACACAGTTGAGAGACAAGGTTCCCGAGCTGCCTCAGTTCATAACGGTGTGTAGGAAGTTGTTTGATAAAGTGGGCAAAGCTTATACTTGGACCAGAAGGCAGAATATAGGAAACTACATGAAAACATGGATAATTCAGAGAAAATGACTATAAACAGATGAGAACTTGTTTAGAACAGCTCAAAGAGATTCTCCAAGTCAGTTCTTAGCGTAGTAAAGGTAGCTAAGATCCGGGAAATCCTTAATTCGAGTTAAGATCACATGAAACACTGTATGAATCCTATATTCTTTACTTAAGGGAGAATAGAGTGGTAAATGTGTGTTATACAAGGCAGAATGCCAATGAAATAGAGAAAGAAACGCATTCGACATATTTGGAAAGCATTACACTTCACTAAAATGTAGTACTACACTCTATAACACAGTTGAGAGACAAGGTTCCCGAGCTGCCTCAGTTCATAACAGTGTGTAGCAAGTTGTTTGATAAAGTGGGCAAAGCTTATACTTGGACCAGAAGGCAGAATATAGGAAACTACATGAAAACATGGATAATTCAGAGAAAATGACTGTAAACAGATGAGAACTTGTTTAGAAAAGCTCAAAGAGATTCTCCAGTTAGTTCTTAGCGTAGTAAAGGTAGCTAAGATTCGGGAAATCCTTAATTCGAGTTAAGATCACATGAAACACTGTATGAATCCTATATTCTTTACTTGAAGGAGACTAGAGTGGTAAATGTGTGTTATACAAGGCAGAATACCATTGAAATAGAGAAAGAAACACGTTCGGCAGGTTTGGAAAGCCTTTCACTTCACTGAAATGTAGTACTACACTCTATAACACAGTTGAGAGACAAGGTTCCCGAGCTGCCTCAGTTCATAACGGTGTGTAGGAAGTTGTTTGATAAAGTGGGCAAAGCTTATACTTGGACCAGAAGGCAGAATATAGGAAACTACATGAAAACATGCATAATTCAGAGAAAATGACTGTAAACAGATGAGAACTTGTTTAGAACAGCTCAAAGAGATTCTCCATTCAGTTCTTATTGTAGTAAATGTAGCTAAGATCCGGGAAATCTTAATTCGAGTTAAGATCACATGAAACACTGTATGAATCCTATATTCTTTACTTAAAGGAGACTAGAGTGCTAAATGTGTGTTATACAAGGTAGAATACCATTGAAATAGAGAATTAAACACGTTTGGCAGCTTTGGAAAGCCTTACACTTCACTGAAATGTAGTACTACACTCTATAACACAGTTGAGAGAAAATGTTCCCGAGCTGCCTCAGTTCATAACAGTGTGTAGGAAGTTGTTTGATAAAGTGGGCAAAGCTTATACTTGGACCAGAAGGCAGAATATAGGAAACTAAATGAAAACATGGATAATTCAGAGAAAATGACTGTAAACATATGAGAACTTGTTTAGAACAGCTAAAAGAGATTCTCCAAGTCAGTTCTTAGCGTAGTAAAGGTAGCTAAGATCCGGGAAATCATTAATTCGAGTTAAGATCACATGAAACACTGTATGAATCCTATATTCCTTACTTAAAGGAGACTAGAGTGGTAAATATGTGTTATACAAGGCAGAATACCATTGAAATAGAGAAAGAAACACGTTCGGCAGCTTTGGAAAGCCTTACACTTCACTGAAATGTAGTACTACACACTATAACACAGTTGAGAGACAATGTTCCCGAGCTGCCTCAGTTCATAACAGTGTGTAGGAAGTTGTTTGATAAAGTGGGCAAAGCTTATACTAGGACCAGAAGGCAGAATATAGGAAACTACATGAAAACATGGATAATTCAGAGAAAATGACAGGAAACAGATGAGAACTTGTTTAGAACACTGAAAGAGATTCTCCAAATCAGTTCTTAGGGTACAAAAGGTAGCTAAGATCCGGGAAATCCTTAATTCAAGTTAAGATGACTTGAAACACTCTATGAATCCTATATTCTTTACTTAAAGGAGACTAGAGTCGTAAATGTGTGTTATACAAGGCAGAATACCATTGAAATAGAGAAAGAAACACGTTCAGCAGCTTTGGAAAGCCTTACACTTCACTGAAATATAGTACTACACTCTATAACACAGTTGAGAGACAATGTTCCCGAGCTGACTCAGTTCATAACAGTGTGTAGGAAGTTGTTTGATAAAGTGGGCAAAGCTTATACTTGGACCAGAAGGCAGAATATAGGAAACTAAATGAAAACATGGATAATTCAGAGAAAATGACTGTAAACAGATGAGAACTTGTTTAGAAAAGCTCAAAGAGATTCTCCAGTTAGTTCTTAGCGTAGTAAAGGTAGCTAAGATTCGGGAAATCCTTAATTCGAGTTAAGATCACATGAAACACTGTATGAATCCTATATTCTTTACTTGAAGGAGACTAGAGTGGTAAATGTGTGTTATACAAGGCAGAATACCACTGAAATAGAGAAAGAAACACGTTCGGCAGCTTTGGAAAGCCTTACACTTCACTGAAATGTAATACTACACTCTATAACACAGTTGAGAGACAATGTTCCCGAGCTGCCTCAGTTCATAACAGTGTGTAGGAAGTTGTTTGATAAAGTGGGCAAAGCTTATACTTGGACCAGAAGGCAGAATATAGGAAACTACATGAAAACATGGATAATTCAGAGAAAATGACTGTAAACAGATGAGAACTTGTTTAGAACAGCTCAAAGAGATTCTCCAGTCAGTTCTTAGGTACCTAAGGCAGAATACCAGCTCAAAGAGATTCTCCAGTCAGTTCTTAGGTAGCTAAGGCAGAATACCATTGAAATAGAGAAAGAAACACGTTCGGCAGCTTTGGAAAGCCTTACACTTCACTGAAATGTAGTACTACACACTATAACACAGTTGAGAGACAATGTTCCCGAGCTGCCTCAGTTCATAACAGTGTGTAGGAAGTTGTTTGATAAAGTGGGCAAAGCTTATACTAGGACCAGAAGGCAGAATATAGGAAACTACATGAAAACATGGATAATTCAGAGAAAATGACAGGAAACAGATGAGAACTTGTTTAGAACACTGAAAGAGATTCTCCAAATCAGTTCTTAGTGTAGAAAAGGTAGCTAAGATCCGGGAAATCCTTAATTCAAGTTAAGATGACTTGAAACACTCTATGAATCCTATATTCTTTACTTAAAGGAGACTAGAGTCGTAAATGTGTGTTATACAAGGCAGAATACCATTGAAATAGAGAAAGAAACACGTTCAGCAGCTTTGGAAAGCCTTACACTTCACTGAAATGTAGTACTACACTCTATAACACAGTTGAGAGACAATGTTCCCGAGCTGCCTCAGTTCATAACAGTGTGTAGGAAGTTGTTTGATAAAGTGGGCAAAGCTTATACTTGGACCAGAAGGCAGAATATAGGAAACTAAATGAAAACATGGATAATTCAGAGAAAATGACTGTAAACAGATGAGAACTTGTTTAGAACAGCTCAAAGAGATTCTCCAAGTCAGTTCTTAGCGTAGTAAAGGTAGCTAAGATCCGGGAAATCATTAATTCGAGTTAAGATCACATGAAACACTGTATGAATCCTATATTCCTTACTTAAAGGAGACTAGAGTGGTAAATGTGTGTTATACAAGGCAGAATACCATTGAAATAGAGAAAGAAACACGTTCGGCAGCTTTGGAAAGCCTTACACTTCACTGAAATGTAGTACTACACACAATAACACAGTTGAGAGACAATGTTCCCGAGCTGCCTCAGTTCATAACAGTGTGTAGGAAGTTGTTTGATAAAGTGGGCAAAGCTTATACTAGGACCAGAAGGCAGAATATAGGAAACTACATGAAAACATGGATAATTCAGAGAAAATGACAGGAAACAGATGAGAACTTGTTTAGAACACTGAAAGAGATTCTCCAAATCAGTTCTTAGTGTAGAAAAGGTAGCTAAGATCCGGGAAATCCTTAATTCAAGTTAAGATGACTTGAAACACTCTATGAATCCTATGTTCTTTACTTAAAGGAGACTAGAGTGGTAAATGTGTGTTATACAAGGCAGAATACCATTGAAATAGAGAAAGAAACACGTTCAGCAGCTTTGGAAAGCCTTACACTTCACTGAAATGTAGTACTACACTCTATAACACAGTTGAGAGACAATGTTCCCGAGCTGCCTCAGTTCATAACAGTGTGTAGGAAGTTGTTTGATAAAGTGGGCAAAGCTTATACTTGGACCAGAAGGCAGAATATAGGAAACTACATGAAAACATGGATAATTCAGAGAAAATGAGTGTAAACAGATGAGAACTTGTTTAGAAAAACTCAAAGAGATTCTCCAGTTAGTTCTTAGCGTAGTAAAGGTAGCTAAGATCCGGGAAATCCTTAATTCGAGTTAAGATCACATGAAACACTGTATGAATCCTATATTCTTTACTTGAAGGAGACTAGAGTGGTAAATGTGTGTTATACAAGGCAGAATACCACTGAAATAGAGAAAGAAACACGTTCGGCAGCTTTGGAAAGCCTTACACTTCACTGAAATGTAATACTACACTCTATAACACAGTTGAGAGACAATGTTCCCGAGCTGCCTCAGTTCATAACAGTGTGTAGGAAGTTGTTTGATAAAGTGGGCAAAGCTTATACTTGGACCAGAAGGCAGAATATAGGAAACTACATGAAAACATGGATAATTCAGAGAAAATGACTTTAAACACATGCGAACTTGTTTAGAACAGCTCAAAGAGATTCTCCAATCAGTTCTTAGTGTAGTAAAGGTAGCTAAGATCCAGGAAATCCTTAATTCGAATTAAGATGACATGAAACACTGTATGAATCCTATATTCTTTACTTAAAGGAGAATAGAGTGGTAAATGTGTGTTATACAAGGCAGAATGCCATTGAAATAGAGAAAGAAAGACATTCGACATCTTTGGAAAGCATTACACTTCACTGAAATGTAGTACTACACTCTATAACACAGTTGAGAGACAATGTTCCCGAGCTGCCTCACTTCATAACAGTGTGTAGGAAGTTGTTTGATAAAGTGGGCAAAGCTTATACTTGGACCAGAAGGCTGAATATAGGAAACTACATGAAAACATGGATAATTCAGAGAAAATGACTGTAAACAGATGAGAACTTGTTTAGAACAGCTCAAAGAGATTCTCCAAGTCAGTTCTTAGTGTAGAAAAGGTAGCTGAGATCCGGGAAATCCTTAATTCAAGTTAAGATCACATGAAACACTGTATGAATCCTATATTCTTTACTTAAAGGAGACTGGAGTGGTAAATGTGTGTTATACAAGGCAGAATACCACTGAAATAGAGAAAGAAACACGTTCGGCAGCTTTGGAAAGCCTTACACTTCACTGAAATGTAATACTACACTCTATAACACAGTTGAGAGACAATGTTCCCGAGCTGCCTCAATTCATAACAGTGTGTAGGAAGTTGTTTGATAAAGTGGGCAAAGCTTATACTTGGACCAGAAGGCAGAATATAGGAAACTACATGAAAACATGGATAATTCAGAGAAAATGACTGTAAAAAGATGAGAACTTGTTTAGAACAGCTCAAAGAGATTCTCCAATCAGTTCTTAGTGTAGTAAAGGTAGCTAAGATCCGGGAAATCCTTAATTCGAGTTAAGATGACATGAAACACTGTATGAATCCTATATTCTTTACTTAAGGGAGAATAGAGTGGTAAATGTGTGTTATACAAGGCAGAATGCCATTGAAATAGAGAAAGAAACACATTCGACATATTTGGAAAGCATTACACTTCACTAAAATGTAGTACTACACTCTATAACACAGTTGAGAGACAAGGTTCCCGAGCTGCCTCAGTTCATAACAGTGTGTAGCAAGTTGTTTGATAAAGTGGGCAAAGCTTATACTTGGACCAGAAGGCAGAATATAGGAAACTACATGAAAACATGGATAATTCAGAGAAAATGACTGTAAACAGATGAGAACTTGTTTAGAACAGCTCAAAGAGATTCTCCAAGTCAGTTCTTAGCGTAGTAAAGGTAGCTAAGATCCGGGAAATCATTAATTCGAGTTAAGATCACATGAAACACTGTATGAATCCTATATTCCTTACTTAAAGGAGACTAGAGTGGTAAATGGGTGTTATACAAGGCAGAATACCATCGAAATAGAGAAAGAAACATGTTCGGCAGCTTTGGAAAGCCTTACACTTCACTGAAATATAGTACTACACTCTGTAACACAGTTGAGAGACAATGTTCCCGAGCTGACTCAGTTCATAACAGTGTGTAGGAAGTTGTTTGATAAAGTGGGCAAAGCTTATACTTGGACCAGAAGGCAGAATATAGGAAACTACATGAAAACATGGATAATTCAGAGAAAATGACTGTAAACAGATGAGAACTTGTTTAGAACAGCTCAAAGAGATTCTCCAGTCAGTTCTTAGCGTAGTAAAGGTAGCTAAGATCCGGGAAATCCTTAATTCGAGTTAAGATCACATGAAACACTGTATGAATCCTATATTCTTTACTTGAAGGAGACTAGAGTGGTAAATGTGTGTTATACAAGGCAGAATACCACTGAAATAGAGAAAGAAACACTTTCGGCAGCTTTGGAAAGCCTTACACTTCACTGAAATGTAATACTACACTCTATAACACAGTTGAGAGACAATGTTCCCGAGCTGCCTCAGTTCATAACAGTGTGTAGGAAGTTGTTTGATAAAGTGGGCAAAGCTTATACTTGGACCAGAAGGCAGAATATAGGAAACTACATGAAAACATGGATAATTCAGAGAAAATGACTGTAAACAGATGAGAACTTGTTTAGAACAGCTCAAAGAGATTCTCCAGTCAGTTCTTAGGTACCTAAGGCAGAATACCAGCTCAAAGAGATTCTCCAGTCAGTTCTTAGGTAGCTAAGGCAGAATACCATTGAAATAGAGAAAGAAACACGTTCGGCAGCTTTGGAAAGCCTTACACTTCACTGAAATGTAGTACTACACTCTATAACACAGTTGAGAGACAAGGTTCCCGAGCTGCCTCAGTTCATAACAGTGTGTAGGAAGTTGTTTGATAAAGTGGGCAAAGCTTATACTAGGACCAGAAGGCAGAATATAGGAAACTACATGAAAACATGGATAATTCAGAGAAAATGACTGTAAACAGATGAGAACTTGTTCAGAACAGCTCAAAGAGATTCTCCAATCAGTTCTTAGTGTAGAAAAGGTAGCTAAGATCCGGGAAATCCTTAATTCAAGTTAAGATGACTTGAAACACTGTATGAATCCTATATTCTTTACTTAAAGGAGACTGGAGTGGTAAATGTGTGTTTTACAAGGCAGAATACCATTGAAATAGAGAAAGAAACACGTTCGGCAGCTTTGGAAAGCCTTACACTTCACTGAAATATAGTACTACACTCTGTAACACAGTAGAGAGACAATGTTCCCGAGCTGCCTCAGTTCATAACAGTGTGTAGGAAGTTGTTTGATAAAGTGGGCAAAGCTTATACTTGGACCAGAAGGCAGAATATAGGAAACTACATGAAAACATGGATAATTCAGAGAAAATGACTGGAAACAGATGAGAACTTGTTTAGAACAGCTCAAAGAGATTCTCCAGTCAGTTCTTAGCGTAGTAAAAGTAGCTAAGATCCGGGAAATCATTAATTCTAGTTAAGATGACATGAAACACTCTATGAATCCTATATTCTTTACTTAAAGGAGACTAGAGTGGTAAATGTGTGTTATACAAGGCAGAATACCGTTGAAATAGAGAAAGAAACACGTTAGGCAGCTTTGGAAAGCCTTACACTTCACTGAAACGTAGTACTACACTCTATAACACAGTTGAGAGACAATGTTCCCGAGTTGCCTCAGTTCATAACAGTGTGTAGGAAGTTGTTTGATAAAGTGGGCAAAGCTTATACTTGGACCAGAAGGCAGAATATAGGAAACTACATGAAAACATGGATAATTCAGAGAAAATGACTATAAACAGATGAGAACTTGTTTAGAACAGCTCAAAGAGATTCTCCAAGTCAGTTCTTAGCGTAGTAAAGGTAGCTAAGATCCGGGAAATCATTAATTCGAGTTAAGATCACATGAAACACTGTATGAATCCTATATTCCTTACTTAAAGGAGACTAGAGTGGTAAATGGGTGTTATACAAGGCAGAATACCATTGAAATAGAGAAAGAAACACTTTCGGCAGCTTTGGAAAGCCTTACACTTCACTGAAATATAGTACTACACTCTGTAACACAGTTGAGAGACAATGTTCCCGAGCTGACTCAGTTCATAACAGTGTGTAGGAAGTTGTTTGATAAAGTGGGCAAAGCTTATACTTGGACCAGAAGGCAGAATATAGGAAACTACATGAAAACATGGATAATTCAGAGAAAATGACTGTAAACAGATGAGAACTTGTTTAGAACAGCTCAAAGAGATTCTCCAGTCAGTTCTTAGCGTAGTAAAGGTAGCTAAGATCCGGGAAATCCTTAATTCGAGTTAAGATCACATGAAACACTGTATGAATCCTATATTCTTTACTTGAAGGAGACTAGAGTGGTAAATGTGTGTTATACAAGGCAGAATACCACTGAAATAGAGAAAGAAACACGTTCGGCAGCTTTGGAAAGCCTTACACTTCACTGAAATGTAATACTACACTCTATAACACAGTTGAGAGACAATGTTCCCGAGCTGCCTCAGTTCATAACAGTGTGTAGGAAGTTGTTTGATAAAGTGGGCAAAGCTTATACTTGGACCAGAAGGCAGAATATAGGAAACTACATGAAAACATGGATAATTCAGAGAAAATGACTTTAAACACATGAGAACTTGTTTAGAACAGCTCAAAGAGATTCTCCAATCAGTTCTTAGTGTAGTAAAGGTAGCTAAGATCCAGGAAATCCTTAATTCGAGTTAAGATGACATGAAACACTGTATGAATCCTATATTCTTTACTTAAAGGAGAATAGAGTGGTAAATGTGTGTTATACAAGGCAGAATGCCATTGAAATAGAGAAAGAAAGACATTCGACATCTTTGGAAAGCATTACACTTCACTGAAATGTAGTACTACACTCTATAACACAGTTGAGAGACAATGTTCCCGAGCTGCCTCACTTCATAACAGTGTGTAGGAAGTTGTTTGATAAAGTGGGCAAAGCTTATACTTGGACCAGAAGGCTGAATATAGGAAACTACATGAAAACATGGATAATTCAGAGAAAATGACTGTAAACAGATGAGAACTTGTTTAGAACAGCTCAAAGAGATTCTCCAAGTCAGTTCTTAGTGTAGAAAAGGTAGCTGAGATCCGGGAAATCCTTAATTCAAGTTAAGATCACATGAAACACTGTATGAATCCTATATTCTTTACTTAAAGGAGACTGGAGTGGTAAATGTGTGTTATACAAGGCAGAATACCACTGAAATAGAGAAAGAAACACGTTCGGCAGCTTTGGAAAGCCTTACACTTCACTGAAATGTAATACTACACTCTATAACACAGTTGAGAGACAATGTTCCCGAGCTGCCTCAATTCTTAACAGTGTGTAGGAAGTTGTTTGATAAAGTGGGCAAAGCTTATACTTGGACCAGAAGGCAGAATATAGGAAACTACATGAAAACATGGATAATTCAGAGAAAATGACTGTAAAAAGATGAGAACTTGTTTAGAACAGCTCAAAGAGATTCTCCAATCAGTTCTTAGTGTAGTAAAGGTAGCTAAGATCCGGGAAATCATTAATTCGAGTTAAGATGACATGAAACACTGTATGAATCCTATATTCCTTACTTAAAGGAGACTAGAGTGGTAAATATGTGTTATACAAGGCAGAATACCATTGAAATAGAGAAAGAAACACGTTCGGCAGCTTTGGAAAGCCTTACACTTCACTGAAATGTAGTACTACACACTATAACACAGTTGACAGACAATGTTCCCGAGCTGCCTCAGTTCATAACAGTGTGTAGGAAGTTGTTTGATAAAGTGGGCAAAGCTTATACTAGGACCAGAAGGCAGAATATAGGAAACTACATGAAAACATGGATAATTCAGAGAAAATGACAGGAAACAGATGAGAACTTGTTTAGAACACTGAAAGAGATTCTCCAAATCAGTTCTTAGTGTACAAAAGGTAGCTAAGATCCGGGAAATCCTTAATTCAAGTTAAGATGACTTGAAACACTCTATGAATCCTATATTCTTTACTTAAAGGAGACTAGAGTCGTAAATGTGTGTTATACAAGGCAGAATACCATTGAAATAGAGAAAGAAACACGTTCAGCAGCTTTGGAAAGCCTTACACTTCACTGAAATGTAGTACTACACTCTATAACACAGTTGAGAGACAATGTTCCCGAGCTGCCTCAGTTCATAACAGTGTGTAGGAAGTTGTTTGATAAAGTGGGCAAAGCTAATACTTGGACCAGAAGGCAGAATATAGGAAACTACATGAAAACATGGATAATTCAGAGAAAATGACTGGAAACAGATGAGAGATTGTTTAGAACAGCTGAAAGAGATTCTCCAAATCAGTTCTTAGTGTAGAAAATGTAGCTAAGATCCGGGAAATCCTTAATTCGAGTTAAGATGACATAAAACACTGTATGAATCCTATATTCTTTACTTAAAGGAGACTAGAGTGGTAAATGTGTGTTATACAAGGCAGAATACCATCGAAATAGAGAAAGAAACATGTTCGGCAGCTTTGGAAAGCCTTACACTTCACTGAAATGTAATACTACACTCTATAACACAGTTGAGAGACAATGTTCCTGAGCTGCCTCAGTTCATAACAGTGTGTAGGAAGTTGTTTGATAAAGTGGGCAAAGCTTATACTTGGACCAGAAGGCAGAATATAGGAAATTACATGAAAACATGGATAATTCAGAGAAAATGACTGTAAACAGATGAGAACTTGTTTAGAACAGCTCAAAGAGATTCTCCAAGTCAGTTCTTAGCGTAGTAAAGGTAGCTAAGATCCGGGAAATCATTAATTCGAGTTAAGATCACATGAAACACTGTATGAATCCTATATTCCTTACTTAAAGGAGACTAGAGTGGTAAATGTGTGTTATACAAGGCAGAATACCATTGAAATAGAGAAAGAAACACCTTCGGCAGCTTTGGAAAGCATTACACTTCACTGAAATGTAGTACTACACACTATAACACAGTTGAGAGACAATGTTCCCGAGCTGCCTCAGTTCATAATAGTGTGTAGGAAGTTGTTTGATAAAGTGGGCAAAGCTTATACTAGGACCATAAGGCAGAATATAGGAAACTACATGAAAACATGGATAATTCAGAGAAAATGACAGGAAACAGATGAGAACTTGTTTAGAACACTGAAAGAGATTCTCCAAATCAGTTCTTAGTGTAGAAAAGGTAGCTAAGATCCGGGAAATCCTTAATTCAAGTTAAGATGACTTGAAACACTCTATGAATCCTATATTCTTTACTTAAAGGTGACTAGAGTGGTAAATGTGTGTTATACAAGGCAGAATACCATTGAAATAGAGAAAGAAACACGTTCAGCAGCTTTGGAAAGCCTTACACTTCACTGAAATGTAGTACTACACTCTATAACACAGTTGAGAGACAATGTTCCCGAGCTGCCTCAGTTCATAACAGTGTGTAGGAAGTTGTTTGATAAAGTGGGCAAAGCTAATACTTGGACCAGAAGGCAGAATATAGGAAACTACATGAAAACATGGATAATTCAGAGAAAATGACTGGAAACAGATGAGAGATTGTTTAGAACAGCTGAAAGAGATTCTCCAAATCAGTTCTTAGTGTAGAAAATGTAGCTAAGATCCGGGAAATCCTTAATTCGAGTTAAGATGACATAAAACACTGTATGAATCCTATATTCTTTACTTAAAGGAGACTAGAGTGGTAAATGTGTGTTATACAAGGCAGAATACCATCGAAATAGAGAAAGAAACATGTTCGGCAGCTTTGGAAAGCCTTACACTTCACTGAAATGTAATACTACACTCTATAACACAGTTGAGAGACAATGTTCCTGAGCTGCCTCAGTTCATAACAGTGTGTAGGAAGTTGTTTGATAAAGTGGGCAAAGCTTATACTTGGACCAGAAGGCAGAATATAGGAAATTACATGAAAACATGGATAATTCAGAGAAAATGACTGTAAACAGATGAGAACTTGTTTAGAACAGCTCAAAGAGATTCTCCAAGTCAGTTCTTAGCGTAGTAAAGGTAGCTAAGATCCGGGAAATCATTAATTCGAGTTAAGATCACATGAAACACTGTATGAATCCTATATTCCTTACTTAAAGGAGACTAGAGTGGTAAATGTGTGTTATACAAGGCAGAATACCATTGAAATAGAGAAAGAAACACCTTCGGCAGCTTTGGAAAGCATTACACTTCACTGAAATGTAGTACTACACACTATAACACAGTTGAGAGACAATGTTCCCGAGCTGCCTCAGTTCATAATAGTGTGTAGGAAGTTGTTTGATAAAGTGGGCAAAGCTTATACTAGGACCATAAGGCAGAATATAGGAAACTACATGAAAACATGGATAATTCAGAGAAAATGACAGGAAACAGATGAGAACTTGTTTAGAACACTGAAAGAGATTCTCCAAATCAGTTCTTAGTGTAGAAAAGGTAGCTAAGATCCGGGAAATCCTTAATTCAAGTTAAGATGACTTGAAACACTCTATGAATCCTATATTCTTTACTTAAAGGTGACTAGAGTGGTAAATGTGTGTTATACAAGGCAGAATACCATCGAAATAGAGAAAGAAATATGTTCGGCAGCTTTGGAAAGCCTTACACTTCACTGAAATGTAATACTACACTCTATAACACAGTTGAGAGACAATGTTCCTGAGCTGCCTCAGTTCATAACAGTGTGTAGGAAGTTGTTTGATAAAGTGGGCAAAGCTTATACTTGGACCAGAAGGCAGAATATAGGAAACTACATGAAAACATGGATAATTCAGAGAAAATGACTGTAAACAGATGAGAACTTGTTTAGAACAGCTCAAAGAGATTCTCCAGTCAGTTCTTAGTGTAGTAAAGGTAGCTAAGATCCGGGAAATCCTTAATTCGAGTTAAGATCACATGAAACACTGTATGAATCCTATATTCTTTACTTAAAGGAGACTAGAGTGGTAAATGTGTGTTATACAAGGCAGAATACCATCGAAATAGAGAAAGAAACATGTTCGGCAGCTTTGGAAAGCCTTACACTTCACTGAAATTTAATACTACACTCTATAACACAGTTGAGAGACAATGTTCCTGAGCTGCCTCAGTTCATAACAGTGTGTAGGAAGTTGTTTGATAAAGTGGGCAAAGCTTTTACTTGGACCAGAAGGCAGAATATAGGAAACTACATGAAAACATGGATAATTCAGAGAAAATGACTGTAAACAGATGAGAACTTGTTTAAAACAGCTCAAAGAGATTCTCCAGTCAGTTCTTAGCGTAGTAAAGGTAGCGAAGATCCGGGAAATCCTTAATTCGAGTTAAGATCACATGAAACACTGTATGAGTCCTATATTCTTTACTTGAAGGAGACTAGAGTAGTAAATGTGTGTTATACAAGGCAGAATACCACTGAAATAGAGAAAGAAACACGATCGTCAGCTTAGGAAAGCCTTACACTTCACTGAAATTTAATACTACACTCTATAACACAGTTGAGAGACAATGTTCCCGAGCTGCCTCAGTTCATAACAGTGTGTAGGAAGTTGTTTCATAAAGTGGGCAAAGCTTATACTTGGACCAGAAGGCAGAATATAGGAAACTACATGAAAACAAGGATAATTCAGAGAAAATGACTGTAAACAGATGAGAACTTGTTTAGAACAGCTCAAAGAGATTCTCCAGTCAGTTCTTAGGTACCTAAGGCAGAATACCAGCTCAAAGAGATTCTCCAGTCAGTTCTTATGTAGCTAAGGCAGAATACCATTGAAATAGAGAAAGAAACACGTTCGGCAGCTTTGGAAAGCCTTACACTTCACTGAAATGTAGTACTACACTCTATAACACAGTTGAGAGACAAGGTTCCCGAGCTGCCTCAGTTCATAACAGTGTGTAGGAAGTTGTTTGATAAAGTGGGCAAAGCTTATACTTGGACCAGAAGGCAGAATATAGGAAACTACATGAAAACATGGATAATTCAGAGAAAATGACTGGAAACAGATGAGAGATTGTTTAGAACAGCTGAAAGAGATTCTCCAAATCAGTTCTTAGTGTAGAAAAGGTAGCTAAGATCCGGGAAATCCTTAATTCGAGTTAAGATGACATAAAACACTGTATGAATCCTATATTCTTTACTTAAAGGTGACTAGAGTGGTAAATGTGTGTTATACAAGGCAGAATACCATCGAAATAGAGAAAGAAACATGTTCGGCAGCTTTGGAAAGCCTTACACTTCACTGAAATGTAATACTACACTCTATAACACAGTTGACAGACAATGTTCCTGAGCTGCCTCAGTTCATAACAGTGTGTAGGAAGTTGTTTGATAAAGTGGGCAAAGCTTATACTTGGACCAGAAGGCAGAATATAGGAAACTACATGAAAACAAGGATAATTCAGAGAAAATTACTGTAAACAGATGAGAACTTGTTTAGAACAGCTCAAAGAGATTCTCCAGTCAGTTCTTAGTGTAGTAAAGGTAGCTAAGATCCGGGAAATCCTTAATTCGAGTTAAGATCACATGAAACACTGTATGAATCCTATATTCTTTACTTGAAGGAGACTAGAGTGGTAAATGTGTGTTATACAAGGCAGAATACCACTGAAATAGAGAAAGAAACACGTTCGTCAGCTTAGGAAAGCCTTACACTTCACTGAAATTTAATACTACACTCTATAACACAGTTGAGAGACAATGTTCCCGAGCTGCCTCAGTTCATAACAGTGTGTAGGAAGTTGTTTGATAAAGTGGGCAAAGCTTATACTTGGACCAGAAGGCAGAATATAGGAAACTACATGAAAACAAGGATAATTCAGAGAAAATGACTGTAAACAGATGAGAACTTGTTTAGAACAGCTCAAAGAGATTCTCCAGTCAGTTCTTAGGTACCTAAGGCAGAATACCAGCTCAAAGAGATTCTCCAGTCAGTTCTTATGTAGCTATGGCAGAATACCATTGAAATAGAGAAAGAAACACGTTCGTCAGCTTAGGAAAGCCTTACACTTCACTGAAATTTAATACTACACTCTATAACACAGTTGAGAGACAATGTTCCCGAGCTGCCTCAGTTCATAACAGTGTGTAGGAAGTTGTTTGATAAAGTGGGCAAAGCTTATACTTGGACCAGAAGGCAGAATATTGGAAACTACATGAAAACAAGGATAATTCAGAGAAAATGACTGGAAACAGATGAGAACTTGTTTAGAACAGCTCAAAGAGATTCTCCAGTCAGTTCTTAGCGTAGTAAAAGTAGCTAAGATCCGGGAAATCATTAATTCTAGTTAAGATGACATGAAACACTCTATGAATCCTATATTCTTTACTTAAAGGAGACTAGAGTGGTAAATGTGTGTTACACAAGGCAGAATACCGGTGAAATAGAGAAAGAAACACGTTAGGCAGCTTTGGAAAGCCTTACACTTCACTGAAACGTAGTACTACACTCTATAACACAGTTGAGAGACAATGTTCCCGAGCTGCCTCAGTTCATAACAGTGTGTAGGAAGTTGTTTGATAAAGTGGGCAAAGCTTATACTTGGACCAGAAGGCAGAATATAGGAAACTACATGAAAACATGGATAATTCAGAGAAAATGACTATAAACAGATGAGAACTTGTTTAGAACAGCTCAAAGAGATTCTCCAAGTCAGTTCTTAGCGTAGTAAAGGTAGCTAAGATCCGGGAAATCATTAATTCGAGTTAAGATCACATGAAACACTGTATGAATCCTATATTCCTTACTTAAAGGAGACTAGAGTGGTAAATGGGTGTTATACAAGGCAGAATACCATTGAAATAGAGAAAGAAACACTTTCGGCAGCTTTGGAAAGCCTTACACTTCACTGAAATATAGTACTACACTCTGTAACACAGTTGAGAGACAATGTTCCCGAGCTGACTCAGTTCATAACAGTGTGTAGGAAGTTGTTTGATAAAGTGGGCAAAGCTTATACTTGGACCAGAAGGCAGAATATAGGAAACTACATGAAAACATGGATAATTCAGAGAAAATGACTGTAAACAGATGAGAACTTGTTTAGAACAGCTCAAAGAGATTCTCCATTCAGTTCTTATTGTAGTACATGTAGCTAAGATCCGGGAAATCCTTAATTCGAGTTAAGATGACATGAAACACTGTATGAATCCTATATTCTTTACTTAAAGGAGACTAGAGTGCTAAATGTGTGTTATACAAGGTAGAATACCATTGAAATAGAGAATTAAACACGATTGGCAGCTTTGGAAAGCCTTACACTTCTCTGAAATGTAGTACTACACTCTATAACACAGTTGAGAGACAATGTTCCCGAGCTGCCTCAGTTCATAACAGTGTGTAGGAAGTTGTTTGATAAAGTGGGCAAAGCTTATACTTGGACCAGAAGGCAGAATATAGGAAACTACATGAAAACATGGATAATTCAGAGAAAATGACTGGAAACAGATGAGAACTTGTTTAGAACAGCTCAAAGAGATTCTCCAGTCAGTTCTTAGCGTAGTAAAAGTAGCTAAGATCCGGGAAATCATTAATTCTAGTTAAGATGACATGAAACACTCTATGAATCCTATATTCTTTACTTAAAGGAGACTAGAGTGGTAAATGTGTGTTATACAAGGCAGAATACCGTTGAAATAGAGAAAGAAACACGTTAGGCAGCTTTGGAAAGCCTTACACTTCACTGAAACGTAGTACTACACTCTATAACACAGTTGAGAGACAATGTTCCCGAGCTGCCTCAGTTCAAAACAGTGTGTAGGAAGTTGTTTGATAAAGTGGGCAAAGCTTATACTTGGACCAGAAGGCAGAATATAGGAAACTACATGAAAACATGGATAATTCAGAGAAAATGACTATAAACAGATGAGAACTTGTTTAGAACAGCTCAAAGAGATTCTCCATTCAGTTCTTATTGTAGTAAATGTAGATAAGATCCGGGAAATCCTTAATTCGAGTTAAGATCACATGAAACACTGTATGAATCCTATATTCTTTACTTAAAGGAGACTAGAGTGCTAAATCTGTGTTATACAAGGTAGAATACCATTGAAATAGAGAATTAAACACGTTTGGCAGCTTTGGAAAGCCTTACACTTCACTGAAATGTAGTACTACACTCTATAACACAGTTGAGAGACAATGTTCCCGAGTTGCCTCAGTTCATAACAGTGTGTAGGAAGTTGTTTGATAAAGTGGGCAAAGCTTATACTTGGACCAGAAGGCAGAATATAGGAAACTACATGAAAACATGGATAATTCAGAGAAAATGACTGGAAACAGATGAGAACTTGTTTAGAACAGCTCAAAGAGATTCTCCAAGTCAGTTCTTAGTGTAGTAAAGGTAGCTAAGATCCGGGAAATCATTTATTCGAGTTAAGATCACATGAAACACTGTATGAATCCTATATTCCTTACTTAAAGGAGACTAGAGTGGTAAATGGGTGTTATACAAGGCAGAATACCATTGAAATAGAGAAAGAAACACGTTCGGCAGCTTTGGAAAGCCTTACACTTCACTGAAATGTAGTACTACACTCTATAACACAGTTGAGAGACAATGTTCCCGAGCTGCCTCAGTTCATAACAGTGTGTAGGAAGTTGTTTTATAAAGTGGGCAAAGCTTATACTAGGACCAGAAGGCAGAATATAGGAAACTACATGAAAACATGGATAATTCAGAGAAAATGACTGTAAACAGATGAGAACATGTTCAGAACAGCTGAAAGAGGTTCTCCAGTCAGTTCTTAGTGTAGAAAAGGTAGCTAAGATCCGGGAAATCCTTAATTCAAGTTAAGATGACTTGAAACACTGTATGAATCCTATATTCTTTACTTAAAGGAGACTGGAGTGGTAAATGTGTGTTTTACAAGGCAGAATACCATTGAAATAGAGAAAGAAACACATTCGGCAGCTTTGGAAAGCCTTACACTTCACTGAAATATAGTACTACACTATGTAACACAGTAGAGAGACAATGTTCCCGAGCTGCCTCAGTTCATAACAGTGTGTAGGAAGTTGTTTGATAAAGTGGGCAAAGCTTATACTTGGACCAGAAGGCAGAATATAGGAAACTACATGAAAACATGATTAATTCAGAGAAAATGACTGTAAACAGATGAGAACTTGTTTAGAACCGCTCAAAGAGATTCTCCAAGTCAGTTCTTAGCGTTGTAAAGGTAGCTAAGATCCGGGAAATCATTAATTCGAGTTAAGATCACATGAAACACTGTATGAATCCTATATTCCTTACTTAAAGGAGACTAGAGTGGTAAATGGGTGTTATACAAGGCAGAATACCATTGAAATAGAGAAAGAAACACGTTTGGCAGCTTTGGAAAGCCTTACACTTCACTGAAATGTAGTACTACACTCTATAACACAGTTGAGAGACAATGTTCCCGAGCTGCCTCAGTTCATAACAGTGTGTAGGAAGTTGTTTGATAAAGTGGGCAAAGCTTATACTTGGACCAGAAGGCAGAAAATCACTTTGCACTCCTGGGGCACCTTCACCGGGCCCCAGGGCCTTCCCCACTGGACCACCTCCAGCTTTTGACACCGGCCCCAACCCACTCTTCCCTTGACCGCTTCCCGCAGGTCAGCTAAGGGGCCGGCCAAGCCGCCGGGCCCCCTCTTTAGGTCCCTGCCGCCGGCAGACCCGCCTGCTGGTCACCTGTGTCCCTGCCCGCGACCCTCTCTCCTGCTTACCTCACCACTTCAGGCTGTTCACCTGGCCCCGTCCCCTTGATCCAGTGACCACCTCCAGCTGCTCACCTGGCCCCGCCCCCGCCTTGACTTGACCTGGCTCAGCTGTGGGCCTGGGCCCGCATCCTGGTTCCGGAAACCACGCCCCTGGTCCATTCGACCAATGAGCGAGCAGCACCAGCCAGCCTGCCCTGCTCCCAAACACAGAGGAATAGCCCCACCACTGGGATGTAAAGGCACATAGCCCTCTGCTCACAGGGTGCCTCCCAGGTCCCCAAGCGTGGGCAGACCAGCCAGCCATCCCTTCAGGACACCCAGGGTCCTCCATGAGCCTCGGGGCCGGCCCTCTAACCCCCCCGCCCCGGCCCAAATCGCTCCCAGCAAAGGGCAGCTCAGAGGAGAGTGTCCTGGGACGCCCAGAGCCCTGCCTATGGGCTTTGACAACCGGGAGAGAGCTGTGTCAAGTCTGAGAAATTATCACTTTCCACTCTGGGGGCACCTCCCCGGCCCCTCCGGAGGTTCTGACTGGTCTGGTGGCCCGGCCCCGGGGGCCTGCTTTCCGCCCCATTCGCCTGGAACTCCCTGCCCTGAGGACAAGGGTCCCTCTTGCTGGCATCCATTCTGAAACTCAGGCAGGTGAGGCTTTTGTGGGCACTTGAGACCCTCGTCCAGGTTTCACAGGGCCCCAGGGCCTTAGCCACTGGTGAGGGTTAGGTTGAGGGATAGGCTTAGTTTTAGGGTTAGGGTGAGCCTTTGACAACGCGGAGAGAGCTGTGTCAAGTCCGAGAAAATCACTTTGCGCTCCTGGGGCACCTTCACCGGGCCCCAGGGCCTTCCCCACTGGACCACCTCCAGCTTTTGACACCGGCCCAAACCCACTCTTCCCTTGACCGCTTCCCGCAGGTCAGCTAAGGCGCCGGCCAAGCCGCCGGGCCCCCTCTTTAGGTCCCTGCCGCCGGCAGACCCGCCTGCTGGTCACCCGTGTCCCTGCCCGCGACCCTCTCTCCTGCTTACCTCACCACTTCAGGCTGTTCACCTGGCCCCGCCCCCTTGATCCCGTGACCGCCTCCAGCTGCTCACCTGGCCCCGCCCCCGCCTTGACTTGACCTGGCTCAGCTGTGGGCCTGGGCCCGCCTCCTGGTTCCGGAAACCACGCCCCTGGTCCATTCGACCAATGATCGAGCAGCACCAGCCAGTCTGCCCTGCTCCCAAACACAGAGGAATAGCCCCCACCACTGGGATGTAAAGGCACATAGCCCTCTGCTCACAGGGTGCCTCCCAGGTCCCCAAGCGTGGGCAGACCAGCCAGCCCTCCCTTCAGGACACCCAGGGTCCTCCATGAGCCTCGGGGCCGGCCCTCCTCCCTCACACCCTTCCACCCCCGGTCCCCATGGCTCACACCAAAGGGCAGCTCACAGCAGAGTGTCCTGGGACACCCACAACCCTGCCTATGGGCTTTGACAACTGGGAGAGAGCTGTGTCAAGTCCGAGAAATTATCACTTTCCACTCTGGGGGCACCTCCCCGACCCCTCCGGAGGTTCTGACTGGTCTGGTGGCCTGGCCGCGGGGGCCTGCTTTCCGCCCGATTCGCCTGGAACGCCCTGCCCTGAGGACAAGGGTCCCTCTTGCTGGCATCCAGTCTGAAGCTCAGGCAGGTGACGCTTTTGTGGGCACTTGAGACCCTCGTCCAGGTTTCACAGGGCCCCAGGGCCTTAGCCACTGGTGAGGGTTAGGTTGAGGGATAGGCTTAGTTTTAGGGTTAGCGTGAGCCTTTGACAACGGGGAGAGAGCTGTGTCAAGTCCGAGAAAATCACTTTGCGCTCCTGGGGCACCTTCACCGGGCCCCAGGGCCTTCCCCACTGGACCACCTCCAGCTTTTGACACCGGCCCCAACACACTCTTCCCTTGACCGCTTCCCGCAGGTCAGCTAAGGGGCCGGCCAAGCCGCTGGGCCCCTCTTTAGGTCCCTGCCGCCGGCAGACCCGCCTGCTGGTCACCCGTGTCCCTGCCCGCGACCCTCTCTCCTGCTTACCTCACCACTTCAGGCTGTTCACCTGGCCCCGCCCCCGTGTTCCCGTGACCACCTCCAGCTGCTCACCTGGCCCCGCCCCCTCCTTGACTTAACCTGGCTCAGCTGTGGGCCTGGGCCCGCCTCCTGGTTCCGGAAACCACGCCCCTGGTCCATTCGACCAATGAGCGAGCAGCACCAGCCAGCCTGCCCTGCTCCCAAACACAGAGGAATAGCCCCACCACTGGGATGTAAAGGCACATAGCCCTCTGCTCACAGGGTGCCTCCCAGGTCCCCAAGCGTGGGCAGACCAGCCAGCCATCCCTTCAGGACACCCAGGGTCCTCCATGAGCCTCGGGGCCGGCCCTCTAACCCCCCCGCCCCGGCCCACATCGCTCCCACCAAAGGGCAGCTCAGAGGAGAGTGTCCCGGGACGCCCAGAGCCCTGCCTATGGGCTTTGAAAACCGAGAGAGCTGTGCCAAGTCCGAGAAATCATCACTTTCCACTCTAGGGGCACCTCCCCGGCACCTCCGGAGGTTCTGAGTGGTCTGGTGGCCCGGCCCCGGGGGCCTGCTTTCTGCCCCATTCGCCTGGAACGCCCTGCCCTGAGGACAAGGGTCCCTCTTCCTGGCATCCAGTCTGAAGCTCAGGCAGGTGAGGCTTTTGTGGGCACTTGAGACCCTCGTCCAGGTTTCACAGGGCCCCAGGGCCTTAGCCACTGGTGAGGGTTAGGTTGAGGGATAGGCTTAGTTTTAGGGTTACGGTTAGCCTTTGACAACGGGGAGAGAGCTGTGTCAAGTCCGAGAAAATCACTTTGCGCTCCTGGGGAACCTTCACCGGGCCCCAGGGCCTTCCCCACTGTACCACCTCCAGCTTTTGACACCGGCCCCAACCCACTCTTCCCTTGACCGCTTCCCGCAGGTCAGCTAAGGGGTTGTCCAAGCCGCGGGGCCCCCTCTTTAGGTACATGCTGCCGGCAGACCCGCCTGCTGGACACCCCTGTCCCTGCCCGCGACCCTCTCTCCTGCTTACCTCACCACTTCAGGCTGTTCACCTGGCCCCGCCCCCGTGATCCCGTGACCGCCTCCAGCTGCTCACCTGGCCCCGCCCCCGCCTTGACTTGACCTGGCTCAGCTGTGGGCCTGGGCCCGCCTCCTGGTTCCGGAAACCACGCCCCTGGTCCATTCGACCAATGAGCGAGCAGCACCAGCCAGTCTGCCCTGCTCCCAAACACAGAGGAATAGCCCCCACCACTGGGATGTAAAGGCACATAGCCCTGTGCTCACAGGGTGCCTCCCAGGTCCCCAAGCGTGGGCAGACCAGCCAGCCCTCCCTTCAGGACACCCAGGGTCCTCCATGAGCCTCGGGGCCGGCCCTCTAACCCCCCCGCCCCGGCCCACATCGCTCCCACCAAAGGGCAGCTCAGAGCCGAGTGTCCTGGGACGCCCAGAGCCCTGCCTATGGGCTTTGACAACCGGGAGAGAGCTGTGTCAAGTCCGAGAAATTATCACTTTCCACTCTGGGGGCACCTCCTCGGCCCCTCCGGAGGTTCTGACTGGTCTGGTGGAACGGCCCCGGGGGCCTGCTTTCCGCCCCATTCGCCTGGAACGCCCTGCCCTGAGGACAAGGGTCCCTCTTGCTGGCATCCAGTCTGAAGCTCAGGCAGGTGAGGCTTTTGTGGGCACTTGAGACCCTCGTCCAGGTTTCACAGGTCCCCAGGGCCTTAGCCACTGGTGAGGGTTAGGTTGAGGGATAGGCTTAGTTTTAGGGTTAGGGTTAGCCTTTGACAACGGGGAGAGAGCTGTGTCAAGTCCGAGAAAATCACTTTGTGCTCCTGGGGCACCTTCACCGGGCCCCAGGGCCTTCCCCACTGGACCACCTCCAGCTTTTGACACCGGCCCCAACCCACTCTTCCCTTGACCGCTTCCCGCAGGTCAGCTAAGGGGCCGGCCAAGCCGCCGGGCCCCCTCTTTAGGCCCCTGCCGCCGGCAGACCCGCCTGCTGGTCACCCATGTCCCTGCCAGAGACCCTCTCTCCTGCTTACGTCACCACTTCAGGCTGTTCACCTGGCCCCGCCCCCTTGATCCCGTGACCGCCTCCAGCTGCTCACCTGGCCCCGCCCCCGCCTTGACTTGACCTGGCTCAGCTGTGGGCCTGGGCCCGCATCCTGGTTCCGGAAACCACGCCCCTGGTCCATTCGACCAATGAGCGAGCAGCACCAGCCAGCCTGCCCTGCTCCCAAACACAGAGGAATAGCCCCACCACTGGGATGTAAAGGCACATAGCCCTCTGCTCACAGGGTGCCTCCCAGGTCCCCAAGCGTGGGCAGACCAGCCAGCCATCCCTTCAGGACACCCAGGGTCCTCCATGAGCCTCGGGGCCGGCCCTCTAACCCCCCCGCCCCGGCCCACATCGCTCCCACCAAAGGGCAGCTCAGAGGAGAGTGTCCTGGGACGCCCAGAGCCCTGCCTATGGGCTTTGAAAACCGGGAGAGAGCTGTGCCAAGTCCGAGAAATCATCACTTTCCACTCTAGGGGCACCTCCCCGGCACCTCCGGAGGTTCTGAGTGGTCTGGTGGCCCGGCCCCGGGGGCCTGCTTTCTGCCCCATTCGCCTGGAACGCCCTGCCCTGAGGACAAGGGTCCCTCTTCCTGGCATCCAGTCTGAAGCTCAGGCAGGTGAGGCTTTTGTGGGCACTTGAGACCCTCGTCCAGGTTTCACAGGGCCCCAGGGCCTTAGCCACTGGTGAGGGTTAGGTTGAGGGATAGGCTTAGTTTTAGGGTTAGGGTGAGCCTTTGACAACGCGGAGAGAGCTGTGTCAAGTCCGAGAAAATCACTTTGCGCTCCTGGGGCACCTTCACCGGGCCCCAGGGCCTTCCCCACTGGACCACCTCCAGCTTTTGACACCGGCCCTAACCCACTCTTCCCTTGACCGCTTCCCGCAGGTCAGCTAAGGGGCCGGCCAAGCCGCCGGGCCCCCTCTTTAGGTCCCTGCCGCCGGCAGACCCGCCTGCTGGTCACCCGTGTCCCTGCCCGCGACCCTCTCTCCTGCTTACCTCTCCACTTCAGGCTGTTCACCTGGCCCCGCCCCCTTGATCCCGTGACCGCCTCCAGCTGCTCACCTGGCCCCGCCCCCGCCTTGACTTGACCTGGCTCAGCTGTGGGCCTGGGCCCGCCTCCTGGTTCCGGAAACCACGCCCCTGGTCCATTCGACCAATGATCGAGCAGCACCAGCCAGTCTGCCCTGCTCCCAAACACAGAGGAATAGCCCCCACCAATGGGATGTAAAGGCACATAGCCCTCTGCTCACAGGGTGCCTCCCAGGTCCCCAAGCGTGGGCAGACCAGCCAGCCCTCCCTTCAGGACACCCAGGGTCCTCCATGAGCCTCGGGGCCGGCCCTCCTCCCTCACACCCTTCCACCCCCGGTCCCCATCGCTCACACCAAAGGGCAGCTCACAGCAGAGTGTCCTGGGACACCCACAGCTCTGCCTATGGGCTTTGACAACCGGGAGAGAGCTGTGTCAAGTCCGAGAAATTATCACTTTCCACTCTGGGGGCACCTCCCCGACCCCTCCGGAGGTTCTGACTGGTTTGGTGGCCCGGCCCCGGGGGCCTGCTTTCCGACCCATTCGCCTGGAACGCCCTGCCCTGAGGACAAGGGTCCCTCTTGCTGGCATCCAGTCTGAAGCTCAGGCAGGTGACGCTTTTGTGGGCACTTGAGACCCTCGTCCAGGTTTCACAGGGCCCCAGGGCCTTAGCCACTGGTGAGGGTTAGGTTGAGGGATAGGCTTAGTTTTAGGGTTAGTGTGAGCCTTTGACAACGGGGAGAGAGCTGTGTCAAGTACGAGAAAATCACTTTGCGCTTCTGGGGCACCTTCACCGGGCCCCAGGGCCTTCCCCACTGGACCACCTCCAGCTTTTGACACCGGCCCCAACCCTCTCTTCCCTTGACCGCTTCCCGCAGGTCAGCTAAGGGGCCGGCCAAGCCGCCGGGCCCCCTCTTGAGGTCCCTGCCGCCAGCAGACCCGCCTGCTGGTCACCCGTGTCCCTGCCCGCGACCCTCTCTCCTGCTTACCTCACCACTTCAGGCTGTTCACCTGGCCCCGCCCCCTTGATCCAGTGACCGCCTCCAGCTGCTCACCTGGCCCCGCCCCCGCCTTGACTTGACCTGGCTCAGCTGTGGGCCTGGGCCCGCCTCCTGGTTCCGGAAACCACGCCCCTGGTCCATTCGACCAATGAGCGAGCAGCACCAGCCAGTCTGCCCTGCTCCCAAACACAGAGGAATAGCCCCCACCACTGGGATGTAAAGGCACATAGCCCTCTGCTCACAGGGTGCCTCCCAGGTCCCCAAGCGTGGGCAGACCAGCCAGCCCTCCCTTCAGGTCACCCAGGGGCCTCCATGAGCCTCGGGGCCGGCCCTCTAACACCCCCGCCCCGGCCCCCATGGCTCCCACCAAAGGGCAGCTCAGAGCAGAGTGTCCTGGGACGCCCAGAGCCCTGCCTATGGGCTTTGACAACCGGGAGAGAGCTGTGTCAAGTCCGAGAAATTATCACTTTCCACTCTGGGGGCACATCCCCGCCCCCTCCGGAGGTTCTGATTGGTCTGGTGGCCCGGCCCCGGGGGCCTGCTTTCCGCTCCATTCCCCTGGAACGCCCTGCCCTGAGGACAAGGGTCCCTCTTGCTGGCATCCAGTCTGAAGCTCAGGCAGGTGAGGCTTTTGTGGGCACTTGAGACCCTCGTCCAGGTTTCACAGGGCGCCAGGGCCTTAGCCACTGGTGAGGGTTAGGTTGAGGGATAGGCTTAGTTTTAGGGTTACGGTTAGCCTTTGACAACGGGGAGAGAGCTGTGTCAAGTCCGAGAAAATCACTTTGTGCTCCGGGGGCACCTTCACGGGGCCCCAGGGCCTTCACCACTGGACCACCTCCAGCTTTTGACACCGGCCCCAACCCACTCTTCCCTTGACCGCTTCCCGCAGGTCAGCTAAGGGGCCGGCCAAGCCGCCGGGCCCCCTCTTTAGGTCCCTGCCGCCGGCAGACCCGCCTGCTGGTCACCCTTGTCCCTGCCTGCGACCCTCTCTCCTGCTTACCTTACCACATCAGGCTGTTCACCTGGCCCCGCCCCCTTGATCCCGTGACCGCCTCCAGCTGCTCACCTGGCCCCGCCCCCGCCTTGACTTGACCTGGCTAAGCTGTGGGCCTGGGCCCGCCTCCTGGTTCTGGAAACCACGCCCCTGGTCCATTCGACCAATGAGCGAGCAGCACCAGCCTGTCTGCCCTGCTCCCAAACACAGAGGAATAGCCCCCACCACTGGGATGTAAAGGCACATAGCCCTCTGCTCACAGGGTGCCTCCCAGGTACCCAAGCGTGGGCAGACCAGCCAGCCATCCCTTCAGGACACCCAGGGTCCTCCATGAGCCTCGGGGCCGGCCCTCTAACCCCCCTGCCCCGGCCCCCACCGCTCCCACCAAAGGGCAGCTCAGAGGAGAGTGTCCTGGGACGCCCAGAGCCCTGCCTATGGGCTTTGACAACCGGGAGAGAGCTGTGTCAAGTCCCAGAAATTATCACTTTCCACTCTGGGGGCACCTCCCCGGCCCCTCCGGAGGTTCTGACTGGTCTGGTGGCCCGGCCCCGGGGCCTGCTTTCTGCCCCATTCGCCTGGAACGCCCTGCCCTGAGGACAAGGGTCCCTCTTGCTGGCATCCAGTCTGAAGCTCAGGCAGGTGAGGCTTTTGTGGGCACTTGAGACCCTCGTCCAGGTTTCACAGGGCCCCAGGGCCTTAGCCACTGGTGAGGGTTAGGTTGAGGTATAGGCTTAGTTTTAGGTTGAGGGTGAGCCTTTGACAACGGGGAGAGAGCTGTGTCAAGTCCGAGAAAATCACTTTGCGCTCCTGGGGCACCTTCACCGGGCCCCAGGGCCTTCCCCACTGGACCTCCTCCAGCTTTTGACACCGGCCCCAACCCACTCTTCCCTTGACCGCTTCCCGCAGGTCAGCTAAGGGGCCGGCCAAGCCGCTGGGCCCCCTCTTTAGGTCCCTGCCGCCGGCAGACCCGCCTGCTGGTCACCCGTGTCCCTGCCTGCCACCCTCTCTTCTGCTTACCTAACCACTTCAGGCTGTTCACCTGGCCCCGCCCCCTTGATCCCGTGACCGCCTCCAGCTGCTCACCTGGCCCCGCCCCCGCCTTGACTTGACCTGGCTCAGCTGTGGGCCTGGGCCCGCCTCCTGGTTCCGGAAACCACGCCCCTGGTCCATTCGACCAATGAGCGAGCAGCACCAGCCAGTCTGCCCTGCTCCCAAACACAAAGGAATAGCCCCCACCACTGGGAGGTAAAGGCACATAGCCCTCTGCTCACAGGGTGCCTCCCAGGTCCCCAAGCGTGGGCAGACCAGCCAGCCCTCCCTTCAGGACACCCAGGGGCCTCCATGAGCCTCGGGGCCGGCCCTCTAACCCCCCTGCCCCGGCCCCCATCCCTCCCACCAAAGGGCAGCTCAGAGCAGAGTGTCCCGGGACGCCCAGAGCCCTGCCTATGGGCTTTGAAAACCGGGAGAGAGCTGTGCCAAGTCCGAGAAATCATCACTTTCCACTCTAGGGGCACCTCCCCGGCTCCTCCGGAGGTTCTGAGTGGTCTGGTGGCCCGGCCCCGGGGGCCTGCTTTCTGCCCCATTCGCCTGGAACGCCCTGCCCTGAGGACAAGGGTCCCTCTTGCTGGCATCCAGTCTGAAGCTCAGGCAGGTGAGGCTTTTGTGGGCACTTGAGACCCTCGTCCAGGTTTCACAGGGCCCCAGGGCCTTAGCCACTGGTGAGGGTTAGGTTGAGGGATAGGCTTAGTTTTAGGGTTAGGGTGAGCCTTTGACAATGGGGAGAGAGCTGTGTCAAGTCCGAGAAAATCACTTTGCGCTCCTGGGGCACCTTCACCGGGCCCCAGGGCCTTCCCCACTGGACCACCTCCAGCTTTTGACACCGGCCCCAACCCACTCTTCCCTTGACCGCTTCCCGCAGGTCAGCTAAGGGGCCGGCCAAGCCGCCGGGCCCCCTCTTTAGGTCCCTGCGGCCAGCAGACCCGCCTGCTGGTCACCCGTGTCCCTGCCCGCTACCCTCTCTCCTGCTTACCTCACCACTTCAGGCTGTTCACCTGGCCCCGCCCCCTTGATCCCGTGACCGCCTCCAGCTGCTCACCTGGCCCCGCCCCCGCCTTGACTTGACCTGGCTCAGCTGTGGGCCTGGGCCCGCCTCCTGGTTCTGGAAACCACGCCCCTGGTCCATTCGACCAATGAGCGAGCAGCACCAGCCTGTCTGCCCTGCTCCCAAACACAGAGGAATAGCCCCCACCACTGGGATGTAAAGGCACATAGCCCTCTGCTCACAGGGTGCCTCCCAGGTACCCAAGCGTGGGCAGACCAGCCAGCCATCCCTTCAGGACACCCAGGGTCCTCCATGAGCCTCGGGGCCGGCCCTCTAACCCCCCCGCCCCGGCCCCCACCGCTCCCACCAAAGGGCAGCTCAGAGGAGAGTGTCCTGGGACGCCCAGAGCCCTGCCTATGGGCTTTGACAACCGGGAGAGAGCTGTGTCAAGTCCGAGAAATTATCACTTTCCACTCTGGGGGCACCTCCCCGGCCCCTCCGGAGGTTCTGACTGGTCTGGTGGCCCCGCCCCGGGGCCTGCTTTCTGCCCCATTCGCCTGGAACGCCCTTCCCTGAGGACAAGGGTCCCTCTTGCTGGCATCCAGTCTGAAGCTCAGGCAGGTGAGGCTTTTGTGGGCACTTGAGACCCTCGTCCAGGTTTCACAGGGCCCCAGGGCCTTAGCCACTGGTGAGGGTTAGGTTGAGGCATAGGCTTAGTTTTAGGTTGAGGATGAGCCTTTGACAACGGGGAGAGAGCTGTGTCAAGTCCGAGAAAATCACTTTGCGCTCCTGGGGCACCTTCACCGGGCCCCAGGGCCTTCCCCACTGGACCTCCTCCAGCTTTTGACACCGGCCCCAACCCACTCTTCCCTTGACCGCTTCCCGCAGGTCAGCTAAGGGGCCGGCCAAGCCGCCGGGCCCCCTCTTTAGGTCCCTGCCGCCGGCAGACCCGCCTGCTGGTCACCCGTGTCCCTGCCCGCCACCCTCTCTTCTGCTTACCTAACCACTTCAGGCTGTTCACCTGGGCCCGCCCCCTTGATCCTGTTACCGCCTCCAGCTGCTCACCTGGCCCCGCCCCCGCCTTGACTTGACCTGGCTCAGCTGTGGGCCTGGGCCCGCCTCCTGGTTCTGGAAACCACGCCCCTGGTCCATTCGACCAATGAGCGAGCAGCACCAGCCTGTCTGCCCTGCTCCCAAACACAGAGGAATAGCCCCCACCACTGGGAGGTAAAGGCACATAGCCCTCTGCTCACAGGGTGCCTCCCAGGCCCCAAGCGTGGGCAGACCAGCCAGCCCTCCCTTCAGGACACCCAGGGGCCTCCATGAGCCTCGGGGCCGGCCCTCTAACCCCCCCGCCCCGGCCCCCATCGCTCCCACCAAAGGGCAGCTCACAGCAGATTGTCCTGGGACGCCCAGAGCCCTTCCTATGGGCTTTGAAAACCGGGAGAGAGCTGTGTCAAGTCCGAAAAATCATCACTTTCCACTCTAGGGGCACCTCCCCAGCACCTCCGGAGGTTCTGACTGGTCTGGTGGCCCGGCCCCCGGGGGCCTGCTTTCCGCCCCATTCGCCTGGAACGCCCTGCCCTGAGGACAAGGGTCCCTCTTGCTGGCATCCAGTCTGAAGCTCAGGCAGGTAAGGCTTTTGTGGGCACTTGAGACAATCGTCCAGGTTTCACAGGGCCCCAGGGCCTTAGCCACTGGTGAGGGTTAGGTTGAGGTATAGGCTTAGTTTTAGGTTTAGGGTGAGCCTTTGACAACGGAGAGAGAGCTGTGTCAAGTCCGAGAAAATCACTTTGCGCTCCTGGGGCACCTTCACCGGGCCCCAGGGCCTTCCCCACTGGACCTCCTCCAGCTTTTGACACCGGCCCCAACCCACTCTTCCCTTGACCGCTTCCCGCAGGTCAGCTAAGGGGCAGGCCAAGCCGCCGGGCCCCCTCTTTAGGTCCCTGCCGCCGGCAGACCCGCCTGCTGCTCACCCGTGTCCCTGCCCGCGACCCTCTCTTCTGCTTACCTAAACACTTCAGGCTGTTCACCTGGCCCTGCCCCCTTGATCCAGTGACCGCCTCCAGCTGCTCACCTGGCCCCGCCCCCTCCTTGACTTGACCTGGCTCAGCTGTGGGCCTGGGCCCGCCTCCTGGTTCCGGAAACCACGCCCCTGGTCCATACGACCAATGAGCGAGCAGCACCAGCCAGTCTGCCCTGCTCCCAAACACAAAGGAATAGCCCCCACCACTGGGAGGTAAAGGCATATAGCCCTCTGCTCACAGGGTGCCTCCCAGGTCCCCAAGCGTGGGCAGACCAGCCATCCCTCCCTTCAGGACACCCAGGGGCCTCCATGAGCCTCGGGGCCGGCCCTCTAACCCCCCTGCCCCGGCCCCCATCGCTCCCACCAAAGGGCAGCTCAGAGCAGAGTGTCCCGGGACGCCCAGAGCCCTGCCTATGGGCTTTGAAAACCGGGAGAGAGCTGTGCCAAGTCTGAGAAATCATCACTTTCCACTCTAGGGGCACCTCCCCGGCACCTCCGGAGGTTCTGAGTGGTCTGGTGGCCCGGCCCCGGGGGCCTGCTTTCTGCCCCATTCGCCTGGAACGCCCTGCCCTGAGGACAAGGGTCCCTCTTGCTGGCATCCAGTCTGAAGCTCAGGCAGGTGAGGCTTTTGTGGGCACTTGAGACCCTCGTCCAGGTTTCACAGGGCCCCAGGGCCTTAGCCACTGGTGAGGGTTAGGTTGAGGGATAGGCTTAGTTTTAGGGTTAGGGTTAGCCTTTGACAACGGGGAGAGAGCTGTGTCAAGTCCGAGAAAATCACTTTGCGCTCCTGGGGCACCTTCACCGGGCCCCAGGGCCTTCCCCACTGTACCACCTCCAGCTTTTGACACCGGCCCCAACCCACTCTTCCCTTGACCGCTTCCCGCAGGTCAGCTAAGGGGCCGTCCAAGCCGCCGGGCCCCCTCTTTAGGTACATGCTGCCGGCAGACCCGCCTGCTGGTCACCCGTGTCCCTGCCCGCGACCCTCTCTCCTGCTTACCTCACCACTTCAGGCTGTTCACCTGGCCCCGCCCCCGTGATCCCGTGACCGCCTCCAGCTGCTCACCTGGCCCCGCCCCCGCCTTGACTTGACCTGGCTAAGCTGTGGGCCTGGGCCCGCCTCCTGGTTCCGGAAACCACGCCCCTGGTCCATTCGACCAATGAGCGAGCAGCACCAGCCAGTCTGCCCTGCTTCCAAACACAGAGGAATAGCCCCCACCACTGGGATGTAAAGGCACATAGCCCTCTGCTCACAGGGTGCCTCCCAGGTCCCCAAGCGTGGGCAGACCAGCCAGCCCTCCCTTCAGGACACCCAGGGGCCTCCAGGAGCCTCGGGGCCGGCCCTCTAACCCCCCCGCCCCGGCCCCCATCGCCCCCAACAAAGGGCAGCTCAGAGCAGAGTGTCCTGGGACGCCCAGAGCCCTGCCTATAGGCTTTGACAACCGGGAGAGAGCTGTGTCAAGTCCGAGAAATCATCACTTTCCACTCTGGGGGCACCTCCCCGGCCCCTCCGGAGGTTCTGACTGGTCTGGTGGCCCGGCCCCGGGGGCCTGCTTTCCGCCCCATTCGCCTGGAACGCCCTGCCCTGAGGACAAGGGTTCCTCTTGCTGGCATCCAGTGTGAAGCTCAGGCAGGTGAGGCTTTTGTGGGCACTTGAGACCCTCGTCCAGGTTTCACAGGGCCCCAGGGCCTTAGCCACTGGTGAGGGTTAGGTTGAGAGATAGGCTTAGTTTTAGGGTTAGGGTTAGCCTTTGACAACGGGGAGAGAGCTGTATCAAGTCCGAGAAAATCACTTGGCGCTCCTGGGGCACCTTCACCGGGCCCCAGGGCCTTCCCCACTGGACCACCTCCAGCTTTTGACACCGGCCCCAACCCACTCTTCCCTTGACCGCTTCCCGCAGGTCAGCTAAGGGGCCGGCCAAGCCGCCGGGCCCCCTCTTTAGGTCCCTGCCGCTGGCAGACCCGCCTACTGGTCACCCGTGTCCCTGCCCGGGACCCTCTCTCCTGCTTACCTCACCACTTCAGGCTGTTCACCTGGCCCCGCCCCCTTGATCCAGTGACCGCCTCCAGCTGCTCACCTGGCCCCGCCCCCGCCTTGACTTGACCTGGCTCAGCTGTGGGCCTGGGCCCGCCTCCTGGTTCCGGAAACCACGCCCCTGGTCCATTCGACCAATGAGCGAGCAGCACCAGCCAGTCTGCCCTGCTCCCAAACACAGAGGAATAGCCCCCACCACTGGGATGTAAAGGCACATATCCCTCTGCTCACAGGGTGCCTCCCAGGTCCCCAAACGTGGGCAGACCAGGCAGCCCTCCCTTCAGGACACCCAGGGGCCTCCATGAGCCTCGGGGCCGGCCCTCTAACCCCCCTGCCCCGGCCCCCATCGCTCCCACCAAAGGGCAGCTCAGAGCAGAGTGTCCCGGGACGCCCAGAGCCCTGCCTATGGGCTTTGAAAACCGGGAGAGAGCTGTGCCAAGTCTGAGAAATCATCACTTTCCACTCTAGGGGCACCTCCCCGGCACCTCCGGAGGTTCTGAGTGGTCTGGTGGCCCGGCCCCGGGGGCCTGCTTTCTGCCCCATTCGCCTGGAACGCCCTGCCCTGAGGACAAGGGTCCCTCTTGCTGGCATCCAGTCTGAAGCTCAGGCAGGTGAGGCTTTTGTGGGCACTTGAGACCCTCGTCCAGGTTTCACAGGGCCCCAGGGCCTTAGCCACTGGTGAGGGTTAGGTTGAGGGATAGGCTTAGTTTTAGGGTTAGGGTTATCCTTTGACAACGGGGAGAGAGCTGTGTCAAGTCCGAGAAAATCACTTTGCGCTCCTGGGGCACCTTCACCGGGCCCCAGGGCCTTCCCCACTGTACCACCTCCAGCTTTTGACACCGGCCCCAACCCACTCTTCCCTTGACCGCTTCCCGCAGGTCAGCTAAGAGGCCGTCCAAGCCGCCGGGCCCCCTCTTTAGGTACATGCTGCCGGCAGACCCGCCTGCTGGTCACCCGTGTCCCTGCCCGCGACCCTCTCTCCTGCTTACCTCACCACTTCAGGCTGTTCACCTGGCCCCGCCCCCGTGATCCCGTGACCGCCTCCAGCTGCTCACCTGGCCCCGCCCCCGCCTTGACTTGACCTGGCTAAGCTGTGGGCCTGGGCCCGCCTCCTGGTTCCGGAAACCACGCCCCTGGTCCATTCGACCAATGAGCGAGCAGCACCAGCCAGTCTGCCCTGCTTCCAAACACAGAGGAATAGCCCCCACCACTGGGATGTAAAGGCACATAGCCCTCTGCTCACAGGGTGCCTCCCAGGTCCCCAAGCGTGGGCAGACCAGCCAGCCCTCCCTTCAGGACACCCAGGGGCCTCCAGGAGCCTCGGGGCCGGCCCTCTAACCCCCCCGCCCCGGCCCCCATCGCCCCCAACAAAGGGCAGCTCAGAGCAGAGTGTCCTGGGACGCCCAGAGCCCTGCCTATAGGCTTTGACAACCGGGAGAGAGCTGTGTCAAGTCCGAGAAATCATCACTTTCCACTCTGGGGGCACCTCCCCGGCCCCTCCGGAGGTTCTGACTGGTCTGGTGGCCCGGCCCCGGGGGCCTGCTTTCCGCCCCATTCGCCTGGAACGCCCTGCCCTGAGGACAAGGGTTCCTCTTGCTGGCATCCAGTGTGAAGCTCAGGCAGGTGAGGCTTTTGTGGGCACTTGAGACCCTCGTCCAGGTTTCACAGGGCCCCAGGGCCTTAGCCACTGGTGAGGGTTAGGTTGAGAGATAGGCTTAGTTTTAGGGTTAGGGTTAGCCTTTGACAACGGGGAGAGAGCTGTATCAAGTCCGAGAAAATCACTTGGCGCTCCTGGGGCACCTTCACCGGGCCCCAGGGCCTTCCCCACTGGACCACCTCCAGCTTTTGACACCGGCCCCAACCCACTCTTCCCTTGACCGCTTCCCGCAGGTCAGCTAAGGGGCCGGCCAAGCCGCCGGGCCCCCTCTTTAGGTCCCTGCCGCTGGCAGACCCGCCTACTGGTCACCCGTGTCCCTGCCCGGGACCCTCTCTCCTGCTTACCTCACCACTTCAGGCTGTTCACCTGGCCCCGCCCCCTTGATCCAGTGACCGCCTCCAGCTGCTCACCTGGCCCCGCCCCCGCCTTGACTTGACCTGGCTCAGCTGTGGGCCTGGGCCCGCCTCCTGGTTCCGGAAACCACGCCCCTGGTCCATTCGACCAATGAGCGAGCAGCACCAGCCAGTCTGCCCTGCTCCCAAACACAGAGGAATAGCCCCCACCACTGGGATGTAAAGGCACATATCCCTCTGCTCACAGGGTGCCTCCCAGGTCCCCAAACGTGGGCAGACCAGGCAGCCCTCCCTTCAGGACACCCAGGGGCCTCCATGAGCCTCGGGGCCGGCCCTCTAACCCCCCTGCCCCGGCCCCCATCGCTCCCACCAAAGGGCAGCTCAGAGCAGAGTGTCCCGGGACGCCCAGAGCCCTGCCTATGGGCTTTGAAAACCGGGAGAGAGCTGTGCCAAGTCTGAGAAATCATCACTTTCCACTCTAGGGGCACCTCCCCGGCACCTCCGGAGGTTCTGAGTGGTCTGGTGGCCCGGCCCCGGGGGCCTGCTTTCTGCCCCATTCGCCTGGAACGCCCTGCCCTGAGGACAAGGGTCCCTCTTGCTGGCATCCAGTCTGAAGCTCAGGCAGGTGAGGCTTTTGTGGGCACTTGAGACCCTCGTCCAGGTTTCACAGGGCCCCAGGGCCTTAGCCACTGGTGAGGGTTAGGTTGAGGGATAGGCTTAGTTTTAGGGTTAGGGTTAGCCTTTGACAACGGGGAGAGAGCTGTGTCAAGTCCGAGAAAATCACTTGGCGCTCCTGGGGCACCTTCACCGGGCCCCAGGGCCTTCCCCACTGTACCACCTCCAGCTTTTGACACCGGCCCCAACCCACTCTTCCCTTGACCGCTTCCCGCAGGTCAGCTAAGGGGCCGTCCAAGCCGCCGGGCCCCCTCTTTAGGTACATGCTGCCGGCAGACCCGCCTGCTGGTCACCCGTGTCCCTGCCCGCGACCCTCTCTCCTGCTTACCTCACCACTTCAGGCTGTTCACCTGGCCCCGCCCCCGTGATCCCGTGACCGCCTCCAGCTGCTCACCTGGCCCCGCCCCCGCCTTGACTTGACCTGGCTCAGCTGTGGGCCTGGGCCCGCCTCCTGGTTCCGGAAACCACGCCCCTGGTCCATTCGACCAATGAGCGAGCAGCACCAGCCAGTCTGCCCTGCTTCCAAACACAGAGGAATAGCCCCCACCACTGGGATGTAAAGGCACATAGCCCTCTGCTCACAGGGTGCCTCCCAGGTCCCCAAGCGTGGGCAGACCAGCCAGCCCTCCCTTCAGGACACCCAGGGGCCTCCAGGAGCCTCGGGGCCGGCCCTCTAACCCCCCCGCCCCGGCCCCCATCGCCCCCAACAAAGGGCAGCTCAGAGCAGAGTGTCCTGGGACGCCCAGAGCCCTGCCTATAGGCTTTGACAACCGGGAGAGAGCTGTGTCAAGTCCGAGAAATCATCACTTTCCACTCTGGGGGCACCTCCCCGGCCCCTCCGGAGGTTCTGACTGGTCTGGTGGCCCGGCCCCGGGGGCCTGCTTTCCGCCCCATTCGCCTGGAACGCCCTGCCCTGAGGACAAGGGTTCCTCTTGCTGGCATCCAGTGTGAAGCTCAGGCAGGTGAGGCTTTTGTGGGCACTTGAGACCCTCGTCCAGGTTTCACAGGGCCCCAGGGCCTTAGCCACTGGTGAGGGTTAGGTTGAGAGATAGGCTTAGTTTTAGGGTTAGGGTTAGCCTTTGACAACGGGGAGAGAGCTGTATCAAGTCCGAGAAAATCACTTGGCGCTCCTGGGACACCTTCACCGGGCCCCAGGGCCTTCCCCACTGGACCACCTCCAGCTTTTGACACCGGCCCCAACCCACTCTTCCCTTGACCGCTTCCCGCAGGTCAGCTAAGGGGCCGGCCAAGCCGCCGGGCCCCCTCTTTAGGTCCCTGCCGCTGGCAGACCCGCCTACTGGTCACCCGTGTCCCTGCCCGGGACCCTCTCTCCTGCTTACCTCACCACTTCAGGCTGTTCACCTGGCCCCGCCCCCTTGATCCAGTGACCGCCTCCAGCTGCTCACCTGGCCCCGCCCCCGCCTTGACTTGACCTGGCTCAGCTGTGGGCCTGGGCCCGCCTCCTGGTTCCGGAAACCACGCCCCTGGTCCATTCGACCAATGAGCGAGCAGCACCAGCCAGTCTGCCCTGCTCCCAAACACAGAGGAATAGCCCCCACCACTGGGATGTAAAGGCACATATCCCTCTGCTCACAGGGTGCCTCCCAGGTCCCCAAACGTGGGCAGACCAGTCAGCCCTCCCTTCAGGACACCCAGGGTCCTCCATGAGCCTCGGGGCCGGCCCTCTAACCCCCCCGCCCCGGCCCACATCGCTCCCACCAAAGGGCAGCTCAGAGCGGAGTGTCCTGGGACGCCCAGAGCCCTGCCTATGGGCTTTGACAACCGGGAGAGAGCTGTGTCAAGTCCGAGAAATTATCACTTTCCACTCTGGGGGCACCTCCCCGGCCCCTCCGGAGGTTCTGACTGGTCTGGTGGAACGGCCCCGGGGGCCTGCTTTCCGCCCCATTCGCCTGGAACGCCCTGCCCTGAGGACAAGGGTCCCTCTTGCTGGCATCCAGTCTGAAGCTCAGGCAGGTGAGGCTTTTGTGGGCACTTGAGACCCTCATCCAGGTTTCACAGGTCCCCAGGGCCTTAGCCACTGGTGAGGGTTAGGTTGAGGGATAGGCTTAGTTTTAGGGTAAGGGATAGCCTTGGACAACGGGGAGAGAGCTGTGTCAAGTCCGAGAAAATCACTTTGCGCTCCTGGGGCACCTTCACCGGGCCCCAGGGCCTTCCCCACTGGACCACCTCCAGCTTTTGACACCGGCACCAACCCACTCTTCCCTTGACCTCTTCCCTCAGGTCAGCTAAGGGGCTGGCCAAGCCGCCGGGCCCCCTCTTTAGGTCCCTGCCGCCGGCAGACCCGCCTGCTGGTCACCCGTGTCCCTGCCCGCGACCCTCTCTCCTGCTTACCTCACCACTTCAGGCTGTTCACCTGGCCCCGCCCCCGTGATCCCGTGACTGCCTCCAGCTGCTCACCTGGCCCCGCCCCCTCCTTGACTTTAAAGGCTCAGCTGTGGGCCTGGGCCCGCCTCCTGGTTCCGGAAACCACGCCCCTGGTCCATTCGACCAATGAGCGAGCAGCACCAGCCAGTCTGCCCTGCTCCCAAACACAGAGGAATAGCCCCCACCACTGGGATGTAAAGACACATAGCCCTCTGCTCACAGGGTGCCTCCCAGGTCCCCAAGCGTGCGCAGACCAGCCAGCCCTCCCTTCAGGACACCCAGATGCCTCCATGAGCCTCGGGGACGGCCCTCTAACCCCCCCGCCCCGACCCCATCGCTCCCACCAAAGGGCAGCTCAGAGCAGAGTGTCCTGGGACGCCCAGAGCCCTGCCTATGGGCTTTGACAACCGGGAGAGAGCTGTGCCAAGTCCGAGAAATTATCACTTTCCACTCTGGGGGATCCTCCCCGGCCCCCCCGGAGGTTCTGACTGGTCTGGTGGAACAGCCCCGGGGGCCGGCTTTCTGCACCATTCGCCTGGAACGCCCTGCCCTGAGGACAAGGGTCCCTCTTGCTGGCATCCAGTCTGAAGCTCAGGCAGGTGAGGCTTTTGTGGGCACTTGAGACCCTCGTCCAGATTTCACAGGGCCCCAAGGCCTTAGCCACTGGTGAGGGTTAGGTTGAGGGATAGGCTTAGTTTTAGGGTTACGGTGAGCCTTTGACAACCGGGAGAGAGCTGTGTCAAGTCCGAGAAAATCACTTTGTGCTCCTGGGGCACATTCACCGGGCCCCAGGGCCTTCCCCACTGGACCACCTCCAGCTTTTGACACTGGCCCCAACCCACTCTTCCCTTGACCGCTTCCCGCAGGTCAGCTAAGGGGCCGGCCAAGCCGCCGGGCCCCCTCTTTAGGTCCCTGCCGCCGGCAGACCCTTCTGCTGGTCACCCGTGTCCCTGCCCGCGAACCTCTCTCCTGCTTACCTCACCACTTCAGGCTGTTCACCTGGCCCCGACCCCGTGATCCCGTGACCGCCTCCAGCTGCTCACCTGGCCCCGCCCCCTCCTTGACTTGACCTGGCTCAGCTGTGGGCCTGGGCCCGCCTCCTGGTTCCGGAAACCACGCCCCTGGTCCATTCGACCAATAAGCGATCAGCACCAGCCAGCCTGCCCTGCTCCCAAACACAGAGGAATAGCCCCACCACTGGGATGTAAAGGCACATAGCCCTCTGCTCACAGGGTGCCTCCCAGGTCCCCAAGCGTGGGCAGACCAGCCAGCCCTCCCTTCAGGACACCCAGGGGCCTCCAAGAGCCTCGGGGCCGGCCCTCTAACCCCCCCGGCCCGGCCCCCATAGCTCCCACCAAAGGGCAGCTCAGAGCAGAGTGTCCTGGGACACACAGAGCCCTGCCTATGGGCTTTGACAACCGGGAGAGAGCTGTGTCAAGTCCGAGAAATTATCACTTTCCACTCTGGGGGCACCTCCCCGGCCCCTCCGGAGGTTCTGACTGGTCTAGTGGCCCGGCCGCGGGGGCCTGCTTTCCGCCCCATTCGCCTGGAACGCCCTGCCCTGAGGACAAGGGTCCCTCTTGCTGGAATCCAGTCTGAAGCTCAGGCAGGTGAGGCTTTTGTGGGCACTGGAGACAATCGTCCAGGTTTCACAGGGCCCCAGGGCCTTTGCCACTGGTGAGGGTTAGGTTGAGGGATAGGCTTAGTTTTAGGGTAAGGGATAGCCTTGGACAACGGGGAGAGAGCTGTGTCAAGTCCGAGAAAATCACTTTGCGCTCCTGGGGCACCTTCACCGGGCCCCAGGGCCTTCCCCACTGGACCACCTCCAGCTTTTGACACCGGCACCAACCCACTCTTCCCTTGACCGCTTCCCTCAGGTCAGCTAAGGGGCCGGCCAAGCCGCCGGGCCCCCTCTTTAGGTCCCTGCCGCCGGCAGACCCGCCTGCTGGTCACCCGTGTCCCTGCCCGAGACCCTCTCTCCTGCTTACCTCACCACTTCAGGCTGTTCACCTGGCCCCGCCCCCTTGATCCCATGACCGTCTCCAGCTGCTCACCTGGCCCCGCCCCCGCCTTGACTTGACCAGGCTCAGCTGTGGGCCTGGGCCCGCCTCCTGGTTCCGGAAACCACGCCCCTGGTCCATTCGACCAATGAGCGAGCAGCACCAGCCAGTCTGCCCTGCTCCCAAACACAGAGGAATAGCCCCCACCACTGGGATGTAAAGGCACATAGCCCTCTGCTCACAGGGTGCCTCCCAGGTCCCCAAGCTTGGGCAGACCAGCCAGCCCTCCCTTCAGGACACCCAGGGGCCTCCATGAGCCTCGGGGTCGGCCCTCTAACCCCCCGGCCCCGGCCCCCATCGCTCCCACCAAAGGGCAGCTCAGAGCAGAGTGTCCTGGGACGCCCAGAGCCCTGCCTATGGGCTTTGACAACCAGGAGAGAGCTGTGTCAAGTCCGAGAAATTATCATTTTCCACTCTGGGAGCACCTCCCCGGCCCCTCCGGAGGTTATGACTGGTCTGGTGGCCCGGCACCGGGGGCCTGCTTTCCGCCCCATTCCCCTGGAACGCCCTGCCCTGAGGACAAGGGTCCCTCTTGCTGGCATCCAGTCTGAAGCTCAGGCAGGTGAGGCTTTTGTGGGTACTTGAGACCCTCGTCCAGGTTTCACAGGGCCCCAGGGCCTTAGCCACTGGTGAGGGTTAGGTTGAGTGATAGGATTAGTTTTAGGGTTAGGTTTAGCCTTTGACAACGGGGAGAGAGCTGTGTCAAGTCCGAGGATATCACTTTGCGCTCCTGGAGCACCTTCACGGGGCCCCAGGGCCTTCACCACTGGACCACCTCTAGCTTTTGACACCAGCCCCAACCCACTCTTCCCTTGACCGCTTCCCACAGGTCAGCTAAGTGGCCGGCCAAGCCGCCGGGCCCCCTCTTTAGGTCCCTGCCACTGGTAGACCCGCCTGCTGGTCACCCGTGTCCCTGCCCGCGACCCTCTCTCCTGCTTACCTCACCACTTCAGGCTGTTCTCCTGGCCCCGCCCCCGTGATCCCGTGACCGCCTCCAGCTGCTCACCTGGCCCCGCCCCCTCCTTGACTTGACCTGGCTCAGCTGTGGGCCTGGGTCCGCCTCCTGGTTCCAGAACCACGCCCCTGGTCCATTCGACCAATAAGCGATCAGCACCAGCCAGCCTGCCCTGCTCCCAAACACAGAGGAATAGCCCCACCACTGGGATGTAAAGGCACATAGCCCTCTGCTCACAGGGTGCCTCCCAGGTCCCCAAGCGTGGGCAGACCAGCCAGCCATCCCTTCAGGACACCCCGGGGCCTCCATGAGCCTCGGGGCCGGCCCTCTAACCCCCCCGCCCCGGCCCCCATCGCTCCCACCAAAGGGCAGCTCAGAGCAGAGTGTCCTGGGACGCCCAGAGCCCTGCCTATGGGCTGTGACAACCGGGAGAGAGCTGTGTCAAGTCCGAAAAATCATCACTTTCCACTCTAGGGGCACCTCCCCGGCACCTCCGGAGGTTCTGACTGGTCTGGTGGCCCGGCCCCCGGGGGCCTGCTTTCCGCCCCATTCGCCTGGAACGCCCTGCCCTGAGGACAAGGGTCCCTCTTGCTGGCATCCAGTCTGAAGCTCAGGCAGGTGAGGCTTTTGTGGGCACTTGAGACAATCGTCCAGGTTTCACAGGGCCCCAGGGCCTTAGCCACTGGTGAGGGTTAGGTTGAGGTATAGGCTTAGTTTTAGGTTTAGGGTGAGCCTTTGACAACGGGGAGAGAGCTGTGTCAAAAACGAGAAAATCACTTTGCGCTCCTGGGGCACCTTCACCGGGCCCCAGGGCCTTCCCCACTGGACCTCCTCCAGCTTTTGACACCGGCCCCAACCCACTCTTCCCTTGACCGCTTCCCGCAGGTCAGCTAAGGGGCCGGCCAAGCCGCCGGGCCCCCTCTTTAGGTCCCTGCCGCCGGCAGACCCGCCTGCTGCTCACCCGTGTCCCTGCCCGCGACCCTCTCTTCTGCTTACCTAACCACTTCAGGCTGTTCACCTGGCCCTGCCCCCTTGATCCCGTGACCGCCTCCAGCTGCTCACCTGGCCCCGCCCCCGCCTTGACTTGACCTGGCTCAGCTGTGGGCCTGGGCCCGCCTCCTGGTTCCGGAAACCACGCCCCTGGTCCATTCGACCAATGAGCGAGCAGCACCAGCCAGTCTGCCCTGCTCCCAAACACAAAGGAATAGCCCCCACCACTGGGAGGTAAAGGCACATAGCCCTCTGCTCACAGGGTGCCTCCCAGGTCCCCAAGCGTGGGCAGACCAGCCAGCCCTCCCTTCAGGACACCCAGGGGCCTCCATGAGCCTCGGGGCCGGCCCTCTATCCCCCCTGCCCCGGCCGCCATCGCTCCCACCAAAGGGCAGCTCAGAGCAGAGTGTCCCGGGACACGCAGAGCCCTGCCTATGGGCTTTGAAAACCGGGAGAGAGCTGTGTCAAGTCCGAGAAATCATCACTTTCCACTCTAGGGGCACCTCCCCGGCACCTCCGGAGGTTCTGAGTGGTCTGGTGGCCCGGCCCCGGGGGCCTGCTTTCTGCCCCATTCGCCTGGAACGCCCTGCCCTGAGGACAAGGGTCCCTCTTGCTGGCATCCAGTCTGAAGCTCAGGCAGGTGAGGCTTTTGTGGGCACTTGAGACCCTCGTCCAGGTTTCACAGGGCCCCAGGGCCTTAGCCACTGGTGAGGGTTAGGTTGAGGGATAGGCTTAGTTTTAGGGTTAGTGTTAGCCTTTGACAACGGGGAGAGAGCTGTGTCAAGTCTGAGAAAATCACTTTGCGCTCCTGGGGCACCTTCACTGGGCCCCAGGGCCTTCCCCACTGTACCACCTCCAGCTTTTGACACCGGCCCCAACCCACTCTTCCCTTGACCGCTTCCCGCAGGTCAGCTAAGGGGCCGTCCAAGCCGCAGGGCCCCCTCTTTAGGTACATGCTGCTGGCAGACCCGCCTGCTGGTCACCCGTGTCCCTGCCCACGACCCTCTCTAATGCTTACCTCACCACTTCAGGCTGTTCACCTGGCCCCGCCCCCTTGATCCAGTGACCGCCTCCAGCTGCTCACCTGGCCCCGCCCCCGCCTTGACTTGACCTGGCTCAGCTGTGGGCCTGGGCCCGCCTCCTGGTTCCGGAAACCACGCCCCTGGTTCATTCGACCAATGAGCGAGCAGCACCAGCCAGTCTGCCCTGCTCCCAAACACAGAGGAATAGCCCCCACCACTGGGATGTAAAGGCACATAGCCCTCTGCTCACAGGGTGCCTCCCAGGTCCCCAAGCGTGGGCAGACTAGCCAGCCCTCCCTTCAGGACACCCAGGGTCCTCCATGAGCCTCGGGGCCGGCCCTCTAACCCCCCCGCCCCAGCCCACATCGCTCCCACCAAAGGGCAGCTCAGAGCCGAGTGTCCTGGGACGCCCAGAGCCCTGCCTATGGGCTTTGACAACCGGGAGAGAGCTGTGTCAAGTCCGAGAAATTATCACTTTCCACTCTGGCGGCACCTCCCCGGCCCCTCCGGAGGTTCTGACTGGTCTGGTGGAACGGCCCCGGGGGCCTGCTTTCTGCCCCCTTCGAATGGAACGCCCAGCCCTGAGGACAAGGGTCCCTCTTGCTGGCATCCAGTCTGAAGCTCAGGCAGGTGAGGCTTTTGTGGGCACTTGAGACCCTCGTCCAGGTTTCACAGGTCCCCAGGGCCTTAGCCACTGGTGAGGGTTAGGTTGAGGGATAGGCTTAGTTTTAGGGTTAGGGTTAGCCTTTGACAACGGGGAGAGAGCTGTGTCAAGTCCGAGAAAATCACTTTGTGCTCCTGGGGCACCTTCACCGGGCCACAGGGCCTTCCCCACTGGACCACCTCCAGCTTTTGACACCGGCCCCAACCCACTCTTCCCTTGACCGCTTCCCGCAGGTCAGCTAAGGGGCCGGCCAAGCCGCCGGGCCCCCTCTTTAGGTCCCTGCCGCCGGCAGACCCGCCTGCTGGTCACCCGTGTCCCTGCCCGCGACCCTCTCTCCTGCTTACCTCACCACTTCAGGCTGTTCACCTGGCCCCGCCCCCTTGATCCAGTGACCGCCTCCAGCTGCTCACCTGGCCCCGCCCCCGCCTTGACTTGACCTGGCTCAGCTGTGGGCATGGGCCCGCCTCCTGGTTCCGGAAACCACGCCCCTGGTTCATTCGACCAATGAGCGAGCAGCACCAGCCAGTCTGCCCTGCTCCCAAACACAGAGGAATAGCCCCCACCACTGGGATGTAAAGGCACATAGCCCTCTGCTCACAGGGTGCCTCCGAGGTCCCCAGCGTGGGCAGACTAGCCAGCCCTCCCTTCAGGACACCCAGGGTCCTCCATGAGCCTCGGGGCCGGCCCTCTAACCCCCCCGCCCCAGCCCACATCGCTCCCACCAAAGGGCAGCTCAGAGCCGAGTGTCCTGGGACGCCCAGAGCCCTGCCTATGGGCTTTGACAACCGGGAGAGAGCTGTGTCAAGTCCGAGAAATTATCACTTTCCACTCTGGCGGCACCTCCCCGGCCCCTCCGGAGGTTCTGACTGGTCTGGTGGAACAGCCCCGGGGGCCTGCTTTCTGCCCCATTCGCCTGGAACGCCCTGCCCTGAGGACAAGGGTCCCTCTTGCTGGAATCCAGTCTGAAGCTCAGGCAGGTGAGGCTTTTGTGGGCACTTGAGACCCTCGTCCAGGTTTCACAGGGCCCCAGGGCCTTAGCCACTCGTGAGGGTTAGGTTTAGGGATAGGCTTAGTTTTAGGGTTAGGGTTAGCCTTTGACAACGGGGAGAGAGCTGTATCAAGTCCGAGAAAATCACTTTGCGCTCCTGGGGCACCTTCACCGGGCCCCAGGGCCTTCCCCACTGGACCACCTCCAGCTTTTGACACCGGCCCCAACCCACTCTTCCCTTGACCGCTTCCCGCAGGTCAGCTAAGGGGCCGGCCAAGCCGCCGGGCCCCCTCTTGAGGTCCCTGCCGCCAGCAGACCCACCTGCTGGTCACCCGTGTCCCTGCCCACGACCCTCTCTCCTGCTTACCTCACCACTTCAGGCTGTTCACCTGGCCCCGCCCCCTTGATCCAGTGACCGCTTCCAGCTGCTCACCTGGCCCCGCCCCCGCCTTGACTTGACCTGGCTCAGCTGTGGGCCTGGGCCCGCCTCCTGGTTCCGGAAACCACGCCCCTGGTCCATTCGACCAATGAGCGAGCAGCACCAGCCAGTCTGCCCTGCTCCCAAACACAGAGGAATAGCCCCCACCACTGGGATGTAAAGGCACATATCCCTCTGCTCACAGGGTGCCTCCCAGGTCCCCAAGCGTGGGCAGACCAGCCAGCCCTCCCTTCAGGACACCCAGGGGCCTCCATGAGCCTCGGGGCCGGCCCTCTAACCCCCCCGCCCCGGCCCACAGCGCTCCCACCAAAGGGCAGCTCAGAGCCGAGTGTCCTGGGACGCCCAGAGCCCTGCCTATGGGCTTTGACAACCGGGAGAGAGCTGTGTCAAGTCCGAGAAATTATCACTTTCCACTCTGGGGGCACCTCCCCGGCCCCTCCGGAGGTTCTGACTGGTCTGGTGGAACGGCCCCGGGGGCCTGCTTTCCGCCCCATTCGCCTGGAACGCCCTGCCCTGAGGACAAGGGTCCCTCTTGCTGGCATCCAGTCTGAAGCTCAGGCAGGTGAGGCTTTTGTGGGCACTTGAGACCCTCGTCCAGGTTTCACAGGTCCCCAGGGCCTTAGCCACTGGTGAGGGTTAGGTTGAGGGATAGGCTTAGTTTTAGGGTTAGGGTTAGCCTTTGACAACGGGGAGAGAGCTGTGTCAAGTCCGAGAAAATCACTTTGTGCTCCTGGGGCACCTTCACCGGGCCACAGGGCCTTCCCCACTGGACCACCTCCAGCTTTTGACACCGGCCCCAACCCACTCTTCCCTTGACCGCTTCCCGCAGGTCAGCTAAGGGGCCGGCCAAGCCGCCGGGCCCCCTCTTTAGGTCCCTGCCGCCGGCAGACCAGCCTGCTGGTCACCCGTGTCCCTGCCCGCGACCCTCTCTCCTGCTTACCTCACCACTTCAGGCTGTTCACCTGGCCCCGCCCCCTTGATCCAGTGACCGCCTCCAGCTGCTCACCTGGCCCCGCCCCCGCCTTGACTTGACCTGGCTCAGCTGTGGGCGTGGGCCCGCCTCCTGGTTCCGGAAACCACGCCCCTGGTCCATTCGACCAATGAGCGAGCAGCACCAGCCAGTCTGCCCTGCTCCCAAACACAGAGGAATAGCCCCCACCACTGACTGGGATGTAAAGGCACATAGCCCTCTGCTCACAGTGTGCCTCCCAGGTCCCCAAGCGTGGGCAGAACAGCCAGCCCTCCCTTCAGGACACCCAGGGTCCTCCACGAGCCTCGGGGCCGGCCCTCTAACCCCCCCGCCCCCGCCCCCATCGCCCCCAACAAAGGGCAGCTCAGAGCAGAGTGTCCTGGGACGCCCAGAGCCCTGCCTATGGGCTTTGACAACCGGGAGAGAGCTGTGTCAAGTCCGAGAAATTATCACTTTCCACTCTGGGGGCACCTCCCCGGCCCCTCCGGAGGTTCTGACTGGTCTGCTGGCCAGGCCCCGGGGGCCTGCTTTCCGCCCCATTCGCCTGGAACGCCCTGCCCTGAGGACAAGGGTTCCTCTTGCTGGCATCCAGTTTGAAGCTCAGGCAGGTGAGGCTTTTGTGGGCACTTGAGACCCTCGTCCAGGTTTCACAGGGCCCCAGGGCCTTAGCCACTGGTGAGGGTTAGGTTTAGGGATAGGCTTAGTTTTAGGGTTAGGGTTAGCCTTTGACAACGGGGAGAGAGCTGTATCAAGTCCGAGAAAATCACTTGGCGCTCCTGGGGCACCTTCACCGGGCCCCAGGGCCTTCCCCACTGGACCACCTCCAGCTTTTGACACCGGCCCCAACGCACTCTTCCCTTGACCCCTTCCCGCAGGTCAGCTAAGGGGCCGGCCAAGCCGCCGGACCCCCTCTTTAGGTCCCTGCCGCGGGCAGACCCGCCTGCTGGTCACCCGTGTCCCTGCCCACGACCCTCTCTCCTGCTTACCTCACCACTTCAGGCTGTTCACCTGGCCCCGCCCCCTTGATCCCGTGACCGCCTCCAGCTGCTCACCTGGCCCCGCCCCCGCCTTGCCTTGACCTGGCTCATCTGTGGGCCTGGGCCCGCCTCCTGGTTCCGGAAACCACGCCCCTGGTCCATTCGACCAATGAGCGAGCAGCACCAGCCAGTCTGACCTGCTCCCAAACACAGAGGAATAGCCCCCACCACTGGGATGTAAAGGCACATAGCCCTCTGCTCACAGGGTGCCTCCCAGGTCCCCAAGCGTGGGCAGACCAGCCAGCCCTCCCTTCAGGACACCCAGGGGCCTCCATGAGCCTCGGGGTCGGCCCTCTAACCCCCCGGCCCCGGCCCCCATCGCTCCCACCAAAGGGCAGCTCAGAGCAGAGTGTCCTGGGACGCCCAGAGCCCTGCCTATGGGCTTTGACAACCGGGAGAGAGCTGTGTCAAGTCCGAGAAATTATCATTTTCCACTCTGGGGGCACCTCCCCGGCCCCTCCGGAGGTTCTGACTGCTCTGGTGGCCCGGCCCCGGGGGCCTGCTTTCCGCCCCATTCCCCTGGAACGCCCTGCCCTGAGGACAAGGGTCCCTCTTCCTGGCATCCAGTCTGAAGCTCAGGCAGGTGAGGCTTTTGTGGGTACTTGAGACCCTCGTCCAGGTTTCACAGTGCCCCAGGGCCTTAGCCACTGGTGAGGGTTAGGCTGAGTGATAGGATTAGTTTTAGGGTTAGGTTTAGCCTTTGACACCGGGGAGAGAGCTGTGTCAAGTCCGAGGAAATCACTTTGCGCTCCTGGAGCACCTTCACCGGGCCCCAGGGCCTTCACCACTGGACCACCTCCAGCTTTTGACACCGGCCCCAACCCACTCTTCCCTTGACCGCTTCCCACAGGTCAGCTAAGTGGCCGGCCAAGCCGCCGGTTCCCCTCTTTAGGTCCCTGCCGCTGGCAGACCCGCCTGCTGGTCACCCGTGTCCCTGCCCGCGACCCTCTCTCCTGCTTACCTCACCACTTCAGGCTGTTCACCTGGCCCCGCCCCCGTGATCCCGTGACGGCCTCCAGCTGCTCACCTGGCCCCGCCCCCGCCTTGACTTGACCTGGCTCAGCTGTGGGCCTGGGCCCTCCTCCTGGTTCCAGAAACCACGCCCCTGGTCCATTCGACCAATAAGCGATCAGCACCAGCCAGCCTGCCCTGCTCCCAAACACAGAGGAATAGCCCCACCACTGGGATGTAAAGGCACATAGCCCTCTGCTCACAGGGTGCCTCCCAGGTCCCCAAGCGTGGGCAGACCAGCCAGCCATCCCTTCAGGACACCCAGGGGCCTCCATGAGCCTCGGGGCCGGCCCTCTAACCTCCCCGCCCCGGCCCCCATCGCTCCCACCAAAGGGCAGCTCAGAGCAGAGTGTCCTGGGACGCCCAGAGCCCTGCCTATGGGCTTTGAAAACCGGGAGAGAGCTGTGTCAAGTCCGAGAAATTATCACTTTCCACTCTGGGGGCACCTCCTCGGCCCCTCCGGAGGTTCTGACTCTTCTGGTGGAACGGCCCCGGGGGCCTGCTTTCTACCCCCTTCGAATGGAACGCCCAGCCCTGAGGACAAGGGTCCCTCTTGCTGGCATCCAGTCTGAAGCTCAGGCAGGTGAGGCTTTTGTGGGCACTTGAGACCCTCGTCCAGGTTTCACAGGGCCCCAGGGCCTTAGCCACTGGTGAGGGTTAGGTTGAGGGATAGGCTTAGTTTTAGGGTTACGGTGAGCCTTTGACAACGGGGAGAGAGCTGTGTCAAGTCCGAGAAAATCACTTTGCGCTCCTGGGGCACCTTCACCGGGCCCCAGGGCCTTCCCCACTGGACCACCTCCAGCTTTTGACACCGGCCCCAACCCACTCTTCCCTTGACCGCTTCCCGCAGGTCAGCTAAGGGGCCGGCCAAGCCGCCGGGCCCCCTCTTTAGGTCCCTGCCGCCGGCAGACCCGCCTGCTGGTCACCCGTGTCCCTGCCCGCGACCCTCTCTCCTGCTTACCTCACCACTTCAGGCTGTTCACCTGGCCCCGCCCCCGTGATCCCGTGACCGCCTCCAGCTGCTCACCTGGCCCCGCCCCTGCCTTGACTTGACCTGGCTCAGCTGTGGGCCTGGGCCCGCCTCCTGGTTCCGGAAACCACGCCCCTGGTCCATTCGACCAATGAGCGAGCAGCACCAGCCAGTCTGCCCTGCTCCCAAACACAGAGGAATAGCCCCCACCACTGGGATGTAAAGGCACATAGCCCTCTGCTCACAGGGTGCCTCCCAGGTCCCCAAGCGTGGGCAAACCAGCCAGCCATCCCTTCAGGACACCCAGGGTCCTCCATGAGCCTCGGGGCCGGCCCTCTAACCCCCCCCGCCCCGGCCCCCATCGCTCCCACCAAAGGGCAGCTGAGAGGAGAGTGTCCTGGGACGCCCAGAGCCCTGCCTATGGGCTTTGACAACCGGGAGAGAGCTGTGTCAAGTCCGAGAAATTATCACTTTCCACTCTGGGGGCACCTCCCCGGCCCCTCCGGAGGTTCTGACTCTTCTGGTGGAACGGCCCCGGGGGCCTGCTTTCTACCCCCTTCGAATGGAACGCCCAGCCCTGAGGACAAGGGTCCCTCTTGCTGGCATCCAGTCTGAAGCTCAGGCAGGTGAGGCTTTTGTGGGCACTTGAGACCCTCGTCCAGGTTTCACAGGGCCCCAGGGCCTTAGCCACTGGTGAGGGTTAGGTTGAGGGATAGGCTTAGTTTTAGGGTTACGGTGAGCCTTTGACAACGGGGAGAGAGCTGTGTCAAGTCCGAGAAAATCACTTTGCGCTCCTGGGGCACCTTCACCGGGCCCCAGGGCCTTCCCCACTGGACCACCTCCAGCTTTTGACACCGGCCCCAACCCACTCTTCCCTTGACCGCTTCCCGCAGGTCAGCTAAGGGGCCGGCCAAGCCGCCGGGCCCCCTCTTTAGGTCCCTGCCGCCGGCAGACCCGCCTGCTGGTCACCCGTGTCCCTGCCCGCGACCCTCTCTCCTGCTTACCTCACCACTTCAGGCTGTTCACCTGGCCCCGCCCCCTTGATCCAGTGACCGCCTCCAGCTGCTCACCTGGCCCCGCCCCCGCCTTGACTTGACCTGGCTCAGCTGTGGGCCTGTACCGCCTCCTGGTTCCGGAAACCACGCCCCTGGTCCATTCGACCAATGAGCGAGCAGCACCAGCCAGTCTGCCCTGCTCCCAAACACAGAGGAATAGCCCCCACCACTGGGATGTAAAGGCACATAGCCCTCTGCTCACAGGGTGCCTCCCAGGTCCCCAAGCGTGGGCAGACCAGCCAGCCATCCCTTCAGGACACCCAGGGTCCTCCATGAGCCTCGGGGCCGGCCCTCTAACCCCCCCGCCCCGGCCCCCATCGCTCCCACCAAAGGGCAGCTGAGAGGAGAGTGTCCTGGGACGCTCAGAGCCCTGCCTATGGGCTTTGACAACCGGGAGAGAGCTGTGTCAAGTCCGAGAAATTATCACTTTCCACTCTGTGGGCACCTCCCCGGCCCCTCCGGAGGTTCTGACTGGTCTGGTGGCCCGGCCCCGGGGGCCTGCTTTCCGCCCCATTCGCCTGGAACGCCCTGCCCTGAGGACAAGGGTCCCTCTTGCTGGCATCCAGTCTGAATCTCAGGCAGGTGAGGCTTTTGTGGGCACTTGAGACCCTCGTCCAGGTTTCACAGGGCCCCAGGGCCTGAGCCACTGGTGAGGGTTAGGTTGAGGTATAGGCTTAGTTTTAGGTTTAGGGTGAGCCTTTGACAACGGGGAGAGAGCTGCGTCAAGTCCGAGAAAATCACTTTGCGCTCCTGGGGCACCTTCACCGGGCCCCAGGGCCTTCCCCACTGGACCTCCTCCAGCTTTTGACACCGGCCCCAACCCACTCTTCCCTTGACCGCTTCCCGCAGGTCAGCTAAGGGGCCGCCCAAGCCGCCGGGCCCCCTCTTTAGGTCCCTGCCGCCGGCAGACCCGCCTGCTGGTCACCCATGTCCCTGCCCGCGACCCTCTCTCCTGCTTACCTAACCACTTCAGGCTGTTCACCTGGCCCCGCCCCCTTGATCCAGTGACCGCCTCCAGCTGCTCACCTGGCCCCGCCACGGCCTTGACTTGACCTGGCTCAGCTGTGGGCCTGGGCCCGCCTCCTGGTTCCGGAAACCACGCCCCTGGTCCATTCGACCAATGAGCGAGCAGCACCAGCCAGTCGGCCCTGCTCCCAAACACAAAGGAATAGCCCCCACCACTGGGATGTAAAGACACATAGCCCTCTGCTCACAGGGTGACTCCCAGGTCCCCAAGCGTGGGCAGACCAGCCAGCCCTCCCTTCAGGACACCCAGGGTCCTCCATGAGCCTCGGGGCCGGCCCTCTAACCCCCCCGCCCCGGCCCACATCGCTCCCACCAAAGGGCAGCTCAGAGCAGAGTGTCCTGGGACGCCCAGAGCCCTGCCTATGGGCTTTGACAACCGGGAGAGAGCTGTGTCAAGTCCGAGAAATTATCACTTTCCACTCTGGGGGCACCTCCCCGGCCCCTCCGGAGGTTCTGACTGGTCTGGTGGAACAGCCCCGGGAGCCTGCTTTCCGCCCCATTCGCCTGGAACGCCCTGCCCTGAGGACAAGGGTCCCTCTTGCTGGCATCCAGTCTGAAGCTCAGGCAGGTGAGGCTTTTGTGGGCACTTGAGACCCTCGTCCAGGTTTCACAGGGCCCCAGGGCCTTAGCCACTGGTGAGGGTTAGGTTGAGGGATAGGCTTAGTTTTAGGGTTACGGTGAGCCTTTGACAACCGGGAGAGAGCTGTGTCAAGTCCGAGAAAATCACTTTGCGCTCCTGGGGCACCTTCACCGGGCCCCAGGGCCTTCCCCACTGGACCACCTCCAGCTTTTGACACTGGCCCCAACCCACTCTTCCCTTGACCGCTTCCCGCAGGTCAGCTAAGGGGCCGGCCAAGCCGCCGGGCCCCCTCTTTAGGTCCCTGCCGCCGGCAGATCCGCCTGCTGGTCACCCGTGTCCCTGCCCGCGACCCTCTCTCCTGCTTACCTCACCACTTCAGGCTGTTCACCTGGCCCCGCCCCCTTGATCCGGTGACCGCCTCCAGCTGCTCACCTGGCCCCGCCCCCGCCTTGCCTTGACCTGGCTCATCTGTGGGCCTGGGCCCGCCTCCTGGTTCCGGAAACCACGCCCCTGGTCCATTCGACCAATGAGCGAGCAGCACCAGCCAGTCTGACCTGCTCCCAAACACAGAGGAATAGCCCCCACCACTGGGATGTAAAGGCACATAGCCCTCTGCTCACAGGGTGCCTCCCAGGTCCCCAAGCTTGGGCAGACCAGCCAGCCCTCCCTTCAGGACACCAAGGGGCCTCCATGAGCCTCGGGGTCGGCCCTCTAACCCCCCGGCCCCGGCCCCCATCGCTCCCACCAAAGGGCAGCTCAGAGCAGAGTGTCCTGGGACGCCCAGAGCCCTGCCTATGGGCTTTGACAACCAGGAGAGAGCTGTGTCAAGTCCGAGAAATTATCATTTTCCACTCTGGGAGCACCTCCCCGGCCCCTCCGGAGGTTATGACTGGTCTGGTGGCCCGGCACCGGGGGCCTGCTTTCCGCCCCATTCCCCTGGAACGCCCTGCCCTGAGGACAAGGGTCCCTCTTGCTGGCATCCAGTCTGAAGCTCAGGCAGGTGAGGCTTTTGTGGGTACTTGAGACCCTCGTCCAGGTTTCACAGGGCCCCAGGGCCTTAGCCACTGGTGAGGGTTAGGTTGAGTGATAGGATTAGTTTTAGGGTTAGGTTTAGCCTTTGACAACGGGGAGAGAGCTGTGTCAAGTCCGAGGATATCACTTTGCGCTCCTGGAGCACCTTCACGGGGCCCCAGGGCCTTCACCACTGGACCACCTCTAGCTTTTGACACCGGCCCCAACCCACTCTTCCCTTGACCGCTTCCCACAGGTCAGCTAAGTGGCCGGCCAAGCCGCCGGGCCCCCTCTTTAGGTCCCTGCCACTGGTAGACCCGCCTGCTGGTCACCCGTGTCCCTGCCCGCGACCCTCTCTCCTGCTTACCTCACCACTTCAGGCTGTTCTCCTGGCCCCGCCCCCGTGATCCCGTGACCGCCTCCAGCTGCTCACCTGGCCCCGCCCCCTCCTTGACTTGACCTGGCTCAGCTGTGGGCCTGGGTCCGCCTCCTGGTTCCAGAACCACGCCCCTGGTCCATTCGACCAATAAGCGATCAGCACCAGCCAGCCTGCCCTGCTCCCAAACACAGAGGAATAGCCCCACCACTGGGATGTAAAGGCACATAGCCCTCTGCTCACAGGGTGCCTCCCAGGTCCCCAAGCGTGGGCAGACCAGCCAGCCATCCCTTCAGGACACCCCGGGGCCTCCATGAGCCTCGGGGCCGGCCCTCTAACCCCCCCGCCCCGGCCCCCATCGCTCCCACCAAAGGGCAGCTCAGAGCAGAGTGTCCTGGGACGCCCAGAGCCCTGCCTATGGGCTGTGACAACCGGGAGAGAGCTGTGTCAAGTCCGAAAAATCATCACTTTCCACTCTAGGGGCACCTCCCCGGCACCTCCGGAGGTTCTGACTGGTCTGGTGGCCCGGCCCCCGGGGGCCTGCTTTCCGCCCCATTCGCCTGGAACGCCCTGCCCTGAGGACAAGGGTCCCTCTTGCTGGCATCCAGTCTGAAGCTCAGGCAGGTGAGGCTTTTGTGGGCACTTGAGACAATCGTCCAGGTTTCACAGGGCCCCAGGGCCTTAGCCACTGGTGAGGGTTAGGTTGAGGTATAGGCTTAGTTTTAGGTTTAGGGTGAGCCTTTGACAACGGGGAGAGAGCTGTGTCAAAAACGAGAAAATCACTTTGCGCTCCTGGGGCACCTTCACCGGGCCCCAGGGCCTTCCCCACTGGACCTCCTCCAGCTTTTGACACCGGCCCCAACCCACTCTTCCCTTGACCGCTTCCCGCAGGTCAGCTAAGGGGCCGGCCAAGCCGCCGGGCCCCCTCTTTAGGTCCCTGCCGCCGGCAGACCCGCCTGCTGCTCACCCGTGTCCCTGCCCGCGACCCTCTCTTCTGCTTACCTAACCACTTCAGGCTGTTCACCTGGCCCTGCCCCCTTGATCCCGTGACCGCCTCCAGCTGCTCACCTGGCCCCGCCCCCGCCTTGACTTGACCTGGCTCAGCTGTGGGCCTGGGCCCGCCTCCTGGTTCCGGAAACCACGCCCCTGGTCCATTCGACCAATGAGCGAGCAGCACCAGCCAGTCTGCCCTGCTCCCAAACACAAAGGAATAGCCCCCACCACTGGGAGGTAAAGGCACATAGCCCTCTGCTCACAGGGTGCCTCCCAGGTCCCCAAGCGTGGGCAGACCAGCCAGCCCTCCCTTCAGGACACCCAGGGGCCTCCATGAGCCTCGGGGCCGGCCCTCTATCCCCCCTGCCCCGGCCGCCATCGCTCCCACCAAAGGGCAGCTCAGAGCAGAGTGTCCCGGGACACGCAGAGCCCTGCCTATGGGCTTTGAAAACCGGGAGAGAGCTGTGTCAAGTCCGAGAAATCATCACTTTCCACTCTAGGGGCACCTCCCCGGCACCTCCGGAGGTTCTGAGTGGTCTGGTGGCCCGGCCCCGGGGGCCTGCTTTCTGCCCCATTCGCCTGGAACGCCCTGCCCTGAGGACAAGGGTCCCTCTTGCTGGCATCCAGTCTGAAGCTCAGGCAGGTGAGGCTTTTGTGGGCACTTGAGACCCTCGTCCAGGTTTCACAGGGCCCCAGGGCCTTAGCCACTGGTGAGGGTTAGGTTGAGGGATAGGCTTAGTTTTAGGGTTAGTGTTAGCCTTTGACAACGGGGAGAGAGCTGTGTCAAGTCTGAGAAAATCACTTTGCGCTCCTGGGGCACCTTCACTGGGCCCCAGGGCCTTCCCCACTGTACCACCTCCAGCTTTTGACACCGGCCCCAACCCACTCTTCCCTTGACCGCTTCCCGCAGGTCAGCTAAGGGGCCGTCCAAGCCGCAGGGCCCCCTCTTTAGGTACATGCTGCTGGCAGACCCGCCTGCTGGTCACCCGTGTCCCTGCCCACGACCCTCTCTAATGCTTACCTCACCACTTCAGGCTGTTCACCTGGCCCCGCCCCCTTGATCCAGTGACCGCCTCCAGCTGCTCACCTGGCCCCGCCCCCGCCTTGACTTGACCTGGCTCAGCTGTGGGCCTGGGCCCGCCTCCTGGTTCCGGAAACCACGCCCCTGGTTCATTCGACCAATGAGCGAGCAGCACCAGCCAGTCTGCCCTGCTCCCAAACACAGAGGAATAGCCCCCACCACTGGGATGTAAAGGCACATAGCCCTCTGCTCACAGGGTGCCTCCCAGGTCCCCAAGCGTGGGCAGACTAGCCAGCCCTCCCTTCAGGACACCCAGGGTCCTCCATGAGCCTCGGGGCCGGCCCTCTAACCCCCCCGCCCCAGCCCACATCGCTCCCACCAAAGGGCAGCTCAGAGCCGAGTGTCCTGGGACGCCCAGAGCCCTGCCTATGGGCTTTGACAACCGGGAGAGAGCTGTGTCAAGTCCGAGAAATTATCACTTTCCACTCTGGCGGCACCTCCCCGGCCCCTCCGGAGGTTCTGACTGGTCTGGTGGAACGGCCCCGGGGGCCTGCTTTCTGCCCCCTTCGAATGGAACGCCCAGCCCTGAGGACAAGGGTCCCTCTTGCTGGCATCCAGTCTGAAGCTCAGGCAGGTGAGGCTTTTGTGGGCACTTGAGACCCTCGTCCAGGTTTCACAGGTCCCCAGGGCCTTAGCCACTGGTGAGGGTTAGGTTGAGGGATAGGCTTAGTTTTAGGGTTAGGGTTAGCCTTTGACAACGGGGAGAGAGCTGTGTCAAGTCCGAGAAAATCACTTTGTGCTCCTGGGGCACCTTCACCGGGCCACAGGGCCTTCCCCACTGGACCACCTCCAGCTTTTGACACCGGCCCCAACCCACTCTTCCCTTGACCGCTTCCCGCAGGTCAGCTAAGGGGCCGGCCAAGCCGCCGGGCCCCCTCTTTAGGTCCCTGCCGCCGGCAGACCCGCCTGCTGGTCACCCGTGTCCCTGCCCGCGACCCTCTCTCCTGCTTACCTCACCACTTCAGGCTGTTCACCTGGCCCCGCCCCCTTGATCCAGTGACCGCCTCCAGCTGCTCACCTGGCCCCGCCCCCGCCTTGACTTGACCTGGCTCAGCTGTGGGCCTGGGCCCGCCTCCTGGTTCCGGAAACCACGCCCCTGGTTCATTCGACCAATGAGCGAGCAGCACCAGCCAGTCTGCCCTGCTCCCAAACACAGAGGAATAGCCCCCACCACTGGGATGTAAAGGCACATAGCCCTCTGCTCACAGGGTGCCTCCGAGGTCCCCAGCGTGGGCAGACTAGCCAGCCCTCCCTTCAGGACACCCAGGGTCCTCCATGAGCCTCGGGGCCGGCCCTCTAACCCCCCCGCCCCAGCCCACATCGCTCCCACCAAAGGGCAGCTCAGAGCCGAGTGTCCTGGGACGCCCAGAGCCCTGCCTATGGGCTTTGACAACCGGGAGAGAGCTGTGTCAAGTCCGAGAAATTATCACTTTCCACTCTGGCGGCACCTCCCCGGCCCCTCCGGAGGTTCTGACTGGTCTGGTGGAACAGCCCCGGGGGCCTGCTTTCTGCCCCATTCGCCTGGAACGCCCTGCCCTGAGGACAAGGGTCCCTCTTGCTGGAATCCAGTCTGAAGCTCAGGCAGGTGAGGCTTTTGTGGGCACTTGAGACCCTCGTCCAGGTTTCACAGGGCCCCAGGGCCTTAGCCACTCGTGAGGGTTAGGTTTAGGGATAGGCTTAGTTTTAGGGTTAGGGTTAGCCTTTGACAACGGGGAGAGAGCTGTATCAAGTCCGAGAAAATCACTTTGCGCTCCTGGGGCACCTTCACCGGGCCCCAGGGCCTTCCCCACTGGACCACCTCCAGCTTTTGACACCGGCCCCAACCCACTCTTCCCTTGACCGCTTCCCGCAGGTCAGCTAAGGGGCCGGCCAAGCCGCCGGGCCCCCTCTTGAGGTCCCTGCCGCCAGCAGACCCACCTGCTGGTCACCCGTGTCCCTGCCCACGACCCTCTCTCCTGCTTACCTCACCACTTCAGGCTGTTCACCTGGCCCCGCCCCCTTGATCCAGTGACCGCTTCCAGCTGCTCACCTGGCCCCGCCCCCGCCTTGACTTGACCTGGCTCAGCTGTGGGCCTGGGCCCGCCTCCTGGTTCCGGAAACCACGCCCCTGGTCCATTCGACCAATGAGCGAGCAGCACCAGCCAGTCTGCCCTGCTCCCAAACACAGAGGAATAGCCCCCACCACTGGGATGTAAAGGCACATATCCCTCTGCTCACAGGGTGCCTCCCAGGTCCCCAAGCGTGGGCAGACCAGCCAGCCCTCCCTTCAGGACACCCAGGGGCCTCCATGAGCCTCGGGGCCGGCCCTCTAACCCCCCCGCCCCGGCCCACAGCGCTCCCACCAAAGGGCAGCTCAGAGCCGAGTGTCCTGGGACGCCCAGAGCCCTGCCTATGGGCTTTGACAACCGGGAGAGAGCTGTGTCAAGTCCGAGAAATTATCACTTTCCACTCTGGGGGCACCTCCCCGGCCCCTCCGGAGGTTCTGACTGGTCTGGTGGAACGGCCCCGGGGGCCTGCTTTCCGCCCCATTCGCCTGGAACGCCCTGCCCTGAGGACAAGGGTCCCTCTTGCTGGCATCCAGTCTGAAGCTCAGGCAGGTGAGGCTTTTGTGGGCACTTGAGACCCTCGTCCAGGTTTCACAGGTCCCCAGGGCCTTAGCCACTGGTGAGGGTTAGGTTGAGGGATAGGCTTAGTTTTAGGGTTAGGGTTAGCCTTTGACAACGGGGAGAGAGCTGTGTCAAGTCCGAGAAAATCACTTTGTGCTCCTGGGGCACCTTCACCGGGCCACAGGGCCTTCCCCACTGGACCACCTCCAGCTTTTGACACCGGCCCCAACCCACTCTTCCCTTGACCGCTTCCCGCAGGTCAGCTAAGGGGCCGGCCAAGCCGCCGGGCCCCCTCTTTAGGTCCCTGCCGCCGGCAGACCAGCCTGCTGGTCACCCGTGTCCCTGCCCGCGACCCTCTCTCCTGCTTACCTCACCACTTCAGGCTGTTCACCTGGCCCCGCCCCCTTGATCCAGTGACCGCCTCCAGCTGCTCACCTGGCCCCGCCCCCGCCTTGACTTGACCTGGCTCAGCTGTGGGCGTGGGCCCGCCTCCTGGTTCCGGAAACCACGCCCCTGGTCCATTCGACCAATGAGCGAGCAGCACCAGCCAGTCTGCCCTGCTCCCAAACACAGAGGAATAGCCCCCACCACTGACTGGGATGTAAAGGCACATAGCCCTCTGCTCACAGTGTGCCTCCCAGGTCCCCAAGCGTGGGCAGAACAGCCAGCCCTCCCTTCAGGACACCCAGGGTCCTCCACGAGCCTCGGGGCCGGCCCTCTAACCCCCCCGCCCCCGCCCCCATCGCCCCCAACAAAGGGCAGCTCAGAGCAGAGTGTCCTGGGACGCCCAGAGCCCTGCCTATGGGCTTTGACAACCGGGAGAGAGCTGTGTCAAGTCCGAGAAATTATCACTTTCCACTCTGGGGGCACCTCCCCGGCCCCTCCGGAGGTTCTGACTGGTCTGCTGGCCAGGCCCCGGGGGCCTGCTTTCCGCCCCATTCGCCTGGAACGCCCTGCCCTGAGGACAAGGGTTCCTCTTGCTGGCATCCAGTTTGAAGCTCAGGCAGGTGAGGCTTTTGTGGGCACTTGAGACCCTCGTCCAGGTTTCACAGGGCCCCAGGGCCTTAGCCACTGGTGAGGGTTAGGTTTAGGGATAGGCTTAGTTTTAGGGTTAGGGTTAGCCTTTGACAACGGGGAGAGAGCTGTATCAAGTCCGAGAAAATCACTTGGCGCTCCTGGGGCACCTTCACCGGGCCCCAGGGCCTTCCCCACTGGACCACCTCCAGCTTTTGACACCGGCCCCAACGCACTCTTCCCTTGACCCCTTCCCGCAGGTCAGCTAAGGGGCCGGCCAAGCCGCCGGACCCCCTCTTTAGGTCCCTGCCGCGGGCAGACCCGCCTGCTGGTCACCCGTGTCCCTGCCCACGACCCTCTCTCCTGCTTACCTCACCACTTCAGGCTGTTCACCTGGCCCCGCCCCCTTGATCCCGTGACCGCCTCCAGCTGCTCACCTGGCCCCGCCCCCGCCTTGCCTTGACCTGGCTCATCTGTGGGCCTGGGCCCGCCTCCTGGTTCCGGAAACCACGCCCCTGGTCCATTCGACCAATGAGCGAGCAGCACCAGCCAGTCTGACCTGCTCCCAAACACAGAGGAATAGCCCCCACCACTGGGATGTAAAGGCACATAGCCCTCTGCTCACAGGGTGCCTCCCAGGTCCCCAAGCGTTGGCAGACCAGCCAGCCCTCCCTTCAGGACACCCAGGTTCCTCCATGAGCCTCGGGGCCGGCCCTCTAACCCCCCCACCCCGGCCCCCATTGCTCCCACCAAAGGGCAGCTCAGAGCAGAGTGTCCTGGGACGCCCAGAGCCCTGCCTATGGGCTTTGACAACCGGGAGAGAGCTGTGTCAAGTCCGAGAAATTATCATTTTCCACTCTGGGGGCACCTCCCCGGCCCCTCCGGAGGTTCTGACTGCTCTGGTGGCCCGGCCCCGGGGGCCTGCTTTCCGCCCCATTCCCCTGGAACGCCCTGCCCTGAGGACAAGGGTCCCTCTTCCTGGCATCCAGTCTGAAGCTCAGGCAGGTGAGGCTTTTGTGGGTACTTGAGACCCTCGTCCAGGTTTCACAGTGCCCCAGGGCCTTAGCCACTGGTGAGGGTTAGGCTGAGTGATAGGATTAGTTTTAGGGTTAGGTTTAGCCTTTGACACCGGGGAGAGAGCTGTGTCAAGTCCGAGGAAATCACTTTGCGCTCCTGGAGCACCTTCACCGGGCCCCAGGGCCTTCACCACTGGACCACCTCCAGCTTTTGACACCGGCCCCAACCCACTCTTCCCTTGACCGCTTCCCACAGGTCAGCTAAGTGGCCGGCCAAGCCGCCGGTTCCCCTCTTTAGGTCCCTGCCGCTGGCAGACCCGCCTGCTGGTCACCCGTGTCCCTGCCCGCGACCCTCTCTCCTGCTTACCTCACCACTTCAGGCTGTTCACCTGGCCCCGCCCCCGTGATCCCGTGACGGCCTCCAGCTGCTCACCTGGCCCCGCCCCCGCCTTGACTTGACCTGGCTCAGCTGTGGGCCTGGGCCCTCCTCCTGGTTCCAGAAACCACGCCCCTGGTCCATTCGACCAATAAGCGATCAGCACCAGCCAGCCTGCCCTGCTCCCAAACACAGAGGAATAGCCCCACCACTGGGATGTAAAGGCACATAGCCCTCTGCTCACAGGGTGCCTCCCAGGTCCCCAAGCGTGGGCAGACCAGCCAGCCATCCCTTCAGGACACCCAGGGGCCTCCATGAGCCTCGGGGCCGGCCCTCTAACCTCCCCGCCCCGGCCCCCATCGCTCCCACCAAAGGGCAGCTCAGAGCAGAGTGTCCTGGGACGCCCAGAGCCCTGCCTATGGGCTTTGAAAACCGGGAGAGAGCTGTGTCAAGTCCGAGAAATTATCACTTTCCACTCTGGGGGCACCTCCTCGGCCCCTCCGGAGGTTCTGACTCTTCTGGTGGAACGGCCCCGGGGGCCTGCTTTCTACCCCCTTCGAATGGAACGCCCAGCCCTGAGGACAAGGGTCCCTCTTGCTGGCATCCAGTCTGAAGCTCAGGCAGGTGAGGCTTTTGTGGGCACTTGAGACCCTCGTCCAGGTTTCACAGGGCCCCAGGGCCTTAGCCACTGGTGAGGGTTAGGTTGAGGGATAGGCTTAGTTTTAGGGTTACGGTGAGCCTTTGACAACGGGGAGAGAGCTGTGTCAAGTCCGAGAAAATCACTTTGCGCTCCTGGGGCACCTTCACCGGGCCCCAGGGCCTTCCCCACTGGACCACCTCCAGCTTTTGACACCGGCCCCAACCCACTCTTCCCTTGACCGCTTCCCGCAGGTCAGCTAAGGGGCCGGCCAAGCCGCCGGGCCCCCTCTTTAGGTCCCTGCCGCCGGCAGACCCGCCTGCTGGTCACCCGTGTCCCTGCCCGCGACCCTCTCTCCTGCTTACCTCACCACTTCAGGCTGTTCACCTGGCCCCGCCCCCGTGATCCCGTGACCGCCTCCAGCTGCTCACCTGGCCCCGCCCCTGCCTTGACTTGACCTGGCTCAGCTGTGGGCCTGGGCCCGCCTCCTGGTTCCGGAAACCACGCCCCTGGTCCATTCGACCAATGAGCGAGCAGCACCAGCCAGTCTGCCCTGCTCCCAAACACAGAGGAATAGCCCCCACCACTGGGATGTAAAGGCACATAGCCCTCTGCTCACAGGGTGCCTCCCAGGTCCCCAAGCGTGGGCAGACCAGCCAGCCATCCCTTCAGGACACCCAGGGTCCTCCATGAGCCTCGGGGCCGGCCCTCTAACCCCCCCGCCCCGGCCCCCATCGCTCCCACCAAAGGGCAGCTGAGAGGAGAGTGTCCTGGGACGCCCAGAGCCCTGCCTATGGGCTTTGACAACCGGGAGAGAGCTGTGTCAAGTCCGAGAAATTATCACTTTCCACTCTGGGGGCACCTCCCCGGCCCCTCCGGAGGTTCTGACTCTTCTGGTGGAACGGCCCCGGGGGCCTGCTTTCTACCCCCTTCGAATGGAACGCCCAGCCCTGAGGACAAGGGTCCCTCTTGCTGGCATCCAGTCTGAAGCTCAGGCAGGTGAGGCTTTTGTGGGCACTTGAGACCCTCGTCCAGGTTTCACAGGGCCCCAGGGCCTTAGCCACTGGTGAGGGTTAGGTTGAGGGATAGGCTTAGTTTTAGGGTTACGGTGAGCCTTTGACAACGGGGAGAGAGCTGTGTCAAGTCCGAGAAAATCACTTTGCGCTCCTGGGGCACCTTCACCGGGCCCCAGGGCCTTCCCCACTGGACCACCTCCAGCTTTTGACACCGGCCCCAACCCACTCTTCCCTTGACCGCTTCCCGCAGGTCAGCTAAGGGGCCGGCCAAGCCGCCGGGCCCCCTCTTTAGGTCCCTGCCGCCGGCAGACCCGCCTGCTGGTCACCCGTGTCCCTGCCCGCGACCCTCTCTCCTGCTTACCTCACCACTTCAGGCTGTTCACCTGGCCCCGCCCCCTTGATCCAGTGACCGCCTCCAGCTGCTCACCTGGCCCCGCCCCCGCCTTGACTTGACCTGGCTCAGCTGTGGGCCTGGGCCCGCCTCCTGGTTCCGGAAACCACGCCCCTGGTCCATTCGACCAATGAGCGAGCAGCACCAGCCAGTCTGCCCTGCTCCCAAACACAGAGGAATAGCCCCCACCACTGGGATGTAAAGGCACATAGCCCTCTGCTCACAGGGTGCCTCCCAGGTCCCCAAGCGTGGGCAGACCAGCCAGCCATCCCTTCAGGACACCCAGGGTCCTCCATGAGCCTCGGGGCCGGCCCTCTAACCCCCCCGCCCCGGCCCCCATCGCTCCCACCAAAGGGCAGCTGAGAGGAGAGTGTCCTGGGACGCTCAGAGCCCTGCCTATGGGCTTTGACAACCGGGAGAGAGCTGTGTCAAGTCCGAGAAATTATCACTTTCCACTCTGTGGGCACCTCCCCGGCCCCTCCGGAGGTTCTGACTGGTCTGGTGGCCCGGCCCCGGGGGCCTGCTTTCCGCCCCATTCGCCTGGAACGCCCTGCCCTGAGGACAAGGGTCCCTCTTGCTGGCATCCAGTCTGAATCTCAGGCAGGTGAGGCTTTTGTGGGCACTTGAGACCCTCGTCCAGGTTTCACAGGGCCCCAGGGCCTGAGCCACTGGTGAGGGTTAGGTTGAGGTATAGGCTTAGTTTTAGGTTTAGGGTGAGCCTTTGACAACGGGGAGAGAGCTGCGTCAAGTCCGAGAAAATCACTTTGCGCTCCTGGGGCACCTTCACCGGGCCCCAGGGCCTTCCCCACTGGACCTCCTCCAGCTTTTGACACCGGCCCCAACCCACTCTTCCCTTGACCGCTTCCCGCAGGTCAGCTAAGGGGCCGCCCAAGCCGCCGGGCCCCCTCTTTAGGTCCCTGCCACCGGCAGACCCGCCTGCTGGTCACCCATGTCCCTGCCCGCGACCCTCTCTCCTGCTTACCTAACCACTTCAGGCTGTTCACCTGGCCCCGCCCCCTTGATCCAGTGACCGCCTCCAGCTGCTCACCTGGCCCCGCCACGGCCTTGACTTGACCTGGCTCAGCTGTGGGCCTGGGCCCGCCTCCTGGTTCCGGAAACCACGCCCCTGGTCCATTCGACCAATGAGCGAGCAGCACCAGCCAGTCGGCCCTGCTCCCAAACACAAAGGAATAGCCCCCACCACTGGGATGTAAAGACACATAGCCCTCTGCTCACAGGGTGACTCCCAGGTCCCCAAGCGTGGGCAGACCAGCCAGCCCTCCCTTCAGGACACCCAGGGTCCTCCATGAGCCTCGGGGCCGGCCCTCTAACCCCCCCGCCCCGGCCCACATCGCTCCCACCAAAGGGCAGCTCAGAGCAGAGTGTCCTGGGACGCCCAGAGCCCTGCCTATGGGCTTTGACAACCGGGAGAGAGCTGTGTCAAGTCCGAGAAATTATCACTTTCCACTCTGGGGGCACCTCCCCGGCCCCTCCGGAGGTTCTGACTGGTCTGGTGGAACAGCCCCGGGAGCCTGCTTTCCGCCCCATTCGCCTGGAACGCCCTGCCCTGAGGACAAGGGTCCCTCTTGCTGGCATCCAGTCTGAAGCTCAGGCAGGTGAGGCTTTTGTGGGCACTTGAGACCCTCGTCCAGGTTTCACAGGGCCCCAGGGCCTTAGCCACTGGTGAGGGTTAGGTTGAGGGATAGGCTTAGTTTTAGGGTTACGGTGAGCCTTTGACAACCGGGAGAGAGCTGTGTCAAGTCCGAGAAAATCACTTTGCGCTCCTGGGGCACCTTCACCGGGCCCCAGGGCCTTCCCCACTGGACCACCTCCAGCTTTTGACACTGGCCCCAACCCACTCTTCCCTTGACCGCTTCCCGCAGGTCAGCTAAGGGGCCGGCCAAGCCGCCGGGCCCCCTCTTTAGGTCCCTGCCGCCGGCAGATCCGCCTGCTGGTCACCCGTGTCCCTGCCCGCGACCCTCTCTCCTGCTTACCTCACCACTTCAGGCTGTTCACCTGGCCCCGCCCCCTTGATCCGGTGACCGCCTCCAGCTGCTCACCTGGCCCCGCCCCCGCCTTGCCTTGACCTGGCTCATCTGTGGGCCTGGGCCCGCCTCCTGGTTCCGGAAACCACGCCCCTGGTCCATTCGACCAATGAGCGAGCAGCACCAGCCAGTCTGACCTGCTCCCAAACACAGAGGAATAGCCCCCACCACTGGGATGTAAAGGCACATAGCCCTCTGCTCACAGGGTGCCTCCCAGGTCCCCAAGCGTGGGCAGACCAGCCAGCCCTCCCTTCAGGACACCCAGGGGCCTCCATGAGCCTCGGGGTCGGCCCTCTAACCCCCCGGCCCCGGCCCCCATCGCTCCCACCAAAGGGCAGCTCAGAGCAGAGTGTCCTGGGACGCCCAGAGCCCTGCCTATGGGCTTTGACAACCGGGAGAGAGCTGTGTCAAGTCCGAGAAATTATCATTTTCCACTCTGGGGGCACCTCCCTGGCCCTTCCGGAGGTTCGGACTGGTCTGGTGGCCCGGCCCCGGGGGCCTGCTTTCCGCCCCATTCGCCTGGAACGCCCTGCCCTGAGGACAAGGGTTCCTCTTGCTGGCATCCAGTTTGAAGCTCAGGCAGGTGAGGCTTTTGTGGGCACTTGAGACCCTCGTCCAGGTTTCACAGGGCCCCAGGGCCTTAGCCACTGGTGAGGGTTAGGTTTAGGGATAGGCTTAGTTTTAGGGTTAGGGTTAGCCTTTGAGAACGGGGAGAGAGCGGTGTCAAGTCCGAGAAAATAATTTTGCGCTCCTGGGGCACCTTCACCGGGCCCCAGGGCCTTCCCCACTGGACCACCTCCAGCTTTTGACACCGGCCCCAACCCACTCTTCCCTTGACCCCTTCCCGCAGGTCAGCTAAGGGGCCGGCCAAGCCGCCGGGCCCCCTCTTTAGGTCCCTGCCGCCTGCAGACCCGCCTGCTGGTCACCCGTGTCCCTGCCCGCGACCCTCTCTCCTGCTTACCTCACCACTTCAGGCTGTTCACCTGGCCCCGCCCCCGTGATCCCGTGACCGCCTCCAGCTGCTCACCTGGCCCCGCCCCCGCCTTGACTTTAAATGGCTCAGCTGTGGGCCTGGGCCCGCCTCCTGGTTCCGGAAACCACGCCCCTGGTCCATTCGACCAATGAGCGAGCAGCACCAGCCAGTCGGCCCTGCTCCCAAACACAAAGGAATAGCCCCCACCACTGGGATGTAAAGGCACATAGCCCTCTGCTCACAGGGTGCCTCCCAGGTCCCCAAGCGTGTGCAGACCATCCAGCCCTCCCTTCAGGACACCCAGGGGCCTCCAGGAGCCTCGGGGCCGGCCCTCTAACCCCCCCGCCCCGGCCCCCATCGCTCCCACCAAAGGGCAGCTCAGAGCAGAGTGTCCTGGGACGCCCAGAGCCCTGCCTATGGGCTTTGACAACCGGGAGAGAGCTGTGTCAAGTCCGAGAAATTATCACTTTCCACTCTGGGGGCACCTCCCCGGCCCCTCCGGAGGTTCTGACTGGTCTGGTGGAACAGCCCCGGGGGCCGGCTTTCCGCACCATTTGCCTGGAACGCCCTGCCCTGAGGACAAGGGTCCCTCTTGCTGGCATCCAGTCTGAAGCTCAGGCAGGTGAGGCTTTTGTGGCACTTGAGACCCTCGTCCAGATTTCACAGGGCCCCAAGGCCTTAGCCACTGGTGAGGGTTAGGTTGAGGGATAGGCTTAGTTTTAGGGTTACGGTGAGCCTTTGACAACCGGGAGAGAGCTGTGTCAAGTCCGAGAAAATCACTTTGCGCTCCTGGGGCACCTTCACCGGGCCCCAGGGCCTTCCCCACTGGACCACCTCCAGCTTTTGACACCGGCCCCAACCCACTCTTCCCTTGACCGCTTCCCGCAGGTCAGCTAAGGGGCCGGCCAAGCCGCCGGGCCCCCTCTTTAGGTCCCTGCCGCCGGCAGACCCGCCTGCTGTTCACCCGTGTCCCTGCCCGAGACCCTCTCTCCTACTTACCTCACCACTTCAGGCTGTTCACCTGGCCCGGACCCCTTGATCCCGTGACCGCCTCCAGCTGCTCACCTGGCCCCGCCCCCGCCTTGACTTGACCAGGCTCAGCTGTGGGCCTGGGCCCGCCTCCTGGTTCCGGAAACCACGCCCCTGGTCCATTCGACCAATGAGCGAGCAGCACCAGCCAGTCGGCCCTACTCCCAAACACAAAGGAATAGCCCCCACCACTGGGATGTAAAGGCACATAGCCCTCTGCTCACAGGGTGCCTCCCAGGTCCCCAAGCGTGTGCAGACCATCCAGCCCTCCCTTCAGGACACCCAGGGGCCTCCAGGAGCCTCGGGGCCGGCCCTCTAACCCCCCCGCCCCGGCCCCCATCGCTCCCACCAAAGGGCAGCTCAGAGCAGAGTGTCCTGGGACGCCCAGAGCCCTGCCTATGGGCTGTGACAACCGGGAGAGAGCTGTGTCAAGTCCGAGAAATTATCACTTTCCACTCTGGGGGCACCTCCCCGGCCCCTCCAGAGGTTCTGACTGGTCTGGTGGCCCGGCCCCGGGGGCTGGCTTTCCGCCCCATTCGCCTGGAACGCCCTGCCCTGAGGACAAGGGTCCCTCTTGCTGGCATCCAGTCTGAAGCTCAGGCAGGTGAGGCTTTTGTGGGCACTTGAGACCCTTGTCCAGGTTTCACAGGGCCCCAAAGCCTTAGCCACTGGTGAGGGTTAGGTTGAGGGATAGGCTTAGTTTTAGGGTTAGGGTTAGCCTATGACAACGGGGAGAGAGCGGTGTCAAGTCCGAGAAAATCATTTTGCGCTCCTGGGGCACCTTCACCGGGCCCCAGGGCCTTCCCCACTGGACCACCTCCAGCTTTTGACACCGGCCCCAACCCACTCTTCCCTTGACCCCTTCCCGCAGGTCAGCTAAGGGGCCGGCCAAGCCGCCGGACCCCCTCTTTAGGTCCCTGCCGCCGGCAGACCCCCCTGCTGGTCACCCGTGTCCCTGCCCGCGACCCTCTCTCCTGCTTACCTCACCACTTCAGGCTGTTCACCTGGCCCCGCCCCCTTGATCCAGTGACCGCCTCCAGCTGCTCACCTGGCCCCGCCCCCGCCTTGACTTGACCTGGCTCATCTGTGGGCCTGGGCCCGCCTCCTCTTTCCGGAAACCACGCCCCTGGTCCATTCGACCAATGAGCGAGCAGCACCAGCCAGTCTGACCTGCTCCCAAACACAGAGGAATAGCCCCCACCACTGGGATGTAAAGGCACATAGCCCTCTGCTCACAGGGTGCCTCCCAGGTCCCCAAGCGTTGGCAGACCAGCCAGCCCTCCCTTCAGGACACCCAGGTTCCTCCATGAGCCTCGGGGCCGGCCCTCTAACCCCCCCACCCCGGCCCCCATTGCTCCCACCAAAGGGCAGCTCAGAGCAGAGTGTCCTGGGACGCCCAGAGCCCTGCCTATGGGCTTTGACAACTGGGAGAGAGCTGTGTCAAGTCCGAGAAATCATCACTTTCCACTCTGGGGGCACCTCCCCGGCCCCTCCGGAGGTTCTGACTGGTCTGGTGGCCCGGCCCCGGGGGCCTGCTTTCCGCCCCATTCGCCTGGAACGCCCTGCCCTGAGGACAAGGGTCCCTCTTGCTGGCATCCAGTCTGAAGCTCAGGCAGGTGAGGCTTTTGTGGGCACTTGAGACCGTCGTCCAGGTTTCACAGGGCCCCAGGGCCTTAGCCACTGGTGAGGGTTAGGTTGAGGGATAGGCTTAGTTTTAGGGTTAGGGTTAGCCTTTGACAATGGGGAGAGAGCTGTATCAAGTCTGAGAAAATCACTTTGCGCTCCTGGGGCACCTTCACCGTGCCCCAGGGCCTTCCCCACTGGACCACCTCCAGCTTTTGACACCGGCCCCAACCCACTCTTCCCTTGACCGCTTCCCGCAGGTCAGCTAAGGGGCCGGCCAAGCCACCGTGCCCCCTCTTTAGGTCCCTGCCGCCGGCACACCCGCCTGCTGGTCACCGGTGTCCCTGCCCGCGACCCTCTCTCCTGCTTACCTCACCGCTTCAGGCTGTTCACCTGGCCCTGCCCCCTTGATCCAGTGACCGCCTCCAGCTGCTCACCTGGCCCCGACCCCGCCTTGACTTGACCTGGCTCATCTGTGGGCCTAGGCCCGCCTCCTCGTTCCGGAAACCACGCCCCTGGTCCATTCGACCAATGAGCGAGCAGCACCAGCTAGTCTGCCCTGCTCCCAAACACAGAGGAATAGCCCCCACCACTGGGATGTAAAGACACATAGCCCTCTGCTCACAGGGTGCCTCCCAGGTCCCCAAGCGTGCGCAGACAGGCCAGCCCTCCCTTCAGGACACCCAGGGGCCTCCATGAGCCTCGGGGACGGCCCTCTAACCCCCCCGCCCCGGCCCCCATCGCTCCCACCAAAGGGCAGCTCAGAGCAGAGTGTCCTGGGACGCCCAGAGCCCTGCCTATGGGCTTTGACAACCGGGAGAGAGCTGTGTCAAGTCCGAGAAATTATCACTTTCCACTCTGGGGGCACCTCCCCGGCCCCTTCGGAGGTTCTGACTGGTCTGGTGGAACAGCCCCAGGGGCCGACTTTCAGCACCATTTGCCTGGAACGCCCTGCCCTGAGGACAAGGGTCCCTCTTGCTGGCATCCAGTCTGAAGCTCAGGCAGGTGAGGCTTTTGTGGGCACTTGAGACCCTCGTCCAGATTTCACAGGGCCCCAAGGCCTTAGCCACTGGTGAGGGTTAGGTTGAGGGATAGGCTTAGTTTTAGGGTTAGGGTTAGCCTTTGACAACGGGGAGAGAGCGGTGTCAAGTCCGAGAAAATCATTTTGCGCTCCTGGGGCACCTTCACCGGGCCCCAGGGCCTTCCCCACTGGACCACCTCCAGCTTTTGACACCGGCCCCAACCCACTCTTCCCTTGACCCCTTCCCGCAGGTCAGCTAAGGGGCCGGCAAAGCCGCCGGGCCCCCTCTTTAGGTCCCTGCCGCCGGCAGACCCGCCTGCTGGTCACCCGTGTCCCTGCCCGCGACCCTCTCTCCTGCTTACCTCACCACTTCAGGCTGTTCACCTGGCACCGCCCCCGTGATCCCGTGACCGCCTCCAGCTGCTCACCTGGCCCCGCCCCCGCCTTGACTTTAAATGGCTCAGCTGTGGGCCTGGGCCCGCCTCCTGGTTCCGGAAACCACGCCCCTGGTCCATTCGACCAATGAGCGAGCAGCACCAGCCAGTCGGCCCTGCTCCCAAACACAAAGGAATAGCCCCCACCACTGGGATGTAAAGGCACATAGCCCTCTGCTCACAGGGTGCCTCCCAGGTCCCCAAGCGTGTGCAGACCATCCAGCCCTCCCTTCAGGACACCCAGGGGCCTCCAGGAGCCTCGGGGCCGGCCCTCTAACCCCCCCGCCCCGGCCCCCATCGCTCCCACCAAAGGGCAGCTCAGAGCAGAGTGTCCTGGGACGCCCAGAGCCCTGCCTATGGGCTTTGACAACCGGGAGAGAGCTGTGTCAAGTCCGAGAAATTATCACTTTCCACTCTGGGGGCACCTCCCCGGCCCCTCCAGAGGTTCTGACTGGTCTGGTGGCCCGGCCCCGGGGGCTGGCTTTCCGCCCCATTCGCCTGGAACACCCTGCCCTGAGGACAAGGGTCCCTCTTGCTGGCATCCAGTCTGAAGCTCAGGCAGGTGAGGCTTTGGTGGGCACTTGAGACCCTCGTCCAGGTTTCACAGGGCCCCAAAGCCTTAGCCACTGGTGAGGGTTAGGTTGAGGGATAGGCTTAGTTTTAGGGTTAGGGTTAGCCTATGACAACGGGGAGAGAGCGGTGTCAAGTCCGAGAAAATCATTTTGCGCTCCTGGGGCACCTTCACCGGGCCCCAGGGCCTTCCCCACTGGACCACCTCCAGCTTTTGACACCGGCCCCAACCCACTCTTCCCTTGACCCCTTCCCGCAGGTCAGCTAAGGGGCCGGCCAAGCCGCCGGACCCCCTCTTTAGGTCCCTGCTTCCGGCAGACCCGCCTGCTGCTCACCCGTGTCCCTGCCCGCAACCCTCTCTCCTGCTTACCTCACCACTTCAGGCTGTTCACCTGGCCCCGCCCCCTTGATCCAGTGACCGCCTCCAGCTGCTCACCTGGCCCCGCCCCCGCCTTGACTTGACCTGGCTCATCTGTGGGCCTGGGCCCGCCTCCTCGTTCCGGAAACCACGCCCCTGGTCCATTCGACCAATGAGCGAGCAGCACCAGCCAGTCTGACCTGCTGCCAAACACAGAGGAATAGCCCCCACCACTGGGATGTAAAGGCACATAGCCCTCTGCTTACATGGTGCCTCCCAGGTCCCCAAGCGTGGGCAGACCAGCCAGCCCTCCCTTCAGGACACCCAGGGTCCTCCATGAGCCTCGGGGCCGACCCTCTAACCCCCCCGCCCCGGCCCACATCGCTCCCACCAAAGGGCAGCTCAGAGCCGAGTGTCCTGGGACGCCCAGAGCCCTGCCTATGGGCTTTGACAACCGGGAGAAAGCTGTGTCAAGTCCGAGAAATTATCACTTTCCACTCTGGGGGCACCTCCCCGGCCCCTCCGGAGGTTCTGACTGGTCTGGTGGAACAGCCCCGGGGGCCTGCTTTCCGCCCCATTCGCCTGGAACGCCCTGCCCTGAGGACAAGGGTCCCTCTTGCTGGCATCCAGTCTGAAGCTCAGGCAGGTGAGGCTTTTGTGGGCACTTGAGACCCTCTTCCAGGTTTCACAGGGCCCCAGGGCCTTAGCCACTGGTGAGGGTTAGGTTGAGGGATAGGCTTAGTTTTAGGGTTAGGGTTAGCCTTTGACAACGGGGAGAGAGCTGTGTCAAGTCCGAGAAAATCACTTTGCGCTCCTGGGGCACCTTCACTGGGCCACAGGGCCTTCCCCACTGGACCACCTCCAGCTTTTGACACCGGCCCCAACCCACTCTTCCCTTGACCCCTTCCCGCAGGTCAGCTAAGGGGCCGGCCAAGCCGCCGGACCCCCTCTTTAGGTCCCTGCCGCCGGCAGACCCGCCTGCTCGTCACCGGTGTCCCTGCCCGCGACCCTCTCTCCTGCTTACCTCACCACTTTAGGCTGTTCACCTGGCCCCGCCCCCTTGATCCAGTGACCGCCTCCAGCTGCTCACCTGGCCCCGCCCCCGCCTTGCCTTGACCTGGCTCATCTGTGGGCCTGGGCCCGCCTCCTGGTTCCGGAAACCACGCCCCTGGTCCATTCGACCAATGAGCGAGCAGCACCAGCCAGTCTGACCTGCTCCCAAACACAGAGGAATAGCCCCCACCACTGGGATGTAAAGGCACATAGCCCTCTGCTCACAGGGTGCCTCCCAGGTCCCCAAGCGTGGGCAGACCAGCCAGCCCTCCCTTCAGGACACCCAGGGGCCTCCATGAGCCTCGGGGTCGGCCCTCTAACCCCCCCGCCCCGGCCCCCATCGCTCCCACCAAAGGGCAGCTCAGAGCAGAGTGTCCTGGGACGCCCAGAGCCCTGCCTATGGGCTGTGACAACCGGGAGAGAGCTGTGTCAAGTCCGAGAAATTATCACTTTCCACTCTGGGGGCACCTCCCCGGCCCCTCCAGAGGTTCTGACTGGTCTGGTGGCCCGGCCCCGGGGGCTGGCTTTCCGCCCCATTCGCCTGGAACGCCCTGCCCTGAGGACAAGGGTCCCTCTTGCTGGCATCCAGTCTGAAGCTCAGGCAGGTGAGGCTTTTGTGGGCACTTGAGACCGTCGTCCAGGTTTCACAGGGCCCCAGGGCCTTAGCCACTGGTGAGGGTTAGGTTGAGGGATAGGCTTAGTTTTAGGGTTAGGGTTAGCCTTTGACAATGGGGAGAGAGCTGTTTCAAGTCTGAGAAAATCACTTTGCGCTCCTGGGGCACCTTCACCGTGCCCCAGGGCCTTCCCCACTGGACCACCTCCAGCTTTTGACACCGGCCCCAACCCACTCTTCCCTTGACCGCTTCCCGCAGGTCAGCTAAGGGGCCGGCCAAGCCGCCATGCCCCCTCTTTAGGTCCCTGCCGCCGGCACACCCGCCTGCTGGTCACCGGTGTCCCTGCCCGCGACCCTCTCTCCTGCTTACCTCACCGCTTCAGGCTGTTCACCTGGCCCCGCCCCCTTGATCCAGTGACCGCCTCCAGCTGCTCACCTGGCCCCGACCCCGCCTTGACTTGACCTGGCTCATCTGTGGGCCTAGGCCCGCCTCCTCGTTCCGGAAACCACGCCCCTGGTCCATTCGACCAATGAGCGAGCAGCACCAGCTAGTCTGCCCTGCTCCCAAACACAGAGGAATAGCCCCCACCACTGGGATGTAAAGACACATAGCCCTCTGCTCACAGGGTGCCTCCCAGGTCCCCAAGCGTGCGCAGACAGGCCAGCCCTCCCTTCAGGACACCCAGGGGCCTCCATGAGCCTCGGGGACGGCCCTCTAACCCCCCCGCCCCGGCCCCCATCGCTCCCACCAAAGGGCAGCTCAGAGCAGAGTGTCCTGGGACGCCCAGAGCCCTGCCTATGGGCTTTGACAACCGGGAGAGAGCTGTGTCAAGTCCGAGAAATTATCACTTTCCACTCTGGGGGCACCTCCCCGGCCCCTCCGGAGGTTCTGACTGGTCTGGTGGAACAGCCCCAGGGGCCGACTTTCCGCACCATTCGCCTGGAACGCCCTGCCCTGAGGACAAGGGTCCCTCTTGCTGGCATCCAGTCTGAAGCTCAGGCAGGTGAGGCTTTTGTGGGCACTTGAGACCCTCGTCCAGATTTCACAGGGCCCCAAGGCCTTAGCCACTGGTGAGGGTTAGGTTGAGGGATAGGCTTAGTTTTAGGGTTAGGGTTAGCCTTTGACAACGGGGAGAGAGCGGTGTCAAGTCCGAGAAAATCATTTTGCGCTCCTGGGGCACCTTCACCGGGCCCCAGGGCCTTCCCCACTGGACCACCTCCAGCTTTTGACACCGGCCCCAACCCACTCTTCCCTTGACCCCTTCCCGCAGGTCAGCTAAGGGGCCGGCAAAGCCGCCGGGCCCCCTCTTTAGGTCCCTGCCGCCGGCAGACCCGCCTGCTGGTCACCCGTGTCCCTGCCCACGACCCTCTCTCCTGCTTACCTCACCACTTCAGGCTGTTCACCTGGCCCCGCCCCCGTGATCCCGTGACCGCCTCCAGCTGCTCACCTGGCCCCGCCCCCGCCTTGACTTTAAATGGCTCAGCTGTGGGCCTGGGCCCGCCTCCTGGTTCCGGAAACCACGCCCCTGGTCCATTCGACCAATGAGCGAGCAGCACCAGCCAGTCGGCCCTGCTCCCAAACACAAAGGAATAGCCCCCACCACTGGGATGTAAAGGCACATAGCCCTCTGCTCACAGGGTGCCTCCCAGGTCCCCAAGCGTGTGCAGACCATCCAGCCCTCCCTTCAGGACACCCAGGGGCCTCCAGGAGCCTCGGGGCCGGCCCTCTAACCCCCCCGCCCCGGCCCCCATCGCTCCCACCAAAGGGCAGCTCAGAGCAGAGTGTCCTGGGACGCCCAGAGCCCTGCCTATGGGCTTTGACAACCGGGAGAGAGCTGTGTCAAGTCCGAGAAATTATCACTTTCCACTCTGGGGGCACCTCCCCGGCCCCTCCAGAGGTTCTGACTGGTCTGGTGGCCCGGCCCCGGGGGCTGGCTTTCCGCCCCATTCGCCTGGAACACCCTGCCCTGAGGACAAGGGTCCCTCTTGCTGGCATCCAGTCTGAAGCTCAGGCAGGTGAGGCTTTGGTGGGCACTTGAGACCCTCGTCCAGGTTTCACAGGGCCCCAAAGCCTTAGCCACTGGTGAGGGTTAGGTTGAGGGATAGGCTTAGTTTTAGGGTTAGGGTTAGCCTATGACAACGGGGAGAGAGCGGTGTCAAGTCCGAGAAAATCATTTTGCGCTCCTGGGGCACCTTCACCGGGCCCCAGGGCCTTCCCCACTGGACCACCTCCAGCTTTTGACACCGGCCCCAACCCACTCTTCCCTTGACCCCTTCCCGCAGGTCAGCTAAGGGGCCGGCCAAGCCGCCGGACCCCCTCTTTAGGTCCCTGCTTCCGACAGACCCGCCTGCTGCTCACCCGTGTCCCTGCCCGCGACCCTCTCTCCTGCTTACCTCACCACTTCAGGCTGTTCACCTGGCCCCGCCCCCTTGATCCAGTGACCGCCTCCAGCTGCTCACCTGGCCCCGCCCCCGCCTTGACTTGACCTGGCTCATCTGTGGGCCTGGGCCCGCCTCCTCGTTCCGGAAACCACGCCCCTGGTCCATTCGACCAATGAGCGAGCAGCACCAGCCAGTCTGACCTGCTCCCAAACACAGAGGAATAGCCCCCACAACTGGGATGTAAAGGCACATAGCCCTCTGCTTACAGGGTGCCTCCCAGGTGCCCAAGCGTGGGCAGACCAGCCAGCCCTCCCTTCAGGACACCCAGGGTCCTCCATGAGCCTCGGGGCCGACCCTCTAACCCCCCCGCCCCGGCCCACATCGCTCCCACCAAAGGGCAGCTCAGAGCCGAGTGTCCTGGGACGCCCAGAGCCCTGCCTATGGGCTTTGACAACCGGGAGAAAGCTGTGTCAAGTCCGAGAAATTATCACTTTCCACTCTGGGGGCACCTCCCCGGCCCCTCCGGAGGTTCTGACTGGTCTGGTGGAACAGCCCCGGGGGCCTGCTTTCCGCCCCATTCGCCTGGAACGCCCTGCCCTGAGGACAAGGGTCCCTCTTGCTGGCATCCAGTCTGAAGCTCAGGCAGGTGAGGCTTTTGTGGGCACTTGAGACCCTCTTCCAGGTTTCACAGGGCCCCAGGGCCTTAGCCACTGGTGAGGGTTAGGTTGAGGGATAGGCTTAGTTTTAGGGTTAGGGTTAGCCTTTGACAACGGGGAGAGAGCTGTGTCAAGTCCGAGAAAATCACTTTGCGCTCCTGGGGCACCTTCACTGGGCCACAGGGCCTTCCCCACTGGACCACCTCCAGCTTTTGACACCGGCCCCAACCCACTCTTCCCTTGACCCCTTCCCGCAGGTCAGCTAAGGGGCCGGCCAAGCCGCCGGACCCCCTCTTTAGGTCCCTGCCGCCAGCAGACCCGCCTGCTGGTCACCGGTGTCCCTGCCCGCGACCCTCTCTCCTGCTTACCTCACCACTTTAGGCTGTTCACCTGGCCCCGCCCCCTTGATCCAGTGACCGCCTCCAGCTGCTCACCTGGCCCCGCCCCCGCCTTGCCTTGACCTGGCTCATCTGTGGGCCTGGGCCCGCCTCCTGGTTCCGGAAACCACGCCCCTGGTCCATTCGACCAATGAGCGAGCAGCACCAGCCAGTCTGACCTGCTCCCAAACACAGAGGAATAGCCCCCACCACTGGGATGTAAAGGCACATAGCCCTCTGCTCACAGGGTGCCTCCCAGGTCCCCAAGCGTGGGCAGACCAGCCAGCCCTCCCTTCAGGACACCCAGGGGCCTCCATGAGCCTCGGGGTCGGCCCTCTAACCCCCCGGCCCCGGCCCCCATCGCTCCCACCAAAGGGCAGCTCAGAGCAGAGTGTCCTGGGACGCCCAGAGCCCTGCCTATGGGCTTTGACAACCGGGAGAGAGCTGTGTCAAGTCCGAGAAATTATCATTTTCCACTCTGGGGGCACCTCCCCGGCCCTTCCGGAGGTTCTGACTGGTCTGGTGGCCCGGCCCCGGGGGCCTGCTTTCCGCCCCATTCGCCTGGAACGCCCTGCCCTGAGGACAAGGGTTCCTCTTGCTGGCATCCAGTTTGAAGCTCAGGCAGGTGAGGCTTTTGTGGGCACTTGAGACCCTCGTCCAGGTTTCACAGGGCCCCAGGGCCTTAGCCACGGGTGAGGGTTAGGTTTAGGGATAGGCTTAGTTTTAGGGTTAGGGTTAGCCTTTGAGAACGGGGAGAGAGCGGTGTCAAGTCCGAGAAAATCATTTTGCGCTCCTGGGGCACCTTCACCGGGCCCCAGGGCCTTCCCCACTGGACCACCTCCAGCTTTTGACACCGGCCCCAACCCACTCTTCCCTTGACCCCTTCCCGCAGGTCAGCTAAGGGGCCGGCAAAGCCGCCGGGCCCCCTCTTTAGGTCCCTGCCGCCGGCAGACCCGCCTGCTGGTCACCCGTGTCCCTGCCCGCGACCCTCTCTCCTGCTTACCTCACCACTTCAGGCTGTTCACCTGGCACCGCCCCCGTGATCCCGTGACCGCCTCCAGCTGCTCACCTGGCCCCGCCCCCGCCTTGACTTTAAATGGCTCAGCTGTGGGCCTGGGCCCGCCTCCTGGTTCCGGAAACCACGCCCCTGGTCCATTCGACCAATGAGCGAGCAGCACCAGCCAGTCGGCCCTGCTCCCAAACACAAAGGAATAGCCCCCACCACTGGGATGTAAAGGCACATAGCCCTCTGCTCACAGGGTGCCTCCCAGGTCCCCAAGCGTGTGCAGACCATCCAGCCCTCCCTTCAGGACACCCAGGGGCCTCCAGGAGCCTCGGGGCCGGCCCTCTAACCCCCCCGCCCCGGCCCCCATCGCTCCCACCAAAGGGCAGCTCAGAGCAGAGTGTCCTGGGACGCCCAGAGCCCTGCCTATGGGCTTTGACAACCGGGAGAGAGCTGTGTCAAGTCCGAGAAATTATCACTTTCCACTCTGGGGGCACCTCCCCGGCCCCTCCAGAGGTTCTGACTGGTCTGGTGGCCCGGCCCCGGGGGCTGGCTTTCCGCCCCATTCGCCTGGAACACCCTGCCCTGAGGACAAGGGTCCCTCTTGCTGGCATCCAGTCTGAAGCTCAGGCAGGTGAGGCTTTGGTGGGCACTTGAGACCCTCGTCCAGGTTTCACAGGGCCCCAAAGCCTTAGCCACTGGTGAGGGTTAGGTTGAGGGATAGGCTTAGTTTTAGGGTTAGGGTTAGCCTATGACAACGGGGAGAGAGCGGTGTCAAGTCCGAGAAAATCATTTTGCGCTCCTGGGGCACCTTCACCGGGCCCCAGGGCCTTCCCCACTGGACCACCTCCAGCTTTTGACACCGGCCCCAACCCACTCTTCCCTTGACCCCTTCCCGCAGGTCAGCTAAGGGGCCGGCCAAGCCGCCGGACCCCCTCTTTAGGTCCCTGCTTCCGGCAGACCCGCCTGCTGCTCACCCGTGTCCCTGCCCGCAACCCTCTCTCCTGCTTACCTCACCACTTCAGGCTGTTCACCTGGCCCCGCCCCCTTGATCCAGTGACCGCCTCCAGCTGCTCACCTGGCCCCGCCCCCGCCTTGACTTGACCTGGCTCATCTGTGGGCCTGGGCCCGCCTCCTCGTTCCGGAAACCACGCCCCTGGTCCATTCGACCAATGAGCGAGCAGCACCAGCCAGTCTGACCTGCTGCCAAACACAGAGGAATAGCCCCCACCACTGGGATGTAAAGGCACATAGCCCTCTGCTTACATGGTGCCTCCCAGGTCCCCAAGCGTGGGCAGACCAGCCAGCCCTCCCTTCAGGACACCCAGGGTCCTCCATGAGCCTCGGGGCCGACCCTCTAACCCCCCCGCCCCGGCCCACATCGCTCCCACCAAAGGGCAGCTCAGAGCCGAGTGTCCTGGGACGCCCAGAGCCCTGCCTATGGGCTTTGACAACCGGGAGAAAGCTGTGTCAAGTCCGAGAAATTATCACTTTCCACTCTGGGGGCACCTCCCCGGCCCCTCCGGAGGTTCTGACTGGTCTGGTGGAACAGCCCCGGGGGCCTGCTTTCCGCCCCATTCGCCTGGAACGCCCTGCCCTGAGGACAAGGGTCCCTCTTGCTGGCATCCAGTCTGAAGCTCAGGCAGGTGAGGCTTTTGTGGGCACTTGAGACCCTCTTCCAGGTTTCACAGGGCCCCAGGGCCTTAGCCACTGGTGAGGGTTAGGTTGAGGGATAGGCTTAGTTTTAGGGTTAGGGTTAGCCTTTGACAACGGGGAGAGAGCTGTGTCAAGTCCGAGAAAATCACTTTGCGCTCCTGGGGCACCTTCACTGGGCCACAGGGCCTTCCCCACTGGACCACCTCCAGCTTTTGACACCGGCCCCAACCCACTCTTCCCTTGACCCCTTCCCGCAGGTCAGCTAAGGGGCCGGCCAAGCCGCCGGACCCCCTCTTTAGGTCCCTGCCGCCGGCAGACCCGCCTGCTCGTCACCGGTGTCCCTGCCCGCGACCCTCTCTCCTGCTTACCTCACCACTTTAGGCTGTTCACCTGGCCCCGCCCCCTTGATCCAGTGACCGCCTCCAGCTGCTCACCTGGCCCCGCCCCCGCCTTGCCTTGACCTGGCTCATCTGTGGGCCTGGGCCCGCCTCCTGGTTCCGGAAACCACGCCCCTGGTCCATTCGACCAATGAGCGAGCAGCACCAGCCAGTCTGACCTGCTCCCAAACACAGAGGAATAGCCCCCACCACTGGGATGTAAAGGCACATAGCCCTCTGCTCACAGGGTGCCTCCCAGGTCCCCAAGCGTGGGCAGACCAGCCAGCCCTCCCTTCAGGACACCCAGGGGCCTCCATGAGCCTCGGGGTCGGCCCTCTAACCCCCCCGCCCCGGCCCCCATCGCTCCCACCAAAGGGCAGCTCAGAGCAGAGTGTCCTGGGACGCCCAGAGCCCTGCCTATGGGCTGTGACAACCGGGAGAGAGCTGTGTCAAGTCCGAGAAATTATCACTTTCCACTCTGGGGGCACCTCCCCGGCCCCTCCAGAGGTTCTGACTGGTCTGGTGGCCCGGCCCCGGGGGCTGGCTTTCCGCCCCATTCGCCTGGAACGCCCTGCCCTGAGGACAAGGGTCCCTCTTGCTGGCATCCAGTCTGAAGCTCAGGCAGGTGAGGCTTTTGTGGGCACTTGAGACCGTCGTCCAGGTTTCACAGGGCCCCAGGGCCTTAGCCACTGGTGAGGGTTAGGTTGAGGGATAGGCTTAGTTTTAGGGTTAGGGTTAGCCTTTGACAATGGGGAGAGAGCTGTTTCAAGTCTGAGAAAATCACTTTGCGCTCCTGGGGCACCTTCACCGTGCCCCAGGGCCTTCCCCACTGGACCACCTCCAGCTTTTGACACCGGCCCCAACCCACTCTTCCCTTGACCGCTTCCCGCAGGTCAGCTAAGGGGCCGGCCAAGCCGCCATGCCCCCTCTTTAGGTCCCTGCCGCCGGCACACCCGCCTGCTGGTCACCGGTGTCCCTGCCCGCGACCCTCTCTCCTGCTTACCTCACCGCTTCAGGCTGTTCACCTGGCCCCGCCCCCTTGATCCAGTGACCGCCTCCAGCTGCTCACCTGGCCCCGACCCCGCCTTGACTTGACCTGGCTCATCTGTGGGCCTAGGCCCGCCTCCTCGTTCCGGAAACCACGCCCCTGGTCCATTCGACCAATGAGCGAGCAGCACCAGCTAGTCTGCCCTGCTCCCAAACACAGAGGAATAGCCCCCACCACTGGGATGTAAAGACACATAGCCCTCTGCTCACAGGGTGCCTCCCAGGTCCCCAAGCGTGCGCAGACAGGCCAGCCCTCCCTTCAGGACACCCAGGGGCCTCCATGAGCCTCGGGGACGGCCCTCTAACCCCCCCGCCCCGGCCCCCATTGCTCCCACCAAAGGGCAGCTCAGAGCAGAGTGTCCTGGGACGCCCAGAGCCCTGCCTATGGGCTTTGACAACCGGGAGAGAGCTGTGTCAAGTCCGAGAAATTATCACTTTCCACTCTGGGGGCACCTCCCCGGCCCCTCCGGAGGTTCTGACTGGTCTGGTGGAACAGCCCCAGGGGCCGACTTTCCGCACCATTCGCCTGGAACGCCCTGCCCTGAGGACAAGGGTCCCTCTTGCTGGCATCCAGTCTGAAGCTCAGGCAGGTGAGGCTTTTGTGGGCACTTGAGACCCTCGTCCAGATTTCACAGGGCCCCAAGGCCTTAGCCACTGGTGAGGGTTAGGTTGAGGGATAGGCTTAGTTTTAGGGTTAGGGTTAGCCTTTGACAACGGGGAGAGAGCGGTGTCAAGTCCGAGAAAATCATTTTGCGCTCCTGGGGCACCTTCACCGGGCCCCAGGGCCTTCCCCACTGGACCACCTCCAGCTTTTGACACCGGCCCCAACCCACTCTTCCCTTGACCCCTTCCCGCAGGTCAGCTAAGGGGCCGGCAAAGCCGCCGGGCCCCCTCTTTAGGTCCCTGCCGCCGGCAGACCCGCCTGCTGGTCACCCGTGTCCCTGCCCACGACCCTCTCTCCTGCTTACCTCACCACTTCAGGCTGTTCACCTGGCCCCGCCCCCGTGATCCCGTGACCGCCTCCAGCTGCTCACCTGGCCCCGCCCCCGCCTTGACTTTAAATGGCTCAGCTGTGGGCCTGGGCCCGCCTCCTGGTTCCGGAAACCACGCCCCTGGTCCATTCGACCAATGAGCGAGCAGCACCAGCCAGTCGGCCCTGCTCCCAAACACAAAGGAATAGCCCCCACCACTGGGATGTAAAGGCACATAGCCCTCTGCTCACAGGGTGCCTCCCAGGTCCCCAAGCGTGTGCAGACCATCCAGCCCTCCCTTCAGGACACCCAGGGGCCTCCAGGAGCCTCGGGGCCGGCCCTCTAACCCCCCCGCCCCGGCCCCCATCGCTCCCACCAAAGGGCAGCTCAGAGCAGAGTGTCCTGGGACGCCCAGAGCCCTGCCTATGGGCTTTGACAACCGGGAGAGAGCTGTGTCAAGTCCGAGAAATTATCACTTTCCACTCTGGGGGCACCTCCCCGGCCCCTCCAGAGGTTCTGACTGGTCTGGTGGCCCGGCCCCGGGGGCTGGCTTTCCGCCCCATTCGCCTGGAACACCCTGCCCTGAGGACAAGGGTCCCTCTTGCTGGCATCCAGTCTGAAGCTCAGGCAGGTGAGGCTTTGGTGGGCACTTGAGACCCTCGTCCAGGTTTCACAGGGCCCCAAAGCCTTAGCCACTGGTGAGGGTTAGGTTGAGGGATAGGCTTAGTTTTAGGGTTAGGGTTAGCCTATGACAACGGGGAGAGAGCGGTGTCAAGTCCGAGAAAATCATTTTGCGCTCCTGGGGCACCTTCACCGGGCCCCAGGGCCTTCCCCACTGGACCACCTCCAGCTTTTGACACCGGCCCCAACCCACTCTTCCCTTGACCCCTTCCCGCAGGTCAGCTAAGGGGCCGGCCAAGCCGCCGGACCCCCTCTTTAGGTCCCTGCTTCCGACAGACCCGCCTGCTGCTCACCCGTGTCCCTGCCCGCGACCCTCTCTCCTGCTTACCTCACCACTTCAGGCTGTTCACCTGGCCCCGCCCCCTTGATCCAGTGACCGCCTCCAGCTGCTCACCTGGCCCCACCCCCGCCTTGACTTGACCTGGCTCATCTGTGGGCCTGGGCCCGCCTCCTCGTTCCGGAAACCACGCCCCTGGTCCATTCGACCAATGAGCGAGCAGCACCAGCCAGTCTGACCTGCTCCCAAACACAGAGGAATAGCCCCCACAACTGGGATGTAAAGGCACATAGCCCTCTGCTTACAGGGTGCCTCCCAGGTGCCCAAGCGTGGGCAGACCAGCCAGCCCTCCCTTCAGGACACCCAGGGTCCTCCATGAGCCTCGGGGCCGACCCTCTAACCCCCCCGCCCCGGCCCACATCGCTCCCACCAAAGGGCAGCTCAGAGCCGAGTGTCCTGGGACGCCCAGAGCCCTGCCTATGGGCTTTGACAACCGGGAGAAAGCTGTGTCAAGTCCGAGAAATTATCACTTTCCACTCTGGGGGCACCTCCCCGGCCCCTCCGGAGGTTCTGACTGGTCTGGTGGAACAGCCCCGGGGGCCTGCTTTCCGCCCCATTCGCCTGGAACGCCCTGCCCTGAGGACAAGGGTCCCTCTTGCTGGCATCCAGTCTGAAGCTCAGGCAGGTGAGGCTTTTGTGGGCACTTGAGACCCTCTTCCAGGTTTCACAGGGCCCCAGGGCCTTAGCCACTGGTGAGGGTTAGGTTGAGGGATAGGCTTAGTTTTAGGGTTAGGGTTAGCCTTTGACAACGGGGAGAGAGCTGTGTCAAGTCCGAGAAAATCACTTTGCGCTCCTGGGGCACCTTCACTGGGCCACAGGGCCTTCCCCACTGGACCACCTCCAGCTTTTGACACCGGCCCCAACCCACTCTTCCCTTGACCCCTTCCCGCAGGTCAGCTAAGGGGCCGGCCAAGCCGCCGGACCCCCTCTTTAGGTCCCTGCCGCCAGCAGACCCGCCTGCTGGTCACCGGTGTCCCTGCCCGCGACCCTCTCTCCTGCTTACCTCACCACTTTAGGCTGTTCACCTGGCCCCGCCCCCTTGATCCAGTGACCGCCTCCAGCTGCTCACCTGGCCCCGCCCCCGCCTTGCCTTGACCTGGCTCATCTGTGGGCCTGGGCCCGCCTCCTGGTTCCGGAAACCACGCCCCTGGTCCATTCGACCAATGAGCGAGCAGCACCAGCCAGTCTGACCTGCTCCCAAACACAGAGGAATAGCCCCCACCACTGGGATGTAAAGGCACATAGCCCTCTGCTCACAGGGTGCCTCCCAGGTCCCCAAGCGTGGGCAGACCAGCCAGCCCTCCCTTCAGGACACCCAGGGGCCTCCATGAGCCTCGGGGTCGGCCCTCTAACCCCCCGGCCCCGGCCCCCATCGCTCCCACCAAAGGGCAGCTCAGAGCAGAGTGTCCTGGGACGCCCAGAGCCCTGCCTATGGGCTTTGACAACCGGGAGAGAGCTGTGTCAAGTCCGAGAAATTATCATTTTCCACTCTGGGGGCACCTCCCCGGCCCTTCCGGAGGTTCTGACTGGTCTGGTGGCCCGGCCCCGGGGGCCTGCTTTCCGCCCCATTCGCCTGGAACGCCCTGCCCTGAGGACAAGGGTTCCTCTTGCTGGCATCCAGTTTGAAGCTCAGGCAGGTGAGGCTTTTGTGGGCACTTGAGACCCTCGTCCAGGTTTCACAGGGCCCCAGGGCCTTAGCCACGGGTGAGGGTTAGGTTTAGGGATAGGCTTAGTTTTAGGGTTAGGGTTAGCCTTTGAGAACGGGGAGAGAGCGGTGTCAAGTCCGAGAAAATAATTTTGCGCTCCTGGGGCACCTTCACCGGGCCCCAGGGCCTTCCCCACTGGACCACCTCCAGCTTTTGACACCGGCCCCAACCCACTCTTCCCTTGACCCCTTCCCGCAGGTCAGCTAAGGGGCCGGCCAAGCCGCCGGGCCCCCTCTTTAGGTCCCTGCCGCCGGCAGACCCGCCTGCTGGTCACCCGTGTCCCTGCCCGCGACCCTCTCTCCTGCTTACCTCACCACTTCAGGCTGTTCACCTGGCCCCGCCCCCGTGATCCCGTGACCGCCTCCAGCTGCTCACCTGGCCCCGCCCCCGCCTTGACTTTAAATGGCTCAGCTGTGGGCCTGGGCCCGCCTCCTGGTTCCAGAAACCACGCCCCTGGTCCATTCGACCAATGAGCGAGCAGCACCAGCCAGTCTGCCCTGCTCCCAAACACAGAGGAATAGCCCCCACCACTGGGATGTAAAGACACATAGCCCTCTGCTCACAGGGTGCCTCCCAGGTCCCCAAGCGTGCGCAGACCAGCCAGCCCTCCCTTCAGGACACCCAGGGGCCTCCATGAGCCTCGGGGACGGCCCTCTAACCCCCCCCGCCCCGGCACCCATTGCTCCCACCAAAGGGCAGCTCAGAGCAGAGTGTCCTGGGACGCCCAGAGCCCTGCCTATGGGCTTTGACAACCGGGAGAGAGCTGTGTCAAGTCCGAGAAATTATCACTTTCCACTCTGGGGGCACCTCCCCGGCCCCTCCGGAGGTTCTGACTGGTCTGGTGGAACAGCCCCGGGGGCCGGCTTTCCGCACCATTTGCCTGGAACGCCCTGCCCTGAGGACAAGGGTCCCTCTTGCTGGCATCCAGTCTGAAGCTCAGGCAGGTGAGGCTTTTGTGGGCACTTGAGACCCTCGTCCAGATTTCACAGGGCCCCAAGGCCTTAGCCACTGGTGAGGGTTAGGTTGAGGGATAGGCTTAGTTTTAGGGTTACGGTGAGCCTTTGACAACCGGGAGAGAGCTGTGTCAAGTCCGAGAAAATCACTTTGCGCTCCTGGGGCACCTTCACCGGGCCCCAGGGCCTTCCCCACTGGACCACCTCCAGCTTTTGACACCGGCCCCAACCCACTCTTCCCTTGACCGCTTCCCGCAGGTCAGCTAAGGGGCCGGCCAAGCCGCCGGGCCCCCTCTTTAGGTCCCTGCCGCCGGCAGACCCGCCTGCTGTTCACCCGTGTCCCTGCCCGAGACCCTCTCTCCTACTTACCTCACCACTTCAGGCTGTTCACCTGGCCCCGCCCCCTTGATCCCGTGACCGCCTCCAGCTGCTCACCTGGCCCCGCCCCCGCCTTGACTTGACCAGGCTCAGCTGTGGGCCTGGGCCCGCCTCCTGGTTCCGGAAACCACGCCCCTGGTCCATTCGACCAATGAGCGAGCAGCACCAGCCAGTCGGCCCTGCTCCCAAACACAAAGGAATAGCCCCCACCACTGGGATGTAAAGGCACATAGCCCTCTGCTCACAGGGTGCCTCCCAGGTCCCCAAGCGTGTGCAGACCATCCAGCCCTCCCTTCAGGACACCCAGGGGCCTCCAGGAGCCTCGGGGCCGGCCCTCTAACCCCCCCCGCCCCGGCCCCCATCGCTCCCACCAAAGGGCAGCTCAGAGCAGAGTGTCCTGGGACGCCCAGAGCCCTGCCTATGGGCTGTGACAACCGGGAGAGAGCTGTGTCAAGTCCGAGAAATTATCACTTTCCACTCTGGGGGCACCTCCCCGGCCCCTCCAGAGGTTCTGACTGGTCTGGTGGCCCGGCCCCGGGGGCTGGCTTTCCGCCCCATTCGCCTGGAACGCCCTGCCCTGAGGACAAGGGTCCCTCTTGCTGGCATCCAGTCTGAAGCTCAGGCAGGTGAGGCTTTTGTGGGCACTTGAGACCCTCGTCCAGGTTTCACAGGGCCCCAAAGCCTTAGCCACTGGTGAGGGTTAGGTTGAGGGATAGGCTTAGTTTTAGGGTTAGGGTTAGCCTATGACAACGGGGAGAGAGCGGTGTCAAGTCCGAGAAAATCATTTTGCGCTCCTGGGGCACCTTCACCGGGCCCCAGGGCCTTCCCCACTGGACCACTTCCAGCTTTTGACACCGGCCCCAACCCACTCTTCCCTTGACCCCTTCCCGCAGGTCAGCTAAGGGGCCGGCCAAGCCGCCGGACCCCCTCTTTAGGTCCCTGCCGCCGGCAGACCCCCCTGCTGGTCACCCGTGTCCCTGCCCGAGACCCTCTCTCCTACTTACCTCACCACTTCAGGCTGTTCACCTGGCCCCGCCCCCTTGATCCAGTGACCGCCTCCAGCTGCTCACCTGGCCCCGCCCCCGCCTTGACTTGACCTGGCTCATCTGTGGGCCTGGTCCCGCCTCCTCGTTCCGGAAACCACGCCCCTGGTCCATTCGACCAATGAGCGAGCAGCACCAGCCAGTCTGACCTGCTCCCAAACACAGAGGAATAGCCCCCACCACTGGGATGTAAAGGCACATAGCCCTCTGCTCACAGGGTGCCTCCCAGGTCCCCAAGCGTTGGCAGACCAGCCAGCCCTCCCTTCAGGACACCCAGGTTCCTCCATGAGCCTCGGGGCCGGCCCTCTAACCCCCCCACCCCGGCCCCCATTGCTCCCACCAAAGGGCAGCTCAGAGCAGAGTGTCTTGGGACGCCCAGAGCCCTGCCTATGGGCTTTGACAACTGGGAGAGAGCTGTGTCAAGTCCGAGAAATCATCACTTTCCACTCTGGGGGCACCTCCCCGGCCCCTCCGGAGGTTCTGACTGGTCTGGTGGCCCGGCCCCGGGGGCCTGCTTTCCGCCCCATTCGCCTGGAACGCCCTGCCCTGAGGACAAGTGTCCCTCTTGCTGGCATCCAGTCTGAAGCTCAGGCAGGTGAGGGTTTTGTGGGCACTTGAGACCGTCGTCCAGGTTTCACAGGGCCCCAGGGCCTTAGCCACTGGTGAGGGTTAGGTTGAGGGATAGGCTTAGTTTTAGGGTTAGGGTTAGCCTTTGACAATGGGGAGAGAGCTGTATCAAGTCCGAGAAAATCACTGTGCGCTCCTGGGGCACCTTCACCGTGCCCCAGGGCCTTCCCCACTGGACCACCTCCAGCTTTTGACACCGGCCCCAACCCACTCTTCCCTTGACCGCTTCCCGCAGGTCAGCTAAGGGGCCGGCCAAGCCGCCGGGCCCCCTCTTTAGGTCCCTGCCGCCGGCACACCCGCCTGCTGGTCACTGGTGTCCCTGCCCGCGACCCTCTCTCCTGCTTACCTCACCGCTTCAGGCTGTTCACCTGGCCCCGCCCCCTTGATCCAGTGACCGCCTCCAGCTGCTCACCTGGCCCCGACCCCGCCTTGACTTGACCTGGCTCATCTGTGGGCCTAGGCCCGCCTCCTCGTTCCGGAAACCACGCCCCTGGTCCATTCGACCAATGAGCGAGCAGCACCAGCTAGTCTGCCCTGCTCCCAAACACAGAGGAATAGCCCCCACCACTGGGATGTAAAGACACATAGCCCTCTGCTCACAGGGTGCCTCCCAGGTCCCCAAGCGTGCGCAGACAGGCCAGCCCTCCCTTCAGGACACCCAGGGGCCTCCATGAGCCTCGGGGACGGCCCTCTAACCCCCCCGCCCCGGCCCCCATCGCTCCCACCAAAGGGCAGCTCAGAGCAGAGTGTCCTGGGACGCCCAGAGCCCTGCCTATGGTCTTTGACAACCGGGAGAGAGCTGTGTCAAGTCCGAGAAATTATCACTTTCCACTCTGGGGGCACCTCCCCGGCCCCTCCGGAGGTTCTGACTGGTCTGGTGGAACAGCCCCAGGGGCCGGCTTTCCGCACCATTCGCCTGGAACGCCCTGCCCTGAGGACAAGGGTCCCTCTTGCTGGCATCCAGTCTGAAGCTCAGGCAGGTGAGGCTTTTGTGGGCACTTGAGACCCTCGTCCAGGTTTCACAGGGCCCCAGGGCCTTAGCCACTGGTGAGGGTTAGGTTGAGGGATAGGCTTAGTTTTAGGGTTAGGGTTAGCCTTTGACAACGGGGAGAGAGCTGTGTCAAGTCCGAGAAAATCACTTTGCGCTCCTGGGGCACCTTCACAGGGCCACAGGGCCTTCCCCACTGGACCACCTCCAGCTTTTGACACCGGCCCCAACCCACTCTTCCCTTGACCGCTTCCCGCAGGTCAGCTAAGGGGCCGGCCAAGCCGCCGGGCCCCCTCTTTAGGTCCCTGCCGCCGGCAGACCCGCCTGCTGGTCACCCGTGTCCCTGCCCGCGACCCTCTCTCCTGCTTACCTCACCACTTCAGGCTGTTCAACTGGCCCCGCCCCCTTGATCCCGTGACCGCCTCCAGCTGCTCACCTGGCCCCGCCCCCTCCTTGACTTTACAGGCTCAGCTGTGGGCCTGGGCCCGCCTCCTGGTTCCGGAAACCACGCCCCTGGTCCATTCGACCAATGAGCGAGCAGCACCAGCCAGTCTGCCCTGCTCCCAAACACAGAGGAATAGCCCCCACCACTGGGATGTAAAGACACATAGCCCTCTGCTCACAGGGTGCCTCCCAGGTCCCCAAGCGTGCGCAGACCAGCCAGCCCTCCCTTCAGGACACCCAGGGGCCTCCATGAGCCTCGGGGACGGCCCTGTAACCCCCCCCCGCCCCGGCCCCCATTGCTCCCACCAAAGGGCAGCTCAGAGCAGAGTGTCCTGGGACGCCCAGAGCCCTGCCTATGGGCTTTGACAACCGGGAGAGAGCTGTGTCAAGTCCGAGAAATTATCACTTTCCACTCTGGGGGCACCTCCCCGGCCCCTCCGGAGGTTCTGACTGGTCTGGTGGAACAGCCCCGGGGGCCGGCTTTCTGCACCATTTGCCTGGAACGCCCTGCCCTGAGGACAAGGGTCCCTCTTGCTGGCATCCAGTCTGAAGCTCAGGCAGGTGAGGCTTTTGTGGGCACTTGAGACCCTCGTCCAGATTTCACAGGGCCCCAAGGCCTTAGCCACTGGTGAGGGTTAGGTTGAGGGATAGGCTTAGTTTTAGGGTTACGGTGAGCCTTTGACAACCGGGAGAGAGCTGTGTCAAGTCCGAGAAAATCACTTTGCGCTCCTGGGGCACCTTCACCGGGCCCCAGGGCCTTCCCCACTGGACCACCTCCAGCTTTTGACACCGGCCCCAACCCACTCTTCCCTTGACCGCTTCCCGCAGGTCAGCTAAGGGGCCGGCAAAGCCGCCGGGCCCCCTCTTTAGGTCCCTGCCGCCGGCAGACCCGCCTGCTGGTCACCCGTGTCCCTGCCCGCGACCCTCTCTCCTGCTTACCTCACCACTTCAGGCTGTTCACCTGGCCCCGCCCCCTTGATCCAGTGACCGCCTCCAGCTGCTCACCTGGCCCCGCCCCCGCCTTGCCTTGACCTGGCTCATCTGTGGGCCTGGGCCCGCCTCCTGGTTCCGGAAACCACGCCCCTGGTCCATTCGACCAATGAGCGAGCAGCACCAGCCAGTCTGACCTGCTCCCAAACACAGAGGAATAGCCCCCACCACTGGGATGTAAAGGCACATAGCCCTCTGCTCACAGGGTGCCTCCCAGGTCCCCAAGCGTGGGCAGACCAGCCAGCCCTCCCTTCAGGACACCCAGGGGCCTCCATGAGCCTCGGGGTCGGCCCTCTAACCCCCCCGCCCCGGCCCCCATCGCTCCCACCAAAGGGCAGCTCAGAGCAGAGTGTCCTGGGACGCCCAGAGCCCTGCCTATGGGCTGTGACAACCGGGAGAGAGCTGTGTCAAGTCCGAGAAATTATCACTTTCCACTCTGGGGGCACCTCCCCGGCCCCTCCAGAGGTTCTGACTGGTCTGGTGGCCCGGCCCCGGGGGCTGGCTTTCCGCCCCATTCGCCTGGAACGCCCTGCCCTGAGGACAAGGGTCCCTCTTGCTGGCATCCAGTCTGAAGCTCAGGCAGGTGAGGCTTTTGTGGGCACTTGAGACCCTCGTCCAGGTTTCACAGGGCCCCAAAGCCTTAGCCACTGGTGAGGGTTAGGTTGAGGGATAGGCTTAGTTTTAGGGTTAGGGTTAGCCTATGACAACGGGGAGAGAGCGGTGTCAAGTCCGAGAAAATCATTTTGCGCTCCTGGGGCACCTTCACCGGGCCCCAGGGCCTTCCCCACTGGACCACTTCCAGCTTTTGACACCGGCCCCAACCCACTCTTCCCTTGACCCCTTCCCGCAGGTCAGCTAAGGGGCCGGCCAAGCCGCCGGACCCCCTCTTTAGGTCCCTGCCGCCGGCAGACCCCCCTGCTGGTCACCCGTGTCCCTGCCCGAGACCCTCTCTCCTACTTACCTCACCACTTCAGGCTGTTCACCTGGCCCCGCCCCCTTGATCCAGTGACCGCCTCCAGCTGCTCACCTGGCCCCGCCCCCGCCTTGACTTGACCTGGCTCATCTGTGGGCCTGGGCCCGCCTCCTCGTTCCGGAAACCACGCCCCTGGTCCATTCGACCAATGAGCGAGCAGCACCAGCCAGTCTGACCTGCTCCCAAACACAGAGGAATAGCCCCCACCACTGGGATGTAAAGGCACATAGCCCTCTGCTCACAGGGTGCCTCCCAGGTCCCCAAGCGTTGGCAGACCAGCCAGCCCTCCCTTCAGGACACCCAGGTTCCTCCATGAGCCTCGGGGCCGGCCCTCTAACCCCCCCACCCCGGCCCCCATTGCTCCCACCAAAGGGCAGCTCAGAGCAGAGTGTCTTGGGACGCCCAGAGCCCTGCCTATGGGCTTTGACAACTGGGAGAGAGCTGTGTCAAGTCCGAGAAATCATCACTTTCCACTCTGGGGGCACCTCCCCGGCCCCTCCGGAGGTTCTGACTGGTCTGGTGGCCCGGCCCCGGGGGCCTGCTTTCCGCCCCATTCGCCTGGAACGCCCTGCCCTGAGGACAAGTGTCCCTCTTGCTGGCATCCAGTCTGAAGCTCAGGCAGGTGAGGGTTTTGTGGGCACTTGAGACCGTCGTCCAGGTTTCACAGGGCCCCAGGGCCTTAGCCACTGGTGAGGGTTAGGTTGAGGGATAGGCTTAGTTTTAGGGTTAGGGTTAGCCTTTGACAATGGGGAGAGAGCTGTATCAAGTCCGAGAAAATCACTGTGCGCTCCTGGGGCACCTTCACCGTGCCCCAGGGCCTTCCCCACTGGACCACCTCCAGCTTTTGACACCGGCCCCAACCCACTCTTCCCTTGACCGCTTCCCGCAGGTCAGCTAAGGGGCCGGCCAAGCCGCCGGGCCCCCTCTTTAGGTCCCTGCCGCCGGCACACCCGCCTGCTGGTCACTGGTGTCCCTGCCCGCGACCCTCTCTCCTGCTTACCTCACCGCTTCAGGCTGTTCACCTGGCCCCGCCCCCTTGATCCAGTGACCGCCTCCAGCTGCTCACCTGGCCCCGACCCCGCCTTGACTTGACCTGGCTCATCTGTGGGCCTAGGCCCGCCTCCTCGTTCCGGAAACCACGCCCCTGGTCCATTCGACCAATGAGCGAGCAGCACCAGCTAGTCTGCCCTGCTCCCAAACACAGAGGAATAGCCCCCACCACTGGGATGTAAAGACACATAGCCCTCTGCTCACAGGGTGCCTCCCAGGTCCCCAAGCGTGCGCAGACAGGCCAGCCCTCCCTTCAGGACACCCAGGGGCCTCCATGAGCCTCGGGGACGGCCCTCTAACCCCCCCGCCCCGGCCCCCATCGCTCCCACCAAAGGGCAGCTCAGAGCAGAGTGTCCTGGGACGCCCAGAGCCCTGCCTATGGTCTTTGACAACCGGGAGAGAGCTGTGTCAAGTCCGAGAAATTATCACTTTCCACTCTGGGGGCACCTCCCCGGCCCCTCCGGAGGTTCTGACTGGTCTGGTGGAACAGCCCCAGGGGCCGGCTTTCCGCACCATTCGCCTGGAACGCCCTGCCCTGAGGACAAGGGTCCCTCTTGCTGGCATCCAGTCTGAAGCTCAGGCAGGTGAGGCTTTTGTGGGCACTTGAGACCCTCGTCCAGGTTTCACAGGGCCCCAGGGCCTTAGCCACTGGTGAGGGTTAGGTTGAGGGATAGGCTTAGTTTTAGGGTTAGGGTTAGCCTTTGACAACGGGGAGAGAGCTGTGTCAAGTCCGAGAAAATCACTTTGCGCTCCTGGGGCACCTTCACAGGGCCACAGGGCCTTCCCCACTGGACCACCTCCAGCTTTTGACACCGGCCCCAACCCACTCTTCCCTTGACCGCTTCCCGCAGGTCAGCTAAGGGGCCGGCCAAGCCGCCGGGCCCCCTCTTTAGGTCCCTGCCGCCGGCAGACCCGCCTGCTGGTCACCCGTGTCCCTGCCCGCGACCCTCTCTCCTGCTTACCTCACCACTTCAGGCTGTTCAACTGGCCCCGCCCCCTTGATCCCGTGACCGCCTCCAGCTGCTCACCTGGCCCCGCCCCCTCCTTGACTTTACAGGCTCAGCTGTGGGCCTGGGCCCGCCTCCTGGTTCCGGAAACCACGCCCCTGGTCCATTCGACCAATGAGCGAGCAGCACCAGCCAGTCTGCCCTGCTCCCAAACACAGAGGAATAGCCCCCACCACTGGGATGTAAAGACACATAGCCCTCTGCTCACAGGGTGCCTCCCAGGTCCCCAAGCGTGCGCAGACCAGCCAGCCCTCCCTTCAGGACACCCAGGGGCCTCCATGAGCCTCGGGGACGGCCCTGTAACCCCCCCCCGCCCCGGCCCCCATTGCTCCCACCAAAGGGCAGCTCAGAGCAGAGTGTCCTGGGACGCCCAGAGCCCTGCCTATGGGCTTTGACAACCGGGAGAGAGCTGTGTCAAGTCCGAGAAATTATCACTTTCCACTCTGGGGGCACCTCCCCGGCCCCTCCGGAGGTTCTGACTGGTCTGGTGGAACAGCCCCGGGGGCCGGCTTTCTGCACCATTTGCCTGGAACGCCCTGCCCTGAGGACAAGGGTCCCTCTTGCTGGCATCCAGTCTGAAGCTCAGGCAGGTGAGGCTTTTGTGGGCACTTGAGACCCTCGTCCAGATTTCACAGGGCCCCAAGGCCTTAGCCACTGGTGAGGGTTAGGTTGAGGGATAGGCTTAGTTTTAGGGTTACGGTGAGCCTTTGACAACCGGGAGAGAGCTGTGTCAAGTCCGAGAAAATCACTTTGCGCTCCTGGGGCACCTTCACCGGGCCCCAGGGCCTTCCCCACTGGACCACCTCCAGCTTTTGACACCGGCCCCAACCCACTCTTCCCTTGACCGCTTCCCGCAGGTCAGCTAAGGGGCCGGCAAAGCCGCCGGGCCCCCTCTTTAGGTCCCTGCCGCCGGCAGACCCGCCTGCTGGTCACCCGTGTCCCTGCCCGCGACCCTCTCTCCTGCTTACCTCACCACTTCAGGCTGTTCACCTGGCCCCGCCCCCTTGATCCAGTGACCGCCTCCAGCTGCTCACCTGGCCCCGCCCCCGCCTTGCCTTGACCTGGCTCATCTGTGGGCCTGGGCCCGCCTCCTGGTTCCGGAAACCACGCCCCTGGTCCATTCGACCAATGAGCGAGCAGCACCAGCCAGTCTGACCTGCTCCCAAACACAGAGGAATAGCCCCCACCACTGGGATGTAAAGGCACATAGCCCTCTGCTCACAGGGTGCCTCCCAGGTCCCCAAGCGTGGGCAGACCAGCCAGCCCTCCCTTCAGGACACCCAGGGGCCTCCATGAGCCTCGGGGTCGGCCCTCTAACCCCCCCGCCCCGGCCCCCATCGCTCCCACCAAAGGGCAGCTCAGAGCAGAGTGTCCTGGGACGCCCAGAGCCCTGCCTATGGGCTGTGACAACCGGGAGAGAGCTGTGTCAAGTCCGAGAAATTATCACTTTCCACTCTGGGGGCACCTCCCCGGCCCCTCCAGAGGTTCTGACTGGTCTGGTGGCCCGGCCCCGGGGGCTGGCTTTCCGCCCCATTCGCCTGGAACGCCCTGCCCTGAGGACAAGGGTCCCTCTTGCTGGCATCCAGTCTGAAGCTCAGGCAGGTGAGGCTTTTGTGGGCACTTGAGACCCTCGTCCAGGTTTCACAGGGCCCCAAAGCCTTAGCCACTGGTGAGGGTTAGGTTGAGGGATAGGCTTAGTTTTAGGGTTAGGGTTAGCCTATGACAACGGGGAGAGAGCGGTGTCAAGTCCGAGAAAATCATTTTGCGCTCCTGGGGCACCTTCACCGGGCCCCAGGGCCTTCCCCACTGGACCACCTCCAGCTTTTGACACCGGCCCCAACCCACTCTTCCCTTGACCCCTTCCCGCAGGTCAGCTAAGGGGCCGGCCAAGCCGCCGGACCCCCTCTTTAGGTCCCTGCCGCCGGCAGACCCCCCTGCTGGTCACCCGTGTCCCTGCCCGCGACCCTCTCTCCTGCTTACCTCACCACTTCAGGCTGTTCACCTGGCCCCGCCCCCTTGATCCAGTGACCACCTCCAGCTGCTCACCTGGCCCCGCCCCCGCCTTGACTTGACCTGGCTCATCTGTGGGCCTGGGCCCGCCTCCTCTTTCCGGAAACCACGCCCCTGGTCCATTCGACCAATGAGCGAGCAGCACCAGCCAGTCTGACCTGCTCCCAAACACAGAGGAATAGCCCCCACCACTGGGATGTAAAGGCACATAGCCCTCTGCTCACAGGGTGCCTCCCAGGTCCCCAAGCGTTGGCAGACCAGCCAGCCCTCCCTTCAGGACACCCAGGTTCCTCCATGAGCCTCGGGGCCGGCCCTCTAACCCTCCCACCCCGGCCCCCATTGCTCCCACCAAAGGGCAGCTCAGAGCAGAGTGTCCTGGGACGCCCAGAGCCCTGCCTATGGGCTTTGACAACTGGGAGAGAGCTGTGTCAAGTCCGAGAAATCATCACTTTCCACTCTGGGGGCACCTCCCCGGCCCCTCCGGAGGTTATGACTGGTCTGGTGGCCCGGCCCCGGGGGCCTGCTTTCCGCCCCATTCGCCTGGAACGCCCTGCCCTGAGGACAAGGGTCCCTCTTGCTGGCATCCAGTCTGAAGCTCAGGCAGGTGAGGCTTTTGTGGGCACTTGAGACCGTCGTCCAGGTTTCACAGGGCCCCAGGGCCTTAGCCACTGGTGAGGGTTAGGTTGAGGGATAGGCTTAGTTTTAGGGTTAGGGTTAGCCTTTGACAATGGGGAGAGAGCTGTATCAAGTCTGAGAAAATCACTTTGCGCTCCTGGGGCACCTTCACCGTGCCCCAGGGCCTTCCCCACTGGACCACCTCCAGCTTTTGACACCGGCCCCAACCCACTCTTCCCTTGACCGCTTCCCGCAGGTCAGCTAAGGGGCCGGCCAAGCCGCCATGCCCCCTCTTTAGGTCCCTGCCGCCGGCACACCCGCCTGCTGGTCACCGGTGTCCCTGCCCGCGACCCTCTCTCCTGCTTACCTCACCGCTTCAGGCTGTTCACCTGGCCCCGCCCCCTTGATCCAGTGACCGCCTCCAGCTGCTCACCTGGCCCCGACCCCGCCTTGACTTGACCTGGCTCATCTGTGGGCCTAGGCCCGCCTCCTCGTTCCGGAAACCACGCCCCTGGTCCATTCGACCAATGAGCGAGCAGCACCAGCTAGTCTGCCCTGCTCCCAAACACAGAGGAATAGCCCCCACCACTGGGATGTAAAGACACATAGCCCTCTGCTCACAGGGTGCCTCCCAGGTCCCCAAGCGTGCGCAGACAGGCCAGCCCTCCCTTCAGGACACCCAGGGGCCTCCATGAGCCTCGGGGACGGCCCTCTAACCCCCCCGCCCCGGCCCCCATCGCTCCCACCAAAGGGCAGCTCAGAGCAGAGTGTCCTGGGACGCCCAGAGCCCTGCCTATGGGCTTTGACAACCGGGAGAGAGCTGTGTCAAGTCCGAGAAATTATCACTTTCCACTCTGGGGGCACCTCCCCGGCCCCTCCGGAGGTTCTGACTGGTCTGGTGGAACAGCCCCAGGGGCCGACTTTCCGCACCATTCGCCTGGAACGCCCTGCCCTGAGGACAAGGGTCCCTCTTGCTGGCATCCAGTCTGAAGCTCAGGCAGGTGAGGCTTTTGTGGGCACTTGAGACCCTCGTCCAGATTTCACAGGGCCCCAAGGCCTTAGCCACTGGTGAGGGTTAGGTTGAGGGATAGGCTTAGTTTTAGGGTTAGGGTTAGCCTTTGACAACGGGGAGAGAGCGGTGTCAAGTCCGAGAAAATCATTTTGCGCTCCTGGGGCACCTTCACCGGGCCCCAGGGCCTTCCCCACTGGACCACCTCCAGCTTTTGACACCGGCCCCAACCCACTCTTCCCTTGACCCCTTCCCGCAGGTCAGCTAAGGGGCCGGCAAAGCCGCCGGGCCCCCTCTTTAGGTCCCTGCCGCCGGCAGACCCGCCTGCTGGTCACCCGTGTCCCTGCCCGCGACCCTCTCTCCTGCTTACCTCACCACTTCAGGCTGTTCACCTGGCCCCGCCCCCGTGATCCCGTGACCGCCTCCAGCTGCTCACCTGGCCCCGCCCCCGCCTTGACTTTAAATGGCTCAGCTGTGGGCCTGGGCCCGCCTCCTGGTTCCGGAAACCACGCCCCTGGTCCATTCGACCAATGAGCGAGCAGCACCAGCCAGTCGGCCCTGCTCCCAAACACAAAGGAATAGCCCCCACCACTGGGATGTAAAGGCACATAGCCCTCTGCACACAGGGTGCCTCCCAGGTCCCCAAGCGTGGGCAGACCAGCCAGCCCTCCCTTCAGGACACCCAGGGTCCTCCATGAGCCTCGGGGCCGACCCTCTAACCCCCCCGCCCCGGCCCACATCGCTCCCACCAAAGGGCAGCTCAGAGCCGAGTGTCCTGGGACGCCCAGAGCCCTGCCTATGGGCTTTGACAACTGGGAGAAAGCTGTGTCAAGTCCGAGAAATTATCACTTTCCACTCTGGGGGCACCTCCCCGGCCCCTCCGGAGGTTCTGACTGGTCTGGTGGAACAGCCCCGGGGGCCTGCTTTCCGCCCCATTCGCCTGGAACGCCCTGCCCTGAGGACAAGGGTCCCTCTTGCTGGCATCCAGTCTGAAGCTCAGGCAGGTGAGGCTTTTGTGGGCACTTGAGACCCTCTTCCAGGTTTCACAGGGCCCCAGGGCCTTAGCCACTGGTGAGGGTTAGGTTGAGGGATAGGCTTAGTTTTAGGGTTAGGGTTAGCCTTTGACAACGGGGAGAGAGCTGTGTCAAGTCCGAGAAAATCACTTTGTGCTCCTGGGGCACCTTCACTGGGCCACAGGGCCTTCCCCACTGGACCACCTCCAGCTTTTGACACCGGCCCCAACCCACTCTTCCCTTGACCGCTTCCCGCAGGTCAGCTAAGGGGCCGGCCAAGCCGCCGGGCCCCCTCTTTAGGTCCCTGCCGCCGGCAGACCCGCCTGCTGGTCACCCGTGTCCCTGCCCGCGACCCTCTCTCCTGCTTACCTCACCACTTCAGGCTGTTCAACTGGCCCCGCCCCCTTGATCCCGTGACCGCCTCCAGCTGCTCACCTGGCCCCGCCCCCTCCTTGACTTTACAGGCTCAGCTGTGGGCCTGGGCCCGCCTCCTGGTTCCGGAAACCACGCCCCTGGTCCATTCGACCAATGAGCGAGCAGCACCAGCCAGTCTGACCTGCTCCCAAACACAAAGGAATAGCCCCCACCACTGGGATGTAAAGGCACATAGCCCTCTGCTCACAGGGTGCCTCCCAGGTCCCCAAGCGTGTGCAGACCATCCAGCCCTCCCTTCAGGACACCCAGGGGCCTCCATGAGCCTCGGGGCCGGCCCTCTAACCCCCCCGCCCCGGCCCCCATCGCTCCCACCAAAGGGCAGCTCAGAGCAGAGTGTCCTGGGACGCCCAGAGCCCTGCCTATGGGCTTTGACAACCGGGAGAGAGCTGTGTCAAGTCCGAGAAATTATCACTTTCCACTCTGGGGGCACCTCCCCGGCCCTCCGGAGGTTCTGACTGGTCTGGTGGCCCGGCCCCGGGGGCCGGCTTTCCGCCCCATTCGCCTGGAACGCCCTGCCCTGAGGACAAGGGTCCCTCTTGCTGGTATCCAGTCTGAAGCTCAGGCAGGTGAGGCTTTTGTGGGCACTTGAGACCCTCGTCCAGGTTTCACAGGGCCCCAAGGCCTTAGCCACTGGTGAGGGTTAGGTTGAGGGATAGGCTTAGTTTTAGGGTTAGGGTTAGCGTTTGACAACGGGGAGAGAGCGGTGTCAAGTCCGAGAAAATCATTTTGCGCTCCTGGGGCACCTTCACCGGGCCCCAAGGCCTTCCCCACTGGACCACCTCCTGCTTTTGACACCGGACCCAACCCACTCTTCCCTTGACCCCTTCCCGCAGGTCAGCTAAGGGGCCGGCCAAGCCGCCGGACCCCCTCTTTAGGTCCCTGCCGCCGGCAGACCCGCCTGCTGGTCACCGGTGTCCCTGCCCGCGACCCTCTCTCCTGCTTACCTCACCACTTTAGGCTGTTCACCTGGCCCCGCCCCCTTGATCCAGTGACCGCCTCCAGCTGCTCACCTGGCCCCGCCCCCGCCTTGACTTGACCTGGCTCATCTGTGGGCCTGGGCCCGCCTCCTCGTTCCGGAAACCACGCCCCTGGTCCATTCGACCAATGAGCGAGCAGCACCAGCCAGTCTGACCTGCTCCCAAACACAGAGGAATAGCCCCCACCACTGGGATGTAAAGGCACATAGCCCTCTGCTCACAGGGTGCCTCCCAGGTCCCCAAGCGTGGGCAGACCAGCCAGCCCTCTCTTCAGGACACCCAGGGTCCTCCATGAGCCTCGGGGCCGACCCTCTAACCCCCCCGCCCCGGCCCACATCGCTCCCACCAAAGGGCAGCTCAGAGCCGAGTGTCCTGGGACGCCCAGAGCCCTGCCTATGGGCTTTGACAACCGGGAGAAAGCTGTGTCAAGTCCGAGAAATTATCACTTTCCACTCTGGGGGCACCTCCCCGGCCCCTCCGGAGGTTCTGACTGGTCTGGTGGAACAGCCCCGGGGGCCTGCTTTCCGCCCCATTCGCCTGGAACGCCCTGCCCTGAGGACAAGGGTCCCTCTTGCTGGCATCCAGTCTGAAGCTCAGGCAGGTGAGGCTTTTGTGGGCACTTGAGACCCTCGTCCAGGTTTCACAGGGCCCCAGGGCCTTAGCCACTGGTGAGGGTTAGGTTGAGGGATAGGCTTAGTTTTAGGGTTAGGGTTAGCCTTTGACAACGGGGAGAGAGCTGTGTCAAGTCCCAGAAAATCACTTTGCGCTCCTGGGGCACCTTCACCGGGCCACAGGGCCTTCCCCACAGGACCACCTCCAGCTTTTGACACCGGCCCCAACCCACTCTTCCCTTGACCGCTTCCCGCAGGTCAGCTAAGGGGCCGGCCAAGCCGCCGGGCCCCCTCTTTAGGTCCCTGCCGCCGGCAGACCCGCCTGCTGGTCACCCGTGTCCCTGCCCGCGACCCTCTCTCCTGCTTACCTCACCACTTCAGGCTGTTCAACTGGCCCCGCCCCCTTGATCCCGTGACCGCCTCCAGCTGCTCACCTGGCCCCGCCCCCTCCTTGACTTTACAGGCTCAGCTGTGGGCCTGGGCCCGCCTCCTGGTTCCGGAAACCACGCCCCTGGTCCATTCGACCAATGAGCGAGCAGCACCAGCCAGTCGGCCCTGCTCCCAAACACAAAGGAATAGCCCCCACCACTGGGATGTAAAGGCACATAGCCCTCTGCTCACAGGGTGCCTCCCAGGTCCCCAAGCGTGTGCAGACCATCCAGCCCTCCCTTCAGGACACCCAGGGGCCTCCATGAGCCTCGGGGCCGGCCCTCTAACCCCCCCGCCCCGGCCCCCATCGCTCCCACCAAAGGGCAGCTCAGAGCAGAGTGTCCTGGGACGCCCAGAGCCCTGCCTATGGGCTTTGACAACCGGGAGAGAGCTGTGTCAAGTCCGAGAAATTATCACTTTCCACTCTGGGGGCACCTCCCCGGCCCTCCGGAGGTTCTGACTGGTCTGGTGGCCCGGCCCCGGGGGCCGGCTTTCCGCCCCATTCGCCTGGAACGCTCTGCCCTGAGGACAAGGGTCCCTCTTGCTGGCATCCAGTCTGAAGCTCAGGCAGGTGAGGCTTTTGTGGGCACTTGAGACCCTCGTCCAGGTTTCACAGGGCCCCAAGGCCTTAGCCACTGGTGAGGGTTAGGTTGAGGGATAGGCTTAGTTTTAGGGTTAGGGTTAGCCTTTGACAACGGGGAGAGAGCGGTGTCAAGTCCGAGAAAATCATTTTGCGCTCCTGGGGCACCTTCACCGGGCCCCAGGGCCTTCCCCACTGGACCACCTCCTGCTTTTGACACCGGACCCAACCCACTCTTCCCTTGACCCCTTCCCGCAGGTCAGCTAAGGGGCCGGCCAAGCCGCCGGACCCCCTCTTTAGGTCCCTGCCGCCGGCAGACCCGCCTGCTGGTCACCGGTGTCCCTGCCCGCGACCCTCTCTCCTGCTTACCTCACCACTTTAGGCTGTTCACCTGGCCCCGCCCCCTTGATCCAGTGACCGCCTCCAGCTGCTCACCTGGCCCCGCCCCCGCCTTGACTTGACCTGGCTCATCTGTGGGCCTGGGCCCGCCTCCTCGTTCCGGAAACCACGCCCCTGGTCCATTCGACCAATGAGCGAGCAGCACCAGCCAGTCTGACCTGCTCCCAAACACAGAGGAATAACCCCCACCACTGGGATGTAAAGGCACATAGCCCTCTGCTCACAGGGTGCCTCCCAGGTCCCCAAGCGTGGGCAGACCAGCCAGCCCTCCCTTCAGGACACCCAGGGTCCTCCATGAGCCTCGGGGCCGACCCTCTAACCCCCCCGCCCCGGCCCACATCGCTCCCACCAAAGGGCAGCTCAGAGCCGAGTGTCCTGGGACGCCCAGAGCCCTGCCTATGGGCTTTGACAACCGGGAGAAAGCTGTGTCAAGTCCGAGAAATTATCACTTTCCAATCTGGGGGCACCTCCCCCGCCCCTCCGGAGGTTCTGACTGGTCTGGTGGAACAGCCCCGGGGGCCTGCTTTCCGCCCCATTCGCCTGGAACGCCCTGCCCTGAGGACAAGGGTCCCTCTTGCTGGCATCCAGTCTGAAGCTCAGGCAGGTGAGGCTTTTGTGGGCACTTGAGACCCTCGTCCAGGTTTCACAGGGTCCCAGGGCCTTAGCCACTGGTGAGGGTTAGGTTGAGGGATAGGCTTAGTTTTAGGGTTAGGGTTAGCCTTTGACAACGGGGAGAGAGCTGTGTCAAGTCCCAGAAAATCACTTTGCGCTCCTGGGGCACCTTCACCGGGCCACAGGGCCTTCCCCACAGGACCACCTCCAGCTTTTGACACCGGCCCCAACCCACTCTTCCCTTGACCGCTTCCCGCAGGTCAGCTAAGGGGCCGGCCAAGCCGCCGGGCCCCCTCTTTAGGTCCCTGCCGCCGGCAGACCCGCCTGCTGGTCACCCGTGTCCCTGCCCGCGACCCTCTCTCCTGCTTACCTCACCACTTCAGGCTGTTCAACTGGCCCCGCCCCCTTGATCCCGTGACCGCCTCCAGCTGCTCACCTGGCCCCGCAACCTCCTTGACTTTACAGGCTCAGCTGTGGGCCTGGGCCCGCCTCCTGGTTCCGGAAACCACGCCCCTGGTCCATTCGACCAATGAGCGAGCAGCACCAGCCAGTCTGCCCTGCTCCCAAACACAGAGGAATAGCCCCCACCACTGGGATGTAAAGACACATAGCCCTCTGCTCACAGGGTGCCTCCCAAGTCCCCAAGCGTGCGCAGACCAGCCAGCCCTCCCTTCAGGACACCCAGGGGCCTCCATGAGCCTCGGGGACGGCCCTCTAACCCCCCTGCCCCGGCCCCCATCGCTCCCACCAAAGGGCAGCTCAGAGCAGAGTGTCCTGGGACGCCCAGAGCCCTGCCTATGGGCTTTGACAACCGGGAGAGAGCTGTGTCAAGTCCGAGAAATTATCACTTTCCCCTCTGGAGGCACCTCCCCGGCCCCTCCGGAGGTTTTGACTGGTCTGGTAGAACAGCCCCGGGGGCCAGCTTTCCGCACCATTCGCCTGGATCGCCTTGCCCTGAGGACAAGGGTCCCTCTTGCTGGCATCCAGTCTGAAGCTCAGGCAGGTGAGGCTTTTGTGGGCACTTGAGACCCTCGTCCAGATTTCACAGGGCCCCAAGGCCTTAGCCACTGGTGAGGGTTAGGTTGAGGGATCGGCTTAGTTTTAGGGTTACGGTGAGCCTTTGACAACCGGGAGAGAGCTGTGTCAAGTCCGAGAAAATCACTTTGCGCTCCTGGGGCACCTTCACCGGGCCCCAGGGCCTTCCCCACTGGACCACCTCCAGCTTTTGACACTGGCCCCAACCCACTCTTCCCTTGACCGCTTCCCGCAGGTCAGCTAAGGGGCCGGCCAAGCCGCCGGGCCCCCTCTTTAGGTCCCTGCCGCCGGCACACCCGCCTGCTGGTCACCCGTGTCCCTGCCCGCGACCCTCTCTCCTGCTTACCTCACCACTTCAGGCTGTTCACCTGGCCCCGCCCCCGTGATCCAGTGACCGCCTCCAGCTGCTCACCTGGCCCCGCCCCCGCCTTGACTTTAAATGGCTCAGCTGTGGGCCTGGGCCCGCCTCCTGGTTCCGGAAACCACGCCCCTGGTCCATTCGACCAATGAGCGAGCAGCACCAGCCAGTTGGCCCTGCTCCCAAACACAAAGGAATAGCCCCCACCACTGGGATGTAAAGGCACATAGCCCTCTGCTCACAGGGTGCCTCCCAGGTCCCCAAGCGTGTGCAGACCATCCAGCCCTCCCTTCAGGACACCCAGGGGCCTCCATGAGCCTCGGGGCCGGCCCTCTAACCCCCCCGCCCCGGCCCCCATCGCTCCCACCAAAGGGCAGCTCAGAGCAGAGTGTCCTGGGACGCCCAGAGCCCTGCCTATGGGCTTTGACAACCGGGAGAGAGCTGTGTCAAGTCCGAGAAATTATCACTTTCCACTCTGGGGGCACCTCCCCGGCCCTCCGGAGGTTCTGACTGGTCTGGTGGCCCGGCCCCGGGGGCCGGCTTTCCGCCCCATTCGCCTGGAACGCCCTGCCCTGAGGACAAGGGTCCCTCTTGCTGGCATCCAGTCTGAAGCTCAGGCAGGTGAGGCTTTTGTGGGCACTTGAGACCCTCGTCCAGGTTTCACAGGGCCCCAAGGCCTTAGCCACTGGTGAGGGTTAGGTTGAGGGATAGGCTTAGTTTTAGGGTTAGGGTTAGCCTTTGACAACGGGGAGAGAGTGGTGTCAAGTCCGAGAAAATCATTTTGCGCTCCTGGGGCACCTTCACCGGGCCCCAGGGCCTTCCCCACTGGACCACCTCCTGCTTTTGACACCGGCCCCAACCCACTCTTCCCTTGACCCCTTCCCGCAGGTCAGCTAAGGGGCCGGCCAAGCCGCCGGACCCCCTCTTTAGGTCCCTGCCGCCGGCAGACCCGCCTGCTGGTCACCCGTGTCTCTGCCCGCGACCCTCTCTCCTGCTTACCTCACAACTTCAGGCTGTTCACCTGGCCCCGCCCCCTTGATCCAGTGACCGCCTCCAGCTGCTCACCTGGCCCCGCCCCCGCCTTGACTTGACCTGGCTCATCTGTGGGCCTGGGCCCGCCTCCTCGTTCCGGAAACCACGCCCCTGGTCCATTCGACCAATGAGCGAGCAGCACCAGCCTGTCTGACCTGCTCCCAAACACAGAGGAATAGCCCCCACCACTGGGATGTAAAGGCACATAGCCCTATGCTCACAGGGTGCCTCCCAGGTCCCCAAGCGTGGGCAGACCAGCCAGCCCTCCCTTCAGGACACCCAGGGTCCTCCATGAGCCTCGGGGCCGGCCCTCTAACCCCCCCGCCCCGGCCCACATCGCTCCCACCAAAGGGCAGCTCAGAGCCGAGTGTCCTGGGACGCCCAGAGGCCTGCCTATGGGCTTTGACAACCGGGAGAGAGCTGTGTCAAGTCCGAGAAATTATCACTTTCCACTCTGGGGGCACCTCCCCGGCCCCTCCGGAGGTTCTGACTGGTCTGGTGGAACAGCCCCGGGGGCCTGCTTTCCGCCCCATTCGCCTGGAACGCCCTGCCCTGAGGACAAGGGTCCCTCTTGCTGGCATCCAGTCTGAAGCTCAGGCAGGTGAGGCTTTTGTGGGCACTTGAGACCCTCGTCCAGGTTTCACAGGGCCCCAGGGCCTTAGCCACTGGTGAGGGTTAGGTTGAGGGATAGGCTTAGTTTTAGGGTTAGGGTTAGCCTTTGACAACGGGGAGAGAGCTGTGTCAAGTCCGAGAAAATCACTTTGCGCTCCTGGGGCACCTTCACCGGGCCACAGTGCCTTCCCCACTGGACCACCTCCAGCTTTTGACACCGGCCCCAACCCACTCTTCCCTTGACCGCTTCCCGCAGGTCAGCTAAGGGGCCGGCCAAGCCGCCGGGCCCCCTCTTTAGGTCCCTGCCGCCGGCAGACCCGCCTGCTGGTCACCCGTGTCCCTGCCCGCGACCCTCTCTCCTGCTTACCTCACCACTTCAGGCTGTTCAACTGGCCCCGCCCCCTTGATCCCGTGACCGCCTCCAGCTGCTCACCTGGCCCCGCCCCCTCCTTGACTTTACAGGCTCAGCTGTGGGCCTGGGCCCGCCTCCTGGTTCCGGAAACCACGCCCCTGGTCCATTCGACCAATGAGCGAGCAGCACCAGCCAGTCGGCCCTGCTCCCAAACACAAAGGAATAGCCCCCACCACTGGGATGTAAAGGCACATAGCCCTCTGCTCACAGGGTGCCTCCCAGGTCCTCAAGCGTGTGCAGACCATCCAGCCCTCCCTTCAGGACACCCAGGGGCCTCCATGAGCCTCGGGGCCGGCCCTCTAACCCCCCCGCTCCGGCCCCCATCGCTCCCACCAAAGGGCAGCTCAGAGCAGAGTGTCCTGGGACGCCCAGAGCCCTGCCTATGGGCTTTGACAACCGGGAGAGAGCTGTGTCAAGTCCGAGAAATTATCACTTTCCACTCTGGGGGCACCTCCCCGGCCCTCCGGAGGTTCTGACTGGTCTGGTGGCCCGGCCCCGGGGGCCGGCTTTCCGCCCCATTCGCCTGGAACGCCCTGCCCTGAGGACAAGGGTCCCTCTTGCTGGCATCCAGTCTGAAGCTCAGGCAGGTGAGGCTTTTGTGGGCACTTGAGACCCTCGTCCAGGTTTCACAGGGCCCCAAGGGCTTAGCCACTGGTGAGGGTTAGGTTGAGGGATAGGCTTAGTTTTAGGGTTAGGGTTAGCCTTTGACAACGGGGAGAGAGCGGTGTCAAGTCCGAGAAAATCATTTTGCGCTCCTGGGGCACCTTCACCGGGCCCCAGGGCCTTCCCCACTGGACCACCTCCTGCTTTTGACACCGGACCCAACCCACTCTTCCCTTGACCCCTTCCCGCAGGTCAGCTAAGGGGCCGGCCAAGCCGCCGGACCCCCTCTTTAGGTCCCTGCCGCCGGCAGACCCGCCTGCTGGTCACCGGTGTCCCTGCCCGCGACCCTCTCTCCTGCTTACCTCACCACTTTAGGCTGTTCACCTGGCCCCGCCCCCTTGATCCAGTGACCGCCTCCAGCTGCTCACCTGGCCCCGCCCCCGCCTTGACTTGACCTGGCTCATCTGTGGGCCTGGGCCCGCCTCCTCGTTCCGGAAACCACGCCCCTGGTCCATTCGACCAATGAGCGAGCAGCACCAGCCAGTCTGACCTGCTCCCAAACACAGAGGAATAGCCCCCACCACTGGGATGTAAAGGCACATAGCCCTCTGCTCACAGGGTGCCTCCCAGGTCCCCAAGCGTGGGCAGACCAGCCAGCCCTCCCTTCAGGACACCCAGGGGCCTCCATGAGCCTCGGGGACGGCCCTCTAACCCCCCTGCCCCGGCCCCCATCGCTCCCACCAAAGGGCAGCTCAGAGCAGAGTGTCCTGGGACGCCCAGAGCCCTGCCTATGGGCTTTGACAACCGGGAGAGAGCTGTGTCAAGTCCGAGAAATTATCACTTTCCCCTCTGGAGGCACCTCCCCGGCCCCTCCGGAGGTTTTGACTGGTCTGGTAGAACAGCCCCGGGGGCCAGCTTTCCGCACCATTCGCCTGGAACGCCTTGCCCTGAGGACAAGGGTCCCTCTTGCTGGCATCCAGTCTGAAGCTCAGGCAGGTGAGGCTTTTGTGGGCACTTGAGACCCTCGTCCAGATTTCACAGGGCCCCAAGGCCTTAGCCACTGGTGAGGGTTAGGTTGAGGGATCGGCTTAGTTTTAGGGTTACGGTGAGCCTTTGACAACCGGGAGAGAGCTGTGTCAAGTCCGAGAAAATCACTTTGCGCTCCTGGGGCACCTTCACCGGGCCCCAGGGCCTTCCCCACTGGACCACCTCCAGCTTTTGACACTGGCCCCAACCCACTCTTCCCTTGAACGCTTCCCGCAGGTCAGCTAAGGGGCCGGCCAAGCCGCCGGGCCCCCTCTTTAGGTCCCTGCCGCCGGCACACCCGCCTGCTGGTCACCCGTGTCCCTGCCCGCGACCCTCTCTCCTGCTTACCTCACCACTTCAGGCTGTTCACCTGGCCCCGCCCCCGTGATCCAGTGACCGCCTCCAGCTGCTCACCTGGCCCCGCCCCCGCCTTGACTTTAAATGGCTCAGCTGTGGGCCTGGGCCCGCCTCCTGGTTCCGGAAACCACGCCCCTGGTCCATTCGACCAATGAGCGAGCAGCACCAGCCAGTTGGCCCTGCTCCCAAACACAAAGGAATAGCCCCCACCACTGGGATGTAAAGGCACATAGCCCTCTGCTCACAGGGTGCCTCCAAGGTCCCCAAGCGTGTGCAGACCATCCAGCCCTCCCTTCAGGACACCCAGGGGCCTCCATGAGCCTCGGGGCCGGCCCTCTAACCCCCCCGCCCCGGCCCCCATCGCTCCCTCCAAAGGGCAGCTCAGAGCAGAGTGTCCTGGGACGCCCAGAGCCCTGCCTATGGGCTTTGACAACCGGGAGAGAGCTGTGTCAAGTCCGAGAAATTATCACTTTCCACTCTGGGGGCACCTCCCCGGCCCTCCGGAGGTTCTGACTGGTCTGGTGGCCCGGCCCCGGGGGCCGGCTTTCCGCCCCATTCGCCTGGAACGCCCTGCCCTGAGGACAAGGGTCCCTCTTGCTGGCATCCAGTCTGAAGCTCAGGCAGGTGAGGCTTTTGTGGGCACTTGAGACCCTCGTCCAGGTTTCACAGGGCCCCAAGGGCTTAGCCACTGGTGAGGGTTAGGTTGAGGGATAGGCTTAGTTTTAGGGTTAGGGTTAGCCTTTGACAACGGGGAGAGAGCGGTGTCAAGTCCGAGAAAATCATTTTGCGCTCCTGGGGCACCTTCACCGGGCCCCAGGGCCTTCCCCACTGGACCACCTCCTGCTTTTGACACCGGCCCCAACCCACTCTTCCCTTGACCGCTTCCCGCAGGTCAGCTAAGGGGCCGGCCAAGCCGCCGGGCCCCCTCTTTAGGTCCCTGCCGCCGGCAGACCCGCCTGCTGGTCACCCGTGTCCCTGCCCGCGACCCTCTATCCTGCTTACCTCACCACTTCAGGCTGTTCAACTGGCCCCGCCCCCTTGATCCCGTGACCGCCTCCAGGTGCTCACCTGGCCCCGCCCCCTCCTTGACTTTACAGGCTCAGCTGTGGGCCTGGGCCCGCCTCCTGGTTCCGGAAACCACGCCCCTGGTCCATTCGACCAATGAGCGAGCAGCACCAGCCAGTCGGCCCTGCTCCCAAACACAAAGGAATAGCCCCCACCACTGGGATGTAAAGGCACATAGCCCTCTGCTCACAGGGTGCCTCCCAGGTCCCCAAGCGTGTGCAGACCATCCAGCCCTCCCTTCAGGACACCCAGGGGCCTCCATGAGCCTCGGGGCCGGCCCTCTAACCCCCCCGCCCCGGCCCCCATCGCTCCCACCAAAGGGCAGCTCAGAGCAGAGTGTCCTGGGACGCCCAGAGCCCTGCCTATGGGCTTTGACAACCGGGAGAGAGCTGTGTCAAGTCCGAGAAATTATCACTTTCCACTCTGGGGGCACCTCCCCGGCCCTCCTGAGGTTCTGACTGGTCTGGTGGCCCGGCCCCGGGGGCCGGCTTTCCGCCCCATTCGCCTGGAACGCCCTGCCCTGAGGACAAGGGTCCCTCTTGCTGGCATCCAGTCTGAAGCTCAGGCAGGTGAGGCTTTTGTGGGCACTTGAGACCCTCGTCCAGGTTTCACAGGGCCCCAAGGGCTTAGCCACTGGTGAGGGTTAGGTTGAGGGATAGGCTTAGTTTTAGGGTTAGGGTTAGCCTTTGACAACGGGGAGAGAGCGGTGTCAAGTCCGAGAAAATCATTTTGCGCTCCTGGGGCACCTTCACCGGGCCCCAGGGCCTTCCCCACTGGACCACCTCCTGCTTTTGACACCGGACCCAACCCACTCTTCCCTTGACCCCTTCCCGCAGGTCAGCTAAGGGGCCGGCCAAGCCGCCGGACCCCCTCTTTAGGTCCCTGCCGCCGGCAGACCCGCCTGCTGGTCACCGGTGTCCCTGCCCGCGACCCTCTCTCCTGCTTACCTCACCACTTTAGGCTGTTCACCTGGCCCCGCCCCCTTGATCCAGTGACCGCCTCCAGCTGCTCACCTGGCCCCGCCCCCGCCTTGACTTGACCTGGCTCATCTGTGGGCCTGGGCCCGCCTCCTCGTTCCGGAAACCACGCCCCTGGTCCATTCGACCAATGAGCGAGCAGCACCAGCGAGTCTGACCTGCTCCCAAACACAGAGGAATAGCCCCCACCACTGGGATGTAAAGGCACATAGCCCTCTGCTCACAGGGTGCCTCCCAGGTCCCCAAGCGTGGGCAGACCAGCCAGCCCTCCCTTCAGGACACCCAGGGTCCTCCATGAGCCTCGGGGCCGGCCCTCTAACCCCCCCGCCCCGGCCCACATCGCTCCCACCAAAGGGCAGCTCAGAGCAGAGTGTCCTGGGACGCCCAGAGGCCTGCCTATGGGCTTTGACAACCGGGAGAGAGCTGTGTCAAGTCCGAGAAATTATCACTTTCCACTCTGGGGGCACCTCCCCGGCCCCTCCGGAGGTTCTGACTGGTCTGGTGGAACAGCCCCGGGGGCCTGCTTTCCGCCCCATTCGCCTGGAACGCCCTGCCCTGAGGACAAGGGTCCCTCTTGCTGGCATCCAGTCTGAAGCTCAGGCAGGTGAGGCTTTTGTGGGCACTTGAGACCCTCGTCCAGGTTTCACAGGGCCCCAGGGCCTTAGCCACTGGTGAGGGTTAGGTTGAGGGATAGGCTTAGTTTTAGGGTTAGGGTTAGCCTTTGACAACGGGGAGAGAGCTGTGTCAAGTCCGAGAAAATCACTTTGCGCTCCTGGGGCACCTTCACCGGGCCACAGGGCCTTCCCCACTGGACCACCTCCAGCTTTTGACACCGGCCCCAACCCACTCTTTCCTTGACCGCTTCCCGCAGGTCAGCTAAGGGGCCGGCCAAGCCGCCGGGCCCCCTCTTTAGGTCCCTGCCGCCGGCAGACCCGCCTGCTGGTCACCCGTGTCCCTGCCCGCGACCCTCTCTCCTGCTTACCTCACCACTTCAGGCTGTTCAACTGGCCCCGCCCCCTTGATCCCGTGACCGCCTCCAGCTGCTCACCTGGCCCCGCCCCCTCCTTGACTTTACAGGCTCAGCTGTGGGCCTGGGCCCGCCTCCTGGTTCCGGAAACCACGCCCCTGGTCCATTCGACCAATGAGCGAGCAGCACCAGCCAGTCGGCCCTGCTCCCAAACACAAAGGAATAGCCCCCACCACTGGGATGTAAAGGCACATAGCCCTCTGCTCACAGGGTGCCTCCCAGGTCCCCAAGCGTGTGCAGACCATCCAGCCCTCCCTTCAGGACACCCAGGGGCCTCCATGAGCCTCGGGGCCGGCCCTCTAACCCCCCCGCCCCGGCCCCCATCGCTCCCACCAAAGGGCAGCTCAGAGCAGAGTGTCCTGGGACGCCCAGAGCCCTGCCTATGGGCTTTGACAACCGGGAGAGAGCTGTGTCAAGTCCGAGAAATTATCACTTTCCACTCTGGGGGCACCTCCCCGGCCCTCCGGAGGTTCTGACTGGTCTGGTGGCCCGGCCCCGGGGGCCGGCTTTCCGCCCCATTCGCCTGGAACGCCCTGCCCTGAGGACAAGGGTCCCTCTTGCTGGCATCCAGTCTGAAGCTCAGGCAGGTGAGGCTTTTGTGGGCACTTGAGACCCTCGTCCAGGTTTCACAGGGCCCCAAGGGCTTAGCCACTGGTGAGGGTTAGGTTGAGGGATAGGCTTAGTTTTAGGGTTAGGGTTAGCCTTTGACAACGGGGAGAGAGCGGTGTCAAGTCCGAGAAAATCATTTTGCGCTCCTGGGGCACCTTCACCGGGCCCCAGGGCCTTCCCCACTGGACCACCTCCTGCTTTTGACACCGGCCCCAACCCACTCTTCCCTTGACCGCTTCCCGCAGGTCAGCTAAGGGGCCGGCCAAGCCGCCGGGCCCCCTCTTTAGGTCCCTGCCGCCGGCAGACCCGCCTGCTGGTCACCCGTGTCCCTGCCCGCGACCCTCTCTCCTGCTTAACTCACCACTTCAGGCTGTTCAACTGGCCCCGCCCCCTTGATCCCGTGACCGCCTCCAGCTGCTCACCTGGCCCCGCCCTCTCCTTGACTTTACAGGCTCAGCTGTGGGCCTGGGCCCGCCTCCTGGTTCCGGAAACCACGCCCCTGGTCCATTCGACCAATGAGCGAGCAGCACCAGCCAGTCGGCCCTGCTCCCAAACACAAAGGAATAGCCCCCACCACTGGGATGTAAAGGCACATAGCCCTCTGCTCACAGGGTGCCTCCCAGGTCCCCAAGCGTGTGCAGACCATCCAGCCCTCCCTTCAGGACACCCAGGGGCCTCCATGAGCCTCGGGGCCGGCCCTCTAACCCCCCCGCCCCGGCCCCCATCGCTCCCACCAAAGGGCAGCTCAGAGCAGAGTGTCCTGGGACGCCCAGAGCCCTGCCTATGGGCTTTGACAACCGGGAGAGAGCTGTGTCAAGTCCGAGAAATTATCACTTTCCACTCTGGGGGCACCTCCCCGGCCCTCCGGAGGTTCTGACTGGTCTGGTGGCCCGGCCCCGGGGGCCGGCTTTCCGCCCCATTCGCCTGGAACGCCCTGCCCTGAGGACAAGGGTCCCTCTTGCTGGCATCCAGTCTGAAGCTCAGGCAGGTGAGGCTTTTGTGGGCACTTGAGACCCTCGTCCAGGTTTCACAGGGCCCCAAGGGCTTAGCCACTGGTGAGGGTTAGGTTGAGGGATAGGCTTAGTTTTAGGGTTAGGGTTAGCCTTTGACAACGGGGAGAGAGCGGTGTCAAGTCCGAGAAAATCATTTTGCGCTCCTGGGGCACCTTCACCGGGCCCCAGGGCCTTCCCCACTGGACCACCTCCTGCTTTTGACACCGGACCCAACCCACTCTTCCCTTGACCCCTTCCTGCAGGTCAGCTAAGGGGCCGGCCAAGCCGCCGGACCCCCTCTTTAGGTCCCTGCCGCCGGCAGACCCGCCTGCTGGTCACCGGTGTCCCTGCCCGCGACCCTCTCTCCTGCTTACCTCACCACTTTAGGCTGTTCACCTGGCCCCGCCCCCTTGATCCAGTGACCGCCTCCAGCTGCTCACCTGGCCCCGCCCCCGCCTTGACTTGACCTGGCTCATCTGTGGGCCTGGGCCCGCCTCCTCGTTCCGGAAACCACGCCCCTGGTCCATTCGACCAATGAGCGAGCAGCACCAGCCAGTCTGACCTGCTCCCAAACACAGAGGAATAGCCCCCACCACTGGGATGTAAAGGCACATAGCCCTCTGCTCACAGGGTGCCTCCCAGGTCCCGAAGCGTGCGCAGACCAGCCAGCCCTCCCTTCAGGACACCCAGGGGCCTCCATGAGCCTCGGGGACGGCCCTCTAACCCCCCTGCCCCGGCCCCCATCGCTCCCACCAAAGGGCAGCTCAGAGCAGAGTGTCCTGGGACGCCCAGAGCCCTGCCTATGGGCTTTGACAACCGGGAGAGAGCTGTGTCAAGTCCGAGAAATTATCACTTTCCACTCTGGAGGCACCTCCCCGGCCCCTCCGGAGGTTTTGACTGGTCTGGTAGAACAGCCCCGGGGGCCAGCTTTCCGCACCATTCGCCTGGAACGCCTTGCCCTGAGGACAAGGGTCCCTCTTGCTGGCATCCAGTCTGAAGCTCAGGCAGGTGAGGCTTTTGTGGGCACTTGAGACCCTCGTCCAGATTTCACAGGGCCCCAAGGCCTTAGCCACTGGTGAGGGTTAGGTTGAGGGATCGGCTTAGTTTTAGGGTTACGGTGAGCCTTTGACAACCGGGAGAGAGCTGTGTCAAGTCCGAGAAAATCACTTTGCGCTCCTGGGGCACCTTCACCGGGCCCCAGGGCCTTCCCCACTGGACCACCTCCAGCTTTTGACACTGGCCCCAACCCACTCTTCCCTTGACCGCTTCCCGCAGGTCAGCTAAGGGGCCGGCCAAGCCGCCGGGCCCCCTCTTTAGGTCCCTGCCGCCGGCACACCCGCCTGCTGGTCACCCGTGTCCCTGCCCGCGACCCTCTCTCCTGCTTACCTCACCACTTCAGGCTGTTCACCTGGCCCCGCCCCCGTGATCCAGTGACCGCCTCCAGCTGCTCACCTGGCCCCGCCCCCGCCTTGACTTTAAATGGCTCAGCTGTGGGCCTGGGCCCGCCTCCTGGTTCCGGAAACCACGCCCCTGGTCCATTCGACCAATGAGCGAGCAGCACCAGCCAGTTGGCCCTGCTCCCAAACACAAAGGAATAGCCCCCACCACTGGGATGTAAAGGCACATAGCCCTCTGCTCACAGGGTGCCTCCCAGGTCCCCAAGCGTGTGCAGACCATCCAGCCCTCCCTTCAGGACACCCAGGGGCCTCCATGAGCCTCGGGGCCGGCCCTCTAACCCCCCCGCCCCGGCCCCCATCGCTCCCACCAAAGGGCAGCTCAGAGCAGAGTGTCCTGGGACGCCCAGAGCCCTGCCTATGGGCTTTGACAACCGGGAGAGAGCTGTGTCAAGTCCGAGAAATTATCACTTTACACTCTGGGGGCACCTCCCCGGCCCTCCGGAGGATCTGACTGGTCTGGTGGCACGGCCCCGGGGGCCGGCTTTCCGCCCCATTCGCCTGGAACGCCCTGCCCTGAGGACAAGGGTCCCTCTTGCTGGCATCCAGTCTGAAGCTCAGGCAGGTGAGGCTTTTGTGGGCACTTGAGACCCTCGTCCAGGTTTCACAGGGACCCAAGGCCTTAGCCACTGGTGAGGGTTAGGTTGAGGGATAGGCTTAGTTTTAGGGTTAGGGTTAGCCTTTGACAACGGGGAGAGAGTGGTGTCAAGTCCGAGAAAATCATTTTGCGCTCCTGGGGCACCTTCACCGGGCCCCAGGGCCTTCCCCACTGGACCACCTCCTGCTTTTGACACCGGCCCCAACCCACTCTTCCCTTGACCCCTTCCCGCAGGTCAGCTAAGGGGCCGGCCAAGCCGCCGGACCCCCTCTTTAGGTCTCTGCCGCCGGCAGACCCGCCTGCTGGTCACCCGTGTCCCTGCCCGCGACCCTCTCTCCTGCTTACCTCACAACTTCAGGCTGTTCACCTGGCCCCGCCCCCTTGATCCAGTGACCGCCTCCAGCTGCTCACCTGGCCCCGCCCCCGCCTTGACTTGACCTGGCTCATCTGTGGGCCTGGGCCCGCCTCCTCGTTCCGGAAACCACGCCCCTGGTCCATTCGACCAATGAGCGAGCAGCACCAGCCTGTCTGACCTGCTCCCAAACACAGAGGAATAGCCCCCACCACTGGGATGTAAAGGCACATAGCCCTCTGCTCACAGGGTGCCTCCCAGGTCCCCAAGCGTGGGCAGACCAGCTAGCCCTCCCTTCAGGACACCCAGGGTCCTCCATGAGCCTCGGGGCCGGCCCTCTAACCCCCCCGCCCCGGCCCACATCGCTCCCACCAAAGGGCAGCTCAGAGCCGAGCGTCCTGGGACGCCCAGAGGCCTGCCTATGGGCTTTGACAACCGGGAGAGAGCTGTGTCAAGTCCGAGAAATTATCACTTTCCACTCTGGGGGCACCTCCCCGGCCCCTCCGGAGGTTCTGACTGGTCTGGTGGAACAGCCCCGGGGGCCTGCTTTCCGCCCCATTCGCCTGGAACGCCCTGCCCTGAGGACAAGGGTCCCTCTTGCTGGCATCCAGTCTGAAGCTCAGGCAGGTGAGGCTTTTGTGGGCACTTGAGACCCTCGTCCAGGTTTCACAGGGCCCCAGGGCCTGAGCCACTGGTGAGGGTTAGGTTGAGGGATAGGCTTAGTTTTAGGGTTAGGGTTAGCCTTTGACAACGGGGAGAGAGCTGTGTCAAGTCCGAGAAAATCACTTTGCGCTCCTGGGGCACCTTCACCGGGCCACAGGGCCTTCCCCACTGGACCACCTCCAGCTTTTGACACCGGCCCCAACCCACTCTTCCCTTGACCGCTTCCCGCAGGTCAGCTAAGGGGCCGGCCAAGCCGCCGGGCCCCCTCTTTAGGTCCCTGCCGCCGGCAGACCCGCCTGCTGGTCACCCGTGTCCCTGCCCGCGACCCTCTCTCCTGCTTACCTCACCACTTCAGGCTGTTCAACTGGCCCCGCCCCCTTGATCCCGTGAACCGCCTCCAGCTGCTCACCTGGCCCCGCCCCCTCCTTGACTTTACAGGCTCAGCTGTGGGCCTGGGCCCGCCTCCTGGTTCCGGAAACCACGCCCCTGGTCCATTCGACCAATGAGCGAGCAGCACCAGCCAGTCTGCCCTGCTCCCAAACACAGAGGAATAGCCCCCACCACTGGGATGTAAAGACACATAGCCCTCTGCTCACAGGGTGCCTCCCAGGTCCCCAAGCGTGCGCAGACCAGCCAGCCCTCCCTTCAGGACACCCAGGGGCCTCCATGAGCCTCGGGGACGGCCCTCTAACCCCCCCGCCCCGGCCCCCATTGCTCCCACCAAAGGGCAGCTCAGAGCAGAGTGTCCTGGGACGCCCAGAGCCCTGCCTGTGGGCTTTGACAACCGGGAGAGAGCTGTGTCAAGTCCGAGAAATTATCACTTTCCACTCTGGGGGCACCTCCCCGGCCCCTCCGGAGGTTCTGACTGGTCTGGTGGAACAGCCCCGGGGGCCGGCTTTCCGCACCATTCGCCTGGAACGCCCTGCCCTGAGGACAAGGGTCCCTCTTGCTGGCATCCAGTCTGAAGCTCAGGCAGGTGAGGCTTTTGTGGGCACTTGAGACCCTCGTCCAGATTTCACAGGGCCCCAAGGCCTTAGCCACTGGTGAGGGTTAGGTTGAGGGATAGGCTTAGTTTTAGGGTTACGGTGAGCCTTTGACAACCGGGAGAGAGCTGTGTCAAGTCCGAGAAAATCACTTTGCGCTCCTGGGGCACCTTCACCGGGCCCCAGGGCCTTCCCCACTGGACCACCTCCAGCTTTTGACACCGGCCCCAACCCACTCTTCCCTTGACCGCTTCCCGCAGGTCAGCTAAGGGGCCGGCCAAGCCGCCGGGCCCCCTCTTTAGGGCCCTGCCGCCGGCAGACCCTTCTGCTGGTCACCCGTGTCCCTGCCTGCGACCCTCTCTCCTGCTTACCTCACCACTTCAGGCTGTTCAACTGGCCCCGACCCCGTGATCCCGTGACCGCCTCCAGCTGCTCACCTGGCCCCGCCCCCTCCTTGACTTGACCTGGCTCAGCTGTGGGCCTGGGCCCGCCTCCTGGTTCCGGAAACCACGCCCCTGGTCCATTCGACCAATAAGCGATCAGCACCAGCCAGCCTGCCCTGCTCCCAAACACAGAGGAATAGCCCCACCACTGGGATGTAAAGGCACATAGCCCTCTGCTCACAGGGTGCCTCCCAGGTCCCCAAGCGTGGGCAGACCAGCCAGCCCTCCCTTCAGGACACCCAGGGGCCTCCAAGAGCCTCGGGGCCGGCCCTCTAACCCCCCCGGCCCGGCCCCCATCGCTCCCACCAAAGGGCAGCTCAGAGCAGAGTGTCCTGGGATGCCCAGAGCCCTGCCTATGGGCTTTGACAACCGGGAGAGAGCTGTGTCAAGTCCGAGAAATTATCACTTTCCACTCTGGGGGCACCGCCCCGCCCCCTCCGGAGGTTCTGACTGGTCTAGTGGCCCGGCCGCGGGGGCCTGCTTTCCGCCCCATTCGCCTGGAACGCCCTGCCCTGAGGACAAGGGTCCCTATTGCTGGAATCCAGTCTGAAGCTCAGGCAGGTGTTGCTTTTGTGGGCACTTGAGACAATCGTCCAGGTTTCACAGGGCCCCAGGGCCTTAGCCACTGGTGAGGGTTAGGTTGAGGGATAGGCTTAGTTTTAGGGTAAGGGATAGCCTTTGACAACGGGGAGAGAGCTGTGTCAAGTCCGAGAAAATCATTTTGCGCTCCTGGGGCACCTTCACCGGGCCCCAGGGCCTTCCCCACTGGACCACCTCCAGCTTTTGACACCGGCCCCAACCCACTCTTCCCTTGACCGCTTCCCGCAGGTCAGCTAAGGGGCCGGCCAAGCCGCCGGGCCCCCTCTTTAGGTCCCTGCCGCCGGCAGACCCGCCTGCTGGTCACCCGTGTCCCTGCCCGCGACCCTCTCTCCTGCTTACCTCACCACTTCAGGCTGTTCACCTGGCCCCGCCCCCTTGATCCAGTGACCGCCTCCAGCTGCTCACCTGGCCCCGCCCCCGCCTTGACTTGACCTGGCTCATCTGTGGGCCTGGGCCCGCCTCCTCGTTCCGGAAACCACGCCCCTGGTCCATTCGACCAATGAGGGAGCAGCACCAGCCAGTCTGACCTGCTCCCAAACACAGAGGAATAGCCCCCACCAGTGGGATGTAAAGGCACATAGCCCTCTGCTCACAGGGTGCCTCCCAGGTCCCCAAGCGTGTGCAGACCAGCCAGCCCTCCCTTCAGGACACCCAGGGTCCTCCATGAGCCTCGGGGCCAACCCTCTAACTCCCCCGCCCCGGCCCACATCGCTCCCACCAAAGGGCAGCTCAGAGCCGAGTGTCCTGGGACCCCCAGAGCCCTGCCTATGGGCTTTGACAACCGGGAGAAAGCTGTGTCAAGTCCGAGAAATTATCACTTTCCACTCTGAGGGCACCTCCCCGGCCCCTCCGGAGGTTCTGACTGGTCTGGTGGAACAGCCCCGGGGGCCTGCTTTCCGCCCCATTCGCCTGGAACGCCCTGCCCTGAGGACAAGGGTCCCTCTTGCTGGCATCCAGTCTGAAGCTCAGGCAGGTGAGGCTTTTGTGGGCACTTGCGACCCTCGTCCAGGTTTCACAGGGCCCCAGGTCCTTAGCCACTGGTGAGGGTTAGGTTGAGGGATAGGCTTAGTTTTAGGGTTAGGGTTAGCCTTTGACAACGGGGAGAGAGCTGTGTCAAGTCCGAGAAAATCACTTTGCGCTCCTGGGGCACCTTCACCGGGCCACAGGGCCTTCCCCACTGGACCACCTCCAGCTTTTGACACCGGCCCCAACCCACTCTTCCCTTGACCGCTTCCCGCAGGTCAGCTAAGGGGCCGGCCAAGCCGCCGGGCCCCCTCTTTAGGTCCCTGCCGCCGGCAGACCCGCCTGCTGGTCACCCGTGTCCCTGCCCGCGACCCTCTCTCCTGCTTACCTCACCACTTCAGGCTGTTCAACTGGCCCCGCCCCCTTGATCCCGTGACCGCCTCCAGCTGCTCACCTGGCCCTGCAACCTCCTTGACTTTACAGGCTCAGCTGTGGGCCTGGGCCCGCCTCCTGGTTCCGGAAACCACGCCCCTGGTCCATTCGACCAATGAGCGAGCAGCACCAGCCAGTCTGCCCTGCTCCCAAACACAGAGGAATAGCCCCCACCACTGGGATGTAAAGACACATAGCCCTCTGCTCACAGGGTGCCTCCCAGGTCCCCAAGCGTGCGCAGACCAGCCAGCCCTCCCTTCAGGACACCCAGGGGCCTCCATGAGCCTCGGGGACGGCCCTCTAACCCCCCTGCCCCGGCCCCCATCGCTCCCACCAATGGGCAGCTCAGAGCAGAGTGTCCTGGGACGCCCAGAGCCCTGCCTATGGGCTTTGACAACCGGGAGAGAGCTGTGTCAAGTCCGAGAAATTATCACGTTCCACTCTGGGGGCACCTCCCCGGCCCCTCCGGAGGTTTTGACTGGTCTGGTGGAACAGCCCCGGGGGCCGGCTTTCCGCACCATTCGCCTGGAACGCCTTGCCCTGAGGACAAGGGTCCCTCTTGCTGGAATCCAGTCTGAAGCTCAGGCAGGTGAGGCTTTTGTGGGCACTTGAGACCCTCGTCCAGATTTCACAGGGCCCCAAGGCCTTAGCCACTGGTGAGGGTTAGGTTGAGGGATCGGCTTAGTTTTAGGGTTACGGTGAGCCTTTGACAACCGGGAGAGAGCTGTGTCAAGTCCGAGAAAATCACTTTGCGCTCCTGGGGCACCTTCACCGGGCCCCAGGGCCTTCCCCACTGGACCACCTCCAGCTTTTGACACTGGCCCCAACCCACTCTTCCCTTGACCGCTTCCCGCAGGTCAGCTAAGGGGCCGGCCAAGACGCCGGGCCCCCTCTTTAGGTCCCTGCCGCCGGCAGACCCGCCTGCTGGTCACCCGTGTCCCTGCCCGCGACCCTCTCTCCTGCTTACCTCACCACTTCAGGCTGTTCACCTGGCCCCGCCCCCGTGATCCAGTGACCGCCTCCAGCTGCTCACCTGGCCCCGCCCCCGCCTTGACTTTAAATGGCTCAGCTGGGGCCTGGGCCCGCCTCCTGGTTCCGGAAACCACGCCCCTGGTCCATTCGACCAATGAGCGAGCAGCACCAGCCAGTCGGCCCTGCTCCCAAACACAAAGGAATAGCCCCCACCAATGGGATGTAAAGGCACATAGCCCTCTGCTCACAGGGTGCCTCCCAGGTCCCCAAGCGTGTGCAGACCATCCAGCCCTCCCTTCAGGACACCCAAGGGCCTCCATGAGCCTCGGGGCCGGCCCTCTAACCCCCCCGCCCCGGCCCCCATCGCTCCCACCAAAGGGCAGCTCAGAGCAGAGTGTCCTGGGACGCCCAGAGCCCTGCCTATGGGCTTTGACAACCGGGAGAGAGCTGTGTCAAGTCCGAGAAATTATCACTTTCCACTCTGGGGGCACCTCCCCGGCCCTCCGGAGGATCTGACTGGTCTGGTGGCACGGCCCCGGGGGCCGGCTTTCCGCCCCATTCGCCTGGAACGCCCTGCCCTGAGGACAAGGGTCCCTCTTGCTGGCATCCAGTCTGAAGCTCAGGCAGGTGAGGCTTTTGTGGGCACTTGAGACCCTCGTCCAGGTTTCACAGGGACCCAAGGCCTTAGCCACTGGTGAGGGTTAGGTTGAGGGATAGGCTTAGTTTTAGGGTTAGGGTTAGCCTTTGACAACGGGGAGAGAGTGGTGTCAAGTCCGAGAAAATCATTTTGCGCTCCTGGGGCACCTTCACCGGGCCCCAGGGCCTTCCCCACTGGACCACCTCCTGCTTTTGACACCGGCCCCAACCCACTCTTCCCTTGACCCCTTCCCGCAGGTCAGCTAAGGGGCCGGCCAAGCCGCCGGACCCCCTCTTTAGGTCCCTGCCGCCGGCAGACCCGCCTGCTGGTCACCCGTGTCCCTGCCCGCGACCCTCTCTCCTGCTTACCTCACAACTTCAGGCTGTTCACCTGGCCCCGCCCCCTTGATCCAGTGACCGCCTCCAGCTGCTCACCTGGCCCCGCCCCCGCCTTGACTTGACCTGGCTCATCTGTGGGCCTGGGCCCGCCTCCTCGTTCCGGAAACCACGCCCCTGGTCCATTCGACCAATGAGCGAGCAGCACCAGCCTGTCTGACCTGCTCCCAAACACAGAGGAATAGCCCCCACCACTGGGATGTAAAGGCACATAGCCCTCTGCTCACAGGGTGCCTCCCAGGTCCCCAAGCGTGGGCAGACCAGCTAGCCCTCCCTTCAGGACACCCAGGGTCCTCCATGAGCCTCGGGGCCGGCCCTCTAACCCCCCCGCCCCGGCCCACATCGCTCCCACCAAAGGGCAGCTCAGAGCCGAGCGTCCTGGGACGCCCAGAGGCCTGCCTATGGGCTTTGACAACCGGGAGAGAGCTGTGTCAAGTCCGAGAAATTATCACTTTCCACTCTGGGGGCACCTCCCCGGCCCCTCCGGAGGTTCTGACTGGTCTGGTGGAACAGCCCCGGGGGCCTGCTTTCCGCCCCATTCGCCTGGAACGCCCTGCCCTGAGGACAAGGGTCCCTCTTGCTGGCATCCAGTCTGAAGCTCAGGCAGGTGAGGCTTTTGTGGGCACTTGAGACCCTCGTCCAGGTTTCACAGGGCCCCAGGGCCTGAGCCACTGGTGAGGGTTAGGTTGAGGGATAGGCTTAGTTTTAGGGTTAGGGTTAGCCTTTGACAACGGGGAGAGAGCTGTGTCAAGTCCGAGAAAATCACTTTGCGCTCCTGGGGCACCTTCACCGGGCCACAGGGCCTTCCCCACTGGACCACCTCCAGCTTTTGACACCGGCCCCAACCCACTCTTCCCTTGACCGCTTCCCGCAGGTCAGCTAAGGGGCCGGCCAAGCCGCCGGGCCCCCTCTTTAGGTCCCTGCCGCCGGCAGACCCGCCTGCTGGTCACCCGTGTCCCTGCCCGCGACCCTCTCTCCTGCTTACCTCACCACTTCAGGCTGTTCAACTGGCCCCGCCCCCTTGATCCCGTGAACCGCCTCCAGCTGCTCACCTGGCCCCGCCCCCTCCTTGACTTTACAGGCTCAGCTGTGGGCCTGGGCCCGCCTCCTGGTTCCGGAAACCACGCCCCTGGTCCATTCGACCAATGAGCGAGCAGCACCAGCCAGTCTGCCCTGCTCCCAAACACAGAGGAATAGCCCCCACCACTGGGATGTAAAGACACATAGCCCTCTGCTCACAGGGTGCCTCCCAGGTCCCCAAGCGTGCGCAGACCAGCCAGCCCTCCCTTCAGGACACCCAGGGGCCTCCATGAGCCTCGGGGACGGCCCTCTAACCCCCCCGCCCCGGCCCCCATTGCTCCCACCAAAGGGCAGCTCAGAGCAGAGTGTCCTGGGACGCCCAGAGCCCTGCCTGTGGGCTTTGACAACCGGGAGAGAGCTGTGTCAAGTCCGAGAAATTATCACTTTCCACTCTGGGGGCACCTCCCCGGCCCCTCCGGAGGTTCTGACTGGTCTGGTGGAACAGCCCCGGGGGCCGGCTTTCCGCACCATTCGCCTGGAACGCCCTGCCCTGAGGACAAGGGTCCCTCTTGCTGGCATCCAGTCTGAAGCTCAGGCAGGTGAGGCTTTTGTGGGCACTTGAGACCCTCGTCCAGATTTCACAGGGCCCCAAGGCCTTAGCCACTGGTGAGGGTTAGGTTGAGGGATAGGCTTAGTTTTAGGGTTACGGTGAGCCTTTGACAACCGGGAGAGAGCTGTGTCAAGTCCGAGAAAATCACTTTGCGCTCCTGGGGCACCTTCACCGGGCCCCAGGGCCTTCCCCACTGGACCACCTCCAGCTTTTGACACCGGCCCCAACCCACTCTTCCCTTGACCGCTTCCCGCAGGTCAGCTAAGGGGCCGGCCAAGCCGCCGGGCCCCCTCTTTAGGGCCCTGCCGCCGGCAGACCCTTCTGCTGGTCACCCGTGTCCCTGCCTGCGACCCTCTCTCCTGCTTACCTCACCACTTCAGGCTGTTCAACTGGCCCCGACCCCGTGATCCCGTGACCGCCTCCAGCTGCTCACCTGGCCCCGCCCCCTCCTTGACTTGACCTGGCTCAGCTGTGGGCCTGGGCCCGCCTCCTGGTTCCGGAAACCACGCCCCTGGTCCATTCGACCAATAAGCGATCAGCACCAGCCAGCCTGCCCTGCTCCCAAACACAGAGGAATAGCCCCACCACTGGGATGTAAAGGCACATAGCCCTCTGCTCACAGGGTGCCTCCCAGGTCCCCAAGCGTGGGCAGACCAGCCAGCCCTCCCTTCAGGACACCCAGGGGCCTCCAAGAGCCTCGGGGCCGGCCCTCTAACCCCCCCGGCCCGGCCCCCATCGCTCCCACCAAAGGGCAGCTCAGAGCAGAGTGTCCTGGGATGCCCAGAGCCCTGCCTATGGGCTTTGACAACCGGGAGAGAGCTGTGTCAAGTCCGAGAAATTATCACTTTCCACTCTGGGGGCACCGCCCCGCCCCCTCCGGAGGTTCTGACTGGTCTAGTGGCCCGGCCGCGGGGGCCTGCTTTCCGCCCCATTCGCCTGGAACGCCCTGCCCTGAGGACAAGGGTCCCTATTGCTGGAATCCAGTCTGAAGCTCAGGCAGGTGTTGCTTTTGTGGGCACTTGAGACAATCGTCCAGGTTTCACAGGGCCCCAGGGCCTTAGCCACTGGTGAGGGTTAGGTTGAGGGATAGGCTTAGTTTTAGGGTAAGGGATAGCCTTTGACAACGGGGAGAGAGCTGTGTCAAGTCCGAGAAAATCATTTTGCGCTCCTGGGGCACCTTCACCGGGCCCCAGGGCCTTCCCCACTGGACCACCTCCAGCTTTTGACACCGGCCCCAACCCACTCTTCCCTTGACCGCTTCCCGCAGGTCAGCTAAGGGGCCGGCCAAGCCGCCGGGCCCCCTCTTTAGGTCCCTGCCGCCGGCAGACCCGCCTGCTGGTCACCCGTGTCCCTGCCCGCGACCCTCTCTCCTGCTTACCTCACCACTTCAGGCTGTTCACCTGGCCCCGCCCCCTTGATCCAGTGACCGCCTCCAGCTGCTCACCTGGCCCCGCCCCCGCCTTGACTTGACCTGGCTCATCTGTGGGCCTGGGCCCGCCTCCTCGTTCCGGAAACCACGCCCCTGGTCCATTCGACCAATGAGGGAGCAGCACCAGCCAGTCTGACCTGCTCCCAAACACAGAGGAATAGCCCCCACCAGTGGGATGTAAAGGCACATAGCCCTCTGCTCACAGGGTGCCTCCCAGGTCCCCAAGCGTGTGCAGACCAGCCAGCCCTCCCTTCAGGACACCCAGGGTCCTCCATGAGCCTCGGGGCCAACCCTCTAACTCCCCCGCCCCGGCCCACATCGCTCCCACCAAAGGGCAGCTCAGAGCCGAGTGTCCTGGGACCCCCAGAGCCCTGCCTATGGGCTTTGACAACCGGGAGAAAGCTGTGTCAAGTCCGAGAAATTATCACTTTCCACTCTGAGGGCACCTCCCCGGCCCCTCCGGAGGTTCTGACTGGTCTGGTGGAACAGCCCCGGGGGCCTGCTTTCCGCCCCATTCGCCTGGAACGCCCTGCCCTGAGGACAAGGGTCCCTCTTGCTGGCATCCAGTCTGAAGCTCAGGCAGGTGAGGCTTTTGTGGGCACTTGCGACCCTCGTCCAGGTTTCACAGGGCCCCAGGTCCTTAGCCACTGGTGAGGGTTAGGTTGAGGGATAGGCTTAGTTTTAGGGTTAGGGTTAGCCTTTGACAACGGGGAGAGAGCTGTGTCAAGTCCGAGAAAATCACTTTGCGCTCCTGGGGCACCTTCACCGGGCCACAGGGCCTTCCCCACTGGACCACCTCCAGCTTTTGACACCGGCCCCAACCCACTCTTCCCTTGACCGCTTCCCGCAGGTCAGCTAAGGGGCCGGCCAAGCCGCCGGGCCCCCTCTTTAGGTCCCTGCCGCCGGCAGACCCGCCTGCTGGTCACCCGTGTCCCTGCCCGCGACCCTCTCTCCTGCTTACCTCACCACTTCAGGCTGTTCAACTGGCCCCGCCCCCTTGATCCCGTGACCGCCTCCAGCTGCTCACCTGGCCCTGCAACCTCCTTGACTTTACAGGCTCAGCTGTGGGCCTGGGCCCGCCTCCTGGTTCCGGAAACCACGCCCCTGGTCCATTCGACCAATGAGCGAGCAGCACCAGCCAGTCTGCCCTGCTCCCAAACACAGAGGAATAGCCCCCACCACTGGGATGTAAAGACACATAGCCCTCTGCTCACAGGGTGCCTCCCAGGTCCCCAAGCGTGCGCAGACCAGCCAGCCCTCCCTTCAGGACACCCAGGGGCCTCCATGAGCCTCGGGGACGGCCCTCTAACCCCCCTGCCCCGGCCCCCATCGCTCCCACCAATGGGCAGCTCAGAGCAGAGTGTCCTGGGACGCCCAGAGCCCTGCCTATGGGCTTTGACAACCGGGAGAGAGCTGTGTCAAGTCCGAGAAATTATCACGTTCCACTCTGGGGGCACCTCCCCGGCCCCTCCGGAGGTTTTGACTGGTCTGGTGGAACAGCCCCGGGGGCCGGCTTTCCGCACCATTCGCCTGGAACGCCTTGCCCTGAGGACAAGGGTCCCTCTTGCTGGAATCCAGTCTGAAGCTCAGGCAGGTGAGGCTTTTGTGGGCACTTGAGACCCTCGTCCAGATTTCACAGGGCCCCAAGGCCTTAGCCACTGGTGAGGGTTAGGTTGAGGGATCGGCTTAGTTTTAGGGTTACGGTGAGCCTTTGACAACCGGGAGAGAGCTGTGTCAAGTCCGAGAAAATCACTTTGCGCTCCTGGGGCACCTTCACCGGGCCCCAGGGCCTTCCCCACTGGACCACCTCCAGCTTTTGACACTGGCCCCAACCCACTCTTCCCTTGACCGCTTCCCGCAGGTCAGCTAAGGGGCCGGCCAAGACGCCGGGCCCCCTCTTTAGGTCCCTGCCGCCGGCAGACCCGCCTGCTGGTCACCCGTGTCCCTGCCCGCGACCCTCTCTCCTGCTTACCTCACCACTTCAGGCTGTTCACCTGGCCCCGCCCCCGTGATCCAGTGACCGCCTCCAGCTGCTCACCTGGCCCCGCCCCCGCCTTGACTTTAAATGGCTCAGCTGGGGCCTGGGCCCGCCTCCTGGTTCCGGAAACCACGCCCCTGGTCCATTCGACCAATGAGCGAGCAGCACCAGCCAGTCGGCCCTGCTCCCAAACACAAAGGAATAGCCCCCACCAATGGGATGTAAAGGCACATAGCCCTCTGCTCACAGGGTGCCTCCCAGGTCCCCAAGCGTGTGCAGACCATCCAGCCCTCCCTTCAGGACACCCAAGGGCCTCCATGAGCCTCGGGGCCGGCCCTCTAACCCCCCCGCCCCGGCCCCCATCGCTCCCACCAAAGGGCAGCTCAGAGCAGAGTGTCCTGGGACGCCCAGAGCCCTGCCTATGGGCTTTGACAACCGGGAGAGAGCTGTGTCAAGTCCGAGAAATTATCACTTTCCACTCTGGGGGCACCTCCCCGGCCCTCCGGAGGTTCTGACTGGTCTGGTGGCCCGGCCCCGGGGGCCGGCTTTCCGCCCCATTCGCCTGGAACGCCCTGCCCTGAGGACAAGGGTCCCTCTTGCTGGCATCCAGTCTGAAGCTCAGGCAGGTGAGGCTTTTGTGGGCACTTGAGACCCTCGTCCAGGTTTCACCGGGCCCCAAGGCCTTAGCCACTGGTGAGGGTTAGGTTGAGGGATAGGCTTAGTTTTAGGGTTAGGGTTAGCCTTTGACAACGGGGAGAGAGCGGTGTCAAGTCCGAGAAAATCATTTTGCGCTCCTGGGGCACCTTCACCGGGCCCCAGGGCCTTCCCCACTGGACCACCTCCTGCTTTTGACACCGGCCCCAACCCACTCTTCCCTTGACCCCTTCCCGCAGGTCAGCTAAGGGGCCGGCCAAGCCGCCGGACCCCCTCTTTAGGTCCCTGCCGCCGGCAGACCCGCCTGCTGGTCACCCGTGTCCCTGCCCGCGACCCTCTCTCCTGCTTACCTCACTACTTCAGGCTGTTCACCTGGCCCCGCCCCCTTGATCCAGTGACCGCCTCCAGCTGCTCACCTGGCCCCGCCCCCGCCTTGACTTGACCTGGCTCATCTGTGGGCCTGGGCCCGCCTCCTGGTTCCGGAAACCACGCCCCTGGTCCATTCGACCAATAAGCGATCAGCACCAGCCAGCCTGCCCTGCTCCCAAACACAGAGGAATAGCCCCACCACTGGGATGTAAAGGCACATAGCCCTCTGCTCACAGGGTGCCTCCCAGGTCCCCAAGCGTGGGCAGACCAGCCAGCCCTCCCTTCAGGACACCCAGGGGCCTCCAAGAGCCTCGGGGCCGGCCCTCTAACCCCCCCGGCCCGGCCCCCATCGCTCCCACCAAAGGGCAGCTCAGAGCAGAGTGTCCTGGGATGCCCAGAGCCCTGCCTATGGGCTTTGACAACAGGGAGAGAGCTGTGTCAAGTCCGAGAAATTATCACTTTCCACTCTGGGGGCACCTCCCCGGCCCCTCCGGAGGTTCTGACTGGTCTAGTGGCCCGGCCGCGGGGGCCTGCTTTCCGCCCCATTCGCCTGGAACGCCCTGCCCTGAGGACAAGGGTCCCTCTTGCTGGAATCCAGTCTGAAGCTCAGGCAGGTGAGGCTTTTGTGGGCACTTGAGACAATCGTCCAGGTTTCACAGGGCCCCAGGGCCTTAGCCACTGGTGAGGGTTAGGTTGAGGGATAGGCTTAGTTTTAGGGTAAGGGATAGCCTTTGACAACGGGGAGAGAGCTGTGTCAAGTCCGAGAAAATCACTTTGCGCTCCTGGGGCACCTTCACCGTGCCCCAGGGCCTTCCCCACTGGACCACCTCCAGCTTTTGACACCGGCCCCAACCCACTCTTCCCTTGACCGCTTCCCGCAGGTCAGCTAAGGGGCCGGCCAAGCCGCCGGGCCCCCTCTTTAGGTCCCTGCCGCCGCCCAACCCGCCTGCTGTTCACCCCTGTCCCTGCCCGAGACCCTCTCTCCTGCTTACCTCACCACTTCAGGCTGTTCACCTGGCCCCGCCCCCTTGATCCCGTGACCGCCTCCAGCTGCTCACCTGGCCCCGCCCCGGCCTTGACTTGACCAGGCTCAGCTGTGGGCCTGGGCCCGCCTCCTGGTTCCGGAAACCACGCCCCTGGTCCATTCGACCAATGAGCGAGCAGCACCAGCCAGTCTGCCCTGCTCCCAAACACAGAGGAATAGCCCCCACCACTGGGATGTAAAGGCACATAGCCCTCTGCTCACAGGGTGCCTCCCAGGTCCCCAAGCGTTGGCAGACCAGCCAGCCCTCCCTTCAGGACACCCAGGTTCCTCCATGAGCCTCGGGGCCGGCCCTCTAACCCCCCCACCCCGGCCCCCATTGCTCCCACCAAAGGGCAGCTCAGAGCAGAGTGTCCTGGGACGCCCAGAGCCCTGCCTATGGGCTTTGACAACTGGGAGAGAGCTGTGTCAAGTCCGAGAAATCATCACTTTCCACTCTGGGGGCACCTCCCCGGCCCCTCCGGAGGTTCTGACTGGTCTGGTGGCCCGGCCCCGGGGGCCTGCTTTCCGCCCCATTCGCCTGGAACGCCCTGCCCTGAGGACAAGGGTCCCTCTTGCTGGCATCCAGTTTGAAGCTCAGGCAGGTGAGGCTTTTGTGGGCACTTGAGACCCTCGTCCAGGTTTCACAGGGCCCCAGGGCCTTAGCCACTGGTGAGGGTTAGGTTGAGGGATAGGCTTAGTTTTAGGGTTAGGGTTAGCCTTTGACAACGGGGAGAGAGCTGTATCAAGTCCGAGAAAATCACTTGGCGCTCCTGGGGCACCTTCACCGGGCCCCAGGGCCTTCCCCACTGGACCACCTCCAGCTTTTGACACCGGCCCCAACCCACTCTTCCCTTGACCGCTTCCCGCAGGTCAGCTAAGGGGCCGGCCAAGCCGCCGGGCCCCCTCTTTAGGTCCCTGCCGCCGGCAGACCCGCCTGCTGGTCACCTGTGTCCCTGCCCGCGACCCTCTCTCCTGCTTACCTCACCACTTCAGGCTGTTCACCTGGCCCCGCCCCCTTGATCCAGTGACCGCCTCCAGCTGCTCACCTGGCCCCGCCCCCGCCTTGACTTGACCTGGCTCAGCTGTGGGCCTGGGCCCGCCTCCTGGTTCCGGAAACCACGCCCCTGGTCCATTCGACCAATGAGCGAGCAGCACCAGCGAGTCTGCCCTGCTCCCAAACACAGAGGAATAGCCCTCACCACTGGGATGTAAAGGCACATAGCCCTCTGCTCACAGGGTGCCTCCCAGGTCCCCAAGCGTGGGCAGACCAGCCAGCCCTCCCTTCAGGACACCCAGGGTCCTCCATGAGCCTCGGGGCCGGCCCTCTAACCCCCCCGCCCCGGCCCACATCGCTCCCACCAAAGGGCAGCTCAGAGCCGAGTGTCCTGGGACGCCCAGAGCCCTGCCTATGGGCTTTGACAACCGGGAGAGAGCTGTGTCAAGTCCGAGAAATTATCACTTTCCACTCTGGCGGCACCTCCCCGGCCCCTCCGGAGGTTCTGACTGGTCTGGTGGAACAGCCCCGGGGGCCTGCTTTCTGCCCCATTCGCCTGGAACGCCCTGCCCTGAGGACAAGGGTTCCTCTTGCTGGCATCCAGTTTGAAGCTCAGGCAGGTGAGGCTTTTGTGGGCACTTGAGACCCTCGTCCAGGTTTCACAGGGCCCCAGGGCCTTAGCCACTGGTGAGGGTTAGGTTGAGGGATAGGCTTAGTTTTAGGGTTAGGGTTAGCCTTTGACAACGGGGAGAGAGCTGTATCATGTCCGAGAAAATCACTTGGCGCTCCTGGGGCACCTTCACCGGGCCCCAGGGCCTTCCCCACTGGACCACCTCCAGCTTTTGACACCGGCCACAACCCACTCTTCCCTTGACCGCTTCCCGCAGGTCAGCTAAGGGGCCGGCCAAGCCGCCGGGCCCCCTCTTTAGGTCCCTGCCGCCAGCAGACCCGCCTGCTGGTCACCTGTGTCCCTGCCCGCGACCCTCTCTCCTGCTTACCTCACCACTTCAGGCTGTTCACCTGGCCCCGCCCCCTTGATCCAGTGACCGCCTCCAGCTGCTCACCTGGCCCCGCCCCCGCCTTGACTTGACCTGGCTCAGCTGTGGGCCTGGGCCCGCCTCCTGGTTCCGGAAACCACGCCCCTGGTCCATTCAACCAATGAGCGAGCAGCACCAGCCAGTCTGCCCTGCTCCCAAACACGGAGGAATAGCCCCCACCACTGGGATGTAAAGGCACATAGCCCTCTGCTCACAGGGTGCCTCCCAGGTCCCCAAGCGTGGGCAGACCAGCCAGCCCTCCCTTCAGGACACCCAGGGTTCTCCATGAGCCTCAGGGCCGGCCCTCTAACCCCCCCGCCCCGGCCCACATCGCTCCCACCAAAGGGCAGCTCAGAGCCGAGTGTCCTGGGACGCCCAGAGCCCTGCCTATGGGCTTTGACAACCGGGAGAGAGCTGTGTCAAGTCCGAGAAATTATCACTTTCCACTCTGCCGGCACCTCCCCGGCCCCTCCGGAGGTTCTGACTGGTCTGGTGGAACAGCCCCGGGGGCCTGCTTTCTGCCCCATTCGCCTGGAACGCCCTGCCCTGAGGACAAGGGTCCCTCTTGCTGGCATCCAGTCTGAAGCTCAGGCAGGTGAGGCTTTTGTGGGCACTTGAGACCCTTGTCCAGGTTTCACAGGTCCCCAGGGCCTTAGCCACTGGTGAGGGTTAGGTTGAGGGATAGGCTTAGTTTTAGGGTTAGGGTTAGCCTTTGACAACGGGGAGAGAGCTGTGTCAAGTCCGAGAAAATCACTTTGTGCTCCTGGGGCACCTGCACCGGGCCACAGGGCCTTCCCCACTGGACCACCTCCAGCTTTTGACACCGGCCCCAACCCACTCTTCCCTTGACCGCTTCCCGCAGGTCAGCTAAGGGGCCGGCCAAGCCGCCGGGCCCCCTCTTTAGGTCCCTGCCGCCGGCAGACCCGCCTGCTGGTCACCCGTGTCCCTGCCCGCGACCCTCTTTCCTGCTTACCTCACCACTTCAGGCTGTTCACCTGGCCCCGCCCCCGTGATCCCGTGACCACCTCCAGCTGCTCACCTGGCCCCGCCCCCGCCTTGACTTTAAATGGCTCAGCTGTGGGCCTGGGCCCGCCTCCTGGTTCCGGAAACCACGCCCCTGGTCCATTCGACCAATGAGCGAGCAGCACCAGCCAGTCGGCCCTGCTCCCAAACACAGAGGAATAGCCCCCACCACTGGGATGTAAAGGCACATAGCCCTCTGCTCACAGGGTGCCTCCCAGGTCCCCAAGCGTCGGCAGACCAGCCAGCCCTCCCTTCAGGACACCCAGGGGCCTCCAGGAGCCTCGGTTCCGGCCCTCTAACCCCCCCGCCCCGGCCCCCATCGCCCCCAACAAAGGGCAGCTCAGAGCAGAGTGTCCTGGGACGCCCAGAGCCCTGCCTATGGGCTTTGACAACCGGGAGAGAGCTGTGTCAAGTCCGAGAAATCATCACTTTCCACTCTGGGGGCAACTCCCCGGCCCCTCCGGAGGTTCTGACTGGTCTGGTGGCCCGGCCCCGGGGGCCTGCTTTCCGCCCCATTCGCCTGGAACGCCCTGCCCTGAGGACAAGGGTTCCTCTTGCTGGCATCCAGTTTGAAGCTCAGGCAGGTGAGGCTTTTGTGGGCACTTGAGACCCTCGTCCAGGTTTCACAGGGCCCCAGGGCCTTAGCCACTGGTGAGGGTTAGGTTGAGGGATAGGCTTAGTTTTAGGGTTAGGGTTAGCCTTTGACAACGGGGAGAGAGCTGTATCAAGTCCGAGAAAATCACTTGGTGCTCCTGGGGCACCTTCACCGGGCCCCAGGGCCTTCCCCACTGGACCACCTCCAGGTTTTGACACCGGCCCCAACCCACTCTTCCCTTGACCGCTTCCCGCAGGTCAGCTAAGGGGCCGGCCAAGCCGCCGGGCCCCCTCTTTAGGTCCCTGCCGCCGGCAGACCCGCCTGCTGGTCACCTGTGTCCCTGCCCGCGACCCTCTCTCCTGCTTACCTCACCACTTCAGGCTGTTCACCTGGCCCCGCCCCCTTGATCCAGTAACCGCCTCCAGCTGCTCACCTGGCCCCGCCCCCGCCTTGACTTGACCTGGCTCAGCTGTGGGCCTGGGCCCGCCTCCTGGTTCCGGAAACCACGCCCCTGGTCCATTCGACCAATGAGCGAGCAGCACCAGCCAGTCTGCCCTGCTCCCAAACACAGAGGAATAGCCCCCAGCACTGGGATGTAAAGGCACATAGCCCTCTGCTCACAGGGTGCCTCCCAGGTCCCCAAGCGTGGGCAGACCAGCCAGCCCTCCCTTCAGGACACCCAGGGGCCTCCAGGAGCCTCGGGGCCGGCCCTCTAACCCCCCCGCCCCGGCCCCCATCGCCCCCAACAAAGGGCAGCTCAGAGCAGAGTGTCCTGGGACGCCCAGAGCCCTGCCTATGGGCTTTGACAACCGGGAGAGAGCTGTGTCACGTCCGAGAAATCATCACTTTCCACTCTGGGGGCACCTCCCCGGCCCCTCCGGAGGTTCTGACTGGTCTGGTGGCCCGGCCCCGGGGGCCTGCTTTCCGCCCCATTCGCCTGGAACGCCCTGCCCTGAGGACAAGGGTTCCTCTTGCTGGCATCCAGTTTGAAGCTCAGGCAGGTGAGGCTTTTGTGGGCACTTGAGACCCTCGTCCAGGTTTCACAGGGCCCCAGGGCCTTAGCCACTGGTGAGGGTTAGGTTGAGGGATAGGCTTAGTTTTAGGGTTAGGGTTAGCCTTTGACAACGGGGAGAGAGCTGTATCAAGTCCGAGAAAATCACTTTGCGCTCCTGGGGCACCTTCACCGGGCCCCAGGGCCTTCCCCACTGGACCACCTCCAGCTTTTGACACCGGCCCCAACCCACTCTTCCCTTGACCGCTTCCCGCAGGTCAGCTAAGGGGCCGGCCAAGCCGCTGGGTCCCCTCTTTAGGTCCCTGCCGCCGGCAGACCCGCCTGCTGGTCACCTGTGTCCCTGCCCGCGACCCTCTCTCCTGCTTACCTCACCACTTCAGGCTGTTCACCTGGCCCCGCCCGCTTGATCCAGTGACCACCTCCAGCTGCTCACCTGGCCCCGCCCCCGCCTTGACTTGACCTGGCTCAGCTGTGGGCCTGGGCCCGCCTCCTGGTTCCGGAAACCACGCCCCTGGTCCATTCGACCAATGAGCGAGCAGCACCAGCCAGTCTGCCCTGCTCCCAAACACAGAGGAATAGCCCCCACCACTGGGATGTAAAGGCACATAGCCCTCTGCTCACAGGGTGCCTCCCAGGTCCCCAAGCGTGGGCAGACCAGCCAGCCCTCACTTCAGGACACCCAGGGTCCTCCATGAGCTCGAGGCCGGCCCTCTAACCCCCCCGCTCCGGCCCACATCGCTCCCACCAAAGGGCAGCTCAGAGCCGAGTGTCCTGGGACGCCCAGAGCCCTGCCTATGGGCTTTGACAACCGGGAGAGAGCTGTGTCAAGTCCCAGAAATTATCACTTTCCACTCTGGCGGCACCTCCCCGGCCCCTCCGGAGGTTCTGACTGGTCTGGTGGAACAGCCCCGGGGGCCTGCTTTCTGCCCCATTCGCCTGGAACGCCCTGCCCTGAGGACAAGGGTCCCTCTTGCTGGAATCCAGTCTGAAGCTCAGGCAGGTGAGGCTTTTGTGGGCACTTGAGACCCTCGTCCAGGTTTCACAGGGCCCCAGGGCCTTAGCCACTGGTGAGGGTTAGGTTGAGGGATATGCTTAGTTTTAGGGTTAGGGTTAGCCTTTGACAACGGGGAGAGAGCTGTATCAAGTCCGAGAAAATCACTTGGCGCTCCTGGGGCACCTTCACCGGGCCCCAGGGCCTTCCCCACTGGACCACCTCCAGCTTTTGACACCGGCCCCAACCCACTCTTCCCTTGACCGCTTCCCGCAGGTCAGCTAAGGGGCCGGCCAAGCCCCTGGGCCCCCTCTTTAGGTCCCTGCCGCCGGCAGACCCGCCTGCTGGTCACCTGTGTCCCTGCCCGCGACCCTCTCTCCTGCTTACCTCACCACTTCAGGCTGTTCACCTGGCCCCGCCCCCGTGATCCCGTGACCACCTCCAGCTGCTCACCTGGCCCCGCCCCCGCCTTGACTTTAAATGGCTCAGCTGTGGGCCTGGGCCCGCCTCCTGGTTCCGGAAACCACGCCCCTGGTCCATTCGACCAATGAGCGAGCAGCACCAGCCAGTCGGCCCTGCTCCCAAACACAGAGGAATAGCCCCCACCACTGGGATGTAAAGGCACATAGCCCTCTGCTCACAGGGTGCCTCCCAGGTCCCCAAGCGTCGGCAGACCAGCCAGCCCTCCCTTCAGGACACCCAGGGGCCTCCAGGAGCCTCGGTTCCGGCCCTCTAACCCCCCCGCCCCGGCCCCCATCGCCCCCAACAAAGGGCAGCTCAGAGCAGAGTGTCCTGGGACACCCAGAGCCCTGCCTATGGGCTTTGACAACCGGGAGAGAGCTGTGTCAAGTCCGAGAAATCATCACTTTCCACTCTGGGGGCAACTCCCCGGCCCCTCCGGAGGTTCTGACTGGTCTGGTGGCCCGGCCCCGGGGGCCTGCTTTCCGCCCCATTCGCCTGGAACGCCCTGCCCTGAGGACAAGGGTTCCTCTTGCTGGCATCCAGTTTGAAGCTCAGGCAGGTGAGGCTTTTGTGGGCACTTGAGACCCTCGTCCAGGTTTCACAGGGCCCCAGGGCCTTAGCCACTGGTGAGGGTTAGGTTGAGGGATAGGCTTAGTTTTAGGGTTAGGGTTAGCCTTTGACAACGGGGAGAGAGCTGTGTCAAGTCCGAGAAAATCACTTTGCGCTCCTGGGGCACCTTCACCGGGCCACAGGGCCTTCCCCACTGGACCACCTCCAGCTTTTGACACCGGCCCCAACCCACTCTTTCCTTGACCGCTTCCCGCAGGTCAGCTAAGGGGCCGGCCAAGCCGCCGGGCCCCCTCTTTAGGTCCCTGCCGCCGGCAGACCCGCCTGCTGGTCACCCGTGTCCCTGCCCGCGACCCTCTCTCCTGCTTACCTCACCACTTCAGGCTGTTCAACTGGCCCCGCCCCCTTGATCCCATGACCGCCTCCAGCTGCTCACCTGGCCCCGCCCCCTCCTTGACTTTACAGGCTCAGCTGTGGGCCTGGGCCCGCCTCCTGGTTCCGGAAACCACGCCCCTGGTCCATTCGACCAATGAGCGAGCAGCACCAGCCAGTCGGCCCTGCTCCCAAACACAAAGGAATAGCCCCCACCACTGGGATGTAAAGGCACATAGCCCTCTGCTCACAGGGTGCCTCCCAGGTCCCCAAGCGTGTGCAGACCATCCAGCCCTCCCTTCAGGACACCCAGGGGCCTCCATGAGCCTCGGGGCCGGCCCTCTAACCCCCCCGCCCCGGCCCCCATCGCTCCCACCAAAGGGCAGCTCAGAGCAGAGTGTCCTGGGACGCCCAGAGCCCTGCCTATGGGCTTTGACAACCGGGAGAGAGCTGTGTCAAGTCCGAGAAATTATCACTTTCCACTCTGGGGGCACCTCCCCGGCCCTCCGGAGGTTCTGACTGGTCTGGTGGCCCGGCCCCGGGGGCCGGCTTTCCGCCCCATTCGCCTGGAACGCCCTGCCCTGAGGACAAGGGTCCCTCTTGCTGGCATCCAGTCTGAAGCTCAGGCAGGTGAGGCTTTTGTGGGCACTTGAGACCCTCGTCCAGGTTTCACAGGGCCCCAAGGGCTTAGCCACTGGTGAGGGTTAGGTTGAGGGATAGGCTTAGTTTTAGGGTTAGGGTTAGCCTTTGACAACGGGGAGAGAGCGGTGTCAAGTCCGAGAAAATCATTTTGCGCTCCTGGGGCACCTTCACCGGGCCCCAGGGCCTTCCCCACTGGACCACCTCCTGCTTTTGACACCGGCCCCAACCCACTCTTCCCTTGACCGCTTCCCGCAGGTCAGCTAAGGGGCCGGCCAAGCCGCCGGGCCCCCTCTTTAGGTCCCTGCCGCCGGCAGACCCGCCTGCTGGTCACCCGTGTCCCTGCCCGCGACCCTCTCTCCTGCTTACCTCACCACTTCAGGCTGTTCAACTGGCCCCGCCCCCTTGATCCCGTGACCGCCTCCAGCTGCTCACCTGGCCCCGCCCTCTCCTTGACTTTACAGGCTCAGCTGTGGGCCTGGGCCCGCCTCCTGGTTCCGGAAACCACGCCCCTGGTCCATTCGACCAATGAGCGAGCAGCACCAGCCAGTCGGCCCTGCTCCCAAACACAAAGGAATAGCCCCCACCACTGGGATGTAAAGGCACATAGCCCTCTGCTCACAGGGTGCCTCCCAGGTCCCCAAGCGTGTGCAGACCATCCAGCCCTCCCTTCAGGACACCCAGGGGCCTCCATGAGCCTCGGGGCCGGCCCTCTAACCCCCCCGCCCCGGCCCCCATCGCTCCCACCAAAGGGCAGCTCAGAGCAGAGTGTCCTGGGACGCCCAGAGCCCTGCCTATGGGCTTTGACAACCGGGAGAGAGCTGTGTCAAGTCCGAGAAATTATCACTTTCCACTCTGGGGGCACCTCCCCGGCCCTCCGGAGGTTCTGACTGGTCTGGTGGCCCGGCCCCGGGGGCCGGCTTTCCGCCCCATTCGCCTGGAACGCCCTGCCCTGAGGACAAGGGTCCCTCTTGCTGGCATCCAGTCTGAAGCTCAGGCAGGTGAGGCTTTTGTGGGCACTTGAGACCCTCGTCCAGGTTTCACAGGGCCCCAAGGGCTTAGCCACTGGTGAGGGTTAGGTTGAGGGATAGGCTTAGTTTTAGGGTTAGGGTTAGCCTTTGACAACGGGGAGAGAGCGGTGTCAAGTCCGAGAAAATCATTTTGCGCTCCTGGGGCACCTTCACCGGGCCCCAGGGCCTTCCCCACTGGACCACCTCCTGCTTTTGACACCGGACCCAACCCACTCTTCCCTTGACCCCTTCCTGCAGGTCAGCTAAGGGGCCGGCCAAGCCGCCGGACCCCCTCTTTAGGTCCCTGCCGCCGGCAGACCCGCCTGCTGGTCACCGGTGTCCCTGCCCGCGACCCTCTCTCCTGCTTACCTCACCACTTTAGGCTGTTCACCTGGCCCCGCCCCCTTGATCCAGTGACCGCCTCCAGCTGCTCACCTGGCCCCGCCCCCGCCTTGACTTGACCTGGCTCATCTGTGGGCCTGGGCCCGCCTCCTCGTTCCGGAAACCACGCCCCTGGTCCATTCGACCAATGAGCGAGCAGCACCAGCCAGTCTGACCTGCTCCCAAACACAGAGGAATAGCCCCCACCACTGGGATGTAAAGGCACATAGCCCTCTGCTCACAGGGTGCCTCCCAGGTCCCGAAGCGTGCGCAGACCAGCCAGCCCTCCCTTCAGGACACCCAGGGGCCTCCATGAGCCTCGGGGACGGCCCTCTAACCCCCCTGCCCCGGCCCCCATCGCTCCCACCAAAGGGCAGCTCAGAGCAGAGTGTCCTGGGACGCCCAGAGCCCTGCCTATGGGCTTTGACAACCGGGAGAGAGCTGTGTCAAGTCCGAGAAATTATCACTTTCCACTCTGGAGGCACCTCCCCGGCCCCTCCGGAGGTTTTGACTGGTCTGGTAGAACAGCCCCGGGGGCCAGCTTTCCGCACCATTCGCCTGGAACGCCTTGCCCTGAGGACAAGGGTCCCTCTTGCTGGCATCCAGTCTGAAGCTCAGGCAGGTGAGGCTTTTGTGGGCACTTGAGACCCTCGTCCAGATTTCACAGGGCCCCAAGGCCTTAGCCACTGGTGAGGGTTAGGTTGAGGGATCGGCTTAGTTTTAGGGTTACGGTGAGCCTTTCACAACCGGGAGAGAGCTGTGTCAAGTCCGAGAAAATCACTTTGCGCTCCTGGGGCACCTTCACCGGGCCCCAGGGCCTTCCCCACTGGACCACCTCCAGCTTTTGACACTGGCCCCAACCCACTCTTCCCTTGACCGCTTCCCGCAGGTCAGCTAAGGGGCCGGCCAAGCCGCCGGGCCCCCTCTTTAGGTCCCTGCCGCCGGCACACCCGCCTGCTGGTCACCCGTGTCCCTGCCCGCGACCCTCTCTCCTGCTTACCTCACCACTTCAGGCTGTTCACCTGGCCCAGCCCCCGTGATCCAGTGACCGCCTCCAGCTGCTCACCTGGCCCCGCCCCCGCCTTGACTTTAAATGGCTCAGCTGTGGGCCTGGGCCCGCCTCCTGGTTCCGGAAACCACGCCCCTGGTCCATTCGACCAATGAGCGAGCAGCACCAGCCAGTTGGCCCTGCTCCCAAACACAAAGGAATAGCCCCCACCACTGGGATGTAAAGGCACATAGCCCTCTGCTCACAGGGTGCCTCCCAGGTCCCCAAGCGTGTGCAGACCATCCAGCCCTCCCTTCAGGACACCCAGGGGCCTCCATGAGCCTCGGGGCCGGCCCTCTAACCCCCCCGCCCCGGCCCCCATCGCTCCCACCAAAGGGCAGCTCAGAGCAGAGTGTCCTGGGACGCCCAGAGCCCTGCCTATGGGCTTTGACAACCGGGAGAGAGCTGTGTCAAGTCCGAGAAATTATCACTTTACACTCTGGGGGCACCTCCCCGGCCCTCCGGAGGATCTGACTGGTCTGGTGGCACGGCCCCGGGGGCCGGCTTTCCGCCCCATTCGCCTGGAACGCCCTGCCCTGAGGACAAGGGTCCCTCTTGCTGGCATCCAGTCTGAAGCTCAGGCAGGTGAGGCTTTTGTGGGCACTTGAGACCCTCGTCCAGGTTTCACAGGGACCCAAGGCCTTAGCCACTGGTGAGGGTTAGGTTGAGGGATAGGCTTAGTTTTAGGGTTAGGGTTAGCCTTTGACAACGGGGAGAGAGTGGTGTCAAGTCCGAGAAAATCATTTTGCGCTCCTGGGGCACCTTCACCGGGCCCCAGGGCCTTCCCCACTGGACCACCTCCTGCTTTTGACACCGGCCCCAACCCACTCTTCCCTTGACCCCTTCCCGCAGGTCAGCTAAGGGGCCGGCCAAGCCGCCGGACCCCCTCTTTAGGTCCCTGCCGCCGGCAGACCCGCCTGCTGGTCACCCGTGTCCCTGCCCGCGACCCTCTCTCCTGCTTACCTCACAACTTCAGGCTGTTCACCTGGCCCCGCCCCCTTGATCCAGTGACCGCCTCCAGCTGCTCACCTGGCCCCGCCCCCGCCTTGACTTGACCTGGCTCATCTGTGGGCCTGGGCCCGCCTCCTCGTTCCGGAAACCACGCCCCTGGTCCATTCGACCAATGAGCGAGCAGCACCAGCCTGTCTGACCTGCTCCCAAACACAGAGGAATAGCCCCCACCACTGGGATGTAAAGGCACATAGCCCTCTGCTCACAGGGTGCCTCCCAGGTCCCCAAGCGTGGGCAGACCAGCTAGCCCTCCCTTCAGGACACCCAGGGTCCTCCATGAGCCTCGGGGCCGGCCCTCTAACCCCCCCGCCCCGGCCCACATCGCTCCCACCAAAGGGCAGCTCAGAGCCGAGCGTCCTGGGACGCCCAGAGGCCTGCCTATGGGCTTTGACAACCGGGAGAGAGCTGTGTCAAGTCCGAGAAATTATCACTTTCCACTCTGGGGGCACCTCCCCGGCCCCTCCGGAGGTTCTGACTGGTCTGGTGGAACAGCCCCGGGGGCCTGCTTTCCGCCCCATTCGCCTGGAACGCCCTGCCCTGAGGACAAGGGTCCCTCTTGCTGGCATCCAGTCTGAAGCTCAGGCAGGTGAGGCTTTTGTGGGCACTTGAGACCCTCGTCCAGATTTCACAGGGCCCCAAGGCCTTAGCCACTGGTGAGGGTTAGGTTGAGGGATAGGCTTAGTTTTAGGGTTACGGTGAGCCTTTGACAACCGGGAGAGAGCTGTGTCAAGTCCGAGAAAATCACTTTGCGCTCCTGGGGCACCTTCACCGGGCCCCAGGGCCTTCCCCACTGGACCACCTCCAGCTTTTGACACCGGCCCCAACCCACTCTTCCCTTGACCGCTTCCCGCAGGTCAGCTAAGGGGCCGGCCAAGCCGCCGGGCCCCCTCTTTAGGGCCCTGCCGCCGGCAGACCCTTCTGCTGGTCACCCGTGTCCCTGCCTGCGACCCTCTCTCCTGCTTACCTCACCACTTCAGGCTGTTCAACTGGCCCCGACCCCGTGATCCCGTGACCGCCTCCAGCTGCTCACCTGGCCCCGCCCCCTCCTTGACTTGACCTGGCTCAGCTGTGGGCCTGGGCCCGCCTCCTGGTTCCGGAAACCACGCCCCTGGTCCATTCGACCAATAAGCGATCAGCACCAGCCAGCCTGCCCTGCTCCCAAACACAGAGGAATAGCCCCACCACTGGGATGTAAAGGCACATAGCCCTCTGCTCACAGGGTGCCTCCCAGGTCCCCAAGCGTGGGCAGACCAGCCAGCCCTCCCTTCAGGACACCCAGGGGCCTCCAAGAGCCTCGGGGCCGGCCCTCTAACCCCCCCGGCCCGGCCCCCATCGCTCCCACCAAAGGGCAGCTCAGAGCAGAGTGTCCTGGGATGCCCAGAGCCCTGCCTATGGGCTTTGACAACCGGGAGAGAGCTGTGTCAAGTCCGAGAAATTATCACTTTCCACTCTGGGGGCACCGCCCCGCCCCCTCCGGAGGTTCTGACTGGTCTAGTGGCCCGGCCGCGGGGGCCTGCTTTCCGCCCCATTCGCCTGGAACGCCCTGCCCTGAGGACAAGGGTCCCTATTGCTGGAATCCAGTCTGAAGCTCAGGCAGGTGTTGCTTTTGTGGGCACTTGAGACAATTGTCCAGGTTTCACAGGGCCCCAGGGCCTTAGCCACTGGTGAGGGTTAGGTTGAGGGATAGGCTTAGTTTTAGGGTAAGGGATAGCCTTTGACAACGGGGAGAGAGCTGTGTCAAGTCCGAGAAAATCATTTTGCGCTCCTGGGGCACCTTCACCGGGCCCCAGGGCCTTCCCCACTGGACCACCTCCAGCTTTTGACACCGGCCCCAACCCACTCTTCCCTTGACCGCTTCCCGCAGGTCAGCTAAGGGGCCGGCCAAGCCGCCGGGCCCCCTCTTTAGGTCCCTGCCGCCGGCAGACCCGCCTGCTGGTCACCCGTGTCCCTGCCCGCGACCCTCTCTCCTGCTTACCTCACCACTTCAGGCTGTTCACCTGGCCCCGCCCCCTTGATCCAGTGACCGCCTCCAGCTGCTCACCTGGCCCCGCCCCCGCCTTGACTTGACCTGGCTCATCTGTGGGCCTGGGCCCGCCTCCTCGTTCCGGAAACCACGCCCCTGGTCCATTCGACCAATGAGGGAGCAGCACCAGCCAGTCTGACCTGCTCCCAAACACAGAGGAATAGCCCCCACCAGTGGGATGTAAAGGCACATAGCCCTCTGCTCACAGGGTGCCTCCCAGGTCCCCAAGCGTGTGCAGACCAGCCAGCCCTCCCTTCAGGACACCCAGGGTCCTCCATGAGCCTCGGGGCCAACCCTCTAACTCCCCCGCCCCGGCCCACATCGCTCCCACCAAAGGGCAGCTCAGAGCCGAGTGTCCTGGGACCCCCAGAGCCCTGCCTATGGGCTTTGACAACCGGGAGAAAGCTGTGTCAAGTCCGAGAAATTATCACTTTCCACTCTGAGGGCACCTCCCCGGCCCCTCCGGAGGTTCTGACTGGTCTGGTGGAACAGCCCCGGGGGCCTGCTTTCCGCCCCATTCGCCTGGAACGCCCTGCCCTGAGGACAAGGGTCCCTCTTGCTGGCATCCAGTCTGAAGCTCAGGCAGGTGAGGCTTTTGTGGGCACTTGCGACCCTCGTCCAGGTTTCACAGGGCCCCAGGTCCTTAGCCACTGGTGAGGGTTAGGTTGAGGGATAGGCTTAGTTTTAGGGTTAGGGTTAGCCTTTGACAACGGGGAGAGAGCTGTGTCAAGTCCGAGAAAATCACTTTGCGCTCCTGGGGCACCTTCACCGGGCCACAGGGCCTTCCCCACTGGACCACCTCCAGCTTTTGACACCGGCCCCAACCCACTCTTCCCTTGACCGCTTCCCGCAGGTCAGCTAAGGGGCCGGCCAAGCCGCCGGGCCCCCTCTTTAGGTCCCTGCCGCCGGCAGACCCGCCTGCTGGTCACCCGTGTCCCTGCCCGCGACCCTCTCTCCTGCTTACCTCACCACTTCAGGCTGTTCAACTGGCCCCGCCCCCTTGATCCCGTGACCGCCTCCAGCTGCTCACCTGGCCCTGCAACCTCCTTGACTTTACAGGCTCAGCTGTGGGCCTGGGCCCGCCTCCTGGTTCCGGAAACCACGCCCCTGGTCCATTCGACCAATGAGCGAGCAGCACCAGCCAGTCTGCCCTGCTCCCAAACACAGAGGAATAGCCCCCACCACTGGGATGTAAAGACACATAGCCCTCTGCTCACAGGGTGCCTCCCAGGTCCCCAAGCGTGCGCAGACCAGCCAGCCCTCCCTTCAGGACACCCAGGGGCCTCCATGAGCCTCGGGGACGGCCCTCTAACCCCCCTGCCCCGGCCCCCATCGCTCCCACCAATGGGCAGCTCAGAGCAGAGTGTCCTGGGACGCCCAGAGCCCTGCCTATGGGCTTTGACAACCGGGAGAGAGCTGTGTCAAGTCCGAGAAATTATCACGTTCCACTCTGGGGGCACCTCCCCGGCCCCTCCGGAGGTTTTGACTGGTCTGGTGGAACAGCCCCGGGGGCCGGCTTTCCGCACCATTCGCCTGGAACGCCTTGCCCTGAGGACAAGGGTCCCTCTTGCTGGAATCCAGTCTGAAGCTCAGGCAGGTGAGGCTTTTGTGGGCACTTGAGACCCTCGTCCAGATTTCACAGGGCCCCAAGGCCTTAGCCACTGGTGAGGGTTAGGTTGAGGGATCGGCTTAGTTTTAGGGTTACGGTGAGCCTTTGACAACCGGGAGAGAGCTGTGTCAAGTCCGAGAAAATCACTTTGCGCTCCTGGGGCACCTTCACCGGGCCCCAGGGCCTTCCCCACTGGACCACCTCCAGCTTTTGACACTGGCCCCAACCCACTCTTCCCTTGACCGCTTCCCGCAGGTCAGCTAAGGGGCCGGCCAAGACGCCGGGCCCCCTCTTTAGGTCCCTGCCGCCGGCAGACCCGCCTGCTGGTCACCCGTGTCCCTGCCCGCGACCCTCTCTCCTGCTTACCTCACCACTTCAGGCTGTTCACCTGGCCTCGCCCCCGTGATCCAGTGACCGCCTCCAGCTGCTCACCTGGCCCCGCCCCCGCCTTGACTTTAAATGGCTCAGCTGGGGCCTGGGCCCGCCTCCTGGTTCCGGAAACCACGCCCCTGGTCCATTCGACCAATGAGCGAGCAGCACCAGCCAGTCGGCCCTGCTCCCAAACACAAAGGAATAGCCCCCACCAATGGGATGTAAAGGCACATAGCCCTCTGCTCACAGGGTGCCTCCCAGGTCCCCAAGCGTGTGCAGACCATCCAGCCCTCCCTTCAGGACACCCAAGGGCCTCCATGAGCCTCGGGGCCGGCCCTCTAACCCCCCCGCCCCGGCCCCCATCGCTCCCACCAAAGGGCAGCTCAGAGCAGAGTGTCCTGGGACGCCCAGAGCCCTGCCTATGGGCTTTGACAACCGGGAGAGAGCTGTGTCAAGTCCGAGAAATTATCACTTTCCACTCTGGGGGCACCTCCCCGGCCCTCCGGAGGTTCTGACTGGTCTGGTGGCCCGGCCCCGGGGGCCGGCTTTCCGCCCCATTCGCCTGGAACGCCCTGCCCTGAGGACAAGGGTCCCTCTTGCTGGCATCCAGTCTGAAGCTCAGGCAGGTGAGGCTTTTGTGGGCACTTGAGACCCTCGTCCAGGTTTCACCGGGCCCCAAGGCCTTAGCCACTGGTGAGGGTTAGGTTGAGGGATAGGCTTAGTTTTAGGGTTAGGGTTAGCCTTTGACAACGGGGAGAGAGCGGTGTCAAGTCCGAGAAAATCATTTTGCGCTCCTGGGGCACCTTCACCGGGCCCCAGGGCCTTCCCCACTGGACCACCTCCTGCTTTTGACACCGGCCCCAACCCACTCTTCCCTTGACCCCTTCCCGCAGGTCAGCTAAGGGGCCGGCCAAGCCGCCGGACCCCCTCTTTAGGTCCCTGCCGCCGGCAGACCCGCCTGCTGGTCACCCGTGTCCCTGCCCGCGACCCTCTCTCCTGCTTACCTCACTACTTCAGGCTGTTCACCTGGCCCCGCCCCCTTGATCCAGTGACCGCCTCCAGCTGCTCACCTGGCCCCGCCCCCGCCTTGACTTGACCTGGCTCATCTGTGGGCCTGGGCCCGCCTCCTGGTTCCGGAAACCACGCCCCTGGTCCATTCGACCAATAAGCGATCAGCACCAGCCAGCCTGCCCTGCTCCCAAACACAGAGGAATAGCCCCACCACTGGGATGTAAAGGCACATAGCCCTCTGCTCACAGGGTGCCTCCCAGGTCCCCAAGCGTGGGCAGACCAGCCAGCCCTCCCTTCAGGACACCCAGGGGCCTCCAAGAGCCTCGGGGCCGGCCCTCTAACCCCCCCGGCCCGGCCCCCATCGCTCCCACCAAAGGGCAGCTCAGAGCAGAGTGTCCTGGGATGCCCAGAGCCCTGCCTATGGGCTTTGACAACAGGGAGAGAGCTGTGTCAAGTCCGAGAAATTATCACTTTCCACTCTGGGGGCACCTCCCCGGCCCCTCCGGAGGTTCTGACTGGTCTAGTGGCCCGGCCGCGGGGGCCTGCTTTCCGCCCCATTCGCCTGGAACGCCCTGCCCTGAGGACAAGGGTCCCTCTTGCTGGAATCCAGTCTGAAGCTCAGGCAGGTGAGGCTTTTGTGGGCACTTGAGACAATCGTCCAGGTTTCACAGGGCCCCAGGGCCTTAGCCACTGGTGAGGGTTAGGTTGAGGGATAGGCTTAGTTTTAGGGTAAGGGATAGCCTTTGACAACGGGGAGAGAGCTGTGTCAAGTCCGAGAAAATCACTTTGCGCTCCTGGGGCACCTTCACCGTGCCCCAGGGCCTTCCCCACTGGACCACCTCCAGCTTTTGACACCGGCCCCAACCCACTCTTCCCTTGACCGCTTCCCGCAGGTCAGCTAAGGGGCCGGCCAAGCCGCCGGGCCCCCTCTTTAGGTCCCTGCCGCCGCCCAACCCGCCTGCTGTTCACCCCTGTCCCTGCCCGAGACCCTCTCTCCTGCTTACCTCACCACTTCAGGCTGTTCACCTGGCCCCGCCCCCTTGATCCCGTGACCGCCTCCAGCTGCTCACCTGGCCCCGCCCCGGCCTTGACTTGACCAGGCTCAGCTGTGGGCCTGGGCCCGCCTCCTGGTTCCGGAAACCACGCCCCTGGTCCATTCGACCAATGAGCGAGCAGCACCAGCCAGTCTGCCCTGCTCCCAAACACAGAGGAATAGCCCCCACCACTGGGATGTAAAGGCACATAGCCCTCTGCTCACAGGGTGCCTCCCAGGTCCCCAAGCGTTGGCAGACCAGCCAGCCCTCCCTTCAGGACACCCAGGTTCCTCCATGAGCCTCGGGGCCGGCCCTCTAACCCCCCCACCCCGGCCCCCATTGCTCCCACCAAAGGGCAGCTCAGAGCAGAGTGTCCTGGGACGCCCAGAGCCCTGCCTATGGGCTTTGACAACTGGGAGAGAGCTGTGTCAAGTCCGAGAAATCATCACTTTCCACTCTGGGGGCACCTCCCCGGCCCCTCCGGAGGTTCTGACTGGTCTGGTGGCCCGGCCCCGGGGGCCTGCTTTCCGCCCCATTCGCCTGGAACGCCCTGCCCTGAGGACAAGGGTCCCTCTTGCTGGCATCCAGTTTGAAGCTCAGGCAGGTGAGGCTTTTGTGGGCACTTGAGACCCTCGTCCAGGTTTCACAGGGCCCCAGGGCCTTAGCCACTGGTGAGGGTTAGGTTGAGGGATAGGCTTAGTTTTAGGGTTAGGGTTAGCCTTTGACAACGGGGAGAGAGCTGTATCAAGTCCGAGAAAATCACTTGGCGCTCCTGGGGCACCTTCACCGGGCCCCAGGGCCTTCCCCACTGGACCACCTCCAGCTTTTGACACCGGCCCCAACCCACTCTTCCCTTGACCGCTTCCCGCAGGTCAGCTAAGGGGCCGGCCAAGCCGCCGGGCCCCCTCTTTAGGTCCCTGCCGCCGGCAGACCCGCCTGCTGGTCACCTGTGTCCCTGCCCGCGACCCTCTCTCCTGCTTACCTCACCACTTCAGGCTGTTCACCTGGCCCCGCCCCCTTGATCCAGTGACCGCCTCCAGCTGCTCACCTGGCCCCGCCCCCGCCTTGACTTGACCTGGCTCAGCTGTGGGCCTGGGCCCGCCTCCTGGTTCCGGAAACCACGCCCCTGGTCCATTCGACCAATGAGCGAGCAGCACCAGCGAGTCTGCCCTGCTCCCAAACACAGAGGAATAGCCCTCACCACTGGGATGTAAAGGCACATAGCCCTCTGCTCACAGGGTGCCTCCCAGGTCCCCAAGCGTGGGCAGACCAGCCAGCCCTCCCTTCAGGACACCCAGGGTCCTCCATGAGCCTCGGGGCCGGCCCTCTAACCCCCCCGCCCCGGCCCACATCGCTCCCACCAAAGGGCAGCTCAGAGCCGAGTGTCCTGGGACGCCCAGAGCCCTGCCTATGGGCTTTGACAACCGGGAGAGAGCTGTGTCAAGTCCGAGAAATTATCACTTTCCACTCTGGCGGCACCTCCCCGGCCCCTCCGGAGGTTCTGACTGGTCTGGTGGAACAGCCCCGGGGGCCTGCTTTCTGCCCCATTCGCCTGGAACGCCCTGCCCTGAGGACAAGGGTTCCTCTTGCTGGCATCCAGTTTGAAGCTCAGGCAGGTGAGGCTTTTGTGGGCACTTGAGACCCTCGTCCAGGTTTCACAGGGCCCCAGGGCCTTAGCCACTGGTGAGGGTTAGGTTGAGGGATAGGCTTAGTTTTAGGGTTAGGGTTAGCCTTTGACAACGGGGAGAGAGCTGTATCATGTCCGAGAAAATCACTTGGCGCTCCTGGGGCACCTTCACCGGGCCCCAGGGCCTTCCCCACTGGACCACCTCCAGCTTTTGACACCGGCCACAACCCACTCTTCCCTTGACCGCTTCCCGCAGGTCAGCTAAGGGGCCGGCCAAGCCGCCAGGCCCCCTCTTTAGGTCCCTGCCGCCAGCAGACCCGCCTGCTGGTCACCTGTGTCCCTGCCCGCGACCCTCTCTCCTGCTTACCTCACCACTTCAGGCTGTTCACCTGGCCCCGCCCCCTTGATCCAGTGACCGCCTCCAGCTGCTCACCTGGCCCCGCCCCCGCCTTGACTTGACCTGGCTCAGCTGTGGGCCTGGGCCCGCCTCCTGGTTCCGGAAACCACGCCCCTGGTCCATTCAACCAATGAGCGAGCAGCACCAGCCAGTCTGCCCTGCTCCCAAACACGGAGGAATAGCCCCCACCACTGGGATGTAAAGGCACATAGCCCTCTGCTCACAGGGTGCCTCCCAGGTCCCCAAGCGTGGGCAGACCAGCCAGCCCTCCCTTCAGGACACCCAGGGTTCTCCATGAGCCTCAGGGCCGGCCCTCTAACCCCCCCGCCCCGGCCCACATCGCTCCCACCAAAGGGCAGCTCAGAGCCGAGTGTCCTGGGACGCCCAGAGCCCTGCCTATGGGCTTTGACAACCGGGAGAGAGCTGTGTCAAGTCCGAGAAATTATCACTTTCCACTCTGCCGGCACCTCCCCGGCCCCTCCGGAGGTTCTGACTGGTCTGGTGGAACAGCCCCGGGGGCCTGCTTTCTGCCCCATTCGCCTGGAACGCCCTGCCCTGAGGACAAGGGTCCCTCTTGCTGGCATCCAGTCTGAAGCTCAGGCAGGTGAGGCTTTTGTGGGCACTTGAGACCCTTGTCCAGGTTTCACAGGTCCCCAGGGCCTTAGCCACTGGTGAGGGTTAGGTTGAGGGATAGGCTTAGTTTTACGGTTAGGGTTAGCCTTTGACAACGGGGAGAGAGCTGTGTCAAGTCCGAGAAAATCACTTTGTGCTCCTGGGGCACCTGCACCGGGCCACAGGGCCTTCCCCACTGGACCACCTCCAGCTTTTGACACCGGCCCCAACCCACTCTTCCCTTGACCGCTTCCCGCAGGTCAGCTAAGGGGCCGGCCAAGCCGCCGGGCCCCCTCTTTAGGTCCCTGCCGCCGGCAGACCCGCCTGCTGGTCACCCGTGTCCCTGCCCGCGACCCTCTTTCCTGCTTACCTCACCACTTCAGGCTGTTCACCTGGCCCCGCCCCCGTGATCCCGTGACCACCTCCAGCTGCTCACCTGGCCCCGCCCCCGCCTTGACTTTAAATGGCTCAGCTGTGGGCCTGGGCCCGCCTCCTGGTTCCGGAAACCACGCCCCTGGTCCATTCGACCAATGAGCGAGCAGCACCAGCCAGTCGGCCCTGCTCCCAAACACAGAGGAATAGCCCCCACCACTGGGATGTAAAGGCACATAGCCCTCTGCTCACAGGGTGCCTCCCAGGTCCCCAAGCGTCGGCAGACCAGCCAGCCCTCCCTTCAGGACACCCAGGGGCCTCCAGGAGCCTCGGTTCCGGCCCTCTAACCCCCCCGCCCCGGCCCCCATCGCCCCCAACAAAGGGCAGCTCAGAGCAGAGTGTCCTGGGACGCCCAGAGCCCTGCCTATGGGCTTTGACAACCGGGAGAGAGCTGTGTCAAGTCCGAGAAATCATCACTTTCCACTCTGGGGGCAACTCCCCGGCCCCTCCGGAGGTTCTGACTGGTCTGGTGGCCCGGCCCCGGGGGCCTGCTTTCCGCCCCATTCGCCTGGAACGCCCTGCCCTGAGGACAAGGGTTCCTCTTGCTGGCATCCAGTTTGAAGCTCAGGCAGGTGAGGCTTTTGTGGGCACTTGAGACCCTCGTCCAGGTTTCACAGGGCCCCAGGGCCTTAGCCACTGGTGAGGGTTAGGTTGAGGGATAGGCTTAGTTTTAGGGTTAGGGTTAGCCTTTGACAACGGGGAGAGAGCTGTATCAAGTCCGAGAAAATCACTTGGTGCTCCTGGGGCACCTTCACCGGGCCCCAGGGCCTTCCCCACTGGACCACCTCCAGGTTTTGACACCGGCCCCAACCCACTCTTCCCTTGACCGCTTCCCGCAGGTCAGCTAAGGGGCCGGCCAAGCCGCCGGGCCCCCTCTTTAGGTCCCTGCCGCCGGCAGACCCGCCTGCTGGTCACCTGTGTCCCTGCCCGCGACCCTCTCTCCTGCTTACCTCACCACTTCAGGCTGTTCACCTGGCCCCGACCCCTTGATCCAGTAACCGCCTCCAGCTGCTCACCTGGCCCCGCCCCCGCCTTGACTTGACCTGGCTCAGCTGTGGGCCTGGGCCCGCCTCCTGGTTCCGGAAACCACGCCCCTGGTCCATTCGACCAATGAGCGAGCAGCACCAGCCAGTCTGCCCTGCTCCCAAACACAGAGGAATAGCCCCCAGCACTGGGATGTAAAGGCACATAGCCCTCTGCTCACAGGGTGCCTCCCAGGTCCCCAAGCGTGGGCAGACCAGCCAGCCCTCCCTTCAGGACACCCAGGGGCCTCCAGGAGCCTCGGGGCCGGCCCTCTAACCCCCCCGCCCCGGCCCCCATCGCCCCCAACAAAGGGCAGCTCAGAGCAGAGTGTCCTGGGACGCCCAGAGCCCTGCCTATGGGCTTTGACAACCGGGAGAGAGCTGTGTCACGTCCGAGAAATCATCACTTTCCACTCTGGGGGCACCTCCCCGGCCCCTCCGGAGGTTCTGACTGGTCTGGTGGCCCGGCCCCGGGGGCCTGCTTTCCGCCCCATTCGCCTGGAACGCCCTGCCCTGAGGACAAGGGTTCCTCTTGCTGGCATCCAGTTTGAAGCTCAGGCAGGTGAGGCTTTTGTGGGCACTTGAGACCCTCGTCCAGGTTTCACAGGGCCCCAGGGCCTTAGCCACTGGTGAGGGTTAGGTTGAGGGATAGGCTTAGTTTTAGGGTTAGGGTTAGCCTTTGACAACGGGGAGAGAGCTGTATCAAGTCCGAGAAAATCACTTTGCGCTCCTGGGGCACCTTCACCGGGCCCCAGGGCCTTCCCCACTGGACCACCTCCAGCTTTTGACACCGGCCCCAACCCACTCTTCCCTTGACCGCTTCCCGCAGGTCAGCTAAGGGGCCGGCCAAGCCGCTGGGTCCCCTCTTTAGGTCCCTGCCGCCGGCAGACCCGCCTGCTGGTCACCTGTGTCCCTGCCCGCGACCCTCTCTCCTGCTTACCTCACCACTTCAGGCTGTTCACCTGGCCCCGCCCGCTTGATCCAGTGACCACCTCCAGCTGCTCACCTGGCCCCGCCCCCGCCTTGACTTGACCTGGCTCAGCTGTGGGCCTGGGCCCGCCTCCTGGTTCCGGAAACCACGCCCCTGGTCCATTCGACCAATGAGCGAGCAGCACCAGCCAGTCTGCCCTGCTCCCAAACACAGAGGAATAGCCCCCACCACTGGGATGTAAAGGCACATAGCCCTCTGCTCACAGGGTGCCTCCCAGGTCCCCAAGCGTGGGCAGACCAGCCAGCCCTCACTTCAGGACACCCAGGGTCCTCCATGAGCTCGAGGCCGGCCCTCTAACCCCCCCGCTCCGGCCCACATCGCTCCCACCAAAGGGCAGCTCAGAGCCGAGTGTCCTGGGACGCCCAGAGCCCTGCCTATGGGCTTTGACAACCGGGAGAGAGCTGTGTCAAGTCCCAGAAATTATCACTTTCCACTCTGGCGGCACCTCCCCGGCCCCTCCGGAGGTTCTGACTGGTCTGGTGGAACAGCCCCGGGGGCCTGCTTTCTGCCCCATTCGCCTGGAACGCCCTGCCCTGAGGACAAGGGTCCCTCTTGCTGGAATCCAGTCTGAAGCTCAGGCAGGTGAGGCTTTTGTGGGCACTTGAGACCCTCGTCCAGGTTTCACAGGGCCCCAGGGCCTTAGCCACTGGTGAGGGTTAGGTTGAGGGATATGCTTAGTTTTAGGGTTAGGGTTAGCCTTTGACAACGGGGAGAGAGCTGTATCAAGTCCGAGAAAATCACTTGGCGCTCCTGGGGCACCTTCACCGGGCCCCAGGGCCTTCCCCACTGGACCACCTCCAGCTTTTGACACCGGCCCCAACCCACTCTTCCCTTGACCGCTTCCCGCAGGTCAGCTAAGGGGCCGGCCAAGCCCCTGGGCCCCCTCTTTAGGTCCCTGCCGCCGGCAGACCCGCCTGCTGGTCACCTGTGTCCCTGCCCGCGACCCTCTCTCCTGCTTACCTCACCACTTCAGGCTGTTCACCTGGCCCCGCCCCCGTGATCCCGTGACCACCTCCAGCTGCTCACCTGGCCCCGCCCCCGCCTTGACTTTAAATGGCTCAGCTGTGGGCCTGGGCCCGCCTCCTGGTTCCGGAAACCACGCCCCTGGTCCATTCGACCAATGAGCGAGCAGCACCAGCCAGTCGGCCCTGCTCCCAAACACAGAGGAATAGCCCCCACCACTGGGATGTAAAGGCACATAGCCCTCTGCTCACAGGGTGCCTCCCAGGTCCCCAAGCGTCGGCAGACCAGCCAGCCCTCCCTTCAGGACACCCAGGGGCCTCCAGGAGCCTCGGTTCCGGCCCTCTAACCCCCCCGCCCCGGCCCCCATCGCCCCCAACAAAGGGCAGCTCAGAGCAGAGTGTCCTGGGACGCCCAGAGCCCTGCCTATGGGCTTTGACAACCGGGAGAGAGCTGTGTCAAGTCCGAGAAATCATCACTTTCCACTCTGGGGGCAACTCCCCGGCCCCTCCGGAGGTTCTGACTGGTCTGGTGGCCCGGCCCCGGGGGCCTGCTTTCCGCCCCATTCGCCTGGAACGCCCTGCCCTGAGGACAAGGGTTCCTCTTGCTGGCATCCAGTTTGAAGCTCAGGCAGGTGAGGCTTTTGTGGGCACTTGAGACCCTCGTCCAGGTTTCACAGGGCCCCAGGGCCTTAGCCACTGGTGAGGGTTAGGTTGAGGGATAGGCTTAGTTTTAGGGTTAGGGTTAGCCTTTGACAACGGGGAGAGAGCTGTATCAAGTCCGAGAAAATCACTTGGTGCTCCTGGGGCACCTTCACCGGGCCCCAGGGCCTTCCCCACTGGACCACCTCCAGGTTTTGACACCGGCCCCAACCCACTCTTCCCTTGACCGCTTCCCGCAGGTCAGCTAAGGGGCCGGCCAAGCCGCTGGGTCCCCTCTTTAGGTCCCTGCCGCCGGCAGACCCGCCTGCTGGTCACCTGTGTCCCTGCCCGCGACCCTCTCTCCTGCTTACCTCACCACTTCAGGCTGTTCACCTGGCCCCGCCCGCTTGATCCAGTGACCACCTCCAGCTGCTCACCTGGCCCCGCCCCCGCCTTGACTTGACCTGGCTCAGCTGTGGGCCTGGGCCCGCCTCCTGGTTCCGGAAACCACGCCCCTGGTCCATTCGACCAATGAGCGAGCAGCACCAGCCAGTCTGCCCTGCTCCCAAACACAGAGGAATAGCCCCCACCACTGGGATGTAAAGGCACATAGCCCTCTGCTCACAGGGTGCCTCCCAGGTCCCCAAGCGTGGGCAGACCAGCCAGCCCTCACTTCAGGACACCCAGGGTCCTCCATGAGACTCGGGGCCGGCCCTCTAACCCCCCCGCTCCGGCCCACATCGCTCCCACCAAAGGGCAGCTCAGAGCCGAGTGTCCTGGGACGCCCAGAGCCCTGCCTATGGGCTTTGACAACCGGGAGAGAGCTGTGTCAAGTCCGAGAAATTATCACTTTCCACTCTGGCGGCACCTCCCCGGCCCCTCCGGAGGTTCTGACTGGTCTGGTGGAACAGCCCCGGGGGCCTGCTTTCTGCCCCATTCGCCTGGAACGCCCTGCCCTGAGGACAAGGGTCCCTCTTGCTGGAATCCAGTCTGAAGCTCAGGCAGGTGAGGCTTTTGTGGGCACTTGAGACCCTCGTCCAGGTTTCACAGGGCCCCAGGGCCTTAGCCACTGGTGAGGGTTAGGTTGAGGGATATGCTTAGTTTTAGGGTTAGGGTTAGCCTTTGACAACGGGGAGAGAGCTGTATCAAGTCCGAGAAAATCACTTGGCGCTCCTGGGGCACCTTCACCGGGCCCCAGGGCCTTCCCCACTGGACCACCTCCAGCTTTTGACACCGGCCCCAACCCACTCTTCCCTTGACCGCTTCCCGCAGGTCAGCTAAGGGGCCGGCCAAGCCCCTGGGCCCCCTCTTTAGGTCCCTGCCGCCGGCAGACCCGCCTGCTTGTCACCTGTGTCCCTGCCCGCGACCCTCTCTCCTGCTTACCTCACCACTTCAGGCTGTTCACCTGGCCCCGCCCGCTTGATCCAGTGACCACCTCCAGCTGCTCACCTGGCCCCGCCCTCGCCTTGACTTGACCTGGCTCAGCTGTGGGCCTGGGCCCGCCTCCTGGTTCCGGAAACCACGCCCCTGGTCCATTCGACCAATGAGCGAGCAGCACCAGCCAGTCTGCCCTGCTCCCAAACACAGAGGAATAGCCCCCACCACTGGGATGTAAAGGCACATAGCCCTCTGCTCACAGGGTGCCTCCCAGGTCCCCAAGCGTGGGCAGACCAGCCAGCCCTCACTTCAGGACACCCAGGGTCCTCCATGAGCTCGAGGCCGGCCCTCTAACCCCCCCGCTCCGGCCCACATCGCTCCCACCAAAGGGCAGCTCAGAGCCGAGTGTCCTGGGACGCCCAGAGCCCTGCCTATGGGCTTTGACAACCGGGAGAGAGCTGTGTCAAGTCCGAGAAATTATCACTTTCCACTCTGGCGGCACCTCCCCGGCCCCTCCGGAGGTTCTGACTGGTCTGGTGGAACAGCCCCGGGGGCCTGCTTTCTGCCCCATTCGCCTGGAACGCCCTGCCCTGAGGACAAGGGTCCCTCTTGCTGGAATCCAGTCTGAAGCTCAGGCAGGTGAGGCTTTTGTGGGCACTTGAGACCCTCGTCCAGGTTTCACAGGGCCCCAGGGCCTTAGCCACTGGTGAGGGTTAGGTTGAGGGATAGGCTTAGTTTTAGGGTTAGGGTTAGCCTTTGACAACGGGGAGAGAGCTGTATCAAGTCCGAGAAAATCACTTGGCGCTCCTGGGGCACCTTCACCGGGCCCCAGGGCCTTCCCCACTGGACCACCTCCAGCTTTTGACACCGGCCCCAACCCACTCTTCCCTTGACCGCTTCCCGCAGGTCAGCTAAGGGGCCGGCCAAGCCGCCGGGCCCCCTCTTGAGGTCCCTGCCGCCGGCAGACCCGCCTGCTGGTCACCCGTGTCCCTGCCCGCGACCCTCTCTCCTACTTACCTCACCACTTCAGGCTGTTCACCTGGCCCCGCCCCCTTGATCCAGTGACCAACTCCAGCTGCTCACCTGGCCCCGCCCCCGCCTTGACTTGACCTGGCTCAGCTGTGGGCCTGGGCCCGCCTCCTGGTTCCGGAAACCACGCCCCTGGTCCATTCGACCAATGAGCGAGCAGCACCAGCCAGTCTGCCCTGCTCCCAAACACAGAGGAATAGCCCCCACCACTGGGATGTAAAGGCACATAGCCCTCTGCTCACAGGGTGCCTCCCAGGTCCCCAAGCGTGGGCAGACCAGCCAGCCCTCCCTTCAGGACACCCAGGGGCCTCCAGGAGCCTCGGGGCCGGCCCTCTAACCCCCCCGCCCCCGCCCCCATCGCCCCCAACAAAGGGCAGCTCAGAGCAGAGTGTCCTGGGACGCCCAGAGCCCTGCCTATGGGCTTTGACAACCGGGAGAGAGCTGTGTCAAGTCCGAGAAATCATCACTTTCCACTCTGGGGGCAACTCCCCGGCCCCTCCGGAGGTTCTGACTGGTCTGGTGGCCCGGCCCCGGGGGCCTGCTTTCCGCCCCATTCGCCTGGAACGCCCTGCCCTGAGGACAAGGGTTCCTCTTGCTGGCATCCAGTTTGAAGCTCAGGCAGGTGAGGCTTTTGTGGGCACTTGAGACCCTCGTCCAGGTTTCACAGGGCCCCAGGGCCTTAGCCACTGGTGAGGGTTAGGTTGAGGGATAGGCTTAGTTTTAGGGTTAGGGTTAGCCTTTGACAACGGGGAGAGAGCTGTATCAAGTCCGAGAAAATCACTTGGCGCTCCTGGGGCACCTTCACCGGGCCCCAGGGCCTTCCCCACTGGACCACCTCCAGCTTTTGACACCGGCCCCAACCCACTCTTCCCTTGACCGCTTCCCGCAGGTCAGCTAAGGGGCCGGCCAAGCCCCTGGGCCCCCTCTTTAGGTCCCTGCCGCCGGCAGACCCGCCTGCTTGTCACCTGTGTCCCTGCCCGCGACCCTCTCTCCTGCTTACCTCACCACTTCAGGCTGTTCACCTGGCCCCGCCCGCTTGATCCAGTGACCACCTCCAGCTGCTCACCTGGCCCCGCCCTCGCCTTGACTTGACCTGGCTCAGCTGTGGGCCTGGGCCCGCCTCCTGGTTCCGGAAACCACGCCCCTGGTCCATTCGACCAATGAGCGAGCAGCACCAGCCAGTCTGCCCTGCTCCCAAACACAGAGGAATAGCCCCCACCACTGGGATGTAAAGGCACATAGCCCTCTGCTCACAGGGTGCCTCCCAGGTCCCCAAGCGTGGGCAGACCAGCCAGCCCTCACTTCAGGACACCCAGGGTCCTCCATGAGCTCGAGGCCGGCCCTCTAACCCCCCCGCTCCGGCCCACATCGCTCCCACCAAAGGGCAGCTCAGAGCCGAGTGTCCTGGGACGCCCAGAGCCCTGCCTATGGGCTTTGACAACCGGGAGAGAGCTGTGTCAAGTCCGAGAAATTATCACTTTCCACTCTGGCGGCACCTCCCCGGCCCCTCCGGAGGTTCTGACTGGTCTGGTGGAACAGCCCCGGGGGCCTGCTTTCTGCCCCATTCGCCTGGAACGCCCTGCCCTGAGGACAAGGGTCCCTCTTGCTGGAATCCAGTCTGAAGCTCAGGCAGGTGAGGCTTTTGTGGGCACTTGAGACCCTCGTCCAGGTTTCACAGGGCCCCAGGGCCTTAGCCACTGGTGAGGGTTAGGTTGAGGGATAGGCTTAGTTTTAGGGTTAGGGTTAGCCTTTGACAACGGGGAGAGAGCTGTATCAAGTCCGAGAAAATCACTTGGCGCTCCTGGGGCACCTTCACCGGGCCCCAGGGCCTTCCCCACTGGACCACCTCCAGCTTTTGACACCGGCCCCAACCCACTCTTCCCTTGACCGCTTCCCGCAGGTCAGCTAAGGGGCCGGCCAAGCCGCCGGGCCCCCTCTTGAGGTCCCTGCCGCCGGCAGACCCGCCTGCTGGTCACCCGTGTCCCTGCCCGCGACCCTCTCTCCTACTTACCTCACCACTTCAGGCTGTTCACCTGGCCCCGCCCCCTTGATCCAGTGACCAACTCCAGCTGCTCACCTGGCCCCGCCCCCGCCTTGACTTGACCTGGCTCAGCTGTGGGCCTGGGCCCGCCTCCTGGTTCCGGAAACCACGCCCCTGGTCCATTCGACCAATGAGCGAGCAGCACCAGCCAGTCTGCCCTGCTCCCAAACACAGAGGAATAGCCCCCACCACTGGGATGTAAAGGCACATAGCCCTCTGCTCACAGGGTGCCTCCCAGGTCCCCAAGCGTGGGCAGACCAGCCAGCCCTCCCTTCAGGACACCCAGGGGCCTCCAGGAGCCTCGGGGCCGGCCCTCTAACCCCCCCGCCCCCGCCCCCATCGCCCCCAACAAAGGGCAGCTCAGAGCAGAGTGTCCTGGGACGCCCAGAGCCCTGCCTATGGGCTTTGACAACCGGGAGAGAGCTGTGTCAAGTCCGAGAAATCATCACTTTCCACTCTGGGGGCAACTCCCCGGCCCCTCCGGAGGTTCTGACTGGTCTGGTGGCCCGGCCCCGGGGGCCTGCTTTCCGCCCCATTCGCCTGGAACGCCCTGCCCTGAGGACAAGGGTTCCTCTTGCTGGCATCCAGTTTGAAGCTCAGGCAGGTGAGGCTTTTGTGGGCACTTGAGACCCTCGTCCAGGTTTCACAGGGCCCCAGGGCCTTAGCCACTGGTGAGGGTTAGGTTGAGGGATAGGCTTAGTTTTAGGGTTAGGGTTAGCCTTTGACAACGGGGAGAGAGCTGTATCAAGTCCGAGAAAATCACTTGGTGCTCCTGGGGCACCTTCACCGGGCCCCAGGGCCTTCCCCACTGGACCACCTCCAGGTTTTGACACCGGCCCCAACCCACTCTTCCCTTGACCGCTTCCCGCAGGTCAGCTAAGGGGCCGGCCAAGCCGCCGGGCCCCCTCTTTAGGTCCCTGCCGCCGGCAGACCCGCCTGCTGGTCACCTGTGTCCCTGCCCGCGACCCTCTCTCCTGCTTACCTCACCACTTCAGGCTGTTCACCTGGCCCCGCCCCCTTGATCCAGTAACCGCCTCCAGCTGCTCACCTGGCCCCGCCCCCGCCTTGACTTGACCTGGCTCAGCTGTGGGCCTGGGCCCGCCTCCTGGTTCCGGAAACCACGCCCCTGGTCCATTCGACCAATGAGCGAGCAGCACCAGCCAGTCTGCCCTGCTCCCAAACACAGAGGAATAGCCCCCAGCACTGGGATGTAAAGGCACATAGCCCTCTGCTCACAGGGTGCCTCCCAGGTCCCCAAGCGTGGGCAGACCAGCCAGCCCTCCCTTCAGGACACCCAGGGGCCTCCAGGAGCCTCGGGGCCGGCCCTCTAACCCCCCCGTCCCGGCCCCCATCGCCCCCAACAAAGGGCAGCTCAGAGCAGAGTGTCCTGGGACGCCCAGAGCCCTGCCTATGGGCTTTGACAACCGGGAGAGAGCTGTGTCACGTCCGAGAAATCATCACTTTCCACTCTGGGGGCACCTCCCCGGCCCCTCCGGAGGTTCTGACTGGTCTGGTGGCCCGGCCCCGGGGGCCTGCTTTCCGCCCCATTCGCCTGGAACGCCCTGCCCTGAGGACAAGGGTTCCTCTTGCTGGCATCCAGTTTGAAGCTCAGGCAGGTGAGGCTTTTGTGGGCACTTGAGACCCTCGTCCAGGTTTCACAGGGCCCCAGGGCCTTAGCCACTGGTGAGGGTTAGGTTGAGGGATAGGCTTAGTTTTAGGGTTAGGGTTAGCCTTTGACAACGGGGAGAGAGCTGTATCAAGTCCGAGAAAATCACTTTGCGCTCCTGGGGCACCTTCACCGGGCCCCAGGGCCTTCCCCACTGGACCACCTCCAGCTTTTGACACCGGCCCCAACCCACTCTTCCCTTGACCGCTTCCCGCAGGTCAGCTAAGGGGCCGGCCAAGCCGCTGGGTCCCCTCTTTAGGTCCCTGCCGCCGGCAGACCCGCCTGCTGGTCACCTCTGTCCCTGCCCGCGACCCTCTCTCCTGCTTACCTCACCACTTCAGGCTGTTCACCTGGCCCCGCCCGCTTGATCCAGTGACCACCTCCAGCTGCTCACCTGGCCCCGCCCCCGCCTTGACTTGACCTGGCTCAGCTGTGGGCCTGGGCCCGCCTCCTGGTTCCGGAAACCACGCCCCTGGTCCATTCGACCAATGAGCGAACAGCACCAGCCAGTCTGCCCTGCTCCCAAACACAGAGGAATAGCCCCCACCACTGGGATGTAAAGGCACATAGCCCTCTGCTCACAGGGTGCCTCCCAGGTCCCCAAGCGTGGGCAGACCAGCCAGCCCTCCCTTCAGGACACCCAGGGGCCTCCAGGAGCCTCGGGGCCGGCCCTCTAACCCCCCCGCCCCGGCCCCTATCGCCCCCAACAAAGGGCAGCTCAGAGCAGAGTGTCCTGGGACGCCCAGAGCCCTGCCTATGGGCTTTGACAACCGGGAGAGAGCTGTGTCACGTCCGAGAAATCATCACTTTCCACTCTGGGGGCACCTCCCCGGCCCCTCCGGAGGTTCTGACTGGTCTGGTGGCCCGGCCCCGGGGGCCTGCTTTCCGCCCCATTCGCCTGGAACGCCCTGCCCTGAGGACAAGGGTTCCTCTTGCTGGCATCCAGTTTGAAGCTCAGGCAGGTGAGGCTTTTGTGGGCACTTGAGACCCTCGTCCAGGTTTCACAGGGCCCCAGGGCCTTAGCCACTGGTGAGGGTTAGGTTGAGGGATAGGCTTAGTTTTATGGTTAGGGTTAGCCTTTGACAACGGGGAGAGAGCTGTATCAAGTCCGAGAAAATCACTTTGCGCTCCTGGGGCACCTTCACCGGGCCCCAGGGCCTTCCCCACTGGACCACCTCCAGGTTTTGACACCGGCCCCAACCCACTCTTCCCTTGACCGCTTCCCGCAGGTCAGCTAAGGGGCCGGCCAAGCCGCTGGGTCCCCTCTTTAGGTCCCTGCCGCCGGCAGACCCGCCTGCTGGTCACCTGTGTCCCTGCCCGCGACCCTCTCTCCTGCTTACCTCACCACTTCAGGCTGTTCACCTGGCCCCGCCCGCTTGATCCAGTGACCACCTCCAGCTGCTCACCTGGCCCCGCCCCCGCCTTGACTTGACCTGGCTCAGCTGTGGGCCTGGGCCCGCCTCCTGGTTCCGGAAACCACGCCCCTGGTCCATTCGACCAATGAGCGAGCAGCACCAGCCAGTCTGCCCTGCTCCCAAACACAGAGGAATAGCCCCCACCACTGGGATGTAAAGGCACATAGCCCTCTGCTCACAGGGTGCCTCCCAGGTCCCCAAGCGTGGGCAGACCAGCCAGCCCTCACTTCAGGACACCCAGGGTCCTCCATGAGACTCAGGGCCGGCCCTCTAACCCCCCCGCTCCGGCCCACATCGCTCCCACCAAAGGGCAGCTCAGAGCCGAGTGTCCTGGGACGCCCAGAGCCCTGCCTATGGGCTTTGACAACCGGGAGAGAGCTGTGTCAAGTCCGAGAAATTATCACTTTCCACTCTGGCGGCACCTCCCCGGCCCCTCCGGAGGTTCTGACTGGTCTGGTGGAACAGCCCCGGGGGCCTGCTTTCTGCCCCATTCGCCTGGAACGCCCTGCCCTGAGGACAAGGGTCCCTCTTGCTGGAATCCAGTCTGAAGCTCAGGCAGGTGAGGCTTTTGTGGGCACTTGAGACCCTCGTCCAGGTTTCACAGGGCCCCAGGGCCTTAGCCACTGGTGAGGGTTAGGTTGAGGGATATGCTTAGTTTTAGGGTTAGGGTTAGCCTTTGACAACGGGGAGAGAGCTGTATCAAGTCCGAGAAAATCACTTGGCGCTCCTGGGGCACCTTCACCGGGCCCCAGGGCCTTCCCCACTGGACCACCTCCAGCTTTTGACACCGGCCCCAACCCACTCTTCCCTTGACCGCTTCCCGCAGGTCAGCTAAGGGGCCGGCCAAGCCCCTGGGCCCCCTCTTTAGGTCCCTGCCGCCGGCAGACCCGCCTGCTTGTCACCTGTGTCCCTGCCCGCGACCCTCTCTCCTGCTTACCTCACCACTTCAGGCTGTTCACCTGGCCCCGCCCGCTTGATCCAGTGACCACCTCCAGCTGCTCACCTGGCCCCGCCCTCGCCTTGACTTGACCTGGCTCAGCTGTGGGCCTGGGCCCGCCTCCTGGTTCCGGAAACCACGCCCCTGGTCCATTCGACCAATGAGCGAGCAGCACCAGCCAGTCTGCCCTGCTCCCAAACACAGAGGAATAGCCCCCACCACTGGGATGTAAAGGCACATAGCCCTCTGCTCACAGGGTGCCTCCCAGGTCCCCAAGCGTGGGCAGACCAGCCAGCCCTCACTTCAGGACACCCAGGGTCCTCCATGAGCTCGAGGCCGGCCCTCTAACCCCCCCGCTCCGGCCCACATCGCTCCCACCAAAGGGCAGCTCAGAGCCGAGTGTCCTGGGACGCCCAGAGCCCTGCCTATGGGCTTTGACAACCGGGAGAGAGCTGTGTCAAGTCCGAGAAATTATCACTTTCCACTCTGGCGGCACCTCCCCGGCCCCTCCGGAGGTTCTGACTGGTCTGGTGGAACAGCCCCGGGGGCCTGCTTTCTGCCCCATTCGCCTGGAACGCCCTGCCCTGAGGACAAGGGTCCCTCTTGCTGGAATCCAGTCTGAAGCTCAGGCAGGTGAGGCTTTTGTGGGCACTTGAGACCCTCGTCCAGGTTTCACAGGGCCCCAGGGCCTTAGCCACTGGTGAGGGTTAGGTTGAGGGATAGGCTTAGTTTTAGGGTTAGGGTTAGCCTTTGACAACGGGGAGAGAGCTGTATCAAGTCCGAGAAAATCACTTGGCGCTCCTGGGGCACCTTCACCGGGCCCCAGGGCCTTCCCCACTGGACCACCTCCAGCTTTTGACACCGGCCCCAACCCACTCTTCCCTTGACCGCTTCCCGCAGGTCAGCTAAGGGGCCGGCCAAGCCGCCGGGCCCCCTCTTGAGGTCCCTGCCGCCGGCAGACCCGCCTGCTGGTCACCCGTGTCCCTGCCCGCGACCCTCTCTCCTACTTACCTCACCACTTCAGGCTGTTCACCTGGCCCCGCCCCCTTGATCCAGTGACCAACTCCAGCTGCTCACCTGGCCCCGCCCCCGCCTTGACTTGACCTGGCTCAGCTGTGGGCCTGGGCCCGCCTCCTGGTTCCGGAAACCACGCCCCTGGTCCATTCGACCAATGAGCGAGCAGCACCAGCCAGTCTGCCCTGCTCCCAAACACAGAGGAATAGCCCCCACCACTGGGATGTAAAGGCACATAGCCCTCTGCTCACAGGGTGCCTCCCAGGTCCCCAAGCGTGGGCAGACCAGCCAGCCCTCCCTTCAGGACACCCAGGGGCCTCCAGGAGCCTCGGGGCCGGCCCTCTAACCCCCCCGCCCCCGCCCCCATCGCCCCCAACAAAGGGCAGCTCAGAGCAGAGTGTCCTGGGACGCCCAGAGCCCTGCCTATGGGCTTTGACAACCGGGAGAGAGCTGTGTCAAGTCCGAGAAATCATCACTTTCCACTCTGGGGGCAACTCCCCGGCCCCTCCGGAGGTTCTGACTGGTCTGGTGGCCCGGCCCCGGGGGCCTGCTTTCCGCCCCATTCGCCTGGAACGCCCTGCCCTGAGGACAAGGGTTCCTCTTGCTGGCATCCAGTTTGAAGCTCAGGCAGGTGAGGCTTTTGTGGGCACTTGAGACCCTCGTCCAGGTTTCACAGGGCCCCAGGGCCTTAGCCACTGGTGAGGGTTAGGTTGAGGGATAGGCTTAGTTTTAGGGTTAGGGTTAGCCTTTGACAACGGGGAGAGAGCTGTATCAAGTCCGAGAAAATCACTTGGTGCTCCTGGGGCACCTTCACCGGGCCCCAGGGCCTTCCCCACTGGACCACCTCCAGGTTTTGACACCGGCCCCAACCCACTCTTCCCTTGACCGCTTCCCGCAGGTCAGCTAAGGGGCCGGCCAAGCCGCCGGGCCCCCTCTTTAGGTCCCTGCCGCCGGCAGACCCGCCTGCTGGTCACCTGTGTCCCTGCCCGCGACCCTCTCTCCTGCTTACCTCACCACTTCAGGCTGTTCACCTGGCCCCGCCCCCTTGATCCAGTAACCGCCTCCAGCTGCTCACCTGGCCCCGCCCCCGCCTTGACTTGACCTGGCTCAGCTGTGGGCCTGGGCCCGCCTCCTGGTTCCGGAAACCACGCCCCTGGTCCATTCGACCAATGAGCGAGCAGCACCAGCCAGTCTGCCCTGCTCCCAAACACAGAGGAATAGCCCCCAGCACTGGGATGTAAAGGCACATAGCCCTCTGCTCACAGGGTGCCTCCCAGGTCCCCAAGCGTGGGCAGACCAGCCAGCCCTCCCTTCAGGACACCCAGGGGCCTCCAGGAGCCTCGGGGCCGGCCCTCTAACCCCCCCGCCCCGGCCCCCATCGCCCCCAACAAAGGGCAGCTCAGAGCAGAGTGTCCTGGGACGCCCAGAGCCCTGCCTATGGGCTTTGACAACCGGGAGAGAGCTGTGTCACGTCCGAGAAATCATCACTTTCCACTCTGGGGGCACCTCCCCGGCCCCTCCGGAGGTTCTGACTGGTCTGGTGGCCCGGCCCCGGGGGCCTGCTTTCCGCCCCATTCGCCTGGAACGCCCTGCCCTGAGGACAAGGGTTCCTCTTGCTGGCATCCAGTTTGAAGCTCAGGCAGGTGAGGCTTTTGTGGGCACTTGAGACCCTCGTCCAGGTTTCACAGGGCCCCAGGGCCTTAGCCACTGGTGAGGGTTAGGTTGAGGGATAGGCTTAGTTTTAGGGTTAGGGTTAGCCTTTGACAACGGGGAGAGAGCTGTATCAAGTCCGAGAAAATCACTTTGCGCTCCTGGGGCACCTTCACCGGGCCCCAGGGCCTTCCCCACTGGACCACCTCCAGCTTTTGACACCGGCCCCAACCCACTCTTCCCTTGACCGCTTCCCGCAGGTCAGCTAAGGGGCCGGCCAAGCCGCTGGGTCCCCTCTTTAGGTCCCTGCCGCCGGCAGACCCGCCTGCTGGTCACCTGTGTCCCTGCCCGCGACCCTCTCTCCTGCTTACCTCACCACTTCAGGCTGTTCACCTGGCCCCGCCCGCTTGATCCAGTGACCACCTCCAGCTGCTCACCTGGCCCCGCCCCCGCCTTGACTTGACCTGGCTCAGCTGTGGGCCTGGGCCCGCCTCCTGGTTCCGGAAACCACGCCCCTGGTCCATTCGACCAATGAGCGAGCAGCACCAGCCAGTCTGCCCTGCTCCCAAACACAGAGGAATAGCCCCCACCACTGGGATGTAAAGGCACATAGCCCTCTGCTCACAGGGTGCCTCCCAGGTCCCCAAGCGTGGGCAGACCAGCCAGCCCTCACTTCAGGACACCCAGGGTCCTCCATGAGACTCGGGGCCGGCCCTCTAACCCCCCCGCTCCGGCCCACATCGCTCCCACCAAAGGGCAGCTCAGAGCCGAGTGTCCTGGGACGCCCAGAGCCCTGCCTATGGGCTTTGACAACCGGGAGAGAGCTGTGTCAAGTCCGAGAAATTATCACTTTCCACTCTGGCGGCACCTCCCCGGCCCCTCCGGAGGTTCTGACTGGTCTGGTGGAACAGCCCCGGGGGCCTGCTTTCTGCCCCATTCGCCTGGAACGCCCTGCCCTGAGGACAAGGGTCCCTCTTGCTGGAATCCAGTCTGAAGCTCAGGCAGGTGAGGCTTTTGTGGGCACTTGAGACCCTCGTCCAGGTTTCACAGGGCCCCAGGGCCTTAGCCACTGGTGAGGGTTAGGTTGAGGGATATGCTTAGTTTTAGGGTTAGGGTTAGCCTTTGACAACGGGGAGAGAGCTGTATCAAGTCCGAGAAAATCACTTGGCGCTCCTGGGGCACCTTCACCGGGCCCCAGGGCCTTCCCCACTGGACCACCTCCAGCTTTTGACACCGGCCCCAACCCACTCTTCCCTTGACCGCTTCCCGCAGGTCAGCTAAGGGGCCGGCCAAGCCCCTGGGCCCCCTCTTTAGGTCCCTGCCGCCGGCAGACCCGCCTGCTGGTCACCTGTGTCCCTGCCCGCGACCCTCTCTCCTGCTTACCTCACCACTTCAGGCTGTTCACCTGGCCCCGCCCGCTTGATCCAGTGACCACCTCCAGCTGCTCACCTGGCCCCGCCCCCGCCTTGACTTGACCTGGCTCAGCTGTGGGCCTGGGCCCGCCTCCTGGTTCCGGAAACCACGCCCCTGGTCCATTCGACCAATGAGCGAGCAGCACCAGCCAGTCTGCCCTGCTCCCAAACACAGAGGAATAGCCCCCACCACTGGGATGTAAAGGCACATAGCCCTCTGCTCACAGGGTGCCTCCCAGGTCCCCAAGCGTGGGCAGACCAGCCAGCCCTCACTTCAGGACACCCAGGGTCCTCCATGAGACTCGGGGCCGGCCCTCTAACCCCCCCGCTCCGGCCCACATCGCTCCCACCAAAGGGCAGCTCAGAGCCGAGTGTCCTGGGACGCCCAGAGCCCTGCCTATGGGCTTTGACAACCGGGAGAGAGCTGTGTCAAGTCCGAGAAATTATCACTTTCCACTCTGGCGGCACCTCCCCGGCCCCTCCGGAGGTTCTGACTGGTCTGGTGGAACAGCCCCGGGGGCCTGCTTTCTGCCCCATTCGCCTGGAACGCCCTGCCCTGAGGACAAGGGTCCCTCTTGCTGGAATCCAGTCTGAAGCTCAGGCAGGTGAGGCTTTTGTGGGCACTTGAGACCCTCGTCCAGGTTTCACAGGGCCCCAGGGCCTTAGCCACTGGTGAGGGTTAGGTTGAGGGATATGCTTAGTTTTAGGGTTAGGGTTAGCCTTTGACAACGGGGAGAGAGCTGTATCAAGTCCGAGAAAATCACTTGGCGCTCCTGGGGCACCTTCACCGGGCCCCAGGGCCTTCCCCACTGGACCACCTCCAGCTTTTGACACCGGCCCCAACCCACTCTTCCCTTGACCGCTTCCCGCAGGTCAGCTAAGGGGCCGGCCAAGCCCCTGGGCCCCCTCTTTAGGTCCCTGCCGCCGGCAGACCCGCCTGCTGGTCACCTGTGTCCCTGCCCGCGACCCTCTCTCCTGCTTACCTCACCACTTCAGGCTGTTCACCTGGCCCCGCCCGCTTGATCCAGTGACCACCTCCAGCTGCTCACCTGGCCCCGCCCTCGCCTTGACTTGACCTGGCTCAGCTGTGGGCCTGGGCCCGCCTCCTGGTTCCGGAAACCACGCCCCTGGTCCATTCGACCAATGAGCGAGCAGCACCAGCCAGTCTGCCCTGCTCCCAAACACAGAGGAATAGCCCCCACCACTGGGATGTAAAGGCACATAGCCCTCTGCTCACAGGGTGCCTCCCAGGTCCCCAAGCGTGGGCAGACCAGCCAGCCCTCACTTCAGGACACCCAGGGTCCTCCATGAGCTCGAGGCCGGCCCTCTAACCCCCCCGCTCCGGCCCACATCGCTCCCACCAAAGGGCAGCTCAGAGCCGAGTGTCCTGGGACGCCCAGAGCCCTGCCTATGGGCTTTGACAACCGGGAGAGAGCTGTGTCAAGTCCGAGAAATTATCACTTTCCACTCTGGCGGCACCTCCCCGGCCCCTCCGGAGGTTCTGACTGGTCTGGTGGAACAGCCCCGGGGGCCTGCTTTCTGCCCCATTCGCCTGGAACGCCCTGCCCTGAGGACAAGGGTCCCTCTTGCTGGAATCCAGTCTGAAGCTCAGGCAGGTGAGGCTTTTGTGGGCACTTGAGACCCTCGTCCAGGTTTCACAGGGCCCCAGGGCCTTAGCCACTGGTGAGGGTTAGGTTGAGGGATAGGCTTAGTTTTAGGGTTAGGGTTAGCCTTTGACAACGGGGAGAGAGCTGTATCAAGTCCGAGAAAATCACTTGGCGCTCCTGGGGCACCTTCACCGGGCCCCAGGGCCTTCCCCACTGGACCACCTCCAGCTTTTGACACCGGCCCCAACCCACTCTTCCCTTGACCGCTTCCCGCAGGTCAGCTAAGGGGCCGGCCAAGCCGCCGGGCCCCCTCTTGAGGTCCCTGCCGCCGGCAGACCCGCCTGCTGGTCACCCGTGTCCCTGCCCGCGACCCTCTCTCCTACTTACCTCACCACTTCAGGCTGTTCACCTGGCCCCGCCCCCTTGATCCAGTGACCAACTCCAGCTGCTCACCTGGCCCCGCCCCCGCCTTGACTTGACCTGGCTCAGCTGTGGGCCTGGGCCCGCCTCCTGGTTCCGGAAACCACGCCCCTGGTCCATTCGACCAATGAGCGAGCAGCACCAGCCAGTCTGCCCTGCTCCCAAACACAGAGGAATAGCCCCCACCACTGGGATGTAAAGGCACATAGCCCTCTGCTCACAGGGTGCCTCCCAGGTCCCCAAGCGTGGGCAGACCAGCCAGCCCTCCCTTCAGGACACCCAGGGGCCTCCAGGAGCCTCGGGGCCGGCCCTCTAACCCCCCCGCCCCCGCCCCCATCGCCCCCAACAAAGGGCAGCTCAGAGCAGAGTGTCCTGGGACGCCCAGAGCCCTGCCTATGGGCTTTGACAACCGGGAGAGAGCTGTGTCAAGTCCGAGAAATCATCACTTTCAACTCTGGGGGCAACTCCCCGGCCCCTCCGGAGGTTCTGACTGGTCTGGTGGCCCGGCCCCGGGGGCCTGCTTTCCGCCCCATTCGCCTGGAACGCCCTGCCCTGAGGACAAGGGTTCCTCTTGCTGGCATCCAGTTTGAAGCTCAGGCAGGTGAGGCTTTTGTGGGCACTTGAGACCCTCGTCCAGGTTTCACAGGGCCCCAGGGCCTTAGCCACTGGTGAGGGTTAGGTTGAGGGATAGGCTTAGTTTTAGGGTTAGGGTTAGCCTTTGACAACGGGGAGAGAGCTGTATCAAGTCCGAGAAAATCACTTGGTGCTCCTGGGGCACCTTCACCGGGCCCCAGGGCCTTCCCCACTGGACCACCTCCAGGTTTTGACACCGGCCCCAACCCACTCTTCCCTTGACCGCTTCCCGCAGGTCAGCTAAGGGGCCGGCCAAGCCGCCGGGCCCCCTCTTTAGGTCCCTGCCGCCGGCAGACCCGCCTGCTGGTCACCTGTGTCCCTGCCCGCGACCCTCTCTCCTGCTTACCTCACCACTTCAGGCTGTTCACCTGGCCCCGCCCCCTTGATCCAGTAACCGCCTCCAGCTGCTCACCTGGCCCCGCCCCCGCCTTGACTTGACCTGGCTCAGCTGTGGGCCTGGGCCCGCCTCCTGGTTCCGGAAACCACGCCCCTGGTCCATTCGACCAATGAGCGAGCAGCACCAGCCAGTCTGCCCTGCTCCCAAACACAGAGGAATAGCCCCCAGCACTGGGATGTAAAGGCACATAGCCCTCTGCTCACAGGGTGCCTCCCAGGTCCCCAAGCGTGGGCAGACCAGCCAGCCCTCCCTTCAGGACACCCAGGGGCCTCCAGGAGCCTCGGGGCCGGCCCTCTAACCCCCCCGCCCCGGCCCCCATCGCCCCCAACAAAGGGCAGCTCAGAGCAGAGTGTCCTGGGACGCCCAGAGCCCTGCCTATGGGCTTTGACAACCGGGAGAGAGCTGTGTCACGTCCGAGAAATCATCACTTTCCACTCTGGGGGCACCTCCCCGGCCCCTCCGGAGGTTCTGACTGGTCTGGTGGCCCGGCCCCGGGGGCCTGCTTTCCGCCCCATTCGCCTGGAACGCCCTGCCCTGAGGACAAGGGTTCCTCTTGCTGGCATCCAGTTTGAAGCTCAGGCAGGTGAGGCTTTTGTGGGCACTTGAGACCCTCGTCCAGGTTTCACAGGGCCCCAGGGCCTTAGCCACTGGTGAGGGTTAGGTTGAGGGATAGGCTTAGTTTTAGGGTTAGGGTTAGCCTTTGACAACGGGGAGAGAGCTGTATCAAGTCCGAGAAAATCACTTTGCGCTCCTGGGGCACCTTCACCGGGCCCCAGGGCCTTCCCCACTGGACCACCTCCAGCTTTTGACACCGGCCCCAACCCACTCTTCCCTTGACCGCTTCCCGCAGGTCAGCTAAGGGGCCGGCCAAGCCGCTGGGTCCCCTCTTTAGGTCCCTGCCGCCGGCAGACCCGCCTGCTGGTCACCTGTGTCCCTGCCCGCGACCCTCTCTCCTGCTTACCTCACCACTTCAGGCTGTTCACCTGGCCCCGCCCGCTTGATCCAGTGACCACCTCCAGCTGCTCACCTGGCCCCGCCCCCGCCTTGACTTGACCTGGCTCAGCTGTGGGCCTGGGCCCGCCTCCTGGTTCCGGAAACCACGCCCCTGGTCCATTCGACCAATGAGCGAGCAGCACCAGCCAGTCTGCCCTGCTCCCAAACACAGAGGAATAGCCCCCACCACTGGGATGTAAAGGCACATAGCCCTCTGCTCACAGGGTGCCTCCCAGGTCCCCAAGCGTGGGCAGACCAGCCAGCCCTCACTTCAGGACACCCAGGGTCCTCCATGAGACTCGGGGCCGGCCCTCTAACCCCCCCGCTCCAGCCCACATCGCTCCCACCAAAGGGCAGCTCAGAGCCGAGTGTCCTGGGACGCCCAGAGCCCTGCCTATGGGCTTTGACAACCGGGAGAGAGCTGTGTCAAGTCCGAGAAATTATCACTTTCCACTCTGGCGGCACCTCCCCGGCCCCTCCGGAGGTTCTGACTGGTCTGGTGGAACAGCCCCGGGGGCCTGCTTTCTGCCCCATTCGCCTGGAACGCCCTGCCCTGAGGACAAGGGTCCCTCTTGCTGGAATCCAGTCTGAAGCTCAGGCAGGTGAGGCTTTTGTGGGCACTTGAGACCCTCGTCCAGGTTTCACAGGGCCCCAGGGCCTTAGCCACTGGTGAGGGTTAGGTTGAGGGATATGCTTAGTTTTAGGGTTAGGGTTAGCCTTTGACAACGGGGAGAGAGCTGTATCAAGTCCGAGAAAATCACTTGGCGCTCCTGGGGCACCTTCACCGGGCCCCAGGGCCTTCCCCACTGGACCACCTCCAGCTTTTGACACCGGCCCCAACCCACTCTTCCCTTGACCGCTTCCCGCAGGTCAGCTAAGGGACCGGCCAAGCCCCTGGGCCCCCTCTTTAGGTCCCTGCCGCCGGCAGACCCGCCTGCTGGTCACCTGTGTCCCTGCCCGCGACCCTCTCTCCTGCTTACCTCACCACTTCAGGCTGTTCACCTGGCCCCGCCCGCTTGATCCAGTGACCACCTCCAGCTGCTCACCTGGCCCCGCCCCCGCCTTGACTTGACCTGGCTCAGCTGTGGGCCTGGGCCCGCCTCCTGGTTCCGGAAACCACGCCCCTGGTCCATTCGACCAATGAGCGAGCAGCACCAGCCAGTCTGCCCTGCTCCCAAACACAGAGGAATAGCCCCCACCACTGGGATGTAAAGGCACATAGCCCTCTGCTCACAGGGTGCCTCCCAGGTCCCCAAGCGTGGGCAGACCAGCCAGCCCTCACTTCAGGACACCCAGGGTCCTCCATGAGCTCGAGGCCGGCCCTCTAACCCCCCCGCTCCGGCCCACATCGCTCCCACCAAAGGGCAGCTCAGAGCCGAGTGTCCTGGGACGCCCAGAGCCCTGCCTATGGGCTTTGACAACCGGGAGAGAGCTGTGTCAAGTCCGAGAAATTATCACTTTCCACTCTGGCGGCACCTCCCCGGCCCCTCCGGAGGTTCTGACTGGTCTGGTGGAACAGCCCCGGGGGCCTGCTTTCTGCCCCATTCGCCTGGAACGCCCTGCCCTGAGGACAAGGGTCCCTCTTGCTGGAATCCAGTCTGAAGCTCAGGCAGGTGAGGCTTTTGTGGGCACTTGAGACCCTCGTCCAGGTTTCACAGGGCCCCAGGGCCTTAGCCACTGGTGAGGGTTAGGTTGAGGGATAGGCTTAGTTTTAGGGTTAGGGTTAGCCTTTGACAACGGGGAGAGAGCTGTATCAAGTCCGAGAAAATCACTTGGCGCTCCTGGGGCACCTTCACCGGGCCCCAGGGCCTTCCCCACTGGACCACCTCCAGCTTTTGACACCGGCCCCAACCCACTCTTCCCTTGACCGCTTCCCGCAGGTCAGCTAAGGGGCCGGCCAAGCCGCCGGGCCCCCTCTTGAGGTCCCTGCCGCCAGCAGACCCGCCTGCTGGTCACCCGTGTCCCTGCCCGCGACCCTCTCTCCTACTTACCTCACCACTTCAGGCTGTTCACCTGGCCCCGCCCCCTTGATCCAGTGACCAACTCCAGCTGCTCACCTGGCCCCGCCCCCGCCTTGACTTGACCTGGCTCAGCTGTGGGCCTGGGCCCGCCTCCTGGTTCCGGAAACCACGCCCCTGGTCCATTCGACCAATGAGCGAGCAGCACCAGCCAGTCTGCCCTGCTCCCAAACACAGAGGAATAGCCCCCACCACTGGGATGTAAAGGCACATAGCCCTCTGCTCACAGGGTGCCTCCCAGGTCCCCAAGCGTGGGCAGACCAGCCAGCCCTCCCTTCAGGACACCCAGGGGCCTCCAGGAGCCTCGGGGCCGGCCCTCTAACCCCCCCGCCCCCGCCCCCATCGCCCCCAACAAAGGGCAGCTCAGAGCAGAGTGTCCTGGGACGCCCAGAGCCCTGCCTATGGGCTTTGACAACCGGGAGAGAGCTGTGTCAAGTCCGAGAAATCATCACTTTCCACTCTGGGGGCAACTCCCCGGCCCCTCCGGAGGTTCTGACTGGTCTGGTGGCCCGGCCCCGGGGGCCTGCTTTCCGCCCCATTCGCCTGGAACGCCCTGCCCTGAGGACAAGGGTTCCTCTTGCTGGCATCCAGTTTGAAGCTCAGGCAGGTGAGGCTTTTGTGGGCACTTGAGACCCTCGTCCAGGTTTCACAGGGCCCCAGGGCCTTAGCCACTGGTGAGGGTTAGGTTGAGGGATAGGCTTAGTTTTAGGGTTAGGGTTAGCCTTTGACAACGGGGAGAGAGCTGTATCAAGTCCGAGAAAATCACTTGGTGCTCCTGGGGCACCTTCACCGGGCCCCAGGGCCTTCCCCACTGGACCACCTCCAGGTTTTGACACCGGCCCCAACCCACTCTTCCCTTGACCGCTTCCCGCAGGTCAGCTAAGGGGCCGGCCAAGCCGCCGGGCCCCCTCTTTAGGTCCCTGCCGCCGGCAGACCCGCCTGCTGGTCACCTGTGTCCCTGCCCGCGACCCTCTCTCCTGCTTACCTCACCACTTCAGGCTGTTCACCTGGCCCCGCCCCCTTGATCCAGTAACCGCCTCCAGCTGCTCACCTGGCCCCGCCCCCGCCTTGACTTGACCTGGCTCAGCTGTGGGCCTGGGCCCGCCTCCTGGTTCCGGAAACCACGCCCCTGGTCCATTCGACCAATGAGCGAGCAGCACCAGCCAGTCTGCCCTGCTCCCAAACACAGAGGAATAGCCCCCAGCACTGGGATGTAAAGGCACATAGCCCTCTGCTCACAGGGTGCCTCCCAGGTCCCCAAGCGTGGGCAGACCAGCCAGCCCTCCCTTCAGGACACCCAGGGGCCTCCAGGAGCCTCGGGGCCGGCCCTCTAACCCCCCCGCCCCGGCCCCCATCGCCCCCAACAAAGGGCAGCTCAGAGCAGAGTGTCCTGGGACGCCCAGAGCCCTGCCTATGGGCTTTGACAACCGGGAGAGAGCTGTGTCACGTCCGAGAAATCATCACTTTCCACTCTGGGGGCACCTCCCCGGCCCCTCCGGAGGTTCTGACTGGTCTGGTGGCCCGGCCCCGGGGGCCTGCTTTCCGCCCCATTCGCCTGGAACGCCCTGCCCTGAGGACAAGGGTTCCTCTTGCTGGCATCCAGTTTGAAGCTCAGGCAGGTGAGGCTTTTGTGGGCACTTGAGACCCTCGTCCAGGTTTCACAGGGCCCCAGGGCCTTAGCCACTGGTGAGGGTTAGGTTGAGGGATAGGCTTAGTTTTAGGGTTAGGGTTAGCCTTTGACAACGGGGAGAGAGCTGTATCAAGTCCGAGAAAATCACTTTGCGCTCCTGGGGCACCTTCACCGGGCCCCAGGGCCTTCCCCACTGGAACACCTCCAGCTTTTGACACCGGCCCCAACCCACTCTACCCTTGACCGCTTCCCGCAGGTCAGCTAAGGGGCCGGCCAAGCCGCTGGGCCCCCTCTTTAGGTCCCTGCCGCCGGCAGACCCGCCTGCTGGTCACCTGTGTCCCTGCCCGCGACCCTCTCTCCTGCTTACCTCACCACTTCAGGCTGTTCACCTGGCCCCGCCCGCTTGATCCAGTGACCACCTCCAGCTGCTCACCTGGCCCCGCCCCCGCCTTGACTTGACCTGGCTCAGCTGTGGGCCTGGGCCCGCCTCCTGGTTCCGGAAACCACGCCCCTGGTCCATTCGACCAATGAGCGAGCAGCACCAGCCAGTCTGCCCTGCTCCCAAACACAGAGGAATAGCCCCCACCACTGGGATGTAAAGGCACATAGCCCTCTGCTCACAGGGTGCCTCCCAGGTCCCCAAGCGTGGGCAGACCAGCCAGCCCTCACTTCAGGACACCCAGGGTCCTCCATGAGACTCGGGGCCGGCCCTCTAACCCCCCCGCTCCGGCCCACATCGCTCCCACCAAAGGGCAGCTCAGAGCCGAGTGTCCTGGGACGCCCAGAGCCCTGCCTATGGGCTTTGACAACCGGGAGAGAGCTGTGTCAAGTCCGAGAAATTATCACTTTCCACTCTGGCGGCACCTCCCCGGCCCCTCCGGAGGTTCTGACTGGTCTGGTGGAACAGCCCCGGGGGCCTGCTTTCTGCCCCATTCGCCTGGAACGCCCTGCCCTGAGGACAAGGGTCCCTCTTGCTGGAATCCAGTCTGAAGCTCAGGCAGGTGAGGCTTTTGTGGGCACTTGAGACCCTCGTCCAGGTTTCACAGGGCCCCAGGGCCTTAGCCACTGGTGAGGGTTAGGTTGAGGGATAGGCTTAGTTTTAGGGTTAGGGTTAGCCTTTGACAACGGGGAGAGAGCTGTATCAAGTCCGAGAAAATCACTTGGCGCTCCTGGGGCACCTTCACCGGGCCCCAGGGCCTTCCCCACTGGACCACCTCCAGCTTTTGACACCGGCCCCAACCCACTCTTCCCTTGACCGCTTCCCGCAGGTCAGCTAAGGGGCCGGCCAAGCCGCCGGGCCCCCTCTTGAGGTCCCTGCCGCCAGCAGACCCGCCTGCTGGTCACCCGTGTCCCTGCCCGCGACCCTCTCTCCTACTTACCTCACCACTTCAGGCTGTTCACCTGGCCCCGCCCCCTTGATCCAGTGACCAACTCCAGCTGCTCACCTGGCCCCGCCCCCGCCTTGACTTGACCTGGCTCAGCTGTGGGCCTGGGCCCGCCTCCTGGTTCCGGAAACCACGCCCCTGGTCCATTCGACCAATGAGCGAGCAGCACCAGCCAGTCTGCCCTGCTCCCAAACACAGAGGAATAGCCCCCACCACTGGGATGTAAAGGCACATAGCCCTCTGCTCACAGGGTGCCTCCCAGGTCCCCAAGCGTGGGCAGACCAGCCAGCCCTCCCTTCAGGACACCCAGGGGCCTCCAGGAGCCTCGGGGCCGGCCCTCTAACCCCCCCGCCCCCGCCCCCATCGCCCCCAACAAAGGGCAGCTCAGAGCAGAGTGTCCTGGGACGCCCAGAGCCCTGCCTATGGGCTTTGACAACCGGGAGAGAGCTGTGTCAAGTCCGAGAAATCATCACTTTCCACTCTGGGGGCAACTCCCCGGCCCCTCCGGAGGTTCTGACTGGTCTGGTGGCCCGGCCCCGGGGGCCTGCTTTCCGCCCCATTCGCCTGGAACGCCCTGCCCTGAGGACAAGGGTTCCTCTTGCTGGCATCCAGTTTGAAGCTCAGGCAGGTGAGGCTTTTGTGGGCACTTGAGACCCTCGTCCAGGTTTCACAGGGCCCCAGGGCCTTAGCCACTGGTGAGGGTTAGGTTGAGGGATAGGCTTAGTTTTAGGGTTAGGGTTAGCCTTTGACAACGGGGAGAGAGCTGTATCAAGTCCGAGAAAATCACTTGGTGCTCCTGGGGCACCTTCACCGGGCCCCAGGGCCTTCCCCACTGGACCACCTCCAGGTTTTGACACCGGCCCCAACCCACTCTTCCCTTGACCGCTTCCCGCAGGTCAGCTAAGGGGCCGGCCAAGCCGCCGGGCCCCCTCTTTAGGTCCCTGCCGCCGGCAGACCCGCCTGCTGGTCACCTGTGTCCCTGCCCGCGACCCTCTCTCCTGCTTACCTCACCACTTCAGGCTGTTCACCTGGCCCCGCCCCCTTGATCCAGTAACCGCCTCCAGCTGCTCACCTGGCCCCGCCCCCGCCTTGACTTGACCTGGCTCAGCTGTGGGCCTGGGCCCGCCTCCTGGTTCCGGAAACCACGCCCCTGGTCCATTCGACCAATGAGCGAGCAGCACCAGCCAGTCTGCCCTGCTCCCAAACACAGAGGAATAGCCCCCAGCACTGGGATGTAAAGGCACATAGCCCTCTGCTCACAGGGTGCCTCCCAGGTCCCCAAGCGTGGGCAGACCAGCCAGCCCTCCCTTCAGGACACCCAGGGGCCTCCAGGAGCCTCGGGGCCGGCCCTCTAACCCCCCCGCCCCGGCCCCCATCGCCCCCAACAAAGGGCAGCTCAGAGCAGAGTGTCCTGGGACGCCCAGAGCCCTGCCTATGGGCTTTGACAACCGGGAGAGAGCTGTGTCACGTCCGAGAAATCATCACTTTCCACTCTGGGGGCACCTCCCCGGCCCCTCCGGAGGTTCTGACTGGTCTGGTGGCCCGGCCCCGGGGGCCTGCTTTCCGCCCCATTCGCCTGGAACGCCCTGCCCTGAGGACAAGGGTTCCTCTTGCTGGCATCCAGTTTGAAGCTCAGGCAGGTGAGGCTTTTGTGGGCACTTGAGACCCTCGTCCAGGTTTCACAGGGCCCCAGGGCCTTAGCCACTGGTGAGGGTTAGGTTGAGGGATAGGCTTAGTTTTAGGGTTAGGGTTAGCCTTTGACAACGGGGAGAGAGCTGTATCAAGTCCGAGAAAATCACTTTGCGCTCCTGGGGCACCTTCACCGGGCCCCAGGGCCTTCCCCACTGGAACACCTCCAGCTTTTGACACCGGCCCCAACCCACTCTACCCTTGACCGCTTCCCGCAGGTCAGCTAAGGGGCCGGCCAAGCCGCTGGGCCCCCTCTTTAGGTCCCTGCCGCCGGCAGACCCGCCTGCTGGTCACCTGTGTCCCTGCCCGCGACCCTCTCTCCTGCTTACCTCACCACTTCAGGCTGTTCACCTGGCCCCGCCCGCTTGATCCAGTGACCACCTCCAGCTGCTCACCTGGCCCCGCCCCCGCCTTGACTTGACCTGGCTCAGCTGTGGGCCTGGGCCCGCCTCCTGGTTCCGGAAACCACGCCCCTGGTCCATTCGACCAATGAGCGAGCAGCACCAGCCAGTCTGCCCTGCTCCCAAACACAGAGGAATAGCCCCCACCACTGGGATGTAAAGGCACATAGCCCTCTGCTCACAGGGTGCCTCCCAGGTCCCCAAGCGTGGGCAGACCAGCCAGCCCTCACTTCAGGACACCCAGGGTCCTCCATGAGACTCGGGGCCGGCCCTCTAACCCCCCCGCTCCGGCCCACATCGCTCCCACCAAAGGGCAGCTCAGAGCCGAGTGTCCTGGGACGCCCAGAGCCCTGCCTATGGGCTTTGACAACCGGGAGAGAGCTGTGTCAAGTCCGAGAAATTATCACTTTCCACTCTGGCGGCACCTCCCCGGCCCCTCCGGAGGTTCTGACTGGTCTGGTGGAACAGCCCCGGGGGCCTGCTTTCTGCCCCATTCGCCTGGAACGCCCTGCCCTGAGGACAAGGGTCCCTCTTGCTGGAATCCAGTCTGAAGCTCAGGCAGGTGAGGCTTTTGTGGGCACTTGAGACCCTCGTCCAGGTTTCACAGGGCCCCAGGGCCTTAGCCACTGGTGAGGGTTAGGTTGAGGGATAGGCTTAGTTTTAGGGTTAGGGTTAGCCTTTGACAACGGGGAGAGAGCTGTATCAAGTCCGAGAAAATCACTTGGCGCTCCTGGGGCACCTTCACCGGGCCCCAGGGCCTTCCCCACTGGACCACCTCCAGCTTTTGACACCGGCCCCAACCCACTCTTCCCTTGACCGCTTCCCGCAGGTCAGCTAAGGGGCCGGCCAAGCCGCCGGGCCCCCTCTTGAGGTCCCTGCCGCCAGCAGACCCGCCTGCTGGTCACCCGTGTCCCTGCCCGCGACCCTCTCTCCTACTTACCTCACCACTTCAGGCTGTTCACCTGGCCCCGCCCCCTTGATCCAGTGACCAACTCCAGCTGCTCACCTGGCCCCGCCCCCGCCTTGACTTAACCTGGCTCAGCTGTGGGCCTGGGCCCGCCTCCTGGTTCCGGAAACCACGCCCCTGGTCCATTCGACCAATGAGCGAGCAGCACCAGCCAGTCTGCCCTGCTCCCAAACACAGAGGAATAGCCCCCACCACTGGGATGTAAAGGCACATAGCCCTCTGCTCACAGGGTGCCTCCCAGGTCCCCAAGCGTGGGCAGACCAGCCAGCCCTCCCTTCAGGACACCCAGGGGCCTCCAGGAGCCTCGGGGCCGGCCCTCTAACCCCCCCGCCCCCGCCCCCATCGCCCCCAACAAAGGGCAGCTCAGAGCAGAGTGTCCTGGGACGCCCAGAGCCCTGCCTATGGGCTTTGACAACCGGGAGAGAGCTGTGTCAAGTCCGAGAAATCATCACTTTCCACTCTGGGGGCAACTCCCCGGCCCCTCCGGAGGTTCTGACTGGTCTGGTGGCCCGGCCCCGGGGGCCTGCTTTCCGCCCCATTCGCCTGGAACGCCCTGCCCTGAGGACAAGGGTTCCTCTTGCTGGCATCCAGTTTGAAGCTCAGGCAGGTGAGGCTTTTGTGGGCACTTGAGACCCTCGTCCAGGTTTCACAGGGCCCCAGGGCCTTAGCCACTGGTGAGGGTTAGGTTGAGGGATAGGCTTAGTTTTAGGGTTAGGGTTAGCCTTTGACAACGGGGAGAGAGCTGTATCAAGTCCGAGAAAATCACTTGGTGCTCCTGGGGCACCTTCACCGGGCCCCAGGGCCTTCCCCACTGGACCACCTCCAGGTTTTGACACCGGCCCCAACCCACTCTTCCCTTGACCGCTTCCCGCAGGTCAGCTAAGGGGCCGGCCAAGCCGCCGGGCCCCCTCTTTAGGTCCCTGCCGCCGGCAGACCCGCCTGCTGGTCACCTGTGTCCCTGCCCGCGACCCTCTCTCCTGCTTACCTCACCACTTCAGGCTGTTCACCTGGCCCCGCCCCCTTGATCCAGTAACCGCCTCCAGCTGCTCACCTGGCCCCGCCCCCGCCTTGACTTGACCTGGCTCAGCTGTGGGCCTGGGCCCGCCTCCTGGTTCCGGAAACCACGCCCCTGGTCCATTCGACCAATGAGCGAGCAGCACCAGCCAGTCTGCCCTGCTCCCAAACACAGAGGAATAGCCCCCAGCACTGGGATGTAAAGGCACATAGCCCTCTGCTCACAGGGTGCCTCCCAGGTCCCCAAGCGTGGGCAGACCAGCCAGCCCTCCCTTCAGGACACCCAGGGGCCTCCAGGAGCCTCGGGGCCGGCCCTCTAACCCCCCCGTCCCGGCCCCCATCGCCCCCAACAAAGGGCAGCTCAGAGCAGAGTGTCCTGGGACGCCCAGAGCCCTGCCTATGGGCTTTGACAACCGGGAGAGAGCTGTGTCACGTCCGAGAAATCATCACTTTCCACTCTGGGGGCACCTCCCCGGCCCCTCCGGAGGTTCTGACTGGTCTGGTGGCCCGGCCCCGGGGGCCTGCTTTCCGCCCCATTCGCCTGGAACGCCCTGCCCTGAGGACAAGGGTTCCTCTTGCTGGCATCCAGTTTGAAGCTCAGGCAGGTGAGGCTTTTGTGGGCACTTGAGACCCTCGTCCAGGTTTCACAGGGCCCCAGGGCCTTAGCCACTGGTGAGGGTTAGGTTGAGGGATAGGCTTAGTTTTAGGGTTAGGGTTAGCCTTTGACAACGGGGAGAGAGCTGTATCAAGTCCGAGAAAATCACTTTGCGCTCCTGGGGCACCTTCACCGGGCCCCAGGGCCTTCCCCACTGGACCACCTCCAGCTTTTGACACCGGCCCCAACCCACTCTTCCCTTGACCGCTTCCCGCAGGTCAGCTAAGGGGCCGGCCAAGCCGCTGGGTCCCCTCTTTAGGTCCCTGCCGCCGGCAGACCCGCCTGCTGGTCACCTCTGTCCCTGCCCGCGACCCTCTCTCCTGCTTACCTCACCACTTCAGGCTGTTCACCTGGCCCCGCCCGCTTGATCCAGTGACCACCTCCAGCTGCTCACCTGGCCCCGCCCCCGCCTTGACTTGACCTGGCTCAGCTGTGGGCCTGGGCCCGCCTCCTGGTTCCGGAAACCACGCCCCTGGTCCATTCGACCAATGAGCGAACAGCACCAGCCAGTCTGCCCTGCTCCCAAACACAGAGGAATAGCCCCCACCACTGGGATGTAAAGGCACATAGCCCTCTGCTCACAGGGTGCCTCCCAGGTCCCCAAGCGTGGGCAGACCAGCCAGCCCTCCCTTCAGGACACCCAGGGGCCTCCAGGAGCCTCGGGGCCGGCCCTCTAACCCCCCCGCCCCGGCCCCTATCGCCCCCAACAAAGGGCAGCTCAGAGCAGAGTGTCCTGGGACGCCCAGAGCCCTGCCTATGGGCTTTGACAACCGGGAGAGAGCTGTGTCACGTCCGAGAAATCATCACTTTCCACTCTGGGGGCACCTCCCCGGCCCCTCCGGAGGTTCTGACTGGTCTGGTGGCCCGGCCCCGGGGGCCTGCTTTCCGCCCCATTCGCCTGGAACGCCCTGCCCTGAGGACAAGGGTTCCTCTTGCTGGCATCCAGTTTGAAGCTCAGGCAGGTGAGGCTTTTGTGGGCACTTGAGACCCTCGTCCAGGTTTCACAGGGCCCCAGGGCCTTAGCCACTGGTGAGGGTTAGGTTGAGGGATAGGCTTAGTTTTATGGTTAGGGTTAGCCTTTGACAACGGGGAGAGAGCTGTATCAAGTCCGAGAAAATCACTTTGCGCTCCTGGGGCACCTTCACCGGGCCCCAGGGCCTTCCCCACTGGACCACCTCCAGGTTTTGACACCGGCCCCAACCCACTCTTCCCTTGACCGCTTCCCGCAGGTCAGCTAAGGGGCCGGCCAAGCCGCTGGGTCCCCTCTTTAGGTCCCTGCCGCCGGCAGACCCGCCTGCTGGTCACCTGTGTCCCTGCCCGCGACCCTCTCTCCTGCTTACCTCACCACTTCAGGCTGTTCACCTGGCCCCGCCCGCTTGATCCAGTGACCACCTCCAGCTGCTCACCTGGCCCCGCCCCCGCCTTGACTTGACCTGGCTCAGCTGTGGGCCTGGGCCCGCCTCCTGGTTCCGGAAACCACGCCCCTGGTCCATTCGACCAATGAGCGAGCAGCACCAGCCAGTCTGCCCTGCTCCCAAACACAGAGGAATAGCCCCCACCACTGGGATGTAAAGGCACATAGCCCTCTGCTCACAGGGTGCCTCCCAGGTCCCCAAGCGTGGGCAGACCAGCCAGCCCTCACTTCAGGACACCCAGGGTCCTCCATGAGACTCAGGGCCGGCCCTCTAACCCCCCCGCTCCGGCCCACATCGCTCCCACCAAAGGGCAGCTCAGAGCCGAGTGTCCTGGGACGCCCAGAGCCCTGCCTATGGGCTTTGACAACCGGGAGAGAGCTGTGTCAAGTCCGAGAAATTATCACTTTCCACTCTGGCGGCACCTCCCCGGCCCCTCCGGAGGTTCTGACTGGTCTGGTGGAACAGCCCCGGGGGCCTGCTTTCTGCCCCATTCGCCTGGAACGCCCTGCCCTGAGGACAAGGGTCCCTCTTGCTGGAATCCAGTCTGAAGCTCAGGCAGGTGAGGCTTTTGTGGGCACTTGAGACCCTCGTCCAGGTTTCACAGGGCCCCAGGGCCTTAGCCACTGGTGAGGGTTAGGTTGAGGGATATGCTTAGTTTTAGGGTTAGGGTTAGCCTTTGACAACGGGGAGAGAGCTGTATCAAGTCCGAGAAAATCACTTGGCGCTCCTGGGGCACCTTCACCGGGCCCCAGGGCCTTCCCCACTGGACCACCTCCAGCTTTTGACACCGGCCCCAACCCACTCTTCCCTTGACCGCTTCCCGCAGGTCAGCTAAGGGGCCGGCCAAGCCCCTGGGCCCCCTCTTTAGGTCCCTGCCGCCGGCAGACCCGCCTGCTTGTCACCTGTGTCCCTGCCCGCGACCCTCTCTCCTGCTTACCTCACCACTTCAGGCTGTTCACCTGGCCCCGCCCGCTTGATCCAGTGACCACCTCCAGCTGCTCACCTGGCCCCGCCCTCGCCTTGACTTGACCTGGCTCAGCTGTGGGCCTGGGCCCGCCTCCTGGTTCCGGAAACCACGCCCCTGGTCCATTCGACCAATGAGCGAGCAGCACCAGCCAGTCTGCCCTGCTCCCAAACACAGAGGAATAGCCCCCACCACTGGGATGTAAAGGCACATAGCCCTCTGCTCACAGGGTGCCTCCCAGGTCCCCAAGCGTGGGCAGACCAGCCAGCCCTCACTTCAGGACACCCAGGGTCCTCCATGAGCTCGAGGCCGGCCCTCTAACCCCCCCGCTCCGGCCCACATCGCTCCCACCAAAGGGCAGCTCAGAGCCGAGTGTCCTGGGACGCCCAGAGCCCTGCCTATGGGCTTTGACAACCGGGAGAGAGCTGTGTCAAGTCCGAGAAATTATCACTTTCCACTCTGGCGGCACCTCCCCGGCCCCTCCGGAGGTTCTGACTGGTCTGGTGGAACAGCCCCGGGGGCCTGCTTTCTGCCCCATTCGCCTGGAACGCCCTGCCCTGAGGACAAGGGTCCCTCTTGCTGGAATCCAGTCTGAAGCTCAGGCAGGTGAGGCTTTTGTGGGCACTTGAGACCCTCGTCCAGGTTTCACAGGGCCCCAGGGCCTTAGCCACTGGTGAGGGTTAGGTTGAGGGATAGGCTTAGTTTTAGGGTTAGGGTTAGCCTTTGACAACGGGGAGAGAGCTGTATCAAGTCCGAGAAAATCACTTGGCGCTCCTGGGGCACCTTCACCGGGCCCCAGGGCCTTCCCCACTGGACCACCTCCAGCTTTTGACACCGGCCCCAACCCACTCTTCCCTTGACCGCTTCCCGCAGGTCAGCTAAGGGGCCGGCCAAGCCGCCGGGCCCCCTCTTGAGGTCCCTGCCGCCGGCAGACCCGCCTGCTGGTCACCCGTGTCCCTGCCCGCGACCCTCTCTCCTACTTACCTCACCACTTCAGGCTGTTCACCTGGCCCCGCCCCCTTGATCCAGTGACCAACTCCAGCTGCTCACCTGGCCCCGCCCCCGCCTTGACTTGACCTGGCTCAGCTGTGGGCCTGGGCCCGCCTCCTGGTTCCGGAAACCACGCCCCTGGTCCATTCGACCAATGAGCGAGCAGCACCAGCCAGTCTGCCCTGCTCCCAAACACAGAGGAATAGCCCCCACCACTGGGATGTAAAGGCACATAGCCCTCTGCTCACAGGGTGCCTCCCAGGTCCCCAAGCGTGGGCAGACCAGCCAGCCCTCCCTTCAGGACACCCAGGGGCCTCCAGGAGCCTCGGGGCCGGCCCTCTAACCCCCCCGCCCCCGCCCCCATCGCCCCCAACAAAGGGCAGCTCAGAGCAGAGTGTCCTGGGACGCCCAGAGCCCTGCCTATGGGCTTTGACAACCGGGAGAGAGCTGTGTCAAGTCCGAGAAATCATCACTTTCCACTCTGGGGGCAACTCCCCGGCCCCTCCGGAGGTTCTGACTGGTCTGGTGGCCCGGCCCCGGGGGCCTGCTTTCCGCCCCATTCGCCTGGAACGCCCTGCCCTGAGGACAAGGGTTCCTCTTGCTGGCATCCAGTTTGAAGCTCAGGCAGGTGAGGCTTTTGTGGGCACTTGAGACCCTCGTCCAGGTTTCACAGGGCCCCAGGGCCTTAGCCACTGGTGAGGGTTAGGTTGAGGGATAGGCTTAGTTTTAGGGTTAGGGTTAGCCTTTGACAACGGGGAGAGAGCTGTATCAAGTCCGAGAAAATCACTTGGTGCTCCTGGGGCACCTTCACCGGGCCCCAGGGCCTTCCCCACTGGACCACCTCCAGGTTTTGACACCGGCCCCAACCCACTCTTCCCTTGACCGCTTCCCGCAGGTCAGCTAAGGGGCCGGCCAAGCCGCCGGGCCCCCTCTTTAGGTCCCTGCCGCCGGCAGACCCGCCTGCTGGTCACCTGTGTCCCTGCCCGCGACCCTCTCTCCTGCTTACCTCACCACTTCAGGCTGTTCACCTGGCCCCGCCCCCTTGATCCAGTAACCGCCTCCAGCTGCTCACCTGGCCCCGCCCCCGCCTTGACTTGACCTGGCTCAGCTGTGGGCCTGGGCCCGCCTCCTGGTTCCGGAAACCACGCCCCTGGTCCATTCGACCAATGAGCGAGCAGCACCAGCCAGTCTGCCCTGCTCCCAAACACAGAGGAATAGCCCCCAGCACTGGGATGTAAAGGCACATAGCCCTCTGCTCACAGGGTGCCTCCCAGGTCCCCAAGCGTGGGCAGACCAGCCAGCCCTCCCTTCAGGACACCCAGGGGCCTCCAGGAGCCTCGGGGCCGGCCCTCTAACCCCCCCGCCCCGGCCCCCATCGCCCCCAACAAAGGGCAGCTCAGAGCAGAGTGTCCTGGGACGCCCAGAGCCCTGCCTATGGGCTTTGACAACCGGGAGAGAGCTGTGTCACGTCCGAGAAATCATCACTTTCCACTCTGGGGGCACCTCCCCGGCCCCTCCGGAGGTTCTGACTGGTCTGGTGGCCCGGCCCCGGGGGCCTGCTTTCCGCCCCATTCGCCTGGAACGCCCTGCCCTGAGGACAAGGGTTCCTCTTGCTGGCATCCAGTTTGAAGCTCAGGCAGGTGAGGCTTTTGTGGGCACTTGAGACCCTCGTCCAGGTTTCACAGGGCCCCAGGGCCTTAGCCACTGGTGAGGGTTAGGTTGAGGGATAGGCTTAGTTTTAGGGTTAGGGTTAGCCTTTGACAACGGGGAGAGAGCTGTATCAAGTCCGAGAAAATCACTTTGCGCTCCTGGGGCACCTTCACCGGGCCCCAGGGCCTTCCCCACTGGACCACCTCCAGCTTTTGACACCGGCCCCAACCCACTCTTCCCTTGACCGCTTCCCGCAGGTCAGCTAAGGGGCCGGCCAAGCCGCTGGGTCCCCTCTTTAGGTCCCTGCCGCCGGCAGACCCGCCTGCTGGTCACCTGTGTCCCTGCCCGCGACCCTCTCTCCTGCTTACCTCACCACTTCAGGCTGTTCACCTGGCCCCGCCCGCTTGATCCAGTGACCACCTCCAGCTGCTCACCTGGCCCCGCCCCCGCCTTGACTTGACCTGGCTCAGCTGTGGGCCTGGGCCCGCCTCCTGGTTCCGGAAACCACGCCCCTGGTCCATTCGACCAATGAGCGAGCAGCACCAGCCAGTCTGCCCTGCTCCCAAACACAGAGGAATAGCCCCCACCACTGGGATGTAAAGGCACATAGCCCTCTGCTCACAGGGTGCCTCCCAGGTCCCCAAGCGTGGGCAGACCAGCCAGCCCTCACTTCAGGACACCCAGGGTCCTCCATGAGACTCGGGGCCGGCCCTCTAACCCCCCCGCTCCGGCCCACATCGCTCCCACCAAAGGGCAGCTCAGAGCCGAGTGTCCTGGGACGCCCAGAGCCCTGCCTATGGGCTTTGACAACCGGGAGAGAGCTGTGTCAAGTCCGAGAAATTATCACTTTCCACTCTGGCGGCACCTCCCCGGCCCCTCCGGAGGTTCTGACTGGTCTGGTGGAACAGCCCCGGGGGCCTGCTTTCTGCCCCATTCGCCTGGAACGCCCTGCCCTGAGGACAAGGGTCCCTCTTGCTGGAATCCAGTCTGAAGCTCAGGCAGGTGAGGCTTTTGTGGGCACTTGAGACCCTCGTCCAGGTTTCACAGGGCCCCAGGGCCTTAGCCACTGGTGAGGGTTAGGTTGAGGGATATGCTTAGTTTTAGGGTTAGGGTTAGCCTTTGACAACGGGGAGAGAGCTGTATCAAGTCCGAGAAAATCACTTGGCGCTCCTGGGGCACCTTCACCGGGCCCCAGGGCCTTCCCCACTGGACCACCTCCAGCTTTTGACACCGGCCCCAACCCACTCTTCCCTTGACCGCTTCCCGCAGGTCAGCTAAGGGGCCGGCCAAGCCCCTGGGCCCCCTCTTTAGGTCCCTGCCGCCGGCAGACCCGCCTGCTGGTCACCTGTGTCCCTGCCCGCGACCCTCTCTCCTGCTTACCTCACCACTTCAGGCTGTTCACCTGGCCCCGCCCGCTTGATCCAGTGACCACCTCCAGCTGCTCACCTGGCCCCGCCCCCGCCTTGACTTGACCTGGCTCAGCTGTGGGCCTGGGCCCGCCTCCTGGTTCCGGAAACCACGCCCCTGGTCCATTCGACCAATGAGCGAGCAGCACCAGCCAGTCTGCCCTGCTCCCAAACACAGAGGAATAGCCCCCACCACTGGGATGTAAAGGCACATAGCCCTCTGCTCACAGGGTGCCTCCCAGGTCCCCAAGCGTGGGCAGACCAGCCAGCCCTCACTTCAGGACACCCAGGGTCCTCCATGAGACTCGGGGCCGGCCCTCTAACCCCCCCGCTCCGGCCCACATCGCTCCCACCAAAGGGCAGCTCAGAGCCGAGTGTCCTGGGACGCCCAGAGCCCTGCCTATGGGCTTTGACAACCGGGAGAGAGCTGTGTCAAGTCCGAGAAATTATCACTTTCCACTCTGGCGGCACCTCCCCGGCCCCTCCGGAGGTTCTGACTGGTCTGGTGGAACAGCCCCGGGGGCCTGCTTTCTGCCCCATTCGCCTGGAACGCCCTGCCCTGAGGACAAGGGTCCCTCTTGCTGGAATCCAGTCTGAAGCTCAGGCAGGTGAGGCTTTTGTGGGCACTTGAGACCCTCGTCCAGGTTTCACAGGGCCCCAGGGCCTTAGCCACTGGTGAGGGTTAGGTTGAGGGATATGCTTAGTTTTAGGGTTAGGGTTAGCCTTTGACAACGGGGAGAGAGCTGTATCAAGTCCGAGAAAATCACTTGGCGCTCCTGGGGCACCTTCACCGGGCCCCAGGGCCTTCCCCACTGGACCACCTCCAGCTTTTGACACCGGCCCCAACCCACTCTTCCCTTGACCGCTTCCCGCAGGTCAGCTAAGGGGCCGGCCAAGCCCCTGGGCCCCCTCTTTAGGTCCCTGCCGCCGGCAGACCCGCCTGCTGGTCACCTGTGTCCCTGCCCGCGACCCTCTCTCCTGCTTACCTCACCACTTCAGGCTGTTCACCTGGCCCCGCCCGCTTGATCCAGTGACCACCTCCAGCTGCTCACCTGGCCCCGCCCTCGCCTTGACTTGACCTGGCTCAGCTGTGGGCCTGGGCCCGCCTCCTGGTTCCGGAAACCACGCCCCTGGTCCATTCGACCAATGAGCGAGCAGCACCAGCCAGTCTGCCCTGCTCCCAAACACAGAGGAATAGCCCCCACCACTGGGATGTAAAGGCACATAGCCCTCTGCTCACAGGGTGCCTCCCAGGTCCCCAAGCGTGGGCAGACCAGCCAGCCCTCACTTCAGGACACCCAGGGTCCTCCATGAGCTCGAGGCCGGCCCTCTAACCCCCCCGCTCCGGCCCACATCGCTCCCACCAAAGGGCAGCTCAGAGCCGAGTGTCCTGGGACGCCCAGAGCCCTGCCTATGGGCTTTGACAACCGGGAGAGAGCTGTGTCAAGTCCGAGAAATTATCACTTTCCACTCTGGCGGCACCTCCCCGGCCCCTCCGGAGGTTCTGACTGGTCTGGTGGAACAGCCCCGGGGGCCTGCTTTCTGCCCCATTCGCCTGGAACGCCCTGCCCTGAGGACAAGGGTCCCTCTTGCTGGAATCCAGTCTGAAGCTCAGGCAGGTGAGGCTTTTGTGGGCACTTGAGACCCTCGTCCAGGTTTCACAGGGCCCCAGGGCCTTAGCCACTGGTGAGGGTTAGGTTGAGGGATAGGCTTAGTTTTAGGGTTAGGGTTAGCCTTTGACAACGGGGAGAGAGCTGTATCAAGTCCGAGAAAATCACTTGGCGCTCCTGGGGCACCTTCACCGGGCCCCAGGGCCTTCCCCACTGGACCACCTCCAGCTTTTGACACCGGCCCCAACCCACTCTTCCCTTGACCGCTTCCCGCAGGTCAGCTAAGGGGCCGGCCAAGCCGCCGGGCCCCCTCTTGAGGTCCCTGCCGCCGGCAGACCCGCCTGCTGGTCACCCGTGTCCCTGCCCGCGACCCTCTCTCCTACTTACCTCACCACTTCAGGCTGTTCACCTGGCCCCGCCCCCTTGATCCAGTGACCAACTCCAGCTGCTCACCTGGCCCCGCCCCCGCCTTGACTTGACCTGGCTCAGCTGTGGGCCTGGGCCCGCCTCCTGGTTCCGGAAACCACGCCCCTGGTCCATTCGACCAATGAGCGAGCAGCACCAGCCAGTCTGCCCTGCTCCCAAACACAGAGGAATAGCCCCCACCACTGGGATGTAAAGGCACATAGCCCTCTGCTCACAGGGTGCCTCCCAGGTCCCCAAGCGTGGGCAGACCAGCCAGCCCTCCCTTCAGGACACCCAGGGGCCTCCAGGAGCCTCGGGGCCGGCCCTCTAACCCCCCCGCCCCCGCCCCCATCGCCCCCAACAAAGGGCAGCTCAGAGCAGAGTGTCCTGGGACGCCCAGAGCCCTGCCTATGGGCTTTGACAACCGGGAGAGAGCTGTGTCAAGTCCGAGAAATCATCACTTTCAACTCTGGGGGCAACTCCCCGGCCCCTCCGGAGGTTCTGACTGGTCTGGTGGCCCGGCCCCGGGGGCCTGCTTTCCGCCCCATTCGCCTGGAACGCCCTGCCCTGAGGACAAGGGTTCCTCTTGCTGGCATCCAGTTTGAAGCTCAGGCAGGTGAGGCTTTTGTGGGCACTTGAGACCCTCGTCCAGGTTTCACAGGGCCCCAGGGCCTTAGCCACTGGTGAGGGTTAGGTTGAGGGATAGGCTTAGTTTTAGGGTTAGGGTTAGCCTTTGACAACGGGGAGAGAGCTGTATCAAGTCCGAGAAAATCACTTGGTGCTCCTGGGGCACCTTCACCGGGCCCCAGGGCCTTCCCCACTGGACCACCTCCAGGTTTTGACACCGGCCCCAACCCACTCTTCCCTTGACCGCTTCCCGCAGGTCAGCTAAGGGGCCGGCCAAGCCGCCGGGCCCCCTCTTTAGGTCCCTGCCGCCGGCAGACCCGCCTGCTGGTCACCTGTGTCCCTGCCCGCGACCCTCTCTCCTGCTTACCTCACCACTTCAGGCTGTTCACCTGGCCCCGCCCCCTTGATCCAGTAACCGCCTCCAGCTGCTCACCTGGCCCCGCCCCCGCCTTGACTTGACCTGGCTCAGCTGTGGGCCTGGGCCCGCCTCCTGGTTCCGGAAACCACGCCCCTGGTCCATTCGACCAATGAGCGAGCAGCACCAGCCAGTCTGCCCTGCTCCCAAACACAGAGGAATAGCCCCCAGCACTGGGATGTAAAGGCACATAGCCCTCTGCTCACAGGGTGCCTCCCAGGTCCCCAAGCGTGGGCAGACCAGCCAGCCCTCCCTTCAGGACACCCAGGGGCCTCCAGGAGCCTCGGGGCCGGCCCTCTAACCCCCCCGCCCCGGCCCCCATCGCCCCCAACAAAGGGCAGCTCAGAGCAGAGTGTCCTGGGACGCCCAGAGCCCTGCCTATGGGCTTTGACAACCGGGAGAGAGCTGTGTCACGTCCGAGAAATCATCACTTTCCACTCTGGGGGCACCTCCCCGGCCCCTCCGGAGGTTCTGACTGGTCTGGTGGCCCGGCCCCGGGGGCCTGCTTTCCGCCCCATTCGCCTGGAACGCCCTGCCCTGAGGACAAGGGTTCCTCTTGCTGGCATCCAGTTTGAAGCTCAGGCAGGTGAGGCTTTTGTGGGCACTTGAGACCCTCGTCCAGGTTTCACAGGGCCCCAGGGCCTTAGCCACTGGTGAGGGTTAGGTTGAGGGATAGGCTTAGTTTTAGGGTTAGGGTTAGCCTTTGACAACGGGGAGAGAGCTGTATCAAGTCCGAGAAAATCACTTTGCGCTCCTGGGGCACCTTCACCGGGCCCCAGGGCCTTCCCCACTGGACCACCTCCAGCTTTTGACACCGGCCCCAACCCACTCTTCCCTTGACCGCTTCCCGCAGGTCAGCTAAGGGGCCGGCCAAGCCGCTGGGTCCCCTCTTTAGGTCCCTGCCGCCGGCAGACCCGCCTGCTGGTCACCTGTGTCCCTGCCCGCGACCCTCTCTCCTGCTTACCTCACCACTTCAGGCTGTTCACCTGGCCCCGCCCGCTTGATCCAGTGACCACCTCCAGCTGCTCACCTGGCCCCGCCCCCGCCTTGACTTGACCTGGCTCAGCTGTGGGCCTGGGCCCGCCTCCTGGTTCCGGAAACCACGCCCCTGGTCCATTCGACCAATGAGCGAGCAGCACCAGCCAGTCTGCCCTGCTCCCAAACACAGAGGAATAGCCCCCACCACTGGGATGTAAAGGCACATAGCCCTCTGCTCACAGGGTGCCTCCCAGGTCCCCAAGCGTGGGCAGACCAGCCAGCCCTCACTTCAGGACACCCAGGGTCCTCCATGAGACTCGGGGCCGGCCCTCTAACCCCCCCGCTCCAGCCCACATCGCTCCCACCAAAGGGCAGCTCAGAGCCGAGTGTCCTGGGACGCCCAGAGCCCTGCCTATGGGCTTTGACAACCGGGAGAGAGCTGTGTCAAGTCCGAGAAATTATCACTTTCCACTCTGGCGGCACCTCCCCGGCCCCTCCGGAGGTTCTGACTGGTCTGGTGGAACAGCCCCGGGGGCCTGCTTTCTGCCCCATTCGCCTGGAACGCCCTGCCCTGAGGACAAGGGTCCCTCTTGCTGGAATCCAGTCTGAAGCTCAGGCAGGTGAGGCTTTTGTGGGCACTTGAGACCCTCGTCCAGGTTTCACAGGGCCCCAGGGCCTTAGCCACTGGTGAGGGTTAGGTTGAGGGATATGCTTAGTTTTAGGGTTAGGGTTAGCCTTTGACAACGGGGAGAGAGCTGTATCAAGTCCGAGAAAATCACTTGGCGCTCCTGGGGCACCTTCACCGGGCCCCAGGGCCTTCCCCACTGGACCACCTCCAGCTTTTGACACCGGCCCCAACCCACTCTTCCCTTGACCGCTTCCCGCAGGTCAGCTAAGGGACCGGCCAAGCCCCTGGGCCCCCTCTTTAGGTCCCTGCCGCCGGCAGACCCGCCTGCTGGTCACCTGTGTCCCTGCCCGCGACCCTCTCTCCTGCTTACCTCACCACTTCAGGCTGTTCACCTGGCCCCGCCCGCTTGATCCAGTGACCACCTCCAGCTGCTCACCTGGCCCCGCCCCCGCCTTGACTTGACCTGGCTCAGCTGTGGGCCTGGGCCCGCCTCCTGGTTCCGGAAACCACGCCCCTGGTCCATTCGACCAATGAGCGAGCAGCACCAGCCAGTCTGCCCTGCTCCCAAACACAGAGGAATAGCCCCCACCACTGGGATGTAAAGGCACATAGCCCTCTGCTCACAGGGTGCCTCCCAGGTCCCCAAGCGTGGGCAGACCAGCCAGCCCTCACTTCAGGACACCCAGGGTCCTCCATGAGCTCGAGGCCGGCCCTCTAACCCCCCCGCTCCGGCCCACATCGCTCCCACCAAAGGGCAGCTCAGAGCCGAGTGTCCTGGGACGCCCAGAGCCCTGCCTATGGGCTTTGACAACCGGGAGAGAGCTGTGTCAAGTCCGAGAAATTATCACTTTCCACTCTGGCGGCACCTCCCCGGCCCCTCCGGAGGTTCTGACTGGTCTGGTGGAACAGCCCCGGGGGCCTGCTTTCTGCCCCATTCGCCTGGAACGCCCTGCCCTGAGGACAAGGGTCCCTCTTGCTGGAATCCAGTCTGAAGCTCAGGCAGGTGAGGCTTTTGTGGGCACTTGAGACCCTCGTCCAGGTTTCACAGGGCCCCAGGGCCTTAGCCACTGGTGAGGGTTAGGTTGAGGGATAGGCTTAGTTTTAGGGTTAGGGTTAGCCTTTGACAACGGGGAGAGAGCTGTATCAAGTCCGAGAAAATCACTTGGCGCTCCTGGGGCACCTTCACCGGGCCCCAGGGCCTTCCCCACTGGACCACCTCCAGCTTTTGACACCGGCCCCAACCCACTCTTCCCTTGACCGCTTCCCGCAGGTCAGCTAAGGGGCCGGCCAAGCCGCCGGGCCCCCTCTTGAGGTCCCTGCCGCCAGCAGACCCGCCTGCTGGTCACCCGTGTCCCTGCCCGCGACCCTCTCTCCTACTTACCTCACCACTTCAGGCTGTTCACCTGGCCCCGCCCCCTTGATCCAGTGACCAACTCCAGCTGCTCACCTGGCCCCGCCCCCGCCTTGACTTGACCTGGCTCAGCTGTGGGCCTGGGCCCGCCTCCTGGTTCCGGAAACCACGCCCCTGGTCCATTCGACCAATGAGCGAGCAGCACCAGCCAGTCTGCCCTGCTCCCAAACACAGAGGAATAGCCCCCACCACTGGGATGTAAAGGCACATAGCCCTCTGCTCACAGGGTGCCTCCCAGGTCCCCAAGCGTGGGCAGACCAGCCAGCCCTCCCTTCAGGACACCCAGGGGCCTCCAGGAGCCTCGGGGCCGGCCCTCTAACCCCCCCGCCCCCGCCCCCATCGCCCCCAACAAAGGGCAGCTCAGAGCAGAGTGTCCTGGGACGCCCAGAGCCCTGCCTATGGGCTTTGACAACCGGGAGAGAGCTGTGTCAAGTCCGAGAAATCATCACTTTCCACTCTGGGGGCAACTCCCCGGCCCCTCCGGAGGTTCTGACTGGTCTGGTGGCCCGGCCCCGGGGGCCTGCTTTCCGCCCCATTCGCCTGGAACGCCCTGCCCTGAGGACAAGGGTTCCTCTTGCTGGCATCCAGTTTGAAGCTCAGGCAGGTGAGGCTTTTGTGGGCACTTGAGACCCTCGTCCAGGTTTCACAGGGCCCCAGGGCCTTAGCCACTGGTGAGGGTTAGGTTGAGGGATAGGCTTAGTTTTAGGGTTAGGGTTAGCCTTTGACAACGGGGAGAGAGCTGTATCAAGTCCGAGAAAATCACTTGGTGCTCCTGGGGCACCTTCACCGGGCCCCAGGGCCTTCCCCACTGGACCACCTCCAGGTTTTGACACCGGCCCCAACCCACTCTTCCCTTGACCGCTTCCCGCAGGTCAGCTAAGGGGCCGGCCAAGCCGCCGGGCCCCCTCTTTAGGTCCCTGCCGCCGGCAGACCCGCCTGCTGGTCACCTGTGTCCCTGCCCGCGACCCTCTCTCCTGCTTACCTCACCACTTCAGGCTGTTCACCTGGCCCCGCCCCCTTGATCCAGTAACCGCCTCCAGCTGCTCACCTGGCCCCGCCCCCGCCTTGACTTGACCTGGCTCAGCTGTGGGCCTGGGCCCGCCTCCTGGTTCCGGAAACCACGCCCCTGGTCCATTCGACCAATGAGCGAGCAGCACCAGCCAGTCTGCCCTGCTCCCAAACACAGAGGAATAGCCCCCAGCACTGGGATGTAAAGGCACATAGCCCTCTGCTCACAGGGTGCCTCCCAGGTCCCCAAGCGTGGGCAGACCAGCCAGCCCTCCCTTCAGGACACCCAGGGGCCTCCAGGAGCCTCGGGGCCGGCCCTCTAACCCCCCCGCCCCGGCCCCCATCGCCCCCAACAAAGGGCAGCTCAGAGCAGAGTGTCCTGGGACGCCCAGAGCCCTGCCTATGGGCTTTGACAACCGGGAGAGAGCTGTGTCACGTCCGAGAAATCATCACTTTCCACTCTGGGGGCACCTCCCCGGCCCCTCCGGAGGTTCTGACTGGTCTGGTGGCCCGGCCCCGGGGGCCTGCTTTCCGCCCCATTCGCCTGGAACGCCCTGCCCTGAGGACAAGGGTTCCTCTTGCTGGCATCCAGTTTGAAGCTCAGGCAGGTGAGGCTTTTGTGGGCACTTGAGACCCTCGTCCAGGTTTCACAGGGCCCCAGGGCCTTAGCCACTGGTGAGGGTTAGGTTGAGGGATAGGCTTAGTTTTAGGGTTAGGGTTAGCCTTTGACAACGGGGAGAGAGCTGTATCAAGTCCGAGAAAATCACTTTGCGCTCCTGGGGCACCTTCACCGGGCCCCAGGGCCTTCCCCACTGGAACACCTCCAGCTTTTGACACCGGCCCCAACCCACTCTACCCTTGACCGCTTCCCGCAGGTCAGCTAAGGGGCCGGCCAAGCCGCTGGGCCCCCTCTTTAGGTCCCTGCCGCCGGCAGACCCGCCTGCTGGTCACCTGTGTCCCTGCCCGCGACCCTCTCTCCTGCTTACCTCACCACTTCAGGCTGTTCACCTGGCCCCGCCCGCTTGATCCAGTGACCACCTCCAGCTGCTCACCTGGCCCCGCCCCCGCCTTGACTTGACCTGGCTCAGCTGTGGGCCTGGGCCCGCCTCCTGGTTCCGGAAACCACGCCCCTGGTCCATTCGACCAATGAGCGAGCAGCACCAGCCAGTCTGCCCTGCTCCCAAACACAGAGGAATAGCCCCCACCACTGGGATGTAAAGGCACATAGCCCTCTGCTCACAGGGTGCCTCCCAGGTCCCCAAGCGTGGGCAGACCAGCCAGCCCTCACTTCAGGACACCCAGGGTCCTCCATGAGACTCGGGGCCGGCCCTCTAACCCCCCCGCTCCGGCCCACATCGCTCCCACCAAAGGGCAGCTCAGAGCCGAGTGTCCTGGGACGCCCAGAGCCCTGCCTATGGGCTTTGACAACCGGGAGAGAGCTGTGTCAAGTCCGAGAAATTATCACTTTCCACTCTGGCGGCACCTCCCCGGCCCCTCCGGAGGTTCTGACTGGTCTGGTGGAACAGCCCCGGGGGCCTGCTTTCTGCCCCATTCGCCTGGAACGCCCTGCCCTGAGGACAAGGGTCCCTCTTGCTGGAATCCAGTCTGAAGCTCAGGCAGGTGAGGCTTTTGTGGGCACTTGAGACCCTCGTCCAGGTTTCACAGGGCCCCAGGGCCTTAGCCACTGGTGAGGGTTAGGTTGAGGGATAGGCTTAGTTTTAGGGTTAGGGTTAGCCTTTGACAACGGGGAGAGAGCTGTATCAAGTCCGAGAAAATCACTTGGCGCTCCTGGGGCACCTTCACCGGGCCCCAGGGCCTTCCCCACTGGACCACCTCCAGCTTTTGACACCGGCCCCAACCCACTCTTCCCTTGACCGCTTCCCGCAGGTCAGCTAAGGGGCCGGCCAAGCCGCCGGGCCCCCTCTTGAGGTCCCTGCCGCCAGCAGACCCGCCTGCTGGTCACCCGTGTCCCTGCCCGCGACCCTCTCTCCTACTTACCTCACCACTTCAGGCTGTTCACCTGGCCCCGCCCCCTTGATCCAGTGACCAACTCCAGCTGCTCACCTGGCCCCGCCCCCGCCTTGACTTAACCTGGCTCAGCTGTGGGCCTGGGCCCGCCTCCTGGTTCCGGAAACCACGCCCCTGGTCCATTCGACCAATGAGCGAGCAGCACCAGCCAGTCTGCCCTGCTCCCAAACACAGAGGAATAGCCCCCACCACTGGGATGTAAAGGCACATAGCCCTCTGCTCACAGGGTGCCTCCCAGGTCCCCAAGCGTGGGCAGACCAGCCAGCCCTCCCTTCAGGACACCCAGGGGCCTCCAGGAGCCTCGGGGCCGGCCCTCTAACCCCCCCGCCCCCGCCCCCATCGCCCCCAACAAAGGGCAGCTCAGAGCAGAGTGTCCTGGGACGCCCAGAGCCCTGCCTATGGGCTTTGACAACCGGGAGAGAGCTGTGTCAAGTCCGAGAAATCATCACTTTCCACTCTGGGGGCAACTCCCCGGCCCCTCCGGAGGTTCTGACTGGTCTGGTGGCCCGGCCCCGGGGGCCTGCTTTCCGCCCCATTCGCCTGGAACGCCCTGCCCTGAGGACAAGGGTTCCTCTTGCTGGCATCCAGTTTGAAGCTCAGGCAGGTGAGGCTTTTGTGGGCACTTGAGACCCTCGTCCAGGTTTCACAGGGCCCCAGGGCCTTAGCCACTGGTGAGGGTTAGGTTGAGGGATAGGCTTAGTTTTAGGGTTAGGGTTAGCCTTTGACAACGGGGAGAGAGCTGTATCAAGTCCGAGAAAATCACTTGGTGCTCCTGGGGCACCTTCACCGGGCCCCAGGGCCTTCCCCACTGGACCACCTCCAGGTTTTGACACCGGCCCCAACCCACTCTTCCCTTGACCGCTTCCCGCAGGTCAGCTAAGGGGCCGGCCAAGCCGCCGGGCCCCCTCTTTAGGTCCCTGCCGCCGGCAGACCCGCCTGCTGGTCACCTGTGTCCCTGCCCGCGACCCTCTCTCCTGCTTACCTCACCACTTCAGGCTGTTCACCTGGCCCCGCCCCCTTGATCCAGTAACCGCCTCCAGCTGCTCACCTGGCCCCGCCCCCGCCTTGACTTGACCTGGCTCAGCTGTGGGCCTGGGCCCGCCTCCTGGTTCCGGAAACCACGCCCCTGGTCCATTCGACCAATGAGCGAGCAGCACCAGCCAGTCTGCCCTGCTCCCAAACACAGAGGAATAGCCCCCAGCACTGGGATGTAAAGGCACATAGCCCTCTGCTCACAGGGTGCCTCCCAGGTCCCCAAGCGTGGGCAGACCAGCCAGCCCTCCCTTCAGGACACCCAGGGGCCTCCAGGAGCCTCGGGGCCGGCCCTCTAACCCCCCCGCCCCGGCCCCCATCGCCCCCAACAAAGGGCAGCTCAGAGCAGAGTGTCCTGGGACGCCCAGAGCCCTGCCTATGGGCTTTGACAACCGGGAGAGAGCTGTGTCACGTCCGAGAAATCATCACTTTCCACTCTGGGGGCACCTCCCCGGCCCCTCCGGAGGTTCTGACTGGTCTGGTGGCCCGGCCCCGGGGGCCTGCTTTCCGCCCCATTCGCCTGGAACGCCCTGCCCTGAGGGCAAGGGTTCCTCTTGCTGGCATCCAGTTTGAAGCTCAGGCAGGTGAGGCTTTTGTGGGCACTTGAGACCCTCGTCCAGGTTTCACAGGGCCCCAGGGCCTTAGCCACTGGTGAGGGTTAGGTTGAGGGATAGGCTTAGTTTTAGGGTTAGGGTTAGCCTTTGACAACGGGGAGAGAGCTGTATCAAGTCCGAGAAAATCACTTGGTGCTCCTGGGGCACCTTCACCGGGCCCCAGGGCCTTCCCCACTGGACCACCTCCAGGTTTTGACACCGGCCCCAACCCACTCTTCCCTTGACCGCTTCCCGCAGGTCAGCTAAGGGGCCGGCCAAGCCGCCGGGCCCCCTCTTTAGGTCCCTGCCGCCGGCAGACCCGCCTGCTGGTCACCTGTGTCCCTGCCCGCGACCCTCTCTCCTGCTTACCTCACCACTTCAGGCTGTTCACCTGGCCCCGCCCCCTTGATCCAGTAAACGCCTCCAGCTGCTCACCTGGCCCCGCCCCCGCCTTGACTTGACCTGGCTCAGCTGTGGGCCTGGGCCCGCCTCCTGGTTCCGGAAACCACGCCCCTGGTCCATTCGACCAATGAGCGAGCAGCACCAGCCAGTCTGCCCTGCTCCCAAACACAGAGGAATAGCCCCCAGCACTGGGATGTAAAGGCACATAGCCCTCTGCTCACAGGGTGCCTCCCAGGTCCCCAAGCGTGGGCAGACCAGCCAGCCCTCCCTTCAGGACACCCAGGGGCCTCCAGGAGCCTCGGGGCCGGCCCTCTAACCCCCCCGCCCCGGCCCCCATTGCCCCCAACAAAGGGCAGCTCAGAGCAGAGTGTCCTGGGACGCCCAGAGCCCTGCCTATGGGCTTTGACAACCGGGAGAGAGCTGTGTCACGTCTGAGAAATCATCACTTTCCACTCTGGGGGCACCTCCCCGGCCCCTCCGGAGGTTCTGACTGGTCTGGTGGCCCGGCCCCGGGGGCCTGCTTTCCGCCCCATTCGCCTGGAACGCCCTGCCCTGAGGACAAGGGTTCCTCTTGCTGGCATCCAGTTTGAAGCTCAGGCAGGTGAGGCTTTTGTGGGCACTTGAGACCCTCGTCCAGGTTTCACAGGGCCCCAGGGCCTTAGCCACTGGTGAGGGTTAGGTTGAGGGATAGGCTTAGTTTTAGGGTTAGGGTTAGCCTTTGACAACGGGGAGAGAGCTGTATCAAGTCCGAGAAAATCACTTGGTGCTCCTGGGGCACCTTCACCGGGCCCCAGGGCCTTCCCCACTGGACCACCTCCAGGTTTTGACACCGGCCCCAACCCACTCTTCCCTTGACCGCTTCTCGCAGGTCAGCTAAGGGGCCGGCCAAGCCGCCGGGCCCCCTCTTTAGGTCCCTGCCGCCGGCAGACCCGCCTGCTGGTCACCTGTGTCCCTGCCCGCGACCCTCTCTCCTGCTTACCTCACCACTTCAGGCTGTTCACCTGGCCCCGCCCCCTTGATCCAGTAACCGCCTCCAGCTGCTCACCTGGCCCCGCCCCCGCCTTGACTTGACCTGGCTCAGCTGTGGGCCTGGGCCCGCCTCCTGGTTCCGGAAACCACGCCCCTGGTCCATTCGACCAATGAGCGAGCAGCACCAGCCAGTCTGCCCTGCTCCCAAACACAGAGGAATAGCCCCCAGCACTGGGATGTAAAGGCACATAGCCCTCTGCTCACAGGGTGCCTCCCAGGTCCCCAAGCGTGGGCAGACCAGCCAGCCCTCCCTTCAGGACACCCAGGGGCCTCCAGGAGCCTCGGGGCCGGCCCTCTAACCCCCCCGCCCCGGCCCCCATCGCCCCCAACAAAGGGCAGCTCAGAGCAGAGTGTCCTGGGACGCCCAGAGCCCTGCCTATGGGCTTTGACAACCGGGAGAGAGCTGTGTCACGTCCGAGAAATCATCACTTTCCACTCTGGGGGCACCTCCCCGGCCCCTCCGGAGGTTCTGACTGGTCTGGTGGCCCGGCCCCGGGGGCCTGCTTTCCGCCCCATTCGCCTGGAACGCCCTGCCCTGAGGACAAGGGTTCCTCTTGCTGGCATCCAGTTTGAAGCTCAGGCAGGTGAGGCTTTTGTGGGCACTTGAGACCCTCGTCCAGGTTTCACAGGGCCCCAGGGCCTTAGCCACTGGTGAGGGTTAGGTTGAGGGATAGGCTTAGTTTTAGGGTTAGGGTTAGCCTTTGACAACGGGGAGAGAGCTGTATCAAGTCCGAGAAAATCACTTTGCGCTCCTGGGGCACCTTCACCGGGCCCCAGGGCCTTCCCCACTGGACCACCTCCAGCTTTTGACACCGGCCCCAACCCACTCTTCCCTTGACCGCTACCTGCAGGTCAGCTAAGGGGCCGGCCAAGCCGCTGGGCCCCCTCTTTAGGTCCCTGCCGCCGGCAGACCCGCCTGCTGGTCACCTGTGTCCCTGCCCGCGACCCTCTCTCCTGCTTACCTCACCACTTCAGGCTGTTCACCTGGCCCCGCCCGCTTGATCCAGTGACCACCTCCAGCTGCTCACCTGGCCCCGCCCCCGCCTTGACTTGACCTGGCTCAGCTGTGGGCCTGGGCCCGCCTCCTGGTTCCGGAAACCACGCCCCTGGTCCATTCGACCAATGAGCGAGCAGCACCAGCCAGTCTGCCCTGCTCCCAAACACAGAGGAATAGCCCCCACCACTGGGATGTAAAGGCACATAGCCCTCTGCTCACAGGGTGCCTCCCAGGTCCCCAAGCGTGGGCAGACCAGCCAGCCCTCACTTCAGGACACCCAGGGTCCTCCATGAGACTCGGGGCCGGCCCTCTAACCCCCCCGCTCCGGCCCACATCGCTCCCACCAAGGGGCAGCTCAGAGCCGAGTGTCCTGGGACGCCCAGAGCCCTGCCTATGGGCTTTGACAACCGGGAGAGAGCTGTGTCAAGTCCGAGAAATCATCACTTTCCACTCTGGGGGCACCTCCCCGGCCCCTCCAGAGGTTCTGACTGGTCTGCTGGCCAGGCCCCGGGGGCCTGCTTTTCGCCCCATTCGCCTGGAACGCCCTGCCCTGAGGACAAGGGTTCCTCTTGGTGGCATCCAGTTTGAAGCTCAGGCAGGTGAGGCTTTTGTGGGCACTTGAGACCCTCGTCCAGGTTTCACAGGGCCCCAGGGCCTTAGCCACTGGTGAGGGTTAGGTTTAGGGATAGGCTTAGTTTCAGGGTTAGGGTTAGCCTTTGACAACGGGGAGAGAGCTGTATCAAGTCCGAGAAAATCACTTGGCGCTCCTGGGGCACCTTCACCGGGCCCCAGGGCCTTCCCCACTGGACCACCTCCAGCTTTTGACACCGGCCCCAACCCACTCTTCCCTTGACCGCTTCCCGCAGGTCAGCTAAGGGGCCGGCCAAGCCGCCGGGCCCCCTCTTTAGGTCCCTGCCGCCGGCAGACCCGCCTGCTGGTCACCTGTGTCCCTGCCCGCGACCCTCTCTCCTGCTTACCTCACCACTTCAGGCTGTTCACCTGGCCCCGCCCCCTTGATCCAGTGACCGCCTCCAGCTGCTCACCTGGCCCCGCCCCCGCCTTGACTTGACCTGGCTCAGCTGTGGGCCTGGGCCCGCCTCCTGGTTCCGGAAACCACGCCCCTGGTCCATTCGACCAATGAGCGAGCAGCACCAGCCAGTCTGCCCTGCTCCCAAACACAGAGGAATAGCCCCCACCACTGGGATGTAAAGGCACATAGCCCTCTGCTCACAGGGTGCCTCCCAGGTCCCCAAGCGTGGGCAGACCAGCCAGCCCTCCCTTCAGGACACCCAGGGGCCTCCAGGAGCCTCGGGGCCGCCCCTCTAACCCCCCCGCCCCGGCCCCCATCGCCCCCAACAAAGGGCAGCTCAGAGCAGAGTGTCCTGGGACGCCAGAGCCCTGCCTATGGGCTTTGACAACCGGGAGAGAGCTGTGTCAAGTCCGAGAAATCATCACTTTCCACTCTGGGGGCAACTCCCCGGCCCCTCCGGAGGTTCTGACTGGTCTGGTGGCCCGGCCCCGGGGGCCTGCTTTCCGCCCCATTCGCCTGGAACGCCCTGCCCTGAGGACAAGGGTTCCTCTTGCTGGCATCCAGTTTGAAGCTCAGGCAGGTGAGGCTTTTGTGGGCACTTGAGACCCTCGTCCAGGTTTCACAGGGCCCCAGGGCCTTAGCCACTGGTGAGGGTTAGGTTGAGGGATAGGCTTAGTTTTAGGGTTAGGGTTAGCCTTTGACAACGGGGAGAGAGCTGTATCAAGTCCGAGAAAATCACTTGGCGCTCCTGGGGCACCTTCACCGGGCCCCAGGGCCTTCCCCACTGGACCACCTCCAGCTTTTGACACCGGCCCCAACCCACTCTTCCCTTGACCGCTTCCCGCAGGTCAGCTAAGGGGCCGGCCAAGCCGCCGGGCCCCCTCTTTAGGTCCCTGCCGCCTGCAGACCCGCCTGCTGGTCACCTGTGTCCCTGCCCGCGACCCTCTCTCCTGCTTACCTCACCACTTCAGGCTGTTCACCTGGCCCCGCCCCCTTGATCCAGTAACCGCCTCCAGCTGCTCACCTGGCCCCGCCCCCGCCTTGACTTGACCTGGCTCAGCTGTGGGCCTGGGCCCGCCTCCTGGTTCCGGAAACCACGCCCCTGGTCCATTCGACCAATGAGCGAGCAGCACCAGCCAGTCTGCCCTGCTCCCAAACACAGAGGAATAGCCCCCAGCACTGGGATGTAAAGGCACATAGCCCTCTGCTCACAGGGTGCCTCCCAGGTCCCCAAGCGTGGGCAGACCAGCCAGCCCTCCCTTCAGGACACCCAGGGGCCTCCAGGAGCCTCGGGGCCGGCCCTCTAACCCCCCCGCCCCGGCCCCCATCGCCCCCAACAAAGGGCAGCTCAGAGCAGAGTGTCCTGGGACGCCCAGAGCCCTGCCTATGGGCTTTGACAACCGGGAGAGAGCTGTGTCACGTCCGAGAAATCATCACTTTCCACTCTGGGGGCACCTCCCCGGCCCCTCCGGAGGTTCTGACTGGTCTGGTGGAACAGCCCCGGGGGCCTGCTTTCTGCCCCATTCGCCTGGAATGCCCTGCCCTGAGGACAAGGGTCCCTCTTGCTGGAATCCAGTCTGTAGCTCAGGCAGGTGAGGCTTTTGTGGGCACTTGAGACCCTCGTCCAGGTTTCACAGGGCCCCAGGGCCTTAGCCACTGGTGAGGGTTAGGTTGAGGGATAGTTTTAGTTTTAGGGTTAGGGTTAGCCTTTGAAAACGGGGAGAGAGCTGTGTCAAGTCCGAGAAAATCATTTTGCGCTCCTGGGGCACCTTCACCGGGCCCCAGGGCCTTCCCCACTGGACCACCTCCAGCTTTTGACACCGGCCCCAACCCACTCTTCCCTTGACCGCTTCCCGCAGGTCAGCTAAGGGGCCGGCCAAGCCGCTGGGCCCCCTCTTTAGGTCCCTGCCGCCGGCAGACCCGCCTGCTGGTCACCCGTGTCCCTGCCCGCGACCCTCTCTCCTGCTTACCTCACCACTTCAGGCTGTTCAACTGGCCCCGCCCCCTTGATCCAGTGACCGCCTCCAGCTGCTCACCTGGCCCCGCCCCCGCCTTGACTTTACAGGCTCAGCTGTGGGCCTGGGCCCGCCTCCTAGTTCCGGAAACCACGCCCCTGGTCCATTCGACCAATGAGCGAGCAGCACCAGCCAGTCTGCCCTGCTCCCAAACACAGAGGAATAGCCCCCACCACTGGGATGTAAAGACACATAGCCCTCTGCTCACAGGGTGCCTCCCAGGTCCCCAAGCGTGCGCAGACCAGCCAGCCCTCCCTTCAGGACACCCAGGGGCCTCCATGAGCCTCGTGGACGGCCCTCTAACCCCCCCGCCCCGGCCCCCATCGCTCCCACCAAAGGGCAGCTCAGAGCAGAGTGTCCTGGGACGCCCAGAGCCCTGCCTATGGGCTTTGACAACCGGGAGAGAGCTGTGTCAAGTCCGAGAAATTATCACTTTCCACTCTGGGGGCACCTCCCCGGCCCCTCCAGAGGTTCTGACTGGTCTGGTGGCCCGGCCCCGGGGGCCGGCTTTCCGCCCCATTTGCCTGGAACGCCCTGCCCTGAGGACAAGGGTCCCTCTTGCTGGCATCCAGTCTGAAGCTCAGGCAGGTGAGGCTTTTGTGGGCACTTGAGACCCTCGTCCAGGTTTCACAGGGCCCCAAGGCCTTAGCCACTGGTGAGGGTTAGGTTGAGGGATAGGCTTAGTTTTAGGGTTAGGGTTAGCCTTTCACAACGGGGAAAGAGCGGTGTCAAGTCCGAGGAAATCATTTTGCGCTCCTGGGGCACATTCACCGGGCCCCAGGGCCTTCCCCACTGGACCACCTCCAGCTTTTGACACCGGCCCCAACCCACTCTTCCCTTGACCCCTTCCCGCAGGTCAGCTAAGGGGCCGGCCAAGCCGCCGGACCCCCTCTTTAGGTCCCTGCCGCCGGCAGACCCGCCTGCTGGTCACCCGTGTCCCTGCCCACGACCCTCTCTCCTGCTTACCTCACCACTTCAGGCTGTTCACCTGGCCCCGCCCCCTTGATCCCGTGACCGCCTCCAGCTGCTCACCTGGCCCCGCCCCCGCCTTGCCTTGACCTGGCTCATCTGTGGGCCTGGGCCCGCCTCCTGGTTCCGGAAACCACGCCCCTGGTCCATTCGACCAATGAGCGAGCAGCACCAGCCAGTCTGACCTGCTCCCAAACACAGAGGAATAGCCCCCACCACTGGGATGTAAAGGCACATAGCCCTCTGCTCACAGGGTGCCTCCCAGGTCCCCAAGCGTGGGCAGACCAGCCAGCCCTCCCTTCAGGACACCCAGGGGCCTCCATGAGCCTCGGGGTCGGCCCTCTAACCCCCCGGCCCCGGCCCCCATCGCTCCCACCAAAGGGCAGCTCAGAGCAGAGTGTCCTGGGACGCCCAGAGCCCTGCCTATGGGCTTTGACAACCGGGAGAGAGCTGTGTCAAGTCCGAGAAATTATCATTTTCCACTCTGGGGGCACCTCCCCGAACCCCTCCGGAGGTTCTGACTGGTCTGGTGGCCCGGCCCCGGGGGCCTGCTTTCCGCCCCATTCCCCTGGAACGCCCTGCCCTGAGGACAAGGGTCCCTCTTGCTGGCATCCAGTCTGAAGCTCAGGCAGGTGAGGCTTTTGTGGGTACTTGAGACCCTCGTCCAGGTTTCACAGTGCCCCAGGGCCTTAGCCACTGGTGAGGGTTAGGTTGAGTGATAGGATTAGTTTTAGGGTTAGGTTTAGCCTTTGACGACGGGGAGAGAGCTGTGTCAAGTCCGAGGAAATCACTTTGCGCTCCTGGAGCACCTTCACCGGGCCCCAGGGCCTTCACCACTGGACCACCTCCAGCTTTTGACACCGGCCCCAACCCACTCTTCCCTTGACCGCTTCCCACAGGTCAGCTAAGTGGCCGGCCAAGCCGCCGGGCCCCCTCTTTAGGTCCCTGCTGCTGGCAGACCCGCCTGCTGGTCACCCGTGTCCCTGCCCGCGACCCTCTCTCCTGCTTACCTCACCACTTCAGGCTGTTCACCTGGCCCCGCCCCCGTGATCCCGTGACGGCCTCCAGATGCTCACCTGGCCCCGCCCCCGCCTTGACTTGACCTGGCTCAGCTGTGGGCCTGGGCCCTCCTCCTGGTTCCAGAAACCACGCCCCTGGTCCATTCGACCAATAAGCGATCAGCACCAGCCAGCCTGCCCTGCTCCCAAACACAGAGGAATAGCCCCACCACTGGGATGTAAAGGCACATAGCCCTCTGCTCACAGGGTGCCTCCCAGGTCCCCAAGCGTGGGCAGACCAGCCAGCCATCCCTTCAGGACACCCAGGGGCCTCCATGAGCCTCGGGGCCGGCCCTCTAACCCCCCCGCCCCGGCCCCCATCGCTCCCCCAAAGGGCAGCTCAGAGCAGAGTGTCCTGGGACGCCCAGAGCCCTGCCTATGGGCTTTGACAACCGGGAGAGAGCTGTGTCAAGTCCGAGAAATTATCACTTTCCACTCTGTGGGCACCTCCCCGGCCCCTCCGGAGGTTCTGACTGGTCTGGTGGCCCGGCCCCGGGGGCCTGCTTTCCGCCCCATTCGCCTGGAACGCCCTGCCCTGAGGACAAGGGTCCCTCTTGCTGGCATCCAGTCTGAATCTCAGGCAGGTGAGGCTTTTGTGGGCACTTGAGACCCTCGTCCAGGTTTCACAGGGCCCCAGGGCCTGAGCCACTGGTGAGGGTTAGGTTGAGGTATAGGCTTAGTTTTAGGTTTAGGGTGAGCCTTTGACAACGGGGAGAGAGCTGCGTCAAGTCCGAGAAAATCACTTTGCGCTCCTGGGGCACCTTCACCGGACCCCAGGGCCTTCCCCACTGGACCTCCTCCAGCTTTTGACACCGGCCCCAACCCACTCTTCCCTTGACCGCTTCCCGCAGGTCAGCTAAGGGGCCACCCAAGACGCCGGGCCCCCTCTTTAGGTCCCTGCCGCCGGCAGACCCGCCTGCTGGTCACCCATGTCCCTGCCCGCGACCCTCTCTCCTGCTTACCTAACCACTTCAGGCTGTTCACCTGGCCCCGCCCCCTTGATCCAGTGACCGCCTCCAGCTGCTCACCTGGCCCCGCCCCCGCCTTGACTTGACCTGGCTCAGCTGTGGGCCTGGGCCCTCCTCCTGGTTCTGGAAACCACGCCCCTGGTCCATTGGACCAATGAGCGAGCAGCACCAGCCAGTCTGACCTGCTCCCAAACACAGAGGAATAGCCCCCACCACTGGGATGTAAAGGCACATCTCCCTCTGCTCACAGGGAGCCTCCCAGGTCCCCAAGCGTGGGGAGACCAGCCAGCCCTCCCTTCAGGACACCCAGGGTCCTCATGAGCCTCGGGGCCGGCCCTCTAACCCCCCCGCCCCGGCCCACATTGCTCCCACCAAAGGGCACCTCAGAGCCGAGTGTCCTGGGACGCCCAGAGCCCTGCCTATGGGCTTTGACAACCGGGAGAGAGCTGTGTCAAGTCCGAGAAATTATCACTTTCCACTCTGGGGGCACCTCCCCGGCCCCTCCGGAGGTTCTGACTGGTCTGGTGGAACGGCCCCGGGGGCCTGCTTTCCGCCCCATTCGCCTGGAACGCCCTGCCCTGAGGACAACGGTCCCTCTTGCTGGCATCCAGTCTGAAGCTCAGGCAGGTGAGGCTTTTGTGGGCACTTGAGACCCTCGTCCAGGTTTCACAGGGCCCCAGGGCCTGAGCCACTGGTGAGGGTTAGGTTGAGGTATAGGCTTAGTTTTAGGTTTAGGGTGAGCCTTTGACAACGGGGAGAGAGCTGTGTCAAGTCCGAGAAAATCACTTTGCGCTCCTGGGGCACCTTCACCAGGCCCCAGGGCCTTCCCCACTGGACCTCCTCCAGCTTTTGACACCGGCCCCAACCCACTCTTCCCTTGACCGCTTCCCGCAGGTCAGCTAAGGGGCCGGCCAAGCCGCCGGGCCCCCTCTTTAGGTCCCTGCCGCCGGCAGACCCGCCTGCTGGTCACCCGTGTCCCTGCCCGCGACCCTCTCTCCTGCTTACCTAACCACTTCAGGCTGTTCACCTGGCCCCGCCCCCTTGATCCAGTGACCGCCTCCAGCTGCTCACCTGGCCCCACCCCCGCCTTGACTTGACCTGGCTCAGCTGTGGGCCTGGGCCCGCCTCCTGGTTCCAGAAACCACGACCCTGGTCCATTCGACCAATGAGCGAGCAGCACCAGCCAGTCTGCCCTGCTCCCAAACACAGAGGAATAGCCCCCACCACTGACTGGGATGTAAAGGCACATAGCCCTCTGCTCACAGGGTGCCTCCCAGGTCCCCAAGCGTGGGCAGACCAGCCAGCCCTCCCTTCAGGACACCCAGGGTCCTCCAGGAGCCTCGGGGCCGGCCCTTTAACCCCCCCGCCCCGGCCCCCATCGCTCCCACCAAAGGGCAGCTCAGAGCAGAGTGTCCTGGGACGCCCAGAGCCCTGCCTATGGGCTTTGACAACTGGGAGAGAGCTGTGTCAAGTCCGAGAAATCATCCCTTTCCACTCTGGGGGCACCTCCCCGACCCCTCCGGAGGTTCTGACTGGTCTGGTGGCCCGGCCCCGGGGGCCTGCTTTCCGCCCCATTCGCCTGGAACACCCTGCCCTGAGGACAAGGGTCCCTCTTGCTGGCATCCAGTCTGAAGCTCAGGCAGGTGAGGCTTTTGTGGGCACTTGAGACCCTCGTCCAGATTTCACAGGGCCCCAAGGCCTTAGCCACTGGTGAGGGTTAGGTTGAGGGATAGGCTTAGTTTTAGGGTAAGGGATAGCCTTTGACAACGGGGAGAGAGCTGTGTCAAGTCCGAGAAAATCACTTTGCGCTCCTGGGGCACCTTCACCGGGCCCCAGGGCCTTCCCCACTGGACCACCTCCAGCTTTTGACACCGGCACCAACCCACTCTTCCCTTGACCGCTTCCCGCAGGTCAGCTAAGGGGCCGCCCAAGCCGCCGGGCCCCCTCTTTAGGTCCCTGCCGCCGGCAGACCCGCCTGCTGGTCACCCGTGTCCCTGCCCGAGACCCTCTCTCCTGCTTACCTCACCAATTCAGGCTGTTCACCTGGCCCCGCCCCCTTGATACCGTGACCGCCTCCAGCTGCTCACCTGGCCCCGCCCCCGCCTTGACTTGACCAGGCTCAGCTGTGGGCCTGGGCCCGCCTCCTGGTTCCGGAAACCACGCCCCTGGTCCATTCGACCAATGAGCGAGCAGCACCAGCCAGTCTGCCCTGCTCCCAAACACAGAGGAATAGCCCCCACCACTGGGATGTAAAGGCACATAGCCCTCTGCTCACAGGGTGCCTCCCAGGTCCCCAAGCTTGGGCAGACCAGCCAGCCCTCCCTTCAGGACACCCAGGGGCCTCCAGGAGCCTCGGGGTCGGCCCTCTAACCCCCCGGCCCCGGCCCCCATCGCTCCCACCAAAGGGCAGCTCAGAGCAGAGTGTCCTGGGACGCCCAGAGCCCTGCCTATGGGCTTTGACAACCGGGAGAGAGCTGTGTCAAGTCCGAGAAATTATCATTTTCCACTCTGGGGGCACCTCCCCGGCCCCTCCGGAGGTTCTGACTGGTCTGGTGGCCCGGCCCCGGGGGCCTGCTTTCCGCCCCATTCCTCTGTAACGCCCTGCCCTGAGGACAAGGGTCCCTCTTGCTGGCATCCAGTCTGAAGCTCAGGCAGGTGAGGCTTTTGTGGGTACTTGAGACCCTCGTCCAGGTTTCACAGGGCCCCAGGGCCTTAGCCACTGGTGAGGGTTAGGTTGAGTGATAGGATTAGTTTTAGGGTTAGGTTTAGCCTTTGACAACGGGGAGAGAGCTGTGTCAAGTCCGAGGAAATCACTTTGCGCTCCTGGAGCACCTTCACCGGGCCCCAGGGCCTTCACCACTGGACCATCTCCAGCTTTTGACACCGGCCCCAACCCACTCTTCCCTTGACCGCTTCCCACAGGTCAGCTAAGTGGCCGGCCAAGCCGCCGGGCCCGCTCTTTAGGTCCCTGCCGCTGGCAGACCCGCCTGCTGGTCACCCGTGTCCCTGCCCGCGACCCTCTCTCCTGCTTACCTCACCACTTCAGGCTGTTCACCTGGCCCCGCCCCCGTGATCCCCTGACCGCCTCCAGCTGCTCACCTGGCCCCGCCCCCTCCTTGACTTGACCTGGCTCAGCTGTGGGCCTGGGCCCGCCTCCTGGTTCCAGAAACCACGCCCCTGGTCCATTCGACCAATAAGCCATCAGCACCAGCCAGCCTGCCCTGCTCCCAAACACAGAGGAATAGCCCCACCACTGGGATGTAAAGGCACATAGCCCTCTGCTCACAGGGTGCCTCCCAGGTCCCCAAGCGTGGGCAGACCAGCCAGCCATCCCTTCAGGACACCCAGGGGCCTCCATGAGCCTCGGGGCCGGCCCTCTAACCCCCCGGCCCCGGCCCCCATCGCTCCCACCAAAGGGCAGCTCAGAGCAGAGTGTCCTGGGACGCCCAGAGCCCTGCCTATGGGCTTTGAAAACCGGGAGAGAGCTGTGTCAAGTCCGAGAAATTATCACTTTCCACTCTGGGGGCACCTCCCCGGCCCCTCCGGAGGTTCTGACTGGTCTGGTGGAACGGCCCCGGAGGCCTGCTTTCTGCCCCCTTCGAATGGAACGCCCAGCCCTGAGGACAAGGGTCCCTCTTGCTGGCATCCAGTCTGAAGCTCAGGCAGGTGAGGCTTTTGTGGGCACTTGAGACCCTCGTCCAGGTTTCACAGGGCCCCAGGGCCTTAGCCACTGGTGAGGGTTAGGTTGAGGGATAGGCTTAGTTTTAGGGTTACGGTGAGCCTTTGACAACGGGGAGAGAGCTGTGTCAAGTCCGAGAAAATCACTTTGCGCTCCTGGGGCACCTTCACCGGGCCCCAGGGCCTTCCCCACTGGACCACCTCCAGCTTTTGACACCGGCCCCAACCCACTCTTCCCTTGACCGCTTCCCGCAGGTCAGCTAAGGGGCCGGCCAAGCCGCCGGGCCCCCTCTTTAGGTCCCTGCTGCCGGCAGACCCGCCTGCTGGTCACCCGTGTCCCTGCCCGCGACCCTCTCTCCTGCTTACCTCACCACTTCAGGCTGTTCACCTGGCCCCGCCCCCTTGATCCCGTGACCGCCTCCAGCTGCTCACCTGGCCCCGCCCCCGCCTTGACTTGACCTGGCTCAGCTGTGCGCCTGGGCCCGCCTCCTGGTTCCGGAAACCACGCCCCTGGTCCATTCGACCAATGAGCGAGCAGCACCAGCCAGTCTGCCCTGCTCCCAAACACAGAGGAATAGCCCCCACCACTGGGATGTAAAGGCACATAGCCCTCTGCTCACAGGGTGCCTCCCAGGTCCCCAAGCGTGGGCAGACCAGCCAGCCCTCACTTCAGGACACCCAGGGTCCTCCATGAGCCTCGGGGCCGGCCCTCTAACCTCCCCGCCCCGGCCCACATCGCTCCCACCAAAGGGCAGCTCAGAGCCGAGTGTCCTGGGACGCCCAGAGCCCTGCCTATGGGCTTTGACAACCGGGAGAGAGCTGTGTCAAGTTCAAGAAATCATCACTTTCCACTCTGGGGGCACCTCCCCGGCCCCTCCGGAGGTTCTGACTGGTCTGGTGGAACGGCCCCGGGGGCCTGCTTTCCGCCCCATTCGCCTGGAACGCCCTGCCCTGAGGACAAGGGTCCCTCTTGCTGGAATCCAGTCTGAAGCTCAGGCAGGTTAGGCTTTTGTGGGCCCTTGAGACCCTCGTCCAGGTTTCACAGGGCCCCAGGGCCTTAGCCACTGGTGAGGGTTAGGTTGAGGGATAGGCTTAGTTTTAGGGTTAGGGTTAGCCTTTGACAACGGGGAGAGAGCTGTGTCAAGTCCGAGAAAATCACTTTGCGCTCCTCGGGCACCTTCACCGGGCCACAGGGCCTTCCCCACTAGACCACCTCCAGCTTTTGACACCGGCCCCAACCCACTCTTCACTTGACCGCTTCCCGTGAGTCAGCTAAGCGCCCGGCCAAGCCGCCGGGCCCCCTCTTTAGGTCCCTGCGGCTGGCAGACCCGCCTGCCGGTCACCCGTGTCCCTGCCCGCGACCCTCTCTCCTGCTTACCTCACCACTTCAGGCTGTTCACCTGGCCCCGCCCCCTTGATCCCGTGACCACCTCCAGCTGCTCACCTGGCCCCGCCCCCTCCTTGACTTGACCAGGCTCAGCTGTGGGCCTGGGCCCGCCTCCTGGTTCCGGAAACCACGCCCCTGGTCCATTCGACCAATGAGCAAGCAGCACCAGCCAGTCTGCCCTGCTCCCAAACACAGAGGAATAGCCCCCACCACTGGGATGTAAAGGCACATAGCCCTCTGCTCACAGGGTGCCTCCCAGGTCCCCAAGCGTGGGCAGACCAGCCAGCCCTCCCTTCAGGACACCCAGGGTCCTCCATGAGCCTCGGGGCCGACCCTCTATCCACCCCCCCCACCCCGGCCCCCATCGCTCCCACCAAAGGGCAGCTCACAGCAGAGTGTCCTGGGAATCCCACAGGCCTGCCTATGGGCTTTGACAACCGGGAGAGAGCTCTGTCAAATCCGAGAAAAATCACTTTCCACTCTGGGGGCACCTCCCCGGCCCCTCGGGATGTTCTTACTGGTCTGGTGCCCGGTCCCCGGGGGCCTGCTTTCTGCCCCATTCGCCTGGAACGCCCTGCCCTGAGGACAAGGGTCCCTCTTGCTGGCATCCAGTCTGAAGCTCAGGCAGGTGAGGCTTTTGTGGGCACTTGAGACCCTCTTCCAGGTTTCACAGGGCCCCAGGGCGGTAGCCACTGGTGAGGGTTAGGTTAAGGGATAGGCTTAGTTTTAGGGTTAGGGTTAGCCTTTGACAATGGTGAGAGAGCTGTGTCAGGTCCAAGAAAATCACTTTCCACTATGGGGGCACCTTCTCCTGTAAAATATGGTTGAAAGATAATATTCCCTACTTTCTTAGGTTGATTACATTGTTTAGGAAGTTGTTTGTACATGTGGGCAATGCTTATGCTTGGACAAGAAGGCCTAATATAGGAATGTAGAAGAAATCATGAATAATTCATTGTAATAATCGTAAATAAATGAGAACTCTCATAGAATATGTAGAAAACACTATTCCTAGGAAGTTGTTAATGCAGAAAGTTATCTAAGATCCAGGAAATTTTTAATTACTGTAAAGAGCACATTGAACAGTGTATGAAACCTCTATTATTTACTTACAGTAGTCTAGAGCTGTAAATGTGTATCATACAAGGCTTGAAAGAGGGAAATATGCACAATTAATCAGTTATGGAAAACCTTAGACCTCATAGCAATGTACCATTGAACTCTAAACCATAGTTGAGGGAAAATGTTTCCTAGATTCTCAGGTTCATTACAGTATTTATGAAGTATTTTGTTCTTGTGGGCAATGTTTTTACTTGGACAAGAAGGCCTTATACAGGAAACTTCAAGAAAACATGAATAATTCAGAAGTAATAACAGTAAATAGATGAGAACTCTAATAGAACATGTAGAAGACACTTCTCCAAGTCAGTTGTTAGTATAGAAAAAGTATCGAAGATCCGGGAAATCTTTAATTAGAGTTAAGAGCACATTAAACAGTGTATGAAACCTCTTTTATTTACTTAAAGGAGCCTAGAACTATAAATGTGTGTCATACAAGGAATAATATCCTTGAAATAGAGAAATAAGCACATTTAAGCAGCTTTGGAAATCCTTAGACTTCACTGCAATGTAGCTTTAAACCCTATAACATAGTTGAGATACAATGTTCCCGACATTCTCAGGTTCATAACAGTTTGTCGGAAGTTGTTTGTACCTGTGGGCAATGGTTATACTTGGACAACAATGCCTCATATAGGAAACTACAGGAAAACATGAGTCATTCATAAAAATAACATTAAGTAGATGAGAACATGCATAGAACATGTAGAACACACTTTTCCAAGTCAGTTGTTAGTGTAGAAAACGTATCTAAGATACAGGAAATCCTTAGAGTTTAGAGCACATGAAACCATGTATGAAACCTCCATTATCTACTATAAAAGCCTAGAACTGTTATGTGTTTCATACAAGGCAGAATATCCTTGAATTGGAGAAATAAGCACATTTTAGTAGCTTTGGAAAGCCTTACACTTCACTGAAATGTAGCATTAAACTTTAAAACATAATTGAGAGACAATGTTCCCAAGCTTCTCATGTCATTAACAGTGTGTAAAACGTTGTTTGTATATGTGGGCAATGTTTATACTTTGACGAGAAGGCCTAATATGGGAAACTACCTGAAAACATGAGTAATTCAGAGAAAATAAAAGTAAATAGATGAAAACTGGTATAGAACAGGTGAAACTGATTCCCCAATTCAGTTGTTAGTGTAGAAAAGGTATCTAAGATCTTGGGAATCCTTAGAATAAATAGCACATTTACCATTGTATGAAACGTCTATTATTTACTTAATGGACCCAAGAACTTTAAATGTGTGTCATAGAAGACTTGATAGAGAGAAATACGCACAGTTAAGCAGCTTTGGAAAGGCTTAGACTTCACTGCAATGTAACAATAAACTGTAGAACATGGTTGAGAGACAATGTTCCCTAGATTCTCAGGTTGATTATAGTGTTTAGGTAGTTGTTTGTACATGTGTGCAATGCTTATACTTGGATAAGCAGGCATAATATAGAAAACTACAAGAAAACATGAATAATTCAGAAGAAATAATAGTAAATAGATGAGAACTCTCATAGAACATGTAGAAAACACTAATCCATGTAAGTTGTTAGTGCAGAAAGTTATCTAAGATCCAGGAAATTTTTAATTACAATAAAGAGCACATTAAACAGTGTATGAAACCTCTATTATTTACTTACAGTAGCCTACAACTGTAAATATGTGTTATACAAGGCTTAAAAGAGAGAAATTTGCACAATTAAGCAGCTTTGGAAAGCCTTTGACTTAACTGCAGTGTTGCATTAAACCCTATAACTTAGTGGAGAGACAATGTTCTCAAACTTCTCAGGTTCATAACAGTGTGTGGGAAGTTGTTTGTACATGTGAGCAATGCTTATACATTGACAAGAAAGCCCAATATAGAAAACTCAAGAAAACATGAGTAATTCAGAGATAATAACAGTAAATAGATGAGAACTCCCATAGTACATGTAGAACACACTTCTCCAAGTAAGTTGTTAGCGTAGAAAGGTATCTAAGATCCAGGAAATTTTTAATTACAGTAAAGAGCACATTAAACAGTGTATGAAACCTCTATTATTTACTTAAAAAAGCCTAAACTGTAAATGTGTGTCATATAAGGCTTGAAAGAGAGAAATATGCACAATTAAGCAGCTTTAGAAAGCCTTAGACTTCACAGCAAGATAGCCTTAAACTCTAAACCATAGTTGCAAGAAAAATGTTCCCGAGCTTCTCAGGTTCATTACAGTGTGTAAGAAGTTGTTTGTTCACGTGTGCAATGCTTATACTTGGAAAAGAAGGCCTAATATAGGAAACTACAGAAAACATGAGTAATTTATGGAAAATAACAGTAAATAGATGAGAACTCCCATAGAACAGGTAAAACACATTCTGCTAGTCAGTCGTTAGTGTAGAAAAGGTACCTAAGATCCAGAACTCCTTAATTAGAGTAAATATCACATTTAAGATTGTATGAAACCTCTATTATTTACTGAAAGGAGCCTAGAACTTTACATGTGTGTCATACAAGGCTTGAAAGAGGGAAATATGCACAAGTAAGCAGCTTTGGGAAGCCTTAGACTTCACAGCAATGTAGCATTAAACTCTAAACCGTAGTTGAGAGAAAATGTTCCCTAGCTTCTCAGGTTCATTACAGTGTGTAGGAAGTTGTTTGTATATGTGAGCAATGCTTATACTTGGACAAGAAGGCCTAATATAGGAAACTACAAGAAAACATGAATACTTCAGAGAAAATAACAACATATAGATGAAAAATTGCATAAAAAATGTGGAAGACACTTCTCCAAGTCAGTTGTTAGTATAGAAAAAGTATCGAAGATCCAGAAAATCCTTAGAGTTAAGAGAAGATTAAACAGTGTATGAAGCCTCTATTATTTACTTAAAGGAGCCTAGAACTGTAAATGTGTGTCATACAAGACTTGAGAGAAATAAGCACAATTAAGCTGCTGGAGAAAGCCTTAGACTTCACTGCAATGTAGCATTAAACTCTGAAACATAGTTGAGAGACAATGTTCCCGAGCTTCTCAGCTTCATAACAGTGTGTAGTAAGTTGATTGTACATGTGAGCAATGTTTATGATTGGACAAGAACGTCTAATATAGGAAACTACAAGAAAACATGAGTAATTCAGAAGTAATAACAGTAAATAGATGAGAACTCTCATAGAACATGTAGAAAACAGGTCTCCAGGTAAGTTGTTAGTGTAGAAAGTTATCTAAGATCCAGGAAATCATTAATTAGAGATTAGAGCACATTAAACGGTGAATGAAACGTCTATTATTTACTTAAAGGTGCCTAGAACTGTAATTATGTGTCATACAAGGCAGAATATCTTTGAAATAGAGAAATAAGCACATCTAAGCAGCTTTGGAAAGCCTTAGATTTCACTGCAATGTAGCATTAAACTCTAAAACATTTAAGCAGTTGTGGAAACCATTAGACTTCACTGCAATGTATCATTAAACTCTATAACATATTGAGAGACAATGTTCTGGCGTTTCTCAGGTTATTAACAGTGTGTACAAAGTTGTGTGTATATGTGGGCAAAGCTTATCTTTGGAAAGAAGGCCTAATATATAAAACTAAAAGAAAACATGAGTAATTCAGAGAAAATAACAGTAAATAGATGAAAATGGTATAGAACAAGTGAAACAGAATCTCCTACTCAGTTGTTAGTGTAGAAAAGGTATCTAAGATCCAGGAAAAATAACAGTAAATACATGAGAACTCCCATAGAATGTATAGAAAACGCTACTTCAAGTAAGTTGTTAGTGTAGAAAGGTATCTAAGATCCAGGAAATCCTTAATTAGAGTAAAGAGCACATGAAACATCTATTATTTACTTAAAGGAGCCTAGAACTGTAAATGTGTGTCATACAAGGCAGAATATCCTTTAAATGCAGAAATAAGCACATTTAAGCAGCTTTGGAAAGCCTTAGAGTTCACTGCAATGTAGCCTTAAACCCTTTAACAATGCTTATAAGGCAAGAATGCTGAATATACGAAACTACAAGAAAACCTGAGTAATTCAGAACAAATAACAATAAATAAATGAGAACTCTAATAGAACATGTTGAAAACATTTCTTCAAGTAAGTTGTTAGTGTAGAAAGTTATATAAGATACAGGAAATCCTAAATTAGAGTTAAGAGAACTGTAAATGTGTGTCATAGAAGCTTGAAAGAAAGACGTAAGCACATTTAAGCAGTGTGTAGGAAGTTGTTTGTACCTGTGGGCAATGCTTATACTTGGACTAGAAGGCCTACTGTAGTAAACTACAAGAAAACTTGAGTAATTCAGAGAAAATAACAGTAAAAGGATTAGAACTCGAATAGAAGAGGTAGAACACTCTTCTCCATGTTAGTTGTTATTGTAGAAATGTATTGAAGATCCAGGAAATTCTTAATTAGAGTTAAGAGCACATGAATCAGTGTATGAAACCTCTATTATTTACTTAAAGGGGCCTAGAACTTTAAATGTGTGACATACAGGGATTGAAAGAGAGAAATAAACACAACTAAGCAGCTTTGGAAAGCCTTAGACTTCACTACAATGTAGCATTAAACTCTAAAACATGGTTGAGAGACAATGTTCCCGAGTTCTCAGCTTCATAACATTGTGTAGGAAATTGTTTGTACATATGGGCAATGCTTATAATTGGACAAGAAATCCTAATATAGGAAACTACAAGAAAACATGAGTAATTCAGAAAAAATAACAGAAAATAGACGAGAACTCTCATAGTACATGTAGAAAACACTTCTCCAAGTAAGTTGTTAGTGTAGAAAAGGAACCTGTTTAACCTGTTCTAAACGAGTTCTCATCTATTTACTGTTATTTTCGCTGAATTACTCATGTTTTCATGTAGTTGCCTATATTAGGCCTTCTTGTTTAAGTATAAGCATTGCCTACTTAAACAAACACACTGTTATGAACCTAAGAGCAGGGTAACATTGTCTCTCAACTACGTTATAGAGTTTAAAGCTAAATTGTAGTGAAGTCTAAGGCTTTTCAAAGCTGCTGAATTGTGCTTATTTCACTCTTTCAAGACTTGTATGAGGTTTCATTTTGAGTTTAATGTGCTCTTAAGTTTAATTAAGGATTTTCTGGATCTTAGATACCTTCTCTACACTAACAACTGACTTAGAGAAATCTGTTTCACCTGTTCTATGCTAATTCTCATCTGTTTGCTGTTATTTTCCCGGAATTAGTGATGTTATAGAGTTTAATAGTACATTATAGTGAAGGGTAAGGCTTTCCAAAGCTGCTTAATTATGCTTATTTATCTTGTTTGAGACACATTTAAAGTTCTAAGCACCTTTAAGTAAATAATGTAGGGTTCATACACTGTTAGATGTGATCGTAACTCTAATTAAGGATTTTCTGGATCTTAGATACCTTTTCAAATTTATCAACTGACTTGGAGAATCTGTTTCACCAGTTCGATACAAGTTATCATCTATTTAATGTAGTTTTCTCTGTATTACTGATGTTTTCTTGTAGTTCCCAATATTAGGCCTCTTTTTCAAGGAATAAGCATTGGGATATGGACAAACAACTTTCTACACAAGGTTATGAACCTGAGAAGCTCTGGAACATTGTCTCTCAACTATATTATAGAGTTAAATGCTACATTATCATGAAGCAGGAGTCTTTCCAAAGTTGCTTAAATTGTTTGTCTATTTCAAGGATATTTTTCCTTGTATGACACCCATTTACCATTCTAGGCTCCTGTAAGTAAATAATTCATACACTGTTTCATGTGATCTTAAATCTATTTAAGGATTTCCTGGATCGTAGATACATTTTATAAACTAACAACAGACTTGGAGAAATGTTTTCTAGATGTCCTATGGGAGTTCTCATCTATTTACTGTTATTTTCCCTGAATTACTGATGTTTTCTTGTAGTTTCAAATATTAGGCCTTCTTGTCCAAGTATAAGCATTTCCCACATGGACAAACAACTTCCTGCACACTGTTATGAACCCGAGAAGCTCGAGAACATTGTCTCTCAACTGTGTTTTAGAGTTTAATGCTACAATGCAGTAAAGTCTAAGGATTTGCAAAGCTGCTTAATTGTTTTATATATTAGGACTTCTTATCCAATTATAAGCATTGCCCACAAGGACAAACAACTTGCTACACACTGTTATGAAGCTGGGAAGCTAGGGTTAAAGTTAGGGCTAGGGTTAGGGTTAGGGCTAGTGTTAGGGTTAGGGTTAGGGTTAGTGATAGGGTTAGGGCTACGGTTATGGTTAGGGTGAGGGAGTATTGTCTTTCAACTCTGTTATAGAGTTTAATGCTACATTTCAGTGAAGTGTAAGGGTTTCCAAAGCTACTTAAATATGTTTATTTCTCTATTTCAAGGATTTATGTCTTTTATGACATACATTTATAGTTATGTGCTCCTTTAAGTACATAATATAGGTTTTAATGATCTCTTTAGTATAAATAAGGTTTTCCTGGATCTTAGATACCTTTTCTACACTAACAACTGACTTGTAGAAGTGTTTTCTACATGTTCTATGCGAGTTCTCATTTATTTACTGTTATTTTCTCTGAATTCCTGTTTTCTTCTAGTTTCCAATATTAGGCTTTCTTGATCAAGTATAAGCATTGGGAACATGGACAAACAACTACTTAAATACTGTTTTGAACCTGAGAAGCTCTGGAACATTGTCTCTCAACTATGTTATAGAGTTTAATGCTACATTACAGTAAAGTCAAAAGCTTTCCAAAGCTGCTTAAATATGCTTATTTCTCTATTTCAAGGATATTCTGTCTTGCATGACACACATTTACAGTGCTAGGCTACTTTAAGTAAATAATAGAGGTTTCATACACTGTTTTATGTGCTCTTAACTCTAATTAAGTGTTTCCTGGATGTTAGATACCTTTCTACAAAAACAACTTACTTGGAGAAGTGTTTCCTACATATTACATGCGAGTTCTCACACTGTTAACAACCTGAGAAACTCAGGAACATTGATTCTCAACTATATTATAGAGTTGAATACTACATTGCTGTGAAGCCTAAGACTTTCCAAAGATGCTGAAATGTGCGTATTTCTCTATATCAAGGATATTTTGCCTTTCATGTCACACATTTACAGTTCTAGGCTCCTTTAAGTAAATAATAGAGGGTTCCTACACGGTTTAATGAGCTCTTTACTGTAATTAAGGATTTCCTGGATCTTAGATTCCTTTTATACACAAACAACAGACTTGGAGAAGTGTTTTCTACATGTTCTATGCCAGTATTCATCTATTTACTGTTATTTTCCCTGAATTACTGATATTTTCTTATAGTTTCCAATATTAGGACTTCTTGTCAAAGTATAAGCATTGGAGATATGGACAAACAACTTCCTACACACGGTTATGAATCTGACAAGCTCTGGAACATTGCCCCTCAACTATGTTATAGAGTTCAATGCTACATTGTAGTGAAGTCTAAGGCTTTCTCCAGTTGCTTAATTGTGCTTATTTCTCTCTTTCAAGCCTTGTGTGACACATATTTAAAGATCTGGGCTCCTTTAAGTAAATAATATGGGATTCATACACTGTTTAATGTGCTCTTAACTCTAATTAAGGAATTCCTGGATATTAGATACCTTTTCTATACTAACAACTGACTTGGAGAATCTGTTTCACCTGTTCTAAACGAGTTCTCATCTATTTACTGTCATTTTCTCTGAATTATTCATGTTTTCATGTAGTTTCCTATATTAGGCCTTCTTGTCCAAGTATAAGCATTGCCCACATGTACAAACAACTTCCTGCACACTGTTATGAACCAGAGAAGCTTGGAAACATTGTCTCTCAACTATGTTTTAGAGTTTAATGCTACAATGCAGTAAAGTCTAAGGATTTCCAAAGCTGCTTAATTGTGCTTATTTCTCTCTTTCAAGCCTTGTGTGACACACATTTAAAGTTCTAGGCTACCTTAAGAAAATAATAGAGGTTTCATACACTGTTTAATGTGCTGCTCCATTTAATTAAAGATTGCCTGGGTCTTAGATCGCTTTCTCTACTAATAACTGACTTGTAGAAATCTGTTTCAGCTGTTTTATGTGAGGTCTCATCTATTTACTGTTGATTTCTCTGTATTACTCATTTTTTCTTGTAGTTTCATATATTAGGCCTTCTTATCCAAATATAAGCATTGCGCACAAGGACAAACAACTTGCTACACACTGTTATGAAGCTGGGAAGCTAGGGTTATGGTTAGGGCTAGGGTTAGGGTTAGGGCTAGGGTTAGGATTAGGGTTAGGTTTAGGGTTAGAACTAGGGTTACGGTTAGGGCTAGGGTTAGGGTTAGGGTTAGGGTTAGGGTTAGGATTAGGGTTAGGGTTAGGGCTAGGGTTATGGTTAGGGTGAGGGAATATTGTCTTTCAACTCTGTTATAGAATTTATTGCTACATTTCAGTTAAGTGTAAGGGTTTCCAAAGCTACTTAAATATGTTTATTTCTCTATTTCAAGGATTTCTGTCTTGTATGACATACCTTTATAATTATGTGGGTTTTTTTGGTTTATTGGTTTCATACACTGTTTAATGATCTCTTTAGTGTAATTAAGGTTTTCCTGGATCTTAGATACCTTTTCTACCCTAACAACTGACTTGGAGAATTGTTTTCTACATGTTCTATGCGAGTTCTCATCTATTTACTGTTATTTTCTCTGAATTACTGTTTTCTTCTAGTTTCCAATATTATGCCTTCTTGTCCAAGTATATGCATTGGGAACATGGACAAACAAATACCTAAACACTGTGTTGAACCTGAGAAGCTCTGGAACATTGTCTCTCAACTATGTTTTAGAGTTTATTGCGACATTACAGTGAAGTCAAAGGCTTTCCAAAGCTGCTTAAATGTGCTTATTTCTCTATTTAAAGGATATTCTGTCTTGCATGGCACACATTTACAGTTCCACGGTACTTTAATTAAATAAAAAGTCTGCATACACCGTTTCATGTGCTCTTAACTCTAATTAAGGATTTCCTGGATGTTAAATACCTTTCTACACAAACAACTTACTTGGAGAAGTGTTTCCTACATATTACACGCGAGTTCTCACGCTGTTAACAACCTGAGAAGCTCAGGAACATTGTATCTCACCTATATTATAGAGTTTAATACTACATATCAGTGATGTGTAAGGCTTTCCAAAGATGCTGAAATGTGCTTATTTATCTATTTCAAGGATATTTGCTTTGTATGACACACATTTACACTACTAGGCTCGATTAACAAATAATAGAGATTTCATACACTGTTTAATGAACTCTTTACTGTAATAAGGATTTCATGGATCTTCGATTCCTTTTATACACAAACAACAGACTTGGAGAAGTGTTTTCTACATGTAATATGTGAGTTCTCATCTATTTAATGTTATTTTCCCTGAATTAATGATATTTTCTTGTAGTTTCCAACATTAGGCCTTGTTGTCAAAGTATAAGCATTGGGGATATGGACAAACAACTTTCTACACATGGTTATGAACCTGAGATGCTCTGGAACATTGTCTCTCAACTATGTTATAGAGTTCAATGCTACATTGCAGTGAAGTGTAAGGCTTTCTCCAGCTGCTTAATTGTGCTTATTTCTCTCTTTCAAGCCTTGTGTGACACACATTTAAACTTCTAGGTTCCTGTAGAATCCAAGATGGCTGCTCAGGTAGACACCTAGCCGCATCCTCACCCAACAATTTCAATAAAATACAACTAAAATATAAAATGGACATTACCCAGAACTATAGGAAAGTCGATTGACTGGAAATTCTACAGCGAGAAGTAAGGAGAAAACCAGAAGGAAGTGCAGAGGAGTTGTAAAAGCCTAAGGTACGGAGACATGCCGCGCTTGCAGAGAGGATGGAGCCGGAGAGGATGGAGCTAGAGAGGAGGGAGGCTGAGTGCCTGGCTGGCATTCCCTTGCAGGAAGGAGATAAAAGCTCCAACTGTGCTGGTCCCCAGTTCCGATTGCTCTGAACCCCAGTTCTAGGCCAGATCCCGGGGACCCAGGCTCATCCATAGGAAGCTGGGCTGCGAGGCGGATCCTTGGGGGAACGGCAAAAGGAGGTCCCGGTGGCTTGCACATTGTGCACAGAGAAGGGATGGTTGGCTGTGCCGTGGGATTGCCCTGGCAGAAAGGAGACTGGGGCTCCAGACTGCTCTGAATGCCACCTCCAGCTCCACTTCCAACTGAACTGAACCCCAATACCGGGCTCATTTGGCGAAAGCCTAGACTGATTGGTAGCAGGCGAAAATCAAGGGCACCTTTCTCTCAGAGGCACTTGCAGCGTGGACTGAAGGACTCTGAGACCCAGGAGCCACGGGGCTGACGGAAGCCAAGGCTGTAGGCTCCACCCTGAAATGCCATCCCATCTGTAGCTGGGAAATGCGACAACAAAATAGATTACAAATGAAAGAAATGGAGGACAAAAAACGACTGGACATAGAGTTCAAATCTACGCTTATAAAGTTTTTCAAGAATTTCCTAGAAAAGATTGATAAGACCTATGAGGATATGAAAAGAGATCAACTACAATTAATAAGGAATCAATAAGAAATGATAAGGGATCAAAAAGAAATGATAAGGGATCAACAAGAAATAAAGAATACATTGTCTGAAATAAAAAAATATTATAGAGAGTCCTAAAAACAGAATGGAAGATCAAAAGAATCAAGTCAAAGATTTGGAACGTAAAGAGCCAGAAGACACTCCTCCACAGAACCTAGAAGGCAAGAGAATCCAGAAAATTGAACATAATGTAAGAAACCTCTGGGCAACTTCAAGCGAACCAACATCAGAATTATGGGGGTCCCGGAAGATGAGAGAGAGCAAGATATCGAAAACATTCTGAAAGAAATAGTGACAGAAAACTTCCCCCATCTGGTGAAAGAATTAGACTTACAAGTCCAGGAAGCACACAGAACTACAAACAAAAGGAATCCAAAGAGGACCAAACCAAGACAAATCATAATTAAAATTCCAAGAGCCAAAGGCAAAGAGAGAATATTAAAAGCAGCAAGAGCAAAGAAGGTAGTTACCTATAAAGGAGCACCTATACGATTGTCAGCTGATTTCTCAACTCTTTACTGTAATAAGGATTTCCTGGATCTTAGATTCTTTTTATACACAAACAACAGACTTGGAGAAGTGTTTTCTACATGTTCTATGCGAGTACTCATCTATTTAATGTTATTTTCCCTGAATTACTGATATTTTCTTGTAGTTCCCAATATTAGGCCTTGTTGTCAAAGTATAAGCATTGGGGATATGGAAAAACAACTTCCTACACACGGTTATGAACCTGAGAAGTTCTGGAACATTGTCTCTCAACTATGTTATAGTGTTCAATGCTACAATGCAGTGAACTGTAAGGCTTTTTCCAGCTGCTCAATGAAGGATTTCCTGGATCGTAGATACCTTTTATAAACTAACAACAGAGTTGCAGAAGTGTTTTATACATGTTCTATGTGAGTTCACATCTATTTTCTGTTATTTTCCCAGAATTACTGATGTTTTCTTGTAGTTTCTAACATTAGTCCTTCTTGTCCAGGTATAAGCATTGGGAACATGGACAAACAGCTACCTAAACACTGTTATGAACCTGAAAAGCTCAAGAACATTGTCTCTCAACTATCAATATGTTATAGAGTTTAATTATACATTTCAGTAAAGTGTAAGGCTTTCCGTAGCTACTTAATTGGCTTATTTCTCTATTTCAAGCTTTGTGTGACATACATTTAAAGTTCTAGGCTCCTTTAAGTAAGAAATAAAGGATTCATACACTGTTTAATGAGCTCTCAACTCGAATTAAGGAATTCCAGGATGTGAGATACCTTTTCTACATTAACAACTGTCTTGGAGAATCTGTTTCACCTGTTCTAATTGAGTTCTCATGTATTTACTGATATTTTCTCTGAATTATTCATGTTTTCAAGTAGTTTCCTATATTAGGCCAACTTGTTGAAGTATAAGCATAGCCCACATATACAAACAACTTCATACACACTGTTATAAACAGGAAAACCTTGAGAACATTGTCCCTCAACTATGTTATAGAGTGTAATGCTACATTACAGTGATCTGTAAGGATTTCCAAAGCTGCTCAATTCGCTTATTTCTCTATTTCAAGGTTGTATGACACACATTTACCATTCTAGGCTCCTTTAAGTAAACAGTATATGTTTCATACACTGTTCAATGTGATATTGACTCAAATTAAGCATTTCCTGGATCATAGATACCTTTTATAGACTAACAACAGATTTGGAGAAGTGTTTTATACATGTTCTAAGCGAGTTCTCATCTACTTACTGATATTTTCCAAGAATTACTGATGTTTTGATGTAGTTTCTAACATTAGTCCTTCTTGTCCAGGTATAAGCATTGGGAACATGGACAAACAACTACCTAAACACTGTTATGAACCTGAAAAGCTCGAGAACATTGTCTCTCAACTATGTTATAGAGTTTAATGATACATTTCAGTGAAGCGTAACGCTTTCCAAAGCGACTTAATTTGCTTATTTCTCTCTTGCAAGCTTTGTGTGACATACATTTAAAGTTCTAGGCTCCTTTAAGTAAGAAATAAAGGAATCATACACTGTTTAATGAACTCTCAACTCGAATTAAGGAATTCCTGGATGTTAGATAACTTTTCTACACTAATAACTGTCTTGGAGAATCTGTTTCACCTGTTCTAAATGAGTTCTCGTGTATTTACTGACATTTTCTTTGAATTATTCATGTTTTCAAGTAGTTTCCTATATTTGGCATACTTGTCCAAGTATAAGCATAGCCCACATATACAAACAACTTCCTACACACTGTTATGAACAGAAGAAGCTAGGGAACATTGTCTATCAACTATGTTATAGATTGTAATGCTACATTACAGTGATCTGTAAGGCTTTCCAAAGCTGCTCAATTTGCTTATTTCTCTCTTTCAAGCCTTGTGTGACACACATGTAAAGTTCTAGGTTATTTTAAGTAAACAAAAATGGTTTCATACACTGATTAATGTGCTCTTAACTCTAATTAAGCATTTCCTGGGTCTTAGATAACTTTTCTACACTAAAATCTGACTTGGTAAATCTGTTTCAGCTGTTCTAAACGAGTTCTCATGTATTTACTGACATTTTCTCTGAATTATTCATGTTTTCTTGTAGTTTCCTATAGTAGGCCTTCTTGTCCAAGTAAAAGTATAGCCCACATATACAAACAACTTTCTACACACTGTTATGAACAGAAGAAGCTCGGGAACATTGTCTCTCAACTTTGTTATAGAGTGTAAATCCTACATTGCAGTGAAGTGTAAGGCTTTCCAAAGCTGCTTAATGTTTTTCTTTCTCTATTTCAATGGCATTCTGCCTTGTATGACACACATTTATCGTTCTAGGCTCCTTTAAGTGAACAATATAGGTTTCATACACGGTTTCATGTGATCTTGACTCTAATTAAGCATTTCCTGGATCATAGATACCTTTTATAGACTAACAACAGACTTGGAGAAGTGTTTTATACATGTTCTATGCGAGTTCTCATCTATTTACTGGTATTTTCCCAGAATTACTGATGTTTTCTTGTAGTTTCTAATATTAGTCCAGGTATAAGCATTGGGAACATGGACAACTACCTAAACACCGTTATGAACATTACAAGCTCGAGAACATTGTATCTCAACTATGTTATAGAGTTTAATGATACATAAGTGAAGCGTAAGGCTTTCCAAAGCGACTTAATTTTCTTATTTCTCTCTTGCAAGCTTTGTGTGACATACATTTAAAGTTCTAGGCTCCTTTAAGTAAGAAATAAAGGATTCATACACTGTTTAATGAACTCTCAACTCGAATTAAGGAATTCCTGGATGTTAGATAACTTTTCTACACTAATAACTGTCTTGGAGAATCTGTTTCACCTGTTCTAAATGAGTTCTCATGTATTTACTGACATTTTCTTTGAATTATTCATGTTTTCAAGTAGTTTCCTATATTTGGCATACTTGTCCAAGTATAAGCATAGCCCACATATACAAACAACTTCCTACACACTGTTATGAACAGAAGAAGCTAGGGAACATTGTCTATCAACTATGTTATAGATTGTAATGCTACATTACAGTGATCTGTAAGGCTTTCCAAAGCTGCTCAATTTGCTTATTTCTCTCTTTCAAGCCTTGTGTGACACACATGTAAAGTTCTAGGTTATTTTAAGTAAACAAAAGTGTTTCATAAACTGATTAATGTGCTCTTAACTCTAATTAAGCATTTCCTGGGTCTTAGATAACTTTTCTACACTAAAATCTGACTTGGTAAATTTTTTTCAGCTGTTCTAAATGAGTTCTCATGTATTTACTGACATTTTCTCTGAATTATTCATGTTTTCTTGTAGTTTCCTATAGTAGGCCTTCTTGTCCAAGTAAAAGTATAGCCCACATATACAAACAACTTCCTACACACTGTTATGAACAGAACAAGCTCGGGAACATTGTCTCTCAACTACGTTATAGAGTGTAATCCTACATTGCAGTGATGTATAAGGCTTTCCAAAGCTGCTTAATGTGTTTCTTTCTCTATTTCAATGGCACTCTACCTTGTATGACACACATTTATTGTTCTAGGCTCCTTTAAATAAACAATATAGGTGTCTTACAATGTTTCATGTGATCTCGACTCTAATTAATCATTTCCTAGATGATAGATACCTTTTATAAATGAACAACAGAATTGGAGAAGTGTTTTATACATGTTGAATGCGAGTTCACACTGTTATGAACCTGTAAACCTCGGGAACATTGTCTCTAAACTATGTTATAGAGTGTAATACTACATTAAGTGTAAGGCTTCACAAGCTGCATAATGTGTTTATTTCTCTATTTCAATGGAATTCTGCCTGTATGACAACATTTACCTTTCTAGGCTCCTTTAAGTAAACAACATAGGATTCATACAGTGTTTCATGTGCTCTCAACTCTAATTAAGAATTTCTTGGATCTTTTTACACTAAGAACTGACTTGGAGAATCTGTTTCAGCTGCTCTAAACGAGTTCTCATCTATTTACTGTCATTTATTCTGAATTATTCATGTTTTCATATAGTTTCAAATATTATGCCTTATTTTCTAAGTATAAGCTTTACCCACATATACAAACAACTTCCTACACACTGTTATGAACAGAAGAAGCTCGGGAACATTGTCTCTCAACTATGTGATAGAGTGTAATACTATTGTTCATTGCAGTGAAGTGTAAGGCTTCACAAGCAGCATAATGTCTTTTTTTCTCTCTTTCAATGGAATTCCGCTTGTATGACAACATTTACCATTCCAGGCTCCTTTAAGTAAACAATATAGGATTCATACACTGTTGGATATGATCTGAACTCTAATTTAGAATTTCCTGGATCTTAGATACCTTTCTACACTAAGAACTGACTTGGAGAATCTGTTTCAGCTCTTCTGAAAGAGTTCTCATCAATTTATTGATATTTTCTATGAATTATTCATGTTTTCATGTAATTTCCTATATTAGGCCTTCTTGTCCAATATAAGCTTTGCCCACATATACAAACAACTTCCTACACACTGTTATGAACAGAAAAGGCTCAGGAACATTGTCTTTCAACTATGGTATAGAGTGTAATGCTAAATTACAGTGAACTGTAAGGCTTTCCAAAGCTGCTTAATTTGATTATTTCTGTCTTTCAAGCTTTGTGTGACATACATTTAACGTTCTATGCTCCAATAAGTTAAATATATAGGATTCATAAATTGTTTCATGCGCTCTAAACTTGAATTAAGGAATTCCTTGATGTTAGATCCCTTTTCTACACTAAGAACTGATTGGAAAATCTGTTTCACCTGTTCTAAACTAGTTCTCATCTATATACTGTCATTTACTCAAATTATTCATGTTTTCATTTTGTTTCCTTTTTTAGGCCTTCTTGTCTACGCATAAGCTTTGCCCCCATATGCAAACAATGTCCTACATACTGTTATGAACAGTAGAAGGTCGGGAACATTGTCTCTCAACTATGTTAGAGTGTAATACTACATTGCAGTGAAGTGTAAGGCTTTCCAAAGCTGCCAAACGTGTTTCTTTCTCTATTTCAATGGTATTCTGCCTGTATGACACACTTTTACCTTTCTAGGCTCATTTAAGTAAACAATGTAGGATTCATACAGTGTTTCATGTGATCTGAACTCTAATTAAGGATTTCCTGGATCCTAGATAACTTTTATAAACTAACAACAGACTTAGAGAAGTGTTTTATACATGTTCTATGCGGGTTCTCATCTATTTACTGTTATTTTCCCAAAATTACTGATGTTTTCTCATAGTTTCTAACATTAGGCCTTCTGGTCCAGGTATAAGCATTGGTAACATGGACAAACAACTACCTAAACACTGTTATGAACCTGAAGACCTCGGGAACATTGTTTCTCAATTATGTTATAGAGTGTAATACTACATTGAAGTGAAGTGTAACGCTTCACAAGCTGCATAATGTGTTTATTTCTCTATTTCAATGGAATTCTGCCTATATGACAACATTTACAATTCCATGCTCCTTTAAGTAAACAATATAGGATTCATCCACTGTTTGATGTGATCTGAACTCTAATTTAGAATTTCCTGGATCTTAGATACCTTTCTACACTAAGAACTGACTTGGAGAATCTGTTTCAGGTCTTCTGAAAGAGTTCTCATCTATTTACTGACATTTTATCTGAATTATTCATGCTTTCATGTAGTTTCCTATATTAGGCCTTCTTGTCCAATATTAGCTTTACCGACATACAAACAAAGTCCTACACACTGTTATGAACAGCAAAAGCTCAGGAATATTGTCTCTCAACTATGTTAAAGAGTGTAATACTAGGTTGCAGTGAATTGTAAGGCTTTCCAAAGCGGCTTAATGTGTTTATTTATCTATTTAAATGGTATTCTCCCTTGTATGACACACATTTACCATTTTAAGCTACTTTAAGTAAACAATATAGGATTTATACACTGTTTCATGTGATCTGAACTCTAATTAAGGATTTCCTGGATCGTAGATACCTTTGATAAACTAACAACAGACTTGGAGAATTGTTTTATACATGTTCTATTCGGGTTCTCATCTATTTACTGTTATTTTCCCAGAATTACTGATGTTTTCTCATAGTTTCTAACATTAGTCCTTCTTGTCCAGGTATAAGCATTGGGAACATGGACAAACAACAACGTAAACTTTGTTATGAACCTGAAAACCTCGGGAACATTGTCTCTCAACTATGTTATAGAGTGTAATGGTACATTACAGTGAACTGTAAGGGTTTCCAAAGCTTCTAAATTTGCTTATTTCTCTCTTTAAAGCTTTGTGTGACATGCATTTAAAGTTCTAGGCTCCAATAAGTAAAAAATGTAGGATTCATACACTGTTTCATGTGATCTGAACTTTAATTAAGGATTTCCTGGATCTTAGATACCTTTCTACACTAAGAACTGACTTGGAGAATCTCTTTGAGCTGTTCTAAATGAGTTCTCATCTATTTTCTGACATTTTCTCTGAACTATTCATGTTTTCATGTAGTTTCCTATATTATGCCTTCTTGTCCACGTATAAGCTTTGCCCACATAAACAAACAACATCTTACACACTGTTATGAACAGAAGAAGCTCGGGAACATTGTCTCTCAACTATGTTAGAGAGTGTAATACAATATTTCAGTGAAGTGTAAGGCTTTCCAAAGCTGCTTAATGTGTTTATTTCTCTATTTCAATGGTATTCTGCCTGGTATGACACACTTTTATCTTTCTAGGCTCATTTAAGTAAACAATATAGGATTCGTACACTGTTTCATGTGATCTGAAATCTAATTAAGGATTTCCTGGATCTTAGATATCTATTCTACACTAAGAACTAACCTGGAGAATTGGTTTGAGCTGTTCTAAATGAATTCTCATCTATTTTCTGACATTTTCTCTGAACTATTCATGTTTTCATGTAGTTTCCTATTTCATGCCTTCTTGTCCATGTATAAGCTTTACCCACATATACAAAGAACTTACTACACACTGTTATGAACAGAAGAAGTTAGGGAATGTTGTCTCTCAACTGTGTTATAGAGTGCAATACTACATTGAAGTGACGTGTGAGGCTTTCCAAAGCTGCCTAACGTGTTTCTTTCTCTATTACAATGGTATTCTGCCTTGTATGACAAATTTACAATTCCAGGCTCCTTTAAATAAACAATATAGGATTTACATACTGTTTCTTGTGATCTGAACACTAATTAAGGATTTCCTGGATCATAGATAGTTTTATACACTAATATCAGACTTGGAGAAGTGTTTTATACATGTTCTATGCGAGTTCTCATCTATTTACCTTTATTTTCTCAGAATTACTGATTTTTTCTCATAGTTACTAACAATAGGCCTTCTGATCCAGGTATAAGCATTGGGAACATTGACAAACAACTTCCTAAACACTGTTTTGAACCTGAAAACCTCGGGAACATTGTCTCTCAACCATGTTATAGAGTGTAATACTACATTGCAGTCAAGTGTAAGGCTTTCCAAAGCTGCCTAACATATTTCTTTCTCTATTTCAATGGTATTCTGCCTGGTATGACTCAAATTTATCATTGAAGGCTCCTTTAAGTAAACAATATAGGTTTCATACATTGTATCATGTGATCTGAACTTGAATTAAGAATTTCCTGGATCATAAAACTTTTATAAACTAACAACAGACTTGGAGAAGTGTTTTATACATGTTCTATGCGAGTTCTCATCTATTTACTGTTATTTTCTCAGAATTACTGATGTTTTATCATAGTTTCTAACATTAGGCCCTCAGTTCCAGGTATAGGCATTGGGAACATGGACAAACAACTTCATAAACACGGTTATGAACCTGAAAACCTCGGGAACATTGTCTCTCAACTATATTATAGAGGGTAGTACTACATTGCAGTGAAGTGTAAGGCTTTTCAAAGCTGCCGAACGTGTTCCTTTCTCTATTTCAATGGTATTCTGCCTTGTATGACACACATTTACCACTCCGGGATCCTTTAAGTAAACAATATAGGATTTGTACACTGTTTCATGTAATCTGAACTCTAATTAAGGATTTCTTGGATCGCAGATACCTTTTTTTAAACTAACAACAGACTTGGAGAAGTGTTTTATACATGTTCTATGCGAGTTCTCATCTATTTACTGTTATATTCCCAGAATTACTGATGTTTTCTCATAGTTTCTAACAGTAGGCCTTCTGGTCCAGGTATAAGCATTGGGAACATAGACAAACAACTACCTAAACATAGTTATGAACCTGAAAACCTTGGGAACATTTTCTCTCAATTATGTTATAGAGTGTAAAGCTACATTAAGTGAACTTTAGGGCTTTCCAAAGCTGCTTAATTTGCTTATTTCTCTCTTTCAAGCTTTGTGTGACATACATGTAAAGTTCTAGGCTCCAATAAGTAAAAAATATAGGATTCATATAATGATTCATGTTCTCTAAACTCTAATTATGGATTTCTTGAATCTTAGATACCTTTCTACACTAAGAACTGACTTGGATAATCTGTTTCGGCTTTTCTAAATGAGTTCTCATCTATTTACTGACATTTTCTATGAATTATTCATTTTTTCTTGTAGTTTCCTATATTATGCCTACTTGTTCATGTATAAGCTTTGCCACATATACAAACAACTTCCTACACACTGTTATGAACAAAAGCTGCTCGGGAACATTGTCTCTCAACTATGTTGTAGAGTGTAATACTACATTGCAGTGAAGTGTAAGGGTTTCCAAAGATACCTATCGTGTTTCTTTCTCTATTTCATTGGTATTCTGCCTTGTATGACACACATTTACCCTTCCAGGCTCCTTTCAGTAAACAATATGGGATTTATACACTGTTTCATGTGATCTGAACTGTAATTAAGTATTTCCGGGATCGTAGATACCTTTCATAAACTAACAACAGACTTGGAGAAGTGTTTTATCCATGTTCTATGCGAGTTCTCATTTATTTACTGTTATTTTCCCAGAATTACTGATGTTTTCTCATAGTTTCTAACATTAGGCCTTCTGGGCAAGGTATAAGCATTGGTAACATGGACAAACAGCTACCTAAACACTGTTATGAACCTGAAAACCTCGGGAACATTGTCTCTCAACTATGTTACAGAGTGTAATACTACATTGCAGTGAAGTGTAAGGCTTTCCAAAGCTGCCTAAGGTGTTTCTTTCTCTATTTCAATGGTATTCTGCCTTGTATGACACACATTTACCATTTCAGGCTAATTTAAGTAAACAATACAGGATTTATATACTGTTTCATGTGATCTGAACTCTAATTAAGGATTTCCTGGATCCTAGATACCTTTTTGAAACTAACAACAGACTTGGAGAAGTGTTTTATACATGTTCTCTGCGAGTTCTCATCTATTTACTGTTATTTTCCCAGAATTATTGATGTTTTCGCATAGTATCTAACATTAGGCCTTCTTGTCCAGGTATAAGCATTGGGAAGAAGGACAAACAACTACCTAAACATTGTTATGAACCTGAAAACCTCGGGAACATTGTCTCTCAACTATGTTATAGAGTGTAATACTACATTGCAGTGAAGTGTAGGCTTTCCAAAGCTGCCTAACTTGTTTCTTTCTCTATTTCTATGGTATTCTGCCTTGTAGGACACACATTTACCATTCCAATTTCCTTTAAGTAAACAATATAGGACTTATACATTGTTTCATGTGATCTTAACTCGAACTAAGGATTTCCCGGATCTTAGCTACCTTTTCTACACTAAGAACTGACTTGGAGAATCTCTTTCTGCTGTTCTAAATGAGTTCTCATCAGTTTGCAGTCATTTTCTCTGAATATTTCATGTTTTCATGTAGTTTCCTATATTCTGCCTTCTTGTCCAAGTATAAGCTATGCCTACATGAAAAAACAACTTCCTCCACACTGTTATGAACAGAAGCAGCTCGGGAACAGTGTCTCTCAACTATGTTATAGAGTGTAGTACTACATTGCAGTGAAGTGTAAGGCTTTCCAATGCTGCCGAACGTGTTCCTTTCTCTATTTCAATGGTATTCTGCCTTGTATAACACATATTTACCATTCCAGGCTCCTTTAAGTAAACAATATATGATTTGTAAACTGTTTCATGTGATCGGAACTCTAATTAAGAATTTCTTGGAACATAGATACCTTTTTTTAAACTAACAGACTTGGAGAAGTGTTTTATACATGTTCTATGCGAGTTCTCATCTATTTACTGTTATTTTCCCAGAATTACTGATGTTTTCTCATAGGTTCTAACATTAGGCCTTCTGGTCCAGGTACAAGCATAGGGAACATGGACAAACAATTACTTAAACATAGTTATAAACCTGAAAATCTCGGGAACATTTTCTCTCCATTATGTTATAGAGTGTAATGCTACATTAAGTGAACTTTAGGGCTTTCCAACGCTGCTTAATTTGCTTATTTCTCTCTTTCAAGCTTTGTGTGACATACATGTAAAGTTCTAGGCTCCAATAAGTAAAAAATATAGGATTCATATAATGTTTCATGTTCTCTAAACTCTAATTATGGATTTCTTGGAGCTTAGATACCTTTCTACAGTACGAACTGACTTGGAGAATCTCCTTCAGCTGTTCGAAACGAGTTCTCATATGTTTAAAGTCATTTTCCTGAATTATTCATGTTTCCATGTAGTTTCCTATATTCTGCCTTCTTGTCCAAGTATAAGTTTGCCCACATGTACAAAGAACTTCCTCCAAGCTGTTATGAACAGAAGCAGCTCAGGAACATTGTCTCTGAACTAGGGTGTAGTACTACATTGCCATGAAGTGTAAGGCTTTCCAAAGCTGCCGAACGTGTTTCTTTCTCTATTTCAATGTTATTCTGCCTTCTATGACACACATTTACCACTCTAGGCAACTTCAAGTAAACAATATAGGATTCATACAGTATCTCATGTGATCTGAACTCGAACTAAGGGTTTCCCGGATCTTAGCTACCTTTTCTACACTAAGAACTGACTTGGAGAATCTCTTTCAGCTCTTTTAAACAAGTTCTCATCTGTTTCCAATCATTTTCTCTGAATTATTCACATTTCCATGTAGTTTCCTATATTCTGCCTTCTTGTCCAAGTATAAGCTTTGCCCACATGTACAAACAACTTCCTACACACTGTTATGAACAGAAGCAGCTTGGGAACATTGTCACTCAACTATGTTATAGAGTGTTGTACTACATTACATTGAAGTGAAAGGCTTTCCAAAGCTGCCGAACGTGTTTCTTTCTCTATTTCAATGGAATTCTGCCTTGTATGACACACATTTACCACTCTAAGCTCCTTTAAGTTAACAATATAGGATTCATACAGTGTTTCATGTGATCTGAACTAGAGCTGAGGATTTCCCGGGTCTTAGCTACCTTTTCTACACTAAGAACTGACTTGGCAAATCTCTTTCAGCTCTTTTAAACGAGGTCTCATCTGTTTCCAGTCATTTTCTCTGAATTATTCATGTTTTCATATAGTTTCCTACAGCTAAGATCCGGGAAATCCTTAATTCTAGTTAAGATCACATGAAACACTGTATGAATCCTATATTCTTCACTTAAATGAGACTAGAGTGGTAAATGTGTGTCATACAAGGCATTATACCATTGAAATAGAGAAAGAAACACGTTCGGCGGCATTGGAAAACCTTACACTTCACTGAAATGTAGTACTACACTCTATAACACAGTTGAGAGACAATGTTCCTGAGCTGCCTCAGTTCATAACAGTGTGTAGGAAGTTGTTTGATAAAGTGGGCAAAGCTTATCCTTGGACCAGAAGGCAGAATATAGGAAACTACATGAAAACATGAATAATTCAGAAAAAATGACTGTAAAGAGATGAGAACTTGTTTAGATCAGCTGAAAGAGATTCTCCAAGTCAGTTCTTAGTGTAGAAAAGGTGGTTAAGATCCGGGAAATCCTTAATTCGACTTAAGATCACATGAAACAGTGTATGAATCCTATATTTTTTACTTAAAAGAGACTAGAGTGGTAAATGTGTGTTATACAAGGCAGAATACCATTGAAATAAAGAAAGAATCATGATCGGCATCTTTGGAAAGCCTTACACTTCACTGAAATGTAGTACTACACTCTAAAGCACAGTTGAGGGACAATGTTCCCGAGCTGCCTCAGTTCATAACAGTGTGTAGGAAGTTGTTTGATAAAGTGGGCAAAGCTTATACTTGGACCAGAAGGCAGAATATAGGAAACTACATGAAAACATGGATAATTCAGAGAAAATGAATGTAAACAGATGAGAACTTGTTTAGAACAGCTCAAAGAGATTCTCCAAGTCAATTCTTAGTGTAGAAAAGGTAGCTAAGATCCGGGTAATCTTTAATTCGAGTTAAGATCACATGAAACACTGTATGAATCCTATATTCTTTACTTAAAGGAGACTAGAGTGGTAAATATGTGTTATACAAGGCAGAATACCATTGAAATAGAGAAAGAAACACGTTCGGCAGCTTTGGAAAGCCTTCCACTTCACTGAAATGTAGTACTACACTCTATAACACAGTTGAGAGACAATGTTCCCGAGCTGCCTCAGTTCCTAACAGTGTGTAGGAAGTTGTTTGATAGAGTCGGCAAAGCTTAAACTTGGACAAGAAGGCAGAATATAGGAAACTACATGAAAACATGGATAATTCAGAGAAAATGACTGTAAAGAGATGAGAACTTGTTTAGAACAGCTGAAAGAGATTCTCCAAGTCAGTTCTTAGTGTAGAAAAGGTAGCTAAGAAGCGGGAAATCCTTAATTCAAGTTAAGATGACATGAAACACTGTATAAATCCTATATTCTTTACTTAAAGGAGACTAGAGTGGTAAATGTGGGCTATACAAGGCAGAATACCATTGAAATAGAGAAAGAAATACGATCGGCAGCTTTGGAAAGCCTTACAATTCACTGAAATGTAGTACCACACTCTATAACACAGTTGAGAGACAATGTTCCCTAGCTCCCTCAGTTCATAACAGTGTGTAGGAAGTTGTTTGATAAAGTGGGCAAAACTTATACTTGGGCCAGAAGGCAGAATATAGGAAACTAGGAAAGCCTTACACTTCACTGAAATGTAGTACTACACTCTATAACCCATTTTAAAGACAATGTTCCTGAGCTGCCTCAGTTCATAACAGTGTGTAGGAAGTTGTTTGATAAAGCGGGCAAAGCTTATACATTTACCATAAGGCAGAATATAGGAAACTACATGAAAACATGGATAATTCAGAAAAAATGACTGTAAACAGATGAGAACTTGTTTGAACAGCTCAAAGATATTCTCCAAGTCAGTTCTTAGTGTAGAAAAGGTAGCTAAGATCCGGTAAATCCTTAATTCTAGTTCAGATCATATGAAACACCCTATGAATCCCATATTCTTTACTTAAAGGAGACTAGAGTGGTAAATGTGTGTTATACAAGGCAGAATACCATTGAAATAGAGAAAGAATCACGTTCGGCAGCTTTGGAAAGCCTTACACTTCACTGAAATGTAGTACTACACTCTATAACACTGTTGAGAGACAATGTTCCCGAGCTGCCTCAGTTCATAGCAGTGTGTAGGAAGTTGTTTGATAAAATGGACAAAGCTTATACTTGGACCAGAAGGCAGAATATAGGAAACTACATGAAAACATGGATAATTCAGTGAAAATGACTGTAAACAGATGAGAACTTGTTTAGAACAGCTCAAAGAGATTCTCAAAGTCAGAACTTAGTGTAGAAAAGGTAGCTAAGATCCGGTAAATCCTTAATTTGAGTTAAGATCAAATGAAACACGGTATGAATCCTATATTCTTTACTTAAAGGAGACTAGAGTGGTAAATGTGTGTTATACAAGGCAGAATTCCATTGAAATAGAGAAAGAATCACGTTCGGCAGCTTTGGAAATCCTTTCACTTCACTGAAATGTATTACTACACTCTAAAGCACAGTTGAGAGACAATGTTCCCGAGCTGCCTAAGTTCATAACAGTGTGTATGTAGGAAGTTGTTGGATAAAGTGGGCAAATCTTATACTTGGACCAGAAGGCAGAATATAGGAAACTACATGAAAACATGGATAATTCAGAGAAAATGACTGTAAACAGATGAGAACTTGTTTAGAACAGCTCAAAGAGATTCTCCAAGTCAGTTCTTAGTGTAGAAAAGGTAGCTAAGATCCGGTAAATCCTTAATTCGAGTTAAGATCACATGAAACACTGTATGAATGCTATATTCTTTACTTAAAGGAGACTAGAGTGGTAAATGTGTGTTATACAAGGCAGAATACCATTGAAATAGAGAAAGAAACACGTTCGGCAGCTTTGGAAAGCCTTACACTTCACTGAAATGTAGTACTACACTCTATAACACAGTTGAAAGACAATGTTCCCGAGCTGCCACAGTTCATAGCAGTGTGTAGGAAGTTGTTTGATAAAGTGGGCAAAGCTTATAGTTGGACCAGAAGGCAGAATATAGGAAACTACATGAAAACCTGAATAATTCAGTGAAAATGACGGTAAACAGATGAGAACTTTTATAGAACAGCTGAAAGAGATTCTCCAAGTCAGTTCTTAGTGTAGAAAAGGTAGCTAAGACCCGGGAAATCCTTAATTCAAGTAAGATGACATGAAACACTGTATGAATCCTATATTCTTTACCTTAAGAAGACTAGAGTGGTAAATGTGTGTTATAAAGGCAGAATGCCATTGAAATACAGAAAGAAACACGTTCGGCAGCTTTGGAAAGTCTTACACTTCACTGAAATGTAGTACCACACTCTATAACACAGTTGAGAGACAATGTTCCCTAGCTCCCTCAGTTCATAACAGTGTGTAGGAAGTTGTTTGATAAAGTGGGCAAAACTTATACTTGGGCGAGAAGGCAGAATATAGGAAACTAGGAAAGCCTTACACTTCACTGAAATGTAGTACTACACTCTATAACCAATTTTAGAGACAATGTTCCCGAGCTGCCTCAGTTCATAACAGTGTGTAGGAAGTTGTTTGATAAAGTGGGCAAAGCTTATACTTGGGCCAGAAGGCAGAATATAGGAAACTACATGAAAACATGAATAATTCAGTGAAAATGACTGTAAACAGATGAGAACTTCTTTAGAACAGCGGAAAGAGAATCTCCAAGTCAGTTCTTAGTTTAGAAAAGGTAGCTAAGATAAGGGAAATCCTTAATTCCAGTTAAGATCACATGAAACACTCTATGAATCCTATATTCTTTACTTAAAGGAAACTAGAGTGGTAAATGTGTGTTATACAAGGCAGAATACCATTGAAATAGAGAAAAAAACACATTCGGCAGCTTTGGAAAGCCTTACACTTCACTGATATGTAGTAATACACTCTATCACACAGTTGAGAGACAATGTTCCCTAGCTCCCTCAGTTCATAACAGTGTGTAGGAAGTTGTCTGATAAAGTGGGCAAAGCTTATACTTGGGCCAGAAGGCCGAATATAGGAAACTACATGAAAACATGAATAATTCAGTGAAAATGACTGTAAACAGATGAGAACTTGTTTAGAACAGCTGAAAGAGAATCTCCAAGTCAGTTCTTAGTGTAGAAAAGGTAGCTAAGATAAGGAAAATCCTTAATTCCAGTGAAGATCACATGAAACACTGTATGAATCCTATATTCCTTACTTAAAGGAGACTCGAGTGGTAAATGTGTGTTATACAAGGCAGAATACCATTGAAATAGAGAAAGAAACACGTTCGGCAGCTTTGGAAAGCCTTACACTTCACTGAAATGTAGTACTACACTCTATAACACAGTTAAGAGACAATGTTCCCGAGCTGCCTCAGTTCATAACAGTGTGTAGGAAGTTGTTTGATAAAGTGGGCAAAGCTTATACTTGGGCCAGAAGGCAGAATATAGGAAACTACATGAAAACATGAATAATTCAGTGAAAATGACTGTAAACAGATGAGAACTTGTTTTAGAACAGCTGAAAGAGATCCTCCAAGTCAGTTCTTAGTGTAGAAAAGGTAGCTAAATCCGGAAAATCCTTAATTCCAGTTAAGATCACATGAAACACTGTATGAATCCTATATTCTTTACTTAAAGGAGACTACAGTGGTAAATGTGTGTTATACAAGGCAGAATACCATTAAAATAGAGAAAGAAACACGTTCGGCAGCTTTGGAAAGCCTTACACTTCACAGAAATGTAGTACTACACTCTATAACAAAGTTGAGAGAAAATGTTCAATAGCTGCCTCATTACTTAACAGTGTGTAGGAAGTTGTTTGATAAAGTGGGCAAAGCTAATACTAGGGCCAGAAGGCAGAATATAGGAAACTAGGAAAGCCTTACACTTCACTGAAATGTAGTACTACACTCTATAACACATTTTAGAGACAATGTTCCCGAGCTGCCTCAGTTCATAACAGTGTGTAGGAAGTTGTTTGATAAAGTGGGCAAAGCTTATACTTGGGCCAGAAGGCAGAATATAGGAAACTACATGAAAACATGAATAATTCAGTGAAAATGACTGTAAACAGATGAGAACTTCTTTAGAACAGCTGAAAGAGAATCTCCAAGTCAGTTCTTAGTGTAGAAAGGGTAGCTAAGATCCGGGAAATCCTTAATTCCAGTGAAGATCACATGAAACACTGTATGGATCCTATATTCTTTACTTAAAGGAGACTAGAGTGGTAAATGTGTGTTATACAAGGCAGAATACTATTGAAATAGAGAAAGAAACACGTTTGGCAGCTTTGGAAGGCCTTACACTTCACTGAAATGTAGTACTACACTCTATAACACAGTTAAGAGACAATGTTCCCTAGCTCCCTCAGTTCATAACAGTGTGTAGGAAGTTGTTTGATAAAGTGGGGAAAGCTTAAACTTGGACCAGAAGGCAGAATATAGGAAACTACATGAAAACATGAATAATTCAGTGAAAATGACTGTAAACAGATGAGAACTTGTTTAGAACAGCTGAAAGAGAATCTCCAAGTCAGTTCTTAGTGTAGAAAAGGTAGCTAAATCCGGAAAATCCGTAATTCCAGTTAAGATCACATGAAACACGGTATGAATCCTATATTCTTTACTTAAAGGAGACTACCGTGGTAAATGTGTGTTATACAAGGCAGAATACCATTAAAATGGAGAAAGAAACACGTTCGGCAGCTTTGCAAAGCCTTACACTTCACTGAAATGTAGTACTACACTCTATAACAAAGTTGAGAGACAATGTTCAATAGCTGCCTCATTACTTAACAGTGTGTAGGAAGTTGTTTGATAAAGTGGGCAAAGCTTATACTAGGGCCAGAAGGCAGAATATAGGAAACTAGGAAAGCCTTACACTTCACTGACATGTAGTACTACACTCTATAACACAGTTGAGAGACAATGTTCCCGAGCTGCCTCAGTTCATAACAGTGTGTAGGAAGTTGTTTGATAAAGTGGGCAAAGCTTATACTTGGGCCAGAAGGCAGAATATAGGAAACTACATGAAAACATGAATAATTCAGTGAAAATGACTGTAAACAGATGAGAACTTGTTTAGAACAGCTGAAAGAGATTCTCCAAGTCAGTTCTTAGTGTAGAAAAGGTAGCTAAGATTCGGGAAATCCTTAATTCGAGTTAAGATTACATGAAACACTGTATGAATCCTATATTCTTTACTTAAAGGAAACTAGAGTGGTAAATGTGTGTTATACAAGGCAGAATACCATTGAAATAGAGAAAAAAACACATTCGGCAGCTTTGGAAAGCCTTACACTTCACTGACATGTAGTACTACACTCTATCACACAGTTGAGAGACAATGTTCCCTAGCTCCCTCAGTTCATAACAGTGTGTAGGAAGTTGTCTGATAAAGTGGGCAAAGCTTATACTTGGGCCAGAATGCCGAATATAGGAAACTACATGAAAACATGAATAATTCAGTGAAAATGACTGTAAACAGATGAGAACTTGTTTAGAACAGCTGAAAGAGAATCTCCAAGTCAGTTCTTAGTGTAGAAAAGGTAGCTAAGATAAGGAAAATCCTTAATTCCAGTTAAGATCACATGAAACACTGTATGAATCCTATATTCCTTACTTAAAGGAGACTCGAGTGGTAAATGTGTGTTATACAAGGCAGAATACCATTGAAATAGAGAAAGAAACACGTTCGGCAGCTTTGGAAAGCCTTACACTTCACTGAAATGTAGTACTACACTCTATAACACAGTTGAGAGACAATGTTCAATAGCTGCCTCAGTACTTAACAGTGTATAGGAAGTTGTTTGATAAAGTGGGCAAAGCTTATACTTGGACCAGAAGGCAGAATATAGGAAACTACATGAAACCATGATTAATTCAGTGAAAATGACTGTAAACAGATGTGAACTTGTTTAGAACAGCTGAAAGAGATTCTCCAAGTCAGTTCTTAGTGTAGAAAAGGTAGCTAAGATTCGGGAAATCCTTAATTCGAGTTAAGATTACATGAAACACTGTATGAATCCTATATTCTTTACTTAAAGGAAACTATAGTGGTAAATGTGTGTTATACAAGGCAGAATACCATTGAAATAGAGAAAAAAACACATTCGGCAGCTTTGGAAAGCCTTACACTTCACTGACATGTAGTACTACACTCTATAACACAGTTGAGAGACAATGTTCCCGAGCTGCCTCAGTTCATAATAGTGTGTAGGAAGTTGTTTGATAAAGTGGGCAAAGCTTATACTTGGGCCAGAAGGCCGAATATAGGAAACTACATGAAAACATGAATAATTCAGTGAAAATGACTGTAAACAGATGAGAACTTGTTTAGAACAGCTGAAAGAGAATCTCCAAGTCAGTTCTTAGTGTAGAAAAGGTAGCTAAGATAAGGAAAATCCTTAATTCCAGTTAAGATCACATGAAACACTGTATGAATCCTATATTCTTTACTTAAAGGATACTCGAGTGGTAAATGTGTGTTATACAAGGCAGAATACCATTGAAATAGAGAAAGAAACACGTTCGGCAGCTTTGGAAAGCCTTAAACTTCACTGAAATGTAGTACTACACTCTATAACACAGTTGAGAGACAATGTTCCCGAGCTGCCTCAGTTCATAACAGTGTGTAGGAAGTTGTTTGATAAAGTGGGCAAAGCTTATACTTGGGCCAGAAGGCAGAATATAGGAAACTACATGAAAACATGAACAATTCAGTGAAAATGACTGTAAACAGATGAGAACTTGTTTTAGAACAGCTGAAAGAGATCCTCCAAGTCAGTTCTTAGTGTAGAAAAGGTAGCTAAATCCGGAAAATCCTTAATTCCAGTGAAGATCACATGAAACACTGTATGAATCCTATATTCTTTACTTAAAGGAGACTACAGTGGTAAATGTGTGTTATACAAGGCAGAATACCATTAAAATAGAGAAAGAAACACATTCGGCAGCTTTGCAAAGCCTTACACTTCACTGAAATGTAGTACTACACTCTATAACACTGTTGAGAGACAATGTTCAATAGCTGCCTCAGTACTTAACAGTGTGCAGGAAGTTGTTTGATAAAGTGGGCAAAGCTTATACTTGGACCAGAAGGCAGAATATAGGAAACTACATGAAAACATGAATAATTCAGTGAAAATGACTGTAAACAGATGAGAACTTGTTTAGAACTGCTGAAAGAGAATCTCCAAGTCAGTTCTTAGTGTAGAAAATGTAGCTAAGATAATGGAAATCCTTAATTCCAGTTAAGATCACATGAAACACTTTATGAATCCTATATTCTTTACTTAAAGGAGACTAGAGTGGTAAATGTGTGTTATACAAGGCAGAATACCATTGAAATAGAGAAAGAAACACGTTCGGCAGCTTTGGAAAGCCTTACACTTCACTGAAATGTAGTACTACACTCTATAACAAAGTTGAGAGACAATGTTCAATAGCTGCCTCATTACTTAACAGTGTGTAGGAAGTTGTTTGATAAAGTGGGGAAAGCTTATACTAGGGCCAGAAGGCAGAATATAGGAAACTAGGAAAGCCTTACACTTCACTGAAATGTAGTACTACACTCTATAACACATTTTAGAGACAATGTTCCCGAGCTGCCTCAGTTCATAACAGCGTGTAGGAAGTTGTTTGATAAAGTGGGCAAAGCTTATACTTGGGCCAGAAGGCAGAATATAGGAAACTACATGAAAACATGAATAATTCAGTGAAAATGACTGTAAACAGATGAGAACTTCTTTAGAACAGCTGAAAGAGAATCTCCAAGTCAGTTCTTAGTGTAGAAAGGGTAGCTAAGATCCGGGAAATCCTTAATTCCAGTAAAGATCACATGAAACACTGTATGAATCCTATATTCTTTACTTAAAGGAGACTAGAGTGGTAAATGTGTGTTATACAAGGCAGAATACTATTGAAATAGAGAAAGAAACACGTTTGGCAGCTTTGGAAGGCCTTACACTTCACTGAAATGTAGTACTACACTCTATAACACAGTTAAGAGACAATGTTCCCTAGCTCCCTCAGTTCATAACAGTGTGTAGGAAGTTGTTTGATAAAGTGGGGAAAGCTTATACTTGGACCAGAAGGCAGAATATAGGAAACTACATGAAAACATGAATAATTCAGTGAAAATGACTGTAAACAGATGAGAACTTGTTTAGAACAGCTGAAAGAGAATCTCCAAGTCAGTTCTTAGTGTAGAAAAGGTAGCTAAATCCGGAAAATCCGTAATTCCAGTTAAGATCACATGAAACACGGTATGAATCCTATATTCTTTACTTAAAGGAGACTACAGTGGTAAATGTGTGTTATACAAGGCAGAATACCATTAAAATGGAGAAAGAAACACGTTCGGCAGCTTTGCAAAGCCTTACACTTCACTGAAATGTAGTACTACACTCTATAACAAAGTTGAGAGACAATGTTCAATAGCTGCCTCATTACTTAACAGTGTGTAGGAAGTTGTTTGATAAAGTGGGCAAAGCTTATACTAGGGCCAGAAGGCAGAATATAGGAAACTAGGAAAGCCTTACACTTCACTGACATGTAGTACTACACTCTATAACACATTTGAGAGACAATGTTCCCGAGCTGCCTCAGTTCATAACAGTGTGTAGGAAGTTGTTTGATAAAGTGGGCAAAGCTTATACTTGGGCCAGAAGGCAGAATATAGGAAACTACATGAAAACATGAATAATTCAGTGAAAATGACTGTAAACAGATGAGAACTTGTTTAGAACAGCTGAAAGAGATTCTCCAAGTCAGTTCTTAGTGTAGAAAAGGTAGCTAAGATTCGGGAAATCCTTAATTCGAGTTAAGATTACATGAAACACTGTATGAATCCTATATTCTTTACTTAAAGGAAACTAGAGTGGTAAATGTGTGTTATACAAGGCAGAATACCATTGAAATAGAGAAAAAAACACATTCGGCAGCTTTGGAAAGCCTTACACTTCACTGACATGTAGTACTACACTCTATCACACAGTTGAGAGACAATGTTCCCTAGCTCCCTCAGTTCATAACAGTGTGTAGGAAGTTGTCTGATAAAGTGGGCAAAGCTTATACTTGGGCCAGAATGCCGAATATAGGAAACTACATGAAAACATGAATAATTCAGTGAAAATGACTGTAAACAGATGAGAACTTGTTTAGAACAACTGAAAGAGAATCTCCAAGTCAGTTCTTAGTGTAGAAAAGGTAGCTAAGATAAGGAAAATCCTTAATTCCAGTTAAGATCACATGAAACACTGTATGAATCCTATATTCCTTACTTAAAGGAGACTCGAGTGGTAAATGTGTGTTATACAAGGCAGAATACCATTGAAATAGAGAAAGAAACACGTTCGGCAGCTTTGGAAAGCCTTACACTTCACTGAAATCTAGTACTACACTCTATAACACAGTTGAGAGACAATGTTCAATAGCTGCCTCAGTACTTAACAGTGTATAGGAAGTTGTTTGATAAAGTGGGCAAAGCTTATACTTGGACCAGAAGGCAGAATATAGGAAACTACATGAAAACATGATTAATTCAGTGAAAATGACTGTAAACAGATGTGAACTTGTTTAGAACAGCTGAAAGAGATTCTCCAAGTCAGTTCTTAGTGTAGAAATGGTAGCTAAGATTCGGGAAATCCTTAATTCGAGTTAAGATTACATGAAACACTGTATGAATCCTATATTCTTTACTTAAAGGAAACTATAGTGGTAAATGTGTGTTATACAAGGCAGAATACCATTGAAATAGAGAAAAAAACACATTCGGCAGCTTTGGAAAGCCTTACACTTCACTGACATGTAGTACTACACTCTATAACACAGTTGAGAGACAATGTTCCTGAGCTGCCTCAGTTCATAATAGTGTGTAGGAAGTTGTTTGATAAAGTGGGCAAAGCTTATACTTGGGCCAGAAGGCCGAATATAGGAAACTACATGAAAACATGAATAATTCAGTGAAAATGACTGTAAACAGATGAGAACTTGTTTAGAACAGCTGAAAGAGAATCTCCAAGTCAGTTCTTAGTGTAGAAAAGGTAGCTAAGATAAGGAAAATCCTTAATTCCAGTTAAGATCACATGAAACACTGTATGAATCCTATATTCTTTACTTAAAGGAGACTCGAGTGGTAAATGTGTGTTATACAAGGCAGAATACCATTTAAATAGAGAAAGAAACACGTTCGGCAGCTTTGGAAAGCCTTAAACTTCACTGAAATGTAGTACTACACTCTATAACACAGTTGAGAGACAATGTTCCCGAGCTGCCTCAGTTCATAACAGTGTGTAGGAAGTTGTTTGATAAAGTGGGCAAAGCTTATACTTGGGCCAGAAGGCAGAATATAGGAAACTACATGAAAACATGAACAATTCAGTGAAAATGACTGTAAACAGATGAGAACTTGTTTTAGAACAGCTGAAAGAGATCCTCCAAGTCAGTTCTTAGTGTAGAAAAGGTAGCTAAATCCGGAAAATCCTTAATTCCAGTGAAGATCACATGAAACACTGTATGAATCCTATATTCTTTACTTAAAGGAGACTACAGTGGTAAATGTGTGTTATACAAGGCAGAATACCATTAAAATAGAGAAAGAAACACATTCGGCAGCTTTGCAAAGCCTTACACTTCACTGAAATGTAGTACTACACTCTATAACACAGTTGAGAGACAATGTTCAATAGCTGCCTCAGTACTTAACAGTGTGTAGGAAGTTGTTTGATAAAGTGGGCAAAGCTTATACTTGGACCAGAAGGCAGAATATAGGAAACTACATGAAAACATGAATAATTCAGTGAAAATGACTGTAAACAGATGAGAACTTGTTTAGAACAGCTGAAAGAGAATCTCCAAGTCAGTTCTTAGTGTAGAAAATGTAGCTAAGATAATGGAAATCCTTAATTCCAGTTAAGATCACATGAAACACTTTATGAATCCTATATTCTTTACTTAAAGGAGACTAGAGTGGTAAATGTGTGTTATACAAGGCAGAATACCATTGAAATAGAGAAAGAAACACGTTCGGCAGCTTTGGAAAGCCTTACACTTCACTGAAATGTAGTACTACACTCTATAACAAAGTTGAGAGACAATGTTCAATAGCTGCCTCATTACTTAACAGTGTGTAGGAAGTTGTTTGATAAAGTGGGGAAAGCTTATACTAGGGCCAGAAGGCAGAATATAGGAAACTAGGAAAGCCTTACACTTCACTGAAATGTAGTACTACACTCTATAACACATTTTAGAGACAATGTTCCCGAGCTGCCTCAGTTCATAACAGTGTGTAGGAAGTTGTTTGATAAAGTGGGCAAAGCTTATACTTGGGCCAGAAGGCCGAATATAGGAAACTACATGAAAACATGAATAATTCAGTGAAAATGACTGTAAACAGATGAGAACTTCTTTAGAACAGCTGAAAGAGAATCTCCAAGTCAGTTCTTAGTGTAGAAAAGGTAGCTAATATAAGGGAAATCCTTAATTCCATTTAAGATCACATGAAACACTGTATGAATCCTATATTCTTTACTTAAATGAGACTAGAGTGGTAAATGTGTGTTATACAAGGCAGAATACCATTGAAATAGAGAAAGAAACACGGTTGGCAGCTTTGAAAAGCCTTACACTTCACTGAAATGTAGTACTACACTCTATAACACAGTTGAGAGACAAATTTCCCTAGCTCCCTCAGTTCATAACAGTGTGTAGGAAGTTGTTTGATAAAGTTGGTAAAGCTTATACTTGGACCAGAAGGCAGAATATAGGAAACTACATGAAAACATGATTAATTCAGTGAAAATGACTGTAAACAGATGAGAACTTGTTTAGAACAGCTGAAAGAGATTCTCCAAGTCAGTTCTTAGTGTAGAAAAGGTAGCTAAGATTCGGGAAATCCTTAATTCGAGTTAAGATTACATGAAACACTGTATGAATCCTATATTCTTTACTTAAAGGAAACTAGAGTGGTAAATGTGTGTTATACAAGGCAGAATACCATTGAAATAGAGAAAAAAACACATTCGGCAGCTTTGGAAAGCCTTACACTTCACTGACATGTAGTACTACACTCTATCACACAGTTGAGAGACAATGTTCCCTAGCTCCCTCAGTTCATAACAGTGTGTAGGAAGTTGTCTGATAAAGTGGGCAAAGCTTATACTTGGGCCAGAAGGCCGAATATAGGAAACTACATGAAAACATGAATAATTCAGTGAAAATGACTGTAAACAGATGAGAACTTGTTTAGAACAGCTGAAAGAGAATCTCCAAGTCAGTTCTTAGTGTAGAAAAGGTAGCTAAGATAAGGAAAATCCTTAATTCCAGTTAAGATCACATGAAACACTGTATGAATCCTATATTCCTTACTTAAAGGAGACTCGAGTGGTAAATGTGTGTTATACAAGGCAGAATACCATTGAAATAGAGAAAGAAACACGTTCGGCAGCTTTGGAAAGCCTTACACTTCACTGAAATGTAGTACTACACTCTATAACACAGTTGAGAGACAATGTTCCCGAGCTGCCTCAGTTCATAACAGTGTGTAGGAAGTTGTTTGATAAAGTGGGCAAAGCTTATACTTGGGCCAGAAGGCAGAATATAGGAAACTACATGAAAACATGAACAATTCAGTGAAAATGACTGTAAACAGATGAGAACTTGTTTTAGAACAGCTGCAAGAGATCCTCCAAGTCAGTTCTTAGTGTAGAAAAGGTAGCTAAATCCGGAAAATCCTTAATTCCAGTTAAGATCACATGAAACACTGTATGAATCCTATATTCTTTACTTAAAGGAGACTACAGTGGTAAATGTGTGTTATACAAGGCAGAATACCATTAAAATAGAGAAAGAAACACGTTCGGCAGCTTTGCAAAGCCTTACACTTCACTGAAATGTAGTACTACACTCTATAACACAGTTGAGAGACAATGTTCAATAGCTGCCTCAGTACTTAACAGTGTGTAGGAAGTTGTTTGATAAAGTGGGCAAAGCTTATACTTGGACCAGAAGGCAGAATATAGGAAACTACATGAAAACATGAATAATTCAGTGAAAATGACTGTAAACAGATGAGAACTTGTTTAGAACAGCTGAAAGAGAATCTCCAAGTCAGTTCTTAGTGTAGAAAATGTAGCTAAGATAATGGAAATCCTTAATTCCAGTTAAGATAACATGAAACACTTTATGAATCCTATATTCTTTACTTAAAGGACACTAGAGTGGTAAATGTGTGTTATACAAGGCAGAATACCATTGAAATAGAGAATGAAACACGTTCGGCAGCTTTGGAAAGCCTTACACTTCACTGAAATGTAGTACTACACTCTATAACAAAGTTGAGAGACAATGTTCAATAGCTGCCTCATTACTTAACAGTGTGTAGGAAGTTGTTTGATAAAGTGGGGAAAGCTTATACTAGGGCCAGAAGGCAGAATATAGGAAACTAGGAAAGCCTTACACTTCACTGAAATGTAGTACTACACTCTATAACACATTTTAGAGACAATGTTCCCGAGCTGCCTCAGTTCATAACAGTGTGTAGGAAGTTGTTTGATAAAGTGGGCAAAGCTTATCCTTGGGCCAGAAGGCCGAATATAGGAAACTACATGAAAACATGAATAATTCAGTGAAAATGACTGTAAACAGATGAGAACTTCTTTAGAACAGCTGAAAGAGAATCTCCAAGTCAGTTCTTAGTGTAGAAAAGGTAGCTAATATAAGGGAAATCCTTAATTCCATTTAAGATCACATGAAACACTGTATGAATCCTATATTCTTTACTTAAAGGAGACTAGAGTGGTAAATGTGTGTTATACAAGGCAGAATACCATTGAAATAGAGAAAGAAACACGGTTGGCAGCTTTGAAAAGCCTTACACTTCACTGAAATGTAGTACTACACTCTATAACACAGTTGAGAGACAATGTTCCCTAGCTCCCTCAGTTCATAACAGTGTGTAGGAAGTTGTTTGATAAAGTTGGTAAAGCTTATACTTGGACCAGAAGGCAGAATATAGGAAACTACATGAAAACATGATTAATTCAGTGAAAATGACTGTAAACAGATGAGAACTTGTTTTAGAACAGCTGCAAGAGATCCTCCAAGTCAGTTCTTAGTGTAGAAAAGGTAGCTAAATCCGGAAAATCCTTAATTCCAGTTAAGATCACATGAAACACTGTATGAATCCTATATTCTTTACTTAAAGGAGACTACAGTGGTAAATGTGTGTTATACAAGGCAGAATACCATTAAAATAGAGAAAGAAACACGTTCGGCTGCTTTGCAAAGCCTTACACTTCACTGAAATGTAGTACTACACTCTATAACACAGTTGAGAGACAATGTTCAATAGCTGCCTCAGTACTTAACAGTGTGTAGGAAGTTGTTTGATAAAGTGGGCAAAGCTTATACTTGGACCAGAAGGCAGAATATAGGAAACTACATGAAAACATGAATAATTCAGTGAAAATGACTGTAAACAGATGAGAACTTGTTTAGAACAGCTGAAAGAGAATCTCCAAGTCAGTTCTTAGTGTAGAAAATGTAGCTAAGATAATGGAAATCCTTAATTCCAGTTAAGACCACATGAAACACTTTATGAATCCTATATTCTTTACTTAAAGGAGACTAGAGTGGTAAATGTGTGTTATACAAGGCAGAATACCATTGAAATAGAGAAAGAAACACGTTCGGCAGCTTTGGAAAGCCTTACACTTCACTGAAATGTAGTACTACACTCTATAACAAAGTTGAGAGACAATGTTCAATAGCTGCCTCATTACTTAACAGTGTGTAGGAAGTTGTTTGATAAAGTGGGGAAAGCTTATACTAGGGCCAGAAGGCAGAATATAGGAAACTAGGAAAGCCTTACACTTCACTGAAATGTAGTAGTACACTCTATAACACATTTTAGAGACAATGTTCCCGAGCTGCCTCAGTTCATAACAGTGTGTAGGAAGTTGTTTGATAAAGTGGGCAAAGCTTATACTTGGGGCAGAAGGCCAAATATAGGAAACTACATGAAAACATGAATAATTCAGTGAAAATGACTGTAAACAGATGAGAACTTCTTTCGAACAGCTGAAAGAGAATCTCCAAGTCAGTTCTTAGTGTAGAAAAGGTAGCTAATATAAGGGAAATACTTAATTCCATTTAAGATCACATGAAACACTGTATGAATCCTATATTCTTTACTTAAAGGAGACTAGAGTGGTAAATGTGTGTTATACAAGGCAGAATACCATTGAAATAGAGAAAGAAACACGTTTGGCAGCTTTGAAATGCCTTACACTTCACTGAAATGTAGTACTACACTCTATAACACAGTTGAGAGACAATGTTCCCTAGCTCCCTCAGTTCATAACAGTGTGTAGGAAGTTGTTTGATAAAGTTGGTAAAGCTTATACTTGGACCAGAAGGCAGAATATAGGAAACTACATGAAAACATGATTAATTCAGTGAAAATGACTGTAAACAGATGAGAACTTGTTTAGAACAGCTGAAAGAGATTCTCCAAGTCAGGTCTTAGTGTAGAAAAGGTAGCTAAGATTCGGGAAATCCTTAATTCGAGTTAAGATTACATGAAACACTGTATGAATCCTATATTCTTTACTTAAAGGAAACTAGAGTGGTAAATGTGTGTTATACAAGGCAGAATACCATTGAAATAGAGAAAAAAACACATTCGGCAGCTTTGGAAAGCCTTACACTTCACTGACATGTAGTACTACACTCTATCACACAGTTGAGAGACAATGTTCCCTAGCTCCCTCAGTTCATAACAGTGTGTAGGAAGTTGTCTGATAAAGTGGGCAAAGCTTATACTTGGGCCAGAAGGCCGAATATAGGAAACTACATGAAAACATGAATAATTCAGTGAAAATGACTGTAAACAGATGAGAACTTGTTTAGAACAGCTGAAAGAGATCCTCCAAGTCAGTTCTTAGTGTAGAAAAGGTAGCTAAGATAAGGAAAATCCTTAATTCCAGTTAAGATCACATGAAACACTGTATGAATCCTATATTCCTTACTTAAAGGAGACTCGAGTGGTAAATGTGTGTTATACAAGGCAGAATACCATTGAAATAGAGAAAGAAACATGTTCGGCAGCTTTGGAAAGCCTTACACTTCACTGAAATGTAGTACTACACTCTATAACACAGTTGAGAGACAATGTTCCCGAGCTGCCTCAGTTCATAACAGTGTGTAGGAAGTTGTTTGATAAAGTGGGCAAAGCTTATACTTGGGCCAGAAGGCAGAATATAGGAAACTACATGAAAACATGAAAAATTCAGTGAAAATGACTGTAAACAGATGAGAACTTGTTTTAGAACAGCTGAAAGAGATCCTCCAAGTCAGTTCTTAGTGTAGAAAAGGTAGCTAAATCCGGAAAATCCTTAATTCCAGTTAAGATCACATGAAACACTGTATGAATCCTATATTCTTTACTTAAAGGAGACTACAGTGGTAAATGTGTGTTATACAAGGCAGAATACCATTAAAATAGAGAAAGAAACACGTTCGGCAGCTTTGCAAAGCCTTACACTTCACTGAAATGTAGTACTACACTCTATAACACAGTTGAGAGACAATGTTCAATAGCTGCCTCAGTACTTAACAGTGTGTAGGAAGTTGTTTGATAAAGTGGGCAAAGCTTATACTTGGACCAGAAGGCAGAATATAGGAAACTACATGAAAACATGAATAATTCAGTGAAAATGACTGTAAACAGATGAGAACTTGTTTAGAACAGCTGAAAGAGAATCTCCAAGTCAGTTCTTAGTGTAGAAAATGTAGCTAAGATAATGGAAATCCTTAATTCCAGTTAAGATAACATGAAACACTTTATGAATCCTATATTCTTTACTTAAAGGACACTAGAGTGGTAAATGTGTGTTATACAAGGCAGAATACCATTGAAATAGAGAATGAAACACGTTCGGCAGCTTTGGAAAGCCTTACACTTCACTGAAATGTAGTACTACACTCTATAACAAAGTTGAGAGACAATGTTCAATAGCTGCCTCATTACTTAACAGTGTGTAGGAAGTTGTTTGATAAAGTGGGGAAAGCTTATACTAGGGCCAGAAGGCAGAATATAGGAAACTAGGAAAGCCTTACACTTCACTGAAATGTAGTACTACACTCTATAACACATTTTAGAGACAATGTTCCCGAGCTGCCTCAGTTCATAACAGTGTGTAGGAAGTTGTTTGATAAAGTGGGCAAAGCTTATCCTTGGGCCAGAAGGCCGAATATAGGAAACTACATGAAAACATGAATAATTCAGTGAAAATGACTGTAAACAGATGAGAACTTCTTTAGAACAGCTGAAAGAGAATCTCCAAGTCAGTTCTTAGTGTAGAAAAGGTAGCTAATATAAGGGAAATCCTTAATTCCATTTAAGATCACATGAAACACTGTATGAATCCTATATTCTTTACTTAAAGGAGACTAGAGTGGTAAATGTGTGTTATACAAGGCAGAATACCATTGCAATAGAGAAAGAAACACGGTTGGCAGCTTTGAAAAGCCTTACACTTCACTGAAATGTAGTACTACACTCTATAACACAGTTGAGAGACAATGTTCCTTAGCTCCCTCAGTTCATAACAGTGTGTAGGAAGTTGTTTGATAAAGTTGGTAAAGCTTATACTTGGACCAGAAGGCAGAATATAGGAAACTACATGAAAACATGATTAATTCAGTGAAAATGACTGTAAACAGATGAGAACTTGTTTTAGAACAGCTGCAAGAGAATCTCCAAGTCAGTTCTTAGTGTAGAAAAGGTAGCTAAATCTGGAAAATCCTTAATTCCAGTTAAGATCACATGAAACACTGTATGAATCCTATATTCTTTACTTAAAGGAGACTACAGTGGTAAATGTGTGTTATACAAGGCAGAATACCATTAAAATAGAGAAAGAAACACGTTCGGCTGCTTTGCAAAGCCTTACACTTCACTGAAATGTAGTACTACACTCTATAACACAGTTGAGAGACAATGTTCAATAGCTGCCTCAGTACTTAACAGTGTGTAGGAAGTTGTTTGATAAAGTGGGCAAAGCTTATACTTGGACCAGAAGGCAGAATATAGGAAACTACATGAAAACATGAATAATTCAGTGAAAATGACTGTAAACAGATGAGAACTTGTTTAGAACAGCTGAAAGAGAATCTCCAAGTCAGTTCTTAGTGTAGAAAATGTAGCTAAGATAATGGAAATCCTTAATTCCAGTTAAGATAACATGAAACACTTTATGAATCCTATATTCTTTACTTAAAGGACACTAGAGTGGTAAATGTGTGTTATACAAGGCAGAATACCATTGAAATAGAGAATGAAACACGTTCGGCAGCTTTGGAAAGCCTTACACTTCACTGAAATGTAGTACTACACTCTATAACAAAGTTGAGAGACAATGTTCAATAGCTGCCTCATTACTTAACAGTGTGTAGGAAGTTGTTTGATAAAGTGGGGAAAGCTTATACTAGGGCCAGAAGGCAGAATATAGGAAACTAGGAAAGCCTTACACTTCACTGAAATGTAGTACTACACTCTATAACACATTTTAGAGACAATGTTCCCGAGCTGCCTCAGTTCATAACAGTGTGTAGGAAGTTGTTTGATAAAGTGGGCAAAGCTTATCCTTGGGCCAGAAGGCCGAATATAGGAAACTACATGAAAACATGAATAATTCAGTGAAAATGACTGTAAACAGATGAGAACTTCTTTAGAACAGCTGAAAGAGAATCTCCAAGTCAGTTCTTAGTGTAGAAAAGGTAGCTAATATAAGGGAAATCCTTAATTCCATTTAAGATCACATGAAACACTGTATGAATCCTATATTCTTTACTTAAAGGAGACTAGAGTGGTAAATGTGTGTTATACAAGGCAGAATACCATTGCAATAGAGAAAGAAACACGGTTGGCAGCTTTGAAAAGCCTTACACTTCACTGAAATGTAGTACTACACTCTATAACACAGTTGAGAGACAATGTTCCCTAGCTCCCTCAGTTCATAACAGTGTGTAGGAAGTTGTTTGATAAAGTTGGTAAAGCTTATACTTGGACCAGAAGGCAGAATATAGGAAACTACATGAAAACATGATTAATTCAGTGAAAATGACTGTAAACAGATGAGAACTTGTTTTAGAACAGCTGCAAGAGAATCTCCAAGTCAGTTCTTAGTGTAGAAAAGGTAGCTAAATCCGGAAAATCCTTAATTCCAGTTAAGATCACATGAAACACTGTATGAATCCTATATTCTTTACTTAAAGGAGACTACAGTGGTAAATGTGTGTTATACAAGGCAGAATACCATTAAAATAGAGAAAGAAACACGTTCGGCTGCTTTGCAAAGCCTTACACTTCACTGAAATGTAGTACTACACTCTATAACACAGTTGAGAGACAATGTTCAATAGCTGCCTCAGTACTTAACAGTGTGTAGGAAGTTGTTTGATAAAGTGGGCAAAGCTTATACTTGGACCAGAAGGCAGAATATAGGAAACTACATGAAAACATGAATAATTCAGTGAAAATGACTGTAAACAGATGAGAACTTGTTTAGAACAGCTGAAAGAGAATCTCCAAGTCAGTTCTTAGTGTAGAAAATGTAGCTAAGATAATGGAAATCCTTAATTCCAGTTAAGATCACATGAAACACTTTATGAATCCTATATTCTTTACTTAAAGGAGACTAGAGTGGTAAATGTGTGTTATACAAGGCAGAATACCATTGAAATAGAGAAAGAAACACGTTCGGCAGCTTTGGAAAGCCTTACACTTCACTGAAATGTAGTACTACACTCTATAACAAAGTTGAGAGACAATGTTCAATAGCTGCCTCATTACTTAACAGTGTGTAGGAAGTTGTTTGATAAAGTGGGGAAATCTTATACTAGGGCCAGAAGGCAGAATATAGGAAACTAGGAAAGCCTTACACTTCACTGAAATGTAGTAGTACACTCTATAACACATTTTAGAGACAATGTTCCCGAGCTGCCTAAGTTCATAACAGTGTGTAGGAAGTTGTTTGATAAAGTGGGCAAAGCTTATACTTGGGCCAGAAGGCCAAATATAGGAAACTACATGAAAACATGAATAATTCAGTGAAAATGACTGTAAACAGATGAGAACTTCTTTAGAACAGCTGAAAGAGAATCTCCAAGTCAGTTCTTAGTGTAGAAAAGGTAGCTAATATAAGGGAAATCCTTAATTCCATTTAAGATCACATGAAACACTGTATGAATCCTATATTCTTTACTTAAAGGAGACTAGAGTGGTAAATGTGTGTTATACAAGGCAGAATACCATTGAAATAGAGAAAGAAACACGTTTGGCAGCTTTGAAATGCCTTACACTTCACTGAAATGTAGTACTACACTCTATAACACAGTTGAGAGACAATGTTCCCTAGCTCCCTCAGTTCATAACAGTGTGTAGGAAGTTGTTTGATAAAGTTGGTAAAGCTTATACTTGGACCAGAAGGCAGAATATAGGAAACTACATGAAAACATGATTAATTCAGTGAAAATGACTGTAAACAGATGAGAACTTGTTTAGAACAGCTGAAAGAGATTCTCCAAGTCAGTTCTTAGTGTAGAAAAGGTAGCTAAGATTCGGGAAATCCTTAATTCGAGTTAAGATTACATGAAACACTGTATGAATCCTATATTCTTTACTTAAAGGAAACTAGAGTGGTAAATGTGTGTTATACAAGGCAGAATACCATTGAAATAGAGAAAAAAACACATTCGGCAGCTTTGGAAAGCCTTACACTTCACTGACATGTAGTACTACACTCTATCACACAGTTGAGAGACAATGTTCCCTAGCTCCCTCAGTTCATAACAGTGTGTAGGAAGTTGTCTGATAAAGTGGGCAAAGCTTATACTTGGGCCAGAAGGCCGAATATAGGAAACTACATGAAAACATGAATAATTCAGTGAAAATGACTGTAAACAGATGAGAACTTGTTTAGAACAGCTGAAAGAGATCCTCCAAGTCAGTTCTTAGTGTAGAAAAGGTAGCTAAGATAAGGAAAATCCTTAATTCCAGTTAAGATCACATGAAACACTGTATGAATCCTATATTCCTTACTTAAAGGAGACTCGAGTGGTAAATGTGTGTTATACAAGGCAGAATACCATTGAAATAGAGAAAGAAACACGTTCGGCAGCTTTGGAAAGCCTTACACTTCACTGAAATGTAGTACTACACTCTATAACACAGTTGAGAGACAATGTTCCCGAGCTGCCTCAGTTCATAACAGTGTGTAGGAAGTTGTTTGATAAAGTGGGCAAAGCTTATACTTGGGCCAGAAGGCAGAATATAGGAAACTACATGAAAACATGAACAATTCAGTGAAAATGACTGTAAACAGATGAGAACTTGTTTTAGAACAGCTGAAAGAGATCCTCCAAGTCAGTTCTTAGTGTAGAAAAGGTAGCTAAATCCGGAAAATCCTTAATTCCAGTTAAGATCACATGAAACACTGTATGAATCCTATATTCTTTACTTAAAGGAGACTACAGTGGTAAATGTGTGTTATACAAGGCAGAATACCATTAAAATAGAGAAAGAAACACGTTCGGCAGCTTTGCAAAGCCTTACACTTCACTGAAATGTAGTACTACACTCTATAACACAGTTGAGAGACAATGTTCAATAGCTGCCTCAGTACTTGACAGTGTGTAGGAAGTTGTTTGATAAAGTGGGCAAAGCTTATACTTGGACCAGAAGGCAGAATATAGGAAATTACATGAAAACATGAATAATTCAGTGAAAATGACTGTAAACAGATGAGAACTTGTTTAGAACAGCTGAAAGAGAATCTCCAAGTCAGTTCTTAGTGTAGAAAATGTAGCTAAGATAATGGAAATCCTTAATTCCAGTTAAGATCACATGAAACACTTTATGAATCCTATATTCTGTACTTAAAGGAGACTAGAGTGGTAAATGTGTGTTATACAAGGCAGAATACCATTGAAATAGAGAAAGAAACACGTTCGGCAGCTTTGGAAAGCCTTACACTTCACTGAAATGTAGTACTACACTCTATAACAAAGTTGAGAGACAATGTTCAATAGCTGCCTCATTACTTAACAGTGTGTAGGAAGTTGTTTGATAAAGTGGGGAAAGCTTATACTAGGGCCAGAAGGCAGAATATAGGAAACTAGGAAAGCCTTACACTTCACTGAAATGTAGTACTACACTCTATAACACATTTTAGAGACAATGTTCCCGAGCTGCCTCAGTTCATAACAGTGTGTAGGAAGTTGTTTGATAAAGTGGGCAAAGCTTATACTTGGGCCAGAAGGCCGAATATAGGAAACTACATGAAAACATGAATAATTCAGTGAAAATGACTGTAAACAGATGAGAACTTCTTTAGAACAGCTGAAAGAGAATCTCCAAGTCAGTTCTTAGTGTAGAAAAGGTAGCTATTATAAGGGAAATCCTTAATTCCATTTAAGATCACATGAAACACTGTATGAATCCTATATTCTTTACTTAAAGGAGACTAGAGTGGTAAATGTGTGTTATACAAGGCAGAATACCATTGAAATAGAGAAAGAAACACGTTTGGCAGCTTTGAAAAGCCTTACACTTCACTGAAATGTAGTACTACACTCTATAACACAGTTGAGAGACAATGTTCCCTAGCTCCCTCAGTTCATAACAGTGTGTAGGAAGTTGTTTGATAAAGTTGGCAAAGCTTATACTTGGACCAGAAGGCAGAATATAGGAAACTACATGAAAACATGATTAATTCAGTGAAAATGACTTTAAACAGATGAGAACTTGTTTAGAACAGCTGAAAGAGATTCTCCAAGTCAGTTCTTAGTGTAGAAAAGGTAGCTAAGATTCGGGAAATCCTTAATTCGAGTTAAGATTACATGAAACACTGTATGAATCCTATATTCTTTACTTAAAGGAAACTAGAGTGGTAAATGTGTGTTATACAAGGCAGAATACCATTGAAATAGAGAAAAAAACACATTCGGCAGCTTTGGAAAGCCTTACACTTCACTGACATGTAGTACTACACTCTATCACACAGTTGAGAGACAATGTTCCCTAGCTCCCTCAGTTCATAACAGTGTGTAGGAAGTTGTCTGATAAAGTGGGCAAAGCTTATACTTGGGCCAGAAGGCCGAATATAGGAAACTACATGAAAACATGAATAATTCAGTGAAAATGACTGTAAACAGATGAGAACTTGTTTAGAACAGCTGAAAGAGAATCTACAAGTCAGTTCTTAGTGTAGAAAAGGTAGCTAAGATAAGGAAAATCCTTAATTCCAGTTAAGATCACATGAAACACTGTATGAATCCTATATTCCTTACTTAAAGGAGACTCGAGTGGTAAATGTGTGTTATACAAGGCAGAATACCATTGAAATAGAGAAAGAAACACGTTCGGCAGCTTTGGAAAGCCTTACACTTCACTGAAATGTAGTACTACACTCTATAACACAGTTGAGAGACAATGTTCCCGAGTGGCCTCAGTTCATAACAGTGTGTAGGAAGTTGTTTGATAAAGTGTGCAAAGCTTATACATGGGCCAGAAGGCAGAATATAGGAAACTACATGAAAACATGAATAATTCAGTGAAAATGACTGTAAACAGATGAGAACTTGTTTTAGAACAGCTGAAAGAGATCCTCCAAGTCAGTTCTTAGGGTAGAAAAGGTAGCTAAATACGGAAAATCCTTAATTCCAGTTAAGATCACATGAAACACTGTATGAATCCTATATTCTTTACTTAAAGGAGACTACAGTGGTAAATGTGTGTTATACAAGGCCGAATACCATTGAAATAGAGAAAGAAACACGTTTGGCAGCTTTGGAAAGCCTTAAACTTCACTGAAATGTAGTACTACACTCTATAACACAGTTGAGAGACAATGTTCCCGAGCTGCCTCAGTTCATAACAGTGTGTAGGAAGTTGTTTGATAAAGTGGGCAAAGCTTATACTTGGGCCAGAAGGCAGAATATAGGAAACTACATGAAAACATGAATAATTCAGTGAAAATGACTGTAAACAGATGAGAACTTGTTTTAGAACAGCTGAAAGAGATCCTCCAAGTCAGTTCTTAGTGTAGAAAAGGTAGCTAAATCCGGAAAATCCTTAATTCCAGTTAAGATCACATGAAACACTGTATGAATCCTATATTCTTTACTTAAAGGAGACTACAGTGGTAAATGTGTGTTATACAAGGAAGAATACCATTAAAATAGAGAAAGAAACACCTTCGGCAGCTTTGCAAAGCCTTACACTTCACTGAAATGTAGTACTACACTCTATAACACAGTTGAGAGACAATGTTCAATAGCTGCCTCAGTACTTAACAGTGTGTAGGAAGTTGTTTGATAAAGTGGGCAAAGCTTATACTAGGGCCAGAAGGCAGAATATAGGAAACTAGGAAAGCCTTACACTTCACTGAAATGTAGTACTACACTCTATAACACATTTTAGAGACAATGTTCCCGAGCTGCCTCAGTTCATAACAGTGTGTAGGAAGTTGTTTGATAAAGTGGGCAAAGCTTATACTTGGGCCAGAAGGCCGAATATAGGAAACTACATGAAAACATGAATAATTCAGTGAAAATGACTGTAAACAGATGAGAACTTCTTTAGAACAGCTGAAAGAGAATCTCCAAGTCAGTTCTTAGTGTAGAAAAGGTAGCTAATATAAGGGAAATCCTTAATTCCATTTAAGATCACATGAAACACTGTATGAATCCTATATTCTTTACTTAAAGGAGACTAGAGTGGTAAATGTGTGTTATACAAGGCAGAATACCATTGAAATAGAGAAAGAAACACGTTTGGCAGCTTTGAAAAGCCTTACACTTCACTGAAATGTAGTACTACACTCTATAACACAGTTGAGAGACAATGTTCCCTAGCTCCCTCAGTTCATAACAGTGTGTAGGAAGTTGTTTGATAAAGTTGGCAAAGCTTATACTTGGACCAGAAGGCAGAATGTAGGAAACTACATGAAAACATGATTAATTCAGTGAAAATGACTTTAAACAGATGAGAACTTGTTTAGAACAGCTGAAAGAGATTCTCCAAGTCAGTTCTTAGTGTAGAAAAGGTAGCTAAGATTCGGGAAATCCTTAATTCGAGTTAAGATTACATGAAACACTGTATGAATCCTATATTCTTTACTTAAAGGAAACTAGAGTGGTAAATGTGTGTTATACAAGGCAGAATACCATTGAAATAGAGAAAAAAACACATTCGGCAGCTTTGGAAAGCCTTACACTTCACTGACATGTAGTACTACACTCTATCACACAGTTGAGAGACAATGTTCCCTAGCTCCCTCAGTTCATAACAGTGTGTAGGAAGTTGTCTGATAAAGTGGGCAAAGCTTATACTTGGGCCAGAAGGCCGAATATAGGAAACTACATGAAAACATGAATAATTCAGTGAAAATGACTGTAAACAGATGAGAACTTGTTTAGAACAGCTGAAAGAGAATCTCCAAGTCAGTTCTTAGTGTAGAAAAGGTAGCTAAGATAAGGAAAATCCTTAATTCCAGTTAAGATCACATGAAACACTGTATGAATCCCATATTATTTACTTAAAGGAGACTACAGTGGTAAATGTGTGTTATACAAGGCAGAATACCATTAAAATAGAGAAAGAAACACGTTCGGCAGCTTTGCAAAGCCTTACACTTCACTGAAATGTAGTACTACACTCTATAACACAGTTGAGAGACAATGTTCAATAGCTGCCTCAGTACTTAATAGTGTGTAGGAAGTTGTTTGATAAAATGGGCAAAGCTTATACTTGGACCAGAAGGCAGAATATAGGAAACTACATGAAAACATGAATAATTCAGTGAAAATGACTGTAAACAGATGAGAACTTGTTTAGAACAGCTGAAAGAGAATCTCCAAGTCAGTTCTTAGTGTAGAAAAGGTAGCTAAGATAAGGAAAATCCTTAATTCCAGTTAAGATCACATGAAACACGGTATGAATCCTATATTCTTTACTTAAAGGAGACTCGAGTGGTAAATGTGTGTTATACAAGGCAGAATACCATTGAAATAGAGAAAGAAACACGTTCGGCAGCTTTGGAAAGCCTTAAACTTCACTGAAATGTAGTACTACACTCTATAACACAGTTGAGAGACAATGTTCCCGAGCTGCCTCAGTTCATAACAGTGTGTAGGAAGTTGTTTGATAAAGTGGGCAAAGCTTATACTTGGGCCAGAAGGCAGAATATAGGAAACTACATGAAAACATGAACAATTCAGTGAAAATGACTGTAAACAGATGATAACTTGTTTTAGAACAGCTGAAAGAGATCCCCCAAGTCAGTTCTTAGTGTAGAAAAGGTAGCTAAATCCGGAAAATCCTTAATTCCAGTTAAGATCACATGAAACACTGTATGAATCCTATATTCTTTACTTAAAGGAGACTACAGTGGTAAATGTGTGTTATACAAGGCAGAATACCATTAAAATAGAGAAAGAAACACGTTCGGCAGCTTTGCAAAGCCTTACACTTCACTGAAATGTAGTACTACACTCTATAACACAGTTGAGAGACAATGTTCAATAGCTGCCTCAGTACTTGACAGTGTGTAGGAAGTTGTTTGATAAAGTGGGCAAAGCTTATACTTGGACCAGAAGGCAGAATATAGGAAATTACATGAAAACATGAATAATTCAGTGAAAATGACTGTAAACAGATGAGAACTTGTTTAGAACAGCTGAAAGAGAATCTCCAAGTCAGTTCTTAGTGTAGAAAATGTAGCTAAGATAATGGAAATCCTTAATTCCAGTTAAGATCACATGAAACACTTTATGAATCCTATATTCTGTACTTAAAGGAGACTAGAGTGGTAAATGTGTGTTATACAAGGCAGAATACCATTGAAATAGAGAAAGAAACACGTTCGGCAGCTTTGGAAAGCCTTACACTTCACTGAAATGTAGTACTACACTCTATAACAAAGTTGAGAGACAATGTTCAATAGCTGCCTCATTACTTAACAGTGTGTAGGAAGTTGTTTGATAAAGTGGGGAAAGCTTATACTAGGGCCAGAAGGCAGAATATAGGAAACTAGGAAAGCCTTACACTTCACTGAAATGTAGTACTACACTCTATAACACATTTTAGAGACAATGTTCCCGAGCTGCCTCAGTTCATAACAGTGTGTAGGAAGTTGTTTGATAAAGTGGGCAAAGCTTATACTTGGGCCAGAAGGCCGAATATAGGAAACTACATGAAAACATGATTAATTCAGTGAAAATGACTTTAAACAGATGAGAACTTGTTTAGAACAGCTGAAAGAGATTCTCCAAGTCAGTTCTTAGTGTAGAAAAGGTAGCTAAGATTCGGGAAATCCTTAATTCGAGTTAAGATTACATGAAACACTGTATGAATCCTATATTCTTTACTTAAAGGAAACTAGAGTGGTAAATGTGTGTTATACAAGGCAGAATACCATTGAAATAGAGAAAAAAACACATTCGGCAGCTTTGGAAAGCCTTACACTTCACTGACATGTAGTACTACACTCTATCACACAGTTGAGAGACAATGTTCCCTAGCTCCCTCAGTTCATAACAGTGTGTAGGAAGTTGTCTGATAAAGTGGGCAAAGCTTATACTTGGGCCAGAAGGCCGAATATAGGAAACTACATGAAAACATGAATAATTCAGTGAAAATGACTGTAAACAGATGAGAACTTGTTTAGAACAGCTGAAAGAGAATCTCCAAGTCAGTTCTTAGTGTAGAAAAGGTAGCTAAGATAAGGAAAATCCTTAATTCCAGTTAAGATCACATGAAACACTGTATGAATCCTATATTCCTTACTTAAAGGAGACTCGAGTGGTAAATGTGTGTTATACAAGGCAGAATACCATTGAAATAGAGAAAGAAACACGTTCGGCAGCTTTGGAAAGCCTTACACTTCACTGAAATGTAGTACTACACTCTATAACACAGTTGAGAGACAATGTTCCCGAGTGGCCTCAGTTCATAACAGTGTGTAGGAAGTTGTTTGATAAAGTGTGCAAAGCTTATACATGGGCCAGAAGGCAGAATATAGGAAACTACATGAAAACATGAATAATTCAGTGAAAATGACTGTAAACAGATGAGAACTTGTTTTAGAACAGCTGAAAGAGATCCTCCAAGTCAGTTCTTAGGGTAGAAAAGGTAGCTAAATCCGGAAAATCCTTAATTCCAGTTAAGATCACATGAAACACTGTATGAATCCTATATTCTTTACTTAAAGGAGACTACAGTGGTAAATGTGTGTTATACAAGGCCGAATACCATTGAAATAGAGAAAGAAACACGTTTGGCAGCTTTGGAAAGCCTTAAACTTCACTGAAATGTAGTACTACACTCTATAACACAGTTGAGAGACAATGTTCCCGAGCTGCCTCAGTTCATAACAGTGTGTAGGAAGTTGTTTGATAAAGTGGGCAAAGCTTATACTTGGGCCAGAAGGCAGAATATAGGAAACTACATGAAAACATGAATAATTCAGTGAAAATGACTGTAAACAGATGAGAACTTGTTTTAGAACAGCTGAAAGAGATCCTCCAAGTCAGTTCTTAGTGTAGAAAAGGTAGCTAAATCCGGAAAATCCTTAATTCCAGTTAAGATCACATGAAACACTGTATGAATCCTATATTCTTTACTTAAAGGAGACTACAGTGGTAAATGTGTGTTATACAAGGAAGAATACCATTAAAATAGAGAAAGAAACACCTTCGGCAGCTTTGCAAAGCCTTACACTTCACTGAAATGTAGTACTACACTCTATAACACAGTTGAGAGACAATGTTCAATAGCTGCCTCAGTACTTAACAGTGTGTAGGAAGTTGTTTGATAAAGTGGGCAAAGCTTATACTAGGGCCAGAAGGCAGAATATAGGAAACTAGGAAAGCCTTACACTTCACTGAAATGTAGTACTACACTCTATAACACATTTTAGAGACAATGTTCCCGAGCTGCCTCAGTTCATAACAGTGTGTAGGAAGTTGTTTGATAAAGTGGGCAAAGCTTATACTTGGGCCAGAAGGCCGAATATAGGAAACTACATGAAAACATGAATAATTCAGTGAAAATGACTGTAAACAGATGAGAACTTCTTTAGAACAGCTGAAAGAGAATCTCCAAGTCAGTTCTTAGTGTAGAAAAGGTAGCTAATATAAGGGAAATCCTTAATTCCATTTAAGATCACATGAAACACTGTATGAATCCTATATTCTTTACTTAAAGGAGACTAGAGTGGTAAATGTGTGTTATACAAGGCAGAATACCATTGAAATAGAGAAAGAAACACGTTTGGCAGCTTTGAAAAGCCTTACACTTCACTGAAATGTAGTACTACACTCTATAACACAGTTGAGAGACAATGTTCCCTAGCTCCCTCAGTTCATAACAGTGTGTAGGAAGTTGTTTGATAAAGTTGGCAAAGCTTATACTTGGACCAGAAGGCAGAATGTAGGAAACTACATGAAAACATGATTAATTCAGTGAAAATGACTTTAAACAGATGAGAACTTGTTTAGAACAGCTGAAAGAGATTCTCCAAGTCAGTTCTTAGTGTAGAAAAGGTAGCTAAGATTCGGGAAATCCTTAATTCGAGTTAAGATTACATGAAACACTGTATGAATCCTATATTCTTTACTTAAAGGAAACTAGAGTGGTAAATGTGTGTTATACAAGGCAGAATACCATTGAAATAGAGAAAAAAACACATTCGGCAGCTTTGGAAAGCCTTACACTTCACTGACATGTAGTACTACACTCTATCACACAGTTGAGAGACAATGTTCCCTAGCTCCCTCAGTTCATAACAGTGTGTAGGAAGTTGTCTGATAAAGTGGGCAAAGCTTATACTTGGGCCAGAAGGCCGAATATAGGAAACTACATGAAAACATGAATAATTCAGTGAAAATGACTGTAAACAGATGAGAACTTGTTTAGAACAGCTGAAAGAGAATCTCCAAGTCAGTTCTTAGTGTAGAAAAGGTAGCTAAGATAAGGAAAATCCTTAATTCCAGTTAAGATCACATGAAACACTGTATGAATCCCATATTATTTACTTAAAGGAGACTACAGTGGTAAATGTGTGTTATACAAGGCAGAATACCATTAAAATAGAGAAAGAAACACGTTCGGCAGCTTTGCAAAGCCTTACACTTCACTGAAATGTAGTACTACACTCTATAACACAGTTGAGAGACAATGTTCAATAGCTGCCTCAGTACTTAATAGTGTGTAGGAAGTTGTTTGATAAAATGGGCAAAGCTTATACTTGGACCAGAAGGCAGAATATAGGAAACTACATGAAAACATGAATAATTCAGTGAAAATGACTGTAAACAGATGAGAACTTGTTTAGAACAGCTGAAAGAGAATCTCCAAGTCAGTTCTTAGTGTAGAAAAGGTAGCTAAGATAAGGAAAATCCTTAATTCCAGTTAAGATCACATGAAACACGGTATGAATCCTATATTCTTTACTTAAAGGAGACTCGAGTGGTAAATGTGTGTTATACAAGGCAGAATACCATTGAAATAGAGAAAGAAACACGTTCGGCAGCTTTGGAAAGCCTTAAACTTCACTGAAATGTAGTACTACACTCTATAACACAGTTGAGAGACAATGTTCCCGAGCTGCCTCAGTTCATAACAGTGTGTAGGAAGTTGTTTGATAAAGTGGGCAAAGCTTATACTTGGGCCAGAAGGCAGAATATAGGAAACTACATGAAAACATGAACAATTCAGTGAAAATGACTGTAAACAGATGAGAACTTGTTTAGAACAGCTGAAAGAGAATCTCCAAGTCAGTTCTTAGTGTAGAAAATGTAGCTAAGATAATGGAAATCCTTAATTCCAGTTAAGATCACATGAAACACTTTATGAATCCTATATTCTTTACTTAAAGGAGACTAGAGTGGTAAATGTGTGTTATACAAGGCAGAATACCATTGAAATAGAGAAAGAAACACGTTCGGCAGCTTTGGAAAGCCTTACACTTCACTGAAATGTAGTACTACACTCTATAACAAAGTTGAGAGACAATGTTCAATAGCTGCCTCATTACTTAACAGTGTGTAGGAAGTTGTTTGATAAAGTGGGCAAAGCTTATACTAGGGCCAGAAGGCAGAATATAGGAAACTAGGAAAGCCTTACACTTCACTGAAATGTAGTACTACACTCTATAACACATTTTAGAGACAATGTTCCCGAGCTGCCTCAGTTCATAACAGTGTGTAGGAAGTTGTTTGATAAAGTGGGCAAAGCTTATACTTGGGCCAGAAGGCAGAATATAGGAAACTACATGAAAACATGAATAATTCAGTGAAAATGACTGTAAACAGATAACTTTTTTAGAACAGCTGAAAGAGAATCTCCAAGTCAGTTCTTAGTGTAGAAATTGTAGCTAAGATCCGGGAAATCCTTAATTCCAGTAAAGATCACATGAAACACTGTATGAATCCTATATTCTTTACTTAAAGGAGACTAGAGTGGTAAATGTGTGTTATACAAGGCAGAATACCATTGAAATAGAGAAAGAAACACGTTCGGCAGCTTTGGAAAGCCTTACACTTCACTGAAATGTAGTACTACACTCTATAACACAGTTGAGAGACAATGTTCAATAGCTGCCTCAGTACTTAACAGTGTATAGGAAGTTGTTTGATAAAGTGGGCAAAGCTTATACTTGGACCAGAAGGCAGAATATAGGAAACTACATGAAAACATGATTAATTCAGTGAAAATGACTGTAAACAGATGAGAACTTGTTTAGAACAGCTGAAAGAGAATCTCCAAGTCAGTTCTTAGTGTAGAAAAGGTAGGTAAGATAAGGGAAATCCTTAATTCCAGTTAAGATCACATGAAACACTGTATGAATCCTATATTCTTTACTTAAAGGAGACTCGAGTGGTAAATGTGTGTTATACAAGGCAGAATACCATTGAAATAGAGAAAGAAACACGTTCGGCAGCTTTGGAAAGCCTTAAACTTCACTGAAATGTAGTACTACACTCTATAACACAGTTGAGAGACAATGTTCCCGAGCTGCCTCAGTTCATAACAGTGTGTAGGAAGTTGTTTGATAAAGTGGGCAAAGCTTATACTTGGGCCAGAAGGCAGAATATAGGAAACTACATGAAAACATGAACAATTCAGTGAAAATGACTGTAAACAGATGAGAACTTGTTTTAGAACAGCTGAAAGAGATCCTCCAAGTCAGTTCTTAGTGTAGAAAAGGTAGCTAAATCCGGAAAATCCTTAATTCCAGTTAAGATCACATGAAACACTGTATGAATCCTATATTCTTTACTTAAAGGAGACTACAGTGGTAAATGTGTGTTATACAAGGCAGAATACCATTAAAATAGAGAAAGAAATACGTTCGGCAGCTTTGCAAAGCCTTACACTTCACTGAAATGTAGTACTACACTCTATAACACAGTTGAGAGACAATGTTCAATAGCTGCCTCAGTACTTAACAGTGTGTAGGAAGTTGTTTGATAAAGTGGGCAAAGCTTATACTTGGACCAGAAGGCAGAATATAGGAAACTACATGAAAACATGAATAATTCAGTGAAAATGACTGTAAACAGATGAGAACTTGTTTAGAACAGCTGAAAGAGAATCTCCAAGTCAGTTCTTAGTGTAGAAAATGTAGCTAAGATAATGGAAATCCTTAATTCCAGTTAAGATCACATGAAACACTGTATGAATCCTATATTCTTTACTTAAAGGAGACTCGAGTGGTAAATGTGTGTTATACAAGGCAGAATACCATTGAAATAGAGAAAGAAACACATTCGGCAGCTTTGGAAAGCCTTACACTTCACTGACATGTAATACTACACTCTATCACACAGTTGAGAGACAATGTTACCTAGCTCCCTCAGTTCATAACAGTGTGGAGGAAGTTGTCTGATAAAGTGGGCAAAGCTTATACTTGGGCCAGAAGGCCGAATATAGGAAACTACATGAAAACATGAATAATTCAGTGAAAATGACTGTAAACAGATGAGAACTTGTTTAGAACAGCTGAAAGAGAATCTCCAAGTCAGTTCTTAGTGTAGAAAAGGTAGCTAAGATAAGGAAAATCCTTAATTCCTGTTAAGATCACATGAAACACTGTATGAATCCTATATTCTTTACTTAAAGGAGACTCGAGTGGTAAATGTGTGTTATACAAGGCAGAATACCACTGAAATAGAGAAAGAAACACGTTTGGCAGCTTTGGAAAGCCTTACACTTCACTGAAATGTAGTACTACACTCTATAACACAGTAGAGAGACAATGTTCCCGAGCTGCCTCAGTTCATAACAGTATGTAGGAAGTTGTTTGATAAAGTGGGCAAAGCTTATACTTGAAGCAGAAGGCAGAATATAGGAAACTACATGAAAACATGAATAATTCAGTGAAAATGACTGTAAACAGATGAGAACTTGTTTTAGAACAGCTGAAAGAGATCCTCCAAGTCAGTTCTTAGTGTAGAAAAGGTAGCTAAATCCGGAAAATCCTTAATTCCAGTTAAGATCACATGAAACACTGTATGAATCCTATATTCTTTACTTAAAGGAGACTACAGTGGTAAATGTGTGTTATACAAGGCAGAATACCATTAAAATAGAGAAAGAAACACGTTCGGCAGCTTTGCAAAGCCTTACACTTCACTGAAATGTAGTACTACACTCTATAACACAGTTGAGGGACAATGTTCAATAGCTGCCTCAGTTCATAACAGTGTGTAGGAAGTTGTTTGATAAAGTGGGCAAAGCTTATACTTGAAGCAGAAGGCAGAATATAGGAAACTACATGAAAACATGAATAATTCAGTGAAAATGACTGTAAACAGATGAGAACTTGTTTTAGAACAGCTGAAAGAGATCCTCCAAGTCAGTTCTTAGTGTAGAAAAGGTAGCTAAATCCGGAAAATCCTTAATTCCAGTTAAGATCACATGAAACACTGTATGAATCCTATATTCTTTACTTAAAGGAGACTACAGTGGTAAATGTGTGTTATACAAGGCAGAATACCATTAAAATAGAGAAAGAAACACGTTCGGCAGCTTTGCAAAGCCTTACACTTCACTGAAATGTAGTACTACACTCTATAACACAGTTGAGAGACAATGTTCAATAGCTGCCTCAGTACTTAACAGTGTGTAGGAAGTTGTTTGATAAAGTGGGCAAAGCTTATACTTGGACCAGAAGGCAGAATATAGGAAACTACATGAAAATATGAATAATTCAGTGAAAATGACTGTAAACAGATGAGAACTTGTTTAGAACAGCTGAAAGAGAATCTCCAAGTCAGTTCTTAGTGTAGAAAATGTAGCTAAGATAATGGAAATCCTTAATTCCAGTTAAGATCACATGAAACACTTTATGAATCCTATATTCTTTACTTAAAGGAGACTAGAGTGGTAAATGTGTGTTAAACAAGGCAGAATACCATTGAAATAGAGAAAGAAACACGTTCGGCAGCTTTGGAAAGCCTTACACTTCACTGAAATGTAGTACTACACTCTATAACAAAGTTGAGAGACAATGTTCAATAGCTGCCTCATTACTTAACAGTGTGTAGGAAGTTGTTTGATAAAGTGGGCAAAGCTTATACTAGGGCCAGAAGGCAGAATATAGGAAACTAGGAAAGCCTTACACTTCACTGAAATGTAGTACTACACTCTATAACACAGTTGAGAGACAATGTTCCCAAGCTGCCTCAGTTCATAACAAGGTGTTGGAAATTGTTTGATAAAGTTGGCAAAGCTTATACTTGGACCAGAATGCAGAATATAGGAAACTACATGAAAACATGATTAATTCAGTGAAAATGACTGTAAACAGATGAGAACATGTTTAGAACAGCTGAAAGAGATTCTCCAGGTCAGTTCTTAGTGTAGAAAAGGTAGCTAAGATCCGGGAAATACTTAATTCGAGTTAAGATTACATGAAACACTGTGTGAATCCTATATTCTTTACTTAAAGGCGACTAGAGTGGTAAATGTGTGTTATACAAGGCAGTATACCATTAAAATAGAGAAAGAAACACGTTCGGCAGCTTTGGAAAGCCTTACACTTCACTGAAATGTAGTACTACACTCTATAACACAGTTGAGAGACAATGTTCAATAGCTGCCTCAGTACTTAACAGTGTATAGGAAGTTGTTTGATAAAGTGGGCAAAGCTTATACTTGGACCAGAAGGCAGAATATAGGAAACTACATGAAAACATGATTAATTCAGTGAAAATGACTGTAAACAGATGAGAACTTGTTTAGAACAGCTGAAAGAGAATCTCCAAGTCAGTTCTTAGTGTAGAAAAGGTAGGTAAGATAAGGGAAATCCTTAATTCCAGTTAAGATCACATGAAACACTGTATGAATCCTATATTCTTTACTTAAAGGAGACTCGAGTGGTAAATGTGTGTTATACAAGGCAGAATACCATTGAAATAGAGAAAGAAACACATTCGGCAGCTTTGGAAAGCCTTACACTTCACTGACATGTAATACTACACTCTATCACACAGTTGAGAGACAATGTTACCTAGCTCCCTCAGTTCATAACAGTGTGGAGGAAGTTGTCTGATAAAGTGGGCAAAGCTTATACTTGGGCCAGAAGGCCGAATATAGGAAACTACATGAAAACATGAATAATTCAGTGAAAATGACTGTAAACAGATGAGAACTTGTTTAGAACAGCTGAAAGAGAATCTCCAAGTCAGTTCTTAGTGTAGAAAAGGTAGCTAAGATAAGGAAAATCCTTAATTCCAGTTAAGATCACATGAAACACTGTATGAATCCTATATTCTTTACTTAAAGGAGACTACAGTGGTAAATGTGTGTTATACAAGGCAGAATACCATTAAAATAGAGAAAGAAACACGTTCGGCAGCTTTGCAAAGCCTTACACTTCACTGAAATGTAGTACTACACTCTATAACACAGTTGAGGGACAATGTTCAATAGCTGCCTCAGTACTTAACAGTGTGTAGGAAGTTGTTTGATAAAGTGGGCAAAGCTTATACTTGGACCAGAAGGCAGAATATAGGAAACTACATGAAAACGTGAATAATTCAGTGAAAATGACTGTAAACAGATGAGAACTTGTTTAGAACAGCTGAAAGAGAATCTCCAAGTCAGTTCTTAGTGTAGAAAATGTAGCTAAGATAATGGAAATCCTTAATTCCAGTTAAGATCACATGAAACACTTTATGAATCCTATATTCTTTACTTAAAAGAGACTAGAGTGGTAAATGTGTGTTATTCAAGGCAGAATACCATTGAAATAGAGAAAGAAACACGTTCGGCAGCTTTGGAAAGCCTTACACTTCACTGAAATGTAGTACTACACTCTATAGCAAAGTTCAGAGACAATGTTCAATAGCTGCCTCATTACTTAACAGTGTGTAGGAAGTTGTTTGATAAAGTGGGCAAAGCTTATACTAGGGCCAGAAGGCAGAATATAGGAAACTAGGAAAGCCTTACACTTCACTGAAATGTAGTACTACACTCTATAACACATTTTAGAGACAATGTTCCCGAGCTGCCTCAGTTCATAACAGTGTGTAGGAAGTTGTTTGATAAAGTGGGCAAAGCTTATACTTGGGCCAGAAGGCAGAATATAGGAAACTACATGAAAACATGAATAATTCAGTGAAAATGACTGTAAACAGATGAGAACTTCTTTAGAACAGCTGAAAGAGAATCTCCAAGTCAGTTCTTAGTGTAGAAAGGGTAGCTAAGATCCGGGAAATCCTTAATTCCAGTAAAGATCACATGAAACACTGTATGAATCCTATATTCTTTACTTAAAGGAGACTCGAGTGGTAAATGTGTGTTATACAAGGCAGAATACCATTAAAATAGAGAAAGAAACACATTCGGCAGCTTTGGAAAGCCTTACACTTCACTGACATGTAATACTACACTCTATCACACAGTTGAGAGACAATGTTACCTAGCTCCCTCAGTTCATAACAGTGTGGAGGAAGTTGTCTGATAAAGGGGGCAAAGCTTATACTTGGGCCAGAAGGCCGAATATAGGAAACTACATGAAAACATGAATAATTCAGTGAAAATGACTGTAAACAGATGAGAACTTGTTTAGAACAGCTGAAAGAGAATCTCCAAGTCAGTTCTTAGTGTAGAAAAGGTAGCTAAGATAAGGAAAATCCTTAATTCCAGTTAAGATCACATGAAACACTGTATGAATCCTATATTCTTTACTTAAAGGAGACTCGAGTGGTAAATGTGTGTTATACAAGGCAGAATACCACTGAAATAGAGAAAGAAACACGTTTGGCAGCTTTGGAAAGCCTTACACTTCACTGAAATGTAGTACTACACTCTATAACACAGTAGAGAGACAATGTTCCCGAGCTGCCTCAGTTCATAACAGTATGTAGGAAGTTGTTTGATAAAGTGGGCAAAGCTTATACTTGAAGCAGAAGGCAGAATATAGGAAACTACATGAAAACATGAATAATTCAGTGAAAATGACTGTAAACAGATGAGAACTTGTTTTAGAACAGCTGAAAGAGATCCTCCAAGTCAGTTCTTAGTGTAGAAAAGGTAGCTAAATCCGGAAAATCCTTAATTCCAGTTAAGATCACATGAAACACTGTATGAATCCTATATTCTTTACTTAAAGGAGACTACAGTGGTAAATGTGTGTTATACAAGGCAGAATACCATTAAAATAGAGAAAGAAACACGTTCGGCAGCTTTGCAAAGCCTTACACTTCACTGAAATGTAGTACTACACTCTATAACACAGTTGAGGGACAATGTTCAATAGCTGCCTCAGTTCATAACAGTGTGTAGGAAGTTGTTTGATAAAGTGGGCAAAGCTTATACTTGAAGCAGAAGGCAGAATATAGGAAACTACATGAAAACATGAATAATTCAGTGAAAATGACTGTAAACAGATGAGAACTTGTTTTAGAACAGCTGAAAGAGATCCTCCAAGTCAGTTCTTAGTGTAGAAAAGGTAGCTAAATCCGGAAAATCCTTAATTCCAGTTAAGATCACATGAAACACTGTATGAATCCTATATTCTTTACTTAAAGGAGACTACAGTGGTAAATGTGTGTTATACAAGGCAGAATACCATTAAAATAGAGAAAGAAACACGTTCGGCAGCTTTGCAAAGCCTTACACTTCACTGAAATGTAGTACTACACTCTATAACACAGTTGAGAGACAATGTTCAATAGCTGCCTCAGTACTTAACAGTGTGTAGGAAGTTGTTTGATAAAGTGGGCAAAGCTTATACTTGGACCAGAAGGCAGAATATAGGAAACTACATGAAAATATGAATAATTCAGTGAAAATGACTGTAAACAGATGAGAACTTGTTTAGAACAGCTGAAAGAGAATCTCCAAGTCAGTTCTTAGTGTAGAAAATGTAGCTAAGATAATGGAAATCCTTAATTCCAGTTAAGATCACATGAAACACTTTATGAATCCTATATTCTTTACTTAAAGGAGACTAGAGTGGTAAATGTGTGTTAAACAAGGCAGAATACCATTGAAATAGAGAAAGAAACACGTTCGGCAGCTTTGGAAAGCCTTACACTTCACTGAAATGTAGTACTACACTCTATAACAAAGTTGAGAGACAATGTTCAATAGCTGCCTCATTACTTAACAGTGTGTAGGAAGTTGTTTGATAAAGTGGGCAAAGCTTATACTAGGGCCAGAAGGCAGAATATAGGAAACTAGGAAAGCCTTACACTTCACTGAAATGTAGTACTACACTCTATAACACAGTTGAGAGACAATGTTCCCAAGCTGCCTCAGTTCATAACAAGGTGTTGGAAATTGTTTGATAAAGTTGGCAAAGCTTATACTTGGACCAGAATGCAGAATATAGGAAACTACATGAAAACATGATTAATTCAGTGAAAATGACTGTAAACAGATGAGAACATGTTTAGAACAGCTGAAAGAGATTCTCCAGGTCAGTTCTTAGTGTAGAAAAGGTAGCTAAGATCCGGGAAATACTTAATTCGAGTTAAGATTACATGAAACACTGTGTGAATCCTATATTCTTTACTTAAAGGCGACTAGAGTGGTAAATGTGTGTTATACAAGGCAGTATACCATTAAAATAGAGAAAGAAACACGTTCGGCAGCTTTGGAAAGCCTTACACTTCACTGAAATGTAGTACTACACTCTATAACACAGTTGAGAGACAATGTTCAATAGCTGCCTCAGTACTTAACAGTGTATAGGAAGTTGTTTGATAAAGTGGGCAAAGCTTATACTTGGACCAGAAGGCAGAATATAGGAAACTACATGAAAACATGATTAATTCAGTGAAAATGACTGTAAACAGATGAGAACTTGTTTAGAACAGCTGAAAGAGAATCTCCAAGTCAGTTCTTAGTGTAGAAAAGGTAGGTAAGATAAGGGAAATCCTTAATTCCAGTTAAGATCACATGAAACACTGTATGAATCCTATATTCTTTACTTAAAGGAGACTCGAGTGGTAAATGTGTGTTATACAAGGCAGAATACCATTGAAATAGAGAAAGAAACACATTCGGCAGCTTTGGAAAGCCTTACACTTCACTGACATGTAATACTACACTCTATCACACAGTTGAGAGACAATGTTACCTAGCTCCCTCAGTTCATAACAGTGTGGAGGAAGTTGTCTGATAAAGTGGGCAAAGCTTATACTTGGGCCAGAAGGCCGAATATAGGAAACTACATGAAAACATGAATAATTCAGTGAAAATGACTGTAAACAGATGAGAACTTGTTTAGAACAGCTGAAAGAGAATCTCCAAGTCAGTTCTTAGTGTAGAAAAGGTAGCTAAGATAAGGAAAATCCTTAATTCCAGTTAAGATCACATGAAACACTGTATGAATCCTATATTCTTTACTTAAAGGAGACTACAGTGGTAAATGTGTGTTATACAAGGCAGAATACCATTAAAATAGAGAAAGAAACACGTTCGGCAGCTTTGCAAAGCCTTACACTTCACTGAAATGTAGTACTACACTCTATAACACAGTTGAGGGACAATGTTCAATAGCTGCCTCAGTACTTAACAGTGTGTAGGAAGTTGTTTGATAAAGTGGGCAAAGCTTATACTTGGACCAGAAGGCAGAATATAGGAAACTACATGAAAACGTGAATAATTCAGTGAAAATGACTGTAAACAGATGAGAACTTGTTTAGAACAGCTGAAAGAGAATCTCCAAGTCAGTTCTTAGTGTAGAAAATGTAGCTAAGATAATGGAAATCCTTAATTCCAGTTAAGATCACATGAAACACTTTATGAATCCTATATTCTTTACTTAAAAGAGACTAGAGTGGTAAATGTGTGTTATTCAAGGCAGAATACCATTGAAATAGAGAAAGAAACACGTTCGGCAGCTTTGGAAAGCCTTACACTTCACTGAAATGTAGTACTACACTCTATAGCAAAGTTCAGAGACAATGTTCAATAGCTGCCTCATTACTTAACAGTGTGTAGGAAGTTGTTTGATAAAGTGGGCAAAGCTTATACTAGGGCCAGAAGGCAGAATATAGGAAACTAGGAAAGCCTTACACTTCACTGAAATGTAGTACTACACTCTATAACACATTTTAGAGACAATGTTCCCGAGCTGCCTCAGTTCATAACAGTGTGTAGGAAGTTGTTTGATAAAGTGGGCAAAGCTTATACTTGGGCCAGAAGGCAGAATATAGGAAACTACATGAAAACATGAATAATTCAGTGAAAATGACTGTAAACAGATGAGAACTTCTTTAGAACAGCTGAAAGAGAATCTCCAAGTCAGTTCTTAGTGTAGAAAGGGTAGCTAAGATCCGGGAAATCCTTAATTCCAGTAAAGATCACATGAAACACTGTATGAATCCTATATTCTTTACTTAAAGGAGACTCGAGTGGTAAATGTGTGTTATACAAGGCAGAATACCATTAAAATAGAGAAAGAAACACATTCGGCAGCTTTGGAAAGCCTTACACTTCACTGACATGTAATACTACACTCTATCACACAGTTGAGAGACAATGTTACCTAGCTCCCTCAGTTCATAACAGTGTGGAGGAAGTTGTCTGATAAAGGGGGCAAAGCTTATACTTGGGCCTACAGGCCGAATATAGGAATCTACATGAAAACATGAATAATTCAGTGAAAATGACTGTAAACAGATGAGAACTTGTTTAGAACATTTGAAAGAGAATCTCCAAGTCAGTTCTTAGTGTAGAAAAGGTAGCTAAGATAAGGAAAATCCTTAATTCCAGTTAAGATCACATGAAACACTGTATGAATCCTATATTCTTTACTTAAAGGAGACTCGAGTGGTAAATGTGTGTTATACAAGGCAGAATACCACTGAAATAGAGAAAGAAACACGTTCGGCAGCTTTGGAAAGCCTTACACTTCACTGAAATGTAGTACTACACTCTATAACAAAGTTGAGAGACAATGTTCAATAGCTGCCTCATTACTTAACAGTGTGTAGGAAGTTGTTTGATAAAGTGGGCAAAGCTTATACTAGGGCCAGAAGGCAGAATATAGGAAACTAGGAAAGCCTTACACTTCACTGAAATGTAGTACTACACTCTATAACACATTTTAGAGACAATGTTCCCGAGCTGCCTCAGTTCATAACAGTGTGTAGGAAGTTGTTTGATAAAGTGGGCAAAGCTTATACTTGGGCCAGAAGGCAGAATATAGGAAACTACATGAAAACATGAATAATTCAGTGAAAATGACTGTAAACAGATGAGAACTTCTTTAGAACAGCTGAAAGAGAATCTCCAAGTCAGTTCTTAGTGTAGAAAGGGTAGCTAAGATCAGAGAAATCCTTAATTCCAGTAAAGATCACATGAAACACTGTATGAATCCTATATTCTTTACTTAAAGGAGACTAGAGTGGTAAATGTGTGTTATACAAGGCAGAATACTATTGAAATAGAGAAAGAAACACGTTTGGCAGCTTTGGAATGCCTTACACTTCACTGAAATGTAGTACTACACTCTATAACACAGTTATGAGACAATGTTCCCTAGCTCCCTCAGTTCATAACAGTGTGTAGGAAGTTGTTTGATAAAGTGGGGAAAGCTTATACTTGGACCAGAAGGCAGAATATAGGAAACTACATGAAAACATGAATAATTCAGTGAAAATGACTGTAAACAGATGAGAACTTGTTTAGAACAGCTGAAAGAGAATCTCCAAGTCAGTTCTTAGTGTAGAAAATGTAGCTAAGATAAGGAAAATCCTTAATTCCAGTTAAGATCACATGAAACACGGTATGAATCCTATATTCTTTACTTAAAGGAGACTCGAGTGGTAAATGTGTGTTATACAAGGCAGAATACCATTGAAATAGAGAAAGAAACACGTTCGGCAGCTTTGGAAAGCCTTAAACTTCACTGAAATGTAGTACTACACTCTATAACACAGTTGAGAGACAATGTTCCCGAGCTGCCTCAGTTCATAACAGTGTGTAGGAAGTTGTTTGATAAAGTGGGCAAAGCTTATACTTGGGCCAGAAGGCAGAATATAAAAAACTACATGAAAACATGAACAATTCAGTGAAAATGACTGTAAACAGATGAGAACTTGTTTTAGAACAGCTGAAAGAGATCCTCCAAGTCAGTTCTTAGTGTAGAAAAGGTAGCTAAATCCGGAAAATCCTTAATTCCAGTTAAGATCACATGAAACACTGTATGAATCCTATATTCTTTACTTAAAGGAGACTACAGTGGTAAATGTGTGTTATACAAGGCAGAATACCATTAAAATAGTGAAAGAAACACGTTCGGCAGCTTTGCAAAGCCTTACACTTCACTGAAATGTAGTACTACACTCTATAACACAGTTGAGAGACAATGTTCAATAGCTGCCTCAGTACTTAACAGTGTGTAGGAAGTTGTTTGATAAAGTGGGCAAAGCTTATACTTGGACCAGAAGGCAGAATATAGGAAACTACATGAAAACATGAATAATTCAGTGAAAATGACTGTAAACAGATGAGAACTTGTTTAGAACAGCTGAAAGAGAATCTCCAAGTCAGTTCTTAGTGTAGAAAATGTAGCTAAGATAATGGAAATCCTTAATTCCAGTTAAGATCACATGAAACACTTTATGAATCCTATATTCTTTACTTAAAGGAGACTAGAGTGGTAAATGTGTGTTATACAAGGCAGAATACCATTGAAATAGAGAAAGAAACACGTTCGGCAGCTTTGGAAAGCCTTACACTTCACTGAAATGTAGTACTACACTCTATAACAAAGTTGAGAGACAATGTTCAATAGCTGCCTCATTACTTAACAGTGTGTAGGAAGTTGTTTGATAAAGTGGGCAAAGCTTATACTAGGGCCAGAAGGCAGAATATAGGAAACTAGGAAAGCCTTACACTTCACTGAAATGTAGTACTACACTCTATAACACATTTTAGAGACAATGTTCCCGAGCTGCCTCAGTTCATAACAGTGTGTAGGAAGTTGTTTGATAAAGTGGGCAAAGCTTATACTTGGGCCAGAAGGCAGAATATAGGAAACTACATGAAAACATGAATAATTCAGTGAAAATGACTGTAAACAGATGAGAACTTCTTTAGAACAGCTGAAAGAGAATCTCCAAGTCAGTTCTTAGTGTAGAAAGGGTAGCTAAGATCCGGGAAATCCTTAATTCCAGTAAAGATCACATGAAACACTGTATGAATCCTATATTCTTTACTTAAAGGAGACTAGAGTGGTAAATGTGTGTTATACAAGGCAGAATACTATTGAAATAGAGAAAGAAACACGTTTGGCAGCTTTGGAATGCCTTACACTTCACTGAAATGTAGTACTACACTCTATAACACAGTTATGAGACAATGTTCCCTAGCTCCCTCAGTTCATAACAGTGTGTAGGAAGTTGTTTGATAAAGTGGGGAAAGCTTATACTTGGACCAAAAGGCAGAATATAGGAAACTACATGAAAACATGAATAATTCAGTGAAAATGACTGTAAACAGATGAGAACTTGTTTAGAACAGCTGAAAGAGAATCTCCAAGTCAGTTCTTAGTGTAGAAAAGGTAGCTAAGATAAGGGAAACCCTTAATTCCAGTTAAGATCACATGAAACACTGTGTGCATCCTATATTCTTTACGTAAAGGAGACTAGAGTGGTAAATGTGTGTTATACAAGGCAGAATACCATTGAAATAGAGAAAGAAACACGTTCGGCAGCTTTGGAAAGCCTTACACTTCACTGAAATGTAGTACTACACTCTATAACACAGTTGAGAGACAATGTTCCCAAGCTGCCTCAGTTCATAACAAGGTGTTGGAAGTTGTTTGATAAAGTTGGCAAAGCTTATACTTGGACCAGAATGCAGAATATAGGAAACTACATGAAAACATGATTAATTCAGTGAAAATGACTGTAAACAGATGAGAACATGTTTAGAACAGCTGAAAGAGATTCTCCAGGTCAGTTCTTAGTGTAGAAAAGGTAGCTAAGATCCGGGAAATACTTAATTCGAGTTAAGATTACATGAAACACTGTGTGAATCCTATATTCTTTACTTAAAGGCGACTAGAGTGGTAAATGTGTGTTATACAAGGCAGTATACCATTAAAATAGAGAAAGAAACACGTTCGGCAGCTTTGGAAAGCCTTACACTTCACTGAAATGTAGTACTACACTCTATAACACAGTTGAGAGACAATGTTCAATAGCTGCCTCAGTACTTAACAGTGTGTAGGAAGTTGTTTGATAAAGTGGGCAAAGCTTATACTAGGGCCAGAAGGCAGAATATAGGAAACTAGGAAAGCCTTACACTTCACTGAAATGTAGTACTACACTCTATAACACATTTTAGAGACAATGTTCCCGAGCTGCCTCAGTTCATAACAGTGTGTAGGAAGTTGTTTGATAAAGTGGGCAAAGCTTATACTTGGGCCAGAAGGCAGAATATAGGAAACTACATGAAAACATGAATAATTCAGTGAAAATGACTGTAAACAGATGAGAACTTCTTTAGAACAGCTGAAAGAGAATCTCCAAGTCAGTTCTTAGTGTAGAAAGGGTAGCTAAGATCAGGGAAATCCTTAATTCCAGTAAAGATCACATGAAACACTGTATGAATCCTATATTCTTTACTTAAAGGAGACTAGAGTGGTAAATGTGTGTTATACAAGGCAGAATACTATTGAAATAGAGAAAGAAACACGTTTGGCAGCTTTGGAATGCCTTACACTTCACTGAAATGTAGTACTACACTCTATAACACAGTTATGAGACAATGTTCCCTAGCTCCCTCAGTTCATAACAGTGTGTAGGAAGTTGTTTGATAAAGTGGGGAAAGCTTATACTTGGACCAGAAGGCAGAATATAGGAAACTACATGAAAACATGAATAATTCAGTGAAAATGACTGTAAACAGATGAGAACTTGTTTAGAACAGCTGAAAGAGAATCTCCAAGTCAGTTCTTAGTGTAGAAAAGGTAGCTAAGATAAGGAAAATCCTTAATTCCAGTTAAGATCACATGAAACACGGTATGAATCCTATATTCTTTACTTAAAGGAGACTCGAGTGGTAAATGTGTGTTATACAAGGTAGAATACCATTGAAATAGAGAAAGAAACACGTTCAGCAGCTTTGGAAAGCCTTAAACTTCACTGAAATGTAGTACTACACTCTATAACACAGTTGAGAGACAATGTTCCCGAGCTGCCTCAGTTCATAACAGTGTGTAGGAAGTTGTTTGATAAAGTGGGCAAAGCTTATACTTGGGCCAGAAGGCAGAATATAGGAAACTACATGAAAACATGAACAATTCAGTGAAAATGACTGTAAACAGATGAGAACTTGTTTTAGAACAGCTGAAAGAGATCCTCCAAGTCAGTTCTTAGTGTAGAAAAGGTAGCTAAATCCGGAAAATCCTTAATTCCAGTTAAGATCACATGAAACACTGTATGAATCCTATATTCTTTACTTAAAGGAGACTACAGTGGTAAATGTGTGTTATACAAGGCAGAATACCATTAAAATAGAGAAAGAAACACGTTCGGCAGCTTTGCAAAGCCTTACACTTCACTGAAATGTAGTACTACACTCTATAACACAGTTGAGAGACAATGTTCAATAGCTGCCTCAGTACTTAACAGTGTGTAGGAAGTTGTTTGATAAAGTGGGCAAAGCTTATACTTGGACCAGAAGGCAGAATATAGGAAACTACATGAAAACATGAATAATTCAGTGAAAATGACTGTAAACAGATGAGAACTTGTTTAGAACAGCTGAAAGAGAATCTCCAAGTCAGTTCTTAGTGTAGAAAATGTAGCTAAGATAATGGAAATCCTTAATTCCAGTTAAGATCACATGAAACACTTTATGAATCCTATATTCTTTACTTAAAGGAGACTAGAGTGGTAAATGTGTGTTATACAAGGCAGAATACCATTGAAATAGAGAAAGAAACACGTTCGGCAGCTTTGGAAAGCCTTACACTTCACTGAAATGTAGTACTACACTCTATAACAAAGTTGAGAGACAATGTTCAATAGCTGCCTCATTACTTAACAGTGTGTAGGAAGTTGTTTGATAAAGTGGGCAAAGCTTATACTAGGGCCAGAAGGCAGAATATAGGAAACTAGGAAAGCCTTACACTTCACTGAAATGTAGTACTACACTCTATAACACATTTTAGAGACAATGTTCCCGAGCTGCCTCAGTTCATAACAGTGTGTAGGAAGTTGTTTGATAAAGTGGGCAAAGCTTATACTTGGGCCAGAAGGCAGAATATAGGAAACTACATGAAAACATGAATAATTCAGTGAAAATGACTGTAAACAGCTGAGAACTTCTTTAGAACAGCTGAAAGAGAATCTCCAAGTCAGTTCTTAGTGTAGAAAGGGTAGCTAAGATCCGGGAAATCCTTAATTCCAGTAAAGATCACATGAAACACTGTATGAATCCTATATTCTTTACTTAAAGGAGACTAGAGTGGTAAATGTGTGTTATACAAGGCAGAATACTATTGAAATAGAGAAAGAAACACGTTTGGCAGCTTTGGAATGCCTTACACTTCACTGAAATGTAGTACTACACTCTATAACACAGTTATGAGACAATGTTCCCTAGCTCCCTCAGTTCATAACAGTGTGTAGGAAGTTGTTTGATAAAGTGGGGAAAGCTTATACTTGGACCAAAAGGCAGAATATAGGAAACTACATGAAAACATGAATAATTCAGTGAAAATGACTGTAAACAGATGAGAACTTGTTTAGAACAGCTGAAAGAGAATCTCCAAGTCAGTTCTTAGTGTAGAAAAGGTAGCTAAGATAAGGGAAACCCTTAATTCCAGTTAAGATCACATGAAACACTGTGTGCATCCTATATTCTTTACGTAAAGGAGACTAGAGTGGTAAATGTGTGTTATACAAGGCAGAATACCATTGAAATAGAGAAAGAAACACGTTCGGCAGCTTTGGAAAGCCTTACACTTCACTGAAATGTAGTACTACACTCTATAACACAGTTGAGAGACAATGTTCCCAAGCTGCCTCAGTTCATAACAAGGTGTTGGAAGTTGTTTGATAAAGTTGGCAAAGCTTATACTTGGACCAGAATGCAGAATATAGGAAACTACATGAAAACATGATTAATTCAGTGAAAATGACTGTAAACAGATGAGAACATGTTTAGAACAGCTGAAAGAGATTCTCCAGGTCAGTTCTTAGTGTAGAAAAGGTAGCTAAGATCCGGGAAATACTTAATTCGAGTTAAGATTACATGAAACACTGTGTGAATCCTATATTCTTTACTTAAAGGCGACTAGAGTGGTAAATGTGTGTTATACAAGGCAGTATACCATTAAAATAGAGAAAGAAACACGTTCGGCAGCTTTGGAAAGCCTTACACTTCACTGAAATGTAGTACTACACTCTATAACACAGTTGAGAGACAATGTTCAATAGCTGCCTCAGTACTTAACAGTGTGTAGGAAGTTGTTTGATAAAGTGGGCAAAGCTTATACTAGGGCCAGAAGGCAGAATATAGGAAACTAGGAAAGCCTTACACTTCACTGAAATGTAGTACTACACTCTATAACACATTTTAGAGACAATGTTCCCGAGCTGCCTCAGTTCATAACAGTGTGTAGGAAGTTGTTTGATAAAGTGGGCAAAGCTTATACTTGGGCCAGAAGGCAGAATATAGGAAACTACATGAAAACATGAATAATTCAGTGAAAATGACTGTAAACAGATGAGAACTTCTTTAGAACAGCTGAAAGAGAATCTCCAAGTCAGTTCTTAGTGTAGAAAGGGTAGCTAAGATCAGGGAAATCCTTAATTCCAGTAAAGATCACATGAAACACTGTATGAATCCTATATTCTTTACTTAAAGGAGACTAGAGTGGTAAATGTGTGTTATACAAGGCAGAATACTATTGAAATAGAGAAAGAAACACGTTTGGCAGCTTTGGAATGCCTTACACTTCACTGAAATGTAGTACTACACTCTATAACACAGTTATGAGACAATGTTCCCTAGCTCCCTCAGTTCATAACAGTGTGTAGGAAGTTGTTTGATAAAGTGGGGAAAGCTTATACTTGGACCAGAAGGCAGAATATAGGAAACTACATGAAAACATGAATAATTCAGTGAAAATGACTGTAAACAGATGAGAACTTGTTTAGAACAGCTGAAAGAGAATCTCCAAGTCAGTTCTTAGTGTAGAAAAGGTAGCTAAGATAAGGAAAATCCTTAATTCCAGTTAAGATCACATGAAACACGGTATGAATCCTATATTCTTTACTTAAAGGAGACTCGAGTGGTAAATGTGTGTTATACAAGGCAGAATACCATTGAAATAGAGAAAGAAACACGTTCGGCAGCTTTGGAAAGCCTTAAACTTCACTGAAATGTAGTACTACACTCTATAACACAGTTGAGAGACAATGTTCCCGAGCTGCCTCAGTTCATAACAGTGTGTAGGAAGTTGTTTGATAAAGTGGGCAAAGCTTATACTTGGGCCAGAAGGCAGAATATAAAAAACTACATGAAAACATGAACAATTCAGTGAAAATGACTGTAAACAGATGAGAACTTGTTTTAGAACAGCTGAAAGAGATCCTCCAAGTCAGTTCTTAGTGTAGAAAAGGTAGCTAAATCCGGAAAATCCTTAATTCCAGTTAAGATCACATGAAACACTGTATGAATCCTATATTCTTTACTTAAAGGAGACTACAGTGGTAAATGTGTGTTATACAAGGCAGAATACCATTAAAATAGTGAAAGAAACACGTTCGGCAGCTTTGCAAAGCCTTACACTTCACTGAAATGTAGTACTACACTCTATAACACAGTTGAGAGACAATGTTCAATAGCTGCCTCAGTACTTAACAGTGTGTAGGAAGTTGTTTGATAAAGTGGGCAAAGCTTATACTTGGACCAGAAGGCAGAATATAGGAAACTACATGAAAACATGAATAATTCAGTGAAAATGACTGTAAACAGATGAGAACTTGTTTAGAACAGCTGAAAGAGAATCTCCAAGTCAGTTCTTAGTGTAGAAAATGTAGCTAAGATAATGGAAATCCTTAATTCCAGTTAAGATCACATGAAACACTTTATGAATCCTATATTCTTTACTTAAAGGAGACTAGAGTGGTAAATGTGTGTTATACAAGGCAGAATACCATTGAAATAGAGAAAGAAACACGTTCGGCAGCTTTGGAAAGCCTTACACTTCACTGAAATGTAGTACTACACTCTATAACAAAGTTGAGAGACAATGTTCAATAGCTGCCTCATTACTTAACAGTGTGTAGGAAGTTGTTTGATAAAGTGGGCAAAGCTTATACTAGGGCCAGAAGGCAGAATATAGGAAACTAGGAAAGCCTTACACTTCACTGAAATGTAGTACTACACTCTATAACACATTTTAGAGACAATGTTCCCGAGCTGCCTCAGTTCATAACAGTGTGTAGGAAGTTGTTTGATAAAGTGGGCAAAGCTTATACTTGGGCCAGAAGGCAGAATATAGGAAACTACATGAAAACATGAATAATTCAGTGAAAATGACTGTAAACAGATGAGAACTTCTTTAGAACAGCTGAAAGAGAATCTCCAAGTCAGTTCTTAGTGTAGAAAGGGTAGCTAAGATCCGGGAAATCCTTAATTCCAGTAAAGATCACATGAAACACTGTATGAATCCTATATTCTTTACTTAAAGGAGACTAGAGTGGTAAATGTGTGTTATACAAGGCAGAATACTATTGAAATAGAGAAAGAAACACGTTTGGCAGCTTTGGAATGCCTTACACTTCACTGAAATGTAGTACTACACTCTATAACACAGTTATGAGACAATGTTCCCTAGCTCCCTCAGTTCATAACAGTGTGTAGGAAGTTGTTTGATAAAGTGGGGAAAGCTTATACTTGGACCAAAAGGCAGAATATAGGAAACTACATGAAAACATGAATAATTCAGTGAAAATGACTGTAAACAGATGAGAACTTGTTTAGAACAGCTGAAAGAGAATCTCCAAGTCAGTTCTTAGTGTAGAAAAGGTAGCTAAGATAAGGGAAACCCTTAATTCCAGTTAAGATCACATGAAACACTGTGTGCATCCTATATTCTTTACGTAAAGGAGACTAGAGTGGTAAATGTGTGTTATACAAGGCAGAATACCATTGAAATAGAGAAAGAAACACGTTCGGCAGCTTTGGAAAGCCTTACACTTCACTGAAATGTAGTACTACACTCTATAACACAGTTGAGAGACAATGTTCCCAAGCTGCCTCAGTTCATAACAAGGTGTTGGAAGTTGTTTGATAAAGTTGGCAAAGCTTATACTTGGACCAGAATGCAGAATATAGGAAACTACATGAAAACATGATTAATTCAGTGAAAATGACTGTAAACAGATGAGAACATGTTTAGAACAGCTGAAAGAGATTCTCCAGGTCAGTTCTTAGTGTAGAAAAGGTAGCTAAGATCCGGGAAATACTTAATTCGAGTTAAGATTACATGAAACACTGTGTGAATCCTATATTCTTTACTTAAAGGCGACTAGAGTGGTAAATGTGTGTTATACAAGGCAGTATACCATTAAAATAGAGAAAGAAACACGTTCGGCAGCTTTGGAAAGCCTTACACTTCACTGAAATGTAGTACTACACTCTATAACACAGTTGAGAGACAATGTTCAATAGCTGCCTCAGTACTTAACAGTGTGTAGGAAGTTGTTTGATAAAGTGGGCAAAGCTTATACTAGGGCCAGAAGGCAGAATATAGGAAACTAGGAAAGCCTTACACTTCACTGAAATGTAGTACTACACTCTATAACACATTTTAGAGACAATGTTCCCGAGCTGCCTCAGTTCATAACAGTGTGTAGGAAGTTGTTTGATAAAGTGGGCAAAGCTTATACTTGGGCCAGAAGGCAGAATATAGGAAACTACATGAAAACATGAATAATTCAGTGAAAATGACTGTAAACAGATGAGAACTTCTTTAGAACAGCTGAAAGAGAATCTCCAAGTCAGTTCTTAGTGTAGAAAGGGTAGCTAAGATCAGGGAAATCCTTAATTCCAGTAAAGATCACATGAAACACTGTATGAATCCTATATTCTTTACTTAAAGGAGACTAGAGTGGTAAATGTGTGTTATACAAGGCAGAATACTATTGAAATAGAGAAAGAAACACGTTTGGCAGCTTTGGAATGCCTTACACTTCACTGAAATGTAGTACTACACTCTATAACACAGTTATGAGACAATGTTCCCTAGCTCCCTCAGTTCATAACAGTGTGTAGGAAGTTGTTTGATAAAGTGGGGAAAGCTTATACTTGGACCAGAAGGCAGAATATAGGAAACTACATGAAAACATGAATAATTCAGTGAAAATGACTGTAAACAGATGAGAACTTGTTTAGAACAGCTGAAAGAGAATCTCCAAGTCAGTTCTTAGTGTAGAAAAGGTAGCTAAGATAAGGAAAATCCTTAATTCCAGTTAAGATCACATGAAACACGGTATGAATCCTATATTCTTTACTTAAAGGAGACTCGAGTGGTAAATGTGTGTTATACAAGGTAGAATACCATTGAAATAGAGAAAGAAACACGTTCAGCAGCTTTGGAAAGCCTTAAACTTCACTGAAATGTAGTACTACACTCTATAACACAGTTGAGAGACAATGTTCCCGAGCTGCCTCAGTTCATAACAGTGTGTAGGAAGTTGTTTGATAAAGTGGGCAAAGCTTATACTTGGGCCAGAAGGCAGAATATAGGAAACTACATGAAAACATGAACAATTCAGTGAAAATGACTGTAAACAGATGAGAACTTGTTTTAGAACAGCTGAAAGAGATCCTCCAAGTCAGTTCTTAGTGTAGAAAAGGTAGCTAAATCCGGAAAATCCTTAATTCCAGTTAAGATCACATGAAACACTGTATGAATCCTATATTCTTTACTTAAAGGAGACTACAGTGGTAAATGTGTGTTATACAAGGCAGAATACCATTAAAATAGAGAAAGAAACACTTTCGGCAGCTTTGCAAAGCCTTACACTTCACTGAAATGTAGTACTACACTCTATAACACAGTTGAGAGACAATGTTCAATAGCTGCCTCAGTACTTAACAGTGTGTAGGAAGTTGTTTGATAAAGTGGGCAAAGCTTATACTTGGACCAGAAGGCAGAATATAGGAAACTACATGAAAACATGAATAATTCAGTGAAAATGACTGTAAACAGATGAGAACTTGTTTAGAACAGCTGAAAGAGAATCTCCAAGTCAGTTCTTAGTGTAGAAAATGTAGCTAAGATAATGGAAATCCTTAATTCCAGTTAAGATCACATGAAACACTTTATGAATCCTATATTCTTTACTTAAAGGAGACTAGAGTGGTAAATGTGTGTTATACAAGGCAGAATACCATTGAAATAGAGAAAGAAACACGTTCGGCAGCTTTGGAAAGCCTTACACTTCACTGAAATGTAGTACTACACTCTATAACAAAGTTGAGAGACAATGTTCAATAGCTGCCTCATTACTTAACAGTGTGTAGGAAGTTGTTTGATAAAGTGGGCAAAGCTTATACTAGGGCCAGAAGGCAGAATATAGGAAACTAGGAAAGCCTTACACTTCACTGAAATGTAGTACTACACTCTATAACACATTTTAGAGACAATGTTCCCGAGCTGCCTCAGTTCATAACAGTGTGTAGGAAGTTGTTTGATAAAGTGGGCAAAGCTTATACTTGGGCCAGAAGGCAGAATATAGGAAACTACATGAAAACATGAATAATTCAGTGAAAATGACTGTAAACAGATGAGAACTTCTTTAGAACAGCTGAAAGAGAATCTCCAAGTCATTTCTTAGTGTAGAAAGGGTAGCTAAGATCCGGGAAATCCTTAATTCCAGTAAAGATCACATGAAACACTGTATGAATCCTATATTCTTTACTTAAAGGAGACTAGAGTGGTAAATGTGTGTTATACAAGGCAGAATACTATTGAAATAGAGAAAGAAACACGTTTGGCAGCTTTGGAATGCCTTACACTTCACTGAAATGTAGTACTACACTCTATAACACAGTTATGAGACAATGTTCCCTAGCTCCCTCAGTTCATAACAGTGTGTAGGAAGTTGTTTGATAAAGTGGGGAAAGCTTATACTTGGACCAAAAGGCAGAATATAGGAAACTACATGAAAACATGAATAATTCAGTGAAAATGACTGTAAACAGATGAGAACTTGTTTAGAATAGCTGAAAGAGAATCTCCAAGTCAGTTCTTAGTGTAGAAAAGGTAGCTAAGATAAGGGAAACCCTTAATTCCAGTTAAGATCACATGAAACACTGTGTGCATCCTATATTCTTTACGTAAAGGAGACTAGAGTGGTAAATGTGTGTTATACAAGGCAGAATACCATTGAAATAGAGAAAGAAACACGTTCGGCAGCTTTGGAAAGCCTTACACTTCACTGAAATGTAGTACTACACTCTATAACACAGTTGAGAGACAATGTTCCCAAGCTGCCTCAGTTCATAACAAGGTGTTGGAAGTTGTTTGATAAAGTTGGCAAAGCTTATACTTGGACCAGAATGCAGAATATAGGAAACTACATGAAAACATGATTAATTCAGTGAAAATGACTGTAAACAGATGAGAACATGTTTAGAACAGCTGAAAGAGATTCTCCAGGTCAGTTCTTAGTGTAGAAAAGGTAGCTAAGATCCGGGAAATACTTAATTCGAGTTAAGATTACATGAAACACTGTGTGAATCCTATATTCTTTACTTAAAGGCGACTAGAGTGGTAAATGTGTGTTATACAAGGCAGTATACCATTAAAATAGAGAAAGAAACACGTTCGGCAGCTTTGGAAAGCCTTACACTTCACTGAAATGTAGTACTACACTCTATAACACAGTTGAGAGACAATGTTCAATAGCTGCCTCAGTACTTAACAGTGTGTAGGAAGTTGTTTGATAAAGTGGGCAAAGCTTATACTAGGGCCAGAAGGCAGAATATAGGAAACTAGGAAAGCCTTACACTTCACTGAAATGTAGTACTACACTCTATAACACATTTTAGAGACAATGTTCCCGAGCTGCCTCAGTTCATAACAGTGTGTAGGAAGTTGTTTGATAAAGTGGGCAAAGCTTATACTTGGGCCAGAAGGCAGAATATAGGAAACTACATGAAAACATGAATAATTCAGTGAAAATGACTGTAAACAGATGAGAACTTCTTTAGAACAGCTGAAAGAGAATCTCCAAGTCAGTTCTTAGTGTAGAAAGGGTAGCTAAGATCAGGGAAATCCTTAATTCCAGTAAAGATCACATGAAACACTGTATGAATCCTATATTCTTTACTTAAAGGAGACTAGAGTGGTAAATGTGTGTTATACAAGGCAGAATACTATTGAAATAGAGAAAGAAACACGTTTGGCAGCTTTGGAATGCCTTACACTTCACTGAAATGTAGTACTACACTCTATAACACAGTTATGAGACAATGTTCCCTAGCTCCCTCAGTTCATAACAGTGTGTAGGAAGTTGTTTGATAAAGTGGGGAAAGCTTATACTTGGACCAGAAGGCAGAATATAGGAAACTACATGAAAACATGAATAATTCAGTGAAAATGACTGTAAACAGATGAGAACTTGTTTAGAACAGCTGAAAGAGAATCTCCAAGTCAGTTCTTAGTGTAGAAAAGGTAGCTAAGATAAGGAAAATCCTTAATTCCAGTTAAGATCACATGAAACACGGTATGAATCCTATATTCTTTACTTAAAGGAGACTCGAGTGGTAAATGTGTGTTATACAAGGTAGAATACCATTGAAATAGAGAAAGAAACACGTTCAGCAGCTTTGGAAAGCCTTAAACTTCACTGAAATGTAGTACTACACTCTATAACACAGTTGAGAGACAATGTTCCCGAGCTGCCTCAGTTCATAACAGTGTGTAGGAAGTTGTTTGATAAAGTGGGCAAAGCTTATACTTGGGCCAGAAGGCAGAATATAGGAAACTACATGAAAACATGAACAATTCAGTGAAAATGACTGTAAACAGATGAGAACTTGTTTTAGAACAGCTGAAAGAGATCCTCCAAGTCAGTTCTTAGTGTAGAAAAGGTAGCTAAATCCGGAAAATCCTTAATTCCAGTTAAGATCACATGAAACACTGTATGAATCCTATATTCTTTACTTAAAGGAGACTACAGTGGTAAATGTGTGTTATACAAGGCAGAATACCATTAAAATAGAGAAAGAAACACGTTCGGCAGCTTTGCAAAGCCTTACACTTCACTGAAATGTAGTACTACACTCTATAACACAGTTGAGAGACAATGTTCAATAGCTGCCTCAGTACTTAACAGTGTGTAGGAAGTTGTTTGATAAAGTGGGCAAAGCTTATACTTGGACCAGAAGGCAGAATATAGGAAACTACATGAAAACATGAATAATTCAGTGAAAATGACTGTAAACAGATGAGAACTTGTTTAGAACAGCTGAAAGAGAATCTCCAAGTCAGTTCTTAGTGTAGAAAATGTAGCTAAGATAATGGAAATCCTTAATTCCAGTTAAGATCACATGAAACACTTTATGAATCCTATATTCTTTACTTAAAGGAGACTAGAGTGGTAAATGTGTGTTATACAAGGCAGAATACCATTGAAATAGAGAAAGAAACACGTTCGGCAGCTTTGGAAAGCCTTACACTTCACTGAAATGTAGTACTACACTCTATAACAAAGTTGAGAGACAATGTTCAATAGCTGCCTCATTACTTAACAGTGTGTAGGAAGTTGTTTGATAAAGTGGGCAAAGCTTATACTAGGGCCAGAAGGCAGAATATAGGAAACTAGGAAAGCCTTACACTTCACTGAAATGTAGTACTACACTCTATAACACATTTTAGAGACAATGTTCCCGAGCTGCCTCAGTTCATAACAGTGTGTAGGAAGTTGTTTGATAAAGTGGGCAAAGCTTATACTTGGGCCAGAAGGCAGAATATAGGAAACTACATGAAAACATGAATAATTCAGTGAAAATGACTGTAAACAGCTGAGAACTTCTTTAGAACAGCTGAAAGAGAATCTCCAAGTCAGTTCTTAGTGTAGAAAGGGTAGCTAAGATCCGGGAAATCCTTAATTCCAGTAAAGATCACATGAAACACTGTATGAATCCTATATTCTTTACTTAAAGGAGACTAGAGTGGTAAATGTGTGTTATACAAGGCAGAATACTATTGAAATAGAGAAAGAAACACGTTTGGCAGCTTTGGAATGCCTTACACTTCACTGAAATGTAGTACTACACTCTATAACACAGTTATGAGACAATGTTCCCTAGCTCCCTCAGTTCATAACAGTGTGTAGGAAGTTGTTTGATAAAGTGGGGAAAGCTTATACTTGGACCAAAAGGCAGAATATAGGAAACTACATGAAAACATGAATAATTCAGTGAAAATGACTGTAAACAGATGAGAACTTGTTTAGAACAGCTGAAAGAGAATCTCCAAGTCAGTTCTTAGTGTAGAAAAGGTAGCTAAGATAAGGGAAACCCTTAATTCCAGTTAAGATCACATGAAACACTGTGTGCATCCTATATTCTTTACGTAAAGGAGACTAGAGTGGTAAATGTGTGTTATACAAGGCAGAATACCATTGAAATAGAGAAAGAAACACGTTCGGCAGCTTTGGAAAGCCTTACACTTCACTGAAATGTAGTACTACACTCTATAACACAGTTGAGAGACAATGTTCCCAAGCTGCCTCAGTTCATAACAAGGTGTTGGAAGTTGTTTGATAAAGTTGGCAAAGCTTATACTTGGACCAGAATGCAGAATATAGGAAACTACATGAAAACATGATTAATTCAGTGAAAATGACTGTAAACAGATGAGAACATGTTTAGAACAGCTGAAAGAGATTCTCCAGGTCAGTTCTTAGTGTAGAAAAGGTAGCTAAGATCCGGGAAATACTTAATTCGAGTTAAGATTACATGAAACACTGTGTGAATCCTATATTCTTTACTTAAAGGCGACTAGAGTGGTAAATGTGTGTTATACAAGGCAGTATACCATTAAAATAGAGAAAGAAACACGTTCGGCAGCTTTGGAAAGCCTTACACTTCACTGAAATGTAGTACTACACTCTATAACACAGTTGAGAGACAATGTTCAATAGCTGCCTCAGTACTTAACAGTGTATAGGAAGTTGTTTGATAAAGTGGGCAAAGCTTATACTTGAACCAGAAGGCAGAATATAGGAAACTACATGAAAACATGATTAATTCAGTGAAAATGACTGTAAACAGATGAGAACTTGTTTAGAACAGCTGAAAGAGAATCTCCAAGTCAGTTCTTAGTGTAGAAAAGGTAGGTAAGATAAGGGAAATCCTTAATTCCAGTTAAGATCACATGAAACACTGTATGAATCCTATATTCTTTACTTAAAGGAGACTCTAGTGGTAAATGTGTGTTATACAAGGCAGAATACCATTAAAATAGAGAAAGAAACACGTTCGGCAGCTTTGCAAAGCCATACACTTCACTGAAATGTAGTACTACACTCTATAACACAGTTGAGAGACAATGTTCAATAGCTGCCTCAGTACTTAACAGTGTGTAGGAAGTTGTTTGATAAAGTGGGCAAAGCTTATACTTGGACCAGAAGGCAGAATATAGGAAACTACATGAAAACATGAATAATTCAGTGAAAATGACTGTAAACTGATGAGAACTTGTTTAGAACAGCTGAAAGAGAATCTCCAAGTCAGTTCTTAGTGTAGAAAATGTAGCTAAGATAATGGAAATCCTTAATTCCAGTTAAGATCACATGAAACACTTTATGAATCCTATATTCTTTACTTAAAGGAGACTAGAGTGGTAAATGTGTGTTATACAAGGCAGAATACCATTGAAATAGAGAAAGAAACACGTTCGGCAGCTTTGGAAAGCCTTACACTTCACTGAAATGTAGTACTACACTCTATAACAAAGTTGAGAGACAATGTTCAATAGCTGCCTCATTACTTAACAGTGTGTAGGAAGTTGTTTGATAAAGTGGGCAAAGCTTATACTAGGGCCAGAAGGCAGAATATAGGAAACTAGGAAAGCCTTACACTTCACTGAAATGTAGTACTACACTCTATAACACATTTTAGAGACAATGTTCCCGAGCTACCTCAGTTCATAACAGTGTGTAGGAAGTTGTTTGATAAAGTGGGCAAAGCTTATACTTGGGCCAGAAGGCAGAATATAGGAAACTACATGAAAACATGAATAATTCAGTGAAAATGACTGTAAACAGATGAGAACTTCTTTAGAACAGCTGAAAGAGAATCTCCAAGTCAGTTCTTAGTGTAGAAAGGGTAGCTAAGATCCGGGAAATCCTTAATTCCAGTAAAGATCACATGAAACACTGTATGAATCCTATATTCTTTACTTAAAGGAGACTAGAGTGGTAAATGTGTGTTATACAAGGCAGAATACTATTGAAATAGAGAAAGAAACACGTTTGGCAGCTTTGGAATGCCTTACACTTCACTGAAATGTAGTACTACACTCTATAACACAGTTATGAGACAATGTTCCCTAGCTCCCTCAGTTCATAACAGTGTGTAGGAAGTTGTTTGATAAAGTGGTGAAAGCTTATACTTGGACCAGAAGGCAGAATATAGGAAACTACATGAAAACATGAATAATTCAGTGAAAATGACTGTAAACAGATGAGAACTTGTTTAGAACAGCTGAAAGAGAATCTCCAAGTCAGTTCTTAGTGTAGAAAAGGTAGCTAAGATAAGGGAAACCCTTAATTCCAGTTAAGATCACATGAAACACTGTGTGCATCCTATATTCTTTACGTAAAGGAGACTAGAGTGGTAAATGTGTGTTATACAAGGCAGAATACCATTGAAATAGAGAAAGAAACACGTTCGGCAGCTTTGGAAAGCCTTACACTTCACTGAAATGTAGTACTACACTCTATAACACAGTTGAGAGACAATGTTCAATAGCTGCCTCAGTACTTAACAGTGTATAGGAAGTTGTTTGATAAAGTGGGCAAAGCTTATACTTGGACCAGAAGGCAGAATATAGGAAACTACATGAAAACATGATTAATTCAGTGAAAATGACTGTAAACAGATGAGAACTTGTTTAGAACAGCTGAAAGAGAATCTCCAAGTCAGTTCTTAGTGTAGAAAAGGTAGGTAAGATAAGGGAAATCCTTAATTCCAGTTAAGATCACATGAAACACTGTATGAATCCTATATTCTTTACTTAAAGGAGACTCGAGTGGTAAATGTGTGTTATACAAGGCAGAATACCATTAAAATAGAGAAAGAAACACGTTCGGCAGCTTTGCAAAGCCTTACACTTCACTGAAATGTAGTACTACACTCTATAACACAGTTGAGAGACAATGTTCAATAGCTTCCTCAGTACTTAACAGTGTGTAGGAAGTTGTTTGATAAAGTGGGCAAATCTTATACTTGGACCAGAAGGCAGAATATAGGAAACTACATGAAAACATGAATAATTCAGTGAAAATGACTGTAAACAGATGAGAACTTGTTTAGAACAGCTGAAAGAGAATCTCCAAGTCAGTTCTTAGTGTAGAAAATGTAGCTAAGATAATGGAAATCCTTAATTCCAGTTAAGATCACATGAAACACTTAATGAATCCTATATTCTTTACTTAAAGGAGACTAGAGTGGTAAATGTGTGTTATACAAGGCAGAATACCATTGAAATAGAGAAAGAAACACGTTCGGCAGCTTTGGAAAGCCTTACACTTCACTGAAATGTAGTACTACACTCTATAACAAAGTTGAGAGACAATGTTCAATAGCTGCCTCATTACTTAACAGTGTGTAGGAAGTTGTTTGATAAAGTGGGCAAAGCTTATACTAGGGCCAGAAGGCAGAATATAGGAAACTAGGAAAGCCTTACACTTCACTGAAATGTAGTACTACACTCTATAACACATTTTAGAGACAATGTTCCCGAGCTACCTCAGTTCATAACAGTGTGTAGGAAGTTGTTTGATAAAGTGGGCAAAGCTTATACTTGGGCCAGAAGGCAGAATATAGGAAACTACATGAAAACATGAATAATTCAGTGAAAATGACTGTAAACAGATGAGAACTTCTTTAGAACAGCTGAAAGAGAATCTCCAAGTCAGTTCTTAGTGTAGAAAGGGTAGCTAAGATCCGGGAAATCCTTAATTCCAGTAAAGATCAAATGAAACACTGTATGAATCCTATATTCTTTACTTAAAGGAGACTAGAGTGGTAAATGTGTGTTATACAAGGCAGAATACTATTGAAATAGAGAAAGAAACACGTTTGGCAGCTTTGGAATGCCTTACACTTCACTGAAATGTAGTACTACACTCTATAACATAGTTATGAGACAATGTTCCCTAGCTCCCTCAGTTCATAACAGTGTGTAGGAAGTTGTTTGATAAAGTGGGGAAAGCTTATACTTGGACCATAAGGCAGAATATAGGAAACTACATGAAAACATGAATAATTCAGTGAAAATGACTGTAAATAGATGAGAACTTGTTTAGAACAGCTGAAAGAGAATCTCCAAGTCAGTTCTTAGTGTAGAAAAGGTAGCTAAGATAAGGGAAACCCTTAATTCCAGTTAAGATCACATGAAACACTGTGTGCATCCTATATTCTTTACGTAAAGGAGACTAGAGTGGTAAATGTGTGTTATACAAGGCAGAATACCATTGAAATAGAGAAAGAAACACGTTCGGCAGCTTTGGAAAGCCTTACACTTCACTGAAATGTAGTACTACACTCTATAACACAGTTGAGAGACAATGTTCAATAGCTGCCTCAGTACTTAACAGTGTATAGGAAGTTGTTTGATAAAGTGGGCAAAGCTTATACTTGGACCAGAAGGCAGAATATAGGAAACTACATGAAAACATGATTAATTCAGTGAAAATGACTGTAAACAGATGAGAACTTGTTTAGAACAGCTGAAAGAGAATCTCCAAGTCAGTTCTTAGTGTAGAAAAGGTAGGTAAGATAAGGGAAATCCTTAATTCCAGTTAAGATCACATGAAACACTGTATGAATCCTATATTCTTTACTTAAAGGAGACTCGAGTGGTAAATGTGTGTTATACAAGGCAGAATACCATTAAAATAGAGAAAGAAACACGTTCGGCAGCTTTGCAAAGCTTTACACTTCACTGAAATGTAGTACTACACTCTATAACACAGTTGAGAGACAATGTTCAATAGCTGCCTCATTACTTAACAGTGTGTAGGAAGTTGTTTGATAAAGTGGGCAAAGCTTATACTAGGGCCAGAAGGCAGAATATAGGAAACTAGGAAAGCCTTACACTTCACTGAAATGTAGTACTACACTCTATAACACATTTTAGAGACAATGTTCCCGAGCTACCTCAGTTCATAACAGTGTGTAGGAAGTTGTTTGATAAAGTGGGCAAAGCTTATACTTGGGCCAGAAGGCAGAATATAGGAAACTACATGAAAACATGAATAATTCAGTGAAAATGACTGTAAACAGATGAGAACTTCTTTAGAACAGCTGAAAGAGAATCTCCAAGTCAGTTCTTAGTGTAGAAAGGGTAGCTAAGATCCGGGAAATCCTTAATTCCAGTAAAGATCACATGAAACACTGTATGAATCCTATATTCTTTACTTAAAGGAGACTAGAGTGGTAAATGTGTGTTATACAAGGCAGAATACTATTGAAATAGAGAAAGAAACACGTTTGGCAGCTTTGGAATGCCTTACACTTCACTGAAATGTAGTACTACACTCTATAACACAGTTATGAGACAATGTTCCCTAGCTCCCTCAGTTCATAACAGTGTGTAGGAAGTTGTTTGATAAAGTTGGCAAAGCTTATACTTGGACCAGAGTGCAGAATATAGGAAACTACATGAAAACATGATTAATTCAGTGAAAATGACTGTAAACACATGAGAACATGTTTAGAACAGCTGAAAGAGATTCTCCAGGTCAGTTCTTAGTGTAGAAAAGGTAGCTAAGATCCGGGAAATACTTAATTCGAGTTAAGATTACATGAAACACTGTGTGAATCCTATATTCTTTACTTAAAGGCGACTAGAGTGGTAAATGTGTGTTATACAAGTCAGTATACCATTAAAATAGAGAAAGAAACACGTTCGGCAGCTTTGGAAAGCCTTACACTTCACTGAAATGTAGTACTACACTCTATAACACAGTTGAGAGACAATGTTCAATAGCTGCCTCAGTACTTAACAGTGTATAGGAAGTTGTTTGATAAAGTGGGCAAAGCTTATACTTGGACCAGAAGGCAGAATATAGGAAACTACATGAAAACATGATTAATTCAGTGAAAATGACTGTAAACAGATGAGAACTTGTTTAGAACAGCTGAAAGAGAATCTCCAAGTCAGTTCTTAGTGTAGAAAAGGTAGGTAAGATAAGGGAAATCCTTAATTCCAGTTAAGATCACATGAAACACTGTATGAATCCTATATTCTTTACTTAAAGGAGACTCGAGTGGTAAATGTGTGTTATACAAGGCAGAATACCATTAAAATAGAGAAAGAAACACGTTCGGCAGCTTTGCAAAGCCTTACACTTCACTGAAATGTAGTACTACACTCTATAACACAGTTGAGAGACAATGTTCAATAGCTGCCTCAGTACTTAACAGTGTGTAGGAAGTTGTTTGATAAAGTGGGCAAAGCTTATACTTGGACCAGAAGGCAGAATATAGGAAACTACATGAAAATATGAATAATTCAGTGAAAATGACTGTAAACAGATGAGAACTTGTTTAGAACAGCTGAAAGAGAATCTCCAAGTCAGTTCTTAGTGTAGAAAATGTAGCTAAGATAATGGAAATCCTTAATTCCAGTTAAGATCACATGAAACACTGTATGAATCCTATATTCTTTAGTTAAAGGAGACTAGAGTGGTAAATGTGTGTTATACAAGGCAGAATACCATTGAAATAGAGAAAGAAACACGTTCGGCAGCTTTGGAAAGCCTTACACTTCACTGAAATGTAGTACTACACTCTATAACAAAGTTGAGAGACAATGTTCAATAGCTGCCTCATTACTTAACAGTGTGTAGGAAGTTGTTTGATAAAGTGGGCAAAGCTTATACTAGGGCCAGAAGGCAGAATATAGGAAACTAGGAAAGCCTTACACTTCACTGAAATGTAGTACTACACTCTATAACACATTTTAGAGACAATGTTCCCGAGCTACCTCAGTTCATAACAGTGTGTAGGAAGTTGTTTGATAAAGTGGGCAAAGCTTATACTTGGGCCAGAAGGCAGAATATAGGAAACTACATGAAAACATGAATAATTCAGTGAAAATGACTGTAAACAGATGAGAACTTCTTTAGAACAGCTGAAAGAGAATCTCCAAGTCAGTTCTTAGTGTAGAAAGGGTAGCTAAGATCCGGGAAATCCTTAATTCCAGTAAAGATCACATGAAACACTGTATGAATCCTATATTCTTTACTTAAAGGAGACTAGAGTGGTAAATGTGTGTTATACAAGGCAGAATACTATTGAAATAGAGAAAGAAACACGTTTGGCAGCTTTGGAATGCCTTACACTTCACTGAAATGTAGTACTACACTCTATAACACAGTTATGAGACAATGTTCCCTAGCTCCCTCAGTTCATAACAGTGTGTAGGAAGTTGTTTGATAAAGTGGGGAAAGCTTATACTTGGACCAGAAGGCAGAATATAGGAAACTACATGAAAACATGAATAATTCAGTGAAAATGACTGTAAACAGATGAGAACTTGTTTAGAACAGCTGAAAGAGAATCTCCAAGTCAGTTCTTAGTGTAGAAAAGGTAGCTAAGATAAGGGAAACCCTTAATTCCAGTTAAGATCACATGAAACACTGTGTGCATCCTATATTCTTTACGTAAAGGAGACTAGAGTGGTAAATGTGTGTTATACAAGGCAGAATACCATTGAAATAGAGAAAGAAACACGTTTGGCAGCTTTGGAAAGCGTTACACTTCACTGAAATGTAGTACTACACTCTATAACACAGTTGAGAGACAATGTTCAATAGCTGCCTCAGTACTTAACAGTGTATAGGAAGTTGTTTGATAAAGTGGGCAAAGCTTATACTTGGACCAGAAGGCAGAATATAGGAAACTACATGAAAACATGATTAATTCAGTGAAAATGACTGTAAACAGATGAGAACTTGTTTAGAACAGCTGAAAGAGAATCTCCAAGTCAGTTCTTAGTGTAGAAAAGGTAGGTAAGATAAGGGAAATCCTTAATTCCAGTTAAGATCACATGAAACACTGTATGAATCCTATATTCTTTACTTAAAGGAGACTCGAGTGGTAAATGTGTGTTATACAAGGCAGAATACCATTAAAATAGAGAAAGAAACACGTTCGGCAGCTTTGCAAAGCCTTACACTTCACTGAAATGTAGTACTACACTCTATAACACAGTTGAGAGACAATGTTCAATAGCTGCCTCAGTACTTAACAGTGTGTAGGAAGTTGTTTGATAAAGTGGGCAAAGCTTATACTTGGACCAGAAGGCAGAATATAGGAAACTACATGAAAACATGAATAATTCAGTGAAAATGACTGTAAACAGATGAGAACTTGTTTAGAACAGCTGAAAGAGAATCTCCAAGTCAGTTCTTAGTGTAGAAAATGTAGCTAAGATAATGGAAATCCTTTATTCCAGTTAAGATCACATGAAACACTTTATGAATCCTATATTCTTTACTTAAAGGAGACTAGAGTGGTAAATGTGTGTTATACAAGGCAGAATACCATTGAAATAGAGAAAGAAACACGTTCGGCAGCTTTGGAAAGCCTTACACTTCACTGAAATGTAGTACTACACTCTATAACAAAGTTGAGAGACAATGTTCAATAGCTGCCTCATTACTTAACAGTGTGTAGGAAGTTGTTTGAAAAAGTGGGCAAAGCTTATACTAGGGCCAGAAGGCAGAATATAGGAAACTAGGAAAGCCTTACACTTCACTGAAATGTAGTACTACACTCTATAACACATTTTAGAGACAATGTTCCCGAGCTGCCTCAGTTCATAACAGTGTGTAGGAAGTTGTTTGATAAAGTGGGCAAAGCTTATACTTGGGCCAGAAGGCAGAATATAGGAAACTACATGAAAACATGAATAATTCAGTGAAAATGACTGTAAACAGATGAGAACTTCTTTAGAACAGCTGAAAGAGATCCTCCAAGTCAGTTCTTAGTGTAGAAAGGGTAGCTAAGATCCGGGAAATCCTTAATTCCAGTAAAGATCACATGAAACACTGTATGAATCCTATATTCTTTACTTAAAGGAGACTAGAGTGGTAAATGTGTGTTATACAAGGCAGAATACTATTGAAATAGAGAAAGAAACACGTTTGGCAGCTTTGGAATGCCTTACACTTCACTGAAATGTAGTACTACACTCTATAACACAGTTATGAGACAATGTTCCCTAGCTCCCTCAGTTCATAACAGTGTGTAGGAAGTTGTTTGATAAAGTGGGGAAAGCTTATACTTGGACCAGAAGGCAGAATATAGGAAACTACATGAAAACATGAATAATTCAGTGAAAATGACTGTAAACAGATGAGAACTTGTTTAGAACAGCTGAAAGAGAATCTCCAAGTCAGTTCTTAGTGTAGAAAAGGTAGCTAAGATAAGGGAAACCCTTAATTCCAGTTAAGATCACATGAAACACTGTGTGCATCCTATATTCTTTACGTAAAGGAGACTAGAGTGGTAAATGTGTGTTGTACAACGCAGAATACCATTGAAATAGAGAAAGAAACACGTTCGGCAGCTTTGGAAAGCCTTACACTTCACTGAAATGTAGTACTACACTCTATAACACAGTAGAGAGACAATGTTCCCGAGCTGCCTCAGTTCATAACAGTGTGTAGGAAGTTGTTTGATAAAGTGGGCAAAGCTTATACTTGAAGCAGAAGGCAGAATATAGGAAACTACATGAAAACATGAATAATTCAGTGAAAATGACTGTAAACAGATGAGAACTTGTTTTAGAACAGCTGAAAGAGATCCTCCAAGTCAGTTCTTAGTGTAGAAAAGGTAGCTAAATCCGGAAAATCCTTAATTCCAGTTAAGATCACATGAAACACTGTATGAATCCTATATTCTTTACTTAAAGGAGACTACAGTGGTAAATGTGTGTTATACAAGGCAGAATACCATTAAAATAGAGAAAGAAACACGTTCGGCAGCTTTGCAAAGCCTTACACTTCACTGAAATGTAGTACTACACTCTATAACAAAGTTGAGAGACAATGTTCAATAGCTGCCTCATTACTTAACAGTGTGTAGGAAGTTGTTTGATAAAGTGGGCAAAGCTTATACTAGGGCCAGAAGGCAGAATATAGGAAACTAGGAAAGCCTTACACTTCACTGAAATGTAGTACTACACTCTATAACACATTTTAGAGACAATGTTCCCGAGCTGCCTCAGTTCATAACAGTGTGTAGGAAGTTGTTTGATAAAGTGGGCAAAGCTTATACTTGGGCCAGAAAGCAGAATATAGGAAACTACATGAAAACATGAATAATTCAGTGAAAATGACTGTAAACAGATGAAAACTTCTTTAGAACAGCTGAAAGAGAATCTCCAAGTCAGTTCTTAGTGTAGAAAGGGTAGCTAAGATCCGGGAAATCCTTAATTCCAGTAAAGATCACATGAAACACTGTATGAATCCTATATTCTTTACTTAAAGGAGACTAGAGTGGTAAATGTGTGTTATACAAGGCAGAATACTATTGAAATAGAGAAAGAAACACGTTTGGCAGCTTTGGAATGCCTTACACTTCACTGAAATGTAGTACTACACTCTATAACACAGTTATGAGACAATGTTCCCTAGCTCCCTCAGTTCATAACAGTGTGTAGGAAGTTGTTTGATAAAGTGGGGAAAGCTTATACTTGGACCAGAAGGCAGAATATAGGAAACTACATGAAAACATGAATAATTCAGTGAAAATGACTGTAAACAGATGAGAACATGTTTAGAACAGCTGAAAGAGATTCTCCAGGTCAGTTCTTAGTGTAGAAAAGGTAGCTAAGATCCGGGAAATACTTAATTCGAGTTAAGATTACATGAAACACTGTGTGAATCCTATATTCTTTACTTAAAGGCGACTAGAGTGGTAAATGTGTGTTATACAAGGCAGAATACCATTAAAATAGAGAAAGAAACACGTTCGGCAGCTTTGCAAAGCCTTACACTTCACTGAAATGTAGTACTACACTCTATAACACAGTTGAGAGACAATGTTCAATAGCTGCCTCAGTACTTAACAGTGTGTAGGAAGTTGTTTGATAAAGTGGGCAAAGCTTATACTTGGACCAGAAGGCAGAATATAGGAAACTACATGAAAACATGAATAATTCAGTGAAAATGACTGTAAACAGATGAGAACTTGTTTAGAACAGCTGAAAGAGAATCTTCAAGTCAGTTCTTAGTGTAGAAAATGTAGCTAAGATAATGGAAATCCTTAATTCCAGTTAAGATCACATGAAACACTTTATGAATCCTATATTATTTACTTAAAGGAGACTAGAATGGTAAATGTGTGTTATACAAGGCAGAATACCATTGAAATAGAGAAAGAAACACGTTCGGCAGCTTTGGAAAGCCTTACACTTCACTGAAATGTAGTACTGCACTCTATAACAAAGTTCAGAGACAATGTTCAATAGCTGCCTCATTACTTAACAGTGTGTAGGAAGTTGTTTGAAAAAGTGGGCAAAGCTTATACTAGGGCCAGAAGGCAGAATATAGGAAACTAGGAAAGCCTTACACTTCACTGAAATGAAGTACTACACTCTATAACACATTTTAGAGACAATGTTCCCGAGCTGCCTCAGTTCATAACAGTGTGTAGGAAGTTGTTTGATAAAGTGGGCAAAGCTTATACTTGGGCCAGAAGGCAGAATATAGGAAACTACATGAAAACATGAATAATTCAGTGAAAATGACTGTAAACAGATGAGAACTTCTTTAGAACAGCTGAAAGAGAATCTCCAAGTCAGTTCTTAGTGTAGAAAGGGTAGCTAAGATCCGGGAAATCCTTAATTCCAGTTAAGATCACATGAAACACTGTGTGCATCCTATATTCTTTACGTAAAGGAGACTAGAGTGGTAAATGTGTGTTATACAACGCAGAATACCATTGAAATAGAGAAAGAAACACGTTCGGCAGCTTTGGAAAGCCTTACACTTCACTGAAATGTAGTACTACACTCTATAACACAGTAGAGAGACAATGTTCCCGAGCTGCCTCAGTTCATAACAGTGCGTAGGAAGTTGTTTGATAAAGTGGGCAAAGCTTATACTTGGGCCAGAAGGCAGAATATAGGAAACTACATGAAAACATGAATAATTCAGTGAAAATGACTGTAAACAGATGAGAACTTGTTTAGAACAGCTGAAAGAGAATCTCCAAGTCAGTTCTTAGTGTAGAAAATGTAGCTAAGATAATGGAAATCCTTAATTCCAGTTAAGATCACATGAAACACTTTATGAATCCTATATTCTTTACTTAAAGGAGACTAGAGTGGTAAATGTGTGTTATACAAGGCAGAATACCATTGAAATAGAGAAAGAAACACGTTCGGCAGCTTTGGAAAGCCTTACACTTCACTGAAATGTAGTACTACACTCTATAACACAGTAGAGAGACAATGTTCCCGAGCTGCCTCAGTTCATAACAGTGCGTAGGAAGTTGTTTGATAAAGTTGGCAAAGCTTATACTTGGACCAGAATGCAGAATATAGGAAACTACATGAAAACATGATTAATTCAGTGAAAATGACTGTAAACAGATGAGAACATGTTTAGAACAGCTGAAAGAGATTCTCCAGGTCAGTTCTTAGTGTAGAAAAGGTAGCTAAGATCCGGGAAATACTTAATTCGAGTTAAGATTACATGAAACACTGTGTGAATCCTATATTCTTTACGTAAAGGCGACTAGAGTGGTAAATGTGTGTTATACAAGGCAGTATACCATTAAAATAGAGAAAGAAACACGTTCGGCAGCTTTGGAAAGCCTTACACTTCAATGAAATGTAGTACTACACTCTATAACACAGTTGAGAGACAATGTTCAATAGCTGCCTCAGTACTTAACAGTGTATAGGAAGTTGTTTGATAAAGTGGGCAAAGCTTATACTTGGACCAGAAGGCAGAATATAGGAAACTACATGAAAACATGATTAATTCAGTGAAAATGACTGTAAACAGATGAGAACTTGTTTAGAACAGCTGAAAGAGAATCTCCAAGTCAGTTCTTAGTGTAGAAAAGGTAGGTAAGATAAGGGAAATCCTTAATTCCAGTTAAGATCACATGAAACACTGTATGAATCCTATATTCTTTACTTAAAGGAGACTCGAGTGGTAAATGTGTGTTATACAAGGCAGAATACCATTAAAATAGAGAAAGAAACACGTTCGGCAGCTTTGCAAAGCCTTACACTTCACTGAAATGTAGTACTACACTCTATAACACAGTTGAGAGACAATGTTCAATAGCTGCCTCAGTACTTAACAGTGTGTAGGAAGTTGTTTGATAAAGTGGGCAAAGCTTATACTTGGACCAGAAGGCAGAATATAGGAAACTACATGAAAACATGAATAATTCAGTGAAAATGACTGTAAACAGATGAGAACTTGTTTAGAACAGCTGAAAGAGAATCTCCAAGTCAGTTCTTAGTGTAGAAAATGTAGCTAAGATAATGGAAATCCTTTATTCCAGTTAAGATCACATGAAACACTTTATGAATCCTATATTCTTTACTTAAAGGAGACTAGAGTGGTAAATGTGTGTTATACAAGGCAGAATACCATTGAAATAGAGAAAGAAACACGTTCGGCAGCTTTGGAAAGCCTTACACTTCACTGAAATGTAGTACTACACTCTATAACAAAGTTGAGAGACAATGTTCAATAGCTGCCTCATTACTTAACAGTGTGTAGGAAGTTGTTTGAAAAAGTGGGCAAAGCTTATACTAGGGCCAGAAGGCAGAATATAGGAAACTAGGAAAGCCTTACACTTCACTGAAATGTAGTACTACACTCTATAACACATTTTAGAGACAATGTTCCCGAGCTGCCTCAGTTCATAACAGTGTGTAGGAAGTTGTTTGATAAAGTGGGCAAAGCTTATACTTGGGCCAGAAGGCAGAATATAGGAAACTACATGAAAACATGAATAATTCAGTGAAAATGACTGTAAACAGATGAGAACTTCTTTAGAACAGCTGAAAGAGAATCTCCAAGTCAGTTCTTAGTGTAGAAAGGGTAGCTAAGATCCGGGAAATCCTTAATTCCAGTAAAGATCACATGAAACACTGTATGAATCCTATATTCTTTACTTAAAGGAGACTAGAGTGGTAAATGTGTGTTATACAAGGCAGAATACTATTGAAATAGAGAAAGAAACACGTTTGGCAGCTTTGGAATGCCTTACACTTCACTGAAATGTAGTACTACACTCTATAACACAGTTATGAGACAATGTTCCCTAGCTCCCTCAGTTCATAACAGTGTGTAGGAAGTTGTTTGATAAAGTGGGGAAAGCTTATACTTGGACCAGAAGGCAGAATATAGGAAACTACATGAAAACATGAATAATTCAGTGAAAATGACTGTAAACAGATGAGAACTTGTTTAGAACAGCTGAAAGAGAATCTCCAAGTCAGTTCTTAGTGTAGAAAAGGTAGCTAAGATAAGGGAAACCCTTAATTCCAGTTAAGATCACATGAAACACTGTGTGCATCCTATATTCTTTACGTAAAGGAGACTAGAGTGGTAAATGTGTGTTGTACAACGCAGAATACCATTGAAATAGAGAAAGAAACACGTTCGGCAGCTTTGGAAAGCCTTACACTTCACTGAAATGTAGTACTACACTCTATAACACAGTAGAGAGACAATGTTCCCGAGCTGCCTCAGTTCATAACAGTGTGTAGGAAGTTGTTTGATAAAGTGGGCAAAGCTTATACTTGAAGCAGAAGGCAGAATATAGGAAACTACATGAAAACATGAATAATTCAGTGAAAATGACTGTAAACAGATGAGAACTTGTTTTAGAACAGCTGAAAGAGATCCTCCAAGTCAGTTCTTAGTGTAGAAAAGGTAGCTAAATCCGGAAAATCCTTAATTCCAGTTAAGATCACATGAAACACTGTATGAATCCTATATTCTTTACTTAAAGGAGACTACAGTGGTAAATGTGTGTTATACAAGGCAGAATACCATTAAAATAGAGAAAGAAACACGTTCGGCAGCTTTGCAAAGCCTTACACTTCACTGAAATGTAGTACTACACTCTATAACAAAGTTGAGAGACAATGTTCAATAGCTGCCTCATTACTTAACAGTGTGTAGGAAGTTGTTTGATAAAGTGGGCAAAGCTTATACTAGGGCCAGAAGGCAGAATATAGGAAACTAGGAAAGCCTTACACTTCACTGAAATGTAGTACTACACTCTATAACACATTTTAGAGACAATGTTCCCGAGCTGCCTCAGTTCATAACAGTGTGTAGGAAGTTGTTTGATAAAGTGGGCAAAGCTTATACTTGGGCCAGAAAGCAGAATATAGGAAACTACATGAAAACATGAATAATTCAGTGAAAATGACTGTAAACAGATGAAAACTTCTTTAGAACAGCTGAAAGAGAATCTCCAAGTCAGTTCTTAGTGTAGAAAGGGTAGCTAAGATCCGGGAAATCCTTAATTCCAGTAAAGATCACATGAAACACTGTATGAATCCTATATTCTTTACTTAAAGGAGACTAGAGTGGTAAATGTGTGTTATACAAGGCAGAATACTATTGAAATAGAGAAAGAAACACGTTTGGCAGCTTTGGAATGCCTTACACTTCACTGAAATGTAGTACTACACTCTATAACACAGTTATGAGACAATGTTCCCTAGCTCCCTCAGTTCATAACAGTGTGTAGGAAGTTGTTTGATAAAGTGGGCAAAGCTTATACTTGGGCCAGAAGGCAGAATATAGGAAACTACATGAAAACATGAATAATTCAGTGTAAATGACTGTAAACAGATGAGAACTTCTTTAGAACAGCTGAAAGAGAATCTCCAAGTCAGTTCTTAGTGTAGAAAGGGTAGCTAAGATCCGGGAAATCCTTAATTCCAGTTAAGATCACATGAAACACTGTGTGCATCCTATATTCTTTACGTAAAGGAGACTAGAGTGGTAAATGTGTGTTATACAACGCAGAATACCATTGAAATAGAGAAAGAAACACGTTCGGCAGCTTTGGAAAGCCTTACACTTCACTGAAATGTAGTACTACACTCTATAACACAGTAGAGAGACAATGTTCCCGAGCTGCCTCAGTTCATAACAGTGCGTAGGAAGTTGTTTGATAAAGTGGGCAAAGCTTATACTTGGGCCAGAAGGCAGAATATAGGAAACTACATGAAAACATGAATAATTCAGTGAAAATGACTGTAAACAGATGAGAACTTGTTTAGAACAGCTGAAAGAGAATCTCCAAGTCAGTTCTTAGTGTAGAAAATGTAGCTAAGATAATGGAAATCCTTAATTCCAGTTAAGATCACATGAAACACTTTATGAATCCTATATTCTTTACTTAAAGGAGACTAGAGTGGTAAATGTGTGTTATACAAGGCAGAATACCATTGAAATAGAGAAAGAAACACGTTCGGCAGCTTTGGAAAGCCTTACACTTCACTGAAATGTAGTACTACACTCTATAACACAGTAGAGAGACAATGTTCCCGAGCTGCCTCAGTTCATAACAGTGCGTAGGAAGTTGTTTGATAAAGTTGGCAAAGCTTATACTTGGACCAGAATGCAGAATATAGGAAACTACATGAAAACATGATTAATTCAGTGAAAATGACTGTAAACAGATGAGAACATGTTTAGAACAGCTGAAAGAGATTCTCCAGGTCAGTTCTTAGTGTAGAAAAGGTAGCTAAGATCCGGGAAATACTTAATTCGAGTTAAGATTACATGAAACACTGTGTGAATCCTATATTCTTTACGTAAAGGCGACTAGAGTGGTAAATGTGTGTTATACAAGGCAGTATACCATTAAAATAGAGAAAGAAACACGTTCGGCAGCTTTGGAAAGCCTTACACTTCAATGAAATGTAGTACTACACTCTATAACACAGTTGAGAGACAATGTTCAATAGCTGCCTCAGTACTTAACAGTGTATAGGAAGTTGTTTGATAAAGTGGGCAAAGCTTATACTTGGACCAGAAGGCAGAATATAGGAAACTACATGAAAACATGATTAATTCAGTGAAAATGACTGTAAACAGATGAGAACTTGTTTAGAACAGCTGAAAGAGAATCTCCAAGTCAGTTCTTAGTGTAGAAAAGGTAGGTAAGATAAGGGAAATCCTTAATTCCAGTTAAGATCACATGAAACACTGTATGAATCCTATATTCTTTACTTAAAGGAGACTCGAGTGGTAAATGTGTGTTATACAAGGCAGAATACCATTAAAATAGAGAAAGAAACACGTTCGGCAGCTTTGCAAAGCCTTACACTTCACTGAAATGTAGTACTACACTCTATAACACAGTTGAGAGACAATGTTCAATAGCTGCCTCAGTACTTAACAGTGTGTAGGAAGTTGTTTGATAAAGTGGGCAAAGCTTATACTTGGACCAGAAGGCAGAATATAGGAAACTACATGAAAACATGAATAATTCAGTGAAAATGACTGTAAACAGATGAGAACTTGTTTAGAACAGCTGAAAGAGAATCTCCAAGTCAGTTCTTAGTGTAGAAAATGTAGCTAAGATAATGGAAATCCTTTATTCCAGTTAAGATCACATGAAACACTTTATGAATCCTATATTCTTTACTTAAAGGAGACTAGAGTGGTAAATGTGTGTTATACAAGGCAGAATACCATTGAAATAGAGAAAGAAACACGTTCGGCAGCTTTGGAAAGCCTTACACTTCACTGAAATGTAGTACTACACTCTATAACAAAGTTGAGAGACAATGTTCAATAGCTGCCTCATTACTTAACAGTGTGTAGGAAGTTGTTTGAAAAAGTGGGCAAAGCTTATACTAGGGCCAGAAGGCAGAATATAGGAAACTAGGAAAGCCTTACACTTCACTGAAATGTAGTACTACACTCTATAACACATTTTAGAGACAATGTTCCCGAGCTGCCTCAGTTCATAACAGTGTGTAGGAAGTTGTTTGATAAAGTGGGCAAAGCTTATACTTGGGCCAGAAGGCAGAATATAGGAAACTACATGAAAACATGAATAATTCAGTGAAAATGATTGTAAACAGATGAGAACTTCTTTAGAACAGCTGAAAGAGAATCTCCAAGTCAGTTCTTAGTGTAGAAAGGGTAGCTAAGATCCGGGAAATCCTTAATTCCAGTAAAGATCACATGAAACACTGTATGAATCCTATATTCTTTACTTAAAGGAGACTAGAGTGGTAAATGTGTGTTATACAAGGCAGAATACTATTGAAATAGAGAAAGAAACACGTTTGGCAGCTTTGGAATGCCTTACACTTCACTGAAATGTAGTACTACACTCTATAACACAGTTATGAGACAATGTTCCCTAGCTCCCTCAGTTCATAACAGTGTGTAGGAAGTTGTTTGATAAAGTGGGGAAAGCTTATACTTGGACCAGAAGGCAGAATATAGGAAACTACATGAAAACATGAATAATTCAGTGAAAATGACTGTAAACAGATGAGAACTTGTTTAGAACAGCTGAAAGAGAATCTCCAAGTCAGTTCTTAGTGTAGAAAAGGTAGCTAAGATAAGGGAAACCCTTAATTCCAGTTAAGATCACATGAAACACTGTGTGCATCCTATATTCTTTACGTAAAGGAGACTAGAGTGGTAAATGTGTGTTGTACAACGCAGAATACCATTGAAATAGAGAAAGAAACACGTTCGGCAGCTTTGGAAAGCCTTACACTTCACTGAAATGTAGTACTACACTCTATAACACAGTAGAGAGACAATGTTCCCGAGCTGCCTCAGTTCATAACAGTGTGTAGGAAGTTGTTTGATAAAGTGGGCAAAGCTTATACTTGAAGCAGAAGGCAGAATATAGGAAACTACATGAAAACATGAATAATTCAGTGAAAATGACTGTAAACAGATGAGAACTTGTTTTAGAACAGCTGAAAGAGATCCTCCAAGTCAGTTCTTAGTGTAGAAAAGGTAGCTAAATCCGGAAAATCCTTAATTCCAGTTAAGATCACATGAAACACTGTATGAATCCTATATTCTTTACTTAAAGGAGACTACAGTGGTAAATGTGTGTTATACAAGGCAGAATACCATTAAAATAGAGAAAGAAACACGTTCGGCAGCTTTGCAAAGCCTTACACTTCACTGAAATGTAGTACTACACTCTATAACAAAGTTGAGAGACAATGTTCAATAGCTGCCTCATTACTTAACAGTGTGTAGGAAGTTGTTTGATAAAGTGGGCAAAGCTTATACTAGGGCCAGAAGGCAGAATATAGGAAACTAGGAAAGCCTTACACTTCACTGAAATGTAGTACTACACTCTATAACACATTTTAGAGACAATGTTCCCGAGCTGCCTCAGTTCATAACAGTGTGTAGGAAGTTGTTTGATAAAGTGGGCAAAGCTTATACTTGGGCCAGAAAGCAGAATATAGGAAACTACATGAAAACATGAATAATTCAGTGAAAATGACTGTAAACAGATGAAAACTTCTTTAGAACAGCTGAAAGAGAATCTCCAAGTCAGTTCTTAGTGTAGAAAGGGTAGCTAAGATCCGGGAAATCCTTAATTCCAGTAAAGATCACATGAAACACTGTATGAATCCTATATTCTTTACTTAAAGGAGACTAGAGTGGTAAATGTGTGTTATACAAGGCAGAATACTATTGAAATAGAGAAAGAAACACGTTTGGCAGCTTTGGAATGCCTTACACTTCACTGAAATGTAGTACTACACTCTATAACACAGTTATGAGACAATGTTCCCTAGCTCCCTCAGTTCATAACAGTGTGTAGGAAGTTGTTTGATAAAGTGGGGAAAGCTTATACTTGGACCAGAAGGCAGAATATAGGAAACTACATGAAAACATGAATAATTCAGTGAAAATGACTGTAAACAGATGAGAACATGTTTAGAACAGCTGAAAGAGATTCTCCAGGTCAGTTCTTAGTGTAGAAAAGGTAGCTAAGATCCGGGAAATACTTAATTCGAGTTAAGATTACATGAAACACTGTGTGAATCCTATATTCTTTACTTAAAGGCGACTAGAGTGGTAAATGTGTGTTATACAAGGCAGAATACCATTAAAATAGAGAAAGAAACACGTTCGGCAGCTTTGCAAAGCCTTACACTTCACTGAAATGTAGTACTACACTCTATAACACAGTTGAGAGACAATGTTCAATAGCTGCCTCAGTACTTAACAGTGTGTAGGAAGTTGTTTGATAAAGTGGGCAAAGCTTATACTTGGACCAGAAGGCAGAATATAGGAAACTACATGAAAACATGAATAATTCAGTGAAAATGACTGTAAACAGATGAGAACTTGTTTAGAACAGCTGAAAGAGAATCTTCAAGTCAGTTCTTAGTGTAGAAAGGGTAGCTAAGATAATGGAAATCCTTAATTCCAGTTAAGATCACATGAAACACTTTATGAATCCTATATTATTTACTTAAAGGAGACTAGAATGGTAAATGTGTGTTATACAAGGCAGAATACCATTGAAATAGAGAAAGAAACACGTTCGGCAGCTTTGGAAAGCCTTACACTTCACTGAAATGTAGTACTGCACTCTATAACAAAGTTCAGAGACAATGTTCAATAGCTGCCTCATTACTTAACAGTGTGTAGGAAGTTGTTTGAAAAAGTGGGCAAAGCTTATACTAGGGCCAGAAGGCAGAATATAGGAAACTAGGAAAGCCTTACACTTCACTGAAATGTAGTACTACACTCTATAACACATTTTAGAGACAATGTTCCCGAGCTGCCTCAGTTCATAACAGTGTGTAGGAAGTTGTTTGATAAAGTGGGCAAAGCTTATACTTGGGCCAGAAGGCAGAATATAGGAAACTACATGAAAACATGAATAATTCAGTGAAAATGACTGTAAACAGATGAGAACTTCTTTAGAACAGCTGAAAGAGAATCTCCAAGTCAGTTCTTAGTGTAGAAAGGGTAGCTAAGATCCGGGAAATCCTTAATTCCAGTTAAGATCACATGAAACACTGTGTGCATCCTATATTCTTTACGTAAAGGAGACTAGAGTGGTAAATGTGTGTTATACAACGCAGAATACCATTGAAATAGAGAAAGAAACACGTTCGGCAGCTTTGGAAAGCCTTACACTTCACTGAAATGTAGTACTACACTCTATAACACAGTAGAGAGACAATGTTCCCGAGCTGCCTCAGTTCATAACAGTGCGTAGGAAGTTGTTTGATAAAGTGGGCAAAGCTTATACTTGGGCCAGAAGGCAGAATATAGGAAACTACATGAAAACATGAATAATTCAGTGAAAATGACTGTAAACAGATGAGAACTTGTTTAGAACAGCTGAAAGAGAATCTCCAAGTCAGTTCTTAGTGTAGAAAATGTAGCTAAGATAATGGAAATCCTTAATTCCAGTTAAGATCACATGAAACACTTTATGAATCCTATATTCTTTACTTAAAGGAGACTAGAGTGGTAAATGTGTGTTATACAAGGCAGAATACCATTGAAATAGAGAAAGAAACACGTTCGGCAGCTTTGGAAAGCCTTACACTTCACTGAAATGTAGTACTACACTCTATAACACAGTAGAGAGACAATGTTCCCGAGCTGCCTCAGTTCATAACAGTGCGTAGGAAGTTGTTTGATAAAGTTGGCAAAGCTTATACTTGGACCAGAATGCAGAATATAGGAAACTACATGAAAACATGATTAATTCAGTGAAAATGACTGTAAACAGATGAGAACATGTTTAGAACAGCTGAAAGAGATTCTCCAGGTCAGTTCTTAGTGTAGAAAAGGTAGCTAAGATCCGGGAAATACTTAATTCGAGTTAAGATTACATGAAACACTGTGTGAATCCTATATTCTTTACGTAAAGGCGACTAGAGTGGTAAATGTGTGTTATACAAGGCAGTATACCATTAAAATAGAGAAAGAAACACGTTCGGCAGCTTTGGAAAGCCTTACACTTCACTGAAATGTAGTACTACACTCTATAACACAGTTGAGAGACAATGTTCAATAGCTGCCTCAGTACTTAACAGTGTATAGGAAGTTGTTTGATAAAGTGGGCAAAGCTTATACTTGGACCAGAAGGCAGAATATAGGAAACTACATGAAAACATGATTAATTCAGTGAAAATGACTGTAAACAGATGAGAACTTGTTTAGAACAGCTGAAAGAGAATCTCCAAGTCAGTTCTTAGTGTAGAAAAGGTAGGTAAGATAAGGGAAATCCTTAATTCCAGTTAAGATCACATGAAACACTGTATGAATCCTATATTCTTTACTTAAAGGAGACTCTAGTGGTAAATGTGTGTTATACAAGGCAGAATACCATTAAAATAGAGAAAGAAACACGTTCGGCAGCTTTGCAAAGCCATACACTTCACTGAAATGTAGTACTACACTCTATAACACAGTTGAGAGACAATGTTCAATAGCTGCCTCAGTACTTAACAGTGTGTAGGAAGTTGTTTGATAAAGTGGGCAAAGCTTATACTTGGACCAGAAGGCAGAATATAGGAAACTACATGAAAACATGAATAATTCAGTGAAAATGACTGTAAACAGATGAGAACTTGTTTAGAACAGCTGAAAGAGAATCTCCAAGTCAGTTCTTAGTGTAGAAAATGTAGCTAAGATAATGGAAATCCTTAATTCCAGTTAAGATCACATGAAACACTTTATGAATCCTATATTCTTTACTTAAAGGAGACTAGAGTGGTAAATGTGTGTTATACAAGGCAGAATACCATTGAAATAGAGAAAGAAACACGTTCGGCAGCTTTGGAAAGCCTTACACTTCACTGAAATGTAGTACTACACTTTATAACAAAGTTGAGAGACAATGTTCAATAGCTGCCTCATTACTTAACAGTGTGTAGGAAGTTGTTTGATAAAGTGGGCAAAGCTTATACTAGGGCCAGAAGGCAGAATATAGGAAACTAGGAAAGCCTTACACTTCACTGAAATGTAGTACTACACTCTATAACACATTTTAGAGACAATGTTCCCGAGCTACCTCAGTTCATAACAGTGTGTAGGAAGTTGTTTGATAAAGTGGGCAAAGCTTATACTTGGGCCAGAAGGCAGAATATAGGAAACTACATGAAAACATGAATAATTCAGTGAAAATGACTGTAAACAGATGAGAACTTCTTTAGAACAGCTGAAAGAGAATCTCCAAGTCAGTTCTTAGTGTAGAAAGGGTAGCTAAGATCCGGGAAATCCTTAATTCCAGTAAAGATCACATGAAACACTGTATGAATCCTATATTCTTTACTTAAAGGAGACTAGAGTGGTAAATGTGTGTTATACAAGGCAGAATACTATTGAAATAGAGAAAGAAACACGTTTGGCAGCTTTGGAATGCCTTACACTTCACTGAAATGTAGTACTACACTCTATAACACAGTTATGAGACAATGTTCCCTAGCTCCCTCAGTTCATAACAGTGTGTAGGAAGTTGTTTGATAAAGTGGTGAAAGCTTATACTTGGACCAGAAGGCAGAATATAGGAAACTACATGAAAACATGAATAATTCAGTGAAAATGACTGTAAACAGATGAGAACTTGTTTAGAACAGCTGAAAGAGAATCTCCAAGTCAGTTCTTAGTGTAGAAAAGGTAGCTAAGATAAGGGAAACCCTTAATTCCAGTTAAGATCACATGAAACACTGTGTGCATCCTATATTCTTTACGTAAAGGAGACTAGAGTGGTAAATGTGTGTTATACAAGGCAGAATACCATTGAAATAGAGAAAGAAACACGTTCGGCAGCTTTGGAAAGCCTTACACTTCACTGAAATGTAGTACTACACTCTATAACACAGTTGAGAGACAATGTTCAATAGCTGCCTCAGTACTTAACAGTGTATAGGAAGTTGTTTGATAAAGTGGGCAAAGCTTATACTTGGACCAGAAGGCAGAATATAGGAAACTACATGAAAACATGATTAATTCAGTGAAAATGACTGTAAACAGATGAGAACTTGTTTAGAACAGCTGAAAGAGAATCTCCAAGTCAGTTCTTAGTGTAGAAAATGTAGCTAAGATAATGGAAATCCTTAATTCCAGTTAAGATCACATGAAACACTTTATGAATCCTATATTCTTTACTTAAAGGAGACTAGAGTGGTAAATGTGTGTTATACAAGGCAGAATACCATTGAAATAGAGAAAGAAACACGTTCGGCAGCTTTGGAAAGCCTTACACTTCACTGAAATGTAGTACTACACTCTATAACACAGTAGAGAGACAATGTTCCCGAGCTGCCTCAGTTCATAACAGTGCGTAGGAAGTTGTTTGATAAAGTTGGCAAAGCTTATACTTGGACCAGAATGCAGAATATAGGAAACTACATGAAAACATGATTAATTCAGTGAAAATGACTGTAAACAGATGAGAACATGTTTAGAACAGCTGAAAGAGATTCTCCAGGTCAGTTCTTAGTGTAGAAAAGGTAGCTAAGATCCGGGAAATACTTAATTCGAGTTAAGATTACATGAAACACTGTGTGAATCCTATATTCTTTACGTAAAGGCGACTAGAGTGGTAAATGTGTGTTATACAAGGCAGTATACCATTAAAATAGAGAAAGAAACACGTTCGGCAGCTTTGGAAAGCCTTACACTTCACTGAAATGTAGTACTACACTCTATAACACAGTTGAGAGACAATGTTCAATAGCTGCCTCAGTACTTAACAGTGTATAGGAAGTTGTTTGATAAAGTGGGCAAAGCTTATACTTGGACCAGAAGGCAGAATATAGGAAACTACATGAAAACATGATTAATTCAGTGAAAATGACTGTAAACAGATGAGAACTTGTTTAGAACAGCTGAAAGAGAATCTCCAAGTCAGTTCTTAGTGTAGAAAAGGTAGGTAAGATAAGGGAAATCCTTAATTCCAGTTAAGATCACATGAAACACTGTATGAATCCTATATTCTTTACTTAAAGGAGACTCTAGTGGTAAATGTGTGTTATACAAGGCAGAATACCATTAAAATAGAGAAAGAAACACGTTCGGCAGCTTTGCAAAGCCATACACTTCACTGAAATGTAGTACTACACTCTATAACACAGTTGAGAGACAATGTTCAATAGCTGCCTCAGTACTTAACAGTGTGTAGGAAGTTGTTTGATAAAGTGGGCAAAGCTTATACTTGGACCAGAAGGCAGAATATAGGAAACTACATGAAAACATGAATAATTCAGTGAAAATGACTGTAAACAGATGAGAACTTGTTTAGAACAGCTGAAAGAGAATCTCCAAGTCAGTTCTTAGTGTAGAAAATGTAGCTAAGATAATGGAAATCCTTAATTCCAGTTAAGATCACATGAAACACTTTATGAATCCTATATTCTTTACTTAAAGGAGACTAGAGGGGTAAATGTGTGTTATACAAGGCAGAATACCATTGAAATAGAGAAAGAAACACGTTCGGCAGCTTTGGAAAGCCTTACACTTCACTGAAATGTAGTACTACACTTTATAACAAAGTTGAGAGACAATGTTCAATAGCTGCCTCATTACTTAACAGTGTGTAGGAAGTTGTTTGATAAAGTGGGCAAAGCTTATACTAGGGCCAGAAGGCAGAATATAGGAAACTAGGAAAGCCTTACACTTCACTGAAATGTAGTACTACACTCTATAACACATTTTAGAGACAATGTTCCTGAGCTACCTCAGTTCATAACAGTGTGTAGGAAGTTGTTTGATAAAGTGGGCAAAGCTTATACTTGGGCCAGAAGGCAGAATATAGGAAACTACATGAAAACATGAATAATTCAGTGAAAATGACTGTAAACAGATGAGAACTTCTTTAGAACAGCTGAAAGAGAATCTCCAAGTCAGTTCTTAGTGTAGAAAGGGTAGCTAAGATCCGGGAAATCCTTAATTCCAGTAAAGATCACATGAAACACTGTATGAATCCTATATTCTTTACTTAAAGGAGACTAGAGTGGTAAATGTGTGTTATACAAGGCAGAATACTATTGAAATAGAGAAAGAAACACGTTTGGCAGCTTTGGAATGCCTTACACTTCACTGAAATGTAGTACTACACTCTATAACACAGTTATGAGACAATGTTCCCTAGCTCCCTCAGTTCATAACAGTGTGTAGGAAGTTGTTTGATAAAGTGGTGAAAGCTTATACTTGGACCAGAAGGCAGAATATAGGAAACTACATGAAAACATGAATAATTCAGTGAAAATGACTGTAAACAGATGAGAACTTGTTTAGAACAGCTGAAAGAGAATCTCCAAGTCAGTTCTTAGTGTAGAAAAGGTAGCTAAGATAAGGGAAACCCTTAATTCCAGTTAAGATCACATGAAACACTGTGTGCATCCTATATTCTTTACGTAAAGGAGACTAGAGTGGTAAATGTGTGTTATACAAGGCAGAATACCATTGAAATAGAGAAAGAAACACGTTCGGCAGCTTTGGAAAGCCTTACACTTCACTGAAATGTAGTACTACACTCTATAACACAGTTGAGAGACAATGTTCAATAGCTGCCTCAGTACTTAACAGTGTATAGGAAGTTGTTTGATAAAGTGGGCAAAGCTTATACTTGGACCAGAAGGCAGAATATAGGAAACTACATGAAAACATGATTAATTCAGTGAAAATGACTGTAAACAGATGAGAACTTGTTTAGAACAGCTGAAAGAGAATCTCCAAGTCAGTTCTTAGTGTAGAAAAGGTAGGTAAGATAAGGGAAATCCTTAATTCCAGTTAAGATCACATGAAACACTGTATGAATCCTATATTCTTTACTTAAAGGAGACTCGAGTGGTAAATGTGTGTTATACAAGGCAGAATGCCATTAAAATAGAGAAAGAAACACGTTCGGCAGCTTTGCAAAGCCTTACACTTCACTGAAATGTAGTACTACACTCTATAACACAGTTGAGAGACAATGTTCAATAGCTTCCTCAGTACTTAACAGTGTGTAGGAAGTTGTTTAATAAAGTGGGCAAATCTTATACTTGGACCAGAAGGCAGAATATAGGAAACTACATGAAAACATGAATAATTCAGTGAAAATGACTGTAAACAGATGAGAACTTGTTTAGAACAGCTGAAAGAGAATCTCCAAGTCAGTTCTTAGTGTAGAAAATGTAGCTAAGATAATGGAAATCCTTAATTCCAGTTAAGATGACATGAAACACATAATGAATCCTATATTCTTTACTTAAAGGAGACTAGAGTGGTAAATGTGTGTTATACAAGGCAGAATACCATTGAAATAGAGAAAGAAACACGTTCGGCAGCTTTGGAAAGCCTTACACTTCACTGAAATGTAGTACTACACTCTATAACAAAGTTGAGAGACAATGTTCAATAGCTGCCTCATTACTTAACAGTGTGTAGGAAGTTGTTTGATAAAGTGGGCAAAGCTTATACTAGGGCCAGAAGGCAGAATATAGGAAACTAGGAAAGCCTTACACTTCACTGAAATGTAGTACTACACTCTATAACACATTTTAGAGACAATGTTCCCGAGCTACCTCAGTTCATAACAGTGTGTAGGAAGTTGTTTGATAAAGTGGGCAAAGCTTATACTTGGGCCAGAAGGCAGAATATAGGAAACTACATGAAAACATGAATAATTCAGTGAAAATGACTGTAAACAGATGAGAACTTCTTTAGAACAGCTGAAAGAGAATCTCCAAGTCAGTTCTTAGTGTAGAAAGGGTAGCTAAGATCCGGGAAATCCTTAATTCCAGTAAAGATCAAATGAAACACTGTATGAATCCTATATTCTTTACTTAAAGGAGACTAGAGTGGTAAATGTGTGTTATACAAGGCAGAATACTATTGAAATAGAGAAAGAAACACGTTTGGCAGCTTTGGAATGCCTTACACTTCACTGAAATGTAGTACTACACTCTATAACACAGTTGAGAGACAATGTTCAATAGCTGCCTCAGTACTTAACAGTGTGTAGGAAGTTGTTTGATAAAGTGGGCAAATCTTATACTTGGACCAGAAGGCAGAATATAGGAAACTACATGAAAACATGAATAATTCAGTGAAAATGACTGTAAACAGATGAGAACTTGTTTAGAACAGCTGAAAGAGAATCTCCAAGTCAGTTCTTAGTGTAGAAAATGTAGCTAAGATAATGGAAATCCTTAATTCCAGTTAAGATCACATGAAACACTTTATGAATCCTATATTCTTTAGTTAAAGGAGACTAGAGTGGTAAATGTGTGTTATACAAGGCAGAATACCATTGAAATAGAGAAAGAAACACGTTCAGCAGCTTTGGAAAGCCTTACACTTCACTGAAATGTAGTACTACACTCTATAACAAAGTTGAGAGACAATGTTCAATAGCTGCCTCATTACTTAACAGTGTGTAGGAAGTTGTTTGATAAAGTGGGCAAAGCTTATACTAGGGCCAGAAGGCAGAATATAGGAAACTAGGAAAGCCTTACACTTCACTGAAATGTAGTACTACACTCTATAACACATTTTAGAGACAATGTTCCCGAGCTACCTCAGTTCATAACAGTGTGTAGGAAGTTGTTTGATAAAGTGGGCAAAGCTTATACTTGGGCCAGAAGGCAGAATATAGGAAACTACATGAAAACATGAATAATTCAGTGAAAATGACTGTAAACAGATGAGAACTTCTTTAGAACAGCTGAAAGAGAATCTCCAAGTCAGTTCTTAGTGTAGAAAGGGTAGCTAAGATCCGGGAAATCCTTAATTCCAGTAAAGATCACATGAAACACTGTATGAATCCTATATTCTTTACTTAAAGGAGACTAGAGTGGTAAATGTGTGTTATACAAGGCAGAATACTATTGAAATAGAGAAAGAAACACGTTTGGCAGCTTTGGAATGCCTTACACTTCACTGAAATGTAGTACTACACTCTATAACACAGTTATGAGACAATGTTCCCTAGCTCCCTCAGTTCATAACAGTGTGTAGGAAGTTGTTTGATAAAGTTGGCAAAGCTTATACTTGGACCAGAGTGCAGAATATAGGAAACTACATGAAAACATGATTAATTCAGTGAAAATGACTGTAAACACATGAGAACATGTTTAGAACAGTTGAAAGAGATTCTCCAGGTCAGTTCTTAGTGTAGAAAAGGTAGCTAAGATCCGGGAAATACTTAATTCGAGTTAAGATTACATGAAACACTGTGTGAATCCTATATTCTTTACTTAAAGGCGACTAGAGTGGTAAATGTGTGTTATACAAGTCAGTATACCATTAAAATAGAGAAAGAAACACGTTCGGCAGCTTTGGAAAGCCTTACACTTCACTGAAATGTAGTACTACACTCTATAACACAGTTGAGAGACAATGTTCAATAGCTGCCTCAGTACTTAACAGTGTATAGGAAGTTGTTTGATAAAGTGGGCAAAGCTTATACTTGGACCAGAAGGCAGAATATAGGAAACTACATGAAAACATGATTAATTCAGTGAAAATGACTGTAAACAGATGAGAACTTCTTTAGAACAGCTGAAAGAGAATCTCCAAGTCAGTTCTTAGTGTAGAAAAGGTAGGTAAGATAAGGGAAATCCTTAATTCCAGTTAAGATCACATGAAACACTGTATGAATCCTATATTCTTTACTTAAAGGAGACTCGAGTGGTAAATGTGTGTTATACAAGGCAGAATACCATTAAAATAGAGAAAGAAACACGTTCGGCAGCTTTGCAAAGCCTTACACTTCACTGAAATGTAGTACTACACTCTATAACACAGTTGAGAGACAATGTTCAATAGCTGCCTCAGTACTTAACAGTGTGTAGGAAGTTGTTTGATAAAGTGGGCAAAGCTTATACTTGGACCAGAAGGCAGAATATAGGAAACTACATGAAAACATGAATAATTCAGTGAAAATGACTGTAAACAGATGAGAACTTGTTTAGAACAGCTGAAAGAGAATCTCCAAGTCAGTTCTTAGTGTAGAAAATGTAGCTAAGATAATGGAAATCCTTAATTCCAGTTAAGATCACATGAAACACTGTATGAATCCTATATTCTTTAGTTAAAGGAGACTAGAGTGGTAAATGTGTGTTATACAAGGCAGAATACCATTGAAATAGAGAAAGAAACACGTTCGGCAGCTTTGGAAAGCCTTACACTTCACTGAAATGTAGTACTACACTCTATAACAAAGTTGAGAGACAATGTTCAATAGCTGCCTCATTACTTAACAGTGTGTAGGAAGTTGTTTGATAAAGTGGGCAAAGCTTATACTAGGGCCAGAAGGCAGAATATAGGAAACTAGGAAAGCCTTACACTTCACTGAAATGTAGTACTACACTCTATAACACATTTTAGAGACAATGTTCCCGAGCTACCTCAGTTCATAACAGTGTGTAGGAAGTTGTTTGATAAAGTGGGCAAAGCTTATACTTGGGCCAGAAGGCAGAATATAGGAAACTACATGAAAACATGAATAATTCAGTGAAAATGACTGTAAACAGATGAGAACTTCTTTAGAACAGCTGAAAGAGAATCTCCAAGTCAGTTCTTAGTGTAGAAAGGGTAGCTAAGATCCGGGAAATCCTTAATTCCAGTAAAGATCACATGAAACACTGTATGAATCCTATATTCTTTACTTAAAGGAGACTAGAGTGGTAAATGTGTGTTATACAAGGCAGAATACTATTGAAATAGAGAAAGAAACACGTTTGGCAGCTTTGGAATGCCTTACACTTCACTGAAATGTAGTACTACACTCTATAACACAGTTATGAGACAATGTTCCCTAGCTCCCTCAGTTCATAACAGTGTGTAGGAAGTTGTTTGATAAAGTGGGGAAAGCTTATACTTGGACCAGAAGGCAGAATATAGGAAACTACATGAAAACATGAATAATTCAGTGAAAATGACTGTAAACAGATGAGAAGTTGTTTAGAACAGCTGAAAGAGAATCTCCAAGTCAGTTCTTAGTGTAGAAAAGGTAGCTAAGATAAGGGAAACCCTTAATTCCAGTTAAGATCACATGAAACACTGTGTGCATCCTATATTCTTTACGTAAAGGAGACTAGAGTGGTAAATGTGTGTTATACAAGGCAGAATACCATTGAAATAGAGAAAGAAACACGTTCGGCAGCTTTGGAAAGCCTTACACTTCACTGAAATGTAGTACTACACTCTATAACACAGTTGAGAGACAATGTTCAATAGCTGCCTCAGTACTTAACAGTGTATAGGAAGTTGTTTGATAAAGTGGGCAAAGCTTATACTTGGACCAGAAGGCAGAATATAGGAAACTACATGAAAACATGATTAATTCAGTGAAAATGACTGTAAACAGATGAGAACTTGTTTAGAACAGCTGAAAGAGAATCTCCAAGTCAGTTCTTAGTGTAGAAAAGGTAGGTAAGATAAGGGAAATCCTTAATTCCAGTTAAGATCACATGAAACACTGTATGAATCCTATATTCTTTACTTAAATGAGACTACAGTGGTAAATGTGTGTTATACAAGGCAGAATACCATTAAAATAGAGAAAGAAACACGTTCGGCAGCTTTGCAAAGCCTTACACTTCACTGAAATATAGTACTACACTCTATAACACAGTTGAGAGACAATGTTCAATAGCTGCCTCAGTACTTAACAGTGTGTAGGAAGTTGTTTGATAAAGTGGGCAAAGCTTATACTTGGACCAGAAGGCAGAATATAGGAAACTACATGAAAACATGAATAATTCAGTGAAAATGACTGTAAACAGATGAGAACTTGTTTAGAACAGCTGAAAGAGAATCTCCAAGTCAGTTCTTAGTGTAGAAAATGTAGCTAAGATAATGGAAATCCTTAATTCCAGTTAAGATCACATGAAACACTTTATGAATCCTATATTCTTTACTTAAAGGAGACTAGAGTGGTAAATGTGTGTTATACAAGGCAGAATACCATTGAAATAGAGAAAGAAACACGTTCGGCAGCTTTGGAAAGCCTTACACTTCACTGAAATGTAGTACTACACTCTATAACAAAGTTGAGAGACAATGTTCAATAGCTGCCTCATTACTTAACAGTGTGTAGGAAGTTGTTTGAAAAAGTGGGCAAAGCTTATACTAGGGCCAGAAGGCAGAATATAGGAAACTAGGAAAGCCTTACACTTCACTGAAATGTAGTACTACACTCTATAACACATTTTAGAGACAATGTTCCCGAGCTGCCTCAGTTCATAACAGTGTGTAGGAAGTTGTTTGATAAAGTGGGCAAAGCTTATACTTGGGCCAGAAGGCAGAATATAGGAAACTACATGAAAACATGAATAATTCAGTGAAAATGACTGTAAACAGATGAGAACTTCTTTAGAACAGCTGAAAGAGAATCTCCAAGTCAGTTCTTAGTGTAGAAAGGGTAGCTAAGATCCGGGAAATCCTTAATTCCAGTAAAGATCACATGAAACACTGTATGAATCCTATATTCTTTACTTAAAGGAGACTAGAGTGGTAAATGTGTGTTATACAAGGCAGAATACTATTGAAATAGAGAAAGAAACACGTTTGGCAGCTTTGGAATGCCTTACACTTCACTGAAATGTAGTACTACACTCTATAACACAGTTATGAGACAATGTTCCCTAGCTCCCTCAGTTCATAACAGTGTGTAGGAAGTTGTTTGATAAAGTGGGCAAAGCTTATACTAGGGCCAGAAGGCAGAATATAGGAAACTAGGAAAGCCTTACACTTCACTGAAATGTAGTACTACACTCTATAACACATTTTAGAGACAATGTTCCCGAGCTACCTCAGTTCATAACAGTGTGTAGGAAGTTGTTTGATAAAGTGGGCAAAGCTTATACTTGGGCCAGAAGGCAGAATATAGGAAACTACATGAAAACATGAATAATTCAGTGAAAATGACTGTAAACAGATGAGAACTTCTTTAGAACAGCTGAAAGAGAATCTCCAAGTCAGTTCTTAGTGTAGAAAGGGTAGCTAAGATCCGGGAAATCCTTAATTCCAGTAAAGATCAAATGAAACACTGTATGAATCCTATATTCTTTACTTAAAGGAGACTAGAGTGGTAAATGTGTGTTATACAAGGCAGAATACTATTGAAATAGAGAAAGAAACACGTTTGGCAGCTTTGGAATGCCTTACACTTCACTGAAATGTAGTACTACACTCTATAACACAGTTGAGAGACAATGTTCAATAGCTGCCTCAGTACTTAACAGTGTGTAGGAAGTTGTTTGATAAAGTGGGCAAATCTTATACTTGGACCAGAAGGCAGAATATAGGAAACTACATGAAAACATGAATAATTCAGTGAAAATGACTGTAAACAGATGAGAACTTGTTTAGAACAGCTGAAAGAGAATCTCCAAGTCAGTTCTTAGTGTAGAAAATGTAGCTAAGATAATGGAAATCCTTAATTCCAGTTAAGATCACATGAAACACTTTATGAATCCTATATTCTTTAGTTAAAGGAGACTAGAGTGGTAAATGTGTGTTATACAAGGCAGAATACCATTGAAATAGAGAAAGAAACACGTTCAGCAGCTTTGGAAAGCCTTACACTTCACTGAAATGTAGTACTACACTCTATAACAAAGTTGAGAGACAATGTTCAATAGCTGCCTCATTACTTAACAGTGTGTAGGAAGTTGTTTGATAAAGTGGGCAAAGCTTATACTAGGGCCAGAAGGCAGAATATAGGAAACTAGGAAAGCCTTACACTTCACTGAAATGTAGTACTACACTCTATAACACATTTTAGAGACAATGTTCCCGAGCTACCTCAGTTCATAACAGTGTGTAGGAAGTTGTTTGATAAAGTGGGCAAAGCTTATACTTGGGCCAGAAGGCAGAATATAGGAAACTACATGAAAACATGAATAATTCAGTGAAAATGACTGTAAACAGATGAGAACTTCTTTAGAACAGCTGAAAGAGAATCTCCAAGTCAGTTCTTAGTGTAGAAAGGGTAGCTAAGATCCGGGAAATCCTTAATTCCAGTAAAGATCACATGAAACACTGTATGAATCCTATATTCTTTACTTAAAGGAGACTAGAGTGGTAAATGTGTGTTATACAAGGCAGAATACTATTGAAATAGAGAAAGAAACACGTTTGGCAGCTTTGGAATGCCTTACACTTCACTGAAATGTAGTACTACACTCTATAACACAGTTATGAGACAATGTTCCCTAGCTCCCTCAGTTCATAACAGTGTGTAGGAAGTTGTTTGATAAAGTTGGCAAAGCTTATACTTGGACCAGAGTGCAGAATATAGGAAACTACATGAAAACATGATTAATTCAGTGAAAATGACTGTAAACACATGAGAACATGTTTAGAACAGCTGAAAGAGATTCTCCAGGTCAGTTCTTAGTGTAGAAAAGGTAGCTAAGATCCGGGAAATACTTAATTCGAGTTAAGATTACATGAAACACTGTGTGAATCCTATATTCTTTACTTAAAGGCGACTAGAGTGGTAAATGTGTGTTATACAAGTCAGTATACCATTAAAATAGAGAAAGAAACACGTTCGGCAGCTTTGGAAAGCCTTACACTTCACTGAAATGTAGTACTACACTCTATAACACAGTTGAGAGACAATGTTCAATAGCTGCCTCAGTACTTAACAGTGTATAGGAAGTTGTTTGATAAAGTGGGCAAAGCTTATACTTGGACCAGAAGGCAGAATATAGGAAACTACATGAAAACATGATTAATTCAGTGAAAATGACTGTAAACAGATGAGAACTTCTTTAGAACAGCTGAAAGAGAATCTCCAAGTCAGTTCTTAGTGTAGAAAAGGTAGGTAAGATAAGGGAAATCCTTAATTCCAGTTAAGATCACATGAAACACTGTATGAATCCTATATTCTTTACTTAAAGGAGACTCGAGTGGTAAATGTGTGTTATACAAGGCAGAATACCATTAAAATAGAGAAAGAAACACGTTCGGCAGCTTTGCAAAGCCTTACACTTCACTGAAATGTAGTACTACACTCTATAACACAGTTGAGAGACAATGTTCAATAGCTGCCTCAGTACTTAACAGTGTGTAGGAAGTTGTTTGATAAAGTGGGCAAAGCTTATACTTGGACCAGAAGGCAGAATATAGGAAACTACATGAAAACATGAATAATTCAGTGAAAATGACTGTAAACAGATGAGAACTTGTTTAGAACAGCTGAAAGAGAATCTCCAAGTCAGTTCTTAGTGTAGAAAATGTAGCTAAGATAATGGAAATCCTTAATTCCAGTTAAGATCACATGAAACACTGTATGAATCCTATATTCTTTAGTTAAAGGAGACTAGAGTGGTAAATGTGTGTTATACAAGGCAGAATACCATTGAAATAGAGAAAGAAACACGTTCGGCAGCTTTGGAAAGCCTTACACTTCACTGAAATGTAGTACTACACTCTATAACAAAGTTGAGAGACAATGTTCAATAGCTGCCTCATTACTTAACAGTGTGTAGGAAGTTGTTTGATAAAGTGGGCAAAGCTTATACTAGGGCCAGAAGGCAGAATATAGGAAACTAGGAAAGCCTTACACTTCACTGAAATGTAGTACTACACTCTATAACACATTTTAGAGACAATGTTCCCGAGCTACCTCAGTTCATAACAGTGTGTAGGAAGTTGTTTGATAAAGTGGGCAAAGCTTATACTTGGGCCAGAAGGCAGAATATAGGAAACTACATGAAAACATGAATAATTCAGTGAAAATGACTGTAAACAGATGAGAACTTCTTTAGAACAGCTGAAAGAGAATCTCCAAGTCAGTTCTTAGTGTAGAAAGGGTAGCTAAGATCCGGGAAATCCTTAATTCCAGTAAAGATCACATGAAACACTGTATGAATCCTATATTCTTTACTTAAAGGAGACTAGAGTGGTAAATGTGTGTTATACAAGGCAGAATACTATTGAAATAGAGAAAGAAACACGTTTGGCAGCTTTGGAATGCCTTACACTTCACTGAAATGTAGTACTACACTCTATAACACAGTTATGAGACAATGTTCCCTAGCTCCCTCAGTTCATAACAGTGTGTAGGAAGTTGTTTGATAAAGTGGGGAAAGCTTATACTTGGACCAGAAGGCAGAATATAGGAAACTACATGAAAACATGAATAATTCAGTGAAAATGACTGTAAACAGATGAGAAGTTGTTTAGAACAGCTGAAAGAGAATCTCCAAGTCAGTTCTTAGTGTAGAAAAGGTAGCTAAGATAAGGGAAACCCTTAATTCCAGTTAAGATCACATGAAACACTGTGTGCATCCTATATTCTTTACGTAAAGGAGACTAGAGTGGTAAATGTGTGTTATACAAGGCAGAATACCATTGAAATAGAGAAAGAAACACGTTCGGCAGCTTTGGAAAGCCTTACACTTCACTGAAATGTAGTACTACACTCTATAACACAGTTGAGAGACAATGTTCAATAGCTGCCTCAGTACTTAACAGTGTATAGGAAGTTGTTTGATAAAGTGGGCAAAGCTTATACTTGGACCAGAAGGCAGAATATAGGAAACTACATGAAAACATGATTAATTCAGTGAAAATGACTGTAAACAGATGAGAACTTGTTTAGAACAGCTGAAAGAGAATCTCCAAGTCAGTTCTTAGTGTAGAAAAGGTAGGTAAGATAAGGGAAATCCTTAATTCCAGTTAAGATCACATGAAACACTGTATGAATCCTATATTCTTTACTTAAAGGAGACTACAGTGGTAAATGTGTGTTATACAAGGCAGAATACCATTAAAATAGAGAAAGAAACACGTTCGGCAGCTTTGCAAAGCCTTACACTTCACTGAAATGTAGTACTACACTCTATAACACAGTTGAGAGACAATGTTCAATAGCTGCCTCAGTACTTAACAGTGTGTAGGAAGTTGTTTGATAAAGTGGGCAAAGCTTATACTTGGACCAGAAGGCAGAATATAGGAAACTACATGAAAACATGAATAATTCAGTGAAAATGACTGTAAACAGATGAGAACTTGTTTAGAACAGCTGAAAGAGAATCTCCAAGTCAGTTCTTAGTGTAGAAAATGTAGCTAAGATAATGGAAATCCTTAATTCCAGTTAAGATCACATGAAACACTTTATGAATCCTATATTCTTTACTTAAAGGAGACTAGAGTGGTAAATGTGTGTTATACAAGGCAGAATACCATTGAAATAGAGAAAGAAACACGTTCGGCAGCTTTGGAAAGCCTTACACTTCACTGAAATGTAGTACTACACTCTATAACAAAGTTGAGAGACAATGTTCAATAGCTGCCTCATTACTTAACAGTGTGTAGGAAGTTGTTTGAAAAAGTGGGCAAAGCTTATACTAGGGCCAGAAGGCAGAATATAGGAAACTAGGAAAGCCTTACACTTCACTGAAATGTAGTACTACACTCTATAACACATTTTAGAGACAATGTTCCCGAGCTGCCTCAGTTCATAACAGTGTGTAGGAAGTTGTTTGATAAAGTGGGCAAAGCTTATACTTGGGCCAGAAGGCAGAATATAGGAAACTACATGAAAACATGAATAATTCAGTGAAAATGACTGTAAACAGATGAGAACTTCTTTAGAACAGCTGAAAGAGAATCTCCAAGTCAGTTCTTAGTGTAGAAAGGGTAGCTAAGATCCGGGAAATCCTTAATTCCAGTAAAGATCACATGAAACACTGTATGAATCCTATATTCTTTACTTAAAGGAGACTAGAGTGGTAAATGTGTGTTATACAAGGCAGAATACTATTGAAATAGAGAAAGAAACACGTTTGGCAGCTTTGGAATGCCTTACACTTCACTGAAATGTAGTACTACACTCTATAACACAGTTATGAGACAATGTTCCCTAGCTCCCTCAGTTCATAACAGTGTGTAGGAAGTTGTTTGATAAAGTGGGGAAAGCTTATACTTGGACCAGAAGGCAGAATATAGGAAACTACATGAAAACATGAATAATTCAGTGAAAATGACTGTAAACAGATGAGAACTTGTTTAGAACAGCTGAAAGAGAATCTCCAAGTCAGTTCTTAGTGTAGAAAAGGTAGCTAAGATAAGGGAAACCCTTAATTCCAGTTAAGATCACATGAAACACTGTGTGCATCCTATATTCTTTACGTAAAGGAGACTAGAGTGGTAAATGTGTGTTGTACAACGCAGAATACCATTGAAATAGAGAAAGAAACACGTTCGGCAGCTTTGGAAAGCCTTACACTTCACTGAAATGTAATACTACACTCTATAACACAGTAGAGAGACAATGTTCCCGAGCTGCCTCAGTTCATAACAGTGTGTAGGAAGTTGTTTGATAAAGTGGGCAAAGCTTATACTTGAAGCAGAAGGCAGAATATAGGAAACTACATGAAAACATGAATAATTCAGTGAAAATGACTGTAAACAGATGAGAACTTTATTTAGAACAGCTGAAAGAGATCCTCCAAGTCAGTTCTTAGTGTAGAAAAGGTAGCTAAATCCGGAAAATCCTTAATTCCAGGTAAGATCACATGAAACACTGTATGAATCCTATATTCTTTACTTAAAGGAGACTACAGTGGTAAATGTGTGTTATACAAGGCAGAATACCATTAAAATAGAGAAAGAAACACGTTCGGCAGCTTTGCAAAGCCTTACACTTCACTGAAATGTAGTACTACACTCTATAACAAAGTTGAGAGACAATGTTCAATAGCTGCCTCATTACTTAACAGTGTGTAGGAAGTTGTTTGATAAAGTGGGCAAAGCTTATACTAGGGCCAGAAGGCAGAATATAGGAAACTAGGAAAGCCTTACACTTCACTGAAATGTAGTACTACACTCTATAACACATTTTAGAGACAATGTTCCCGAGCTGCCTCAGTTCATAACAGTGTGTAGGAAGTTGTTTGATAAAGTGGGCAAAGCTTATACTTGGGCCAGAAAGCAGAATATAGGAAACTACATGAAAACATGAATAATTCAGTGAAAATGACTGTAAACAGATGAGAACTTCTTTAGAACAGCTGAAAGAGAATCTCCAAGTCAGTTCTTAGTGTAGAAAGGGTAGCTAAGATCCGGGAAATCCTTAATTCCAGTAAAGATCACATGAAACACTGTATGAATCCTATATTCTTTACTTAAAGGAGACTAGAGTGGTAAATGTGTGTTATACAAGGCAGAATACTATTGAAATAGAGAAAGAAACACGTTTGGCAGCTTTGGAATGCCTTACACTTTACTGAAATGTAGTACTACACTCTATAACACAGTTATGAGACAATGTTCCCTAGCTCCCTCAGTTCATAACAGTGTGTAGGAAGTTGTTTGATAAAGTGGGGAAAGCTTATACTTGGACCAGAAGGCAGAATATAGGAAACTACATGAAAACATGAATAATTCAGTGAAAATGACTGTAAACAGATGAGAACATGTTTAGAACAGCTGAAAGAGATTCTCCAGGTCAGTTCTTAGTGTAGAAAAGGTAGCTAAGATCCGGGAAATACTTAATTCGAGTTAAGATTACATGAAACACTGTGTGAATCCTATATTCTTTACTTAAAGGCGACTAGAGTGGTAAATGTGTGTTATACAAGGCAGAATACCATTAAAATAGAGAAAGAAACACGTTCGGCAGCTTTGCAAAACCTTACACTTGACTGAAATGTAGTACTACACTCTATAACACAGTTGAGAGACAATGTTCAATAGCTGCCTCAGTACTTAACAGTGTGTAGGAAGTTGTTTGATAAAGTGGGCAAAGCTTATACTTGGACCAGAAGGCAGAATATAGGAAACTACATGAAAACATGAATAATTCAGTGAAAATGACTGTAAACAGATGAGAACTTGTTTAGAACAGCTGAAAGAGAATCTCCAAGTCAGTTCTTAGTGTAGAAAATGTAGCTAAGATAATGGAAATCCTTAATTCCAGTTAAGATCACATGAAACACTTTATGAATCCTATATTATTTACTTAAAGGAGACTAGAATGGTAAATGTGTGTTATACAAGGCAGAATACCATTGAAATAGAGAAAGAAACACGTTCGGCAGCTTTGGAAAGCCTTACACTTCACTGAAATGTAGTACTGCACTCTATAACAAAGTTCAGAGACAATGTTCAATAGCTGCCTCATTACTTAACAGTGTGTAGGAAGTTGTTTGAAAAAGTGGGCAAAGCTTATACTAGGGCCAGAAGGCAGAATATAGGAAACTAGGAAAGCCTTACACTTCACTGAAATGTAGTACTACACTCTATAACACATTTTAGAGACAATGTTCCCGAGCTGCCTCAGTTCATAACAGTGTGTAGGAAGTTGTTTGATAAAGTGGGCAAAGCTTATACTTGGGCCAGAAGGCAGAATATAGGAAACTACATGAAAACATGAATAATTCAGTGAAAATGACTGTAAACAGATGAGAACTTCTTTAGAACAGCTGAAAGAGAATCTCCAAGTCAGTTCTTAGTGTAGAAAGGGTAGCTAAGATCCGGGAAATCCTTAATTCCAGTAAAGATCACATGAAACACTGTATGAATCCTATATTCTTTACTTAAAGGAGACTAGAGTGGTAAATGTGTGTTATACAAGGCAGAATACTATTGAAATAGAGAAAGAAACACGTTTGGCACCTTTGGAATGCCTTACACTTCACTGAAATGTAGTACTACACTCTATAACACAGTTATGAGACAATGTTCCCTAGCTCCCTCAGTTCATAACAGTGTGTAGGAAGTTGTTTGATAAAGTGGGGAAAGCTAATACTTGGACCAGAAGGCAGAATATAGGAAACTACATGAAAACATGAATAATTCAGTGAAAATGACTGTAAACAGATGAGAAATTGTTTAGAACAGCTGAAAGAGAATCTCCAAGTCAGTTCTTAGTGTAGAAAAGGGAGCTAAGATAAGGGAAACCCTTAATTCCAGTTAAGATCACATGAAACACTGTGTGCATCCTATATTCTTTACTTAAAGGCGACTAGAGTGGTAAATGTGTGTTATACAACGCAGAATACCATTGAAATAGAGAAAGAAACACGTTCGGCAGCTTTGGAAAGCCTTACACTTCACTGAAATGTAGTACTACACTCTATAACACAGTAGAGAGACAATGTTCCCGAGCTGCCTCAGTTCATAACAGTGCGTAGGAAGTTGTTTGATAAAGTGGGCAAAGCTTATACTTGGTCCAGAAGGCAGAATATAGGAAACTACATGAAAACATGAATAATTCAGTGAAAATGACTGTAAACAGATGAGAACTTGTTTAGAACAGCTGAAAGAGAATCTCCAAGTCAGTTCTTAGTGTAGAAAATGTAGCTAAGATAATGGAAATCCTTAATTCCAGTTAAGATCACATGAAACACTTTATGAATCCTATATTCTTTACTTAAAGGAGACTAGAGTGGTAAATGTGTGTTATACAAGGCAGAATACCATTGAAATAGAGAAAGAAACACGTTCGGCAACTTTGGAAAGCCTTACACTTCACTGAAATGTAGTACTACACTCTATAACAAAGTTGAGAGACAATGTTCAATAGCTGCCTCATTACTTAACAGTGTGTAGGAAGTTGTTTGATAAAGTGGGCAAAGCTTATACTAGGGCCAGAAGGCAGAATATAGGAAACTAGGAAAGCCTTACACTTCACTGAAATGTAGTACTACACTCTATAACACATTTTAGAGACAATGTTCCCGAGCTGCCTCATTTCATAACAATGTGTAGGAAGTTGTTTGATAAAATGGGCAAAGCTTATACTTGGGCCAGAAGGCAGAATATAGGAAACTACATGAAAACATGAATAATTCAGTGAAAATGACTGTAAACAGATGAGAACTTCTTTAGAACAGCTGAAAGAGAATCTCCAAGTCAGTTCTTAGTGTAGAAAGGGTAGCTAAGATCCGGGAAATCCTTAATTCCAGTAAAGATCACATGAAACACTGTATGAATCCTATATTCTTTACTTAAAGGAGACTAGAGTGGTAAATGTGTGTTATACAAGGCAGAATACTATTGAAATAGAGAAAGAAACACGTTTGGCAGCTTTGGAATGCCTTACACTTCACTGAAATGTAGTACTACACTCTATAACACAGTTATGAGACAATGTTCCCTAGCTCCCTCAGTTCATAACAGTGTGTAGGAAGTTGTTTGATAAAGTGGGGAAAGCTTATACTTGGACCAGAAGGCAGAATATAGGAAACTACATGAAAACATGAATAATTCAGTGAAAATGACTGTAAACAGATGAGAACATGTTTAGAACAGCTGAAAGAGATTCTCCAGGTCAGTTCTTAGTGTAGAAAAGGTAGCTAATATCCGGGAAATACTTAATTCGAGTTAAGATTACATGAAACACTGTGTGAATCCTATATTCTTTACTTAAAGGCGACTAGAGTGGTAAATGTGTGTTATACAAGGCAGAATACCATTAAAATAGAGAAAGAAACACGTTCGGCAGCTTTGCAAAGCCTTACACTTCACTGAAATGTAGTACTACACTCTATAACACAGTTGAGAGACAATGTTCAATAGCTGCCTCAGTACTTAACAGTGTGTAGGAAGTTGTTTGATAAAGTGGGCAAAGCTTATACTTGGACCAGAAGGCAGAATATAGGAAACTACATGAAAACATGAATAATTCAGTGAAAATGACTGTAAACAGATGAGAACTTGTTTAGAACAGCTGAAAGAGAATCTCCAAGTCAGTTCTTAGTGTAGAAAATGTAGCTAAGATAATGGAAATCCTTAATTCCAGTTAAGATCACATGAAACACTTTATGAATCCTATATTCTTTACTTAAAGGAGACTAGAATGGTAAATGTGTGTTATACAAGGCAGAATACCATTGAAATAGAGAAAGAAACACGTTCGGCAGCTTTGGAAAGCCTTACACTTCACTGAAATGTAGTACTACACTCTATAACAAAGTTGAGAGACAATGTTCAATAGCTGCCTCATTACTTAACAGTGTGTAGGAAGTTGTTTGAAAAAGTGGGCAAAGCTTATACTAGGGCCAGAAGGCAGAATATAGGAAACTAGGAAAGCCTTACACTTCACTGAAATGTAGTACTACACTCTATAACACATTTTAGAGACAATGTTCCCGAGCTGCCTCAGTTCATAACAGTGTGTAGGAAGTTGTTTGATAAAGTGGGCAAAGCTTATACTTGGGCCAGAAGGCAGAATATAGGAAACTACATGAAAACATGAATAATTCAGTGAAAATGACTGTAAACAGATGAGAACTTCTTTAGAACAGCTGAAAGAGAATCTCCAAGTCAGTTCTTAGTGTAGAAAGGGTAGCTAAGATCCGGGAAATCCTTAATTCCAGTAAAGATCACATGAAACACTGTATGAATCCTATATTCTTTACTTAAAGGAGACTAGAGTGGTAAATGTGTGTTATACAAGGCAGAATACTATTGAAATAGAGAAAGAAACACGTTTGGCAGCTTTGGAATGCCTTACACTTCACTGAAATGTAGTACTACACTCTATAACACAGTTATGAGACAATGTTCCCTAGCTGCCTCAGTTCATAACAGTGTGTAGGAAGTTGTTTGATAAAGTGGGGAAAGCTTATACTTGGACCAGAAGGCAGAATATAGGAAACTACATGAAAACATGAATAATTCAGTGAAAATGACTGTAAACAGATGAGAACTTGTTTAGAACAGCTGAAAGAGAATCTCCAAGTCAGTTCTTAGTGTAGAAAAGGGAGCTAAGATAAGGGAAACCCTTAATTCCAGTTAAGATCACATGAAACACTGTGTGCATCCTATATTCTTTACGTAAAGGAGACTAGAGTGGTAAATGTGTGTTATACAACGCAGAATACCATTGAAATAGAGAAAGAAACACGTTCGGCAGCATTGGAAAGCCTTACACTTCACTGAAATGTAGTACTACACTCTATAACACAGTAGAGAGACAATGTTCCCGAGCTGCCTCAGTTCATAACAGTGTGTAGGAAGTTGTTTGATAAAGTGGGCAAAGCTTATACTTGAAGCAGAAGGCAGAATATAGGAAACTACATGAAAACATGAATAATTCAGTGAAAATGACTGTAAACAGATGAGAACTTGTTTTAGAACAGCTGAAAGAGATCCTCCAAGTCAGTTCTTAGTGTAGAAAAGGTAGCTAAATCCGGAAAATCCTTAATTCCAGTTAAGATCACATGAAACACTGTATGAATCCTATATTCTTTACTTAAAGGAGACTACAGTGGTAAATGTGTGTTATACAAGGAAGAATACCATTAAAATAGAGAAAGAAACACGTTCGGCAGCTTTGCAAAGCCTTACACTTCACTGAAATGTAGTACTACACTCTATAACACAGTTGAGAGACAATGTTCAATAGCTGCCTCAGTACTTAACAGTGTGTAGGAAGTTGTTTGATAAAGTGGGCAAAGCTTATACTTGGACCAGAAGGCAGAATATAGGAAACTACATGAAAACATGAATAATTCAGTGAAAATGACTGTAAACAGATGAGAACTTGTTTAGAACAGCTGAAAGAGAATCTCCAAGTCAGTTCTTAGTGTAGAAAAGGTAGCTAAATCCGGAAAATCCTTAATTCCAGTTAAGATCACATGAAACACTGTATGAATCCTATATTCTTTACTTAAAGGAGACTACAGTGGTAAATGTGTGTTATACAAGGCAGAATACCATTAAAATAGAGAAAGAAACACGTTCGGCAGCTTTGCAAAGCCTTACACTTCACTGAAATGTAGTACTACACTCTATAACACAGTTGAGAGACAATGTTCAATAGCTGCCTCAGTACTTAACAGTGTGTAGGAAGTTGTTTGATAAAGTGGGCAAAGCTTATACTTGGACCAGAAGGCAGAATATAGGAAACTACATGAAAACATGAATAATTCAGTGAAAATGACTGTAAACAGATGAGAACTTGTTCAGAACTGCTGAAAGAGAATCTCCAAGTCAGTTCTTAGTGTAGAAAAGGTAGCTAAGATAATGGAAATCCTTAATTCCAGTTAAGATCACATGAAACACTTTATGAATCCTATATTCTTTACTTAAAGGAGACTAGAGTGGTAAATCTGTGTTATAAAAGGCAGAATACCATTGAAATAGAGAAAGAAACACGTTCGGCAGCTTTGGAAAGCCTTACACTTCACTGAAATGTAGTACTACACTCTATAACAAAGTTGTGAGACAATGTTCAATAGCTGCCTCATTACTTAACAGTGTGTAGGAAGTTGTTTGATAAAGTGGGCAAAGCTTATACTAGGTCCAGAAGGCAGAATATAGGAAACTAGGAAAGCCTTACACTTCACTGAAATGTAGTACTACACTCTATAACACATTTTAGAGACAATGTTCCCTAGCTGCCTCAGTTCATAACAGTGTGTAGGAAGTTGTTTGATAAAGTGGGCAAAGCTTATACTTGGGCCAGAAGGCAGAATATAGGAAACTACATGAAAACATGAATAATTCAGTGAAAATGACTATAAACAGATGAGAACTTCTTTAGAACAGCTGAAAGAGAATCTCCAAGTCAGTTCTTAGTGTAGAAAGGGTAGCTAAGATCCGGGAAAGCCTTAATTCCAGTAAAGATCACATGAAACACAGTATGAATCCTATATTCTTTACTTAAAAAAGACTAGAGTGGTAAATGTGTATTATACAAGGCAGAATACTATTGAAATAGAGAAAGAAACACGTTTGGCAGCTTTGGAAGGCCTTACACTTCACTGAAATGTAGTACTACACTCTATAACACAGTTAAGAGACAATGTTCCCTAGCTCCCTCAGTTCATAACAGTGTGTAGGAAGTTGTTTGATAAAGTGGGGAAAGCTTATACTTGGACCAGAAGGCAGAATATAGGAAACTACATGAAAACATGAATAATTCAGTGAAAATGACTGTAAACAGATGAGAACTTGTTTAGAACAGCTGAAAGAGAATCTCCAAGTCAGTTCTTAGTGTAGAAAAGGTAGCTAAGATAAGGGAAACCCTTAATTCCAGTTAAGATCACATGAAACACTGTGTGCATCCTATATTCTTTACGTAAAGGAGACTAGAGTGGTAAATGTGTGTTATACAAGGCAGAATACCATTGAAATAGAGAAAGAAACACGTTCGGCAGCTTTGGAAAGCCTTACACTTCACTGAAATGTAGTACTAAACTCTATAACACAGTTGAGAGACAATGTTCCCAAGCTGCCTCAGTTCATAACAGGGTGTTGGAAGTTGTTTGATAAAGTTGGCAAAGCTTATACTTGGACCAGAATGCAGAATATAGGAAACTACATGAAAACATGATTAATTAAGTGAAAATGACTGTAAACAGATGAGAACATGTTTAGAACAGCTGAAAGAGATTTTCCAGGTCAGTTCTTAGTGTAGAAAAGGTAGCTAAGAACCGGGAAATACTTAATTCGAGTTAAGATTACATGAAACACTGTGTGAATCCTATATTCTTTACTTAAAGGCGACTAGAGTGGTAAATGTGTGTTATACAAGGCAGTATACCATTAAAATAGAGAAAGAAACACGTTCGGCAGGTTTGGAAATCCTTACACTTCACTGAAATGTAGTACTACAATCTATAACACAGTTGAGAGACAATGTTCAATAGCTGCCTCAGTACTTAACAGTGTATAGGAAGTTGTTTGATAAAGTGGGAAAGCTTATACTTGGACAAGAAGGCAGAATATAGGAAACTACATGAAAACATGAATAATTCAGTGAAAATGACTGTAAACAGATGAGAACTTGTTTAGAACAGCTGAAAGAGAATCTCCAAGTCAGTTCTTAGTGTAGAAAAGGTAGGTAAGATAAGGGAAATCCTTAATTCCAGTTAAGATCACATGAAACACAGTATGAATCCTATATTCTTTACTTAAAGGAGACTCGCGTGGTAAATGTGTGTTATACAAGGCAGAATACCATTGAAATAGAGAAAGAAACACGTTTGGCAGCTTTGGAATGCCTTACACTTCACTGAAATGTAGTACTACACTCTATAACACAGTTAAGAGACAATGTTCCCTAGCTCCCTCAGTTCATAACAGTGTGTAGGAAGTTGTTTGATAAAGTGGGGAAAGCTTATACTTGGACCAGAAGGCAGAATATAGGAAACCCCCTGAAAACATGAATAATTCAGTGAAAATGACTGTAAACAGATGAGAACTTGTTTAGAACTGCTGAAAGAGAATCTCCAAGTCAGTTCTTAGTGTAGAAAAGGTAGCTAAGATAAGGGAAACCCTTACTTCCAGTTAAGATCACATGAAACACTGTGTGCATCCTATATTCTTTACGTAAAGGAGACTAGAGTGGTAAATGTGTGTTATACAAGGCAGAATACCATTGAAATAGAGAAAGAAACACATTCGGCAGCTTTGGAAAGCCTTACACTTCACTGAAATGTAGTACTACACTCTATAACACAGTTGAGAGACAATGTTCCCAAGCTGCCTCAGTTCATAACAGGGTGTTGGAAGTTGTTTGATAAAGTTGGCAAAGCTTAAGATTACATGAAACACTGTGTGAATCCTATATTCTTTACTTAAAGGCGACTAGAGTGGTAAATGTGTGTTATACAAGGCAGTATACCATTAAAATAGAGAAAGGAACACGTTCGGCAGCTTTGGAAAGCCTTACACTTCACTGAAATGTAGTACTACACTCTATAACACAGTTGAGAGACAATGTTCAATAGCTGCCTCAGTACTTAACAGTGTATAGGAAGTTGTTTGATAAAGTGGGAAAGCTTATACTTGGACCAGAAGGCAGAATATAGGAAACTACATGAAAAGATGATTAATTCAGTGAAAATGACTGTAAACAGATGAGAACTTCTTTAGAACAGCTGAAAGAGAATCTCCAAGTCAGTTCTTAGTGTAGAAAAGGTAGGTAAGACAAGGGAAATCCTTAATTCCAGTTAAGATCACATGAAACACTGTATGAATCCTATATTCTTTACTTAAAGGAGACTCGAGTGGTAAATGTGTGTTATACAAGGCAGAATACCATTGAAATAGAGAAAGAAACACGTTCGGCAGCTTTGGAAAGCCTTACACTTCACTGAAATGTAGTACTACACTCTATAACACAGTTGAGAGACAATGTGCCCGAGCTGCCTCAGTTCATAACAGTGTGTAGGAAGTTGTTTGATAAAGTGGGCAAAGCTTATACTTGGGCCAGAAAGCAGAATATAGGAAACTACATGAAAACATGAATAATTCAGTGAAAATGACTGTAAACAGATGAGAACTTGTGTTAGAACAGCTGAAAGAGATCCTCCAAGTCAGTTCTTAGTGTAGAAAAGGTAGCTAAATCCGGAAACTCCTTAATTCCAGTTAAGATCACATGAAACACTGTATGAATCCTATATTCTTTACTTAAAGGAGACTACAGTGGTAAATGTGTGTTATGCAAGGCAGAATACCATTGAAATAGAGAAAGAAACACGTTCGGCAGCTATGGAAAACCTTACACTTCACTGAAATGTAGTACTACACTCTATAACAAAGTTGAGAGACAATGTTCAATAGCTGCCTCATTACTTAACAGTGTGTAGGAAGTTGTTTGATAAAGTGGGCAAAGCTTATACTTGGACCAGAAGGCAGAATATAGGAAACTACATGAAAACATGAATAATTCAGTGAAAATAACTGTAAACAGATGAGAACTTGTTCAGAACAGCTGAAAGAGAATCTCCAAGTCAGTTCTTAGTGTAGAAAAGGTAGCTAAGATCATGGAAATCCTTAATTCCAGTTAAGATCACATGAAACACTTTATGAATCCTATATTCTTTACTTAAAGGAGACTAGAGTGGTAAATGTGTGTTATACAAGGCAGAATACCATTGAAATAGAGAAAGAAACACGTTCAGCAGCTTTGGAAAGCCTTACACTTCACTGAAATGTAGTACTACACTCTATAACAAAGTTGTGAGACAATGTTCAATAGCAGCCTCATTACTTAACAGTGTGTAGGAAGTTGTTTGATAAAGTGGGCAAAGCTTATACTAGGGCCAGAAGGCAGAATATAGGAAACTTGGAAAGCCTTACACTTCACTGAAATGTAGTACTACACTCTATAACACATTTTAGAGACAATGTTCCCGAGCTGCCTCAGTTCATAACAGTGTGTAGGAAGTTGTTTGATAAAGTGGGCAAAGCTTATACTTGGGCCAGAAGGCAGAATATAGGAAACTACATGAAAACATGAATAATTCAGTGAAAATGACTGTAAACAGATGAGAACTTGTTTAGAACAGCTGAAAGAGAATCTCCAAGAAAGTTCTTAGTGTAGAAAAGGTAGCTAAGATAAGGGAAACCCTTACTTCCAGTTAAGATCACATGAAACACTGTGTGCATCCTATATTCTTTACGTAAAGGAGACTAGAGTGGTAAATGTGTGTTATACAAGGCAGAATACCATTGAAATAGAGAAAGAAACACGTTCGGCAGCTTTGGAAATCCTTACACTTCACTGAAATGTAGTACTACACTCTATAACACAGTTGAGAGACAATGTGTCCGAGCTGCCTCAGTTCATAACAGTGTGTAGGAAGTTGTTTGATAAAGTGGGCAAAGCTTATACTTGGGCCAGAAAGCAGAATATAGGAAACTACATGAAAACATGAATAATTCAGTGAAAATGACTGTAAACAGATGAGAACTTGTGTTAGAACAGCTGAAAGAGATCCTCCAAGTCAGTTCTTAGTGTAGAAAAGGTAGCTAAATCCGGAAACTCCTTAATTCCAGTTAAGATCACATGAAACACTGTATGAATCCTATATTCTTTACTTAAAGGAGACTACAGTGGTAAATGTGTGTTATGCAAGGCAGAATACCATTGAAATAGAGAAAGAAACACGTTCGGCAGCTATGGAAAACCTTACACTTCACTGAAATGTAGTACTACACTCTATAACAAAGTTGAGAGACAATGTTCAATAGCTGCCTCATTACTTAACAGTGTGTAGGAAGTTGTTTGATAAAGTGGGCAAAGCTTATACTTGGACCAGAAGGCAGAATATAGGAAACTACATGAAAACATGAATAATTCAGTGAAAATGACTGTAAACAGATGAGAACTTGTTCAGAACAGCTGAAAGAGAATCTCCAAGTCAGTTCTTAGTGTAGAAAAGGTAGCTAAGATCATGGAAATCCTTAATTCCAGTTAAGATCACATGAAACACTTTATGAATCCTATATTCTTTACTTAAAGGAGACTAGAGTGGTAAATGTGTGTTATACAAGGCAGAATACCATTGAAATAGAGAAAGAAACACGTTCAGCAGCTTTGGAAAGCCTTACACTTCACTGAAATGTAGTACTACACTCTATAACAAAGTTGTGAGACAATGTTCAATAGCTGCCTCATTACTTAACAGTGTGTAGGAAGTTGTTTGATAAAGTGGGCAAAGCTTATACTAGGGCCAGAAGGCAGAATATAGGAAACTTGGAAAGCCTTACACTTCACTGAAATGTAGTACTACACTCTATAACACATTTTAGAGACAATGTTCCCGAGCTGCCTCAGTTCATAACAGTGTGTAGGAAGTTGTTTGATAAAGTGGGCAAAGCTTATACTTGGGCCAGAAGGCAGAATATAGGAAACTACATGAAAACATGAATAATTCAGTGAAAATGACTGTAAACAGATGAGAACTTGTTTAGAACAGCTGAAAGAGAATCTCCAAGAAAGTTCTTAGTGTAGAAAAGGTAGCTAAGATAAGGGAAACCCTTACTTCCAGTTAAGATCACATGAAACACTGTGTGCATCCTATATTCTTTACGTAAAGGAGACTAGAGTGGTAAATGTGTGTTATACAAGGCAGAATACCATTGAAATAGAGAAAGAAACACGTTCGGCAGCTTTGGAAATCCTTACACTTCACTGAAATGTAGTACTACACTCTATAACACAGTTGAGAGACAATGTTCCCAAGCTGCCTCAGTTCATAACAGGGTGTTGGAAGTTGTTTGATAAAGTTGGCAAAGCTTAAGATTACATGAAACACTGTGTCAATCCTATATTCTTTACTTAAAGGCGACTAGAGTGGTAAATGTGTGTTATACAAGGCAGTATACCATTAAAATAGAGAAAGGAACACGTTCGGCAGCTTTGGAAAGCCTTACACTTCACTGAAATGTAGTACTACACTCTATAACACAGTTGAGAGACAATGTTCAATAGCTGCCTCAGTACTTAACAGTGTATAGGAAGTTGTTTGATAAAGTGGGAAAGCTTATACTTGGTCCAGAAGGCAGAATATAGGAAACTACATGAAAAGATGATTAATTCAGTGAAAATGACTGTAAACAGATGAGAACTTCTTTAGAACAGCTGAAACAGAATCTCCAAGTCAGTTCTTAGTGTAGAAAAGGTAGGTAAGATAAGGGAAATCCTTAATTCCAGGTAAGATCACATGAAACACTGTATGAATCCTATATTCTTTACTTAAAGGAGACTCGAGTGGTAAATGTGTGTTATACAAGGCAGAATACCATTGAAATAGAGAAAGAAACACGTTCGGCAGCTTTGGAAAGCCTTACACTTCACTAAAATGTAGTACTACACTCTATAACACAGTTGAGAGACAATGTTCCCGAGCTGCCTCAGTTCATAACAGTGTGTAGGAAGTTGTTTGATAAAGTGGGCAAAGCTTATACTTGGGCCAGAAAGCAGAATATAGGAAACTACATGAAAACATGAATAATTCAGTGAAAATGACTGTAAACAGATGAGAACTTGTGTTAGAACAGCTGAAAGAGATCCTCCAAGTCAGTTCTTAGTGTAGAAAAGGTAGCTAAATCCGGAAACTCCTTAATTCCAGTTAAGATCACATGAAACACTGTATGAATCCTATATTCTTTACTTAAAGGAGACTACAGTGGTAAATGTGTGTTATACAAGGCAGAATACCATTGAAATAGAGAAAGAAACACGTTCGGCAGCTTTGGAAAGCCTTACACTTCACTGAAATGTAGTACTACACTCTATAACAAAGTTGAGAGACAATGTTCAATAGCTGCCTCATTACTTAACAGTGTGTAGGAAGTTGTTTGATAAAGTGGGCAAAGCTTATACTAGGGCCAGAAGGCAGAATATAGGAAACTAGGAAAGCCTTACACTTCACTGAAATGTAGTACTACACTCTATAACACATTTTAGAGACAATGTTCCCGAGCTGCCTCAGTTCATAACAGTGTGTAGGAAGTTGTTTGATAAAGTGGGCAAAGCTTATACTTGGGCCAGAAAGCAGAATATAGGAAACTACATGAAAACATGAATAATTCAGTGAAAATGACTGTAAACAGATGAGAACTTGTTTAGAACAGCTGAAAGAGAATCTCCAAGTCAGTTCTTAGTGTAGAAAAGGTAGCTAAGATAAGGGAAACCCTTAATTCCAGTTAAGATCACATGAAACACTGTATGAATCCTATATTCTTTACTTAAAGGAGACTCGAGTGGTAAATGTGTGTTATACAAGGCAGAATACCATTAAAATAGAGAAAGAAACACGTTCGGCAGCTTTGGAAAGCCTTACACTTCACTGAAATGTAGTACTACACTCTATTACACAGTTGAGAGACAATGTTCCCAAGCTGCCTCAGTTCATAACAAGGTGTTGGAAGTTGTTTGATAAAGTTGGCAAAGCTTATACTTGGACCAGAAGGCAGAATATAGGAAACTACATGAAAACATGATTAATTCAGTGAAAATGACTGTAAACAGATGAGAACATGTTTAGAATAACTGAAATAGATTCTCCAGTTCAGTTCTTAGTGTAGAAAAGGTAGCTAAGATCCGGGAAATACTTAATTCGAGTTAAGATTACATGAAACACTGTGTGAATCCTATATTCTTTACTTAAAGGCGACTAGAGTGGTAAATGTGTGTTATACAAGGCAGTATACCATTAAAATAGAGAAAGAAACACGTTCGGCAGCTTTGGAAAGCCTTACACTTCACTGAAATGTAGTACTACACTCTATAACACAGTTGAGAGACAATGTTCAATAGCTGCCTCAGTACTTAACAGTGTATAGGAAGTTGTTTGATAAAGTGGGCAAAGCTTATACTTGGACCAGAAGGCAGAATATAGGAAACTACATGAAAACATGATTAATTCAGTGAAAATGACTGTAAACAGATGAGAACTTGTTTAGAACAGCTGAAAGAGAATCTCCAAGTCAGTTCTTAGTGTAGAAAAGGTAGGTAAGATAAGGGAAATCCTTAATTCCAGTTAAGATCACATGAAACACTGTATGAATCCTATATTCTTTACTTAAAGGAGACTCGAGTGGTAAATGTGTGTTATACAAGGCAGAATACCATTGAAATAGAGAAAGAAACACATTCGGCAGCTTTGGAAAGCCTTACACTTCACTGACATGTAATACTACACTCTATCACACAGTTGAGAGACAATGTTCCCTAGCTCCCTCAGTTCATAACAGTGTGGAGGAAGTTGTCTGATAAAGTGGGCAAAGCTTATACTTGGGCCAGAAGGCCGAATATAGGAAACTACATGAAAACATGAATAATTCAGTGAAAATGACTGTAAACAAATGAGAACTTGTTTAGAACAGCTGAAAGAGAATCTCCAAGTCAGTTCTTAGTGTAGAAAAGGTAGCTAAGATAAGGAAAATCCTTAATTCCAGTTAAGATCACATGAAACACTGTATGAATCCTATATTCTTTACTTAAAGGAGACTCGAGTGGTAAATGTGTGTTATACAAGGCAGAATACCACTGAAATAGAGAAAGAAACACGTTCGGCAGCTTTGGAAAGCCTTACACTTCACTGAAATGTAGTACTACACTCTATAACACAGTAGAGAGACAATGTTCCCGAGCTGCCTCAGTTCATAATAGTGTGTAGGAAGTTGTTTGATAAAGTGGGCAAAGCTTATACTTGATGCAGAAGGCAGAATATAGGAAACTACATGAAAACATGAATAATTCAGTGAAAATGACTGTAAACAGATGAGAACTTGTTTTAGAATAGCTGAAAGAGATCCTCCAAGTCAGTTCTTAGTGTAGAAAAGGTAGCTAAATCCGGAAAATCCTTAATTCCAGTTAAGATCACATGAAACACTGTATGAATCCTATATTCTTTACTTAAAGGAGACTAAAGTGGTAAATGTGTGTTATACAAGGCAGAATACCATTAAAATAGAGAAAGAAACACGTTAGGCAGCTTTGCAAAGCCTTACACTTCACTGAAATGTAGTACTACACTCTATAACACAGTTGAGAGACAATGTTCAATAGCTGCCTCAGTACTTAACAGTGTGTAGGAAGTTGTTTGATAAAGTGGGCAAAGCTTATACTAGGTCCAGAAGGCAGAATATAGGAAACTAGGAAAGCCTTACACTTCACTGAAATGTAGTACTACACTCTATAACACATTTTAGAGACAATGTTCCCTAGCTGCCTCAGTTCATAACAGTGTGTAGGAAGTTGTTTGATAAAGTGGGCAAAGCTTATACTTGGGCCAGAAGGCAGAATATAGGAAACTACATGAAAACATGAATAATTCAGTGAAAATGACTATAAACAGATGAGAACTTCTTTAGAACAGCTGAAAGAGAATCTCCAAGTCAGTTCTTAGTGTAGAAAGGGTAGCTAAGATCCGGGAAATCCTTAATTACAGTAAAGATCACATGAAACACAGTATGAATCCTATATTTTTTACTTAAAGGAGACTCGAGTGGTAAATGTGTGTTATACAAGGCAGAATACCATTGAAATAGAGAAAGAAACACGTTCGGCAGCTTTGGAAAGCCTTACACTTCACTAAAATGTAGTACTACACTCTATAACACAGTTGAGAGACAATGTTCCCGAGCTGCCTCAGGTCATAACAGTGTGTAGGAAGTTGTTTGATAAAGTGGGCAAAGCTTATACTTGGGCCAGAAAGCAGAATATAGGAAACTACATGAAAACATGAATAATTCAGTGAAAATGACTGTAAACAGATGAGAACTTGTGTTAGAACAGCTGAAAGAGATCCTCCAAGTCAGTTCTTAGTGTAGAAAAGGTAGCTAAATCCGGAAACTCCTTAATTCCAGTTAAGATAACATGAAACACTGTATGAATCCTATATTCTTTACTTAAAGGAGACTACAGTGGTAAATGTGTGTTATACAAGGCAGAATACCATTGAAATAGAGAAAGAAACACGTTCGGCAGCTTTGGAAAGCCTTACACTTCACTGAAATGTAGTACTACACTCTATAACAAAGTTGAGAGACAATGTTCAATAGCTGCCTCATTACTTAACAGTGTGTAGGAAGTTGTTTGATAAAGTGGGCAAAGCTTATACTAGGGCCAGAAGGCAGAATATAGGAAACTAGGAAAGCCTTACACTTCACTGAAATGTAGTACTACACTCTATAACACATTTTAGAGACAATGTTCCCGAGCTGCCTCAGTTCATAACAGTGTGTAGGAAGTTGTTTGATAAAGTGGGCAAAGCTTATACTTGGGCCAGAAAGCAGAATATAGGAAACTACATGAAAACATGAATAATTCAGTGAAAATGACTGTAAACAGATGAGAACTTCTTTAGAACAGCTGAAAGAGAATCTCCAAGTCAGTTCTTAGTGTAGAAAGGGTAGCTAAGATCCGGGAAATCCTTAATTCCAGTAAAGATCACATGAAACACTGTATGAATCCTATATTCTTTACTTAAAGGAGACTAGAGTGGTAAATGTGTGTTATACAAGGCAGAATACTATTGAAATAGAGAAAGAAACACGTTTGGCAGCTTTGGAATGCCTTACACTTCACTGAAATGTAGTACTACACTCTATAACACAGTTATGAGACAATGTTCCCTAGCTCCCTCAGTTCATAACAGTGTGTAGGAAGTTGTTTGATAAAGTGGGCAAAGCTTATACTTGGGCCAGAAGGCAGAATATAGGAAACTACATGAAAACATGAATAATTCAGTGAAAATGACTGTAAACAGATGAGAACTTGTTTAGAACAGCTGAAAGAGAATCTCCAAGTCAGTTCTTAGTGTAGAAAAGGTAGCTAAGATAAGGGAAACCCTTACTTCCAGTTAAGATCACATGAAACACTGTGTGCATCCTATATTCTTTACGTAAAGGAGACTAGAGTGGTAAATGTGTGTTATACAAGGCAGAATACCATTGAAATAGAGAAAGAAACACGTTCGGCAGCTTTGGAAAGCCTTACACTTCACTGAAATGTAGTACTACACTCTATAACACAGTTGAGAGACAATGTTCCCAAGCTGCCTCAGTTCATAACAGGGTGTTGGAAGTTGTTTGATAAAGTTGGCAAAGCTTAAGATTACATGAAACACTGTGTGAAGTCTATATTCTTTACTTAAAGGCGACTAGAGTGGTAAATGTGTGTTATACAAGGCAGAATACCATTGAAATAGAGAAAGAAACACGTTCGGCAGCTGTGGAAAGCCTTACACTTCACTGAAATGTAGTACTACACTCTATAACACATTTTAGAGACAATGTTCCCGAGCTGCCTCAGTTCATAACAGTGTGTAGGAAGTTGTTTGATAAAGTGGGCAAAGCTTATACTTGGGCCAGAAAGCAGAATATAGGAAACTACATGAAAACATGAATAATTCAGTGAAAATGACTGTAAACAGATGAGAACTTCTTTAGAACAGCTGAAAGAGAATCTCCAAGTCAGTTCTTAGTGTAGAAAGGGTAGCTAAGATCCGGGAAATCCTTAATTCCAGTAAAGATCACATGAAACACTGTATGAATCCTATATTCTTTACTTAAAGGAGACTAGAGTGGTAAATGTGTGTTATACAAGGCAGAATACTATTGAAATAGAGAAAGAAACACGTTTGGCAGCTTTGGAATGCCTTACACTTCACTGAAATGTAGTACTACACTCTATAACACAGTTATGAGACAATGTTCCCTAGCTCCCTCAGTTCATAACAGTGTGTAGGAAGTTGTTTGATAAAGTGGGCAAAGCTTATACTTGGGCCAGAAGGCAGAATATAGGAAACTACATGAAAACATGAATAATTCAGTGAAAATGACTGTAAACAGATGAGAACTTGTTTAGAACAGCTGAAAGAGAATCTCCAAGTCAGTTCTTAGTGTAGAAAAGGTAGCTAAGATAAGGGAAACCCTTACTTCCAGTTAAGATCACATGAAACACTGTGTGCATCCTATATTCTTTACGTAAAGGAGACTAGAGTGGTAAATGTGTGTTATACAAGGCAGAATACCATTGAAATAGAGAAAGAAACACGTTTGGCAGCTTTGCAAAGCCTTACACTTCACTGAAATGTAGTACTACACTCTATAACACAGTTGAGAGACAATGTTCCCAAGCTGCCTCAGTTCATAACAGGGTGTTGGAAGTTGTTTGATAAAGTTGGCAAAGCTTAAGATTACATGAAACACTGTGTGAATCCTATATTCTTTACTTAAAGGCGACTAGAGTGGTAAATGTGTGTTATACAAGGCAGAATACCATTGAAATAGAGAAAGAAACACGTTCGGCAGCTTTGGAAAGCCTTACACTTCACTGAAATGTAGTACTACACTCTATAACACAGTTGAGAGACAATGTTCCCGAGCTGCCTCAGTTCATAACAGTGTGTAGGAAGTTGTTTCATAAAGTGGGCAAAGCTTATACTTGGGCCAGAAGGCAGAATATAGGAAACTACATGAAAACATGAATAATTCAGTGAAAATGACTGTAAACAGATGAGAACTTGTTTAGAACAGATGAAAGAGATTCTCCAAGTCAGTTCTTAGTGTGGAAAAGGTAGCTAAATCCGGGAAATCCTTAATTCGAGTTAAGATAACATCAAACACTGTATGAATCCTATATTGTTTACTTAAAGGAGACTAGAGTGGTAAATGTGTGTTATATAAGGCAGAATACCATTGAAATAGAGAAAGAAACACGTTTGGCAGCTTTGGAAAGCCTTACACTTCACTGAAATGTAGTACTACACTCTATAACACAGTTGAGAGACAATGTTCCTAGCTCCCTCAGTTCATAACAGTGTGTAGGAAGTTGTTTGATAAAGTGGGCAAAGCTTATACTTGGGCCAGAAGGCAGAATATAGGAAACTACATGAAAACATGAATAATTCATTGAAAATGACTGTAAACACATGAGAACTTGTTTAGAACAGCTGAAAGAGAATCTCCAAGTCAGTTCTTAGTGTAGAAAAGGTAGCTAAGATAAGGAAAATCCTTAATTAGAGTTAAGATAACATCAAACACTGTATGAATCCTATATTCTTTTCTTAAAGGAGACTAGAGTGGTAAATGTGTGTTATACAAGGCAGAATACCATTGAAATAGAGAAACAAACACGTTCGGCAGCTTTGGAAAGCCTTACACTTCACTGAAATGTAGTACTACACTCTATAACACAGTTGAGAGACAATGTTCCCTAGCTGCCTCAGTTAATAACAGTGTGGAGGAAGTTGTTTGATAAAGTGGACAAAGCTTATACTTGGGCCAGAAGGCAGAATATAGGAAACTACATGAAAACATGAATAATTCAGTGAAAATGACTGTAAACAGATGAGAACTTGTGTTAGAACAGCTGAAAGAGATCCTCCAAGTCAGTTCTTAGTGTAGAAAAGGTAGCTAAATCCGGAAAATCCTTAATTCCAGTTAAGATCACATGAAACACTGTATTAATCCTATATTCTTTACTTAAAGGAGACTACAGTGGTAAATGTGTGTTATGCAAGGCAGAATACCATTGAAATAGAGAAAGAAACACGTTCGGCAGCTATGGAAAACCTTACACTTCACTGAAATGTAGTACTACACTCTATAACACAGTTGAGAGACAATGTTCCCGAGCTGCCTCAGTTCATAACAGTGTGTAGGAAGTTGTTTGATAAAGTGGGCAAAGCTTACACTAGGGCCAGAAGGCAGAATATAGGAAACTAGGAAAGCCTTACACTTCACTGAAATGTAGTACTACACTCTATCACACAGTTGAGAGACAATGTTCCCTAGCTCCCTCCTTTCATAACAGTGTGGAGGAAGTTGTCTGATAAAGTGGGCAAAGCTTATACTTGGGCCAGAAGGCCGAATATAGGAAACTACATGAAAACATGAATAATTCAGTGAAAATGACTGTAAACAGATGAGAACTTGTTTAGAACAGCTGAAAGAGAATCTCCAAGTCAGTTCTTAGTGTAGAAAAGGTAGCTAAGATAAGGAAAATCCTTAATTCCAGTTAAGATCACATGAAACACTGTATGAATCCTATATTCTTTACTTAAAGGAGACTCGAGTGGTAAATGTGTGTTATACAAGGCAGAATACCACTGAAATAGAGAAAGAAACACGTTCGGCAGCTTTGGAAAGCCTTACACTTCACTGAAATGTAGTACTACACTCTATAACACAGTAGAGAGACAATGTTCCCGAGCTGCCTCAGTTCATAACAGTGTGTAGGAAGTTGTTTGATAAAGTGGGCAAAGCTTATACTTGAAGCAGAAGGCAGAATATAGGAAACTACATGAAAACATGAATAATTCAGTGAAAATGACTGTAAACAGATGAGAACTTGTTTTAGAACAGCTGAAAGAGATCCTCCAAGTCAGTTCTTAGTGTAGAAAAGGTAGCTAAATCCGGAAAATCCTTAATTCCAGTTAAGATCACATGAAACACTGTATGAATCCTATATTCTTTACTTAAAGGAGACTACAGTGGTAAATGTGTGTTATACAAGGCAGAATACCATTGAAATAGGGAAAGAAACACGTTCAGCAGCTTTGGAAAGCCTTACACTTCACTGAAATGTAGTACTACACTCTATAACAAAGTTGTGAGACAATGTTCAATAGCTGCCTCATTACTTAACAGTGTGTAGGAAGTTGTTTGATAAAGTGGGCAAAGCTTATACTAGGTCCAGAAGGCAGAATATAGGAAACTAGGAAAGCCTTACACTTCACTGAAATGTAGTACTACACTCTATAACACATTTTAGAGACAATGTTCCCTAGCTGCCTCAGTTCATAACAGTGTGTAGGAAGTTGTTTGATAAAGTGGGCAAAGCTTATACTTGGGCCAGAAGGCAGAATATAGGAAACTACATGAAAACATGAATAATTTAGTGAAAATGACTGTAAACAGATGAGAACTTGTTTAGAACAGCTGAAAGAGAATCTCCAAGTCAGTTCTTAGTGTAGAAAAGGTAGGTAAGATAAGGGAAATCTTTAATTCCAGTTAAGATCACATGAAACACAGTATGAATCCTATATTCTTTACTTAAAGGAGACTCGAGTGGTAAATGTGTGTTATACAAGGCAGAATACCATTGAAATAGAGAAAGAAACACGTTTGGCAGCTTTGGAATGCCTTACACTTCACTGAAATGTAGTACTACACTCTATAACACAGTTAAGAGACAATGTTCCCTAGCTCCCTCAGTTCATAACAGTGTGTAGGAAGTTGTTTGATAAAGTGGGGAAAGCTTATACTTGGACCAGAAGGCAGAATATAGGAAACCCCCTGAAAACATGAATAATTCAGTGAAAATGACTGTAAACAGATGATAACTTGTTTAGAACAGCTGAAAGAGAATCTCCAAGTCAGTTCTTAGTGTAGAAAAGGTAGCTAAATCCGGAAAATCCGTAATTCCAGTTAAGATCACATGAAACACTGTATGAATCCTATATTCTTTACTTAAAAGAGACTAGAGTGTTAAATGTGTGTTATATAAGGCAGAATACCATTCAAATGGAGAAAGAAACACGTTCGGCAGCTTTCGAAAGCCTTACACTTCACTGAAATGTAGTACTACACTCTATAACACATTTTAGAGACAATGTTCCCGAGCTGCCTCAGTTCATAACAGTGTGTAGGAAGTTGTTTGATAAAGTGGGCAAAGCTTATACTTGGACCAGAAAGCAGAATATAGGAAACTACATGAAAACATGAATAATTCAGTGAAAATGACTGTAAACAGATGAGAACTTGTTTAGAACAGCTGAAAGAGAATCTCCAAGTCAGTTCTTAGTGTAGAAAAGGTAGCTAAGATAAGGAAAATCCTTAATTCCAGTTAAGATCACATGAAACACTGTATGAATCCTATATTCTTTACTTAAAGGAGACTCGAGTGGTAAATGTGTGTTATACAAGGCAGAATACCATTAAAATAGAGAAAGAAACACGTTTGGCAGCTTTGGAAAGCCTTACACTTCACTGAAATGTAGTACTACACTCTATAACACAGTTGAGAGACAATGTTCCCAAACTGCCTAAGTTCATAACAAGGTGTTGGAAGTTGTTTGATAAAGTTGGCAAAGCTTATACTTGGACCAGAAGGCAGAATATAGGAAACTACATGAAAACATGATTAATTCAGTGAAAATGACTGTAAACAGATGAGAACATGTTTAGAACAGCTGAAAGAGATTCTCCAGGTCAGTTCTCAGTGTAGAAAAGGTAGCTAAGATCCGGGAAATACTTGATTCGAGTTAAGATTACATGAAACACTGTGTGAATCCTATATTCTTTACTTAAAGGCGACTAGAGTGGTAAATGTGTGTTATACAAGGCAGTATACCATTAAAATAGAGAAAGAAACACGTTCGGCAGCTTTGGAAAGCCTTACACTTCACTGAAATGTAGTACTACACTCTATAACACAGTTGAGAGACAATGTTCAATAGCTGCCTCAGTACTTAACAGTGTATAGGAAGTTGTTTGATAAAGTGGGCAAAGCTTATACTTGGACCAGAAGGCAGAATATAGGAAACTACATGAAAACATGATTAATTCAGTGAAAATGACTGTAAACAGATGAGAACTTGTTTAGAACAGCTGAAAGAGAATCTCCAAGTCAGTTCTTAGTGTAGAAAAGGTATGTAAGATAAGGGAAATCCTTAATTCCAGTTAAGATCACATGAAACACTGTATGAATCCTATATTCTTTACTTAAAGGAGACTCGAGTGGTAAATGTGTGTTATACAAGGCAGAATACCATTGAAATAGAGAAAGAAACACATTCGGCAGCTTTGGAAAGCCTTACACTTCACTGACATGTAATACTACACTCTATCACACAGTTGAGAGACAATGTTCCCTAGCTCCCTCAGTTCATAACAGTGTGGAGGAAGTTGTCTGATAAAGTGGGCAAAGCTTATACTTGGGCCAGAAGGCCGAATATAGGAAACTACATGAAAACATGAATAATTCAGTGAAAATGACTGTAAACAGATGAGAACTTGTTTAGAACAGCTGAAAGAGAATCTCCAAGTCAGTTCTTAGTGTAGAAAAGGTAGCTAAGATAAGGAAAATCCTTAATTCCAGTTAAGATCACATGAAACACTGTATGAATCCTATATTCTTTACTTAAAGGAGACTCGAGTGGTAAATGTGTGTTATACAAGGCAGAATACCACTGAAATAGAGAAAGAAACACGTTCGGCAGCTTTGGAAAGCCTTACACTTCACTGAAATGTAGTACTACACTCTATAACACAGTAGAGAGACAATGTTCCCGAGCTGCCTCAGTTCATAATAGTGTGTAGGAAGTTGTTTGATAAAGTGGGCAAAGCTTATACTTGAAGCAGAAGGCAGAATATAGGAAACTACATGAAAACATGAATAATTCAGTCAAAATGACTGTAAACAGATGAGAACTTGTTTTAGAACAGCTGAAAGAGATCCTCCAAGTCAGTTCTTAGTGTAGAAAAGGTAGCTAAATCCGGAAAATCCTTAATTCCAGTTAAGATCACATGAAACACTGTATGAATCCTATATTCTTTACTTAAAGGAGACTCGAGTGGTAAATGTGTGTTATACAAGGCAGAATACCATTAAAATAGAGAAAGAAACACATTCGGCAGCTTTGCAAAGCCTTACACTTCACTGAAATGTAGTACTACACTCTATAACACAGTTGAGAGACAATGTTCAATAGCTGCCTCAGTACTTAACAGTGTGTAGGAAGTTGTTTGATAAAGTGGGCAAAGCTTATACTTGGACCGGAAGGCAGAATATAGGAAACTACATGAAAACATGAATAATTCAGTGAAAATGACTGTAAACAGATGAGAACTTGTTCAGAACTGCTGAAAGAGAATCTCCAAGTCAGTTCTTAGTGTAGAAAAGGTAGCTAAGATAATGGAAATCCTTAATTCCAGTTAAGATCACATGAAACACTTTATAAATCCTATATTCTTTACTTAAAGGAGACTAGAGTGGTAAATCTGTGTTATACAAGGCAGAATACCATTGAAATAGAGAAAGAAACACGTTCAGCAGCTTTGGAAAGCCTTACACTTCACTGAAATGTAGTACTACACTCTATAACAAAGTTGTGAGACAATGTTCAATAGCTGCCTCATTACTTAACAGTGTGTAGGAAGTTGTTTGATAAAGTGGGCAAAGCTTATACTAGGTCCAGAAGGCAGAATATAGGAAACTAGGAAAGCCTTACACTTCACTGAAATGTAGTACTACACTCTATAACACATTTTAGAGACAATGTTCCCTAGCTGCCTCAGTTCATAACAGTGTGTAGGAAGTTGTTTGATAAAGTGGGCAAAGCTTATACTTGGGCAAGAAGGCAGAATAAAGGAAACTACATGAAAACATGAATAATTCAGTGAAAATGACTATAAACAGATGAGAAATTCTTTAGAACAGCTGAAAGAGAATCTCCAAGTCAGTTCTTAGTGTAGAAAGGGTAGCTAAGATCCGGGAAATCCTTAATTCCAGTAAAGATCACATGAAACACAGTATGAATCCTATATTCTTTACTTAAAAAAGACTAGAGTGGTAAATGTGTGTTATACAAGGCAGAATACTATTGAAATAGAGAAAGAAACACGTTTGGCAGCTTTGGAAGGCTTTACACTTCACTGAAATGTAGTACTACACTCTATAACACAGTTGAGAGACAATGTTCCCTAGCTCCCTCATTTCATAACAGTGTGGAGGAAGTTGTCTGATAAAGTGGGCAAAGCTTATACTTGGGCCAGAAGGCTGAATATAGGAAACTACATGAAAACATGAATAATTCAGTGAAAATGACTGTAAACAGATGAGAACTTGTTTAGAACAGCTGAAAGAGAATCTCCAAGTCAGTTCTTAGTGTAGAAAAGGTAGCTAAGATAAGGAAAATCCTTAATTCCAGTTAAGATCACATGAAACACTGTATGAATCCTATATTCTTTACTTAAAGGAGACTCGAGTGGTAAATGTGTGTTATACAAGGCAGAATACCACTGAAATAGAGAAAGAAACACGTTCGGCAGCTTTGGAAAGCCTTACACTTCACTGAAATGTAGTACTACACTCTATAACACAGTAGAGAGACAATGTTCCCGAGCTGCCTCAGTTCATAACAGTGTGTAGGAAGTTGTTTGATAAAGTGGGCAAAGCTTATACTTGAAGCAGAAGGCAGAATATAGGAAACTACATGAAAACATGAATAATTCAGTGAAAATGACTGTAAACAGATGAGAACTTGTTTTAGAACAGCTGAAAGAGATCCTCCAAGTCAGTTCTTAGTGTAGAAAAGGTAGCTAAATCCGGAAAATCCTTAATTCCAGTTAAGATCACATGAAACACTGTATGAATCCTATATTCTTTACTTAAAGGAGACTACAGTGGTAAATGTGTGTTATACAAGGCAGAATACCATTGAAATAGGGAAAGAAACACGTTCAGCAGCTTTGGAAAGCCTTACACTTCACTGAAATGTAGTACTACACTCTATAACAAAGTTGTGAGACAATGTTCAATAGCTGCCTCATTACTTAACAGTGTGTAGGAAGTTGTTTGATAAAGTGGGCAAAGCTTATACTAGGTCCAGAAGGCAGAACATAGGAAACTAGGAAAGCCTTACACTTCACTGAAATGTAGTACTACACTCTATAACACATTTTAGAGACAATGTTCCCTAGCTGCCTCAGTTCATAACAGTGTGTAGGAAGTTGTTTGATAAAGTGGGCAAAGCTTATACTTGGGCCAGAAGGCAGAATATAGGAAACTACATGAAAACATGAATAATTCAGTGAAAATGACTATAAACAGATGAGAACTTCTTTAGAACAGCTGAAAGAGAATCTCCAAGTCAGTTCTTAGTGTAGAAAGGGTAGCTAAGATCCGGGAAATCCTTAATTCCAGTAAAGATCACATGAAACACAGTATGAATCCTATATTCTTTACTTAAAAAAGACTAGAGTGGTAAATGTGTGTTATACAAGGCAGAATACTATTGAAATAGAGAAAGAAACACGTTTGGCAGCTTTGGAAGGCCTTACACTTCACTGAAATGTAGTACTACACTCTATAACACAGTTAAGAGACAATGTTCCCTAGCTCCCTCAGTTCATAACAGTGTGTAGGAAGTTGTTTGATAAAGTGTGGAAAGCTTATACTTGGACCAGAAGGCAGAATATAGGAAACTACATGAAAACATGAATAATTCAGTGAAAATGACTGTAAACAGATGAGAACTTGTTTAGAAGAGCTGAAAGAGAATCTCCAAGTCAGTTCTTAGTGTAGAAAAGGTAGCTAAGATAAGGGAAACCCTTAATTCCAGTTAAGATCACATGAAACACTGTGTGCATCCTATATTCTTTACGTAAAGGAGACTAGAGTGGTAAATGTGTGTTATACAAGGCAGTATACCATTAAAATAGAGAAAGAAACACGTTCGGCAGGTTTGGAAAGCCTTACACTTCACTGAAATGTAGTACTACAATCTATAACACAGTTGAGAGACAATGTTCAATAGCTGCCTCAGTACTTAACAGTGTATAGGAAGTTGTTTGATAAAGTGGGAAAGCTTATACTTGGACCGGAAGGCAGAATATAGGAAACTACATGAAAACATGAATAATTCAGTGAAAATGACTGTAAACAGATGAGAACTTGTTCAGAACTGCTGAAAGAGAATCTCCAAGTCAGTTCTTAGTGTAGAAAAGGTAGCTAAGATAATGGAAATCCTTAATTCCAGTTAAGATCACATGAAACACTTTATGAATCCTATATTCTTTACTTAAAGGAGACTAGAGTGGTAAATCTGTGTTATACAAGGCAGAATACCATTGAAATAGAGAAAGAAACACGTTCAGCAGCTTTGGAAAGCCTTACACTTCACTGAAATGTAGTACTACACTCTATAACAAAGTTGTGAGACAATGTTCAATAGCTGCCTCATTACTTAACAGTGTGTAGGAAGTTGTTTGATAAAGTGGGCAAAGCTTATACTAGGTCCAGAAGGCAGAATATAGGAAACTAGGAAAGCCTTACACTTCACTGAAATGTAGTACTACACTCTATAACACATTTTAGAGACAATGTTCCCTAGCTGCCTCAGTTCATAACAGTGTGTAGGAAGTTGTTTGATAAAGTGGGCAAAGCTTATACTTGGGCAAGAAGGCAGAATAAAGGAAACTACATGAAAACATGAATAATTCAGTGAAAATGACTATAAACAGATGAGAAATTCTTTAGAACAGCTGAAAGAGAATCTCCAAGTCAGTTCTTAGTGTAGAAAGGGTAGCTAAGATCCGGGAAATCCTTAATTCCAGTAAAGATCACATGAAACACAGTATGAATCCTATATTCTTTACTTAAAAAAGACTAGAGTGGTAAATGTGTGTTATACAAGGCAGAATACTATTGAAATAGAGAAAGAAACACGTTTGGCAGCTTTGGAAGGCTTTACACTTCACTGAAATGTAGTACTACACTCTATAACACAGTTGAGAGACAATGTTCCCTAGCTCCCTCATTTCATAACAGTGTGGAGGAAGTTGTCTGATAAAGTGGGCAAAGCTTATACTTGGGCCAGAAGGCTGAATATAGGAAACTACATGAAAACATGAATAATTCAGTGAAAATGACTGTAAACAGATGAGAACTTGTTTAGAACAGCTGAAAGAGAATCTCCAAGTCAGTTCTTAGTGTAGAAAAGGTAGCTAAGATAAGGAAAATCCTTAATTCCAGTTAAGATCACATGAAACACTGTATGAATCCTATATTCTTTACTTAAAGGAGACTCGAGTGGTAAATGTGTGTTATACAAGGCAGAATACCACTGAAATAGAGAAAGAAACACGTTCGGCAGCTTTGGAAAGCCTTACACTTCACTGAAATGTAGTACTACACTCTATAACACAGTAGAGAGACAATGTTCCCGAGCTGCCTCAGTTCATAACAGTGTGTAGGAAGTTGTTTGATAAAGTGGGCAAAGCTTATACTTGAAGCAGAAGGCAGAATATAGGAAACTACATGAAAACATGAATAATTCAGTGAAAATGACTGTAAACAGATGAGAACTTGTTTTAGAACAGCTGAAAGAGATCCTCCAAGTCAGTTCTTAGTGTAGAAAAGGTAGCTAAATCCGGAAAATCCTTAATTCCAGTTAAGATCACATGAAACACTGTATGAATCCTATATTCTTTACTTAAAGGAGACTACAGTGGTAAATGTGTGTTATACAAGGCAGAATACCATTGAAATAGGGAAAGAAACACGTTCAGCAGCTTTGGAAAGCCTTACACTTCACTGAAATGTAGTACTACACTCTATAACAAAGTTGTGAGACAATGTTCAATAGCTGCCTCATTACTTAACAGTGTGTAGGAAGTTGTTTGATAAAGTGGGCAAAGCTTATACTAGGTCCAGAAGGCAGAACATAGGAAACTAGGAAAGCCTTACACTTCACTGAAATGTAGTACTACACTCTATAACACATTTTAGAGACAATGTTCCCTAGCTGCCTCAGTTCATAACAGTGTGTAGGAAGTTGTTTGATAAAGTGGGCAAAGCTTATACTTGGGCCAGAAGGCAGAATATAGGAAACTACATGAAAACATGAATAATTCAGTGAAAATGACTATAAACAGATGAGAACTTCTTTAGAACAGCTGAAAGAGAATCTCCAAGTCAGTTCTTAGTGTAGAAAGGGTAGCTAAGATCCGGGAAATCCTTAATTCCAGTAAAGATCACATGAAACACAGTATGAATCCTATATTCTTTACTTAAAAAAGACTAGAGTGGTAAATGTGTGTTATACAAGGCAGAATACTATTGAAATAGAGAAAGAAACACGTTTGGCAGCTTTGGAAGGCCTTACACTTCACTGAAATGTAGTACTACACTCTATAACACAGTTAAGAGACAATGTTCCCTAGCTCCCTCAGTTCATAACAGTGTGTAGGAAGTTGTTTGATAAAGTGTGGAAAGCTTATACTTGGACCAGAAGGCAGAATATAGGAAACTACATGAAAACATGAATAATTCAGTGAAAATGACTGTAAACAGATGAGAACTTGTTTAGAAGAGCTGAAAGAGAATCTCCAAGTCAGTTCTTAGTGTAGAAAAGGTAGCTAAGATAAGGGAAACCCTTAATTCCAGTTAAGATCACATGAAACACTGTGTGCATCCTATATTCTTTACGTAAAGGAGACTAGAGTGGTAAATGTGTGTTATACAAGGCAGTATACCATTAAAATAGAGAAAGAAACACGTTCGGCAGGTTTGGAAAGCCTTACACTTCACTGAAATGTAGTACTACAATCTATAACACAGTTGAGAGACAATGTTCAATAGCTGCCTCAGTACTTAACAGTGTATAGGAAGTTGTTTGATAAAGTGGGAAAGCTTATACTTGGACAAGAAGGCAGAATATAGGAAACTACATGAAAACATGAATAATTTAGTGAAAATGACTGTAAACAGATGAGAACTTGTTTAGAACAGCTGAAAGAGAATCTCCAAGTCAGTTCTTAGTGTAGAAAAGGTAGGTAAGATAAGGGAAATCCTTAATTCCAGTTAAGATCACATGAAACACAGTATGAATCCTATATTCTTTACTTAAAGGAGACTCGAGTGGTAAATGTGTGTTATACAAGGCAGAATACCATTGAAATAGAGAAAGAAACACGTTTGGCAGCTTTGGAATGCCTTACACTTCACTGAAATGTAGTACTACACTCTATAACACAGTTAAGAGACAATGTTCCCTAGCTCCCTCAGTTCATAACAGTGTGTAGGAAGTTGTTTGATAAAGTGGGGAAAGCTTATACTTGGACCAGAAGGCAGAATATAGGAAACCCCCTGAAAACATGAATAATTCAGTGAAAATGACTGTAAACAGATGAGAACTTGTTTAGAACAGCTAAAAGAGAATCTCCAAGTCAGTTCTTAGTGTAGAAAAGGTAGCTAAGATAAGGAAAATCCTTAATTCCAGTTAAGATCACATGAAACACTGTATGAATCCTATATTCTTTACTTAAAGGAGACTCGAGTGGTAAATGTGTGTTATACAAGGCAGAATACCACTGAAATAGAGAAAGAAACACGTTCGGCAGCTTTGGAAAGCCTTACACTTCACTGAAATGTAGTACTACACTCTATAACACACTAGAGAGACAATGTTCCCGAGCTGCCTCAGTTCATAATAGTGTGTAGGAAGTTGTTTGATAAAGTGGGCAAAGCTTATACTTGATGCAGAAGGCAGAATATAGGAAACTACATGAAAACATGAATAATTCAGTGAAAATGACTGTAAACAGATGAGAACTTGTTTTAGAACAGCTGAAAGAGATCCTCCAAGTCAGTTCTTAGTGTAGAAAAGGTAGCTAAATCCGGAAAATCCTTAATTCCAGTTAAGATCACATGAAACACTGTATGAATCCTATATTCTTTACTTAAAGGAGACTACAGTGGTAAATGTGTGTTATACAAGGCAGAATACCATTAAAATAGAGAAAGAAACACGTTCGGCAGCTTTGCAAAGCCTTACACTTCACTGAAATGTAGTACTACACTCTATAACACAGTTGAGAGACAATGTTCAATAGCTGCCTCAGTACTTAACAGTGTGTAGGAAGTTGTTTGATAAAGTGGGCAAAGCTTATACTTGGACCAGAAGGCAGAATATAGGAAACTACATGAAAACATGAATAATTCAGTGAAAATGACTGTAAACAGATGAGAACTTGTTCAGAACTGCTGAAAGAGAATCTCCAAGTCAGTTCTTAGTGTAGAAAAGGTAGGTAAGATAATGGAAATCCTTAATTCCAGTTAAGATCACATGAAACACTTTATGAATCCTATATTCTTTACTTAAAGGAGACTAGAGTGGTAAATCTGTGTTATACAAGGCAGAATACCATTGAAATAGAGAAAGAAACACGTTCAGCAGCTTTGGAAAGCCTTACACTTCACTGAAATGTAGTACTACACTCTATAACAAAGTTGTGAGACAATGTTCAATAGCTGCCTCATTACTTAACAGTGTGTAGGAAGTTGTTTGATAAAGTGGGCAAAGCTTATACTAGGTCCAGAAGGCAGAATATAGGAAACTAGGAAAGCCTTACACTTCACTGAAATGTAGTACTACACTCTATAAAACATTTTAGAGACAATGTTCCCTAGCTGCCTCAGTTCATAACAGTGTGTAGGAAGTTGTTTGATAAAGTGGGCAAAGCTTATACTTGGGCCAGAAGGCAGAATATACGAAACTACATGAAAACATGAATAATTCAGTGAAAATGACTATAAACAGATGAGAACTTCTTTAGAACAGCTGAAAGAGAATCTCCAAGTCAGTTCTTAGTGTAGAAAGGGTAGCTAAGATCCGGGAAATCCTTAATTCCAGTAAAGATCACATGAAACACAGTATGAATCCTATATTCTTTACCTAAAGGAGACTCGAGTGGTAAATGTGTGTTATACAAGGCAGAATACCATTGAAATAGAGAAAGAAAAACGTTCGGCAGCTTTGGAAAGCCTTACACTTCACTAAAATGTAGTACTACACTCTATAACACAGTTGAGAGACAATGTTCCCGAGCTGCCTCAGTTCATAACAGTGTGTAGGAAGTTGTTTGATAAAGTGGGCAAAGCTTATACTTGGGCCAGAAAGCAGAATATAGGAAACTACATGAAAACATGAATAATTCAGTGAAAATGACTGTAAACAGATGAGAACTTGTGTTAGAACAGCTGAAAGAGATCCTCCAAGTCAGTTCTTAGTGTAGAAAAGGTAGCTAAATCCGGAAACTCCTTAATTCCAGTTAAGATCACATGAAACACTGTATGAATCCTATATTCTTTACTTAAAGGAGACTACAGTGGTAAATGTGTGTTATACAAGGCAGAATACCATTGAAATAGAGAAAGAAACACGTTCGGCAGCTTTGGAAAGCCTTACACTTCACTGAAATGTAGTACTACACTCTATAACAAAGTTGAGAGACAATGTTCAATAGCTGCCTCATTACTTAACAGTGTGTAGGAAGTTGTTTGATAAAGTGGGCAAAGCTTATACTAGGGCCAGAAGGCAGAATATAGGAAACTAGGAAAGCTTTACACTTCACTGAAATGTAGTACTACACTCTATAACACATTTTAGAGACAATGTTCCCGAGCTGCCTCAGTTCATAACAGTGTGTAGGAAGTTGTTTGATAAAGTGGGGAAAGCTTATACTTGGACCAGAAGGCAGAATATAGGAAACTACATGAAAACATGAATAATTCAGTGAAAATGACTGTAAACAGATGAGAACTTGTTTAGAACAGCTGAAAGAGAATCTCCAAGTCAGTTCTTAGTGTAGAAAAGGTAGCTAAGATAAGGGAAACCCTTAATTCCAGTTAAGATCACATGAAACACTGTATGAATCCTATATTCTTTACTTAAAGGAGACTCGAGTGGTAAATGTGTGTTATACAAGGCAGAATACCATTAAAATAGAGAAAGAAACACGTTCGGCAGCTTTGGAAAGCCTTACACTTCACTGAAATGTAGTACTACACTCTATTACACAGTTGAGAGACAATGTTCCCAAGCTGCCTCAGTTCATAACAAGGTGTTGGAAGTTGTTTGATAAAGTTGGCAAAGCTTATACTTGGACCAGAAGGCAGAATATAGGAAACTACATGAAAACATGATTAATTCAGTGAAAATGACTGTAAACAGATGAGAACATGTTTAGAACAGCTGAAAGAGATTCTCCAGGTCAGTTCTTAGTGTAGAAAAGGTAGCTAAGATCCGGGAAATACTTAATTCGAGTTAAGATTACATGAAACACTGTGTGAATCCTATATTCTTTACTTAAAGGCGACTAGAGTGGTAAATGTGTGTTATACAAGGCAGTATACCATTAAAATAGAGAAAGAAACACGTTCGGCAGCTTTGGAAAGCCTTACACTTCACTGAAATGTAGTACTACACTCTATAACACAGTTGAGAGACAATGTTCAATAGCTGCCTCAGTACTTAACAGTGTATAGGAAGTTGTTTGATAAAGTGGGCAAAGCTTATACTTGGACCAGAAGGCAGAATATAGGAAACTACATGAAAACATGATTAATTCAGTGAAAATGACTGTAAACAGATGAGAACTTGTTTAGAACAGCTGAAAGAGAATCTCCAAGTCAGTTCTTAGTGTAGAAAAGGTAGGTAAGATAAGGGAAATCCTTAATTCCAGTTAAGATCACATGAAACACTGTATGAATCCTATATTCTTTACTTAAAGGAGACTCGAGTGGTAAATGTGTGTTATACAAGGCAGAATACCATTGAAATAGAGAAAGAAACACATTCGGCAGCTTTGGAAAGCCTTACACTTCACTGACATGTAATACTACACTCTATCACACAGTTGAGAGACAATGTTCCCTAGCTCCCTCCTTTCATAACAGTGTGGAGGAAGTTGTCTGATAAAGTGGGCAAAGCTTATACTTGGGCCAGAAGGCCGAATATAGGAAACTACATGAAAACATGAATAATTCAGTGAAAATGACTGTAAACAGATGAGAACTTGTTTAGAACAGCTGAAAGAGAATCTCCAAGTCAGTTCTTAGTGTAGAAAAGGTAGCTAAGATAAGGAAAATCCTTAATTCCAGTTAAGATCACATGAAACACTGTATGAATCCTATATTCTTTACTTAAAGGAGACTCGAGTGGTAAATGTGTGTTATACAAGGCAGAATACCACTGAAATAGAGAAAGAAACACGTTCGGCAGCTTTGGAAAGCCTTACACTTCACTGAAATGTAGTACTACACTCTATAACACAGTAGAGAGACAATGTTCCCGAGCTGCCTCAGTTCATAACAGTGTGTAGGAAGTTGTTTGATAAAGTGGGCAAAGCTTATACTTGAAGCAGAAGGCAGAATATAGGAAACTACATGAAAACATGAATAATTCAGTGAAAATGACTGTAAACAGATGAGAACTTGTTTTAGAACAGCTGAAAGAGATCCTCCAAGTCAGTTCTTAGTGTAGAAAAGGTAGCTAAATCCGGAAAATCCTTAATTCCAGTTAAGATCACATGAAACACTGTATGAATCCTATATTCTTTACTTAAAGGAGACTACAGTGGTAAATGTGTGTTATACAAGGCAGAATACCATTGAAATAGGGAAAGAAACACGTTCAGCAGCTTTGGAAAGCCTTACACTTCACTGAAATGTAGTACTACACTCTATAACAAAGTTGTGAGACAATGTTCAATAGCTGCCTCATTACTTAACAGTGTGTAGGAAGTTGTTTGATAAAGTGGGCAAAGTTTATACTAGGTCCAGAAGGCAGAATATAGGAAACTAGGAAAGCCTTACACTTCACTGAAATGTAGTACTACACTCTATAACACATTTTAGAGACAATGTTCCCTAGCTGCCTCAGTTCATAACAGTGTGTAGGAAGTTGTTTGATAAAGTGGGCAAAGCTTATACTTGGGCCAGAAGGCAGAATATAGGAAACTACATGAAAACATGAATAATTCAGTGAAAATGACTATAAACAGATGAGAACTTCTTTAGAACAGCTGAAAGAGAATCTCCAAGTCAGTTCTTAGTGTAGAAAGGGTAGCTAAGATCCGGGAAATCCTTAATTCCAGTAAAGATCACATGAAACACAGTATGAATCCTATATTCTTTACTTAAAAAAGACTAGAGTGGTAAATGTGTGTTATACAAGGCAGAATACTATTGAAATAGAGAAAGAAACACGTTTGGCAGCTTTGGAAGGCCTTACACTTCACTGAAATGTAGTACTACACTCTATAACACAGTTAAGAGACAATGTTCCCTAGCTCCCTCAGTTCATAACAGTGTGTAGGAAGTTGTTTGATAAAGTGTGGAAAGCTTATACTTGGACCAGAAGGCAGAATATAGGAAACTACATGAAAACATGAATAATTCAGTGAAAATGACTGTAAACAGATGAGAACTTGTTTAGAAGAGCTGAAAGAGAATCTCCAAGTCAGTTCTTAGTGTAGAAAAGGTAGCTAAGATAAGGGAAACCCTTAATTCCAGTTAAGATCACATGAAACACTGTGTGCATCCTATATTCTTTACGTAAAGGAGACTAGAGTGGTAAATGTGTGTTATACAAGGCAGTATACCATTAAAATAGAGAAAGAAACACGTTCGGCAGGTTTGGAAAGCCTTACACTTCACTGAAATGTAGTACTACAATCTATAACACAGTTGAGAGACAATGTTCAATAGCTGCCTCAGTACTTAACAGTGTATAGGAAGTTGTTTGATAAAGTGGGAAAGCTTATACTTGGACAAGAAGGCAGAATATAGGAAACTACATGAAAACATGAATAATTTAGTGAAAATGACTGTAAACAGATGAGAACTTGTTTAGAACAGCTGAAAGAGAATCTCCAAGTCAGTTCTTAGTGTAGAAAAGGTAGGTAAGATAAGGGAAATCTTTAATTCCAGTTAAGATCACATGAAACACAGTATGAATCCTATATTCTTTACTTAAAGGAGACTCGAGTGGTAAATGTGTGTTATACAAGGCAGAATACCATTGAAATAGAGAAAGAAACACGTTTGGCAGCTTTGGAATGCCTTACACTTCACTGAAATGTAGTACTACACTCTATAACACAGTTAAGAGACAATGTTCCCTAGCTCCCTCAGTTCATAACAGTGTGTAGGAAGTTGTTTGATAAAGTGGGCAAAGCTTATACTTGGACCAGAAAGCAGAATATAGGAAACTACATGAAAACATGAATAATTCAGTGAAAATGACTGTAAACAGATGAGAACTTGTTTAGAACAGCTGAAAGAGAATCTCCAAGTCAGTTCTTAGTGTAGAAAAGGTAGCTAAGATAAGGAAAATCCTTAATTCCAGTTAAGATCACATGAAACACTGTATGAATCCTATATTCTTTACTTAAAGGAGACTCGAGTGGTAAATGTGTGTTATACAAGGCAGAATACCATTAAAATAGAGAAAGAAACACGTTTGGCAGCTTTGGAAAGCCTTACACTTCACTGAAATGTAGTACTACACTCTATAACACAGTTGAGAGACAATGTTCCCAAGCTGCCTAAGTTCATAACAAGGTGTTGGAAGTTGTTTGATAAAGTTGGCAAAGCTTATACTTGGACCAGAAGGCAGAATATAGGAAACTACATGAAAACATGATTAATTCAGTGAAAATGACTGTAAACAGATGAGAACATGTTTAGAACAGCTGAAAGAGATTCTCCAGGTCAGTTCTCAGTGTAGAAAAGGTAGCTAAGATCCGGGAAATACTTGATTCGAGTTAAGATTACATGAAACACTGTGTGAATCCTATATTCTTTACTTAAAGGCGACTAGAGTGGTAAATGTGTGTTATACAAGGCAGTATACCATTAAAATAGAGAAAGAAACACGTTCGGCAGCTTTGGAAAGCCTTACACTTCTCTGAAATGTAGTACTACACTCTATAACACAGTTGAGAGACAATGTTCAATAGCTGCCTCAGTACTTAACAGTGTATAGGAAGTTGTTTGATAAAGTGGGCAAAGCTTATACTTGGACCAGAAGGCAGAATATAGGAAACTACATGAAAACATGATTAATTCAGTGAAAATGACTGTAAACAGATGAGAACTTGTTTAGAACAGCTGAAAGAGAATCTCCAAGTCAGTTCTTAGTGTAGAAAAGGTATGTAAGATAAGGGAAATCCTTAATTCCAGTTAAGATCACATGAAACACTGTATGAATCCTATATTCTTTACTTAAAGGAGACTCGAGTGGTAAATGTGTGTTATACAAGGCAGAATACCATTGAAATAGAGAAAGAAACACATTCGGCAGCTTTGGAAAGCCTTACACTTCACTGACATGTAATACTACACTCTATCACACAGTTGAGAGACAATGTTCCCTAGCTCCCTCAGTTCATAACAGTGTGGAGGAAGTTGTCTGATAAAGTGGGCAAAGCTTATACTTGGGCCAGAAGGCCGAATATAGGAAACTACATGAAAACATGAATAATTCAGTGAAAATGACTGTAAACAGATGAGAACTTGTTTAGAACAGCTGAAAGAGAATCTCCAAGTCAGTTCTTAGTGTAGAAAAGGTAGCTAAGATAAGGAAAATCCTTAATTCCAGTTAAGATCACATGAAACACTGTATGAATCCTATATTCTTTACTTAAAGGAGACTCGAGTGGTAAATGTGTGTTATACAAGGCAGAATACCACTGAAATAGAGAAAGAAACACGTTCGGCAGCTTTGGAAAGCCTTACACTTCACTGAAATGTAGTACTACACTCTATAACACAGTAGAGAGACAATGTTCCCGAGCTGCCTCAGTTCATAATAGTGTGTAGGAAGTTGTTTGATAAAGTGGGCAAAGCTTATACTTGAAGCAGAAGGCAGAATATAGGAAACTACATGAAAACATGAATAATTCAGTCAAAATGACTGTAAACAGATGAGAACTTGTTTTAGAACAGCTGAAAGAGATCCTCCAAGTCAGTTCTTAGTGTAGAAAAGGTAGCTAAATCCGGAAAATCCTTAATTCCAGTTAAGATCACATGAAACACTGTATGAATCCTATATTCTTTACTTAAAGGAGACTCGAGTGGTAAATGTGTGTTATACAAGGCAGAATACCATTAAAATAGAGAAAGAAACACATTCGGCAGCTTTGCAAAGCCTTACACTTCACTGAAATGTAGTACTACACTCTATAACACAGTTGAGAGACAATGTTCAATAGCTGCCTCAGTACTTAACAGTGTGTAGGAAGTTGTTTGATAAAGTGGGCAAAGCTTATACTTGGACCGGAAGGCAGAATATAGGAAACTACATGAAAACATGAATAATTCAGTGAAAATGACTGTAAACAGATGAGAACTTGTTCAGAACTGCTGAAAGAGAATCTCCAAGTCAGTTCTTAGTGTAGAAAAGGTAGCTAAGATAATGGAAATCCTTAATTCCAGATAAGATCACATGAAACACTTTATGAATCCTATATTCTTTACTTAAAGGAGACTAGAGTGGTAAATCTGTGTTATACAAGGCAGAATACCATTGAAATAGAGAAAGAAACACGTTCAGCAGCTTTGGAAAGCCTTACACTTCACTGAAATGTAGTACTACACTCTATAACAAAGTTGTGAGACAATGTTCAATAGCTGCCTCATTACTTAACAGTGTGTAGGAAGTTGTTTGATAAAGTGGGCAAAGCTTATACTAGGTCCAGAAGGCAGAATATAGGAAACTAGGAAAGCCTTACACTTCACTGAAATGTAGTACTACACTCTATAACACATTTTAGAGACAATGTTCCCTAGCTGCCTCAGTTCATAACAGTGTGTAGGAAGTTGTTTGATAAAGTGGGCAAAGCTTATACTTGGGCAAGAAGGCAGAATATAGGAAACTACATGAAAACATGAATAATTCAGTGAAAATGACTATAAACAGATGAGAAATTCTTTAGAACAGCTGAAAGAGAATCTCCAAGTCAGTTCTTAGTGTAGAAAGGGTAGCTAAGATCCGGGAAATCCTTAATTCCAGTAAAGATCACATGAAACACAGTATGAATCCTATATTCTTTACTTAAAAAAGACTAGAGTGGTAAATGTGTGTTATACAAGGCAGAATACTATTGAAATAGAGAAAGAAACACGTTTGGCAGCTTTGGAAGGCTTTACACTTCACTGAAATGTAGTACTACACTCTATAACACAGTTGAGAGACAATGTTCCCTAGCTCCCTCATTTCATAACAGTGTGGAGGAAGTTGTCTGATAAAGTGGGCAAAGCTTATACTTGGGCCAGAAGGCCGAATATAGGAAACTACATGAAAACATGAATAATTCAGTGAAAATGACTGTAAACAGATGAGAACTTGTTTAGAACAGCTGAAAGAGAATCTCCAAGTCAGTTCTTAGTGTAGAAAAGGTAGCTAAGATAAGGAAAATCCTTAATTCCAGTTAAGATCACATGAAACACTGTATGAATCCTATATTCTTTACTTAAAGGAGACTCGAGTGGTAAATGTGTGTTATACAAGGCAGAATACCACTGAAATAGAGAAAGAAACACGTTCGGCAGCTTTGGAAAGCCTTACACTTCACTGAAATGTAGTACTACACTCTATAACACAGTAGAGAGACAATGTTCCCGAGCTGCCTCAGTTCATAACAGTGTGTAGGAAGTTGTTTGATAAAGTGGGCAAAGCTTATACTTGAAGCAGAAGGCAGAATATAGGAAACTACATGAAAACATGAATAATTCAGTGAAAATGACTGTAAACAGATGAGAACTTGTTTTAGAACAGCTGAAAGAGATCCTCCAAGTCAGTTCTTAGTGTAGAAAAGGTAGCTAAATCCGGAAAATCCTTAATTCCAGTTAAGATCACATGAAACACTGTATGAATCCTATATTCTTTACTTAAAGGAGACTACAGTGGTAAATGTGTGTTATACAAGGCAGAATACCATTGAAATAGGGAAAGAAACACGTTCAGCAGCTTTGGAAAGCCTTACACTTCACTGAAATGTAGTACTACACTCTATAACAAAGTTGTGAGACAATGTTCAATAGCTGCCTCATTACTTAACAGTGTGTAGGAAGTTGTTTGATAAAGTGGGCAAAGCTTATACTAGGTCCAGAAGGCAGAATATAGGAAACTAGGAAAGCCTTACACTTCACTGAAATGTAGTACTACACTCTATAACACATTTTAGAGACAATGTTCCCTAGCTGCCTCAGTTCATAACAGTGTGTAGGAAGTTGTTTGATAAAGTGGGCAAAGCTTATACTTGGGCCAGAAGGCAGAATATAGGAAACTACATGAAAACATGAATAATTCAGTGAAAATGACTATAAACAGATGAGAACTTCTTTAGAACAGCTGAAAGAGAATCTCCAAGTCAGTTCTTAGTGTAGAAAGGGTAGCTAAGATCCGGGAAATCCTTAATTCCAGTAAAGATCACATGAAACACAGTATGAATCCTATATTCTTTACTTAAAAAAGACTAGAGTGGTAAATGTGTGTTATACAAGGCAGAATACTATTGAAATAGAGAAAGAAACACGTTTGGCAGCTTTGGAAGGCCTTACACTTCACTGAAATGTAGTACTACACTCTATAACACAGTTAAGAGACAATGTTCCCTAGCTCCCTCAGTTCATAACAGTGTGTAGGAAGTTGTTTGATAAAGTGTGGAAAGCTTATACTTGGACCAGAAGGCAGAATATAGGAAACTACATGAAAACATGAATAATTCAGTGAAAATGACTGTAAACAGATGAGAACTTGTTTAGAAGAGCTGAAAGAGAATCTCCAAGTCAGTTCTTAGTGTAGAAAAGGTAGCTAAGATAAGGGAAACCCTTAATTCCAGTTAAGATCACATGAAACACTGTGTGCATCCTATATTCTTTACGTAAAGGAGACTAGAGTGGTAAATGTGTGTTATACAAGGCAGTATACCATTAAAATAGAGAAAGAAACACGTTCGGCAGGTTTGGAAAGCCTTACACTTCACTGAAATGTAGTACTACAATCTATAACACAGTTGAGAGACAATGTTCAATAGCTGCCTCAGTACTTAACAGTGTATAGGAAGTTGTTTGATAAAGTGGGAAAGCTTATACTTGGACAAGAAGGCAGAATATAGGAAACTACATGAAAACATGAATAATTTAGTGAAAATGACTGTAAACAGATGAGAACTTGTTTAGAACAGCTGAAAGAGAATCTCCAAGTCAGTTCTTAGTGTAGAAAAGGTAGGTAAGATAAGGGAAATCCTTAATTCCAGTTAAGATCACATGAAACACAGTATGAATCCTATATTCTTTACTTAAAGGAGACTCGAGTGGTAAATGTGTGTTATACAAGGCAGAATACCATTGAAATAGAGAAAGAAACACGTTTGGCAGCTTTGGAATGCCTTACACTTCACTGAAATGTAGTACTACACTCTATAACACAGTTAAGAGACAATGTTCCCTAGCTCCCTCAGTTCATAACAGTGTGTAGGAAGTTGTTTGATAAAGTGGGGAAAGCTTATACTTGGACCAGAAGGCAGAATATAGGAAACCCCCTGAAAACATGAATAATTCAGTGAAAATGACTGTAAACAGATGAGAACTTGTTTAGAACAGCTGAAAGAGAATCTCCAAGTCAGTTCTTAGTGTAGAAAAGGTAGCTAAATCCGGAAAATCCGTAATTCCAGTTAAGATCACATGAAACACTGTATGAATCCTATATTCTTTACTTAAAAGAGACTAGAGTGTTAAATGTGTGTTATATAAGGCAGAATACCATTCAAATGGAGAAAGAAACACGTTCGGCAGCTTTCGAAAGCCTTACACTTCACTGAAATGTAGTACTACACTCTATAACACATTTTAGAGACAATGTTCCCGAGCTGCCTCAGTTCATAACAGTGTGTAGGAAGTTGTTTGATAAAGTGGGCAAAGCTTATACTTGGGCCAGAAAGCAGAATATAGGAAACTACATGAAAACATGAATAATTCAGTGAAAATGACTGTAAACAGATGAGAACTTGTTTAGAACAGCTGAAAGAGAATCTCCAAGTCAGTTCTTAGTGTAGAAAAGGTAGCTAAGATAAGGAAAATCCTTAATTCCAGTTAAGATCACATGAAACACTGTATGAATCCTATATTCTTTACTTAAAGGAGACTCGAGTGGTAAATGTGTGTTATACAAGGCAGAATACCATTAAAATAGAGAAAGAAACACGTTTGGCAGCTTTGGAAAGCCTTACACTTCACTGAAATGTAGTACTACACTCTATAACACAGTTGAGAGACAATGTTCCCAAGCTGCCTAAGTTCATAACAAGGTGTTGGAAGTTGTTTGATAAAGTTGGCAAAGCTTATACTTGGACCAGAAGGCAGAATATAGGAAACTACATGAAAACATGATTAATTCAGTGAAAATGACTGTAAACAGATGAGAACATGTTTAGAACAGCTGAAAGAGATTCTCCAGGTCAGTTCTTAGTGTAGAAAAGGTAGCTAAGATCCGGGAAATACTTGATTCGAGTTAAGATTACATGAAACACTGTGTGAATCCTATATTCTTTACTTAAAGGCGACTAGAGTGGTAAATGTGTGTTATACAAGGCAGTATACAATTAAAATAGAGAAAGAAACATGTTCGGCAGCTTTGGAAAGCCTTACACTTCACTGAAATGTAGTACTACACTCTATAACACAGTTGAGAGACAATGTTCAATAGCTGCCTCAGTACTTAACAGTGTATAGGAAGTTGTTTGATAAAGTGGGCAAAGCTTATACTTGGACCAGAAGGCAGAATATAGGAAACTACATGAAAACATGATTAATTCAGTGAAAATGACTGTAAACAGATGAGAACTTGTTTAGAACAGCTGAAAGAGAATCTCCAAGTCAGTTCTTAGTGTAGAAAAGGTATGTAAGATAAGGGAAATCCTTAATTCCAGTTAAGATCACATGAAACACTGTATGAATCCTATATTCTTTACTTAAAGGAGACTCGAGTGGTAAATGTGTGTTATACAAGGCAGAATACCATTGAAATAGAGAAAGAAACACATTCGGCAGCTTTGGAAAGCCTTACACTTCACTGACATGTAATACTACACTCTATCACACAGTTGAGAGACAATGTTCCCTAGCTCCCTCAGTTCATAACAGTGTGGAGGAAGTTGTCTGATAAAGTGGGCAAAGCTTATACTTGGGCCAGAAGGCCGAATATAGGAAACTACATGAAAACATGAATAATTCAGTGAAAATGACTGTAAACAGATGAGAACTTGTTTAGAACAGCTGAAAGAGAATCTCCAAGTCAGTTCTTAGTGTAGAAAAGGTAGCTAAGATAAGGAAAATCCTTAATTCCAGTTAAGATCACATGAAACACTGTATGAATCCTATATTCTTTACTTAAAGGAGACTCGAGTGGTAAATGTGTGTTATACAAGGCAGAATACCACTGAAATAGAGAAAGAAACACGTTCGGCAGCTTTGGAAAGCCTTACACTTCACTGAAATGTAGTACTACACTCTATAACACAGTAGAGAGACAATGTTCCCGAGCTGCCTCAGTTCATAATAGTGTGTAGGAAGTTGTTTGATAAAGTGGGCAAAGCTTATACTTGAAGCAGAAGGCAGAATATAGGAAACTACATGAAAACATGAATAATTCAGTCAAAATGACTGTAAACAGATGAGAACTTGTTTTAGAACAGCTGAAAGAGATCCTCCAAGTCAGTTCTTAGTGTAGAAAAGGTAGCTAAATCCGGAAAATCCTTAATTCCAGTTAAGATCACATGAAACACTGTATGAATCCTATATTCTTTACTTAAAGGAGACTCGAGTGGTAAATGTGTGTTATACAAGGCAGAATACCATTAAAATAGAGAAAGAAACACGTTCGGCAGCTTTGCAAAGCCTTACACTTCACTGAAATGTAGTACTACACTCTATAACACAGTTGAGAGACAATGTTCAATAGCTGCCTCAGTACTTAACAGTGTGTAGGAAGTTGTTTGATAAAGTGGGCAAAGCTTATACTTGGACCGGAAGGCAGAATATAGGAAACTACATGAAAACATGAATAATTCAGTGAAAATGACTGTAAACAGATGAGAACTTGTTCAGAACTGCTGAAAGAGAATCTCCAAGTCAGTTCTTAGTGTAGAAAAGGTAGCTAAGATAATGGAAATCCTTAATTCCAGTTAAGATCACATGAAACACTTTATGAATCCTATATTCTTTACTTAAAGGAGACTAGAGTGGTAAATCTGTGTTATACAAGGCAGAATACCATTGAAATAGAGAAAGAAACACGTTCAGCAGCTTTGGAAAGCCTTACACTTCACTGAAATGTAGTACTACACTCTATAACAAAGTTGTGAGACAATGTTCAATAGCTGCCTCATTACTTAACAGTGTGTAGGAAGTTGTTTGATAAAGTGGGCAAAGCTTATACTAGGTCCAGAAGGCAGAATACAGGAAACTAGGAAAGCCTTACACTTCACTGAAATGTAGTACTACACTCTATAACACATTTTAGAGACAATGTTCCCTAGCTGCCTCAGTTCATAACAGTGTGTAGGAAGTTGTTTGATAAAGTGGGCAAAGCTTATACTTGGGCAAGAAGGCAGAATATAGGAAACTACATGAAAACATGAATAATTCAGTGAAAATGACTATAAACAGATGAGAAATTCTTTAGAACAGCTGAAAGAGAATCTCCAAGTCAGTTCTTAGTGTAGAAAGGGTAGCTAAGATCCGGGAAATCCTTAATTCCAGTAAAGATCACATGAAACACAGTATGAATCCTATATTCTTTACTTAAAAAAGACTAGAGTGGTAAATGTGTGTTATACAAGGCAGAATACTATTGAAATAGAGAAAGAAACACGTTTGGCAGCTTTGGAAGGCTTTACACTTCACTGAAATGTAGTACTACACTCTATAACACAGTTAAGAGACAATGTTCCCTAGCTCCCTCAGTTCATAACAGTGTGTAGGAAGTTGTTTGATAAAGTGGGGAAAGCTTATACTTGGACCAGAAGGCAGAATATAGGAAACTACATGAAAACATGAATAATTCAGTGAAAATGACTGTAAACAGATGAGAACTTGTTTAGAACAGCTGAAAGAGAATCTCCAAGTCAGTTCTTAGTGTAGAAAAGGTAGCTAAGATAAGGGAAACCCTTAATTCCAGTTAAGATCACATGAAACACTGTGTGCATCCTATATTCTTTACGTAAAGGAGACTAGAGTGGTAAATGTGTGTTATACAAGGCAGAATACCATTGAAATAGAGAAAGAAACACGTTCGGCAGCTTTGGAAAGCCTTACACTTCACTGAAATGTAGTACTACACTCTATAACACAGTTGAGAGACAATGTTCCCAAGCTGCCTCAGTTCATAACAGGGTGTTGGAAGTTGTTTGATAAAGTTGGCAAAGCTTATACTTGGACCAGAATGCAGAATATAGGAAACTACATGTAAACATGATTAATTAAGTGAAAATGACTGTAAACAGATGAGAACATGTTTAGAACAGCTGAAAGAGATTTTCCAGGTCAGTTCTTAGTGTAGAAAAGGTAGCTAAGAACCGGGAAATACTTAATTCGAGTTAAGATTACATGAAACACTGTGTGAATCCTATATTCTTTACTTAAAGGCGACTAGAGTGGTAAATGTGTGTTATACAAGGCAGTATACCATTAAAATAGAGAAAGAAACACGTTCGGCAGGTTTGGAAAGCCTTACACTTCACTGAAATGTAGTACTACAATCTATAACACAGTTGAGAGACAATGTTCAATAGCTGCCTCAGTACTTAACAGTGTATAGGAAGTTGTTTGATAAAGTGGGAAAGCTTATACTTGGACAAGAAGGCAGAATATAGGAAACTACATGAAAACATGAATAATTCAGTGAAAATGACTGTAAACAGATGAGAACTTGTTTAGAACAGCTGAAAGAGAATCTCCAAGTCAGTTCTTAGTGTAGAAAAGGTAGCTAAATCCGGAAAATCCGTAATTCCAGTTAAGATCACATGAAACACTGTATGAATCCTATATTCTTTACTTAAAGGAGACTCGAGTGGTAAATGTGTGTTATACAAGGCAGAATACCATTGAAATAGAGAAAGAAACACGTTCGGCAGCTTTGGAAAGCCTTACACTTCACTAAAATGTAGTACTACACTCTATAACACAGTTGAGAGACAATGTTCCCGAGCTGCCTCAGTTCATAACAGTTTGTAGGAAGTTGTTTGATAAAGTGGGCAAAGCTTATACTTGGGCCAGAAAGCAGAATATAGGAAACTACATGAAAACATGAATAATTCAGTGAAAATGACTGTAAACAGATGAGAACTTGTGTTAGAACAGCTGAAAGAGATCCTCCAAGTAAGTTCTTAGTGAAGAAAAGGTAGCTAAATCCGGAAACTCCTTAATTCCAGTTAAAATCACATGAAACACTGTATGAATCCTATATTCTTTACTTAAAGGAGACTACAGTGGTAAATGTGTGTTATGCAAGGCAGAATACCATTGAAATAGAGAAAGAAACACGTTCGGCAGCTATGGAAAACCTTACACTTCACTGAAATGTAGTACTACACTCTATAACAAAGTTGAGAGACAATGTTCAATAGCTGCCTCATTACTTAACAGTGTGTAGGAAGTTGTTTGATAAAGTGGGCAAAGCTTATACTTGGACCAGAAGGCAGAATATAGGAAACTACATGAAAACATGAATAATTCAGTGAAAATGACTGTAAACAGATGAGAACTTGTTTAGAACAGCTGAAAGAGATTTTCCAGGTCAGTTCTTAGTGTAGAAAAGGTAGCTAAGAACCGGGAAATACTTAATTCGAGTTAAGATTACATGAAACACTGTGTGAATCCTATATTCTTTACTTAAAGGCGACTAGAGTGGTAAATGTGTGTTATACAAGGCAGTATACCATTAAAATAGAGAAAGAAACACGTTCGGCAGGTTTGGAAAGCCTTACACTTCACTGAAATGTAGTACTACAATCTATAACACAGTTGAGAGACAATGTTCAATAGCTGCCTCAGTACTTAACAGTGTATAGGAAGTTGTTTGATAAAGTGGGAAAGCTTATACTTGGACAAGAAGGCAGAATATAGGAAACTACATGAAAACATGAATAATTCAGTGAAAATGACTGTAAACAGATGAGAACTTGTTTAGAACAGCTGAAAGAGAATCTCCAAGTCAGTTCTTAGTGTAGAAAAGGTAGGTAAGATAAGGGAAATCCTTAATTCCAGTTAAGATCACATGAAACACAGTATGAATCCTATATTCTTTACTTAAAGGAGACTGGAGTGGTAAATGTGTGTTATACAAGGCAGAATACCATTGAAATAGAGAAAGAAACACGTTTGGCAGCTTTGGAATGCCTTACACTTCACTGAAATGTAGTACTACACTCTATAACACAGTTAAGAGACAATGTTCCCTAGCTCCCTCAGTTCATAACAGTGTGTAGGAAGTTGTTTGATAAAGTGGGGAAAGCTTATACTTGGACCAGAAGGCAGAATATAGGAAACCCCCTGAAAACATGAATAATTCAGTGAAAATGACTGTAAACAGATGAGAACTTGTTTAGAACAGCTGAAAGAGAATCTCCAAGTCAGTTCTTAGTGTAGAAAAGGTAGCTAAATCCGGAAAATCCGTAATTCCAGTTAAGATCACATGAAACACTGTATGAATCCTATATTCTTTACTTAAAGGAGACTAGAGTGTTAAATGTGTGTTATATAAGGCAGAATACCATTCAAATGGAGAAAGAAACACGTTCGGCAGCTTTCGAAAGCCTTACACTTCACTGAAATGTAGTACCACACTCTATAACACAGTTGAGAGACAATGTTCCCTAGCTCCCTCAGTTCATAACAGTGTGTAGGAAGTTGTTTGATAAAGTGGGCAAAGCTTATACTTGGGAGAGAAGGCAGAATATAGGAAACTACATGAAAACATGAATAATTCAGTGAAAATGACTGTAAACAGATGAGAACTTGTTTAGAACAGCTGAAAGAGAATCTCCAAGTCAGTTCTTAGTGTAGAAAAGGTAGCTAAGATAAGGGAAACCCTTACTTCCAGTTAAGATCACATGAAACACTGTGTGCATCCTATATTCTTTACGTAAAGGAGACTAGAGTGGTAAATGTGTGTTATACAAGGCAGAATACCATTGAAATAGAGAAAGAAACACGTTCGGCAGCTTTGGAAAGCCTTACAGTTCACTGAAATGTAGGACTACACTCTATAACACAGTTAGAGACAATGTTCCCAAGCTGCCTCAGTTCATAACAGGGTGTTGGAAGTTGTTTGATAAAGTTGGCAAAGCTTAAGATTACATGAAACACTGTGTGAATCCTATATTCTTTACTTAAAGGCGACTAGAGTGGTAAATGTGTGTTATACAAGGCAGTATACCATTAAAATAGAGAAAGGAACACGTTCGGCAGCTTTGGAAAGCCTTACACTTCACTGAAATGTAGTACTACACTCTATAACACAGTTGAGAGACAATGTTCAATAGCTGCCTCAGTACTTAACAGTGTATAGGAAGTTGTTTGATAAAGTGGGAAAGCTTATACTTGGACAAGAAGGCAGAATATAGGAAACTACATGAAAACATGAATAATTCAGTGAAAATGACTGTAAACAGATGAGAACTTGTTTAGAACAGCTGAAAGAGAATCTCCAAGTCAGTTCTTAGTGTAGAAAAGGTAGCTAAGATAAGGGAAACCCTTACTTCCAGTTAAGATCACATGAAACACTGTGTGCATCCTATATTCTTTACGTAAAGGAGACTAGTGTGGTAAATGTGTGTTATACAAGGCAGAATACCATTGAAATAGAGAAAGAAACACGTTCGGCAGCTTTGGAAAGCCTTACAGTTCACTGAAATGTAGTACTACACTCTATAACACAGTTGAGAGACAATGTTCCCAAGCTGCCTCAGTTCATAACAGGGTGTTGGAAGTTGTTTGATAAAGTTGGCAAAGCTTAAGATTACATGAAACACTGTGTGAATCCTATATTCTTTACTTAAAGTCGACTAGAGTGGTAAATGTGTGTTATACAAGGCAGTATACCATTAAAATAGAGAAAGGAACACGTTCGGCAGCTTTGGAAAGCCTTACACTTCACTGAAATGTAGTACTACACTCTATAACACAGTTGAGAGACAATGTTCAATAGCTGCCTCAGTACTTAACAGTGTATAGGAAGTTGTTTGATAAAGTGGGAAAGCTTATACTTGGACCAGAAGGCAGAATATAGGAAACTACATGAAAAGATGATTAATTCAGTGAAAATGACTGTAAACAGATGAGAACTTCTTTAGAACAGCTGAAAGAGAATCTCCAAGTCAGTTCTTAGTGTAGAAAAGGTAGGTAAGATAAGGGAAATCCTTAATTCCAGTTAAGATCACATGAAACACTGTATGAATCCTATATTCTTTACTTAAAGGAGACTCGAGTGGTAAATGTGTGTTATACAAGGCAGAATACCATTGAAATAGAGAAAGAAACACGTTCGGCAGCTTTGGAAAGCCTTACACTTCACTAAAATGTAGTACTACACTCTATAACACAGTTGAGAGACAATGTTCCCGAGCTGCCTCAGTTCATAACAGTGTGTAGGAAGTTGTTTGATAAAGTGGGCAAAGCTTATACTTGGGCCAGAAAGCAGAATATAGGAAACTACATGAAAACATGAATAATTCAGTGAAAATGACTGTAAACAGATGAGAACTTGTTCAGAACAGCTGAAAGAGAATCTCCAAGTCAGTTCTTAGTGTAGAAAAGGTAGCTAAGATAATGGAAATCCTTAATTCCAGTTAAGATCACATGAAACACTTTATGAATCCTATATTCTTTACTTAAAGGAGACTAGAGTGGTAAAAGTGTGTTATACAAGGCAGAATACCATTGAAATAGAGAAAGAAACACGTTCAGCAGCTTTGGAAAGCCTTACACTTCACTGAAATGTAGTACTACACTCTATAACAAAGTTGTGAGACAATGTTCAATAGCTGCCTCATTACTTAACAGTGTGTAGGAAGTTGTTTGATAAAGTGGACAAAGCTTATACTAGGTCCAGAAGGCAGAATATAGGAAACTAGGAAAGCCTTACACTTCACTGAAATGTAGTACTACACTCTATAACACATTTTAGAGACAATGTTCCCTAGCTGCCTCAGTTCATAACAGTGTGTAGGAAGTTGTTTGATAAAGTGGGCAAAGCTTATACTTGGGCCAGAAGGCAGAATATAGGAAACTACATGAAAACATAAATAATTCAGTGAAAATGACTATAAACCGATGAGAACTTCTTTAGAACAGCTGAAAGAGAATCTCCAAGTCAGTTCTTAGTGTAGAAAGGGTAGCTAAGATCCGGGAAATCCTTAATTCCAGTAAAGATCACATGAAACACAGTATGAATCCTATATTCTTTACTTAAAAAAGACTAGAGTGGTAAATGTGTGTTATACAAGGCAGAATACTATTGAAATAGAGAAAGAAACACGTTTGGCAGCTTTGGAAGGCCTTACACTTCACTGAAATGTAGTACTACACTCTATAACACAGTTAAGAGACAATGTTCCCGAGCTGCCTCAGTTCATAACAGTGTGTAGGAAGTTGTTTGATAAAGTTGGCAAAGCTTAAGATTACATGAAACACTGTGTGAATCCTATATTCTTTACTTAAAGGCGACTAGAGTGGTAAATGTGTGTTATACAAGGCAGTATACCATTAAAATAGAGAAAGAAACACGTTCGGCAGGTTTGGAAAGCCTTACACTTCACTGAAATGTAGTACTACAATCTATAACACAGTTGAGAGACAATGTTCAATAGCTGCCTCAGTACTTAACAGTGTATAGGAAGTTGTTTGATAAAGTGGGAAAGCTTATACTTGGACAAGAAGGCAGAATATAGGAAACTACATGAAAACATGAATAATTCAGTGAAAATGACTGTAAACAGATGAGAACTTGTTTAGAACAGCTGAAAGAGAATCTCCAAGTCAGTTCTTAGTGTAGAAAAGGTAGGTAAGATAAGGGAAATCCTTAATTCCAGTTAAGATCACATGAAACACAGTATGAATCCTATATTCTTTACTTAAAGGAGACTCGAGTGGTAAATGTGTGTTATACAAGGCAGAATACCATTGAAATAGAGAAAGAAACACGTTTGGCAGCTTTGGAATGCCTTACACTTCACTGAAATGTAGTACTACACTCTATAACACAGTTAAGAGACAATGTTCCCTAGCTCCCTCAGTTCATAACAGTGTGTAGGAAGTTGTTTGATAAAGTGGGGAAAGCTTATACTTGGACCAGAAGGCAGAATATAGGAAACCCCCTGAAAACATGAATAATTCAGTGAAAATGACTGTAAACAGATGAGAACTTGTTTAGAACAGCTGAAAGAGAATCTCCAAGTCAGTTCTTAGTGTAGAAAAGGTAGCTAAATCCGGAAAATCCGTAATTCCAGTTAAGATCACATGAAACACTGTATGAATCCTATATTCTTTACTTAAAGGAGACTAGAGTGTTAAATGTGTGTTATATAAGGCAGAATACCATTCAAATGGAGAAAGAAACACGTTCGGCAGCTTTCGAAAGCCTTACACTTCACTGAAATGTAGTACCACACTCTATAACACAGTTGAGAGACAATGTTCCCTAGCTCCCTCAGTTCATAACAGTGTGTAGGAAGTTGTTTGATAAAGTGGGCAAAGCTTATACTTGGGCCAGAAGGCAGAATATAGGAAACTACATGAAAACATGAATAATTCAGTGAAAATGACTGTAAACAGATGAGAACTTGTTTAGAACAGCTGAAAGAGAATCTCCAAGTCAGTTCTTAGTGTAGAAAAGGTAGCTAAGATAAGGGAAACCCTTACTTCCAGTTAAGATCACATGAAACACTGTGTGCATCCTATATTCTTTACGTAAAGGAGACTAGAGTGGTAAATGTGTGTTATACAAGGCAGAATACCATTGAAATAGAGAAAGAAACACGTTCGGCAGCTTTGGAAAGCCTTACAGTTCACTGAAATGTAGGACTACACTCTATAACACAGTTGAGAGACAATGTTCCCAAGCTGCCTCAGTTCATAACAGGGTGTTGGAAGTTGTTTGATAAAGTTGGCAAAGCTTAAGATTACATGAAACACTGTGTGAATCCTATATTCTTTACTTAAAGGCGACTAGAGTGGTAAATGTGTGTTATACAAGGCAGTATACCATTAAAATAGAGAAAGGAACACGTTCGGCAGCTTTGGAAAGCCTTACACTTCACTGAAATGTAGTACTACACTCTATAACACAGTTGAGAGACAATGTTCAATAGCTGCCTCAGTACTTAACAGTGTATAGGAAGTTGTTTGATAAAGTGGGAAAGCTTATACTTGGACAAGAAGGCAGAATATAGGAAACTACATGAAAACATGAATAATTCAGTGAAAATGACTGTAAACAGATGAGAACTTGTTTAGAACAGCTGAAAGAGAATCTCCAAGTCAGTTCTTAGTGTAGAAAAGGTAGCTAAGATAAGGGAAACCCTTACTTCCAGTTAAGATCACATGAAACACTGTGTGCATCCTATATTCTTTACGTAAAGGAGACTAGTGTGGTAAATGTGTGTTATACAAGGCAGAATACCATTGAAATAGAGAAAGAAACACGTTCGGCAGCTTTGGAAAGCCTTACAGTTCACTGAAATGTAGTACTACACTCTATAACACAGTTGAGAGACAATGTTCCCAAGCTGCCTCAGTTCATAACAGGGTGTTGGAAGTTGTTTGATAAAGTTGGCAAAGCTTAAGATTACATGAAACACTGTGTGAATCCTATATTCTTTACTTAAAGTCGACTAGAGTGGTAAATGTGTGTTATACAAGGCAGTATACCATTAAAATAGAGAAAGGAACACGTTCGGCAGCTTTGGAAAGCCTTACACTTCACTGAAATGTAGTACTACACTCTATAACACAGTTGAGAGACAATGTTCAATAGCCGCCTCAGTACTTAACAGTGTATAGGAAGTTGTTTGATAAAGTGGGAAAGCTTATACTTGGACCAGAAGGCAGAATATAGGAAACTACATGAAAAGATGATTAATTCAGTGAAAATGACTGTAAACAGATGAGAACTTCTTTAGAACAGCTGAAAGAGAATCTCCAAGTCAGTTCTTAGTGTAGAAAAGGTAGGTAAGATAAGGGAAATCGTTAATTCCAGTTAAGATCACATGAAACACTGTATGAATCCTATATTCTTTACTTAAAGGAGACTCGAGTGGTAAATGTGTGTTATACAAGGCAGAATACCATTGAAATAGAGAAAGAAACACGTTCGGCAGCTTTGGAAAGCCTTACACTTCACTAAAATGTAGTACTACACTCTATAACACAGTTGAGAGACAATGTTCCCGAGCTGCCTCAGTTCATAACAGTGTGTAGGAAGTTGTTTGATAAAGTGGGCAAAGCTTATACTTGGGCCAGAAAGCAGAATATAGGAAACTACATGAAAACATGAATAATTCAGTGAAAATGACTGTAAACAGATGAGAACTTGTTCAGAACTGCTGAAAGAGAATCTCCAAGTCAGTTATTAGTGTAGAAAAGATAGCTAAGATAATGGAAATCCTTAATTCCAGTTAAGATCACATGAAACACTTTATGAATCCTATATTCTTTACTTAAAGGAGACTAGAGTGGTAAAAGTGTGTTATACAAGGCAGAATACCATTGAAATAGAGAAAGAAACACGTTCAGCAGCTTTGGAAAGCCTTACACTTCACTGAAATGTAGTACTACACTCTATAACAAAGTTGTGAGACAATGTTCAATAGCTGCCTCATTACTTAACAGTGTGTAGGAAGTTGTTTGATAAAGTGGGCAAAGCTTATACTAGGTCAAGAAGGCAGAATATAGGAAACTAGGAAAGCCTTACACTTCACTGAAATGTAGTACTACACTCTATAACACATTTTAGAGACAATGTTCCCTAGCTGCCTCAGTTCATAACAGTGTGTAGGAAGTTGTTTGATAAAGTGGGCAAAGCTTATACTTGGGCCAGAAGGCAGAATATAGGAAACTACATGAAAACATAAATAATTCAGTGAAAATGACTATAAACCGATGAGAACTTCTTTAGAACAGCTGAAAGAGAATCTCCAAGTCAGTTCTTAGTGTAGAAAGGGTAGCTAAGATCCGGGAAATCCTTAATTCCAGTAAAGATCACATGAAACACAGTATGAATCCTATATTCTTTACTTAAAAAAGACTAGAGTGGTAAATGTGTGTTATACAAGGCAGAATACTATTGAAATAGAGAAAGAAACACGTTTGGCAGCTTTGGAAGGCCTTACACTTCACTGAAATGTAGTACTACACTCTATAACACAGTTAAGAGACAATGTTCCCGAGCTGCCTCAGTTCATAACAGTGTGTAGGAAGTTGTTTGATAAAGTGGGCAAAGCTTATACTTGGGCCAGAAGGCAGAATATAGGAAACTACATGAAAACATGAACAATTCAGTGAAAATGACTGTAAACAGATGAGAACTTGTTTTAGAACAGCTGAAAGAGATCCTCCAAGTCAGTTCTTAGTGTAGAAAAGGTAGCTAAATCCGGAAAATCCTTAATTCCAGTTAAGATCACATGAAACACTGTATGAATCCTATATTCTTTACTTAAAGGAGACTACAGTGGTAAATGTGTGTTATACAAGGCAGAATACCATTAAAATAGAGAAAGAAACACGTTCGGCAGCTTTGCAAAGCCTTACACTTCACTGAAATGTAGTACTACACTCTATAACACAGTTGAGAGACAATGTTCAATAGCTGCCTCATTACTTAACAGTGTGTAGGAAGTTGTTTGATAAAGTGGGCAAAGCTTATACTAGGGCCAGAAGGCAGAATATAGGAAACTAGGAAAGCCTTACACTTCACTGAAATGTAGTACTACACTCTATAACACATTTTAGAGACAATGTTCCCGAGCTGCCTCAGTTCATAACAGTGTGTAGGAAGTTGTTTGATAAAGTGGGCAAAGCTTATACTTGGGCCAGAAGGCAGAATATAGGAAACTACATGAAAACATGAATAATTCAGTGAAAATGACTGTAAACAGATGAGAACTTGTTTAGAACAGCTGAAAGAGAATCTCCAAGTCAGTTCTTAGTGTAGAAAAGGTAGCTAAGATAAGGGAAACCCTTACTTCCAGTTAAGATCACATGAAACACTGTTTGCATCCTATATTCTTTACGTAAAGGAGACTAGAGTGGTAAATGTGTGTTATACAAGGCAGAATACCATTGAAATAGAGAAAGAAACACGTTCGGCAGCTTTGGAAAGCCTTACACTTCACTGAAATGTAGTACTACACTCTATAACACAGTTGAGAGACAATGTTCAATAGCTGCCTCAGTACTTAACAGTGTATAGGAAGTTGTTTGATAAAGTGGGAAAGCTTATACTTGGACCAGAAGGCAGAATATAGGAAACTACATGAAAAGATGATTAATTCAGTGAAAATGACTGTAAACAGATGAGAACTTCTTTAGAACAGCTGAAAGAGAATCTCCAAGTCAGTTCTTAGTGTAGAAAAGGTAGGTAAGATAAGGGAAATCCTTAATTCCAGTTAAGATCACATGAAACACTGTATGAATCCTATATTCTTTACTTAAAGGAGACTCGAGTGGTAAATGTGTGTTATACAAGGCAGAATACCATTAAAATAGAGAAAGAAACACGTTCGGCAGCTTTGGAAAGCCTTACACTTCACTAAAATGTAGTACTACACTCTATAACACAGTTGAGAGACAATGTTCCCGAGCTGCCTCAGTTCATAACAGTGTGTAGGAAGTTGTTTGATAAAGTGGGCAAAGCTTATACTTGGGCCAGAAAGCAGAATATAGGAAACTACATGAAAACATGAATAATTCAGTGAAAATGACTATAAACAGATGAGAACTTGTTTAGAACAGCTGAAAGAGAATCTCCAAGTCAGTTCTTAGTGTAGAAAATGTAGCTAAGATAATGGAAATCCTTAATTCCAGTTAAGATCACATGAAACACTTTATGAATCCTATATTCTTTACTGAAAGGAGACTAGAGTGGTAAATGTGTGTTATACAAGGCAGAATACCATTGAAATAGAGAAAGAAACACGTTCGGCAGCTTTGGAAAGCCTTACACTTCACTGAAATGTAGTACTACACTCTATAACAAAGTTGAGAGACAATGTTCAATAGCTGCCTCATTACTTAACAGTGTGTAGGAAGTTGTTTGATAAAGTGGGGAAAGCTTATACTAGGGCCAGAAGGCAGAATATAGGAAACTAGGAAAGCCTTACACTTCACTGAAATGTAGTACTACACTCTATAACACATTTTAGAGACAATGTTCCCGAGCTGCCTCAGTTCATAACAGTGTGTAGGAAGTTGTTTGATAAAGTGGGCAAAGCTTATACTTGGGCCAGAAGGCAGAATATAGGAAACTACATGAAAACATGAATAATTCAGTGAAAATGACTGTAAACAGATGAGAACTTCTTTAGAACAGCTGAAAGAGAATCTCCAAGTCAGTTCTTAGTGTAGAAAGGGTAGCTAAGATCCGGGAAATCCTTAATTCCAGTAAAGATCACATGAAACACTGTATGAATCCTATATTCTTTACTTAAAGGAGACTAGAGTGGTAAATGTGTGTTATACAAGGCAGAATACTATTGAAATAGAGAAAGAAACACGTTTGGCAGCTTTGGAATGCCTTACACTTCACTGAAATGTAGTACTACACTCTATAACACAGTTATGAGACAATGTTCCCTAGCTCCCTCAGTTCATAATAGTGTGTAGGAAGTTGTTTGATAAAGTGGGGAAAGCTTATACTTGGACCAGAAGGCAGAATATAGGAAACTACATGAAAACATGAATAATTCAGTGAAAATGACTGTAAACAGATGAGAACTTGTTTAGAACAGCTGAAAGAGAATCTCCAAGTCAGTTCTTAGTGTAGAAAAGGTAGCTAAGATAAGGGAAACCCTTACTTCCAGTTAAGATCACATGAAACACTGTGTGCATCCTATATTCTTTACGTAAAGGAGACTAGAGTGGTAAATGTGTGTTATACAAGGCAGAATACCATTGAAATAGAGAAAGAAACACGTTCGGCAGCTTTGGAAAGCCTTACACTTCACTGAAATGTAGTACTACACTCTATAACACAGTTGAGAGACAATGTTCCCAAGCTGCCTCAGTTCATAACAAGGTGTTGGAAGTTGTTTGATAAAGTTGGCAAAGCTTATACTTGGACCAGAATGCAGAATATAGGAAACTACATGAAAACATGATTAATTCAGTGAAAATGACTGTAAACAGATGAGAACATGTTTAGAACAGCTGAAAGAGATTCTCCAGGTCAGTTCTTAGTGTAGAAAAGGTAGCTAAGATCCGGGAAATACTTAATTCGAGTTAAGATTACATGAAACACTGTGTGAATCCTATATTCTTTACTTAAAGGCGACTAGAGTGGTAAATGTGTGTTATACAAGGCAGTATACCATTAAAATAGAGAAAGAAACAAGTTCGGCAGCTTTGGAAAGCCTTACACTTCACTGAAATGTAGTACTACACTCTATAACACAGTTGAGAGACAATGTTCAATAGCTGCCTCAGTACTTAACAGTGTATAGGAAGTTGTTTGATAAAGTGGGCAAAGCTTATACTTGGACCAGAAGGCAGAATATAGGAAACTACATGAAAACATGATTAATTCAGTGAAAATGACTGTAAACAGATGAGAACTTGTTTAGAACAGCTGAAAGAGAATCTCCAAGTCAGTTCTTAGCGTAGAAAAGGTAGGTAAGATAAGGGAAATCCTTAATTCCAGTTAAGATCACATGAAACACTGTATGAATCCTATATTCTTTACTTAAAGGAGACTCGAGTGGTAAATGTGTGTTATACAAGGCAGAATACCATTGAAATAGAGAAAGAAACACATTCGGCAGCTTTGGAAAGCCTTACACTTCACTGACATGTAATACTACACTCTATCACACAGTTGAGAGACAATGTTCCCTAGCTCCCTCAGTTCATAACAGTGTGGAGGAAGTTGTCTGATAAAGTGGGCAAAGCTTATACTTGGGCCAGAAGGCCGAATATAGGAAACTACATGAAAACATGAATAATTCTGTGAAAATGACTGTAAACAGATGAGAACTTGTTTAGAACAGCTGAAAGAGAATCTCCAAGTCAGTTCTTAGTGTAGAAAAGGTAGCTAAGATAAGGAAAATCCTTAATTCGAGTTAAGATCACATGAAACACTGTATGAATCCTATATTCTTTACTTAAAGGAGACTCGAGTGGTAAATGTGTGTTATACAAGGCAGAATACCACTGAAATAGAGAAAGAAACACGTTCGGCAGCTTTGGAAAGCCTTACACTTCACTGAAATGTAGTACTACACTCTATAACACAGTAGAGAGACAATGTTCCCGAGCTGCCTCAGTTCATAACACTGTGTAGGAAGTTGTTTGATAAAGTGGGCAAAGCTTATACTTGAAGCAGAAGGCAGAATATAGGAAAGTACATGAAAACATGAATAATTCAGTGAAAATGACTGTAAACAGATGAGAACTTGTTTTAGAACAGCTGAAAGAGATCCTCCAAGTCAGTTCTTAGTGTAGAAAAGGTAGCTAAATCCGGAAAATCCTTAATTCCAGTTAAGATCACATGAAACACTGTATGAATCCTATATTCTTTACTTAAAGGAGACTACAGTGGTAAATGTGTGTTATACAAGGCAGAATACCATTAAAATAGAGAAAGAAACACGTTCGGCAGCTTTGCAAAGCCTTACACTTCACTGAAATGTAGTACTACACTCTATAACACAGTTGAGAGACAATGTTCAATAGCTGCCTCAGTACTTAACAGTGTGTAGGAAGTTGTTTGATAAAGTGGGCAAAGCTTATACTTGGACCAGAAGGCAGAATATAGGAAACTACATGAAAACATGAATAATTCAGTGAAAATGACTGTAAATAGATGAGAACTTGTTTAGAACAGCTGAACGAGAATCTCCAAGTCAGTTCTTAGTGTAGAAAAGGTAGCTAAGATAAGGAAAATCCTTAATTCCAGTTAAGATCACATGAAACACGGTATGAATCCTATATTCTTTACTTAAAGGAGACTCGAGTGGTAAATGTGTGTTATACAAGGCAGAATACCATTGAAATAGAGAAAGAAACACGTTCGGCAGCTTTGGAAAGCCTTAAACTTCACTGAAATGTAGTACTACACTCTATAACACAGTTGAGAGACAATGTTCCCGAGCTGCCTCAGTTCATAACAGTGTGTAGGAAGTTGTTTGATAAAGTGGGCAAAGCTTATACTTGGGCCAGAAGGCAGAATATAGGAAACTACATGAAAACATGAATAATTCAGTGAAAATGACTGTAAACAGATGAGAACTTGTTTAGAACAGCTGAAAGAGAATCTCCAAGTCAGTTCTTAGTGTAGAAAAGGTAGCTAAGATAAGGAAAATCCTTAATTCCAGTTAAGATCACATGAAACACGGTATGAATCCTATATTCTTTACTTAAAGGAGACTCGAGTGGTAAATGTGTGTTATACAAGGCAGAATACCATTGAAATAGAGAAAGAAACACGTTCGGCAGCTTTGGAAAGCCTTACACTTCACTGAAATGTAGTACTACACTCTATAACAAAGTTGAGAGACAATGTTCAATAGCTGCCTCATTACTTAACAGTGTGTAGGAAGTTGTTTGATAAAGTGGGCAAAGCTTATACTAGGGCCAGAAGGCAGAATATAGGAAACTACATGAAAACATGGATAATTCAGAGAAAATGACTGGAAACTGATGAGAACTTGTTTAGAACAGCTCAAAGAGATTCTCCATTCAGTTCTTATTGTAGTAAATGTAGCTAAGATCCGGGAAATCCTTAATTCGAGTTAAGATCACATGAAACACTGTATGAATCCTATATTCTTTACTTAAAGGAGACTAGAGTGGTAAATGTGTGTTATACAAGGTAGAATACCATTGTAATAGAGAATTAAACACGTTTGGCAGCTTTGGAAAGCCTTACACTTCACTGAAATGTAGTACTACACTCTATAACACAGTTGAGAGACAATGTTCCCGAGCTGCCTCAGTTCATAACAATGTGTAGGAAGTTGTTTGATAAAGTGGGCAAAGCTTATACTTGGACCAGAAGGCAGAATATAGGAAACTACATGAAAACATGGATAATTCAGCGAAAATGACTGGAAACAGATGAGAACTTGTTTAGAACATCTCAAAGAGATTCCCCAGTCAGCTCTTAGCGTAGTAAAGGTAGCTAAGATCCGGGAAATCCTTAATTCGAGTTAAGATCACATGAAACACTGTATGAATCCTATATTCTTTACTTAAAGGAGACTAGAGTGGTAAATGTGTGTTATACAAGGCAGAATACCATTGAAATAGAGAAAGAAACACGTTTGGCAGCTTTGGAAAGCCTTACACTTCACTGAAATGTAGTACTACACTCTATAACATAGTTGAGAGACAATGTGCCCGAGCTACCTCAGTTCATAACAGTGTGTAGGAAGTTGTTTGATAAAGTGGGCAAAGCTTATACATGGACCAGAAGGCAGAATATTGGAAACTACATGAAAACATGGATAATTCAGAGAAAATGACTGTAAACAGATGAGAAATTGTTTAGAACAGCTCAAAGAGATACTCCAATTCAATTATTAGTGTAGAAAAGGTAGCTAAGATCCGGGAAATCCTTAATTCGAGTTAAGATCACATGAAACACTGTATGAATCCTATATTCTTTCCTTAAAGGAGACTAGATTGGTAAATGTGTGTTACACAAGGCAGAATACCATTGAAATAGAGAAATAAACACGTTCGGCAACTTTGGAAAGCCTTACACTTCACTGAAATGCAGTACTACACTCTATAACACAGTTGAGGGACAATGATCCCGAGCTGCCTCAGTTCATAACAGTGTGTAGGAAGTTGTTTGATAAAGTGGGCAAAGCTTATACTTGGACCAGAAGGCAGAATATAGGAAACTACATGAAAACATGGATAATTCAGAGAAAATGACTGTAAACAGAAGACACCTTGTTTAGTACAGGTGAATGAGATTCTCCAAGTCAGTTCTTTGTGTAGAAAAGGTAGCTAAGATCCGGGAAATCCTTAATTCGAGTTAAGATCACATGAAACACTGTATGAATCCTATATTCTTTACTTAAAGGAGACTAGAGTGGTAAATGTGTGTTATACAAGGCAGAATACCATTGAAATAGACAAAGAAACACGTTCGGCAGCTTTGCAAAGCCTTACACTTCACTGAAATGTAGTACTACACTCTATAACACAGTAGAGAGACAATGTTCCCGAGCTGCCTCAGTTCATAACAGTGTGTAGGAAGTTGTTTGATAAAGTGGGCAAAGCTTATACTTGAAGCAGAAGGCAGAATATAGGAAACTACATGAAAACATGAATAATTCAGTGAAAATGACTGTAAACAGATGAGAACTTGTTTTAGAACAGCTGAAAGAGATCCTCCAAGTCAGTTCTTAGTGTAGAAAAGGTAGCTAAATCCGGAAAATCCTTAATTCCAGTTAAGATCACATGAAACACTGTATGAATCCTATATTCTTTACTTAAAGGAGACTACAGTGGTAAATGTGTGTTATACAAGGCAGAATACCATTAAAATAGAGAAAGAAACACGTTCGGCAGCTTTGCAAAGCCTTACACTTCACTGAAATGTAGTACTGCACTCTATAACACAGTTGAGAGACAATGTTCAATAGCTGCCTCAGTACTTAACAGTGTGTAGGAAGTTGTTTGATAAAGTGGGCAAAGCTTATACTTGGACCAGAAGGCAGAATATAGGAAACTACATGAAAACATGAATAATTCAGTGAAAATGACTGTAAATAGATGAGAACTTGTTTAGAACAGCTGAACGAGAATCTCCAAGTCAGTTCTTAGTGTAGAAAAGGTAGCTAAGATAAGGAAAATCCTTAATTCCAGTTAAGATCACATGAAACACGGTATGAATCCTATATTCTTTACTTAAAGGAGACTCGAGTGGTAAATGTGTGTTATACAAGGCAGAATACCATTGAAATAGAGAAAGAAACACGTTCGGCAGCTTTGGAAAGCCTTAAACTTCACTGAAATGTAGTACTACACTCTATAACACAGTTGAGAGACAATGTTCCCGAGCTGCCTCAGTTCATAACAGTGTGTAGGAAGTTGTTTGATAAAGTGGGCAAAGCTTATACTTGGGCCAGAAGGCAGAATATAGGAAACTACATGAAAACATGAATAATTCAGTGAAAATGACTGTAAACAGATGAGAACTTGTTTAGAACAGCTGAAAGAGAATCTCCAAGTCAGTTCTTAGTGTAGAAAAGGTAGCTAAGATAAGGAAAATCCTTAATTCCAGTTAAGATCACATGAAACACGGTATGAATCCTATATTCTTTACTTAAAGGAGACTCGAGTGGTAAATGTGTGTTATACAAGGCAGAATACCATTGAAATAGAGAAAGAAACACGTTCGGCAGCTTTGGAAAGCCTTACACTTCACTGAAATGTAGTACTACACTCTATAACAAAGTTGAGAGACAATGTTCAATAGCTGCCTCATTACTTAACAGTGTGTAGGAAGTTGTTTGATAAAGTCGGCAAAGCTTATACTAGGGCCAGAAGGCAGAATATAGGAAACTACATGAAAACATGGATAATTCAGAGAAAATGACTTGAAACTGATGAGAACTTGTTTAGAACAGCTCAAAGAGATTCTCCATTCAGTTCTTATTGTAGTAAATGTAGCTAATATCCGGGAAATCCTTAATTCGAGTTAAGATCACATGAAACACTGTATGAATCCTATATTCTTTACTTAAAGGAGACTAGAGTGCTAAATGTGTGTTATACAAGGTAGAATACCATTGTAATAGAGAATTAAACACGTTTGGCAGCTTTGGAAAGCCTTACACTTCACTGAAATGTAGTACTACACTCTATAACACAGTTGAGAGACAATGTTCCCCAGCTGCCTCAGTTCATAACAATGTGTAGGAAGTTGTTTGATAAAGTGGGCAAAGCTTATACTTGGACCAGAAGGCAGAATATAGGAAACTACATGAAAACATGGATAATTCAGAGAAAATGACTGTAAACAGATGAGAAATTGTTTAGAACAGCTCAAAGAGATACTCCAATTCAATTATTAGTGTAGAAAAGGTAGCTAAGATCCGGGAAATCCTTAATTCGAGTTAAGATCACATGAAACACTGTATGAATCCTATATTCTTTCCTTAAAGGAGACTAGAGTGGTAAATGTGTGTTACACAAGGCAGAATACCATTGAAATAGAGAAATAAACACGTTCGGCAGCTTTGGAAAGCCTTACACTTCACTGAAATGCAGTACTACACTCTATAACACAGTTGAGGGACAATGATCCCGAGCTGCCTCAGTTCATAACAGTGTGTAGGAAGTTGTTTGATAAAGTGGGCAAAGCTTATACTTGGACCAGAAGGCAGAATATAGGAAACTACATGAAAACATGGATAATTCAGAGAAAATGACTGTAAACAGAAGACACCTTGTTTAGTACAGGTGAATGAGATTCTCCAAGTCAGTTCTTTGTGTAGAAAAGGTAGCTAAGATCCGGGAAATCCTTAATTCGAGTTAAGATCACATGAAACACTGTATGAATCCTATATTCTTTACTTAAAGGAGACTAGAGTGGTAAATGTGTGTTATACAAGGCAGAATACCATTGAAATAGACAAAGAAACACGTTCGGCAGCTTTGCAAAGCCTTACACTTCACTGAAATGTAGTACTACACTCTATAACACAGTAGAGAGACAATGTTCCCGAGCTGCCTCAGTTCATAACAGTGTGTAGGAAGTTGTTTGGTAAAGTGGGCAAAGCTTATACTTGAAGCAGAAGGCAGAATATAGGAAACTACATGAAAACATGAATAATTCAGTGAAAATTAATGTAAACAGATGAGAACTTGTTTTAGAACAGCTGAAAGAGATCCTCCAAGTCAGTTCTTAGTGTAGAAAAGGTAGCTAAATCCGGAAAATCCTTAATTCCAGTTAAGATCACATGAAACACTGTATGAATCCTATATTCTTTACTTAAAGGAGACTACAGTGGTAAATGTGTGTTATACAAGGCAGAATACCATTAAAATAGAGAAAGAAACACGTTCGGCAGCTTTGCAAAGCCTTACACTTCACTGAAATGTAGTACTACACTCTATAACACAGTTGAGAGACAATGTTCAATAGCTGCCTCAGTACTTAACAGTGTGTAGGAAGTTGTTTGATAAAGTGGGCAAAGCTTATACTTGGACCAGAAGGCAGAATATAGGAAACTACATGAAAACATGAATAATTCAGTGAAAATGACTGTAAATAGATGAGAACTTGTTTAGAACAGCTGAACGAGAATCTCCAAGTCAGTTCTTAGTGTAGAAAAGGTAGCTAAGATAAGGAAAATCCTTAATTCCAGTTAAGATCACATGAAACACGGTATGAATCCTATATTCTTTACTTAAAGGAGACTCGAGTGGTAAATGTGTGTTATACAAGGCAGAATACCATTGAAATAGAGAAAGAAACACGTTCGGCAGCTTTCGAAAGCCTTAAACTTCACTGAAATGTAGTACTACACTCTATAACACAGTTGAGAGACAATGTTCCCGAGCTGCCTCAGTTCATAACAGTGTGTAGGAAGTTGTTTGATAAAGTGGGCAAAGCTTATACTTGGGCCAGAAGGCAGAATATAGGAAACTACATGAAAACATGAATAATTCAGTGAAAATGACTGTAAACAGATGAGAACTTGTTTAGAACAGCTGAAAGAGAATCTCCAAGTCAGTTCTTAGTGTAGAAAAGGTAGCTAAGATAAGGAAAATCCTTAATTCCAGTTAAGATCACATGAAACACGGTATGAATCCTATATTCTTTACTTAAAGGAGACTCGAGTGGTAAATGTGTGTTATACAAGGCAGAATACCATTGAAATAGAGAAAGAAACACGTTCGGCAGCTTTGGAAAGCCTTACACTTCACTGAAATGTAGTACTACACTCTATAACAAAGTTGAGAGACAATGTTCAATAGCTGCCTCATTACTTAACAGTGTGTAGGAAGTTGTTTGATAAAGTCGGCAAAGCTTATACTAGGGCCAGAAGGCAGAATATAGGAAACTACATGAAAACATGGATAATTCAGAGAAAATGACTGGAAACTGATGAGAACTTGTTTAGAACAGCTCAAAGAGATTCTCCATTCAGTTCTTATTGTAGTAAATGTAGCTAAGATCCGGGAAATCCTTAATTCGAGTTAAGATCACATGAAACACTGTATGAATCCTATATTCTTTACTTAAAGGAGACTAGAGTGCTAAATGTGTGTTATACAAGGTAGAATACCATTGTAATAGAGAATTAAACACGTTTGGCAGCTTTGGAAAGCCTTACACTTCACTGAAATGTAGTACTACACTCTATAACACAGTTGAGAGACAATGTTCCCGAGCTGCCTCAGTTCATAACAATGTGTAGGAAGTTGTTTGATAAAGTGGGCAAAGCTTATACTTGGACCAGAAGGCAGAATATAGGAAACTACATGAAAACATGGATAATTCAGAGAAAATGACTGGAAACAGATGAGAACTTGTTTAGAACAGCTCAAAGAGATTCTCCAGTCAGCTCTTAGCGTAGTAAAGGTAGCTAAGATCCGGGAAATCCTTAATTCGAGTTAAGATCACATGAAACACTGTATGAATCCTATATTCTTTCCTTAAAGGAGACTAGAGTGGTAAATGTGTGTTACACAAGGCAGAATACCATTGAAATAGAGAAATAAACACGTTCGGCAGCTTTGGAAAGCCTTACACTTCACTGAAATGCAGTACTACACTCTATAACACAGTTGAGGGACAATGATCCCGAGCTGCCTCAGTTCATAACAGTGTGTAGGAAGTTGTTTGATAAAGTGGGCAAAGCTTATACTTGGACCAGAAGGCAGAATATAGGAAACTACATGAAAACATGGATAATTCAGAGAAAATGACTGTAAACAGAAGACACCTTGTTTAGTACAGGTGAATGAGATTCTCCAAGTCAGTTCTTAGTGTAGAAAAGGTAGCTAAGATCCGGGAAATCCTTAATTCGAGTTAAGATCACATGAAACACTGTATGAATCCTATATTCTTTACTTAAAGAAGACTAGAGTGGTAAATTTGTGTTATACAAGGCAGAATGCAATTGAAATATAGAAAGAAACACGTTCGGCAGCTTTGGAAAGCCTTACACTTCACTGAAATGTAGTACTACACTCTATAATACAATGGAGAGACAATGTTCCTGAGCTGCCTCAGTTCATAACAGTGTGTAGGAAGTTGTTTGATAAAGTGGGCAAAGCTTATACTTGGACCAGAAGGCAGAATATAGGAAACTACATGAAAACATGGATAATTCAGAGAAAATGACTGTAAACAGATAACTTGTTTAGAACAGCTCAAAGAGCTTCTCCAAGTCAGTTCTTAGTGTAGAAAAGGCAGCTAAGATCCGGGAAATCCTTAATTCGAGTTAAGATCACATGAAACACTGTATGAATCCTATATTCTTTACTTAAAGAAGACTAGAGTGGTAAATGTGTGTTATACAAGGCAGAATACCATTGAAATAGAGAAAGAAACACGTTCGGCAGCTTTGGAAAGCCTTACACTTCACTGAAATGTAGTACTACACTCTATAACACAGTTGAGAGACAATGTGCCCGAGCTGCCTCAGTTCATAACAGTGTGTAGGAAGTTGTTTGATAAAGTGGGCAAAGCTTATACTTGGACCAGAAGGCAGAATATAGGAAACTACATGAAAACATGGATAATTCAGAGAAAATGACTGTAAACAGATGAGAACTTGTTTAGAACAGCTCAAACAGATACTCCAATTCAATTATTAGTGTAGAAAAGGTAGCTACGATCCGGAAAATCTTTAATTCGAGTTAAGATCACATGAAACTCTGTATGAATCCTATATTCTTTACTTAAAGGAGACTAGAGTGGTAAATGTGTGTTATACAAGGCAGAATACCATTGAAATAGAGAAAGAAACACGTTCGGCAGCTTTGGAAAGCCTTACACTTCACTGAAATGTAGTACTACACTCTATAACACAGTTGAGAGACAATGTTCCCTAGCTGCCTCAGTTCATAACAGTGTGTAGGAAGTTGTTTGATAAAGTGGGCAAAGCTTATACTTGGACCAGAAGGCATAATATATGAAACTACATGAAAACATGGATAATTCAGAGAAAATGACTGTAAACAGATGAGAACTTGTTTAGAGCAGCTCAAAGAGATTCTCCAGTCAGTTCTTAGTGTAGTAAAAGTAGCTAAGATCCGGGAAATCCTTAATTCGAGTTAAGATCACATGAAACACTGTATGAATCCTATATTCTTTACTTAAAGGAGACTAGAGTGGTAAATGTGTGTTATACAAGGCAGAATACCATTGAAATAGAGAAAGAAACACGTTTGGCAGCTTTGGAAAGCCTTACACTTCACTGAAATGTAGTACTACACTCTATAACATAGTTGAGACACAATGTGCCCGAGCTGCCTCAGTTCATAACAGTGTGTAGGAAGTTGTTTGATAAAGTGGGCAAAGCTTATACTTGGACCAGAAGGCAGAATATTGGAAACTACATGAAAACATGGATAATTCAGAGAAAATGACTGTAAACAGATGAGAACTTGTTTAGAACAGCTCAAAGAGATACTCCAATTCAATTATTAGTGTAGAAACGGTAGCTAAGATCCGGGAAATCCCTAATTCGAGTTAAGATCACAGGAAACACTGTATGAATCCTATATTCTTTACTTAAAGGAGACTAGAGTGGTAAATGTGTGTTACACAAGGCAGAATACCATTGTAATAGAGAAATAAACACATTCGGCAGCTTTGGAAAGCCTTACACTTCACTGAAATGCAGTACTACACTCTATAACACAGTTGAGGGACAATGATCCCGAGCTGCCTCAGTTCATAACAGTGCGTAGGAAGTTGTTTGATAAAGTGGGCAAAGCTTATACTTGGACCAGAAGGCAGAATATAGGAAACTACATGAAAACATGAATAATTCAGTGAAAATGACTGTAAATAGATGAGAACTTGTTTAGAACAGCTGAAAGAGAATCTCCAAGTCAGTTCTTAGTGTAGAAAAGGTAGCTAAGATAAGGAAAATCCTTAATTCCAGTTAAGATCACATGAAACACGGTATGAATCCTATATTCTTTACTTAAAGGAGACTCGAGTGGTAAATGTGTGTTATACAAGGCAGAATACCATTGAAATAGAGAAAGAAACACGTTCGGCAGCTTTGGAAAGCCTTACACTTCACTGAAATGTAGTACTACACTCTATAACAAAGTTGAGAGACAATGTTCAATAGCTGCCTCATTACTTAACAGTGTGTAGGAAGTTGTTTGATAAAGTCGGCAAAGCTTATACTAGGGCCAGAAGGCAGAATATAGGAAACTACATGAAAACATGGATAATTCAGAGAAAATGACTGGAAACTGATGAGAACTTGTTTAGAACAGCTCAAAGAGATTCTCCATTCAGTTCTTATTGTAGTAAATGTAGCTAAGATCCGGGAAATCCTTAATTCGAGTTAAGATCACATGAAACACTGTATGAATCCTATATTCTTTACTTAAAGGAGACTAGAGTGCTAAATGTGTGTTATACAAGGTAGAATACCATTGTAATAGAGAATTAAACACGTTTGGCAGCTTTGGAAAGCCTTACACTTCACTGAAATGTAGTACTACACTCTATAACACAGTTGAGAGACAATGTTCCCGAGCTGCCTCAGTTCATAACAATGTGTAGGAAGTTGTGTGATAAAGTGGGCAAAGCTTATACTTGGACCAGAAGGCAGAATATAGGAAACTACATGAAAACATGGATAATTCAGAGAAAATGACTGGAAACAGATGAGAACTTGTTTAGAACAGCTCAAAGAGATTCTCCAGTCAGCTCTTAGCGTAGTAAAGGTAGCTAAGATCCGGGAAATCCTTAATTCGAGTTAAGATCACATGAAACACTGTATGAATCCTATATTCTTTCCTTAAAGGAGACTAGAGTGGTAAATGTGTGTTACACAAGGCAGAATACCATTGAAATAGAGAAATAAACACGTTCGGCAGCTTTGGAAAGCCTTACACTTCACTGAAATGCAGTACTACACTCTATAACACAGTTGAGGGACAATGATCCCGAGCTGCCTCAGTTCATAACAGTGTGTAGGAAGTTGTTTGATAAAGTGGGCAAAGCTTATACTTGGACCAGAAGGCAGAATATAGGAAACTACATGAAAACATGGATAATTCAGAGAAAATGACTGTAAACAGAAGACACCTTGTTTAGTACAGGTGAATGAGATTCTCCAAGTCAGTTCTTAGTGTAGAAAAGGTAGCTAAGATCCGGGAAATCCTTAATTCGAGTTAAGATCACATGAAACACTGTATGAATCCTATATTCTTTACTTAAAGAAGACTAGAGTGGTAAATTTGTGTTATACAAGGCAGAATGCAATTGAAATATAGAAAGAAACACGTTCGGCAGCTTTGGAAAGCCTTACACTTCACTGAAATGTAGTACTACACTCTATAATACAATGGAGAGACAATGTTCCTGAGCTGCCTCAGTTCATAACAGTGTGTAGGAAGTTGTTTGATAAAGTGGGCAAAGCTTATACTTGGACCAGAAGGCAGAATATAGGAAACTACATGAAAACATGGATAATTCAGAGAAAATGACTGTAAACAGATAACTTGTTTAGAACAGCTCAAAGAGCTTCTCCAAGTCAGTTCTTAGTGTAGAAAAGGCAGCTAAGATCCGGGAAATCCTTAATTCGAGTTAAGATCACATGAAACACTGTATGAATCCTATATTCTTTACTTAAAGAAGACTAGAGTGGTAAATGTGTGTTATACAAGGCAGAATACCATTGAAATAGAGAAAGAAACACGTTCGGCAGCTTTGGAAAGCCTTACACTTCACTGAAATGTAGTACTACACTCTATAACACAGTTGAGAGACAATGTGCCCGAGCTGCCTCAGTTCATAACAGTGTGTAGGAAGTTGTTTGATAAAGTGGGCAAAGCTTATACTTGGACCAGAAGGCAGAATATAGGAAACTACATGAAAACATGGATAATTCAGAGAAAATGACTGTAAACAGATGAGAACTTGTTTAGAACAGCTCAAACAGATACTCCAATTCAATTATTAGTGTAGAAAAGGTAGCTACGATCCGGAAAATCTTTAATTCGAGTTAAGATCACATGAAACTCTGTATGAATCCTATATTCTTTACTTAAAGGAGACTAGAGTGGTAAATGTGTGTTATACAAGGCAGAATACCATTGAAATAGAGAAAGAAACACGTTCGGCAGCTTTGGAAAGCCTTACACTTCACTGAAATGTAGTACTACACTCTATAACACAGTTGAGAGACAATGTTCCCTAGCTGCCTCAGTTCATAACAGTGTGTAGGAAGTTGTTTGATAAAGTGGGCAAAGCTTATACTTGGACCAGAAGGCATAATATATGAAACTACATGAAAACATGGATAATTCAGAGAAAATGACTGTAAACAGATGAGAACTTGTTTAGAGCAGCTCAAAGAGATTCTCCAGTCAGTTCTTAGTGTAGTAAAAGTAGCTAAGATCCGGGAAATCCTTAATTCGAGTTAAGATCACATGAAACACTGTATGAATCCTATATTCTTTACTTAAAGGAGACTAGAGTGGTAAATGTGTGTTATACAAGGCAGAATACCATTGAAATAGAGAAAGAAACACGTTTGGCAGCTTTGGAAAGCCTTACACTTCACTGAAATGTAGTACTACACTCTATAACATAGTTGAGACACAATGTGCCCGAGCTGCCTCAGTTCATAACAGTGTGTAGGAAGTTGTTTGATAAAGTGGGCAAAGCTTATACTTGGACCAGAAGGCAGAATATTGGAAACTACATGAAAACATGGATAATTCAGAGAAAATGACTGTAAACAGATGAGAACTTGTTTAGAACAGCTCAAAGAGATACTCCAATTCAATTATTAGTGTAGAAACGGTAGCTAAGATCCGGGAAATCCCTAATTCGAGTTAAGATCACAGGAAACACTGTATGAATCCTATATTCTTTACTTAAAGGAGACTAGAGTGGTAAATGTGTGTTACACAAGGCAGAATACCATTGTAATAGAGAAATAAACACATTCGGCAGCTTTGGAAAGCCTTACACTTCACTGAAATGCAGTACTACACTCTATAACACAGTTGAGGGACAATGATCCCGAGCTGCCTCAGTTCATAACAGTGCGTAGGAAGTTGTTTGATAAAGTGGGCAAAGCTTATACTTGGACCAGAAGGCAGAATATAGGAAACTACATGAAAACATGAATAATTCAGTGAAAATGACTGTAAATAGATGAGAACTTGTTTAGAACAGCTGAAAGAGAATCTCCAAGTCAGTTCTTAGTGTAGAAAAGGTAGCTAAGATAAGGAAAATCCTTAATTCCAGTTAAGATCACATGAAACACGGTATGAATCCTATATTCTTTACTTAAAGGAGACTCGAGTGGTAAATGTGTGTTATACAAGGCAGAATACCATTGAAATAGAGAAAGAAACACGTTCGGCAGCTTTGGAAAGCCTTACACTTCACTGAAATGTAGTACTACACTCTATAACAAAGTTGAGAGACAATGTTCAATAGCTGCCTCATTACTTAACAGTGTGTAGGAAGTTGTTTGATAAAGTCGGCAAAGCTTATACTAGGGCCAGAAGGCAGAATATAGGAAACTACATGAAAACATGGATAATTCAGAGAAAATGACTGGAAACTGATGAGAACTTGTTTAGAACAGCTCAAAGAGATTCTCCATTCAGTTCTTATTGTAGTAAATGTAGCTAAGATCCGGGAAATCCTTAATTCGAGTTAAGATCACATGAAACACTGTATGAATCCTATATTCTTTACTTAAAGGAGACTAGAGTGCTAAATGTGTGTTATACAAGGTAGAATACCATTGTAATAGAGAATTAAACACGTTTGGCAGCTTTGGAAAGCCTTACACTTCACTGAAATGTAGTACTACACTCTATAACACAGTTGAGAGACAATGTTCCCGAGCTGCCTCAGTTCATAACAATGTGTAGGAAGTTGTGTGATAAAGTGGGCAAAGCTTATACTTGGACCAGAAGGCAGAATATAGGAAACTACATGAAAACATGGATAATTCAGAGAAAATGACTGGAAACAGATGAGAACTTGTTTAGAACAGCTCAAAGAGATTCTCCAGTCAGCTCTTAGCGTAGTAAAGGTAGCTAAGATCCGGGAAATCCTTAATTCGAGTTAAGATCACATGAAACACTGTATGAATCCTATATTCTTTCCTTAAAGGAGACTAGAGTGGTAAATGTGTGTTACACAAGGCAGAATACCATTGAAATAGAGAAATAAACACGTTCGGCAGCTTTGGAAAGCCTTACACTTCACTGAAATGCAGTACTACACTCTATAACACAGTTGAGGGACAATGATCCCGAGCTGCCTCAGTTCATAACAGTGTGTAGGAAGTTGTTTGATAAAGTGGGCAAAGCTTATACTTGGACCAGAAGGCAGAATATAGGAAACTACATGAAAACATGGATAATTCAGAGAAAATGACTGTAAACAGAAGACACCTTGTTTAGTACAGGTGAATGAGATTCTCCAAGTCAGTTCTTAGTGTAGAAAAGGTAGCTAAGATCCGGGAAATCCTTAATTCGAGTTAAGATCACATGAAACACTGTATGAATCCTATATTCTTTACTTAAAGAAGACTAGAGTGGTAAATTTGTGTTATACAAGGCAGAATGCAATTGAAATATAGAAAGAAACACGTTCGGCAGCTTTGGAAAGCCTTACACTTCACTGAAATGTAGTACTACACTCTATAATACAATGGAGAGACAATGTTCCTGAGCTGCCTCAGTTCATAACAGTGTGTAGGAAGTTGTTTGATAAAGTGGGCAAAGCTTATACTTGGACCAGAAGGCAGAATATAGGAAACTACATGAAAACATGGATAATTCAGAGAAAATGACTGTAAACAGATAACTTGTTTAGAACAGCTCAAAGAGCTTCTCCAAGTCAGTTCTTAGTGTAAAAAAGGCAGCTAAGATCCGGGAAATCCTTAATTCGAGTTAAGATCACATGAAACACTGTATGAATCCTATATTCTTTACTTAAAGAAGACTAGAGTGGTAAATGTGTGTTATACAAGGCAGAATACCATTGAAATAGAGAAAGAAACACATTCCCCAGCTTTGGAAAGCCTTACACTTCACTGAAATGTAGTACTACACTCTATAACACAGTTGAGAGACAATGTGCCCGAGCTGCCTCAGTTCATAACAGTGTGTAGGAAGTTGTTTGATAAAGTGGGCAAAGCTTATACTTGGACCAGAAGGCAGAATATAGGAAACTACCTGAAAACATTGATAATTCAGGGAAAATGAGTGTAAACAGATGAGAACTTGTTTAGAGCAGCTCAAAGAGATTCTCCAGTCAGTTCTTAGTGTAGTAAAAGTAGCTAAGATCCGGGAAATCCTTAATTCGAGTTAAGATCACATGAAACACTGTATGAATCCTATATTCTTTACTTAAAGGAGACTAGAGTGGTAAATGTGTGTTATACAAGGCAGAATACCATTGAAATAGAGAAAGAAACACGTTTGGCAGCTTTGGAAAGCCTTACACTTCACTGAAATGTAGTACTACACTCTATAACATAGTTGAGACACAATGTGCCCGAGCTGCCTCAGTTCATAACAGTGTGTAGGAAGTTGTTTGATAAAGTGGGCAAAGCTTATACTTGGACCAGAAGGCAGAATATTGGAAACTACATGAAAACATGGATAATTCAGAGAAAATGACTGTAAACAGATGAGAACTTGTTTAGAACAGCTCAAAGAGATACTCCAATTCAATTATTAGTGTAGAAACGGTAGCTAAGATCCGGGAAATCCCTAATTCGAGTTAAGATCACAGGAAACACTGTATGAATCCTATATTCTTTACTTAAAGGAGACTAGAGTGGTAAATGTGTGTTACACAAGGCAGAATACCATTGAAATAGAGAAATAAACACATTCGGCAGCTTTGGAAAGCCTTACACTTCACTGAAATGCAGTACTACACTCTATAACACAGTTGAGGGACAATGATCCCGAGCTGCCTCAGTTCATAACAGTGCGTAGGAAGTTGTTTGATAAAGTGGGCAAAGCTTATACTTGGACCAGAAGGCAGAATATAGGAAACTACATGAAAACATGGATAATTCAGAGAAAATGACTGTAAACAGAAGAGACCTTGTTTAGTACAGCTGAATGAGATTCTCCAAGTCAGTTCTTAGTGTAGAAAAGGTAGCTAAGATCCGGGAAATCCTTAATTCGAGTTAAGATCACATGAAACACTGTATGAATCCTATATTCTTTACTTAAAGGAGACTAGAGTGGTAAATGTGTGTTATACAAGGCAGAATACCATTGAAATAGAGAAAGAAAAAGTTCGGTATCTTTGGAAACCTTACACTTCACTGAAATGTAGCACTACACTCTATAACACAGTTGAGAGACAATGTTCCTGAGCTGCCTCAGTTCATAACAGTGTGTAGGAAGTTGTTTGATAAAGTGGGCAAAGGTTATACTTGGTCCAGAAGGCAGAATATAGGAAACTACATGAAAACATGGATAATTCAGAGAAAATGACTGTAAACAGATGAGAACTTGCTTAGAACAGCTCAAAGAGATTCTCCAAGTCAGTTCTTAGTGTAGAAAAGGTAGCTAAGATCCGGGAAATCCTTAATTCAAGTTAAGATCACATGAAACACTGTATGAATCCTATATTCTTTACTTAAAGGAGACTGGAGTGGTAAATGTGTGTTTTATAAGGCAGAATACCATTGAAATAGAGAAAAAAACACGTTTGGCAGCTTTGGAAAGCCTTACACTTCACTGAAATATAGTACTACACTCTGTAACACAGTTGAGACACAATGTTCCCGAGCTGCCTCAGTTCATAACAGTGTGTAGGAAGTTGTTTGATAAAGTGGGCAAAGCTTATACTTGGACCAGAAGGCAGAATATAGGAAACTACATGAAAACATGGATAATTCAGAGAAAATGACTGGAAACTGATGAGAACTTGTTTAGAACAGCTCAAAGAGATTCTCCATTCAGTTCTTATTGTAGTAAATGTAGCTAAGATCCGGGAAATCCTTAATTCAAGTTAAGATCACATGAAACACTGTATGAATCCTATATTCTTTACTTAAAGGAGACTAGAGTGCTAAATGTGTGTTATACAAGGTAGAATACCATTGAAATAGAGAATTAAACACGTTTGGCAGCTTTGGAAAGCCTTACACTTCACTGAAATGTAGTACTACACTCTATAACACAGTTGAGAGACAATGTTCCCGAGCTGCCTCAGTTCATAACAATGTGTAGGAAGTTGTTTGATAAAGTGGGCAAAGCTTATACTTGGACCAGAAGGCAGAATATAGGAAACTACATGAAAACATGGATAATTCAGAGAAAATGACTGGAAACAGATGAGAACTTGTTTAGAACAGCTCAAAGAGATTCTCCAGTCAGCTCTTAGCGTAGTAAAGGTAGCTAAGATCCGGGAAATCCTTAATTCGAGTTAAGATCACATGAAACACTGTATGAATCCTATATTCTTTACTTAAAGGAGACTAGAGTGGTAAATGTGTGTTATACAAGGCAGAATACCATTGAAATAGAGAAAGAAACACGTTTGGCAGCTTTGGAAAGCCTTACACTTCACTGAAATGTAGTACTACACTCTATAACATAGTTGAGAGATAATGTGCCCGAGCTACCTCAGTTCATAACAGTGTGTAGGAAGTTGTTTGATAAAGTGGGCAAAGCTTATACTTGGACCAGAAGGCAGAATATTGGAAACTACATGAAAACATGGATAATTCAGAGAAAATGACTGTAAACAGATGAGAAATTGTTTAGAACAGCTCAAAGAGATACTCCAATTCAATTATTAGTGTAGAAAAGGTAGCTAAGATCCGGGAAATCCTTAATTCGAGTTAAGATCACATGAAACACTGTATGAATCCTATATTCTTTACTTAAAGGAGACTAGAGTGGTAAATGTGTGTTACACAAGGCAGAATACCATTGAAATAGAGAAATAAACACGTTCGGCAGCTTTGGAAAGCCTTACACTTCACTGAAATGCAGTACTACACTCTATAACACAGTTGAGGGACAATGATCCCGAGCTGCCTCAGTTCATAACAGTGTGTAGGAAGTTGTTTGATAAAGTGGGCAAAGCTTATACTTGGACCAGAAGGCAGAATATAGGAAACTACATGAAAACATGGATAATTCAGAGAAAATGACTGTAAACAGAAGACACCTTGTTTAGTACAGGTGAATGAGATTCTCCAAGTCAGTTCTTAGTGTAGAAAAGGTAGCTAAGATCCGGGAAATCCTTAATTCGAGTTAAGATCACATGAAACACTGTATGAATCCTATATTCTTTACTTAAAGGAGACTAGAGTGGTAAATGTGTGTTATACAAGGCAGAATACCATTGAAATAGAGAAAGAAAAAGTTCGGTATCTTTGGAAACCTTACACTTCACTGAACTGAAGCACTACACTCTATAACACAGTTGAGAGACAATGTTCCTGAGCTGCCTCAGTTCATAACAGTGTGTAGGAAGTTGTTTGATAAAGTGGGCAAAGGTTATATTTGGTCCAGGAGGCAGAATATAGGAAACTATATTAAAACATGGATAATTCAGAGAAAATGACTGTAAACAGATGAGAAGTTGTTTACAACAGCTGAAAGAGATTCTCCAAGTCAGTTCTTAGTGTAGAAAATGTAGCTAAGATCCGGGAAATCCTTAATTCAAGTTAAGATGACATGAAACACTGTATGAATCCTATATTCTTTACTTAAAGGAGCCTAGAGTGGTAAATGTGTGTTATACAAGGCAGAATACCATTGAAATAGAGAAAGAAACACGTTCGGTATCTTTGGAAACCTTACACTTCACTGAAATGTAGCACTACACTCTATAACACAGTTGATAGACAATGTTCCTGAGCTGCCTCAGTTCATAACAGTGTGTAGGAAGTTGTTTGATAAAGTGGGCAAAGCTTATACTTGGACCAGAAGGCAGAATATAGGAAACTACATGAAAACATGGATAATTCAGATAAAATGACTGTAAACAGATGAGAACTTGTTTAGAACAGCTCAAAGAGATACTCCAAGTCAATTATTAGTGTAGAAAAGGTAGCTAAGATCCGGGAAATCCTTAATTCGAGTTAAGATCACATGAAACACTGTATGAATCCTATATTCTTTACTTAAAGGAGACTAGAGTGGTAAATGTGTGTTATACAAGGCAGAATACCATTGAAATAGAGAAAGAAACACGTTCGGCAGCTTTGGAAAGCCTTACACTTCACTGAAATGTAGTACTACACTCTATAACACAGTTGAGAGACAATGTGCCCGAGCTGCCTCAGTTCATAACAGTGTGTAGGAAGTTGTTTGATAAAGTGGGCAAAGCTTATACTTGGACCAGAAGGCAGAATATAGGAAACTACATGAAAACATGGATAATTCAGAGAAAATGACTGTAAACAGATGAGAACTTGTTTAGAACAGCTCAAACAGATACTCCAATTCAATTATTAGTGTAGAAAAGGTAGCTACGATCCGGAAAATCCTTAATTCGAGTTAAGATCACATGAAACACTGTATGAATCCTATATTCTTTACTTAAAGGAGACTAGAGTGGTAAATGTGTGTTATACAAGGCAGAATACCATTGAAATAGAGAAAGAAACACGTTCGGCAGCTTTGGAAAGCCTTACACTTCCCTGAAATGTAGTACTACACTCTATAACACAGTTGAGAGACAATGTTCCCGAGCTGCCTCAGTTCATAACAGTGTGTAGGAAGTTGTTTGATAAAGTGGGCAAAGCTTATACTTGGACCAGAAGGCAGAATATATGAAACTACATGAAAACATGGATAATTCAGAGAAAATGACTGTAAACAGATGAGAACTTGTTTAGAGCAGCTCAAAGAGATTCTCCAGTCAGTTCTTAGTGTAGTAAAAGTAGCTAAGATCCGGGAAATCCTTATTTCGAGTTAACATCACATGAAACACTGTATGAATCCTATATTCTTTACTTAAAGGAGACTAGAGTGGTAAATGTGTGTTATACAAGGCAGAATACCATTGAAATAGAGAAAGAAACACGTTCGGTATCTTTGGAAACCTTACACTTCACTGAAATGTAGCACTACACTCTATAACACAGTTGAGAGACAATGTTCCTGAGCTGCCTCAGTTCATAACAGTGTGTAGGAAGTTGTTTGATAAAGTGGGCAAAGCTTATACTTGGACCAGAAGGCAGAATATAGGAAACTACATGAAAACATGGATAATTCAGAGAAAATGACTGTAAACAGATGAGAACTTGTTTAGAACAGCTCAAAGAGATACTCCAAGTCAATTATTAGTGTAGAAAAGGTAGCTAAGATCCGGGAAATCCTTAATTCGAGTTAAGATCACATGAAACACTGTATGAATCCTATATTCTTTACTTAAAGGAGACTAGAGTGGTAAATGTGTGTTATACAAGGCAGAATACCATTGAAATAGAGAAAGAAACACGTTCGGCAGCTTTGGAAAGCCTTACACTTCACTGAAATGTAGTACTACACTCTATAACACAGTTGAGAGACAATGTGCCCAAGCTGCCTCAGTTCATAACAGTGTGTAGGAAGTTGTTTGATAAAGTGGGCAAAGCTTATACTTGGACCAGAAGGCAGAATATAGGAAACTACATGAAAACATGGATAATTCAGAGAAAATGACTGTAAACAGATGAGAACTTGTTTAGAACAGCTCAAACAGATACTCCAATTCAATTATTAGTGTAGAAAAGGTAGCTACGATCCGGAAAATCCTTAATTCGAGTTAAGATCACATGAAACACTGTATGAATCCTATATTCTTTACTTAAAGGAGACTAGAGTGGTAAATGTGTGTTATACAAGGCAGAATACCATTGAAATAGAGAAAGAAACACGTTCGGCAGCTTTGGAAAGCCTTACACTTCACTGAAATGTAGTACTACACTCTATAACACAGTTGAGAGACAATGTTCCCGAGCTGCCTCAGTTCATAACAGTGTGTAGGAAGTTGTTTGATAAAGTGGGCAAAGCTTATACTTGGACCAGAAGGCAGAATATAGGAAACTACATGAAAACATGGATAATTCAGAGAAAATGACTGTAAACAGAAGACACCTTGTTTAGTACAGGTGAATGAGATTCTCCAAGTCAGTTCTTAGTGTAGAAAAGGTAGCTAAGATCCGGGAAATCCTTAATTCGAGTTAAGATCACATGAAACACTGTATGAATCCTATATTCTTTACTTAAAGGAGACTAGAGTGGTAAATGTGTGTTATACAAGGCAGAATACCATTGAAATAGAGAAAGAAAAAGTTCGGTATCTTTGGAAACCTTACACTTCACTGAACTGAAGCACTACACTCTATAACACAGTTGAGAGACAATGTTCCTGAGCTGCCTCAGTTCATAACAGTGTGTAGGAAGTTGTTTGATAAAGTGGGCAAAGGTTATACTTGGTCCAGGAGGCAGAATATAGGAAACTATATTAAAACATGGATAATTCAGAGAAAATGACTGTAAACAGATGAGAAGTTGTTTACAACAGCTGAAAGAGATTCTCCAAGTCAGTTCTTAGTGTAGAAAATGTAGCTAAGATCCGGGAAATCCTTAATTCAAGTTAAGATGACATGAAACACTGTATGAATCCTATATTCTTTACTTAACGGAGCCTAGAGTGGTAAATGTGTGTTATACAAGGCAGAATACCATTGAAATGGAGAAAGAAACACGTTCGGTATCTTTGGAAACCTTACACTTCACTGAAATGTAGCACTACACTCTATAACACAGTTGATAGACAATGTTCCTGAGCTGCCTCAGTTCATAACAGTGTGTAGGAAGTTGTTTGATAAAGTGGGCAAAGCTTATACTTGGACCAGAAGGCAGAATATAGGAAACTACATGAAAACATGGATAATTCAGATAAAATGACTGTAAACAGATGAGAACTTGTTTAGAACAGCTCAAAGAGATACTCCAAGTCAATTATTAGTGTAGAAAAGGTAGCTAAGATCCGGGAAATCCTTAATTCGAGTTAAGATCACATGAAACACTGTATGAATCCTATATTCTTTACTTAAAGGAGACTAGAGTGGTAAATGTGTGTTATACAAGGCAGAATACCATTGAAATAGAGAAAGAAACACGTTCGGCAGCTTTGGAAAGCCTTACACTTCACTGTAATGTAGTACTACACTCTATAACACAGTTGAGAGACAATGTGCCCGAGCTGCCTCAGTTCATAACAGTGTGTAGGAAGTTGTTTGATAAAGTGGGCAAAGCTTATACTTGGACCAGAAGGCAGAATATAGGAAACTACATGAAAACATGGATAATTCAGAGAAAATGACTGTAAACAGATGAGAACTTGTTTAGAACAGCTCAAACAGATACTCCAATTCAATTATTAGTGTAGAAAAGGTAGCTACGATCCGGAAAATCCTTAATTCGAGTTAAGATCACATGAAACACTGTATGAATCCTATATTCTTTACTTAAAGGAGACTAGAGTGGTAAATGTGTGTTATACAAGGCAGAATACCATTGAAATAGAGAAAGAAACACGTTCGGCAGCTTTGGAAAGCCTTACACTTCCCTGAAATGTAGTACTACACTCTATAACACAGTTGAGAGACAATGTTCCCGAGCTGCCTCAGTTCATAACAGTGTGTAGGAAGTTGTTTGATAAAGTGGGCAAAGCTTATACTTGGACCAGAAGGCAGAATATATGAAACTACATGAAAACATGGATAATTCAGAGAAAATGACTGTAAACAGATGAGAACTTGTTTAGAGCAGCTCAAAGAGATTCTCCAGTCAGTTCTTAGTGTAGTAAAAGTAGCTAAGATCCGGGAAATCCTTATTTCGAGTTAACATCACATGAAACACTGTATGAATCCTATATTCTTTACTTAAAGGAGACTAGAGTGGTAAATGTGTGTTATACAAGGCAGAATACCATTGAAATAGAGAAAGAAACACGTTCGGTATCTTTGGAAACCTTACACTTCACTGAAATGTAGCACTACACTCTATAACACAGTTGAGAGACAATGTTCCTGAGCTGCCTCAGTTCATAACAGTGTGTAGGAAGTTGTTTGATAAAGTGGGCAAAGCTTATACTTGGACCAGAAGGCAGAATATAGGAAACTACATGAAAACATGGATAATTCAGAGAAAATGACTGTAAACAGATGAGAACTTGTTTAGAACAGCTCAAAGAGATACTCCAAGTCAATTATTAGTGTAGAAAAGGTAGCTAAGATCCGGGAAATCCTTAATTCGAGTTAAGATGAGAAAAAACACTGTATGAATCCTATATTCTTTACTTAAAGGAGACTAGAGTGGTAAATGTGTGTTATACAAGGCAGAATACCATTGAAATAGAGAAAGAAACACGTTCGGCAGCTTTGGAAAGCCTTACACTTCACTGAAATGTAGTACTACACTCTATAACACAGTTGAGAGACAATGTGCCCGAGCTGCCTCAGTTCATAACAGTGTGTAGGAAGTTGTTTGATAAAGTGGGCAAAGCTTATACTTGGACCAGAAGGCAGAATATAGGAAACTACATGAAAACATGGATAATTCAGAGAAAATGACTGTAAACAGATGAGAACTTGTTTAGAACAGCTCAAACAGATACTCCAATTCAATTATTAGTGTAGAAAAGGTAGCTACGATCCGGAAAATCCTTAATTCGAGTTAAGATCACATGAAACACTGTATGAATCCTATATTCTTTACTTAAAGGAGACTAGAGTGGTAAATGTGTGTTATACAAGGCAGAATACCATTGAAATAGAGAAAGAAACACGTTCGGCAGCTTTGGAAAGCCTTACACTTCACTGAAATGTAGTACTACACTCTATAACACAGTTGAGAGACAATGTTCCCGAGCTGCCTCAGTTCATAACAGTGTGTAGGAAGTTGTTTGATAAAGTGGGCAAAGCTTATACTTGGACCAGAAGGCAGAATATAGGAAACTACATGAAAACATGGATAATTCAGAGAAAATGACTGTAAACAGAAGACACCTTGTTTAGTACAGGTGAATGAGATTCTCCAAGTCAGTTCTTAGTGTAGAAAAGGTAGCTAAGATCCGGGAAATCCTTAATTCGAGTTAAGATCACATGAAACACTGTATGAATCCTATATTCTTTACTTAAAGGAGACTAGAGTGGTAAATGTGTGTTATACAAGGCAGAATACCATTGAAATAGAGAAAGAAAAAGTTCGGTATCTTTGGAAACCTTACACTTCACTGAACTGAAGCACTACACTCTATAACACAGTTGAGAGACAATGTTCCTGAGCTGCCTCAGTTCATAACAGTGTGTAGGAAGTTGTTTGATAAAGTGGGCAAAGGTTATACTTGGTCCAGGAGGCAGAATATAGGAAACTATATTAAAACATGGATAATTCAGAGAAAATGACTGTAAACAGATGAGAAGTTGTTTACAACAGCTGAAAGAGATTCTCCAAGTCAGTTCTTAGTGTAGAAAATGTAGCTAAGATCCGGGAAATCCTTAATTCAAGTTAAGATGACATGAAACACTGTATGAATCCTATATTCTTTACTTAACGGAGCCTAGAGTGGTAAATGTGTGTTATACAAGGCAGAATACCATTGAAATAGAGAAAGAAACACGTTCGGTATCTTTGGAAACCTTACACTTCACTGAAATGTAGCACTACACTCTATAACACAGTTGATAGACAATGTTCCTGAGCTGCCTCAGTTCATAACAGTGTGTAGGAAGTTGTTTGATAAAGTGGGCAAAGCTTATACTTGGACCAGAAGGCAGAATATAGGAAACTACATGAAAACATGGATAATTCAGATAAAATGACTGTAAACAGATGAGAACTTGTTTAGAACAGCTCAAAGAGATACTCCAAGTCAATTATTAGTGTAGAAAAGGTAGCTAAGATCCGGGAAATCCTTAATTCGAGTTAAGATCACATGAAACACTGTATGAATCCTATATTCTTTACTTAAAGGAGACTAGAGTGGTAAATGTGTGTTATACAAGGCAGAATACCATTGAAATAGAGAAAGAAACACGTTCGGCAGCTTTGGAAAGCCTTACACTTCACTGAAATGTAGTACTACACTCTATAACACAGTTGAGAGACAATGTGCCCGAGCTGCCTCAGTTCATAACAGTGTGTAGGAAGTTGTTTGATAAAGTGGGCAAAGCTTATACTTGGACCAGAAGGCAGAATATAGGAAACTACATGAAAACATGGATAATTCAGAGAAAATGACTGTAAACAGATGAGAACTTGTTTAGAACAGCTCAAACAGATACTCCAATTCAATTATTAGTGTAGAAAAGGTAGCTACGATCCGGAAAATCCTTAATTCGAGTTAAGATCACATGAAACACTGTATGAATCCTATATTCTTTACTTAAAGGAGACTAGAGTGGTAAATGTGTGTTATACAAGGCAGAATACCATTGAAATAGAGAAAGAAACACGTTCGGCAGCTTTGGAAAGCCTTACACTTCCCTGAAATGTAGTACTACACTCTATAACACAGTTGAGAGACAATGTTCCCGAGCTGCCTCAGTTCATAACAGTGTGTAGGAAGTTGTTTGATAAAGTGGGCAAAGCTTATACTTGGACCAGAAGGCAGAATATATGAAACTACATGAAAACATGGATAATTCAGAGAAAATGACTGTAAACAGATGAGAACTTGTTTAGAGCAGCTCAAAGAGATTCTCCAGTCAGTTCTTAGTGTAGTAAAAGTAGCTAAGATCCGGGAAATCCTTATTTCGAGTTAACATCACATGAAACACTGTATGAATCCTATATTCTTTACTTAAAGGAGACTAGAGTGGTAAATGTGTGTTATACAAGGCAGAATACCATTGAAATAGAGAAAGAAACACGTTCGGTATCTTTGGAAACCTTACACTTCACTGAAATGTAGCACTACACTCTATAACACAGTTGAGAGACAATGTTCCTGAGCTGCCTCAGTTCATAACAGTGTGTAGGAAGTTGTTTGATAAAGTGGGCAAAGCTTATACTTGGACCAGAAGGCAGAATATAGGAAACTACATGAAAACATGGATAATTCAGAGAAAATGACTGTAAACAGATGAGAACTTGTTTAGAGCAGCTCAAAGAGATTCTCCAGTCAGTTCTTAGTGTAGTAAAATTAGCTAAGATCCGGGAAATCCTTATTTCGAGTTAACATCACATGAAACACTGTATGAATCCTATATTCTTTACTTAAAGGAGACTAGAGTGGTAAATGTGTGTTATACAAGGCAGAATACCATTGAAATAGAGAAAGAAACACGTTCGGTATCTTTGGAAACCTTACACTTCACTGAAATGTAGCACTACACTCTATAACACAGTTGAGAGACAATGTTCCTGAGCTGCCTCAGTTCATAACAGTGTGTAGGAAGTTGTTTGATAAAGTGGGCAAAGCTTATACTTGGACCAGAAGGCAGAATATAGGAAACTACATGAAAACATGGATTATTCAGAGAAAATGACTGTAAACAGATGAGAACTTGTTTAGAACAGCTCAAAGAGATACTCCAAGTCAATTATTAGTGTAGAAAAGGTAGCTAAGATCCGGGAAATCCTTAATTCGAGTTAAGATCACATGAAACACTGTATGAATCCTATATTCTTTACTTAAAGGAGACTAGAGTGGTAAATGTGTGTTATACAAGGCAGAATACCATTGAAATAGAGAAAGAAACACGTTCGGCAGCTTTGGAAAGCCTTACACTTCACTGAAATGTAGTACTACACTCTATAACACAGTTGAGAGACAATGTGCCCAAGCTGCCTCAGTTCATAACAGTGTGTAGGAAGTTGTTTGATAAAGTGGGCAAAGCTTATACTTGGACCAGAAGGCAGAATATAGGAAACTACATGAAAACATGGATAATTCAGAGAAAATGACTGTAAACAGATGAGAACTTGTTTAGAACAGCTCAAACAGATACTCCAATTCAATTAGTGTAGAAAAGGTAGCTACGATCCGGAAAATCCTTAATTCGAGTTAAGATCACATGAAACACTGTATGAATCCTATATTCTTTACTTAAAGGAGACTAGAGTGGTAAATGTGTGTTATACAAGGCAGAATACCATTGAAATAGAGAAAGAAACACGTTCGGCAGCTTTGGAAAGCCTTACACTTCACTGAAATGTAGTACTACACTCTATAACACAGTTGAGAGACAATGTTCCCGAGCTGCCTCAGTTCATAACAGTGTGTAGGAAGTTGTTTGATAAAGTGGGCAAAGCTTATACTTGGACCAGAAGGCAGAATATATGAAACTACATGAAAACATGGATAATTCAGAGAAAATGACTGTAAACAGATGAGAACTTGTTTAGAGCAGCTCAAAGAGATTCTCCAGTCAGTTCTTAGTGTAGTAAAAGTAGCTAAGATCCGGGAAATCCTTATTTCGAGTTAAGATCACATGAAACACTGTATGAATCCTATATTCTTTACTTAAAGGAGACTAGAGTGGTAAATGTGTGTTATACAAGGCAGAATACCATTGGAATAGAGAAAGAAACACGTTCGGCAGCTTTGGAAAGCCTTACACTTCACTGAAATGTAGTACTACACTCTATAACACAGTTGAGAGACAATGTTCCTGAGCTGCCTCAGTTCATAACAGTGTGTAGGAAGTTGTTTGATAAAGTGGGCAAAGCTTATACTTGGACCAGAAGGCAGAATATTGGAAACTACATGAAAACATGGATAATTCAGAGAAAATGACTGTAAACAGATAACTTGTTTAAAACAGCTCAAAGAGCTTCTCCAAGTCAGTTCTTAGTGTAGAAAAGGTAGCTAAGATCCGGGAAATCCTTAATTCGAGTTAAGATCACATGAAACACTGTATGAATCCTATATTCTTTACTTAAAGGAGACTAGAGTGGTAAATGTGTGTTATACAAGGCAGAATACCATTGAAATAGAGAAAGAAACACGTTCGGCAGCTTTGGAAAGCCTTACACTTCACTGAAATGTAGTACTACACTCTATAACACAGTTGAGAGACAATGTGCCCGAGCTGCCTCAGTTCATAACAGTGTGTAGGAAGTTGTTTGATAAAGTGGGCAAAGCTTATACTTGGACCAGAAGGCAGAATATAGGAAACTACATGAAAACATGGATAATTCAGAGAAAATGACTGTAAACAGATGAGAACTTGTTTAGAACAGCTCAAACAGATACTCCAATTCAATTATTAGTGTAGAAAAGGTAGCTACGATCCGGAAAATCCTTAATTCGAGTTAAGATCACATGAAACACTGTATGAATCCTATATTCTTTACTTAAAGGAGACTAGAGTGGTAAATGTGTGTTATACAAGGCAGAATACCATTGGAATAGAGAAAGAAACACGTTTGGCAGCTTTGGAAAGCCTTACTCTTCACTGAAATGTAGTACTACACTCTATAACATAGTTGAGAGACAATGTGCCCGAGCTGCCTCAGTTCATAACAGTGTGTAGGAAGTTGTTTGATAAAGTGGGCAAAGCTTATACTTGGACCAGAAGGCAGAATATAGGAAACTACATGAAAACATGGATAATTCAGCGAAAATGACTGTAAACAGATAACTTGTTTAAAACAGCTCAAAGAGCTTCTCCAAGTCAGTTCTTAGTGTAGAAAAGGTAGCTAAGATCCGGGAAATCCTTAATTCGAGTTAAGATCACATGAAACACTGTATGAATCCTATATTCTTTACTTAAAGGAGACTAGAGTGGTAAATGTGTGTTATACAAGGCAGAATACCATTGAAATAGAGAAAGAAACACGTTTGGCAGCTTTGGAAAGCCTTACTCTTCACTGAAATGTAGTACTACACTCTATAACATAGTTGAGAGACAATGTGCCCGAGCTGCCTCAGTTCATAACAGTGTGTAGGAAGTTGTTTGATAAAGTGGGCAAAGCTTATACTTGGACCAGAAGGCAGAATATTGGAAACTACATGAAAACATGGATAATTCAGAGAAAATGACTGTAAACAGATAACTTGTTTAAAACAGCTCAAAGAGCTTCTCCAAGTCAGTTCTTAGTGTAGAAAAGGTAGCTAAGATCCGGGAAATCCTTAATTCTGTTAAGATCACATGAAACACTGTATGAATCCTATATTCTTTACTTAAAGGAGACTAGAGTGGTAAATGTGTGTTATACAAGGCAGAATACCATTGGAATAGAGAAAGAAACACGTTCGGCAGCTTTGGAAAGCCTTACACTTCACTGAAATGTAGTACTACACTCTATAACACAGTTGAGAGACAATGTTCCTGAGCTGCCTCAGTTCATAACAGTGTGTAGGAAGTTGTTTGATAAAGTGGGCAAAGCTTATACTTGGACCAGAAGGCAGAATATAGGAAACTACATGAAAACATGGATAATTCAGCGAAAATGACTGTAAACAGATAACTTGTTTAAAACAGTTCAAAGAGCTTCTCCAAGTCAGTTCTTAGTGTAGAAAAGGTAGCTAAGATCCGGGAAATCCTTAATTCGAGTTAAGATCACATGAAACACTGTATGAATCCTATATTCTTTACTTAAAGGAGACTAGAGTGGTAAATGTGTGTTATACAAGGCAGAATACCATTAAAATAGAGAAAGAAACACGTTTGGCAGCTTTGGAAAGCCTTACTCTTCACTGAAATGTAGTACTACACTCTATAACATAGTTGAGAGACAATGTGCCCGAGCTGCCTCAGTTCATAACAGTGTGTAGGAAGTTGTTTGATAAAGTGGGCAAAGCTTATACTTGGACCAGAAGGCAGAATATAGGAAACTACATGAAAACATGGATAATTCATAGAAAATGACTGTAAACAGATGAGAACTTGTTTAGAACAGCTCAAACAGATACTCCAATTCAATTATTAGTGTAGTAAAAGTAGCTAAGATCCGGGAAATCCTTATTTCGAGTTAAGATCACATGAAACACTGTATGAATCCTATATTCTTTACTTAAAGGAGACTAGAGTGGTAAATGTGTGTTATACAAGGCAGAATACCATTGGAATAGAGAAAGAAACACGTTCGGCAGCTTTGGAAAGCCTTACACTTCACTGAAATGTAGTACTACACTCTATAACACAGTTGAGAGACAATGCTCCTGAGCTGCCTCAGTTCATAACAGTGTGTAGGAAGTTGTTTGATAAAGTGGGGAAAGCTTATACTTGGACCAGAAGGCAGAATATAGGAAACTACATGAAAACATGGATAATTCAGCGAAAATGACTGTAAACAGATAACTTGTTTAAAACAGCTCAAAGAGCTTCTCCAAGTCAGTTCTTAGTGTAGAAAGGTAGCTAAGATCCGGGAAATCCTTAATTCGAGTTAAGATCACATGAAACACTGTATGAATCCTATATTCTTTACTTAAAGGAGACTAGAGTGGTAAATGTGTGTTATACAAGGCAGAATACCATTGAAATAGAGAAAGAAACACGTTCGGCAGCTTTGGAAAGCCTTACACTTCACTGAAATGTAGTACTACACTCTATAACACAGTTGAGAGACAATGTGCCCGAGCTGCCTCAGTTCATAACATTGTGTAGGAAGTTGTTTGATAAAGTGGGCAAAGCTTATACTTGGACCAGAAGGCAGAATATAGGAAACTACATGAAAACATGGATAATTCAGAGAAAATTACAGTAAACAGATGAGAACTTGTTTAGAACAGCTCAAACAGATACTCCAATTCAATTATTAGTGTAGAAAAGGTCGCTACGATCCGGAAAATCCTTAATTCAAGTTAAGATCACATGAAACACTGTATGAATCCTATATTCTTTACTTAAAGGAGACTAGAGTGGTAAATGTGTGTTATACAAGGCAGAATACCATTGGAATAGAGAAAGAAACACGTTCGGCAGCTTTGGAAAGCCTTACACTTCACTGAAATGTAGTACTACACTCTATAACACAGTTGAGAGACAATGTGCCCGAGCTGCCTCAGTTCATAACAGTGTGTAGGAAGTTGTTAGATAAAGTGGGCAAAGCTTATACTTGGACCAGAAGGCAGAATATAGGAAACTACATGAAAACATGGATAATTCAGAGAAAATGACTGTAAACAGATGAGAACTTGTTTAGAGCAGCTCAAAGATATTCTCCAGTCAGTTCTTAGTGTAGTAAAAGTAGCTAAGATCCGGGAAATCCTTATTTCGAGTTAAGATCACATGAAACACTGTATGAATCCTATATTCTTTACTTAAAGGAGACTAGAGTGGTAAATGTGTGTTATACAAGGCAGAATACCATTGGAATAGAGAAAGAAACACGTTCGGCAGCTTTGGAAAGCCTTACACTTCACTGAAATGTAGTACTACACTCTATAACACAGTTGAGAGACAATGTTCCTGAGCTGCCTCAGTTCATAACAGTGTGTAGGAAGTTGTTTGATAAAGTGGGGAAAGCTTATACTTGGACCAGAAGGCAGAATATAGGAAACTACATGAAAACATGGATAATTCAGCGAAAATGACTGTAAACAGATAACTTGTTTAAAACAGCTCAAAGAGCTTCTCCAAGTCAGTTATTAGTGTAGAAAGGTAGCTAAGATCCGGGAAATCCTTAATTCGAGTTAAGATCACATGAAACACTGTATGAATCCTATATTCTTTACTTAAAGGAGACTAGAGTGGTAAATGTGTGTTATACAAGGCAGAATACCATTGAAATAGAGAAAGAAACACGTTCGGCAGCTTTGGAAAGCCTTACACTTCACTGAAATGTAGTACTACACTCTATAACACAGTTGAGAGACAATGTGCCCGAGCTGCCTCAGTTCATAACATTGTGTAGGAAGTTGTTTGATAAAGTGGGCAAAGCTTATACTTGGACCAGAAGGCAGAATATAGGAAACTACATGAAAACATGGATAATTCAGAGAAAATTACTGTAAACAGATGAGAACTTGTTTAGAACAGCTCAAACAGATACTCCAATTCAATTATTAGTGTAGAAAAGGTCGCTACGATCCGGAAAATCCTTAATTCAAGTTAAGATCACATGAAACACTGTATGAATCCTATATTCTTTACTTAAAGGAGACTAGAGTGGTAAATGTGTGTTATACAAGGCAGAATACCATTGGAATAGAGAAAGAAACACGTTCGGCAGCTTTGGAAAGCCTTACACTTCACTGAAATGTAGTACTACACTCTATAACACAGTTGAGAGACAATGTGCCCGAGCTGCCTCAGTTCATAACAGTGTGTAGGAAGTTGTTAGATAAAGTGGGCAAAGCTTATACTTGGACCAGAAGGGAGAATATAGGAAACTACATGAAAACATGGATAATTTAGAGAAAATGAATGTAAACAGATGAGAACTTGTTTAGAACAGCTCAAACAGATACTCCAATTCAATTATTAGTGTAGAAAAGGTAGCTACGATCCGGAAAATCCTTAATTCGAGTTAAGATCACATGAAACACTGTATGAATCCTATATTCTTTACTTAAAGGAGACTAGAGTGGTAAATGTGTGTTATACAAGGCAGAATACCATTGAAATAGAGAAAGAAACACGTTCGGCAGCTTTGGAAAACCTTACACTTCACTGAAATGTAGTACTACACTCTATAACACAGTTGAGAGACAATGTTCACTAGCTGCCTCAGTTCATAACAGTGTGTAGGAAGTTGTTTGATAAAGTGGGCAAAGCTTATACTTGGACCAGAAGGCAGAATATATGAAACTACATGAAAACATGGATAATTCAGAGAAAATGACTGTAAACAGATGAGAACTTGTTTAGAACAGCTCAAAGAGATTCTCCAGTCAGTTCTTATTGTAGTAAATGTAGCTAAGATCCGGGAAATCCTTATTTCGAGTTAAGATCACATGAAACACTGTATGAATCCTATATTCTTTACTTAAAGGAGACTAGAGTGGTAAATGTGTGTTATACAAGGCAGAATACCATTGGAATAGAGAAAGAAACACGTTCGGCAGCTTTGGAAAGCCTTACACTTCACTGAAATGTAGTACTACACTCTATAACACAGTTGAGAGACAATGTTCCTGAGCTGCCTCAGTTCATAACAGTGTGTAGGACGTTGTTTGATAAAGTGGGCAAAGCTTATACTTGGACCAGAAGGCAGAATATAGGAAACTACATGAAAACATGGATAATTCAGCGAAAATGACTGTAAACAGATAACTTGTTTAAAACAGCTCAAAGAGCTTCTCCAAGTCAGTTCTTAGTGTAGAAAAGGTAGCTACGATCCGGAAAATCCTTAATTCGAGTTAAGATCACATGAAACACTGTATGAATACTATATTCTTTACTTAAAGGAGACTAGAGTGGTAAATGTGTGTTATACAAGGCAGAATACCATTGAAATAGAGAAAGAAACACGTTCGGCAGCTTTGGAAAGCCTTACACTTCACTGAAATGTAGTACTACACTCTATAACACAGTTGAGAGACAATGTTCCCTAGCTGCCTCAGTTCATAACAGTGTGTAGGAAGTTGTTTGATAAAGTGGGCAAAGCTTATACTTGGACCAGAAGGCAGAATATATGAAACTACATGAAAACATGGATAATTCAGAGAAAATGACTGTAAACAGATGAGAACTTGTTTAGAGCAGCTCAAAGAGATTCTCCAGTCAGTTCTTAGTGTAGTAAAAGTAGCTAAGATCCGGGAAATCCTTATTTCGAGTTAAGATCACATGAAACACTGTATGAATCCTATATTCTTTACTTAAAGGAGACTAGAGTGGTAAATGTGTGTTATACAAGGCAGAATACCATTGGAATAGAGAAAGAAACACGTTCGGCAGCTTTGGAAAGCCTTACACTTCACTGAAATGTAGTACTACACTCTATAACACAGTTGAGAGACAATGTTCCTGAGCTGCCTCAGTTCATAACAGTGTGTAGGAAGTTGTTTGATAAAGTGGGCAAAGCTTATACTTGGACCAGAAGGCAGAATATAGGAAACTACATGAAAACATGGATAATTCAGCGAAAATGACTGTAAACAGATAACTTGTTTAAAACAGCTCAAAGAGCTTCTCCAAGTCAGTTCTTAGTGTAGAAAAGGTAGCTAAGATCCGGGAAATCCTTAATTCGAGTTAAGATCACATGAAACACTGTATGAATCCTATATTCTTTACTTAAAGGAGACTAGAGTGGTAAATGTGTGTTATACAAGGCAGAATACCATTGAAATAGAGAAAGAAACACGTTCGGCAGCTTTGGAAAGCCTTACACTTCACTGAAATGTAGTACTACACTCTATAACACAGTTGAGAGACAATGTGCCCGAGCTGTCTCAGTTCATAACAGTGTGTAGGAAGTTGTTTGATAAAGTGTGCAAAGCTTATACTTGGACCAGAAGGCAGAATATTGGAAACTACATGAAAACATGGATAATTCAGAGAAAATGACTGTAAACAGATAACTTGTTTAGAACAGCTCATAGAGCTTCTCCAAGTCAGTTCTTAGTGTAGAAAATGTAGCTAAGATCCAGGAAATCCTTAATTCGAGTTAAGATCACATGAAACACTGTATGAATCCTATATTCTTTACTTAAAGGAGACTAGAGTGGTAAATGTGTGTTACACAAGGCAGAATACCATTGAAATAGAGAAATAAACACGTTCGGCAGCTTTGGAAAGCCTTACACTTCACTGAAATGCAGTACTACACTCTATAACACAGTTGAGGGACAATGATCCCGAGCTGCCTCAGTTCATAACAGTGTGTAGGAAGTTGTTTGATAAAGTGGGCAAAGCTTATACTTGGACCAGAAGGCAGAATATAGGAAACTACATGAAAACATGTATAATTCAGAGAAAATGACTGTAAACATATGAGAACTTGTTTGGAACAGCTCAAAAAGATTCTCCAAGTCAGTTCTTAGTGTAGTAAAGGTAGCTACGATCCGGAAAATCCTTAATTCGAGTTAAGATCACATGAAACACTGTATGAATCCTATATTCTTTACTTAAAGGAGACTAGAGTGGTAAATGTGTGTTATACAAGGCAGAAAACCATTGAAATAGAGAAAGAAACACGTTCGGCAGCTTTGCAAAGCCTTACACTTCACTGAAATGTAGTACTACACTCTATAACACAGTTGAGAAACAATGTTCCTGAGCTGCCTCAGTTCATAACAGTCTGTAGGAAGTTGTTTGATAAAGTGGGCAAAGCTTACACTTGGACCAGAAGGCAGAATATAGGAAACTACAAGAAAACATGGATAATTCAGAGAAAATGACTGTAAACAGATAACTTGTTTAGAACAGCTCAAAGAGCTTCTCCAAGTCAGTTCTTAGTGTAGAAAAGGTAGCTAAGATCCGGGAAATCCTTAATTCGAGTTAAGATGACATGTAACACTGTATGAATCCTATATTCTTTACTTAAAGGAGACTAGAGTGGTAAATGTGTGTTATACAAGGCAGAATACCATTGAAATAGAGAAAGAAACACGTTCGGCAGCTTTGGAAAGCCTTACACTCCACTGAAATGTAACACTAAACTCTGTAACACAGTTGAGAGATAATGTTCCCGAGCTGCCTCAGTTCATAACAGTGTGTAGGAAGTTGTTTGATAAAGTGGGCAAAGATTATACTTGGACCAAAAGGCAGAATATAGGAAACTACCTGAAAACGTGGATAATTCAGAGAAAATGACTGTAAACTGATGAGAACTTGTTTAGAACAGCTCAATGAGATTCTGCAGTAAGTTCTTAGTGTAGAAAATGTAGCTAAGATCCGGGAAATCCTTAATTCGAGTTAAGATCACATGAAACACTGTATGAATCCTATATTCTTTACTTAAAGGAGACTAGAGTGGTAAATGTGTGTTATACAAGGCAGAATACCATTGAAATAGAGAAAGAAACACGTTCGGCAGCTTTGCAAAGCCTTACACTTCACTGAAATGTAGTACTACACTCTATAACACAGTTGAGAGACAATGTTCCTGAGCTGCCTCAGTTCATAACGGTGTGTGGGAAGTTGTTTGATAAAGTGGGCAAAGCTTACACTTGGACCAGAAGGCAGAATATAGGAAACTACAAGAAAACATGGATAATTCAGAGAAAATGACTGTAAACAGATAACTTGTTTAGAACAGCTCAAAGAGCTTCTCCAAGTCAGTTCTTAGTGTAGAAAAGGTAGCTAAGATCCGGGAAATCCTTAATTCGAGTTAAGATGACATGTAACACTGTATGAATCCTATATTCTTTACTTAAAGGAGACTAGAGTGGTAAATGTGTGTTATACAAGGCAGAATACCATTGAAATAGAGAAAGAAACACGTTCGGCAGCTTTGGAAAGCCTTACACTTCACTGAAATGTAACACTAAACTCTGTAACACAGTTGAGAGATAATGTTCCCGAGCTGCCTCAGTTCATAACAGTGTGTAGGAAGTTGTTTGATAAAGTGGGCAAAGATTATACTTGGACCAAAAGGCAGAATATAGGAAACTACCTGAAAACGTGGATAATTCAGAGAAAATGACTGTAAACTGATGAGAACTTGTTTAGAACAGCTCAATGAGATTCTGCAGTAAGTTCTTAGTGTAGAAAATGTAGCTAAGATCCGGGAAATCCTTAATTCGAGTTAAGATCACATGAAACACTGTATGAATCCTATATTCTTTACTTAAAGGAGACTAGAGGGGTAAATGTGTGTTATACAAGGCAGAATACCATTGAAATAGAGAAAGAAACACGTTCGGCAGCTTTGGAAAGCCTTACACTTCACTGAAATGTAGTACTACACTCTATAACACAGTTGAGAGACAATGTTCCCGAGCTGCCTCAGTTCATAACAGTGTGTAGGAAGTTGTTTGATAAAGTGGGCAAAGCTTATACTTGGACCAGAAGGCAGAATATAGGAAACTACATGAAAACACGGATAATTCAGAGAAAATGACTATAAACAGATAACTTGTTTAGAACAGCTCAAAGAGCTTCTCCAAGTCAGTTCTTACTGTAGAAAAGGTAGCTAAGATCCGGGAAATCCTTAATTCGAGTTAAGATCACATGAAACACTGTATGAATCCTATATTCTTTACTTAAAGGAGACTAGAGTGGTAACTGTGTGTTATACAAGGCAGAATACCATTGAAATAGGAAAGAAACACGTTCGGCAGCTTTGGAAAGCCTTACACTTCACTAAAATGTAGCACTACACTCTATAACACAGTTGAGAGACAATGTTCCCTAGCTGCCTCAGTTCATAACAGTGTGTAGGAAGTTGTTTGATAAAGTGGGCAAAGCTTATACTTGGACCAGAAGGCAGAATATATGAAACTACATGAAAACATGGATAATTCAGAGAAAATGACTGTAAACAGATGAGAACTTGTTTAGAGCAGCTCAAAGAGATTCTCCAGTCAGTTCTTAGTGTAGTAAAAGTAGCTAAGATCCGGGAAATCCTTATTTCGAGTTAAGATCACATGAAACACTGTATGAATCCTATATTCTTTACTTAAAGGAGACTAGAGTGGTAAATGTGTGTTATACAAGGCAGAATACCATTGGAATAGAGAAAGAAACACGTTCGGCAGCTTTGGAAAGCCTTACACTTCACTGAAATGTAGTACTACACTCTATAACACAGTTGAGAGACAATGTTCCTGAGCTGCCTCAGTTCATAACAGTGTGTAGGAAGTTGTTTGATAAAGTGGGGAAAGCTTATACTTGGACCAGAAGGCAGAATATAGGAAACTACATGAAAACATGGATAATTCAGCGAAAATGACTGTAAACAGATAACTTGTTTAAAACAGCTCAAAGACCTTCTCCAAGTCAGTTCTTAGTGTAGAAAAGGTAGCTAAGATCCGGGAAATCCTTAATTCGAGTTAAGATCACATGAAACACTGTATGAATCCTATATTCTTTACTTAAAGGAGACTAGAGTGGTAAATGTGTGTTATACAAGGCAGAATACCATTGAAATAGAGAAAGAAACACGTTCGGCAGCTTTGGAAAGCCTTACACTTCACTGAAATGTAGTACTACACTCTATAACACAGTTGAGAGACAATGTGCCCGAGCTGTCTCAGTTCATAACAGTGTGTAGGAAGTTGTTTGATAAAGTGTGCAAAGCTTATACTTGGACCAGAAGGCAGAATATTGGAAACTACATGAAAACATGGATAATTCAGAGAAAATGACTGTAAACAGATAACTTGTTTAGAACAGCTCATAGAGCTTCTCCAAGTCAGTTCTTAGTGTAGAAAATGTAGCTAAGATCCAGGAAATCCTTAATTCGAGTTAAGATCACATGAAACACTGTATGAATCCTATATTCTTTACTTAAAGTAAACTAGAGTGGTATATGTGTGTTACACAAGGCAGAATACCATTGAAATAGAGAAATAAACACGTTCGGCAGCTTTGGAAAGCCTTACACTTCACTGAAATGCAGTACTACACTCTATAACACAGTTGAGGGACAATGATCCCGAGCTGCCTCAGTTCATAACAGTGTGTAGGAAGTTGTTTGATAAAGTGGGCAAAGCTTACACTTGGACCAGAAGGCAGAATATAGGAAACTACAAGAAAACATGGATAATTCAGAGAAAATGACTGTAAACAGATAACTTGTTTAGAAAAGCTCAAAGAGCTTCTCCAAGTCAGTTCTTAGTGTAGAAAAGGTAGCTAAGATCCGGGAAATCCTTAATTCGAGTTAAGATGACATGTAACACTGTATGAATCCTATATTCTTTACTTAAAGGAGACTAGAGTGGTAAATGTGTGTTATACAAGGCAGAATACCATTGAAATAGAGAAAGAAACACGTTCGGCAGCTTTGGAAAGCCTTACACTTCACTGAAATGTAACACTAAGCTCTGTAACACAGTTGAGAGATAATGTTCCCGAGCTGCCTCAGTTCATAACAGTGTGTAGGAAGTTGTTTGATAAAGTGGGCAAAGATTATACTTGGACCAAAAGGCAGAATATAGGAAACTACCTGAAAACGTGGATAATTCAGAGAAAATGACTGTAAACTGATGAGAACTTGTTTAGAACAGCTCAATGAGATTCTGCAGTAAGTTCTTAGTGTAGAAAATGTATCTAAGATCCGGGAAATCCTTAATTCGAGTTAAGATCACATGAAACAATGTATGAATCCTATATTCTTTACTTAAAAAAGTCTAGAGTGGTAAATGTGTGTTATACAAGGCAGAATACCATTGAAATAGAGAAAGAAACACGTTCGGCAGCTTTGGAAAGCCTTACACTTCACTGAAATGTAGTACTACACTCTATAACACAGTTGAGAGACAATGTTCCTGAGCTGCCTCAGTTCATAACAGTGTGTAGGAAGTTGTTTGATAAAGTGGGCAAAGCTTATACTTGGACCAGAAGGCAGAATATAGGAAACTACATGAAAACATGGATAATTCAGAGAAAATGACTGTAAACAGATGAGAACTTTTTTAGAACAGCTCAAAGAGATTCTCCAAGTCAGTTCTTAGTGTAGAAAAGGTAGCTAAGATCCGGGAAATCCTTAATTCGAGTTAAGATCACATGAAACACTTTATGAATCCTATATTCTTTACTTAAAGGAGACTAGAGTGGAAAATGTGTGTTATTCAAGGCAGAATACCATTGAAATAGAGAAAGAAACACGTTCGGCAGCTTTGGAAAGCCTTAAACTTCACTGAAATGTAGTACTACACTCTAAAACACAGTTGAGAGACAATGTTCCCAAGCTCCCTCTGTTCATAACAGTGTGTAGGAAGTTGTTTGATAAAGTGGGCAAAGCTTATACTTGGACCAGAAGGCAGAATATAGGAAACTACATGAAAACATGGATAATTCAGAGAAAATGACTGTAAACAGATGAGAACTTGTTTAGAACAGCTCAAAGAGATTCTCCAAGTCAGTTCTTAGTGTAGAAAAGGTAGCTAAGATCGGGGAAATCCTTAATTCGAGTTAAGATCACATGAAACACTTTATGAATCCTATATTCTTTACTTAAAGGAGACTAGAGTGGAAAATGTGTGTTATTCAAGGCAGAATACCATTGAAATAGAGAAAGAAACACGTTCGGCAGCTTTGGAAAGCCTTAAACTTCACTGAAATGTAGTACTACACTCTAAAACACAGTTGAGAGACAATGTTCCCGAGCTCCCTCTGTTCATAACAGTGTGTAGGAAGTTGTTTGATAAAGTGGGCAAAGATTATACTTGGACCAGAAGGCAGAATATAGGAAACTACCTGAAAACATGGATAATTCAGAGAAAATGACTGTAAACACATGAGAACTTGTTTAGAACAGCTCAAAGAGATTCTCCAGTAAGTTCTTAGTGTAGAAAAGGTAGCTAAGATCCAGGAAATCCTTAATTCGAGTTAAGATCACATGAAACACTGTATGAATCCTATATTCTTTACTTAAAGGAGACTAGAGTGGTAAATGTGTGTTATACAAGGCAGAATGCAATTGAAATATAGAAAGAAACACGTTCGGCAGCTTTGGAAAGCCTTACACTTCACTGAAATGTAGTACTACACTCTGTAACACCGTTGAGAGACAATGTTCCCGAGCTGCCTCAGTTCATACCAGTGTGTAGGAAGTTGTTTGATAAAGTGGGCAAAGCTAATACTTGGACCAGAAGGCAGAATATAGGAAACTACATGAAAACATGGATAATTCAGAGAAAATGACTGTAAACAGATGAGAACTTGTTTAGAACAGCTCAAAGAAATTCTCCAAGTCAGTTCTTACTGTAGAAAAGGTAGCTAAGATCCGGGAAATCCTTAATTCGAGTTAAGATCACATGAAACACTGTATGAATCCTATATTCTTTACTTAACGGAGACTAGAGTGGTAAATGTGTGTTATACAAGGCAGAATACCATTGAAATAGAGAAAGAAACACGTTCGGCAGCTTTGGAAAGCCTTACACTTCACTGAAATGCAGTACTACACTCTATAACACAGTTGAGGGACAATGTTCCCGAGCTGCCTCAGTTAATAACTGTGTGTAGGAAGTTGTTAGATAAAGTGGGCAAAGCTTATACTTGGACCAGAAGGCAGAATATAGGAAACTACATGAAAATATGGATAATTCAGAGAAAATGACTGTAAACAGATGAGAACTTGTTTAGAACAGCTCAAAGAGATTCTCCAAGTCAGTTCTTAGTGTAGTAAAGGTAGCTAAGATAGGGGAAATCCTTAATTCGAGTTAAGATCACATGAAACACTGTATGAATCCTATATTCTTTACTTAAAGGAGACTAGAGTGGTAAATGTGTGTTACACAAGGCACAATACCATTGAAATAGAGAAATAAACACGTTCGGCAGCTTTGGAAAGCCTTACACTTCACTGAAATGCAGTACTACACTCTATAACACAGTTAAGGGACAATGATCCCGAGCTGCCTCAGTTCATAACAGTGTGTAGGAAGTTGTTTGATAAAGTGGGCAAAGCTTATACTTGGACCAGAAGGCAGAATATAGGAAACTACATGAAAACATGTATAATTCAGAGAAAATGACTGTAAACATATGAGAACTTGTTTAGAACAGCTCAAAGAGATTCTCCAAGTCAGTTCTTAGTGTAGAAAAGGTAGCTAAGATCCGGGAAATCCTTAATTCGAGTTAAGATGACATGTAACTCTGTATGAATCCTATATTCTTTACTTAAAGGAGACTAGAGTGGTAAATGTGTGTTATACAAGGCAGAATACCATTGAAATAGAGAAAGAAACACGTTCGGCAGCTTTGGAAAGCCTTACACTTCACTGAAATGTAACACTAAACTCTGTAACACAGTTGAGAGATAATGTTCCCGAGCTGCCTCAGTTCATAACAGTGTGTAGGAAGTTGTTTGATAAAGTGGGCAAAGATTATACTTGGACCAGAAGGCAGAATATAGGAAACTACCTGAAAACGTGGATAATTCAGAGAAAATGACTGTAAACTGATGAGAACTTGTTTAGAACAGCTCAATGAGATTCTTCAGTAAGTTCTTAGTGTAGAAAATGTAGCTAAGATCCGGGAAATCCTTAATTCTAGTTAAGATCACATGAAACACTGTATGAATCCTATATTCTTTACTTAAAGGAGACTAGAGTGGTAAATGTGTGTTATACAAGGCAGAATACCATTGGAATAGAGAAAGAAACACGTTCGGCAGCTTTGGAAAGCCTTACACTTCACTGAAATGTAGTACTACACTCTATAACACAGTTGAGAGACAATGTTCCTGAGCTGCCTCAGTTCATAACAGTGTGTAGGAAGTTGTTTGATAAAGTGGGCAAAGCTTATACTTGGACCAGAAGGCAGAATATAGGAAACTACATGAAAACATGGATAATTCAGCGAAAATGACTGTAAACAGATAACTTGTTTAAAACAGCTCAAAGAGCTTCTCCAAGTCAGTTCTTAGTGTAGAAAAGGTAGCTAAGATCCGGGAAATCCTTAATTCGAGTTAAGATCACATGAAACACTGTATGAATCCTATATTCTTTACTTAAAGGAGACTAGAGTGGTAAATGTGTGTTATACAAGGCAGAATACCATTGAAATAGAGAAAGAAACACGTTCGGCAGCTTTGGAAAGCCTTACACTTCACTGAAATGTAGTACTACACTCTATAACACAGTTGAGAGACAATGTGCCCGAGCTGTCTCAGTTCATAACAGTGTGTAGGAAGTTGTTTGATAAAGTGTGCAAAGCTTATACTTGGACCAGAAGGCAGAATATTGGAAACTACATGAAAACATGGATAATTCAGAGAAAATGACTGTAAACAGATAACTTGTTTAGAACAGCTCATAGAGCTTCTCCAAGTCAGTTCTTAGTGTAGAAAATGTAGCTAAGATCCAGGAAATCCTTAATTCGAGTTAAGATCACATGAAACACTGTATGAATCCTATATTCTTTACTTAAAGGAGACTAGAGTGGTAAATGTGTGTTACACAAGGCAGAATACCATTGAAATAGAGAAATAAACACGTTCGGCAGCTTTGGAAAGCCTTACACTTCACTGAAATGCAGTACTACACTCTATAACACAGTTGAGGGACAATGATCCCGAGCTGCCTCAGTTCATAACAGTGTGTAGGAAGTTGTTTGATAAAGTGGGCAAAGCTTATACTTGGACCAGAAGGCAGAATATAGGAAACTACATGAAAACATGTATAATTCAGAGAAAATGACTGTAAACATATGAGAACTTGTTTGGAACAGCTCAAAAAGATTCTCCAAGTCAGTTCTTAGTGTAGTAAAGGTAGCTACGATCCGGAAAATCCTTAATTCGAGTTAAGATCACATGAAACACTGTATGAATCCTATATTCTTTACTTAAAGGAGACTAGAGTGGTAAATGTGTGTTATACAAGGCAGAAAACCATTGAAATAGAGAAAGAAACACGTTCGGCAGCTTTGCAAAGCCTTACACTTCACTGAAATGTAGTACTACACTCTATAACACAGTTGAGAAACAATGTTCCTGAGCTGCCTCAGTTCATAACAGTCTGTAGGAAGTTGTTTGATAAAGTGGGCAAAGCTTACACTTGGACCAGAAGGCAGAATATAGGAAACTACAAGAAAACATGGATAATTCAGAGAAAATGACTGTAAACAGATAACTTGTTTAGAACAGCTCAAAGAGCTTCTCCAAGTCAGTTCTTAGTGTAGAAAAGGTAGCTAAGATCCGGGAAATCCTTAATTCGAGTTAAGATGACATGTAACACTGTATGAATCCTATATTCTTTACTTAAAGGAGACTAGAGTGGTAAATGTGTGTTATACAAGGCAGAATACCATTGAAATAGAGAAAGAAACACGTTCGGCAGCTTTGGAAAGCCTTACACTCCACTGAAATGTAACACTAAACTCTGTAACACAGTTGAGAGATAATGTTCCCGAGCTGCCTCAGTTCATAACAGTGTGTAGGAAGTTGTTTGATAAAGTGGGCAAAGATTATACTTGGACCAAAAGGCAGAATATAGGAAACTACCTGAAAACGTGGATAATTCAGAGAAAATGACTGTAAACTGATGAGAACTTGTTTAGAACAGCTCAATGAGATTCTGCAGTAAGTTCTTAGTGTAGAAAATGTAGCTAAGATCCGGGAAATCCTTAATTCGAGTTAAGATCACATGAAACACTGTATGAATCCTATATTCTTTACTTAAAGGAGACTAGAGTGGTAAATGTGTGTTATACAAGGCAGAATACCATTGAAATAGAGAAAGAAACACGTTCGGCAGCTTTGCAAAGCCTTACACTTCACTGAAATGTAGTACTACACTCTATAACACAGTTGAGAGACAATGTTCCTGAGCTGCCTCAGTTCATAACGGTGTGTGGGAAGTTGTTTGATAAAGTGGGCAAAGCTTACACTTGGACCAGAAGGCAGAATATAGGAAACTACAAGAAAACATGGATAATTCAGAGAAAATGACTGTAAACAGATAACTTGTTTAGAACAGCTCAAAGAGCTTCTCCAAGTCAGTTCTTAGTGTAGAAAAGGTAGCTAAGATCCGGGAAATCCTTAATTCGAGTTAAGATGACATGTAACACTGTATGAATCCTATATTCTTTACTTAAAGGAGACTAGAGTGGTAAATGTGTGTTATACAAGGCAGAATACCATTGAAATAGAGAAAGAAACACGTTCGGCAGCTTTGGAAAGCCTTACACTTCACTGAAATGTAACACTAAACTCTGTAACACAGTTGAGAGATAATGTTCCCGAGCTGCCTCAGTTCATAACAGTGTGTAGGAAGTTGTTTGATAAAGTGGGCAAAGATTATACTTGGACCAAAAGGCAGAATATAGGAAACTACCTGAAAACGTGGATAATTCAGAGAAAATGACTGTAAACTGATGAGAACTTGTTTAGAACAGCTCAATGAGATTCTGCAGTAAGTTCTTAGTGTAGAAAATGTAGCTAAGATCCGGGAAATCCTTAATTCGAGTTAAGATCACATGAAACACTGTATGAATCCTATATTCTTTACTTAAAGGAGACTAGAGGGGTAAATGTGTGTTATACAAGGCAGAATACCATTGAAATAGAGAAAGAAACACGTTCGGCAGCTTTGGAAAGCCTTACACTTCACTGAAATGTAGTACTACACTCTATAACACAGTTGAGAGACAATGTTCCCGAGCTGCCTCAGTTCATAACAGTGTGTAGGAAGTTGTTTGATAAAGTGGGCAAAGCTTATACTTGGACCAGAAGGCAGAATATAGGAAACTACAGGAAAACACGGATAATTCAGAGAAAATGACTATAAACAGATAACTTGTTTAGAACAGCTCAAAGAGCTTCTCCAAGTCAGTTCTTACTGTAGAAAAGGTAGCTAAGATCCGGGAAATCCTTAATTCGAGTTAAGATCACATGAAACACTGTATGAATCCTATATTCTTTACTTAAAGGAGACTAGAGTGGTAACTGTGTGTTATACAAGGCAGAATACCATTGAAATAGGAAAGAAACACGTTCGGCAGCTTTGGAAAGCCTTACACTTCACTAAAATGTAGCACTACACTCTATAACACAGTTGAGAGACAATGTTCCCTAGCTGCCTCAGTTCATAACAGTGTGTAGGAAGTTGTTTGATAAAGTGGGCAAAGCTTATACTTGGACCAGAAGGCAGAATATATGAAACTACATGAAAACATGGATAATTCAGAGAAAATGACTGTAAACAGATGAGAACTTGTTTAGAGCAGCTCAAAGAGATTCTCCAGTCAGTTCTTAGTGTAGTAAAAGTAGCTAAGATCCGGGAAATCCTTATTTCGAGTTAAGATCACATGAAACACTGTATGAATCCTATATTCTTTACTTAAAGGAGACTAGAGTGGTAAATGTGTGTTATACAAGGCAGAATACCATTGGAATAGAGAAAGAAACACGTTCGGCAGCTTTGGAAAGCCTTACACTTCACTGAAATGTAGTACTACACTCTATAACACAGTTGAGAGACAATGTTCCTGAGCTGCCTCAGTTCATAACAGTGTGTAGGAAGTTGTTTGATAAAGTGGGGAAAGCTTATACTTGGACCAGAAGGCAGAATATAGGAAACTACATGAAAACATGGATAATTCAGCGAAAATGACTGTAAACAGATAACTTGTTTAAAACAGCTCAAAGACCTTCTCCAAGTCAGTTCTTAGTGTAGAAAAGGTAGCTAAGATCCGGGAAATCCTTAATTCGAGTTAAGATCACATGAAACACTGTATGAATCCTATATTCTTTACTTAAAGGAGACTAGAGTGGTAAATGTGTGTTATACAAGGCAGAATACCATTGAAATAGAGAAAGAAACACGTTCGGCAGCTTTGGAAAGCCTTACACTTCACTGAAATGTAGTACTACACTCTATAACACAGTTGAGAGACAATGTGCCCGAGCTGTCTCAGTTCATAACAGTGTGTAGGAAGTTGTTTGATAAAGTGTGCAAAGCTTATACTTGGACCAGAAGGCAGAATATTGGAAACTACATGAAAACATGGATAATTCAGAGAAAATGACTGTAAACAGATAACTTGTTTAGAACAGCTCATAGAGCTTCTCCAAGTCAGTTCTTAGTGTAGAAAATGTAGCTAAGATCCAGGAAATCCTTAATTCGAGTTAAGATCACATGAAACACTGTATGAATCCTATATTCTTTACTTAAAGGAAACTAGAGTGGTATATGTGTGTTACACAAGGCAGAATACCATTGAAATAGAGAAATAAACACGTTCGGCAGCTTTGGAAAGCCTTACACTTCACTGAAATGCAGTACTACACTCTATAACACAGTTGAGGGACAATGATCCCGAGCTGCCTCAGTTCATAACAGTGTGTAGGAAGTTGTTTGATAAAGTGGGCAAAGCTTACACTTGGACCAGAAGGCAGAATATAGGAAACTACAAGAAAACATGGATAATTCAGAGAAAATGACTGTAAACAGATAACTTGTTTAGAAAAGCTCAAAGAGCTTCTCCAAGTCAGTTCTTAGTGTAGAAAAGGTAGCTAAGATCCGGGAAATCCTTAATTCGAGTTAAGATGACATGTAACACTGTATGAATCCTATATTCTTTACTTAAAGGAGACTAGAGTGGTAAATGTGTGTTATACAAGGCAGAATACCATTGAAATAGAGAAAGAAACACGTTCGGCAGCTTTGGAAAGCCTTACACTTCACTGAAATGTAACACTAAGCTCTGTAACACAGTTGAGAGATAATGTTCCCGAGCTGCCTCAGTTCATAACAGTGTGTAGGAAGTTGTTTGATAAAGTGGGCAAAGATTATACTTGGACCAAAAGGCAGAATATAGGAAACTACCTGAAAACGTGGATAATTCAGAGAAAATGACTGTAAACTGATGAGAACTTGTTTAGAACAGCTCAATGAGATTCTGCAGTAAGTTCTTAGTGTAGAAAATGTATCTAAGATCCGGGAAATCCTTAATTCGAGTTAAGATCACATGAAACAATGTATGAATCCTATATTCTTTACTTAAAAAAGTCTAGAGTGGTAAATGTGTGTTATACAAGGCAGAATACCATTGAAATAGAGAAAGAAACACGTTCGGCAGCTTTGGAAAGCCTTACACTTCACTGAAATGTAGTACTACACTCTATAACACAGTTGAGAGACAATGTTCCTGAGCTGCCTCAGTTCATAACAGTGTGTAGGAAGTTGTTTGATAAAGTGGGCAAAGCTTATACTTGGACCAGAAGGCAGAATATAGGAAACTACATGAAAACATGGATAATTCAGAGAAAATGACTGTAAACAGATGAGAACTTTTTTAGAACAGCTCAAAGAGATTCTCCAAGTCAGTTCTTAGTGTAGAAAAGGTAGCTAAGATCCGGGAAATCCTTAATTCGAGTTAAGATCACATGAAACACTTTATGAATCCTATATTCTTTACTTAAAGGAGACTAGAGTGGAAAATGTGTGTTATTCAAGGCAGAATACCATTGAAATAGAGAAAGAAACACGTTCGGCAGCTTTGGAAAGCCTTAAACTTCACTGAAATGTAGTACTACACTCTAAAACACAGTTGAGAGACAATGTTCCCAAGCTCCCTCTGTTCATAACAGTGTGTAGGAAGTTGTTTGATAAAGTGGGCAAAGCTTATACTTGGACCAGAAGGCAGAATATAGGAAACTACATGAAAACATGGATAATTCAGAGAAAATGACTGTAAACAGATGAGAACTTGTTTAGAACAGCTCAAAGAGATTCTCCAAGTCAGTTCTTAGTGTAGAAAAGGTAGCTAAGATCGGGGAAATCCTTAATTCGAGTTAAGATCACATGAAACACTTTATGAATCCTATATTCTTTACTTAAAGGAGACTAGAGTGGAAAATGTGTGTTATTCAAGGCAGAATACCATTGAAATAGAGAAAGAAACACGTTCGGCAGCTTTGGAAAGCCTTAAACTTCACTGAAATGTAGTACTACACTCTAAAACACAGTTGAGAGACAATGTTCCCGAGCTCCCTCTGTTCATAACAGTGTGTAGGAAGTTGTTTGATAAAGTGGGCAAAGATTATACTTGGACCAGAAGGCAGAATATAGGAAACTACCTGAAAACATGGATAATTCAGAGAAAATGACTGTAAACACATGAGAACTTGTTTAGAACAGCTCAAAGAGATTCTCCAGTAAGTTCTTAGTGTAGAAAAGGTAGCTAAGATCCAGGAAATCCTTAATTCGAGTTAAGATCACATGAAACACTGTATGAATCCTATATTCTTTACTTAAAGGAGACTAGAGTGGTAAATGTGTGTTATACAAGGCAGAATGCAATTGAAATATAGAAAGAAACACGTTCGGCAGCTTTGGAAAGCCTTACACTTCACTGAAATGTAGTACTACACTCTGTAACACCGTTGAGAGACAATGTTCCCGAGCTGCCTCAGTTCATACCAGTGTGTAGGAAGTTGTTTGATAAAGTGGGCAAAGCTAATACTTGGACCAGAAGGCAGAATATAGGAAACTACATGAAAACATGGATAATTCAGAGAAAATGACTGTAAACAGATGAGAACTTGTTTAGAACAGCTCAAAGAAATTCTCCAAGTCAGTTCTTACTGTAGAAAAGGTAGCTAAGATCCGGGAAATCCTTAATTCGAGTTAAGATCACATGAAACACTGTATGAATCCTATATTCTTTACTTAACGGAGACTAGAGTGGTAAATGTGTGTTATACAAGGCAGAATACCATTGAAATAGAGAAAGAAACACGTTCGGCAGCTTTGGAAAGCCTTACACTTCACTGAAATGCAGTACTACACTCTATAACACAGTTGAGGGACAATGTTCCCGAGCTGCCTCAGTTAATAACTGTGTGTAGGAAGTTGTTAGATAAAGTGGGCAAAGCTTATACTTGGACCAGAAGGCAGAATATAGGAAACTACATGAAAATATGGATAATTCAGAGAAAATGACTGTAAACAGATGAGAACTTGTTTAGAACAGCTCAAAGAGATTCTCCAAGTCAGTTCTTAGTGTAGTAAAGGTAGCTAAGATAGGGGAAATCCTTAATTCGAGTTAAGATCACATGAAACACTGTATGAATCCTATATTCTTTACTTAAAGGAGACTAGAGTGGTAAATGTGTGTTACACAAGGCACAATACCATTGAAATAGAGAAATAAACACGTTCGGCAGCTTTGGAAAGCCTTACACTTCACTGAAATGCAGTACTACACTCTATAACACAGTTAAGGGACAATGATCCCGAGCTGCCTCAGTTCATAACAGTGTGTAGGAAGTTGTTTGATAAAGTGGGCAAAGCTTATACTTGGACCAGAAGGCAGAATATAGGAAACTACATGAAAACATGTATAATTCAGAGAAAATGACTGTAAACATATGAGAACTTGTTTAGAACAGCTCAAAGAGATTCTCCAAGTCAGTTCTTAGTGTAGAAAAGGTAGCTAAGATCCGGGAAATCCTTAATTCGAGTTAAGATGACATGTAACACTGTATGAATCCTATATTCTTTACTTAAAGGAGACTAGAGTGGTAAATGTGTGTTATACAAGGCAGAATACCATTGAAATAGAGAAAGAAACACGTTCGGCAGCTTTGGAAAGCCTTACACTTCACTGAAATGTAACACTAAACTCTGTAACACAGTTGAGAGATAATGTTCCCGAGCTGCCTCAGTTCATAACAGTGTGTAGGAAGTTGTTTGATAAAGTGGGCAAAGATTATACTTGGACCAGAAGGCAGAATATAGGAAACTACCTGAAAACGTGGATAATTCAGAGAAAATGACTGTAAACTGATGAGAACTTGTTTAGAACAGCTCAATGAGATTCTTCAGTAAGTTCTTAGTGTAGAAAATGTAGCTAAGATCCGGGAAATCCTTAATTCTAGTTAAGATCACATGAAACACTGTATGAATCATATATTCTTTACTTAAAGGAGACTAGAGTGGTAACTGTGTGTTATACAAGGCAGAATACCATTGAAATAGGAAAGAAACACGTTCGGCAGCTTTGGAAAGCCTTACACTTCACTAAAATGTAGCACTACACTCTATAACACAGTTGAGAGACAATGTTCCCGAGCTGCCTCAGTTCATAACAGTGTGTAGGAAGTTGTTTGATTAAGTGGGCAAAGCTTATACTTGTACCAGAAGGCAGAATATAGGAAACTACAGGAAAACATGGATAATTCAGAGAAAATGACTGTAAACAGATGAGAAGTTGTTTACAACAGCTGAAAGAGATTCTCCAAGTCAGTTCTTAGTGTAGAAAAGTTAGCTAAGATCCGGGAAATCCTTAATTCGAGTTAAGATGAGAAAAAACACTGTATGAATCCTATATTCTTTACTTAAAAAAGACTAGAGTGGTAAATGTGTGTTATACAAGGCAGAATACCATTGAAATAGAGAAAGAAACACGTTCCGCAGCTTTGGAAAGCCTTACACTTCACTGAAATGTAGTACTACACTCTATAACACAGTTGAGAGACAATGTTCCTGAGCTGCCTCAGTTCATAACAGTGTGTAGGAAGTTGTTTGATAAAGTGGGCAAAGCTTATACTTGGGCCAGAAGGCAGAATATAGGAAACTACATGAAAACATGGATAATTCAGAGAAAATGACTGTAAACACATGAGAACTTGTTTAGAACAGCTCAAAGAGATTCTCCAGTAAGTTCTTAGTGTAGAAAAGGTAGCTAAGATCCGGGAAATCCTTAATTCGAGTTAAGATCACATGAAACACTGTATGAATCCTATATTCTTTACTTAACGGAGACTAGAGTGGTAAATGTGTGTTATACAAGGCAGAATACCATTGAAATAGAGAAAGAAACACGTTCGGCAGCTTTGGAAAGCCTTACACTTCACTGAAATGCAGTACTACACTCTATAACACAGTTGAGGGACAATGTTCCCGAGCTGCCTCAGTTAATAACTGTGTGTAGGAAGTTGTTAGATAAAGTGGGCAAAGCTTATACTTGGACCAGAAGGCAGAATATAGGAAACTACATGAAAATATGGATAATTCAGAGAAAATGACTGTAAACAGATGAGAACTTGTTTAGAACAGCTCAAAGAGATTCTCCAAGTCAGTTCTTAGTGTAGTAAAGGTAGCTAAGATAGGGGAAATCCTTAATTCGAGTTAAGATCACATGAAACACTGTATGAATCCTATATTCTTTACTTAAAGGAGACTAGAGTGGTAAATGTGTGTTACACAAGGCACAATACCATTGAAATAGAGAAATAAACACGTTCGGCAGCTTTGGAAAGCCTTACACTTCACTGAAATGCAGTACTACACTCTATAACACAGTTAAGGGACAATGATCCCGAGCTGCCTCAGTTCATAACAGTGTGTAGGAAGTTGTTTGATAAAGTGGGCAAAGCTTATACTTGGACCAGAAGGCAGAATATAGGAAACTACATGAAAACATGTATAATTCAGAGAAAATGACTGTAAACATATGAGAACTTGTTTAGAACAGCTCAAAGAGATTCTCCAAGTCAGTTCTTAGTGTAGAAAAGGTAGCTAAGATCCGGGAAATCCTTAATTCGAGTTAAGATGACATGTAACACTGTATGAATCCTATATTCTTTACTTAAAGGAGACTAGAGTGGTAAATGTGTGTTATACAAGGCAGAATACCATTGAAATAGAGAAAGAAACACGTTCGGCAGCTTTGGAAAGCCTTACACTTCACTGAAATGTAACACTAAACTCTGTAACACAGTTGAGAGATAATGTTCCCGAGCTGCCTCAGTTCATAACAGTGTGTAGGAAGTTGTTTGATAAAGTGGGCAAAGATTATACTTGGACCAGAAGGCAGAATATAGGAAACTACCTGAAAACGTGGATAATTCAGAGAAAATGACTGTAAACTGATGAGAACTTGTTTAGAACAGCTCAATGAGATTCTTCAGTAAGTTCTTAGTGTAGAAAATGTAGCTAAGATCCGGGAAATCCTTAATTCTAGTTAAGATCACATGAAACACTGTATGAATCATATATTCTTTACTTAAAGGAGACTAGAGTGGTAACTGTGTGTTATACAAGGCAGAATACCATTGAAATAGGAAAGAAACACGTTCGGCAGCTTTGGAAAGCCTTACACTTCACTAAAATGTAGCACTACACTCTATAACACAGTTGAGAGACAATGTTCCCGAGCTGCCTCAGTTCATAACAGTGTGTAGGAAGTTGTTTGATTAAGTGGGCAAAGCTTATACTTGTACCAGAAGGCAGAATATAGGAAACTACAGGAAAACATGGATAATTCAGAGAAAATGACTGTAAACAGATGAGAAGTTGTTTACAACAGCTGAAAGAGATTCTCCAAGTCAGTTCTTAGTGTAGAAAAGTTAGCTAAGATCCGGGAAATCCTTAATTCGAGTTAAGATGAGAAAAAACACTGTATGAATCCTATATTCTTTACTTAAAAAAGACTAGAGTGGTAAATGTGTGTTATACAAGGCAGAATACCATTGAAATAGAGAAAGAAACACGTTCCGCAGCTTTGGAAAGCCTTACACTTCACTGAAATGTAGTACTACACTCTATAACACAGTTGAGAGACAATGTTCCTGAGCTGCCTCAGTTCATAACAGTGTGTAGGAAGTTGTTTGATAAAGTGGGCAAAGCTTATACTTGGGCCAGAAGGCAGAATATAGGAAACTACATGAAAACATGGATAATTCAGAGAAAATGACTGTAAACACATGAGAACTTGTTTAGAACAGCTCAAAGAGATTCTCCAGTAAGTTCTTAGTGTAGAAAAGGTAGCTAAGATCCAGGAAATCCTTAATTCGAGTTAAGATCACATGAAACACTGTATGAATCCTATATTCTTTACTTAAAGGAGACTAGAGTGGTAAATGTGTGTTATACAAGGCAGAATGCAATTGAAATATAGAAAGAAACACGTTCGGCAGCTTTGGAAAGCCTTACACTTCACTGAAATATAGTACCACACTCTATAACACAGTTGAGAGACAATGTTCCTGAGCTGCCTCAGTTCATAACAGTGTGTACGAAGTTGTTTGATAAAGTGGGCAAAGCTTACACTTGGACCAGAAGGCAGAATATAGGAAACTACATGAAAACATGGATAATTCAGAGAAAATGACTATAAACAGATAACTTGTTTAGAACAGCTCAAAGAGCTTCTCCAAGTCAGTTCTTACTGTAGAAAAGGTAGCTAAGATCCGGGAAATCCTTAATTCGAGTTAAGATCACATGAAACACTGTATGAATCCTATATTCTTTACTTAAAGGAGACTAGAGTGGTAAATGTGTGTTATACAAGGCAGAATACCATTGGAATAGAGAAAGAAACACGTTCGGCAGCTTTGGAAAGCCTTACACTTCACTGAAATGTAGTACTACACTCTATAACACAGTTGAGAGACAATGTTCCTGAGCTGCCTCAGTTCATAACAGTGTGTAGGAAGTTGTTTGATAAAGTGGGCAAAGCTTATACTTGGACCAGAAGGCAGAATATAGGAAACTACATGAAAACATGGATAATTCAGCGAAAATGACTGTAAACAGATAACTTGTTTAAAACAGCTCAAAGAGCTTCTCCAAGTCAGTTCTTAGTGTAGAAAAGGTAGCTACGATCCGGAAAATCCTTAATTCGAGTTAAGATCACATGAAACACTGTATGAATCCTATATTCTTTACTTAAAGGAGACTAGAGTGGTAAATGTGTGTTATACAAGGCAGAATACCATTGAAATAGAGAAAGAAACATGTTCGGCAGCTTTGGAAAGCCTTACACTTCACTGAAATGTAGTACTACACTCTATAACACAGTTGAGAGACAATGTGCCCGAGCTGTCTCAGTTCATAACAGTGTGTAGGAAGTTGTTTGATAAAGTGTGCAAAGCTTATACTTGGACCAGAAGGCAGAATATTGGAAACTACATGAAAACATGGATAATTCAGAGAAAATGACTGTAAACAGATAACTTGTTTAGAACAGCTCATAGAGCTTCTCCAAGTCAGTTCTTAGTGTAGAAAATGTAGCTAAGATCCAGGAAATCCTTAATTCGAGTTAAGATCACATGAAACACTGTATGAATCCTATATTCTTTACTTAAATGAAACTAGAGTGGTAAATGTGTGTTACACAAGGCAGAATACCATTGAAATAGAGAAATAAACACGTTCGGCAGCTTTGGAAAGCCTTACACTTCACTGAAATGCAGTACTACACTCTATAACACAGTTGAGGGACAATGATCCCGAGCTGCCTCAGTTCATAACAGTGTGTAGGAAGTTGTTTGATAAAGTGGGCAAAGCTTATACTTGGACCAGAAGGCAGAATATTGGAAAATACATGAAAACATGTATAATTCAGAGAAAATGACTGTAAACATATGAGAACTTGTTTGGAACAGCTCAAAAAGATTCTCCAAGTCAGTTCTTAGTGTAGTAAAGGTAGCTACGATCCGGAAAATCCTTAATTCGAGTTAAGGTCACATGAAACACTGTATGAATCCTATATTCTTTACTTAAAGGAGACTAGAGTGGTAAATGTGTGTTATACAAGGCAGAATACCATTGAAATAGAGAAAGAAACACGTTCGGCAGCTTTGCAAAGCCTTACACTTCACTGAAATGTAGTACTACACTCTATAACACAGTTGAGAAACAATGTTCCTGAGCTGCCTCAGTTCATAACAGTGTGTAGGAAGTTGTTTGATAAAGTGGGCAAAGCTTACACTTGGACCAGAAGGCAGAATATAGGAAACTACAAGAAAACATGGATAATTCAGAGAAAATGACTGTAAACAGATAACTTGTTTAGAACAGCTCAAAGAGCTTCTCCAAGTCAGTTCTTAGTGTAGAAAAGGTAGCTAAGATCCGGGAAATCCTTAATTCGAGTTAAGATGACATGTAACACTGTATGAATCCTATATTCTTTACTTAAAGGAGACTAGAGTGGTAAATGTGTGTTATACAAGGCAGAATACCATTGAAATAGAGAAAGAAACACGTTCGGCAGCTTTGGAAAGCCTTACACTTCACTGAAATGTAACACTAAACTCTGTAACACAGTTGAGAGATAATGTTCCCGAGCTGCCTCAGTTCATAACAGTGTGTAGGAAGTTGTTTGATAAAGTGGGCAAAGATTATACTTGGACCAGAAGGCAGAATATAAGAAACTACCTGAAAACGTGGATAATTCAGAGAAAATGACTGTAAACTGATGAGAACTTGTTTAGAACAGCTCAATGAGATTCTGCAGTAAGTTCTTAGTGTAGAAAATGTAGCTAAGATCCGGGAAATCCTTAATTCGAGTTAAGATCACATGAAACACTGTATGAATCCTATATTCTTTACTTAAAGGAGACTAGAGTGTTAAATGTGTGTTATACAAGGCAGAATACCATTGAAATAGAGAAAGAAACACGTTCGGCAGCTTTGGAAAGCCTTACACTTCACTGAAATGTAGTACTACACTCTATAACACAGTTGAGAGACAATGTGCCCGAGCTGCCTCAGTTCATAACAGTGTGTAGGAAGTTGTTTGATAAAGTGGGGAAAGCTTATACTTGGACCAGAAGGCAGAATATAGGAAACTACATGAAAACATGGATAATTCAGCGAAAATGACTGTAAACAGATAACTTGTTTAAAACAGCTCAAAGAGCTTCTCCAAGTCAGTTCTTAGTGTAGAAAGGTAGCTAAGATCCGGGAAATCCTTAATTCGAGTTAAGATCACATGAAACACTGTATGAATCCTATATTCTTTACTTAAAGGAGACTAGAGTGGTAAATGTGTGTTATACAAGGCAGAATACCATTGAAATAGAGAAAGAAACACGTTCGGCAGCTTTGGAAAGCCTTACACTTCACTGAAATGTAGTACTACACTCTATAACACAGTTGAGAGACAATGTGCCCGAGCTGCCTCAGTTCATAACAGTGTGTAGGAAGTTGTTAGATAAAGTGGGCAAAGCTTATACTTGGACCAGAAGGCAGAATATAGGAAACTACATGAAAACATGGATAATTTAGAGAAAATGACTGTAAACAGATGAGAACTTGTTTAGAACAGCTCAAACAGATACTCCAATTCAATTATTAGTGTAGAAAAGGTAGCTACGATCCGGAAAATCCTTAATTCGAGTTAAGATCACATGAAACACTGTATGAATCCTATATTCTTTACTTAAAGGAGACTAGAGTGGTAAATGTGTGTTATACAAGGCAGAATACCATTGAAATAGAGAAAGAAACACGTTCGGCAGCTTTGGAAAACCTTACACTTCACTGAAATGTAGTACTACACTCTATAACACAGTTGAGAGACAATGTTCCCTAGCTGCCTCAGTTCATAACAGTGTGTAGGAAGTTGTTAGATAAAGTGGGCAAAGCTTATACTTGGACCAGAAGGCAGAATATATGAAACTACATGAAAACATGGATAATTCAGAGAAAATGACTGTAAACAGATGAGAACTTGTTTAGAGCAGCTCAAAGAGATTCTCCAGTCAGTTCTTAGTGTAGTAAAAGTAGCTAAGATCCGGGAAATCCTTATTTCGAGTTAAGATCACATGAAACACTGTATGAATCCTATATTCTTTACTTAAAGGAGACTAGAGTGGTAAATGTGTGTTATACAAGGCAGAATACCATTGGAATAGAGAAAGAAACACGTTCGGCAGCTTAGGAAAGCCTTACACTTCACTGAAATGTAGTACTACACTCTATAACACAGTTGAGAGACAATGTTCCTGAGCTGCCTCAGTTCATAACAATGTGTAGGAAGTTGTTTGATAAAGTGGGCAAAGCTTATACTTGGACCAGAAGGCAGAATATAGGAAACTACATGAAAACATGGATAATTCAGCGAAAACAACTGTAAACAGATAACTTGTTTAAAACAGCTCAAAGAGCTTCTCCAAGTCAGTTCTTAGTGTAGAAAAGGTAGCTAAGATCCGGGAAATCCTTAATTCGAGTTAAGATCACATGAAACACTGTATGAATCCTATATTCTTTACTTAAAGGAGACTAGAGTGGTAAATGTGTGTTATACAAGGCAGAATACCATTGAAATAGAGAAATAAACACGTTCGGCAGCTTTGGAAAGTCTTACACTTCACTGAAATGCAGTACTACACTCTATAACACAGTTGAGGGACAATGATCCCGAGCTGCCTCAGTTCATAACAGTGTGTAGGAAGTTTTTTGATAAAGTGGGCAAAGCTTATACTTGGACCAGAAGGCAGAATATAGGAAACTACAAGAAAACATGGATAATTCAGAGAAAATGACTGTAAACAGATAACTTGTTTAGAACAGCTCAAAGAGCTTCTCCAAGTCAGTTCTTAGTGTAGAAAAGGTAGCTAAGATCCGGGAAATCCTTAATTCGAGTTAAGATGACATGTAACACTGTATGAATCCTATATTCTTTACTTAAAGGAGACTAGAGTGGTAAATGTGTGTTATACAAGGCAGAATACCATTGAAATAGAGAAAGAAACACGTTCGGCAGCTTTGGAAAGCCTTACACTTCACTGAAATGTAACACTAAACTCTGTAACACAGTTGAGAGATAATGTTCCCGAGCTGCCTCAGTTCATAACAGTGTGTAGGAAGTTGTTTGATAAAGTGGGCAAAGATTATACTTGTACCAGAAGGCAGAATATAGGAAACTACAGGAAAACATGGATAATTCAGAGAAAATGACTGTAAACAGATGAGAAGTTGTTTACAACAGCTGAAAGAGATTCTCCAAGTCAGTTCTTAGTGTAGAAAAGGTAGCTAAGATCCGGGAAATCCTTAATTCGAGTTAAGATGAGAAGAAACACTGTATGAATCCTATATTCTTTACTTAAAAAAGACTAGAGTGGTAAATGTGTGTTATACAAGGCAGAATACCATTGAAATAGAGAAAGAAACACGTTCGGCAGCTTTGGAAAGCCTTACACTTCACTGAAATGTAGTACTACACTCTATAACACAGTTGAGAGACAATGTTCCTGAGCTGCCTCAGTTCATAACAGTGTGTAGGAAGTTGTTTGATAAAGTGGGCAAAGCTTATACTTGGACCAGAAGGCAGAATATAGGAAACTACATGAAAACATGGATAATTCAGAGAAAATGACTGTAAACAGATGAGAACTTGTTTAGAACAGCTCAAAGAGATTCTCCAAGTCAGTTCTTAGTGTAGTAAAGGTAGCTACGATCCGGAAAATCCTTAATTCCAGTTAAGATCACATGAAACACTGTATGAATCCTATATTCTTTACTTAAAGGAGACTAGAGTGGTAAATGTGTGTTATACAAGGCAGAATACCATTGAAATAGAGAAAGAAACACGTTCGGCAGCTTTGGAAAGCCTTACACTTCACTGAAATGTAGTACTACACTCTATAACACAGTTGAGAGACAATGTTCCCTAGCTGCCTCAGTTCATAACAGTGTGTAGGAAGTTGTTTGATAAAGTGGGCAAAGCTTATACTTGGACCAGAAGGCAGAATATATGAAACTACATGAAAACATGGATAATTCAGAGAAAATGACTGTAAACAGATGAGAACTTGTTTAGAGCAGCTCAAAGAGATTCTCCAGTCAGTTCTTAGTGTAGTAAAAGTAGCTAAGATCCGGGAAATCCTTATTTCGAGTTAAGATCACATGAAACACTGTATGAATCCTATATTCTTTACTTAAAGGAGACTAGAGTGGTAAATGTGTGTTATACAAGGCAGAATAGCATTGGAATAGAGAAAGAAACACGTTCGGCAGCTTTGGAAAGCCTTACACTTCACTGAAATGTAGTACTACACTCTATAACACAGTTGAGAGACAATGTTCCTGAGCTGCCTCAGTTCATAACAGTGTGTAGGAAGTTGTTTGATAAAGTGGGCAAAGCTTATACTTGGACCAGAATCAGAATATAGGAAACTACATGAAAACATGGATAATTCAGCGAAAATGACTGTAAACAGATAACTTGTTTAAAACAGCTCAAAGAGCTTCTCCAAGTCAGTTCTTAGTGTAGAAAAGGTAGCTAAGATCCGGGAAATCCTTAATTCGAGTTAAGATCACATGAAACACTGTATGAATCCTATATTCTTTACTTAAAGGAGACTAGAGTGGTAAATGTGTGTTATACAAGGCAGAATACCATTGAAATAGAGAAAGAAACACGTTCGGCAGCTTTGGAAAGCCTTACACTTCACTGAAATGTAGTACTACACTCTATAACACAGTTGAGAGACAATGTGCCCGAGCTGTCTCAGTTCATAACAGTGTGTAGGAAGTTGTTTGATAAAGTGTGCAAAGCTTATACTTGGACCAGAAGGCAGAATATTGGAAACTACATGAAAACATGGATAATTCAGAGAAAATGACTGTAAACAGATAACTTGTTTAGAACAGCTCATAGAGCTTCTCCAAGTCAGTTCTTAGTGTAGAAAATGTAGCTAAGATCCAGGAAATCCTTAATTCGAGTTAAGATCACATGAAACACTGTATGAATCCTATATTCTTTACTTAAAGGAGACTAGAGTGGTAAATGTGTGTTACACAAGGCAGAATACCATTGAAATAGAGAAATAAACACGTTCGGCAGCTTTGGAAAGCCTTACACTTCACTGAAATGCAGTACTACACTCTATAACACAGTTAAGGGACAATGATCCCGAGCTGCCTCAGTTCATAACAGTGTGTAGGAAGTTGTTTGATAAAGTGGGCAAAGCTTATACTTGGACCAGAAGGCAGAATATAGGAAACTACATGAAAACATGTATAATTCAGAGAAAATGACTGTAAACATATGAGAACTTGTTTAGAACAGCTCAAAGAGATTCTCCAAGTCAGTTCTTAGTGTAGTAAAGGTAGCTACGATCCGGAAAATCCTTAATTCGAGTTAAGATCACATGAAACACTGTATGAATCCTATATTCTTTACTTAAAGGAGACTAGAGTGGTAAATGTGTGTTATACAAGGCAGAATACCATTGAAATAGAGAAAGAAACACGTTCGGCAGCTTTGGAAAGCCTTACACTTCACTGAAATGTAGTACTACACTCTATAACACAGTTGAGAGACAATGTTCCTGAGCTGCCTCAGTTCATAACAGTGTGTAGGAAGTTGTTTGATAAAGTGGGGAAAGCTTACACTTGGACCAGAAGGCAGAATATAGGAAACTACAAGAAAACATGGATAATTCAGAGAAAATGACTGTAAACAGATAACTTGTTTAGAACAGCTCAAAGAGCTTCTCCAAGTCAGTTCTTAGTGTAGAAAAGGTAGCTAAGATCCGGGAAATCCTTAATTCGAGTTAAGATGACATGTAACACTGTATGAATCCTATATTCTTTACTTAAAGGAGACTAGAGTGGTAAATGTGTGTTATACAAGGCAGAATACCATTGAAATAGAGAAAGAAAAACGTTCGGCAGCTTTGGAAAGCCTTACACTTCACTGAAATGTAACACTAAACTCTGTAACACAGTTGAGAGATAATGTTCCCGAGCTGCCTCAGTTCATAACAGTGTGTAGGAAGTTGTTTGATAAAGTGGGCAAAGATTATACTTGGACCAGAAGGCAGAATATAGGAAACTACCTGAAAACGTGGATAATTCAGAGAAAATGACTGTAAACTGATGAGAACTTGTTTAGAACAGCTCAATGAGATTCTTCAGTAAGTTCTTAGTGTAGAAAATGTAGCTAGGATCTGGGAAATCCTTAATTCGAGTTAAGATCACATGAAACACTGTATGAATCATATATTCTTTACTTAAAGGAGACTAGAGTGGTAACTGTGTGTTATACAAGGCAGAATACCATTGAAATAGGAAAGAAACACGTTCGGCAGCTTTGGAAAGCCTTACACTTCACTAAAATGTAGCACTACACTCTATAACACAGTTGAGAGACAATGTTCCCGAGCTGCCTCAGTTCATAACAGTGTGTAGGAAGTTGTTTGATTAAGTGGGCAAAGCTTATACTTGTACCAGAAGGCAGAATATAGGAAACTACAGGAAAACATGGATAATTCAGAGAAAATGACTGTAAACAGATGAGAAGTTGTTTACAACAGCTGAAAGAGATTCTCCAAGTCAGTTCTTAGTGTAGAAAAGTTAGCTAAGATCCGGGAAATCCTTAATTCGAGTTAAGATGAGAAAAAACACTGTATGAATCCTATATTCTTTACTTAAAAAAGACTAGAGTGGTAAATGTGTGTTATACAAGGCAGAATACCATTGAAATAGAGAAAGAAACACGTTCGGCAGCTTTGGAAAGCCTTACACTTCACTGAAATGTAGTACTACACTCTATAACACAGTTGAGAGACAATGTTCCTGAGCTGCCTCAGTTCATAACAGTGTGTAGGAAGTTGTTTGACAAAGTGGGCAAAGCTTATTCTTGGACCAGAAGGCAGAATATAGGAAACTACATGAAAACATGGATAATTCAGAGAAAATGACTGTAAACAGATGAGAACTTGTTTAGAACAGCTCAAAGAGATTCTCCAAGTCAGTTCTTAGTGTAGAAAAGGTAGCTAAGATCCGGGAAATCCTTAATTGGAGTTAAGATCATATGAAACACTTTATGAATCCTATATTCTTTACTTAAAGGAGACTAGAGTGGAAAATGTGTGTTATTCAAGGCAGAATACCATTGAAATAGAGAAAGAAACAATTTCGGCGGCTTTGGAAAGCCTTAAACTTCACTGAAATGTAGTACTACACTCTAAAACACAGTTGAGAGACAATGTTCCCGAGCTCCCTCTGTTCATAACAGTGTGTAGGAAGTTGTTTGATAAAGTGGGCAAAGATTATACTTGGACCAGAAGGCAGAATATAGGAAACTACCTGAAAACATGGATAATTCAGAGAAAATGACTGTAAACACATGAGAACTTGTTTAGAACAGCTCAAAGTGATTCTCCAGTAAGTTCTTAGTGTAGAAAAGGTAGCTAAGATCCAGGAAATCCTTAATTCGAGTTAAGATCACATGAAACACTGTATGAATCCTATATTCTTTACTTAAAGGAGACTAGAGTGGTAAATGTGTGTTATACAAGGCAGAATGCAATTGAAATATAGAAAGAAACACGTTCTTCAGCTTTGGAAAGCCTTACACTTCACTGAAATATAGTACCACACTCTATAACACAGTTGAGAGACAATGTTCCTGAGCTGCCTCAGTTCATAACAGTGTGTAGGAAGTTGTTTGATAAAGTGGGCAAAGCTTACACTTGGACCAGAAGGCAGAATATAGGAAACTACATGAAAACATGGATAATTCAGAGAAAATGACTATAAACAGATAACTTGTTTAGAACAGCTCAAAGAGCTTCTCCAAGTCAGTTCTTAGTGTAGAAAAGGTAGCTAAGATCCGGGAAATCCTTAATTCGAGTTAAGATGACATGAAACAATGTATGAATCCTATATTCTTTACTTAAAGGAGACTAGAGTGGTAAATATGTGTTATACAAGGCAGAATACCATTAAAATAGGGAAAGAAACACGTTCGGCAGCTTTGGAAAGCCTTACACTTCACTGAAATGTAGTACTACATTCTATAACACAGTTGAGAGACAATGTGCCCGAGCTGCCTCAGTTCATAACAGTGTGTCGGAAGTTGTTTGATAAAGTGGGCAAAGCTTATACTTGGACCAGATGGCAGAATATAGGAAACTACATGAAAACATGGATAATTCAGAGAAAATGACTGTAAACAGATGAGAACTTGTTTAGAACAGCTCAAAGAGATTCTCCAAGTCAGTTCTTAGTGTAGAAAAGATAGCTAAGATGCGGGAAATCCTTAATTCAAGTTAAGATCACATGAAACACTGTATGAATCCTATATTCTTTACTTAAAGGAGACTAGAGTGGTAAATGTGTGTTATACCAGGCAGAATACCATTGTAATAGACAAAGAAACACGTTCGGCAGCTTTGGAAAGCCTTACACTTCACTGAAATGTAGTACTACACTCTATAACACAGATGAGAGACAATGTTCCCGAGCTGCCTCAGTTCATAACAGTGTGTAGGAAGTTGTTTGATAAAGTGGGCAAAGCTTATACATGGACCAGACGGCAGAATATAGGAAACTACATGAAAACATGGATAATTCAGAGAAAATGACTATAAACAGATAACTTGTTTAGAACAGCTCAAAGAGCTTCTCCAAGTCAGTTCTTACTGTAGAAAAGGTAGCTAAGATCCGGGAAATCCTTAATTCGAGTTAAGATCACATGAAACACTGTATGAATCCTATATTCTTTACTTAAAGGAGACTAGAGTGGTAAATGTGTGTTATACAAGGCAGAATACCATTGAAATAGGAAAGAAACACGTTCGGCAGCTTTGGAAAGCCTTACACTTCACTAAAATGTAGCACTATACTCTATAACACAGTTGAGAAACAATGTTCCCGAGCTGCCTCAGTTCATAACAGTGTGTAGGAAGTTTTTTGATTAAGTGGGCAAAGCTTATACTTGGACCAGAAGGCAGAATATAGGAAACTACATGAAAACATGGATAATTCAGAGAAAATGACTGTAAACTAATAACTTGTTTAGAACAGCTCAAAGAGATTCTCCAAGTCAGTTCTTAGTATAGAAAAGGTAGCTAAGATCCGGGAAATCCTTAATTCGAGTTAAGATCACATGAAACACTTTATGAATCCTATATTCTTTACTTAAAGGAGACTAGAGTGGAAAATGTGTGTTATTCAAGGCAGAATACCATTGAAATAGAGAAAGAAACACGTTCGGCGGCTTTGAAAAGCCTTAAACTTCACTGAAATGTAGTACTACACTCTATAACACAGTTGAGAGACAATGTTCCCGAGCTCCCTCAGTTCATAACAGTGTGTAGGAAGTTGTTGATAAAGTGGGCAAAGATTATACTTGGACCAGAAGGCAGAATATAGGAAACTACCTGAAAACATGGATAATTCAGAGAAAATGACTGTAAACACATGAGAACTTGTTTAGAACAGCTCAAAGAGATTCTCCAGTAAGTTCTTAGTGTAGAAAAGGTAGCTAAGATCCAGGAAATCCTTAATTCGAGTTAAGATCACATGAAACACTGTATGAATCCTATATTCTTTACTTAAAGGAGACTAGAGTGGTAAATGTGTGTTATACAAGGCAGAATGCAATTGAAATATAGAAAGAAACACGTTCGGCAGCTTTGGAAAGCCTTACACTTCACTGAAATATAGTACCACACTCTATAACACAGTTGAGAGACAATGTTCCTGAGCTGCCTCAGTTCATAACAGTGTGTAGGAAGTTGTTTGATAAAGTGGGCAAAGCTTATACTTGGACCAGAAGGCAGAATATAGGACACGACATGAAAACATGGATAATTCAGAGAAAATGACTATAAACAGATAACTTGTTTAGAACAGCTCAAAGAGCTTCTCCAAGTCAGTTCTTACTGTAGAAAAGGTAGCTAAGATCTGGAAAATCCTTAATTCGAGTTAAGATCACATGAAACACTGCATGAATCCTATATTCTTTACTTAAAGGAGACTAGAGTGGTAAATGTGTGTTATACAAGGCAGAATACCATTGAAATAAAGAAAGAAACACGTTTGGCAGCTTTGGAAAGCCTTACACTTCACTGAAATGCAGTACTACACTCTATAACACAGTTGAGGGACAATGTTCCCGAGCTGCCTCAGTTCATAACAGTGTGTAGGAAGTTGTTTGATAAAGTGGGCAAAGCTTATACTTGGACCAGAAGGCAGAATATAGGAATCTACATGAAAACATGGATAATTCAGAGAAAATGACTGTAAACAGATGAGAACTTGTTTAGAACAGTTCAAAGAGAATCTCCAAATCAGTTCTTAGTGTAGTAAAGGTAGCTAAGATCCGGAAAATCCTTAATTCGAGTTAAGATCACATGAAACACTGTATGAATCCTATATTCTTTACTTAAAGGAGACTAGAGTGGTAAATGTGTGTTATACAAGGCAGAATACCATTGAAATAGAGAAAGAAACACGTTCGGCAGCTGTGGAAATCCTTACACATCACTGAAATGTAGTACTACACTCTATAACACAGTTGAGAGACAATGTTCCCGAGCTGCCTCAGTTCATAACAGTGTGTAGGAAGTTGTTTGATAAAGTGGGCAAAGCTTATACTTGGACCAGAGGCAGAATATAGGAAACTACATGAAAACATGGATAATTCAGAGAAAATGAGTGTAAACAGATGTGAACTTGTTTAGAACAGCACAAAGAGATTCTCCAAGTCAGTTCTTAGGGTAGAAAAGGTAGCTAAGATCCGGGAATTCCTTAATTCGAGCTAAGATGACATGAAACACTGTATGAATCCTATATTCTTTACGTAAAGGAGACTAGAGTGGTAAATGTGTGTTATACAAGGCAGAATACCATTGAAATAAAGAAAGAAACACGTTTGGCAGCTTTGGAAAGCCTTACACTTCAATGAAATGCAGTACTACACTCTATAACACAGTTGAGGGACAATGTTCCCGAGCTGCCTCAGTTCATAACAGTGTGTAGGAAGTTGTTTGATAAAGTGGGGAAAGCTTATACTTGGACCAGAAGGCAGAATATAGGAAACTACATGAAAACATGAATAATTCAGTGAAAATGACTGTAAACAGATGAGAACTTGTTTAGAACTGCTGAAAGAGATTCTCCAAGTCAGTTCTTAATGTAGAAAAGGTAGCTAAGATCCGGGAAATCCTTAATTCAAGTTAAGATGACATGAAACATTGTATGAATCCTATATTCTTTAGTAAAAGGAGACTAGAGTGGTAAATGTGTTATACCAGGCAGAATACCATTGAAATAGAGAAAGAAACACGTTCGGCAGCTTTGGAAAGCCTTACACTTCACTGAAATGTAGTACTACACTCTATAACACAGTTGAGAGACAATGTTCCTGAGTTGCCTCAGTTCATAACAGTGTGTAGGAAGTTGTTTGATAAAGTGGGCAAAGCTTATACTGGGACCAGAAGGCAGAATATAGGAAACTACATGAAAACATGGATAATTCAGAGAAAATGACTGTAAACAGATAACTTGTTTAGAACAGCTCAAAGAGCTTCTCCAAGTCAGTTCTTAGTGTAGAAAAGGTAGCTAAGATCCGGGAAATCCTTAATTCGAGTTAAGATGACTTGAAACACTCTATGAATCCTATATTCTTTACTTAAAGGAGACTAGAGTGGTAAATGTGTGTTATACAAGGCAGAATACCATTGAAATAGAGAAAGAAACACTTTCGGCAGCTTTGGAAAGCCATACACTTCACTGAAATGTAGTACTACACTCTGTAACACAGTTGAGAGACAATGTTCCCAAGCTGCCTCAGTTCATAACAGTGTGTAGGAAGTTGTTTGATAAAGTGGGGAAAGCTTATACTTGGACCAGAAGGCAGAATATAGAAAACTACATGAAAACATGGATAATTCAGAGAAAATGACTGTAAACAGATGAGAACTTGTTTAGAACAGCTCAAAGAGATTCTCTAGTAAGTTCTTAGTGTAGAAAAGGTAGCTAAGATCCGGGAAATCCTTAATTCAAGTTAAGATGACAAGAAACACTGTATTAATCCTATATTCTTTACTTAAAGGAGACTAGAGTGGTAAATGTGTTATACAAGGCAGAATACCATTGAAATAGAGAAAGAAACACGTTCGGCAGCTTTGGAAATCCTTACACTTCACTGAAATGTAGTACTACACTCTATAACACAGTTGAGAGACAATGTTCCTGAGCTGCCTCAGTTCATAACAGTGTGTAGGAAGTTGTTTGATAAAGTGGGCAAAGCTTATACTGGGACCAGAAGGCAGAATATAGGAAACTACATGAAAACATGGATAATTCAGAGAAAATGACTATAAACAGATAACTTGTTTAGAACAGCTCAAAGAGCTTCTCCAAGTCAGTTCTTAGTGTAGAAAAGGTAGCTAAGATCCGGGAAATCCTTAATTCGAGTTAAGATGACATGAAACACTGTATGAATCCTATATTCTTTACTTAAAGGAGACTATAGTGGTAAATGTGTGTTATACAAGGCAGAATACCATTGAAATAGAGAAAGAAACACGTTCGGCAGCTTAGGAAAGCCTTACACTTCACTGAAATGTAGTACTACACTCTATAACACAGTTGAGAGACAATGTTACTGAGCTGCCTCAGTTCATAACAGTGTGTAGGAAGTTGTTTGATAAAGTGGGCAAAGATTATACTTGGACCAGAAGGCAGAATATAGGAAACTACATGAAAACATTGATAATTCAGAGAAAATGAATGTAAACAGATGAGAACTTGTTTAGAACAGCTCAAAGAGATTCTCCAGTAAGTTCTTAGTGTAGAAAAGGTAGCTAAGATCCGGGAAATCCTTAATTCGAGTTAAGATCACATGAAACACTGTATGAATCCTATATTCTTTACTTAAAGGAGACTAGAGTGGTAAATGTGTGTTATACAAGGCAGAATACCATTGAAATAGAGAAAGAAGCACGTTCGGCAGCTTTGGAAAGCCTTACACTTCACTGCAATGTAGTACTACACTCTATAAAAAAGTTGAGAGACAATGTTCCCTAGCAGCTTCTGTTCATAACAGTGTGTAGAAAGTGGTTTGATAAAGAGGGCAAAGCTTATACTTGGACCAGAAGGCAACCGGAAGAGAGCTGTGTCAAGTGTGAGAAAAATCACTTTCCACTCTGGGGGCACCTCGCCGGCCCCTCCGGAGGTTCTCACTGGTCTGGTGTCCGGGCCCCGGGGGCCTGCTTTCTGCCCCATTCCCCGGGAACGCCTTGCCCCGAGGACAAGGGTCCCTCTTGCTGGCAACCAGTCTGAAGCTCACGCAGGAGAGGCTTTTGTGGCCACTTGAGACCCTCGTCCAGTTTTCACAGGGCCCCAGGGCGTTAGCCACTGGTGAGGGTTTGGTTGAGGGATAGGCTTAGTTTTAGGGTTAGGGTTAGCCTTTGACAACGGGGAGAGAGCTGTGTCAAGTTCGAGAAAATCACTTTGATCTTCGGGGGCACCGCCCCGGCCCCTCCGGAGGGTCTAACTGGCCCGCTGGCCGGGCCCCCGCGGCCAGCTTTCTGCCCCATTCGCCGGGAACGCCCTACCCTGAGGACAAGGGAACCTCTTGCTGGCGTCCAGCCTGGAGCTCAGGCATTCGGGCCTTTGTGGCCACTGGCGACCCTGGTCCACATTCACCGGGCCCCAGGGCCTTCCCCACTGGACCACATCCAGCTTTTGACACCGGCCCCAACCCACTCTTCCCTTGACCGCTTCCCGCCGGTCAGCTAAGCGCCCGGCCGAGCCGCCGGGCCCCCTCTTTAGGTCCCTGCCGCCGGCAGACCGGCCTGCCGGTCACCCGTGTCCCTGCCCGTGACCCTCTCTTAGGCTTACCTGACCACTTCAGGCTGTTCACCTGGGCCCGCCCCCTCCTTGACTTGACCTGGCTCAGCTGTGGGCCTGGGTCCGCCTCCTTTTTCCGGAAACCCCGCCTCTGGTCCATTCGACCAATGAGCGAGCAGCACCAGCCAGTCTGCCCTGCTCCCAAACACAGAGGAAAAGCCCCACCACTGGGATGTAAAGGCACATAGACCTCTGCTCACAGGGTGCCTCCCAGGTTCCCAAGCGTGGGAAGACCAGCCAGCCCTCCCTTCAGGACACCCACGGGCCTCCGTGAGCCTCGGGGCCGGCCCTCCTCCCCCAAACCCCCCCCCACCCCGGTTTCCCATCGCTCACACCAAAGGGCAGCTCACAGCAGAGTGTCCTGGGACGCCCACAGCCCTGCCTATGGGCTTTGACAACCGGGAGAGAGCTGTGCCAAGTCCGACAAAAATCACTTTCCACTCTGGGGGCACCTCCCCCGCCCCTCCGGAGGTTCTTACTGGTCTGGTGTCCGGGCCCCGGGGGCCTGCTTTCTGCCCCATTCCCCGGGAACGCCCTGCCCTGAGGACAAGGGTCCCTCTTGCTGGCAACCAGTCTGAAGCTCAGACAGGAGAGGCTTTTGTGGCCACTTGAGACCCTCGTCCAGTTTTCACAGGGCCCCAGGGCGTTAGCCACTGGTGAGGGTTTGGTTGAGGGATAGGCTTAGTTTTAGGGTTAGGGTTAGCCTTTGACAACGGGGAGAGAGCTGTGTCAAGTTCGAGAAAATCACTTTCGCTTCGGGGGCACCGCCCCGGCCCCTCCGGAGGGTCTAACTGGCCTGCTGGCCGGGCCCCTGCGGCCAGCTTTTTGCCCCATTCGCTGGGAACGCCCTACCCTGAGGACAAGGGAACCTCTTGCTGGCGTCCAGCCTGGAGCTCAGGCATTCGGGGCTTTGTGGCCACTGGCGACCCTGGTCCACATTCACCGGGCCCCAGGGCCTTCCACACTGGACCACCTCCAGCTTTTGACACAGGCCCCAACCCACTCTTCCCTTGACCGCTTCCCGCCGGTCAGCTAAGCGCCCGGCCGAGCCGCCGGGCCCCCTCTTTAGGTCCCTGCCGCCGGCAGACCGGCCTGCAGGTCACCGGTGTCCCTGCCCGTGACCCTCTCTCCTGCTTACCTCACCACTTCAGGCTGTTCACCTGGCCCTGCCCCGTGATCCCGTGACCGCCTCCAGCTGCTCACCTTGCCCCGCCCCCTCCTTGACTTGACCAGGCTCAGCTGTGGTCCTGGGTCCGCCTCCTTGTTCCGGAAACCCCGCCCCTGGTCCATTCGACCAATGAGCGAGCAGCACCAGCCAGTCTGCCCTGCTCCAGAACACAGAGGAATAGCCCCACCACTGGGATGTAAAGGCACATAGACCTCTGCTCACAGGGTGCCTCCCAGGTTCCCAAGCGTGGGAAGACCAGCCAGCCCTCCCTTCAGGATACCCAGGGGCCTCCGTGAGCCTCGGGGCCGGCCCTCCTCTCCCCCTCCCCCGTCCCCAAAGCTCACACCAAAGGGCAGCTCACAGCAGAGTGTCCTGGGACGCCCACAGCCCTGCTTATGGGCTTTGACAACGGGGAGAGAGCTGTGCCAAGTCCGAGAAAAATCACTTTCTACTCTGGGGGCACCTCCAGGGCCCCTCCGGAGGTTCTTACTGGTCTGGTGGCCGGGCCCAGGGGGCCTTCTTTCTGCCCCATTCCCCGGGAACGCCCTGCCCTGAGGACAAGGGTCCCTCTTGCTGGCATCCAGTCTGAAGCTCAGGCAGGTGAGGCTTTTGTGGCCAATTGAGACCCTCGTCCAGGTTTCACAGGGCCCCAGTGCATTAGCCAGTGGTGAGGGTTAGGTTGAGGGATAGGCTTAGTTTTACGGTTAGGGTTAGCCTTTGACAACGGGCAGAGAGCTGTGTCAAGTTCCAGAAAATCACTTTCCACTATGGGGGCACCTCCTCCTGTAAAATACGGTTGAAAGATAATATTCCCTACTTTCTCAGGTTGATTACAGTGTTTAGGAAGTTGTTTGTACATGTTGGCAATGATTATGCTTGGACAAGAAGGCCTAATATAGGAATGTAGAAGAAATCATGAATAATTCATTGTAATAATTGTAAATAAATGAGAACTCTCATAGAATATGTAGAAAACACTATTCCTAATAAGTTGTTAATGCAGAAAGTTATCTATGATCCAGGAAATTTTTAATTACAGTAAAGATCACATTGAACAGTGTATGAAACCTCTATTATTTACTTACAGTAGTCTAGAGGTGTAAATGTGTGTCATACAAGGCTTGAGAGAGGGAAATATGCACAATTAATCTGTTATGGAATGCCTTAGACTTCATAGCAATGTAGCATTGAACTCTAAACCATAGTTGAGGAAAAATGTTTCCTAGATTCTCAAGTTCATTACAGTATTTATGAAGTATTTTGTTCTTGTGGGCAATGTTTTTACTTGGACAAGAAGGCCTTATACAGGAAACTACAAGAAAACATGAATAATTCAGAAGTAATAACAATAAATAGATGAGAACTCTAATAGAACATGTAGAAGACACTTCTCCAAGTCAGTTGTTAGTATAGAAAAAGTATCGAAGATCCAGGAAATCTTTAATTAGAGTTAAGAGCACATTAAACAGTGTATGAAACCTCTTTTATTTACTTAAAGGAGCCTAGAACTATAAAAGTGTGTCATACAAGGAATAATATCCTTGAAATAGAGAAATAAGCACATTTAAGCAGCTTTGGAAAGCCTTAGACTTCACTGCAATGTAGCTTTAAACCCTATAACATAGTTGAGATACAATGTTCCCGACATTCTCAGGTTCATAACAGTTTGTAGGAAGTTGTTTGTACATGTAGGCAATGGTTATACTTAGACAACAATGCCTCATATAGGAAACTACAGGAAAACATGAGTCATTCATAAAAATAACATTAAGTAGATGAGAACATGCGTAAAACATGTAGAACACACTTTTCCAAGTCAGTTGTTAGTGTAGAAAACGTATCTAAGATACAGGAAATTCTTAGAGATTAGAGCACATGAAACCATGTATGAAACCTCTATTATTTACTATAAAAGCCTAGAACTGTTATGTGTTTCATACAAGGCAGAATATCCTTGAATTGGAGAAATAAGCACATTTTAGTAGCTTTGGAAAGCCTTACACTTCACTGAAATGTAGCATTAAACTCTAAAACATAATTGAGAGACAATGTTCCCACGCTTCTCATGTCATTAACACTGTGTAAAAAGTTGTTTGTATATGTGGGCAATGTTTATACTTGGACAAGAAGGCCTAATATGGGAAACTACCTGAAAACATGAGTAATTCAGAGAAAATAAAAGTAAATAGATGAAAACTGGTATAGAACAGGTGAAACTGATTCCCCAATTCAGTTGTTAGTGTAGAAAAGGTATCGAAGATCTTGGGAATCCTTGGGAATAAATAGCACATTTACCATTGTATGAAACGTCTATTATTTACTTAACGGATCCAAGAACTTTAAATGTGTGTCATAGAAGACTTGAAAGAGAGAAATAAGCACAGTTAAGCAGCTTTGGAAAGGCTTAGACTTCACTGCAATGTAGCAATAAACTGTAAAACATGGTTGAGAGACAATGTTCCCTAGTTTCTCAGGTTGATTATAGTGTTTAGGTAGTTGTTTGTACATGTGTGCAATGCTTATACTTGGATAAGCAGGCCTAATATAGAAAACTACAAGAAAGCATAAATAATTCAGAAGAAATAATAGTAAATAGATGAGAACTCTCATAGAACATGTAGAAAACACTAATCCATGTAAGTTGTTAGTGCAGAAAGTTATCTAAGATCCAGGAAATTTTTAATTACAATAAAGAGCACATTAAACAGTGTATGAAACCTCTATTATTTACTTACAGTAGCCTAGAACTGTAAATATGTGTCATACAAGGCTTAAAAGAGAGAAATATGCACAATTAAGCAGCTTTGGAAAGCCTTTGACTTAACTGCAGTGTAGCATTAAACCGTATAACTTAGTGGAGAGACAATGTTCTCAAACTTCTCAGGTTCATAACAGTGTGTGGGAAGTTGTTTGTACATGTGAGCAATGCTTATACTTGGACAAGAAAGCCAAATATAGAAAACTCAAGAAAACATGAGTAATTCAGAGATAATAACAGTAAATAGATGAGAATTCCCATAGTACATGTAGAACACACTTCTCCAAGTAAGTTGTTAGCGTAGAAAGGTATCTATGATCCAGGAAATTTTTAATTACAGTAAAGAGCACATTAAACAGTGTATGAAACCTCTATTATTTACTTTAAAAAGCCTAAACTGTAAATGTGTGTCATACAAAGCTTGAAAGAGAGAAATATGCACAATTAAGCAGCTTTAGAAAGCCTTAGACTTCACTGCAAGATAGCATTAAACTCTAAATCATAGTTGCAAGAAAGATGTTCCCGAGCTTCTCAGGTTCATGACAGTGTGTAAGAAGTTGTTTGTTCATGTGTGCAATGCTTATACTTGGAAAAGAAGGCCTAATATAGGAAACTACAGAAAACATGAGTAATTTATGGAAAATAACAGTAAATAGATGAGAACTCCCATAGAACAGGTAAAACACATTCTGCTAGTCAGTCGTTAGTGTAGAAAAGGTACCTAAGATCCAGAAATCCTTAATTAGAGTAAATATCACATTTAAGATTGTATGAAACCTCTATTATTTACTCAAAGGAGCCTAGAAATTTACATGTGTGTCATACAAGGCTTGAAAGAGGGAAATATGCACAAGTAAGCAGCTTTGGAAAGCCTTAGACTTCACAGCAATGTAGCATTAAACTCTAAACCGTAGTTGAGAGAAAATGTTCCCTAGCTTCTCAGGTTCATTACAGTGTGTAGGAAGTTGTTTGTATATGTGAGCAATGCTTATACTTGGACAAGAAGGCCTAATATAGGAAACTACAAGAAAACATGAATAATTCAGAGAAAATAACAATATATAGATGAAAAATTGCATAAAAAATGTGGAAGACACTTCTCCAAGTCAGTTGTTAGTATAGAAAAAGTATCGAAGATCCAGAAAATCCTTAGAGTTAAGAGCAGATTAAACAATGTATGAAACCTCTATTATTTACTTAAAGGAGCCTAGAACTGTAAATGTGTGTCATACAAGACTTGAGAGAAATAAGCACAATTAAGCAGCTGGAGAAAGCCTTAGACTTCACTGCAATGTAGCATTAAACTCTGAAACATAGTTGAGAGACAATGTTCCCGAGCTTCTCAGCTTCATAACAGTGTGTAGTAAGTTGATTGTACATGTGAGCAATGTTTATGATTGGACAAGAACATCGAATATAGGAAACTACAAGAAAACATGAGTAATTCAGAAGTAATAACAGTAAAAAGATGAGAATTCTCATAGAACATGTAGAAAACAGGTCTCCAAGTAAGTTGTTAGTGTAGAAAGTTATCTAAGATCCAGGAAATCATTAATTAGAGATTAGAGCACATTAAACGGTGAATGAAACCTCTATTATTTACTTAAAGGTGCCTAGAACTGTAATTGTGTGTCATACAAGGCAGAATATCTTTGAAATAGAGAAATAAGCACATCTAAGCAGCTTTGGAAAGCCTTAGATTTCACTGCAATGTAGCATTAAACTCTAAAACATTTAAGCAGTTGTGGAAACCATTAGACTTCACTGCAATGTATCATTAAACTCTATAACATAGTTGAGAGACAATGTTCTGGCGTTTCTCAGGTTCTTAACAGTGTGTACAAAGTTGTGTGTATAGGTGGGCAAAGCTTATCCTTGGAAAGAAGGCCTAATATATAAAACTAAAAGAAAACATGAGTAATTCAGAGAAAATAACAGTAAATAGATGAAAACTGGTATAGAACAAGTGAAACAGATTCTCCTACTCAGTTGTTAGTGTAGAAAAGGTATCTAAGATCCAGGAAAAATAACAGTAAATACATGAGAACTCCCATAGAATGTATAGAAAACACTACTTCAAGTAAGTTGTTAGTGTAGAAAGGTATCTAAGATCCAGGAAATCCTTAATTAGAGTAAAGAGCACATGAAACAATGCATGAAACATCTATTATTTACTTAAAGGAGCCTAGAACTGTAAATGTGTGTCATACAAGGCAGAATATCCTTTAAATGCAGAAATAAGCACATTTAAGCAGCTTTGGAAAGCCTTAGGGTTCACTGCAATGTAGCCTTAAACCCTTTCACAATACTTATAATAAGGCAAGAATGCTGAATATACGAAACTACAAGAAAACATGAGTAATTCAGAACAAATAACAATAAATAAATGAGAACTCTAATAGAACATGTTGAAAACACTTCTTCAAGTAAGTTGTTAGTGTAGAAAGTTATATAAGATACAGGAAATCCTAAATTAGAGTTAAGAGAACTGTAAATGTGTGTCATAGAAGCTTGAAAGAAAGACGTAAGCACATTTAAGCAGTGTGTAGGAAGTTGTTTGTACCTGTGGGCAATGCTTATACTTGGACTAGAAGGCCTACTGTAGTAAACTACAAGAAAACTTGAGTAATTCAGAGAAAATAACAGTAAAAGGATTAGAACTCGAATAGAAGAGGTAGAACACTCTTCTCCACGATAGTTGTTATTGTAGAAATGTATTGAAGATCCAGGAAATTCTTAATTAGAGTTAAGAGCACATGAATCAGTGTATGAAACCTCTATTATTTACTTAAAGGGGCCTAGAACTTTAAATGTGTGACATACAGGGATTGAAAGAGAGAAATAAACACAATTAAGCAGCTTTGGAAAGCCTTAGACTTCACTGCAATGTAGCATTAAACTCTAAAACATGGTTGAGAGACAATGTTCCCGAGTTCTCAGCTTCATAACATTGTGTAGGAAATTGTTTGTACATATGGGCAATGCTTATAATTGGACAAGAAATCCTAATATAGGAAACTACAAGAAAACCTGAGTAATTCAGAAAAAATAACAGAAAATAGACGAGAACTCTCATAGTACATGTAGAAAACACTTCTCCAAGTAAGTTGTTAGTGTAGAAAAGGAACCTGTTTAACCTGTTCTAAACGAGTTCTCATCTATTTACTGTTATTTTCGCTGAATTACTCATGTTTTCATGTAGTTGCCTATATTAGGCCTTCTTGTTTAAGTATAAGCATTGCCTACTTAAACAAACACACTGTTATGAACCTAAGAGCAGGGTAACATTGTCTCTCAACTACGTTATAGAGTTTAAAGCTAAATTATAGTGAAGTCTAAGGCTTTTCAAAGCTGCTGAATTGTGCTTATTTCACTCTTTCAAGACTTGTATGAGGTTTCATATTGAGTTTAATGTGCTCTTCAGTTTAATTAAGGATTTTCTGGATCTTAGATACCTTCTCTACACTAACAACTGACTTAGAGAAATCTGTTTCACCTGTTCTATGCTAATTCTCATCTGTTTACTGTTATTTTCCCGGAATTAGTGATGTTATAGAGTTTAATAGTACATTATAGCGAAGGGTAAGGCTTTCCAAAGCTGCTTAATTATGCTTATTTCTCTCATTCAAGCCTTGTTTGAGACTTATTTAAAGTTCTAAGCACCTTTAAGTAAATAATGTAGGGTTCATACACTGTTTAATGTGATCATAACTCTAATTAAGGATTTCCTGGATCTTAGATACCTTTTCAACTTTATCAACTGACTTGGAGAATCTGTTTCACCAGTTCGATACAAGTTATCATCTATTTAATGTAGTTTTCTCTGTATTACTGATGTTTTCTTGTAGTTCCCAATATTAGGCCTCTTTTTCAAAGAATAAGCATTGGAATATGGACAAACAACTTTCTACACAAGGTTATGAACCTGAGAAGCTCTGGAACATTGTCTCTCAACTATATTATAGAGTTAAATACTACATTATCATGAAGCAGGAGTCTTTCCAAAGTTGCTTAAATTGTTTATTTGTCTATTTCAAGGATATTTTTCCTTGTATGACACCCATTTACCATTCTAGGCTCCTGTAAGTAAATAATTCATACACTGTTTAATGTGATCTTAACTCTAATTAAGGATTTCCTGGATCATAGATACATTTTATAAACTAACAACAGACTTGGAGAAATGTTTTCTAGATGTCCTATGGGAGTTCTCATCTATTTACTGTTATTTTCCCTGAATTACTGATGTTTTCTTGTAGTTTCCAATATTAGGCCTTCTTGTCCAAGTATAAGCATTGCCCACATGTACAAACAACTTCCTGCACACTGTTATGAACCCGAGAAGCTCGTGAACATTGTCTCTCAACTATGTTTTAGAGTTTAATGCTACAATGCAGTGAAGTGTAAGGGTTTCCAAAGCTACTTAAATATGTTTATTTCTCTATTTCAAGGATTTCTGTCTTTTATGACATACATTTATAGTTATGTGCTCCTTTAAGTACATAATATAGGTTTTAATGATCTCTTTAGTATAAATAAGGTTTTCCTGGATCTTACATACCTTTTCTACACTAACAACTGACTTGTAGAAGTGTTTTCTACATGTTCTATGCGAGTTCTCATTTATTTACTGTTATTTTCTCTGAATTACTGTTTTCTTCTAGTTTCCAATATTAGGCTTTCTTGTCCAAGTATAAGCATTGGGAACGTGGACAAACAACTACCTAAACACTGTTTTGAACCTGAGAAGCTCTGGAACATTGTCTCTCAACTATGTTATAGAGTTTAATGCTACATTACAGTGAAGTCAAAAGCTTTCCAAAGCTGCTTAAATATGCTTATTTCTCTATTTCAAGGATATTCTGTCTTGCATGACACACATTTACAGTGCTAGGCTACTTTAAGTAAATAATAGAGGTTTCATACACTGTTTTATGTGCTCTTAACTCTAATTAAGTATTTCCTGGATGTTAGATACCTTTCTACAAAAACAACTTACTTGGAGAAGTGTTTCCTACATATTACATGCGAGTTCTCACACTGTTAACAACCTGAGAAACTCAGGAACATTGATTCTCACCTATATTATAGAGTTGAATACTACATTGCTGTGAAGTCTAAGACTTTCCAAAGATGCTGAAATGTGCGTATTTCTCTATATCAAGGATATTTTGCCTTGCATGTCACACATTTACACTTCTAGGCTCCTTTAAGTAAATAATAGAGGGTTCCTACACGGTTTAATGAGCTCTTTACTGTAATTAAGGATTTCCTGGATCTTAGATTCCTTTTATACACAAACAACAGACTTGGAGAAGTGTTTTCTACATGTTCTATGCCAGTATTCATCTATTTACTGTTATTTTCCCTGAATTACTGATATTTTCTTATAGTTTCCAATATTAGGACTTCTTGTCAAAGTATAAGCATTGGAGATATGGACAAACAACTTCCTACACACGGTTATGAACCTGACAAGCTCTGGAACATTGTCCCTCAACTATGTTATAGAGTTCAATGCTACATTGCAGTGAAGTCTAAGGCTTTCTCCAGTTGCTTAATTGTGCTTATTTCTCTCTTTCAAGCCTTGTGTGACACGTATTAAAAGATCTGGGCTCCTTTACGTAAATAATATGGGATTCATACACTGTTTAATGTGCTCTTAACTCTAATTAAGGAATTCCTGGATATTAGATACCTTTTCTATACTAACAACTGACTTGGAGAATCTGTTTCACCTGTTCTAAACGAGTTCTCATCTATTTACTGTCATTTTCTCTGAATTATTCATGTTTTCATGTAGTTTCCTATATTAGGCCTTCTTGTCCAAGTATAAGCATTGCCCACATGTACAAACAACTTCCTGAACACTGTTATGAACCCGAGAAGCTTGGAAACATTGTCTCTCAACTATGTTTTAGAGTTTAATGCTACAATGCAGTAAAGTCTAAGGATTTCCAAAGCTGCTTAATAGTGCTTATTTCTCTCTTTCAAGCCTTGTGTGACACACATTTAAAGTTCTAGGCTACCTTAAGAAAATAATAGAGGTTTCATACACTGTTTAATGTGCTGTTCCATTTAATTAAAGATTGCCTGGGTCTTAGATTCCTTTTCTCCACTAATAACTGACTTGTAGAAATCTGTTTCAGCTGTTTTATATGAGGTCTCATCTATTTACTGTTGATTTCTCTGTATTACTCATTTTTTTCTCGTGGTTTCATATATTAGGCCTTCTTATCCAAATATAAGCATTGCCCACAAGGACAAACAACTTGCTACACACTGTTATGAAGCTGGGAAGCTAGGGTTAGGGTTAGGGCTAGGGTTAGGGTTAGGGTTAGGTTTAGGGTTAGAACTAGGGTTAGGGTTAGGGCTAGGGTTAGGGTTAGGGTTAGGGTTAGGGTTAGGGTTAGGACTAGGGTTAGGGTTAGGGATAGGGTTATGGTTAGGGTGAGGGAATATTGTCTTTCAACTCTGTTATAGAATTTAATGCTACATTTCAGTGAAGTGTAAGGGTTTCCAAAGTTACTAAAATATGTTTATTTCTCTATTTCAAGGATTTCTGTCTTGTATGACATACCTTTATAATTATGTGGTTTTTTTGGTTTATTGGTTTCATACACTATTTAATGATCTCTTTAGTGTAATTAAGGTTTTCCTGGATCTTAGAAACCTTTTCTACCCTAACAACTGACTTGGAGAATTGTTTTCTACATGTTCTATGTGAGTTCTCATCTATATACTGTTATTTTCTCTGAATTACTGTTTTCTTCTAGTTTCCAATATTATGCCTTCTTGTTCAAGTATAAGCATTGGGAACATGGACAAACAAATACCTAAACACTGTTTTGAACCTGAGAAGCTCTGGAACATTGTCTCTCAACTATGTTTTAGAGTTTAATGCTACATTACAGTGAAGTCAAAAGCTTTCCAAAGCTGCTTAAATATGCTTATTTCTCTATTTAAAGGATATTCTGTCTTGCATGGCACACATTTACAGTTCCATGCTACTTTAATTAAATAAAAAGTCTTCATACACTGTTTCATGTGCTCTTAACTCTAATTAAGGATTTCCTGGATGTTAAATACCTTTCTACACAAACAACTTACTTGGAGAAGTGTTTCCTACATATTACACGCAAGTTCTCACGCTGTTAACAACCTGAGAAGCTCAGGAACATTGTATCTCACCTATATTATAGAGTTTAATACTACATTGCAGTGATGTGTAAGGCTTTCCAAAGATGCTGAAATGTGCTTATTTGTCTATTTCAAGGATATTTTGCTTTGTATGACACACATTTACACTTCTAGGCTCCATTAAGAAATAATAGAGATTTCATACACGGTTTAATGAGCTCTTTACTGTAATAAGGATTTCCTGGATCTTAGATTCCTTTTATACACAAACAACAGACTTGGAGAAGTGTTTTCTACATGTTCTATGTGAGTTCTCATCTATTTAATGTTATTTTCCCTGAATTAATGATATTTTCTTGTAGTTTCCAACATTAGGCCTTGTTGTCAAAGTATAAGCATTGGGGATATGGACAAACAACTTCCTACACACGGTTATGAACCTGAGAAGCTCTGGAATATTGTCTCTCAACTATGTTATAGAATTCAATGCTATATTGCAGTGAAGTGTAAGGCTTTCTCCAGCTGCTTAATTGTGCTTATTTCTCTCTTTCAAGCCTTGTGTGACACACATTTAAACTTCTAGGTTCCTGTAGAATCCAAGATGGCTGCTCAGGTAGACACCTAGCCGCAGCCGCACCCAACAATTTCAATAAAATACAACTAAAATATAAAATGGACATTACCCAGAACTACAGGAAAGTCGACTGACTGGAAATTCTACAGCGAGAAGTAAGCAGAAAACCAGAAGGAAGCGCAGAGGAGTTGTAAAAGCCTAAGGTACGGAGACATGCCACGCTTGCAGAGAGGACGGAGCCGGAGAGGATGGAGCTAGAGAGGAGGGAGGCTGAGTGCCTGGCTGGCATTCCCTTGCAGGAAGGAGATAAAAGCTCCAACTGTGCTGGGCCCCAGTTCCGACTGCTCTGAACCCCAGTTCTAGGCCAGACCCCGGGGACCCAGGCTCATCCATAGGAAGCTGGGCTGCGAGGCGGATCCTTGGGGGAACGGCGAAAGGAGGTCCTGGTGGCTTGCACATTGTGCACAGAGAAGGGACGGTTGGCTGTGCCACGGGATTGCCCTGGCGGAAAGGAGACTGGGGCTCCAGACTGCTCTGAACGCCACCTCCAGCTCCACTTCCAACTGAACTGAACCCCAATACCGGGCTCATTTGGCGAAAGCCTAGACTCTTTGGTAGCAGGCGAAAATCAAGGGCACCTTTCTCTCAGAGGCACTTGCAGCATGGACTGAAGGACCCTGAGACCCAGGAGCCACGGGGCTGACGGAAGTCAAGGCTGTAGGCTCCACCCTGAAATGCCATCCCATCTGTAGCTGGGAAATGTGACAATGAAATAGATCACAAATGAAAGAAATGGAGGACAAAAAGCGACTGGACATAGAGTTCAAATCTACGCTTATAAAGTTTTTCAAGAATTTCGTAGAAAAGATCGATAAGACCTATGAGGATATGAAAATAGATCAACTAGAATTAATAAGGAATCAACAAGAAATGATAAGGGATCAATAAGAAATGATAAGGGATCAACAAGAAATAAAGAATACATTGTCTGAAATAAAAAAAATATTATAGAGAGTCCTAAAAACAGAATGGAAGATCGCAAGAAACAAGTCAAAGATTTGGAACATAAAGAGCCAGAAGACACTCCTCCACAGAACCTAGAAGGCAAGAGAATCCAGAAAATTGAACATAATGTAAGAAACCTCTGGGACAACTTCAAGCGAACCAACATCAGAATTATGGGGGTCCCGGAAGAGGAGAGAGAGCAAGATATCGAAAACATACTGAAAGAAATAGTGACAGAAAACTTCCCCCACCTGGTGAAAGAATTACACTTACAAGTCCAGGAAGTGCACAGAACTTCAAACAAAAGGAATCCAAAGAGGACCAAACCAAGACAAATCATAATTAAAATTCCAAGAGCAAAAGGCAAAGATAGAATATTAAAAGCAGCAAGAGCAAAGAAGGTAGTTACCTATAAAGGAGCACCTATACGATTGTCAGCTGATTTCTCAAGAGAAACCATGCAGGCCAGACAGGAATGGCAAGAAATATTCAAGGTGATGAATAGTAAGAACCTACAGCCAAAGATAATCTATCCAGCAAAGCTATTACTCAGAATCGAAGGTCAGATAAAGAGCTTCACTAATAAAAAACAAAAAAAAGCTAAAGGAGTTCATCAAAAAACAAACCAGAATTATATGAATTGCTGAAGGGGGTTCTTTCAGAAGAGAAAGTAAATAAAGATAAAAATTATGAACAACAAATACGTAACTATCAACAAGTGAATCTAAAAACCAAGGAAATTTAAAAAAAAATCTGATGAACAATATTAACTGTTGAATGTAATAGAATCAGAGGTATGGAAGGGGAGTGAACTGATGATTCTTGGGGAAAAGGGCACAGGGGGATGTGGGAAGAGACTGAACATTAACTGTGCACCTATGGACGAGGACAATGGGGAGAGGGGAAAGGGCAGAGGGTGGGGTGGGAACCTGGTGGAGGAGAGCAATGGTGGTGGTGGGGAAAGGAACATTTGTAATAATATGAACAACAAAAATTTATTTTAAAAAATAAAGATATTGGATGCAAAAAAATAAACTTCTAGGTTCCTTTAAGTAAATAATATAAGATTCACACACTGCTTATTGTGATTGTAACTCTAATTAAGGATTTCCTGGCTCATAAATATCTTTTATACACTAAGAACAGACTTGGAGAAGTGTTTTCTACATATTACATGCGAGTTCTCACACTGTTATCAACCTGAGAAGCTCAGGAACATTGTATCTCACCTATATTATAGAGTTGAATACTACATTGCGGTGAAGTGTAAGGCTTTCCAAAGATGCTGAAATGTGCTTATTTGTCTATTTTAAGACTATTTTGCCTTGTATGACAGATATTTACACTTCTAGGCTCCATTAAGAAATAATAGAGGTTTCATACACTGTTTAATGAGCTCTTTACTGTAATAAGGATTTCCTGGATCTTAGATTCTTTTTATACACAAACAACAGACTTGGAGAAGTGTTTTCTACATGTTCTATGCGAGTACTCATCTATTTAATGTTATTTTCCCTGAATTACTGATATTTTCTTGTAGTTCCCAATATTAGGCCTTGTTGTCAAAGTATAAGCATTGGGGATAAGGACAAACAACTTCCTACACACGGTTATGAACCTGAGAAGTTCTGGAACATTGTCTCTCAACTATGTTATAGCGTTCAATGCTACAATGCAGTGAACTGTAAGGATTTTTCCAGCTGCTCAATGAAGGATTTCTTGGATCGTAGATACCTTTTATAAACTAACAGCAGAGTTGCAGAAGTGTTTTATACATGTTCTATGTGAGTTCACATCTATTTTCTGTTATTTTCCCAGAATTACTGATGTTTTCTTGTAGTTTCTAACATTAGTCCTTCTTGTCTAGGTATAAGCATTGGAAACATGGACAAACAGCTACCTAAACACTGTTATGAACCTGAAAAGCTCGAGAACATTGTCTCTCAGCTATCAATATGTTATAGAGTTTAATGATACATTTCAGTAAAGTGTAAGGCTTTTCGTAGCTACTTTATTTGCTTATTTCTCTATTTCAAGCTTTGTGTGACATACATTTAAAGTTCTAGGCTCCTTTAAGTAAGAAATAAAGGACTCATACACTGTTTAATGAACTCTCAACTCGAATTAAGGAATTCCTGGATGTTAGATAACTTTTCTACACTAACAACTGTCTTGGAGAATCTCTTTCACCTGTTCTAAACGAGTTCTCATGTATTTACTGACATTTTCTTTGAATTATTCATGTTTTCAAGTAGTTTCCTATATTTGGCATACCTGTCCAAGTATAAGCATAGCCCACATATACAAACAACTTCCTACACACTGTTATGAACAGAAGAAGCTAGGGAACATTGTCTATCAACTATGTTATAGATTGTAATGCTACATTACAGTGATCTGTAAGGCTTTCCAAAGCTGCTCAATTTGCTTATTTCTCTCTTTCAAGCCTTGTATGACACACATGTAAAGTTCTAGGTTATTTTAAGTAAACAAAAGAGGTTTCATACACTGCTTAATGTGCTCTTAACTCTAATTAAGCATTTCCTGGGTCTTAGATAACTTTTCTACACTAAAATCTGACTTGGAGAATCTGTTTTAGCTATTCTAAATGAGTTCTCATCTATTTACTGACATTTTATCTGAATTATTCATGTTTTCATGTAGTTTCCTATAGTAGGCCTTCTTTTCCAAGTAAAAGTAGAGCCCACATAAACAAACAACTTCCTACACACTGTTATGAACAGAAGAAGCTAGGAAACATTGTCTATCAACTATGTTATAGAGTGTAATCCTACATTGCAGTGAAGTATAAGGCTTTCCAAAGCTGCTTAATGTGTTTCTTTCTCTATTTCAATGGCACTCTACCTTGTATGACACACATTTATTGTTCTAGGCTCCTTTAAATAAACAATATTGGTTTCTTACAATGTTTCATGTGATCTTGACTCTAATTAATCATTTCCTAGATGGTAGATACCTTTTATAAATGAACAACAGAATTGGAGAAGTGTTTTATACACGTTGAATACGAGTTCACACTGTTATGAACCTGTAAACCTCGGGAACATTGTCTCTCAACTATGTTGTAGAGTGTAATACTACATTGCAGGGAAGTGTAAGGCTTCACAAGCTGCATAATGTGTTTATTTCTCCATTTCAATGGAATTCTGCCTGTATGACAACATTTACCTTTCTAGGCTCCTTTAAGTAAACAATATAGGATTCATACACTGTTTCATTGCTTTAAACTTTAATTAAGAATTTCTTGGATCTTTGATACCTTTTTACACTAAGAACTGACTTGGAGAATCTGATTCGGCTGTTCTAAATGAGTTCTCATCTATTTACTGTCATTTATTCTGAATTATTCATGTTTTCATATAGTTTCCTATATTATGCCTTCTTTTCTAAGTATAAGCTTTACCAACATATACAAACAACTTCCTACACATTGTTATGAACAGAAGAAGCTCGGGAACATTGTCTCTCAACTATGTGATAGAGTGTAATAATATTGTACATTGCAGTGAAGTGTAAGGCTTCACAAGCAGCATAATGTGTTTATTTCTCTATTTCAATGGAATTCTGCCTGTATGACAACATTTACCATTCCAGGCTCCTTTAAGTACACAATATAGGATTCATACACTGTTTGATATGATCTGAACTCTAATTTAGAATTTCCTGGATCTTAGATAACTTTCTACACTAAGAACTGACTTGGAGAATCTGTTTCAGCTCTTCTGAAAGAGTTCTCATCATTTATTGACATTTTCTATGAATTATTCATGTTTTCATGTAATTTCCTATATTAGGCCTTCTTGTCCAATATAAGCTTTGCCCACATATACAAACAACTTCCCACACACTGTTATGAACAGAAAAGGCTCGGGAACATTGTCTTTCAACTATGTTATAGAGTGTAATGCTAAATTACAGTGAACTGTAAGGCTTTCTAAAGCTGCTCAATTTGATTATTTCTGTCTTTCAAGCTTTGTCTGACATACATTTAACGTTCTAGGCTCCAATAAGTTAAAAATATAGGATTCACACACTGTTTCATGTGCTCTAAACTTGAATTAAGGAATTCCTTGATGTTAGATCCCTTTTCTACACTAAGAACTGATTGGAAAATCTGTTTCACCTGTTCTAAACTAGTTCTCATCTATTTACTGTCATTTACTCAAATTATTCATGTTTTCATTTTGTTTCCTTTATTAGGCCTTCTTGTCTACGTATAAGCTTTGCCCCCATATGCAAACAATGTCCTACACACTGTTATGAACAGAAGAAGGTCGGGAACATTGTCTCTCAACTATGTTATAGAGTGTAATACTACATTGCAGTGAAGTGTAAGGCTTTCCAAAGCTGCCTAACGTGTTTCTTTCTCTATTTCAATGGTATTCTGCCTGTATGACACACATTTACCGTTCTAGGCTCCTTTAAGTAAACAATATAGGATTCATTCACTGTTTCATGTGATCTGAACTCTAATTAAGGATTTCCTGGATCCTAGATAACTTTTCTAAACTAACAACAGACTTAGAGAAGCGTTTCATACATGTTCTATGCGGGTTCTCATCTATTTACAGTTATTTTCCCAGAATTACTGATGTTTTCTCATAGTTTCTAATATTAGGCCTTCTGGTACAGGTATAAGCATTGGTAACATGGACAAACAACTACCTAAACACTGTTATGAACCTGAAAACCTCGGGAACATTGTTTCTCAACTATGTTATAGAGTGTAATACTACATTGCAGTGAAGTGTAAGGCTTTCCAAAGCTGCCTAACATGTTCCTTTCTCTATTTCAATGGTATTCTGCCTTGTATGTCACACATTTACAATTCTAGGCTCCTTTAAATAAACAATATAGGATTTATACAGTGTTTCATGCGATCTGAACTCTAATTAAGGATTTCCTGGATCCTAGATAACTTTTATAAACTAACAACAGACTTAGAGAAGTGTTTTATACATGTTCTATTCCAGTTCTCATCTATTTACTGTTATATTCCCAGAATTTCAGATGTTTTCTCATAGTTTCTAACATTAGGCCTTCTGGACCAGGTATAAGCATTGGGAACATGGACAAACCACTACCTGAACATTGTTATGAACCTGAAAAGCTCGGGAACATTGTCTCTCAACTTTGTTATAGAGTTTAATGATACATTTCAGTGAAGTGTAAGGCTTTCCAAAGCTGCTTAATTTGCTTATTTCTCTCTTTCAAGCTTTGAGTGACATACATTTAAGGTTCTGGGCTTCAGTTAGTAAAAATATAGGATTCATACACTGTTTCATGTGCTCTCAACTCGAATTAAGGAATTCCTGGATGTTAGATCCCTTTACTACACTATGAACTGACTTGGATAATCTGTTTCACCTGTTCTAAACGAGTTCTCATCTATTTACTCTCATTTACTCTGAATTATTCATGTTTTCATGTAGTTTCCTATATTAGGCCTTCTTGTCTAAGTATAAGCATAGCCCACACATACAAACAACTTCCTACACACAGTTACAAACAGAAGAAGCTCAGGAACATGGTCTGTCAACTATGTTATAGAGCGTAATACTACATTGCAGTGAAATTTAAGGATTTCAAAGATGCTAAATGTGTTTAGTTCTCTATTTCAATGACATTCTGCCTGTATGACACACATTTACCTTTCTAGGCTCCTTTAAGTTAACAATATAGGATTCATACAAAGTTTCATGTGATCTTAACTCTAATTAAGAATTTCCTGGATCTGAGATACATTTTTACACTAAGAACTGACTTGCAGAATCTGTTTCAGCTGTTCTAAATGAGTTCTCATCTATTTACTGACATTTTCTCTGAATTATTCATGTTTTCATGTAGGTTCATATATTATGCTTTCTTGTCCAAGTATAAGCTTTGCCCACATAAAGAAACAATGTCCTACACACTGTTATGAATAGAAGAAGCTCGGGAACATTGTATCAACTATGTTATAGAGTATAATACTATATTGAAGTGAAGTGTAAGGCTTCCATAAACTGCTTAATATGTTTATTTCTCTATTTCAATAGTATTCTACCTGTAGGACAACATTTATCTTTCTAGGTTCCTTTAAGTAAACAATATAGGATTCGTACACTGTTTGATGTGATCTTAACTCTATTTTAGAATATCCTGGATCTTATATACCTTTGTACACTAAGAACTAACTTGGAGAATCTGTTTCAGCTGTTCTAAATGAGTTCTCATCTATTTACTGACATTTTCTCTGAATTATTCAGGTTTTCATGTAGTTTCCTAAATTATGCCTTCTTGTCCATGTATAAGCTTTGCCCACATATAAAAAGAACTTCCAACATACTGTTATGAACAGAAGAAGCTGGTAACATTGTCTCTCAACTATGTTATAGAGTGTAATACTACATTGCAACGAAGTGTAAGGATTTCCAAAACTGCTTAATGTGTTTAATTCTCTATTACAATGGTATTCTGCCTTGTATGACACACAGGTACCATTCTAGGCTCCTTTAAGTAAACAATATAGGATTCAAACACTGTTTCATGTGATCTGAACTCTAATTAAGGATTTCCTGGATCGTAGATACCTTTTATAGACTAACTACAGACTTGGGGAAATGTTTTATACATGTTCTATGGGAGTTCTCATCTATTTACTGTTAATTTCCCAGAATTACTGATGTTTTCTCATAGTTTCTAACATTAGGCCTTCTCGTCCAGGTATAAGCATTGGGAACGTGGACAAACAAATACCTAAACATTGTTATGAACTTGAAAACCTCGGGAACATTGTCTCTCAACTATGTTATAGAGTTTAATGCTATATTACAGTGAAGTGTAAGGCTTTCCAAAGCTGCTTAATTTGCTTATTTCTCTCTTTCGAGCTTTGTGTGACATTCATTTAAAGTTCTAGGCTCCAATAAGTAAAAAATATAGGATTCATGCACTGTTTCATGTGCTCTAAACTCTAATTAAGAATTTCTTGGATCTTTGATATGTTTTACACTAAGAACTGACTTGGAGAATATGTATCAGCTGTTCTAACTGAGTTCTCATCTATTTAGTGTCATTTATTCTGAATTATTCATGTTTTCATATAGTTTCCTATATTATGCCTTCGTTTCTAAGTATAAGCTTTACCCACATATACAAACAACGTCCTACACACTGTTATGAACAGAAGAAGCTCGGGAACATTGTCTCTCAACTATGCCATAGAGTGTAATACTACATTGCAGTGAAGTGTAAGGCTTCACAAGCTGCATAATGTGTTTATTTCTCTATTTCAATGGAATTCTGCCTATATGACAACATTTACCATTCCAGGCTCCTTTAGGTAAACAATATAGGATTCATACACTGTTTGATGTGATCTGAACTCTAATTTAGAATTTCCTGGATCTTAGATACCTTTCTACACTAAGAACTGACTTGGAGAATCTGTTTCAGCTCTTCTGAAAGAGTTCTGATCTATTTACTGACATTTTCTCTGAATTATTCATGTTTTCATGTACTTTCCTATATTAGGCCTTCTTGTCCAATATAAGCTTTACCGACATATACAAACAAAGTCCTACACACTGTTATGAACATCAGAAGCTCAGGAATATTGTCTCTCAACTCGTTAAAGAGTGTAATACTAGGTTGCAGTGAATTGTAAGGCTTTCCAAAGTGGCTTAATGTGTTTATTTATCCATTTCAATGGTATTCTTCCTTGTATGACACACATTTACCATTTTAGGCTACTTTAAGTAAACAATATAGGATTTATACACTGTTTCATGTGATCTGAACTCTAATTAAGGATTTCCTGGATCGTAGATACCTTTGATAAACTAACAACAGACTTGGGGAATTGTTTTATACATGTTCTATTCGGGTTCTCATCTATTTACTGTTATTTTCCCAGAATTACTGATGTTTTCTCATAGTTTCTAACATTAGGCCTTCTGGTCCAGGTATAAGCATTGGGAACATGGACAAACAACAACATAAACATTGTTATGAACCTGAAAACCTCGGGAACATTGTCTCTCAACTATGTTATAGAGTGTAATGCTACATTACAGTGAACTGTAAAGCTTTCCAAAGCTGCTAAATTTCCTTATTTCTCTCTTTCAAGCTTTGTGTGACATGCATTTAAAGTTCTAGGCTCCAATAAGTAAAAAATGTAGGATTCATACACTGTTTCATGTGATCTGAACTCTAATTAAGGATTTCCTGGATCTTAGATACCTTTCTACACTAAGAACTGACCTGGAGAATTTGTTTGAGCTGTTCTAAATGAGTTCTCATCTATTTTCTGACATTTGATCTGAATTTTTCATGTTTTCATGTAGTTTCCTATATTATGCCTTCTTGTCCACATATAAGCTTTGCCCACATAAACAAACAATGTCTTACACACTGTTATGAACAGAAGAAGCTAGGGAACATTGTCTCTCAACTATGTTAGAGAGTGTAATACTATATTTCAGTGAAGTGTAAGCTTTCCAAAGCTGCTTAATGTGTTTATTTCTCTATTTCAATGGTAATCTGCCTTGTATGACACACTTTTACCTTTCTAGGCTCATTTAAGTAAACAATATAGGATTCATACACTGTTTCTTGCGATCTGAAATCTAATTAAGGATTTTCTGGATCTTAGATATCTATTCTACACTAAGAACTAACCTGGAGAATCTGTTTGAGCTGTTCTAAATGAGTTCTCATCTATTTTCTGACATTTTCTCTGAACTATTCATGTTTTCATGTAGTTTCCTATTTTATGCCTTCTTGTCCATGTATAAGCTTTGCCCACATATACAAAGAACTTACTACACACTGTTATGAACACAAGAAGCTCAGGAACATTGTCTCTCAACTGCGTTATAGAGTGCAATACTACATTGAAGTGACGTGAAAGGCTTTCCAAAGCTGCCTAACGTGTTTCTTTCTCTATTACAATGGTATTCTGCCTTGTATGACAAATTTACAATTCCAGGCTCCTTTAAGTAAACAATATAGGATTTATATACTGTTTCTTGTGATCTGAACACTAATTAAGTATTTCCTGGATCATAGATACTTTTATACACTAACATCAGACTTGGAGAAGTGTTTTACACATGTTCTATGCGAGTTCCCATCTATTTACGTTTATTTTCTCAGAATTACTGATTTTTTGTCATAGTTACTAAAAATAGGCCTTCTGATTCAGGTATAAGCATTGGGAACATGGACAAACAACTACCTAAACACTGTTTTGAACCTGAAAACCTCGGGAACATTGTCTCTCAACCATGTAATAGAGTGTAATACTACATTGCAGTCAAGTGTAAGGCTTTCCAAAACTGCCTAACATATTTCTTTCTCTATTTCAGTGGTATTCTGCCTGGTATGACTCAAATTTATCATTGAAGGCTCCTTTCAGTAAACAATATAGGATTTATACATTGTATCATGTGATCTGAACTTGAATTAAGAATTTCCTGGATCATAAAACTTTTATAAACTAACAACAGACTTGGAGAAGTGTTTTATACATGTTCTAAGCGAGTTCTCATCTATTTACTGTTATTTTCTTAGAATTACTGATGTTTTCTCATAGTTTCTAACATTAGGCCTTCAGGTCCAGGTATAAGCATTGGGAACATGGACAAACAACTTCATAAACACTGTTATGAACCTGAAAACCTCAGGAACATTGTCTCTCAACTATGTTATAGAGTGTAGTACTACATTGCAGTGAAGTGTAAGGCTTTCCAAAGCTGCAGAACATGTTCCTTTCTCTATTTCAATGGTATTCTGCCTTGTATGACACACATTTACCATTCCAGGCTCCTTTAAGTAAACCATATAGGATTTGTACACTGTTTCATGTAATCTGACCTCTAATTAAGGATTTCTTGGATCGTAGATACCTTTTTTTAAACTAACAACAGACTTGGAGATGTGTTTTATACATGTTCTATGCGAGTTCTCATCTATTTTCTGTTATATTCCCAGAATTACTGATGTTTTCTCATAGTTTCTAACATTAGGCCTTCTGGTCCAGGTATAAGCATTGGGAACATGGACAAAAAACTACCTAAACATAGTTATGAACCTGAAAACCTCGGGAACATTGTCTCTCAATTATGTTATAGAGTGTAATGCTACATTAAGTGAACTTTAGGGCTTTCCAAAGCTGCTTAATTTGCTTATTTCTCTCTTTCAAGCCTTGTATGACACACATGTAAAGTTCTAGGTTATTTTAAGTAAACAAAAGAGGTTTCATACACTGCTTAATGTGCTCTTAACTCTAATTAAGCATTTCCTGGGTCTTAGATAACTTTTCTACACTAAAATCTGACTTGGAGAATCTGTTTTAGCTATTCTAAATGAGTTCTCATCTATTTACTGACATTTTATCTGAATTATTCATGTTTTCATGTAGTTTCCTATAGTAGGCCTTCTTTTCCAAGTAAAAGTAGAGCCCACATAAACAAACAACTTCCTACACACTGTTATGAACAGAAGAAGCTAGGAAACATTGTCTATCAACTATGTTATAGAGTGTAATCCTACATTGCAGTGAAGTATAAGGCTTTCCAAAGCTGCTTAATGTGTTTCTTTCTCTATTTCAATGGCACTCTACCTTGTATGACACACATTTATTGTTCTAGGCTCCTTTAAATAAACAATATTGGTTTCTTACAATGTTTCATGTGATCTTGACTCTAATTAATCATTTCCTAGATGGTAGATACCTTTTATAAATGAACAACAGAATTGGAGAAGTGTTTTATACACGTTGAATACGAGTTCACACTGTTATGAACCTGTAAACCTCGGGAACATTGTCTCTCAACTATGTTGTAGAGTGTAATACTACATTGCAGGGAAGTGTAAGGCTTCACAAGCTGCATAATGTGTTTATTTCTCCATTTCAATGGAATTCTGCCTGTATGACAACATTTACCTTTCTAGGCTCCTTTAAGTAAACAATATAGGATTCATACACTGTTTCATTGCTTTAAACTTTAATTAAGAATTTCTTGGATCTTTGATACCTTTTTACACTAAGAACTGACTTGGAGAATCTGATTCGGCTGTTCTAAATGAGTTCTCATCTATTTACTGTCATTTATTCTGAATTATTCATGTTTTCATATAGTTTCCTATATTATGCCTTCTTTTCTAAGTATAAGCTTTACCAACATATACAAACAACTTCCTACACATTGTTATGAACAGAAGAAGCTCGGGAACATTGTCTCTCAACTATGTGATAGAGTGTAATAATATTGTACATTGCAGTGAAGTGTAAGGCTTCACAAGCAGCATAATGTGTTTATTTCTCTATTTCAATGGAATTCTGCCTGTATGACAACATTTACCATTCCAGGCTCCTTTAAGTACACAATATAGGATTCATACACTGTTTGATATGATCTGAACTCTAATTTAGAATTTCCTGGATCTTAGATAACTTTCTACACTAAGAACTGACTTGGAGAATCTGTTTCAGCTCTTCTGAAAGAGTTCTCATCATTTATTGACATTTTCTATGAATTATTCATGTTTTCATGTAATTTCCTATATTAGGCCTTCTTGTCCAATATAAGCTTTGCCCACATATACAAACAACTTCCCACACACTGTTATGAACAGAAAAGGCTCGGGAACATTGTCTTTCAACTATGTTATAGAGTGTAATGCTAAATTACAGTGAACTGTAAGGCTTTCTAAAGCTGCTCAATTTGATTATTTCTGTCTTTCAAGCTTTGTCTGACATACATTTAACGTTCTAGGCTCCAATAAGTTAAAAATATAGGATTCACACACTGTTTCATGTGCTCTAAACTTGAATTAAGGAATTCCTTGATGTTAGATCCCTTTTCTACACTAAGAACTGATTGGAAAATCTGTTTCACCTGTTCTAAACTAGTTCTCATCTATTTACTGTCATTTACTCAAATTATTCATGTTTTCATTTTGTTTCCTTTATTAGGCCTTCTTGTCTACGTATAAGCTTTGCCCCCATATGCAAACAATGTCCTACACACTGTTATGAACAGAAGAAGGTCGGGAACATTGTCTCTCAACTATGTTATAGAGTGTAATACTACATTGCAGTGAAGTGTAAGGCTTTCCAAAGCTGCCTAACGTGTTTCTTTCTCTATTTCAATGGTATTCTGCCTGTATGACACACATTTACCGTTCTAGGCTCCTTTAAGTAAACAATATAGGATTCATTCACTGTTTCATGTGATCTGAACTCTAATTAAGGATTTCCTGGATCCTAGATAACTTTTCTAAACTAACAACAGACTTAGAGAAGCGTTTCATACATGTTCTATGCGGGTTCTCATCTATTTACAGTTATTTTCCCAGAATTACTGATGTTTTCTCATAGTTTCTAATATTAGGCCTTCTGGTACAGGTATAAGCATTGGTAACATGGACAAACAACTACCTAAACACTGTTATGAACCTGAAAACCTCGGGAACATTGTTTCTCAACTATGTTATAGAGTGTAATACTACATTGCAGTGAAGTGTAAGGCTTTCCAAAGCTGCCTAACATGTTCCTTTCTCTATTTCAATGGTATTCTGCCTTGTATGTCACACATTTACAATTCTAGGCTCCTTTAAATAAACAATATAGGATTTATACAGTGTTTCATGCGATCTGAACTCTAATTAAGGATTTCCTGGATCCTAGATAACTTTTATAAACTAACAACAGACTTAGAGAAGTGTTTTATACATGTTCTATTCCAGTTCTCATCTATTTACTGTTATATTCCCAGAATTTCAGATGTTTTCTCATAGTTTCTAACATTAGGCCTTCTGGACCAGGTATAAGCATTGGGAACATGGACAAACCACTACCTGAACATTGTTATGAACCTGAAAAGCTCGGGAACATTGTCTCTCAACTTTGTTATAGAGTTTAATGATACATTTCAGTGAAGTGTAAGGCTTTCCAAAGCTGCTTAATTTGCTTATTTCTCTCTTTCAAGCTTTGAGTGACATACATTTAAGGTTCTGGGCTTCAGTTAGTAAAAATATAGGATTCATACACTGTTTCATGTGCTCTCAACTCGAATTAAGGAATTCCTGGATGTTAGATCCCTTTACTACACTATGAACTGACTTGGATAATCTGTTTCACCTGTTCTAAACGAGTTCTCATCTATTTACTCTCATTTACTCTGAATTATTCATGTTTTCATGTAGTTTCCTATATTAGGCCTTCTTGTCTAAGTATAAGCATAGCCCACACATACAAACAACTTCCTACACACAGTTACAAACAGAAGAAGCTCAGGAACATGGTCTGTCAACTATGTTATAGAGCGTAATACTACATTGCAGTGAAATTTAAGGATTTCAAAGATGCTAAATGTGTTTAGTTCTCTATTTCAATGACATTCTGCCTGTATGACACACATTTACCTTTCTAGGCTCCTTTAAGTTAACAATATAGGATTCATACAAAGTTTCATGTGATCTTAACTCTAATTAAGAATTTCCTGGATCTGAGATACATTTTTACACTAAGAACTGACTTGCAGAATCTGTTTCAGCTGTTCTAAATGAGTTCTCATCTATTTACTGACATTTTCTCTGAATTATTCATGTTTTCATGTAGGTTCATATATTATGCTTTCTTGTCCAAGTATAAGCTTTGCCCACATAAAGAAACAATGTCCTACACACTGTTATGAATAGAAGAAGCTCGGGAACATTGTATCAACTATGTTATAGAGTATAATACTATATTGAAGTGAAGTGTAAGGCTTCCATAAACTGCTTAATATGTTTATTTCTCTATTTCAATAGTATTCTACCTGTAGGACAACATTTATCTTTCTAGGTTCCTTTAAGTAAACAATATAGGATTCGTACACTGTTTGATGTGATCTTAACTCTATTTTAGAATATCCTGGATCTTATATACCTTTGTACACTAAGAACTAACTTGGAGAATCTGTTTCAGCTGTTCTAAATGAGTTCTCATCTATTTACTGACATTTTCTCTGAATTATTCAGGTTTTCATGTAGTTTCCTAAATTATGCCTTCTTGTCCATGTATAAGCTTTGCCCACATATAAAAAGAACTTCCAACATACTGTTATGAACAGAAGAAGCTGGTAACATTGTCTCTCAACTATGTTATAGAGTGTAATACTACATTGCAACGAAGTGTAAGGATTTCCAAAACTGCTTAATGTGTTTAATTCTCTATTACAATGGTATTCTGCCTTGTATGACACACAGGTACCATTCTAGGCTCCTTTAAGTAAACAATATAGGATTCAAACACTGTTTCATGTGATCTGAACTCTAATTAAGGATTTCCTGGATCGTAGATACCTTTTATAGACTAACTACAGACTTGGGGAAATGTTTTATACATGTTCTATGGGAGTTCTCATCTATTTACTGTTAATTTCCCAGAATTACTGATGTTTTCTCATAGTTTCTAACATTAGGCCTTCTCGTCCAGGTATAAGCATTGGGAACGTGGACAAACAAATACCTAAACATTGTTATGAACTTGAAAACCTCGGGAACATTGTCTCTCAACTATGTTATAGAGTTTAATGCTATATTACAGTGAAGTGTAAGGCTTTCCAAAGCTGCTTAATTTGCTTATTTCTCTCTTTCGAGCTTTGTGTGACATTCATTTAAAGTTCTAGGCTCCAATAAGTAAAAAATATAGGATTCATGCACTGTTTCATGTGCTCTAAACTCTAATTAAGAATTTCTTGGATCTTTGATATGTTTTACACTAAGAACTGACTTGGAGAATATGTATCAGCTGTTCTAACTGAGTTCTCATCTATTTAGTGTCATTTATTCTGAATTATTCATGTTTTCATATAGTTTCCTATATTATGCCTTCGTTTCTAAGTATAAGCTTTACCCACATATACAAACAACGTCCTACACACTGTTATGAACAGAAGAAGCTCGGGAACATTGTCTCTCAACTATGCCATAGAGTGTAATACTACATTGCAGTGAAGTGTAAGGCTTCACAAGCTGCATAATGTGTTTATTTCTCTATTTCAATGGAATTCTGCCTATATGACAACATTTACCATTCCAGGCTCCTTTAGGTAAACAATATAGGATTCATACACTGTTTGATGTGATCTGAACTCTAATTTAGAATTTCCTGGATCTTAGATACCTTTCTACACTAAGAACTGACTTGGAGAATCTGTTTCAGCTCTTCTGAAAGAGTTCTGATCTATTTACTGACATTTTCTCTGAATTATTCATGTTTTCATGTACTTTCCTATATTAGGCCTTCTTGTCCAATATAAGCTTTACCGACATATACAAACAAAGTCCTACACACTGTTATGAACATCAGAAGCTCAGGAATATTGTCTCTCAACTCGTTAAAGAGTGTAATACTAGGTTGCAGTGAATTGTAAGGCTTTCCAAAGTGGCTTAATGTGTTTATTTATCCATTTCAATGGTATTCTTCCTTGTATGACACACATTTACCATTTTAGGCTACTTTAAGTAAACAATATAGGATTTATACACTGTTTCATGTGATCTGAACTCTAATTAAGGATTTCCTGGATCGTAGATACCTTTGATAAACTAACAACAGACTTGGGGAATTGTTTTATACATGTTCTATTCGGGTTCTCATCTATTTACTGTTATTTTCCCAGAATTACTGATGTTTTCTCATAGTTTCTAACATTAGGCCTTCTGGTCCAGGTATAAGCATTGGGAACATGGACAAACAACAACATAAACATTGTTATGAACCTGAAAACCTCGGGAACATTGTCTCTCAACTATGTTATAGAGTGTAATGCTACATTACAGTGAACTGTAAAGCTTTCCAAAGCTGCTAAATTTCCTTATTTCTCTCTTTCAAGCTTTGTGTGACATGCATTTAAAGTTCTAGGCTCCAATAAGTAAAAAATGTAGGATTCATACACTGTTTCATGTGATCTGAACTCTAATTAAGGATTTCCTGGATCTTAGATACCTTTCTACACTAAGAACTGACCTGGAGAATTTGTTTGAGCTGTTCTAAATGAGTTCTCATCTATTTTCTGACATTTGATCTGAATTTTTCATGTTTTCATGTAGTTTCCTATATTATGCCTTCTTGTCCACATATAAGCTTTGCCCACATAAACAAACAATGTCTTACACACTGTTATGAACAGAAGAAGCTAGGGAACATTGTCTCTCAACTATGTTAGAGAGTGTAATACTATATTTCAGTGAAGTGTAAGCTTTCCAAAGCTGCTTAATGTGTTTATTTCTCTATTTCAATGGTAATCTGCCTTGTATGACACACTTTTACCTTTCTAGGCTCATTTAAGTAAACAATATAGGATTCATACACTGTTTCTTGCGATCTGAAATCTAATTAAGGATTTTCTGGATCTTAGATATCTATTCTACACTAAGAACTAACCTGGAGAATCTGTTTGAGCTGTTCTAAATGAGTTCTCATCTATTTTCTGACATTTTCTCTGAACTATTCATGTTTTCATGTAGTTTCCTATTTTATGCCTTCTTGTCCATGTATAAGCTTTGCCCACATATACAAAGAACTTACTACACACTGTTATGAACACAAGAAGCTCAGGAACATTGTCTCTCAACTGCGTTATAGAGTGCAATACTACATTGAAGTGACGTGAAAGGCTTTCCAAAGCTGCCTAACGTGTTTCTTTCTCTATTACAATGGTATTCTGCCTTGTATGACAAATTTACAATTCCAGGCTCCTTTAAGTAAACAATATAGGATTTATATACTGTTTCTTGTGATCTGAACACTAATTAAGTATTTCCTGGATCATAGATACTTTTATACACTAACATCAGACTTGGAGAAGTGTTTTACACATGTTCTATGCGAGTTCCCATCTATTTACGTTTATTTTCTCAGAATTACTGATTTTTTGTCATAGTTACTAAAAATAGGCCTTCTGATTCAGGTATAAGCATTGGGAACATGGACAAACAACTACCTAAACACTGTTTTGAACCTGAAAACCTCGGGAACATTGTCTCTCAACCATGTAATAGAGTGTAATACTACATTGCAGTCAAGTGTAAGGCTTTCCAAAACTGCCTAACATATTTCTTTCTCTATTTCAGTGGTATTCTGCCTGGTATGACTCAAATTTATCATTGAAGGCTCCTTTCAGTAAACAATATAGGATTTATACATTGTATCATGTGATCTGAACTTGAATTAAGAATTTCCTGGATCATAAAACTTTTATAAACTAACAACAGACTTGGAGAAGTGTTTTATACATGTTCTAAGCGAGTTCTCATCTATTTACTGTTATTTTCTTAGAATTACTGATGTTTTCTCATAGTTTCTAACATTAGGCCTTCAGGTCCAGGTATAAGCATTGGGAACATGGACAAACAACTTCATAAACACTGTTATGAACCTGAAAACCTCAGGAACATTGTCTCTCAACTATGTTATAGAGTGTAGTACTACATTGCAGTGAAGTGTAAGGCTTTCCAAAGCTGCAGAACATGTTCCTTTCTCTATTTCAATGGTATTCTGCCTTGTATGACACACATTTACCATTCCAGGCTCCTTTAAGTAAACCATATAGGATTTGTACACTGTTTCATGTAATCTGACCTCTAATTAAGGATTTCTTGGATCGTAGATACCTTTTTTTAAACTAACAACAGACTTGGAGATGTGTTTTATACATGTTCTATGCGAGTTCTCATCTATTTTCTGTTATATTCCCAGAATTACTGATGTTTTCTCATAGTTTCTAACATTAGGCCTTCTGGTCCAGGTATAAGCATTGGGAACATGGACAAAAAACTACCTAAACATAGTTATGAACCTGAAAACCTCGGGAACATTGTCTCTCAATTATGTTATAGAGTGTAATGCTACATTAAGTGAACTTTAGGGCTTTCCAAAGCTGCTTAATTTGCTTATTTCTCTCTTTCAAGTTTTGTGTGACATATCTGTAAAGCTCTAGGCTCCAATAAGAAAAAAATATAGGATTCATATAATGATTCATGTTCTCTAAACTCTAATTATGGATTTCTTGGATCTTAGATACCTTTCTACACAAAGATCTGACTTGGATAATCTGTTTCAGCTGTTCCAAATGAGTTCTCATCTATTTACTGACATTTTCTATGAATTATTCATTTTTTCTTGTAGTTTCCTATATTATGCCTACTTGTTCATGTATAAGCTTTGCCCACATATACAAACAACTTCCTACACACTGTTATGAACACAAGAAGCTCGGAAACATTGTCTCTCAACTATGTTCTGGAGTGTAATACTACATTGCAGTGAAGTGTAAAGCTTTCCAAAGCTACCTAACGTGTTATTTTCTCTATTTCATTGCTATTCTACCTTGTATGACACACATTTACCCTTCCAGGCTCCTTTAAGTAAACAATATGGGATTTATACACTATTTCATGTGATCTGAACTCAAATTAAGGATTTCCTGGATCCTATATACCTTTCGGAAACTAACAACAGACTTGGAGAAGTGTTTTATACATATTCTATGCGAGTTCTCATCTATTTACTTTTATTTTCCCAGAATTACTGATGTTTTCTCATAGTATCTAACATTAGGCCTTCTTGTCCAGCTATAAGCATTGGGAACAAGGACAAACAACTACCTAAACATTGCTATGAACCTAAAAACCTCGGGAACATTGTCTCTCAACTATGTTATAGAGTGTAATACTACATTGCAGTGAAGTATAAGGCTTTCCAAAGCTGCCTAACTTGTTTTTTTCTCTATATCTATGGAATTTTGAATTGTAGGACAAAAATTTACCATTACAATTTCCTTTAAGTAAACAATATAGGATTTATACAGTGTTTCATGTGACCTTAACTCGAACTAAGAATTTCCCGGATCTTAGCTACGTTTTATACACTAAGTACTGACTTGGAGAATCTCTTTTAGCTATTCTAAATGATTTCTCATCTGTTTATAGTCACTTTCTCTGAATTATACATGTTTTCATGTAGTTTCCTATATTCCTTAATTCGAGATAAGATCACATGAAACACTGTATGAATCCTATATTCTTTACTTAAAGGAGACTAGAGTGGTAAATGTGTGTCATACAAGACAGTATACCATTGAAATAGAGAAAGAAACACGTTCGGCAGCTTTGGAAAGCCTTACACTTCACAGAAATATAGTACTACACTCTATAACACAGTTGAGAGACAATGTTCCCGTGATGCCTCTGTTCATAACAGTGTGTAGGAAGTTGTTTGATAAAGTCGGCAAAGATTATACTTGTACCAGAAGTCAGAATAAAGGAAACTACATGAAAACATGAATAATTCAGAGAAAATGACTGTAAACAGATGAGAACTGCTTTAAAACTGCTGATAGAGATTCTCCAAGTCAGTTCTTTTTGTAGAAAAGGTAGTTAAGATCCGGGAAATCCTTCATTCGAGTTAAGATCACATGAAACACTGTATGAATCCTATATTCTTTACTTAAAGGAGACTAGAGTGGTAAATGTGTGTTATACAAGGCAGAATACCATGGAAATAGAGAAAGAAACACGTTCAGCAGCTTTGGAAAGCCTTACACTTCACTGAAATGTAGTACTGCACTCTATAACATAGTTGAGAGACAATGTTCCCGAGCTGCCTCTGTTCATAACAGTGTGTAGGAAGTTTTTTGTATATATGGGAAAAGCTTATACATGGACTAGAAGGCAGGATATAGGAAACTACATGAAAACATGAATAATACAGAGAAAATGACTGTAAAGAGATGAAAACTCGTTTAGAACAGCTGAAAGAGATTCTCCAAGTCAGTTCTTAGTATAGAAAAGGTAGCTAAGATCGGGGAAATCCTTAATTCGAGTTAAGATCCCATGAAACACAGTATGAATCCGATATTGTTTAATTAAAGTAGACTACAGTGGTAAATGTGTGTCATACAAGACAGAATACCATTGAAATAGAGAAAGCAACACTTTCGGCAGCTTTGGAAAGCCTTACACTTCACTGAAAAGTAGTACTACACTCTATAACATAGTTGAGAGAATATGTTCCCGACCTGCCTCTGTTTACAACAGTGTGTAGGAAGTTCTTTCTATATGTGGGCAAAGCTTATACATGGACAAGAGGGCAGAATATAGGAAACTACATGAAAACAGGAATAATTCTGAGAAAATGAGTGTAAACAGATGAGAACTTGTTCAAAACAGCTGAAAGAGATTCTCCAAGTCAGTTCTTAGTGTAGAAAAAGTAGCTAAGATCCTGGAAATCCTTAATTCAAGTTAAGATCACATGAAACACTCTATGAATCCTATATTCTTTACTTAAAGGAGACTAGAGTGGTAAATGTGTGTTATACAAGGCAGAATACCATTGAAATAGAGAAACAAACAGGTTTGGCAGCTTTGGAAAGCCTTACACTTCACTGAAATGTAGTACTACACTCTATAACACAGTTGAGAGACGAAGTTCCCGAGCGGCCACTGTTCATAACAGTGTGTAGGAAGTTGTTTGATAAAGTGGGCAAAGCTTATACTTGGACCAGAAGGCAGAGTATAGGAAATTACATGAAAACATGAATAATTTAGAGAAAATGACTGTAAACAGATGAGAACTCGTTTAGAACAGTTGAAAGATATTCTCCAAGTCAATTTTTAGTGTTGAAAAGGTACCTAAGAACTGGGAAATCCTTAATTTGAGTTAAGATCACATGAAACACTGTATGAATCCTATATTCTTTACGTAAAGGAGACTAGAGTGCTAAATGTGTGTTTTACAAGGCAGAATACCATTGAAATAGTGAAAGAAACTCGTTCCGCACCTTTGGAAAGCCTTAAATTTCACTGAAATATAGTACTACACTGTATTACACAGTTGAGAGACAATGTTCCCGACCTGCCTCTGTTCGTAACAGTGTGTAGGAAGTTGTTTGTATATGTGGGCAAAGCTTAAAAATGGACAAGAAGGCAGAATATAGGAAACTACATGAAAACATGAATAATTCAGAGAAAATCACTGTAAACAGATGAGAACTCGTTTAGAACAGCTGAAAGAGATTCTCCAAGTCAGTTCTTAGTGTAGAAAAGGTATCTAAGTTCCGCGAAATCCATAATTCGAGTTAAGATCACATGAAACACTGTATGAATCCTATATTCTTTACTTAAAGGAGACTAGAGTGGTAAATGTGTGTTATACAAGGCACAATACCATGGAAATAGAGAAAGAAACACGTTCTGCAGCTTTGGAAAGCCTTACACATCACTGAAATGTACTACTACACTCTATAACACAGTTGAGAGACAATGTTCCCGAGCTGCCTCAGTTCATAACAGTGTGTAGGAAGTTGTTTGATAAAGTGGGCAAAGCTTATACTTGGACCAGAAGGCAGAATATAGGAAACTACATGAAAATATGGATAATTCAGAGAAAATGACTGTAAACAGATGAGAATTTGTTTAGAACACCTCAAAGAGATTCTCCAGTCAGTTCTTAGTGTAGTAAACGTAGCTAAGATCCGGGAAATCCTTAATTCGAGTTAAGATCACATGAAACACTGTATGAATCCTATATTGTTTACTTAAAGGAGACTAGACTGGTAAATGTGTGTTATACAATGCAGAATACCATTGAAATAGAGAAAGAAACAGGTTCGGCAGCTTGGAAAGCCTTACACTTCACTGAAATGTAGTACTACACTCTATAACACAGTTGAGAGACAATGTTCCCGAGCTGCCTCAGTTCATAACAGTGTGTAGGAAGTTGTTTGATAAAGTGGGCAAAGCTTATACTTGGACCAGAAGGCAGGATATAGGAAACTACATGAAAACATGGATAATTCAGAGAAAATGACTGTAAACTGATGAGAACTTGTTTACAACAGCTGAAAGAGATTCTCCAAGTCAGTTCTTAATGTAGAAAAGGTAGCTAAGATCCGGGAAATCCTTAATTCAAGTTAAGATGACATGAAACACTGTATGAATCCTATATTCATTACTTAATGGAGACTAGAGTGGTAAATGTGTGTTATACAATACAGAATACCATTGAAATAGAGAAAGAAACAGGTTCGGCAGCTTTGGAAAGCCTTACACTTCACTGAAATGTAGTACTACACTCTATAACACAGTTGAGAGACAATGTTCCCGAGCTGCCTCAGTTCATAACAGTGTGTAGGAAATTGTTTGATAAAGTGGGCAAAGCTTATACTTGGACCAGAAGGCAGAATATAGGAAACTACATGAAAACATGGATAATTCAGAGAAAATGACTGTAAACTGATGAGAACTTGTTTAGAACAGCTAAAAGAGATATTCCAGTCACTTCTTAGTGTAGTAAACGTAGCTAAGATCCGGGAAATCCTTAATTCGAGTTAAGATGACATGAAACACTGTATGAATCCTATATTCTTTACTTAAAGGAGACTAGAGTGGTAAATGTGTGTTATACAAGGCAGAATACCATTGAAATAGAGAAAGAAACACGTTCGGCAGCTTTGGAAAGCCTTACACTTCACTGAAATGTAGTACTACACTCTATAACACAGTTGAGAGACAATGTTCCCGAGCTGCCTCAGTTCATAACAGTGTGTAGGAAGTTGTTTGATAAAGTGGGCAAAGCTTATACTTGGACCAGAAGGCAGAATATAGGAAACTACATGAAAACATGGATAATTCAGAGAAAATGACTGTAAACTGATGAGAACTTGTTAAGAACAGCTCAAGGAGATTCTCCAGTCAGTTCTTAGTATAGAAAATGTAGCTAAGATCCGGGAAATCCTTAATTCGAGTTAAGATCACATGAAACACTGTATGAATCCTATATTCTTTACTTAAAGGAGACTAGAGTGGTAAATGTGTGTAATACAAGGCAGAATACCATTGAAATAGAGAAAGAAACACGTTCGGCAGCTTTGGAAAGCCGTACACGTCAGTGAAATGTAGTACTACACTCTATAACACAGTTGAGAGACAATGTTCCCGAGCTGCCTCAGTTCATAACAGTGTGTAGGAAGTTGTTTGATAAAGTGGGCAAAGCTTATGCTTGGACCAGAAGGCAGAATATAGGAAACTACATGAAAACATGGATAATTCAGAGAAAATGACTGTAAACTGATGAGAACTTGTTTAGAACAGCTCAAAGAGATTCTCCAGTCAGTTCTTAGTGTAGTAAAGGTAGCTAAGATCCGGGAAATCCTTAATTCGAGTTAAGATCACATGAAACACTGTATGAATCCTATATTCTTTACTTAAAGGAAACTAGAGTGGTAAATGTGTGTTATACAAGGCAGAATACCATTGAAATAGAGAAAGAAACACGTTCGGCAGCTTTGGAAAGCCTTACACTTCACTGAAATATAGTACTACACTCTATAACACAGTTGAGAGACAATGTTCCCGAGCTGCCTCAGTTCATAACAGTGTGTAGGAAGTTGTTTGATAAAGTGGGCAAAGCTTATACTTGGACCAGAAGGCAGGATATAGGAAACTACATGAAAACATGGATAATTCAGAGAAAATGACTGTAAACTGATGAGAACTTGTTTAGAACAGCTCAAAGAGATTCTCCAGTCAGTTCTTAGTGTAGTAAACGTAGCTAAGATCCGGGAAATCCTTAATTCGAGTTAAGATCACATGAAACACTGTATGAATCCTATATTGTTTACTTAAAGGAGACTAGACTGGTAAATCTGTGTTATACAAGGCAGAATACCATTGAAATAGAGAAAGAAACACATTTGGCAGCTTAGAAAGGCTTACACTTCACTGAAATGTAGTACTACACTCTATAACACAGTTGAGAGACAATGTTCCCGAGCTGCCTCAGTTCATAACAGTGTGTAGGAAGTTGTTTGATAAAGTGGGCAAAGCTTATACTTGGACCAGAAGGCAGGATATAGGAAACTACATGAAAACATGGATAATTCAGAGAAAATGACTGTAAACTGATGAGAACTTGTTTACAACAGCTGAAAGAGATTCTCCAGTAAGTTGTTAGTGTAGAAAAGGTAGCTAAGATCCGGGAACTCCTTAATTCGAGTTAAGATCACATGAAAAACTGTATGAATCCCATATTCTTTACTTAAAGGAGACTAGAGTGGTAAATGTGTGTTATACAAGGCAGAATACCATTGAAATAGAGAAAGAAACACGTTCGGCAGCTTTGGAAAGCCTTACACTTCACTGAAATGTAGCACTACACTCTATAACACAGTTGAGAGACAATGTTCCCGAGCTGCCTCAGTTCATAACAGTGTGTAGGAAGTTGTTTGATAAAGTGGGCAAAGCTTATACTTGGTCCAGAAGGCAGAATATAGGAAACTCCATGAAAACATGGATAATTCAGAGAAAATGACTGTAAACAGATGATAAGTTGTTTACAACTGCTGAAAGAGAATCTCCAAGTCAGTTCTTAGTGTAGAAAATGTAGCTAAGATCCGGGAAATCCTTAATTCAAGTTAAGATGACAAGAAACACTGTATGAATCCTATATTCTTTACTAAAGGAGCCTAGAGTGGTAAATGTGTGTCATACAAGGCACAATACCATAGAAATAGAGAAAGAAACATCTTCGGCAGCTTTAAAGCCTTACACTTCACTGCAATGTAACACTACACTCTATAACATATTTGAGAGACAATGTTCACAAGCTGCTTCTGTTCATAACAGTGTGTAGGAAGTTGTTTGTATATGTGGGCAAAGCTTATACTTGGACAAGAAGGCAGAATATAAGAAACTACATGAAATCCTGAATCATACAGAGAAAATGACTGTAAACAGATGAGAAGTCCTTTAGAACTGCTGAAAGAGATTCTCCAAGTCAGTTCTTAGTGTAGAAAAGGTAGCTAGGATCTGGGAAATCCTGAATTCGAGTTAAGATCACCTGAAACACGGTATGAATCCTATATTGTTTACTGAAAGAAGCCTAGAGTGGTAAATGATTGTCATAAAAGGCAGAATATCATTGAAATAGAGAAAGAAACACATTCGGCAGCGATGGAAAGCCTTACACTACAATGCAATGTAGTACTACACTCTATAACATAGTTGAGAGACAATGTTCCCGAGCTGCTTCTGTTCATTACAGTGTGTAAGAAGTTGTTTGTATATGTGGGCAAAGCTTATACTTGGACAAGAAGGCAGAATATAGGAAACTACATGAAAACATGAATAAATCCCAAAAATGACTGTAAATAGATGAAAACTCATTTAAAACTGCTGAAAGAGATTCTCCATGTCAGTTCTTATTGCAGAAAGGGTAGCTAAGATCCGGGAAATCCTTAATTCGAGTTAAGATCACATGAAACACTGTATGAATCCTATATTCTTTACTTAAAGAAGCCTAAAGTGGTAAATGAGTGTCATAAAAGGCAGAATATTATTGAAAAAGAGAAAGAAACACATTCCCCAGCCATGGAAAGCCTTACAATTCACTGTAATGTAGTACTACACTCTATATCATAGTTGAGAGACAATGTTCCCGAGCTGCTTCTGTTCATAACAGTGTGTAGGAAGTTGTTTGTATATGTGGGCAAAGCTTAAACTTGGGTAAGAATATAGGAAACTGCATGAAAACATGAATAATTCTGAGAAAATGACTGTAAACAGATGAGTACTGGCTTAGAACAGCTGAAAGAGATTCTCAAACTCAGTTCTTAGTGTGAAAAAGGTAGCTACAATAGTATACGGGAAATCCTTACTTCGAGGTAAGATCACATGAAACACTGTATGAATCCTATATTGTTTACTTAAAGGAGCCTAGAGTGGAAAATGTGGGTCATACAAGGCAGAATACCATTGAAATTGTGAAAGAAATACGTTCGGCAGCTTTGGAAATCATCACACTTCACTGCAATGTAGTACTACAAGCTATAACATAGTTGAGAGACAAAGTTCCTGAGCTGCTTCTGTTCATAACAGTGTGTAGGAAGTTTTTTGTATATGTGGGCAACGCTTATACTTGGACAAGAAGGCAGAATATAGGAATCTACATGAAAATATGAATAATTCAGAGAAAATGAATGTAAACAGATCAGAACTGGCTGAGAACAGCTGAAAGAGATTCACCATGTCACTTGTTAGTGTAGAAAGGGTAGCTAAGATCCAGGAATTCCTTAATTCGATTTAAGATCACATAAAACACTGTGTGAATCCTATATTGTTTACTTAAAGGAGCCTAGAGCTGTAAATGTGTGTCATACAAGGCAGAATATCATGGAAAAAGAGAAAGAAACAGGTTAGGCAGCTTTCGAAAGCCTTACACTTCAGGGCAATGTAGTACTACAGTCTATAACATAGTTGGGAGACAATGTTCCTGAGCTGCTTCTGTTCATAACAGTGTGTAGGAAGTTGTTTGTATATGTGGGAAAAGCTTAAACTTTGACAACAAGGCAGAATATAGGAAACTACATGAAAACATGAATAATTCAGAGAAAATGACTGTAAACAGATAAGAACTCATTTAGAATAGCTGAAAGAGATTTTCCAAGTCAGTTCTTAGTGTAGAAAAGGTAGCTAAGATCCAGGAATTCCTTAATTAGAGTTAAGATCACATGAAACAGCCGGCACCGGTTTGGCTCAATGGTAGAGCGTCGGTCTGGGGACTGAAAGGTCCAGGGTTCGATTTCGGTCATGGGCATGTACCTTGGCTACGGGCACATCCCCAGTAGGTGCTGTGCAAGAGGCAGCTGGTCGATGATTCTCTCTCATGGACAAGCTGAGAGAGAGTTTCTAACTCTCTATCCCTCTCTTCCTCTATGTGAAAAATCAATAAAAATATATTTTAAAAAAAATTAAAAAACATCACATGAAACAGTGTATGAATCCTATAATTTTTGCTTAAAGGAGCCTAGAGTGGTAAATGAGTGTCATAAAAGGCAGAACACCATTGAAATAGAGAAAGAAACACATTCCCCAGCTTTGGAAAGCCTTATACTTCACTCCAATGTAGTACTACACTCTATAACACAGTTGAGAGACAATGTTCCCGAGCTGCCTCAGTTCATAACAGTGTGTAGGAAGTTGTTTGATAAAGTGGGCAAAGCTTATACTTGAACCAGAAGGCAGAATATAGGAAACTACCTGAAAACATTGATAATTCAGGGAAAATGAGTGTAAACAGATGAGAACTTGTTTAGAACAGCTCAAAGAGATTCTCCAGTAAGTTCTTAGTGTAGAAAAGGTAGCTAAGATCAGGGAAATCCTTAATTCGAGTTAAGATCACATGAAACACTGTATGAATCCTATATTCTTTACTTAAAGGAGACTAGAGTGGTAAATGTGTGTTATACAAGGCAGAATACCATTGAAATAGAGAAAGAAACACATTCCGCAGCTTTGGAAAGCCTTACACTTCACTGAACTGTAGTACTACACTCTAAAACACAGTTGAGAGACAATGTTCTCTCCCTACCTCAGTTCATAACAGTGTGTAGGAAGTTGTTTGATAAAGTGGGGAAAGCTTATACTTGGAGCAGAAGGCAGAATATAGGAAACGACATGAAAACATGGATAATTCAGAGAAAATGGCTGTAAACAGATAACTTGTTTAGAACAGCTCAAAGAGCTTCTCCAAGTCAGTTCTTAGTGTAGAAAAGGTAGCTAAGATCCGGGAAATCCTTAATTCGAGTTAAGATGACATGAAACACTGTATGAATCCTATATTCTTTACTTAAAGGAGACTAGAGTGCTAAATGTGTGTTATACAAGGCAGAATACCATTGAAATAGAGAAAGAAACACGTTCCGCAGCTTTGGAAAGCCTTACACTTCACTGAAATGTAGTACTACACTCTATAACACAGTTGAGAGACAATGATCCTGAGCTGTCTCAGTTCATAACAGTGTGTAGGAAGTTGTTTGATAAAGAGGGCAAAGCTTATACTTGGACCAGCGGCAGAATATAGGAAACTACATGAAAACATGGATAATTCAGAGAAAATGACTGTAAACAGATGATAAGTTGTTTACAACTGCTGAAAGAGAGTCTCCAAGTCAGTTCTTAGTGTAGAAACGGTAGCTAAGATCCGGGAAATCCTTAATTCAAGGTAAGATGACAAGAAACACTGTATGAATCCTATATTCTTTACTAAAAGGAGCCTAGAGTGGTAAATGTGTGTTATATAAGGCAGAATACCATCGAAATAGAGAAAGAAACATGTTCGGCAGCTTCGGAAAGCCTTACACTTCACTGCAATGTAACACTACACTCTATAACATATTTGAGAGACAATGTTCACAAGCTGCTTCTGTTCATAACAGTGTGTAGGAAGTTGTTTGTATATGTGGGCAAAGCTTATACTTGGACAAGAAGGCAGAATATAAGAAACTACATGAAATCCTGAATCATACAGAGAAAATGACTGTAAACAGATGAGAAGTCCTTTAGAACTGCTGAAAGAGATTCTCCAAGTCAGTTCTTAGTGTAGAAAAGGTAGCTAGGATCTGGGAAATCCTGAATTCGAGTTAAGATCACCTGAAACACGGTATGAATCCTATATTGTTTACTGAAAGAAGCCTAGAGTGGTAAATGATTGTCATAAAAGGCAGAATATCATTGAAATAGAGAAAGAAACACATTCGGCAGCGTTGGAAAGCCTTACACTACAATGCAATGTAGTACTACACTCTATAACATAGTTGAGAGACAATGTTCCCGAGCTGCTTCTGTTCATTACAGTGTGTAAGAAGTTGTTTGTATATGTGGGCAAAGCTTATACTTGGACAAGAAGGCAGAATATAGGAAACTACATGAAAACATGAATAAATCCCAAAAATGACTGTAAATAGATGAAAACTCATTTACAACTGCTGAAAGAGATTCTCCATGTCAGTTCTTATTGCAGAAAGGGTAGCTAAGATCCGGGAAATCCTTAATTCGAGTTAAGATCACATGAAACACTGTATGAATCCTATATTCTTTACTTAAAGAAGCCTAAAGTGGTAAATGAGTGTCATAAAAGGCAGAATATTATTGAAAAAGAGAAAGAAACACATTCCCCAGCCATGGAAAGCCTTACAATTCACTGTAATGTAGTACTACACTCTATATCATAGTTGAGAGACAATGTTCCCGAGCTGCTTCTGTTCATAACAATGTGTAGGAAGTTGTTTGTATATGTGGGCAAAGCTTAAACTTGGGTAAGAATATAGGAAACTGCATGAAAACATGAATAATTCTGAGAAAATGACTGTAAACAGATGAGTACTGGCTTAGAACAGCTGAAAGAGATTCTCAAAGTCAGTTCTTAGTGTGAAAAAGGTAGCTACAATAGTATACGGGAAATCCTTACTTCGAGGTAAGATCACATGAAACACTGTATGAATCCTATATTGTTTACTTAAAGGAGCCTAGAGTGGAAAATGTGGGTCATACAAGGCAGAATACCATTGAAATTGTGAAAGAAATACGTTCGGCAGCTTTGGAAATCATCACACTTCACTGCAATGTAGTACTACAAGCTATAACATAGTTGAGAGACAAAGTTCCTGAGCTGCTTCTGTTCATAACAGTGTGTAGGAAGTTTTTTGTATATGTGGGCAACGCTTATACTTGGACAAGAAGGCAGAATATAGGAATCTACATGAAAATATGAATAATTCAGAGAAAATGAATGTAAACAGATCAGAACTGGCTGAGAACAGCTGAAAGAGATTCACCATGTCACTTGTTAGTGTAGAAAGGGTAGCTAAGATCCAGGAATTCCTTAATTCGATTTAAGATCACATAAAACACTGTGTGAATCCTATATTGTTTACTTAAAGGAGCCTAGAGCTGTAAATGTGTGTCATACAAGGCAGAATATCATGGAAAAAGAGAAAGAAACAGTTTAGGCAGCTTTCGAAAGCCTTACACTTCACAGCAATGTAGTACTACACTCTATAACATAGTTGGGAGACAATGTTCCTGAGCTGCTTCTGTTCATAACAGTGTGTAGGAAGTTGTTTGTATATGTGGGCAAAGCTTAAACTTTGACAACAAGGCAGAATATAGGAAACTACATGAAAACATGAATAATTCAGAGAAAATGACTGTAAACAGATAAGAACTCATTTAGAATAGCTGAAAGAGATTTTCCAAGTCAGTTCTTAGTGTAGAAAAGGTAGCTAAGATCCAGGAATTCCTTAATTAGAGTTAAGATCACATGAAACAGCCGGCACCGGTTTGGCTCAATGGTAGAGCGTCGGTCTGGGGACTGAAAGGTCCAGGGTTCGATTTCGGTCATGGGCATGTACCTTGGCTACGGGCACATCCCCAGTAGGTGCTGTGCAAGAGGCAGCTGGTCGATGATTCTCTCTCATGGACAAGCTGAGAGAGAGTTTCTAACTCTCTATCCCTCTCTTCCTCTATGTGAAAAATCAATAAAAATATATTTTAAAAAAAATTAAAAAACATCACATGAAACAGTGTATGAATCCTATAATTTTTGCTTAAAGGAGCCTAGAGTGGTAAATGAGTGTCATAAAAGGCAGAACACCATTGAAATAGAGAAAGAAACACATTCCCCAGCTTTGGAAAGCCTTATACTTCACTCCAATGTAGTACTACACTCTATAACACAGTTGAGAGACAATGTTCCCGAGCTGCCTCAGTTCATAACAGTGTGTAGGAAGTTGTTTGATAAAGTGGGCAAAGCTTATACTTGGACCAGAAGGCAGAATATAGGAAACTACCTGAAAACATTGATAATTCAGGGAAAATGAGTGTAAACAGATGAGAACTTGTTTAGAACAGCTCAAAGAGATTCTCCAGTAAGTTCTTAGTGTAGAAAAGGTAGCTAAGATCAGGGAAATCCTTAATTGGAGTTAAGATCACATGAAACACTGTATGAATCCTATATTCTTTACTTAAAGGAGACTAGAGTGGTAAATGTGTGTTATACAAGGCAGAATACCATTGAAATAGAGAAAGAAACACGTTCCGCAGCTTTGGAAAGCCTTACACTTCACTGAACTGTAGTACTACACTCTAAAACACAGTTGAGAGACAATGTTCTCTACCTACCTCAGTTCATAACAGTGTGTAGGAAGTTGTTTGATAAAGTGGGCAAAGCTTATACTTGGACCAGAAGGCAGAATATAGGAAACTACTTGAAAACATGGATAATTCAGAGAAAATGACTGTAAACAGATGAGAACTTGTTTAGAACAGCTCAAAGAGATTCTCCAAGTCAGTTCTTAGTGTAGAAAAGGTAGCTAAGATCGGGGAAATCCTTAATTCGAGTTAAGATGACATGAAACACTGTATGAATCCTATATTCTTTACTTAAAGGAGACTAGAGTGGTAAATGTGTGTTATACAAGGCAGAATACCATTGAAATAGAGAAAGAAACACGTTCCGCAGCTTTGGAAAGCCTTACACTTCACTGAAATGTAGTACTACACTCTATAACACAGTTGAGAGACAATGATCCTGAGCTGTCTCAGTTCATAACAGTGTGTAGGAAGTTGTTTGATAAAGAGGGCAAAGCTTATACTTGGACCAGCGGCAGAATATAGGAAACTACATGAAAACATGGATAATTCAGAGAAAATGGCTGTAAACAGATGATAAGTTGTTTACAACTGCTGAAAGAGATTCTCCAAGTCAGTTCTTAGTGTAGAAACGGTAGCTAAGATCCGGGAAATCCTTAATTCAAGGTAAGATGACAAGAAACACTGTATGAATCCTATATTCTTTACTAAAAGGAGCCTAGAGTGGTAAATGTGTGTTATACAAGGCAGAATACCATCGAAATAGAGAAAGAAACATGTTCGGCAGCTTCGGAAAGCCTTACACTTCACTGCAATGTAACACTACACTCTATAACATATTTGAGAGACAATGTTCACAAGCTGCTTCTGTTCATAACAGTGTGTAGGAAGTTGTTTGTATATGTGGGCAAAGCTTATACTTGGACAAGAAGGCAGAATATAAGAAACTACATGAAATCCTGAATCATACAGAGAAAATGACTGTAAACAGATGAGAAGTCCTTTAGAACTGCTGAAAGAGATTCTCCAAGTCAGTTCTTAGTGTAGAAAAGGTAGCTAAGATCGGGGAAATCCTTAATTCGAGTTAAGATGACATGAAACACTGTATGAATCCTATATTCTTTACTTAAAGGAGACTAGAGTGGTAAATGTGTGTTATACAAGGCAGAATACCATTGAAATAGAGAAAGAAACACGTTCCGCAGCTTTGGAAAGCCTTACACTTCACTGAAATGTAGTACTACACTCTATAACACAGTTGAGAGACAATGTTCTCTACCTACCTCAGTTCATAACAGTGTGTAGGAAGTTGTTTGATAAAGTGGGCAAAGCTTATACTTGGACCAGAAGGCAGAATATAGGAAACTACTTGAAAACATGGATAATTCAGAGAAAATGACTGTAAACAGATGAGAACTTGTTTAGAACAGCTCAAAGAGATTCTCCAAGTCAGTTCTTAGTGTAGAAAAGGTAGCTAAGATCGGGAAAATCCTTAATTCGAGTTAAGATCACATGAAACACTGTATGAATCCTATATTCTTTACTTAAAGGAGACTAGAGTGGTAAATGTGTGTTATACAAGGCAGAATACCATTGAAATAGAGAAAGAAACACGTTCCGCAGCTTTGGAAACCCTTACACTTCACTGAAATGTAGTACTACACTCTATAACACAGTTGAGAGACAATGTTCCTGAGCTGCCTCAGTTCATAACAGTGTGTAGGAAGTTGTTTGTATATGTGGGCAAAGCTTAAACTTTGACAACAAGGCAGAATATAGGAAACTACATGAAAACATGAATAATTCAGAGAAAATGACTGTAAACAGATAAGAACTCATTTAGAATAGCTGAAAGAGATTTTCCAAGTCAGTTCTTAGTGTAGAAAAGGTAGCTAAGATCCAGGAATTCCTTAATTAGAGTTAAGATCACATGAAACAGCCGGCACCGGTTTGGCTCAATGGTAGAGCGTCGGTCTGGGGACTGAAAGGTCCAGGGTTCGATTTCGGTCATGGGCATGTACCTTGGCTACGGGCACATCCCCAGTAGGTGCTGTGCAAGAGGCAGCTGGTCGATGATTCTCTCTCATGGACAAGCTGAGAGAGAGTTTCTAACTCTCTATCCCTCTCTTCCTCTATGTGAAAAATCAATAAAAATATATTTAAAAAAAAATTAAAAAACATCACATGAAACAGTGTATGAATCCTATAATTTTTGCTTAAAGGAGCCTAGAGTGGTAAATGAGTGTCATAAAAGGCAGAACACCATTGAAATAGAGAAAGAAACACATTCCCCAGCTTTGGAAAGCCTTATACTTCACTCCAATGTAGTACTACACTCTATAACACAGTTGAGAGACAATGTTCCCGAGCTGCCTCAGTTCATAACAGTGTGTAGGAAGTTGTTTGATAAAGTGGGCAAAGCTTATACTTGGACCAGAAGGCAGAATATAGGAAACTACCTGAAAACATTGATAATTAAGGGAAAATGAGTGTAAACAGATGAGAACTTGTTTAGAACAGCTCAAAGAGATTCTCCAGTAAGTTCTTAGTGTAGAAAAGGTAGCTAAGATCAGGGAAATCCTTAATTGGAGTTAAGATCACATGAAACACTGTATGAATCCTATATTCTTTACTTAAAGGAGACTAGAGTGGTAAATGTGTGTTATACAAGGCAGAATACCATTGAAATAGAGAAAGAAACACGTTCCGCAGCTTTGGAAAGCCTTACACTTCACTGAACTGTAGTACTACACTCTAAAACACAGTTGAGAGACAATGTTCTCTACCTACCTCAGTTCATAACAGTGTGTAGGAAGTTGTTTGATAAAGTGGGCAAAGCTTATACTTGGACCAGAAGGCAGAATATAGGAAACTACTTGAAAACATGGATAATTCAGAGAAAATGACTGTAAACAGATGAGAACTTGTTTAGAACAGCTCAAAGAGATTCTCCAAGTCAGTTCTTAGTGTAGAAAAGGTAGCTAAGATCGGGGAAATCCTTAATTCGAGTTAAGATGACATGAAACACTGTATGAATCCTATATTCTTTACTTAAAGGAGACTAGAGTGGTAAATGTGTGTTATACAAGGCAGAATACCATTGAAATAGAGAAAGAAACACGTTCCGCAGCTTTGGAAAGCCTTACACTTCACTGAAATGTAGTACTACACTCTATAACACAGTTGAGAGACAATGATCCTGAGCTGTCTCAGTTCATAACAGTGTGTAGGAAGTTGTTTGATAAAGAGGGCAAAGCTTATACTTGGAACAGCGGCAGAATATAGGAAACTACATGAAAACATGGATAATTCAGAGAAAATGACTGTAAACAGATGATAAGTTGTTTACAACTGCTGAAAGAGATTCTCCAAGTCAGTTCTTAGTGTAGAAACGGTAGCTAAGATCCGGGAAATCCTTAATTCAAGGTAAGATGACAAGAAACACTGTATGAATCCTATATTCTTTACTAAAAGGAGCCTAGAGTGGTAAATGTGTGTTATACAAGGCAGAATACCATCGAAATAGAGAAAGAAACATGTTCGGCAGCTTCGGAAAGCCTTACACTTCACTGCAATGTAACACTACACTCTATAACATATTTGAGAGACAATGTTCACAAGCTGCTTCTGTTCATAACAGTGTGTAGGAAGTTGTTTGTATATGTGGGCAAAGCTTATACTTGGACAAGAAGGCAGAATATAAGAAACTACATGAAATCCTGAATCATACAGAGAAAATGACTGTAAACAGATGAGAAGTCCTCTAGAACTGCTGAAAGAGATTCTCCAAGTCAGTTCTTAGTGTAGAAAAGGTAGCTAGGATCTGGGAAATCCTGAATTCGAGTTAAGATCACCTGAAACACGGTATGAATCCTATATTGTTTACTGAAAGAAGCCTAGAGTGGTAAATGATTGTCATAAAAGGCAGAATATCATTGAAATAGAGAAAGAAACACATTCGGCAGCGTTGGAAAGCCTTACACTACAATGCAATGTAGTACTACACTCTATAACATAGTTGAGAGACAATGTTCCCGAGCTGCTTCTGTTCATTACAGTGTGTAAGAAGTTGTTTGTATATGTGGGCAAAGCTTATACTTGGACAAGAAGGCAGAATATAGGAAACTACATGAAAACATGAATAAATCCCAAAAATGACTGTAAATAGATGAAAACTCATTTACAACTGCTGAAAGAGATTCTCCATGTCAGTTCTTATTGCAGAAAGGGTAGCTAAGATCCGGGAAATCCTTAATTCGAGTTAAGATCACATGAAACACTGTATCAATCCTATATTCTTTACTTAAAGAAGCCTAAAGTGGTAAATGAGTGTCATAAAAGGCAGAATATTATTGAAAAAGAGAAAGAAACACATTCCCCAGCCATGGAAAGCCTTACAATTCACTGTAATGTAGTACTACACTCTATATCATAGTTGAGAGACAATGTTCCCGAGCTGCTTCTGTTCATAACAGTGTGTAGGAAGTTGTTTGTATATGTAGGCAAAGCTTAAACTTGGGTAAGAATATAGGAAACTGCATGAAAACATGAATAATTCTGAGAAAATGACTGTAAACAGATGAGTACTGGCTTAGAACAGCTGAAAGAGATTCTCAAAGTCAGTTCTTAGTGTGAAAAAGGTAGCTACAATAGTATACGGGAAATCCTTACTTCGAGGTAAGATCACATGAAACACTGTATGAATCCTATATTGTTTACTTAAAGGAGCCTAGAGTGGAAAATGTGGGTCATACAAGGCAGAATACCATTGAAATTGTGAAAGAAATACGTTCGGCAGCTTTGGAAATCATCACACTTCACTGCAATGTAGTACTACAAGCTATAACATAGTTGAGAGACAAAGTTCCTGAGCTGCTTCTGTTCATAACAGTGTGTAGGAAGTTTTTTGTATATGTGGGCAACGCTTATACTTGGACAAGAAGGCAGAATATAGGAATCTACATGAAAATATGAATAATTCAGAGAAAATGAATGTAAACAGATCAGAACTGGCTGAGAACAGCTGAAAGAGATTCACCATGTCACTTGTTAGTGTAGAAAGGGTAGCTAAGATCCAGGAATTCCTTAATTCGATTTAAGATCACATAAAACACTGTGTGAATCCTATATTGTTTACTTAAAGGAGCCTAGAGCTGTAAATGTGTGTCATACAAGGCAGAATATCATGGAAAAAGAGAAAGAAACAGGTTAGGCAGCTTTCGAAAGCCTTACACTTCACGGCAATGTAGTACTACAATCTATAACATAGTTGGGAGACAATGTTCCTGAGCTGCTTCTGTTCATAACAGTGTGTAGGAAGTTGTTTGTATATGTGGGCAAAGCTTAAACTATGACAACAAGGCAGAATATAGGAAACTACATGAAAACATGAATAATTCAGAGAAAATGACTGTAAACAGATAAGAACTCATTTAGAATAGCTGAAAGAGATTTTCCAAGTCAGTTCTTAGTGTAGAAAAGGTAGCTAAGATCCAGGAATTCCTTAATTAGAGTTAAGATCACATGAAACAGCCGGCACCGGTTTGGCTCAATGGTAGAGCGTCGGTCTGGGGACTGAAAGGTCCAGGGTTCGATTTCGGTCATGGGCATGTACCTTGGCTACGGGCACATCCCCAGTAGGTGCTGTGCAAGAGGCAGCTGGTCGATGATTCTCTCTCATGGACAAGCTGAGAGAGAGTTTCTAACTCTCTATCCCTCTCTTCCTCTATGTGAAAAATCAATAAAAATATATTTTTAAAAAAATTAAAAAACATCACATGAAACAGTGTATGAATCCTATATTTTTTGCTTAAAGGAGCCTAGAGTGGTAAATGAGTGTCATAAAAGGCAGAACACCATTGAAATAGAGAAAGAAACACATTCCCCAGCTTTGGAAAGCCTTATACTTCACTCCAATGTAGTACTACACTCTATAACACAGTTGAGAGACATTGTTCCCTAGCTGCCTCAGTTCATAACAGTGTGTAGGAAGTTGTTTGATAAAGTGGGCAAAGCTTATACTTGGACCAGAAGGCAGAATATAGGAAACTACCTGAAAACATTGATAATTCAGAGAAAATGAGTGTAAACAGATGAGAACTTGTTTAGAACAGCTCAAAGAGATTCTCCAGTAAGTTCTTAGTGTAGAAAAGGTAGCTAAGATCAGGGAAATCCTTAATTCGAGTTAAGATCACATGAAACACTGTATGAATCCTATATTCTTTACTTAAAGGAGACTAGAGTGGTAAATGTGTGTTATACAAGGCAGAATACCATTGAAATAGAGAAAGAAACACGTTCGGCAGCTTTGGAAAGCCTTACACTTCACTGAACTGTAGTACTACACTCTAAAACACAGTTGAGAGACAATGTTCTCTACCTACCTCAGTTCATAACAGTGTGTAGGAAGTTGTTTGATAAAGTGGGCAAAGCTTATACTTGGACCAGAAGGCAGAATATAGGAAACTACTTGAAAACATGGATAATTCAGAGAAAATGACTGTAAACAGATGAGAACTTGTTTAGAACAGCTCAAAGAGATTCTCCAAGTCAGTTCTTAGTGTAGAAAAGGTAGCTAAGATCCGGGAAATCCTTAATTCGAGTTAAGATCACATGAAACACTGTATGAATCCTATATTCTTTACTTAAAGGAGACTAGAGTGGTAAATGTGTGTTATACAAGGCAGAATACCATTGAAATAGAGAAAGAAACACGTTCCGCAGCTTTGGAAAGCCTTACACTTCACTGAAATGTAGTACTACACTCTATAACACAGTTGAGAGACAATGATCCTGAGCTGTCTCAGTTCATAACAGTGTGTAGGAAGTTGTTTGATAAAGAGGGCAAAGCTTATACTTGGACCAGCGGCAGAATATAGGAAACTTCATGAAAACATGGATAATTCAGAGAAAATGGCTGTAAACAGATAACTTGTTTAGAACAGCTCAAAGAGCTTCTCCAAGTCAGTTCTTAGTGTAGAAAAGGTAGCTAAGATCCGGGAAATCCTTAATTCGAGTTAAGATGACATGAAACACTGTATGAATCCTATATTCTTTACTTAAAGGAGACTAGAGTGCTAAATGTGTGTTATACAAGGCAGAATACCATTGAAATAGAAAAAGAAACACGTTCGGCAGCTTTGGAAAGCCTTACACTTCACTGAAATGTAGTACTACACTCTATAACACAGTTGAGAGACAATGTTCCCGAGCTGCCTCAGTTCATAACAGTGTGTAGGAAGTTGTTTGATAAAGTGTGCAAAGATTATACTTGGACCAGAAGGCAGAATATAGGAAACTACCTGAAAACATGGATAATTCAGCGAAAATGACTGTAAACAGATGAGAACTTGTTTAGAACAGCTCAAAGACATTCTCCAGTAAGTTGTTAGTGTAGAAAAGGTAGCTAAGATCCGGGAACTCCTTAATTCGAGTTAAGATTACATGAAACACTGTATGAATCCTATATTCTTTACTTAAAGGAGACTAGAGTGGTAAATGTGTGTTATACAAGGCAGAATACCATTGAAATAAAGAAAGAAACACGTTCCGCAGCTTTGGAAAGCCTTACACTTCACTGAAATGTAGTACTACACTCTATAACACAGTTGAGAGACAATGATCCTGAGCTGTCTCAGTTCATAACAGTGTGTAGGAAGTTGTTTGATAAAGAGGGCAAAGCTTATACTTGGACCAGCGGCAGAATATAGGAAACTACATGAAAACATGGATAATTCAGAGAAAATGACTGTAAACAGATGAGACCTTGTTTAGAACAGCTGAAAGAGATTCTCCAGTCAGTTCTTAGTGTAGTAAAGGTAGCTAAGTTCCGGGAATCCTTAATTCGAGTTGAGATCACATGAAACACTGTCTGAATCCTATATTCTTTACTTAAAGGAGACTAGAGTGGTAAATGTGTGTTATACAAGGCAGAATACCATTGAAATAGAGAAAGAAACACGTTCGGCAGCTTTGGAAAGCCTTACACTTCACTGAAATGTAGCACTACACTCTATAACACAGTTGAGAGACAATGTTCCCGAGCTGCCTCAGTTCATAACAGTGTGTAGGAAGTTGTTTGATAAAGTGGGCAAAGCTTATACTTGGTCCAGAAGGCAGAATATAGGAAACTCCATGAAAACATGGATAATTCAGAGAAAATGACTGTAAACAGATGATAAGTTGTTTACAACTGCTGAAAGAGATTCTCCAAGTCAGTTCTTAGTGTAGAAACGGTAGCTAAGATCCGGGAAATCCTTAATTCAAGGTAAGATGACAAGAAACACTGTATGAATCCTATATTCTTTACTAAAAGGAGCCTAGAGTGGTAAATGTGTGTTATACAAGGCAGAATACCATCGAAATAGAGAAAGAAACATGTTCGGCAGCTTCGGAAAGCCTTACACTTCACTGCAATGTAACACTACACTCTATAACATATTTGAGAGACAATGTTCACAAGCTGCTTCTGTTCATAACAGTGTGTAGGAAGTTGTTTGTATATGTGGGCAAAGCTTATACTTGGACAAGAAGGCAGAATATAAGAAACTACATGAAATCCTGAATCATACAGAGAAAATGACTGTAAACAGATGAGAAGTCCTTTAGAACTGCTGAAAGAGATTCTCCAAGTCAGTTCTTAGTGTAGAAAAGGTAGCTAGGATCTGGGAAATCCTGAATTCGAGTTAAGATCACCTGAAACACGGTATGAATCCTATATTGTTTACTGAAAGAAGCCTAGAGTGGTAAATGATTGTCATAAAAGGCAGAATATCATTGAAATAGAGAAAGAAACACATTCGGCAGCGTTGGAAAGCCTTACACTACAATGCAATGTAGTACTACACTCTATAACATAGTTGAGAGACAATGTTCCCGAGCTGCTTCTGTTCATTACAGTGTGTAAGAAGTTGTTTGTATATGTGGGCAAAGCTTATACTTGGACAAGAAGGCAGAATATAGGAAACTACATGAAAACATGAATAAATCCCAAAAATGACTGTAAATAGATGAAAACTCATTTACAATTGCTGAAAGAGATTCTCCATGTCAGTTCTTATTGCAGAAAGGGTAGCTAAGATCCGGGAAATCCTTAATTCGAGTTAAGATCACATGAAACACTGTATCAATCCTATATTCTTTACTTAAAGAAGCCTAAAGTGGTAAATGAGTGTCATAAAAGGCAGAATATTATTGAAAAAGAGAAAGAAACACATTCCCCAGCCATGGAAAGCCTTACAATTCACTGTAATGTAGTACTACACTCTATATCATAGTTGAGAGACAATGTTCCCGAGCTGCTTCTGTTCATAACAGTGTGTAGGAAGTTGTTTGTATATGTAGGCAAAGCTTAAACTTGGGTAAGAATATAGGAAACTGCATGAAAACATGAATAATTCTGAGAAAATGACTGTAAACAGATGAGTACTGGCTTAGAACAGCTGAAAGAGATTCTCAAAGTCAGTTCTTAGTGTGAAAAAGGTAGCTACAATAGTATACGGGAAATCCTTACTTCGAGGTAAGATCACATGAAACACTGTATGAATCCTATATTGTTTACTTAAAGGAGCCTAGAGTGGAAAATGTGGGTCATACAAGGCCGAATACCATTGAAATTGTGAAAGAAATACGTTCGGCAGCTTTGGAAATCATCACACTTCACTGCAATGTAGTACTACAAGCTATAACATAGTTGAGAGACAAAGTTCCTGAGCTGCTTCTGTTCATAACAGTGTGTAGGAAGTTTTTTGTATATGTGGGCAACGCTTATACTTGGACAAGAAGGCAGAATATAGGAATCTACATGAAAATATGAATAATTCAGAGAAAATGAATGTAAACAGATCAGAACTGGCTGAGAACAGCTGAAAGAGATTCACCATGTCACTTGTTAGTGTAGAAAGGGTAGCTAAGATCCAGGAATTCCTTAATTCGATTTAAGATCACATAAAACACTGTGTGAATCCTATATTGTTTACTTAAAGGAGCCTAGAGCTGTAAATGTGTGTCATACAAGGCAGAATATCATGGAAAAAGAGAAAGAAACAGGTTAGGCAGCTTTCGAAAGCCTTACACTTCACGGCAATGTAGTACTACAGTCTATAACATAGTTGGGAGACAATGTTCCTGAGCTGCTTCTGTTCATAACAGTGTGTAGGAAGTTGTTTGTATATGTGGGCAAAGCTTAAACTATGACAACAAGGCAGAATATAGGAAACTACATGAAAACATGAATAATTCAGAGAAAATGACTGTAAACAGATAAGAACTCATTTAGAATAGCTGAAAGAGATTTTCCAAGTCAGTTCTTAGTGTAGAAAAGGTAGCTAAGATCCAGGAATTCCTTAATTAGAGTTAAGATCACATGAAACAGCCGGCACCGGTTTGGCTCAATGGTAGAGCGTCGGTCTGGGGACTGAAAGGTCCAGGGTTCGATTTCGGTCATGGGCATGTACCTTGGCTACGGGCACATCCCCAGTAGGTGCTGTGCAAGAGGCAGCTGGTCGATGATTCTCTCTCATGGACAAGCTGAGAGAGAGTTTCTAACTCTCTATCCCTCTCTTCCTCTATGTGAAAAATCAATAAAAATATATTTTAAAAAAAATTAAAAAACATCACATGAAACAGTGTATGAATCCTATATTTTTTGCTTAAAGGAGCCTAGAGTGGTAAATGAGTGTCATAAAAGGCAGAACACCATTGAAATAGAGAAAGAAACACATTCCCCAGCTTTGGAAAGCCTTATACTTCACTCCAATGTAGTACTACACTCTATAACACAGTTGAGAGACATTGTTCCCTAGCTGCCTCAGTTCATAACAGTGTGTAGGAAGTTGTTTGATAAAGTGGGCAAAGCTTATACTTGGACCAGAAGGCAGAATATAGGAAACTACCTGAAAACATTGATAATTCAGAGAAAATGAGTGTAAACAGATGAGAACTTGTTTAGAACAGCTCAAAGAGATTCTCCAGTAAGTTCTTAGTGTAGAAAAGGTAGCTAAGATCAGGGAAATCCTTAATTCGAGTTAAGATCACATGAAACACTGTATGAATCCTATATTCTTTACTTAAAGGAGACTAGAGTGGTAAATGTGTGTTATACAAGGCAGAATACCATTGAAATAGAGAAAGAAACACGTTCGGCAGCTTTGGAAAGCCTTACACTTCACTGAACTGTAGTACTACACTCTAAAACACAGTTGAGAGACAATGTTCTCTACCTACCTCAGTTCATAACAGTGTGTAGGAAGTTGTTTGATAAAGTGGGCAAAGCTTATACTTGGACCAGAAGGCAGAATATAGGAAACTACTTGAAAACATGGATAATTCAGAGAAAATGACTGTAAACAGATGAGAACTTGTTTAGAACAGCTCAAAGAGATTCTACAAGTCAGTTCTTAGTGTAGAAAAGGTAGCTAAGATCGGGGAAATCCTTAATTCGAGTTAAGATCACATGAAACACTGTATGAATCCTATATTCTTTACTTAAAGGAGACTAGAGTGGTAAATGTGTGTTATACAAGGCAGAATACCATTGAAATAGAGAAAGAAACACGTTCAGCAGCTTTGGAAAGCCTTACACTTCACTGAAATGTAGTACTACACTCTATAACACAGTTGAGAGACAATGATCCTGAGCTGTCTCAGTTCATAACAGTGTGTAGGAAGTTGTTTGATAAAGAGGGCAAAGCTTATACTTGGACCAGCGGCAGAATATAGGAAACTACATGAAAACATGGATAATTCAGAGAAAATGGCTGTAAACAGATAACTTGTTTAGAACAGCTCAAAGAGCTTCTCCAAGTCAGTTCTTAGTGTAGAAAAGGTAGCTAAGATCCGGGAAATCCTTAATTCGAGTTAAGATGACATGAAACACTGTATGAATCCTATATTCTTTACTTAAAGGAGACTAGAGTGCTAAATGTGTGTTATACAAGGCAGAATACCATTGAAATAGAGAAAGAAACACGTTCGGCAGCTTTGGAAAGCCTTACACTTCACTGAAATGTAGTACTACACTCTATAACACAGTTGAGAGACAATGTTCCCGAGCTGCCTCAGTTCATAACAGTGTGTAGGAAGTTGTTTGATAAAGTGTGCAAAGATTATACTTGGACCAGAAGGCAGAATATAGGAAACTACCTGAAAACATGGATAATTCAGCGAAAATGACTGTAAACAGATGAGAACTTGTTTAGAACAGCTCAAAGACATTCTCCAGTAAGTTGTTAGTGTAGAAAAGGTAGCTAAGATCCGGGAACTCCTTAATTCGAGTTAAGATTACATGAAACACTGTATGAATCCTATATTCTTTACTTAAAGGAGACTAGAGTGGTAAATGTGTGTTATACAAGGCAGAATACCATTGAAATAAAGAAAGAAACACGTTCCGCAGCTTTGGAAAGCCTTACACTTCACTGAAATGTAGTACTACACTCTATAACACAGTTGAGAGACAATGATCCTGAGCTGTCTCAGTTCATAACAGTGTGTAGGAAGTTGTTTGATAAAGAGGGCAAAGCTTATACTTGGACCAGCGGCAGAATATAGGAAACTACATGAAAACATGGATAATTCAGAGAAAATGACTGTAAACAGATGAGACCTTGTTTAGAACAGCTGAAAGAGATTCTCCAGTCAGTTCTTAGTGTAGTAAAGGTAGCTAAGTTCCGGGAATCCTTAATTCGAGTTGAGATCACATGAAACACTGTCTGAATCCTATATTCTTTACTTAAAGGAGACTAGAGTGGTAAATGTGTGTTATACAAGGCAGAATACCATTGAAATAGAGAAAGAAACACGTTCGGCAGCTTTGGAAAGCCTTACACTTCACTGAAATGTAGCACTACACTCTATAACACAGTTGAGAGACAATGTTCCCGAGCTGCCTCAGTTCATAACAGTGTGTAGGAAGTTGTTTGATAAAGTGGGCAAAGCTTATACTTGGTCCAGAAGGCAGAATATAGGAAACTCCATGAAAACATGGATAATTCAGAGAAAATGACTGTAAACAGATGATAAGTTGTTTACAACTGCTGAAAGAGATTCTCCAAGTCAGTTCTTAGTGTAGAAACGGTAGCTAAGATCCGGGAAATCCTTAATTCAAGGTAAGATGACAAGAAACACTGTATGAATCCTATATTCTTTACTAAAAGGAGCCTAGAGTGGTAAATGTGTGTTATACAAGGCAGAATACCATCGAAATAGAGAAAGAAACATGTTCGGCAGCTTCGGAAAGCCTTACACTTCACTGCAATGTAACACTACACTCTATAACATATTTGAGAGACAATGTTCACAAGCTGCTTCTGTTCATAACAGTGTGTAGGAAGTTGTTTGTATATGTGGGCAAAGCTTATACTTGGACAAGAAGGCAGAATATAAGAAACTACATGAAATCCTGAATCATACAGAGAAAATGACTGTAAACAGATGAGAAGTCCTTTAGAACTGCTGAAAGAGATTCTCCAAGTCAGTTCTTAGTGTAGAAAAGGTAGCTAGGATCTGGGAAATCCTGAATTCGAGTTAAGATCACCTGAAACACGGTATGAATCCTATATTGTTTACTGAAAGAAGCCTAGAGTGGTAAATGATTGTCATAAAAGGCAGAATATCATTGAAATAGAGAAAGAAACACATTCGGCAGCGTTGGAAAGCCTTACACTACAATGCAATGTAGTACTACACTCTATAACATAGTTGAGAGACAATGTTCCCGAGCTGCTTCTGTTCATTACAGTGTGTAAGAAGTTGTTTGTATATGTGGGCAAAGCTTATACTTGGACAAGAAGGCAGAATATAGGAAACTACATGAAAACATGAATAAATCCCAAAAATGACTGTAAATAGATGAAAACTCATTTACAATTGCTGAAAGAGATTCTCCATGTCAGTTCTTATTGCAGAAAGGGTAGCTAAGATCCGGGAAATCCTTAATTCGAGTTAAGATCACATGAAACACTGTATCAATCCTATATTCTTTACTTAAAGAAGCCTAAAGTGGTAAATGAGTGTCATAAAAGGCAGAATATTATTGAAAAAGAGAAAGAAACACATTCCCCAGCCATGGAAAGCCTTACAATTCACTGTAATGTAGTACTACACTCTATATCATAGTTGAGAGACAATGTTCCCGAGCTGCTTCTGTTCATAACAGTGTGTAGGAAGTTGTTTGTATATGTAGGCAAAGCTTAAACTTGGGTAAGAATATAGGAAACTGCATGAAAACATGAATAATTCTGAGAAAATGACTGTAAACAGATGAGTACTGGCTTAGAACAGCTGAAAGAGATTCTCAAAGTCAGTTCTTAGTGTGAAAAAGGTAGCTACAATAGTATACGGGAAATCCTTACTTCGAGGTAAGATCACATGAAACACTGTATGAATCCTATATTGTTTACTTAAAGGAGCCTAGAGTGGAAAATGTGGGTCATACAAGGCAGAATACCATTGAAATTGTGAAAGAAATACGTTCGGCAGCTTTGGAAATCATCACACTTCACTGCAATGTAGTACTACAAGCTATAACATAGTTGAGAGACAAAGTTCCTGAGCTGCTTCTGTTCATAACAGTGTGTAGGAAGTTTTTTGTATATGTGGGCAACGCTTATACTTGGACAAGAAGGCAGAATATAGGAATCTACATGAAAATATGAATAATTCAGAGAAAATGAATGTAAACAGATCAGAACTGGCTGAGAACAGCTGAAAGAGATTCACCATGTCACTTGTTAGTGTAGAAAGGGTAGCTAAGATCCAGGAATTCCTTAATTCGATTTAAGATCACATAAAACACTGTGTGAATCCTATATTGTTTACTTAAAGGAGCCTAGAGCTGTAAATGTGTGTCATACAAGGCAGAATATCATGGAAAAAGAGAAAGAAACAGGTTAGGCAGCTTTCGAAAGCCTTACACTTCACGGCAATGTAGTACTACAGTCTATAACATAGTTGGGAGACAATGTTCCTGAGCTGCTTCTGTTCATAACAGTGTGTAGGAAGTTGTTTGTATATGTGGGCAAAGCTTAAACTATGACAACAAGGCAGAATATAGGAAACTACATGAAAACATGAATAATTCAGAGAAAATGACTGTAAACAGATAAGAACTCATTTAGAATAGCTGAAAGAGATTTTCCAAGTCAGTTCTTAGTGTAGAAAAGGTAGCTAAGATCCAGGAATTCCTTAATTAGAGTTAAGATCACATGAAACAGCCGGCACCGGTTTGGCTCAATGGTAGAGCGTCGGTCTGGGGACTGAAAGGTCCAGGGTTCGATTTCGGTCATGGGCATGTACCTTGGCTACGGGCACATCCCCAGTAGGTGCTGTGCAAGAGGCAGCTGGTCGATGATTCTCTCTCATGGACAAGCTGAGAGAGAGTTTCTAACTCTCTATCCCTCTCTTCCTCTATGTGAAAAATCAATAAAAATATATTTTAAAAAAAATTAAAAAACATCACATGAAACAGTGTATGAATCCTATATTTTTTGCTTAAAGGAGCCTAGAGTGGTAAATGAGTGTCATAAAAGGCAGAACACCATTGAAATAGAGAAAGAAACACATTCCCCAGCTTTGGAAAGCCTTATACTTCACTCCAATGTAGTACTACACTCTATAACACAGTTGAGAGACATTGTTCCCTAGCTGCCTCAGTTCATAACAGTGTGTAGGAAGTTGTTTGATAAAGTGGGCAAAGCTTATACTTGGACCAGCGGCAGAATATAGGAAACTACATGAAAACATGGATAATTCAGAGAAAATGGCTGTAAACAGATAACTTGTTTAGAACAGCTCAAAGAGCTTCTCCAAGTCAGTTCTTAGTGTAGAAAAGGTAGCTAAGATCCGGGAAATCCTTAATTCGAGTTAAGATGACATGAAACACTGTATGAATCCTATATTCTTTACTTAAAGGAGACTAGAGTGCTAAATGTGTGTTATACAAGGCAGAATACCATTGAAATAGAGAAAGAAACACGTTCGGCAGCTTTGGAAAGCCTTACACTTCACTGAAATGTAGTACTACACTCTATAACACAGTTGAGAGACAATGTTCCCGAGCTGCCTCAGTTCATAACAGTGTGTAGGAAGTTGTTTGATAAAGTGTGCAAAGATTATACTTGGACCAGAAGGCAGAATATAGGAAACTACCTGAAAACATGGATAATTCAGCGAAAATGACTGTAAACAGATGAGAACTTGTTTAGAACAGCTCAAAGACATTCTCCAGTAAGTTGTTAGTGTAGAAAAGGTAGCTAAGATCCGGGAACTCCTTAATTCGAGTTAAGATTACATGAAACACTGTATGAATCCTATATTCTTTACTTAAAGGAGACTAGAGTGGTAAATGTGTGTTATACAAGGCAGAATACCATTGAAATAAAGAAAGAAACACGTTCCGCAGCTTTGGAAAGCCTTACACTTCACTGAAATGTAGTACTACACTCTATAACACAGTTGAGAGACAATGATCCTGAGCTGTCTCAGTTCATAACAGTGTGTAGGAAGTTGTTTGATAAAGAGGGCAAAGCTTATACTTGGACCAGCGGCAGAATATAGGAAACTACATGAAAACATGGATAATTCAGAGAAAATGACTGTAAACAGATGAGACCTTGTTTAGAACAGCTGAAAGAGATTCTCCAGTCAGTTCTTAGTGTAGTAAAGGTAGCTAAGTTCCGGGAATCCTTAATTCGAGTTGAGATCACATGAAACACTGTCTGAATCCTATATTCTTTACTTAAAGGAGACTAGAGTGGTAAATGTGTGTTATACAAGGCAGAATACCATTGAAATAGAGAAAGAAACACGTTCGGCAGCTTTGGAAAGCCTTACACTTCACTGAAATATAGTACTACACTCTATAACACAGTTGAGAGACAATGTTCCCGAGCTGCCTCAGTTCATAACAGTGTGTAGGAAGTTGTTTGATAAAGTGGGCAAAGCTTATACTTGGACCAGAAGGCAGGATATAGGAAACTACATGAAAACATGGATAATTCAGAGAAAATGACTGTAAACTGATGAGAACTTGTTTAGAACAGCTCAAAGAGATTCTCCAGTCAGTTCTTAGTGTAGTAAACGTAGCTAAGATCCGGGAAATCCTTAATTCGAGTTAAGATCACATGAAACACTGTATGAATCCTATATTGTTTACTTAAAGGAGACTAGACTGGTAAATCTGTGTTATACAAGGCAGAATACCATTGAAATAGAGAAAGAAACACATTCGGCAGCTTAGAAAGGCTTACACTTCACTGAAATGTAGTACTACACTCTATAACACAGTTGAGAGACAATGTTCCCGAGCTGCCTCAGTTCATAACAGTGTGTAGGAAGTTGTTTGATAAAGTGGGCAAAGCTTATACTTGGACCAGAAGGCAGGATATAGGAAACTACATGAAAACATGGATAATTCAGAGAAAATGACTGTAAACTGATGAGAACTTGTTTACAACAGCTGAAAGAGATTCTCCAGTAAGTTGTTAGTGTAGAAAAGGTAGCTAAGATCCGGGAACTCCTTTATTCGAGTTAAGATCACATGAAAAACTGTATGAATCCCATATTCTTTACTTAAAGGAGACTAGAGTGGTAAATGTGTGTTATACAAGGCAGAATACCATTGAAATAGAGAAAGAAACACGTTCGGCAGCTTTGGAAAGCCTTACACTTCACTGAAATGTAGCACTACACTCTATAACACAGTTGAGAGACAATGTTCCCAAGCTGCCTCAGTTCATAACAGTGTGTAGGAAGTTGTTTGATAAAGTGGGCAAAGCTTATACTTGGTCCAGAAGGCAGAATATAGGAAACTCCATGAAAACATGGATAATTCAGAGAAAATGACTGTAAACAGATGATAAGTTGTTTACAACTGCTGAAAGAGATTCTCCAAGTCAGTTCTTAGTGTAGAAACGGTAGCTAAGATCCGGGAAATCCTTAATTCAAGTTAAGATGACAAGAAACACTGTATGAATCCTATATTCTTTACTAAAGGAGCCTAGAGTGGTAAATGTGTGTCATACAAGGCACAATACCATAGAAATAGAGAAAGAAACATCTTCGGCAGCTTTAAAGCCTTACACTTCACTGCAATGTAACACTACACTCTATAACATATTTGAGAGACAATGTTCACAAGCTGCTTCTGTTCATAACAGTGTGTAGGAAGTTGTTTGTATATGTGGGCAAAGCTTATACTTGGACAAGAAGGCAGAATATAAGAAACTACATGAAATCCTGAATCATACAGAGAAAATGACTGTAAACAGATGAGAAGTCCTTTAGAACTGCTGAAAGAGATTCTCCAAGTCAGTTCTTAGTGTAGAAAAGGTAGCTAGGATCTGGGAAATCCTGAATTCGAGTTAAGATCACCTGAAACACGGTATGAATCCTATATTGTTTACTGAAAGAAGCCTAGAGTGGTAAATGATTGTCATAAAAGGCAGAATATCATTGAAATAGAGAAAGGAACACATTCGGCAGCGTTGGAAAGCCTTACACTACAATGCAATGTAGTACTACACTCTATAACATAGTTGAGAGACAATGTTCCCGAGCTGCTTCTGTTCATTACAGTGTGTAAGAAGTTGTTTGTATATGTGGGCAAAGCTTATACTTGGACAAGAAGGCAGAATATAGGAAACTACATGAAAACATGAATAAATCCCAAAAATGACTGTAAATAGATGAAAACTCATTTAAAACTGCTGAAAGAGATTCTCCATGTCAGTTCTTATTGCAGAAAGGGTAGCTAAGATCCGGGAAATCCTTAATTCGAGTTAAGATCACATGAAACACTGTATGAATCCTATATTCTTTACTTAAAGAAGCCTAAAGTGGTAAATGAGTGTCATAAAAGGCAGAATATTATTGAAAAAGAGAAAGAAACACATTCCCCAGCCATGGAAAGCCTTACAATTCACTGTAATGTAGTACTACACTCTATATCATAGTTGAGAGACAATGTTCCCGAGCTGCTTCTGTTCATAACAGTGTGTAGGAAGTTGTTTGTATATGTGGGCAAAGCTTAAACTTGGGTAAGAATATAGGAAACTGCATGAAAACATGAATAATTCTGAGAAAATGACTGTAAACAGATGAGTACTGGCTTAGAACAGCTGAAAGAGATTCTCAAAGTCAGTTCTTAGTGTGAAAAAGGTAGCTACAATAGTATACGGGAAATCCTTACTTCGAGGTAAGATCACATGAAACACTGTATGAATCCTATATTGTTTACTTAAAGGAGCCTAGAGTGGAAAATGTGGGTCATACAAGGCAGAATACCATTGAAATTGTGAAAGAAATACGTTCGGCAGCTTTGGAAATCATCACACTTCACTGCAATGTAGTACTACAAGCTATAACATAGTTGAGAGACAAAGTTCCTGAGCTGCTTCTGTTCATAACAGTGTGTAGGAAGTTTTTTGTATATGTGGGCAACGCTTATACTTGGACAAGAAGGCAGAATATAGGAATCTACATGAAAATATGAATAATTCAGAGAAAATGAATGTAAACAGATCAGAACTGGCTGAGAACAGCTGAAAGAGATTCACCATGTCACTTGTTAGTGTAGAAAGGGTAGCTAAGATCCAGGAATTCCTTAATTCGATTTAAGATCACATAAAACACTGTGTGAATCCTATATTGTTTACTTAAAGGAGCCTAGAGCTGTAAATGTGTGTCATACAAGGCAGAATATCATGGAAAAAGAGAAAGAAACAGGTTAGGCAGCTTTCGAAAGTCTTACACTTCAGGGCAATGTAGTACTACAGTCTATAACATAGTTGGGAGACAATGTTCCTGAGCTGCTTCTGTTCATAACAGTGTGTAGGAAGTTGTTTGTATATGTGGGAAAAGCTTAAACTTTGACACAAGGCAGAATATAGGAAACTACATGAAAACATGAATAATTCAGAGAAAATGACTGTAAACAGATAAGAACTCATTTAGAATAGCTGAAAGAGATTTTCCAAGTCAGTTCTTAGTGTAGAAAAGGTAGCTAAGATCCAGGAATTCCTTAATTAGAGTTAAGATCACATGAAACAGCCGGCACCGGTTTGGCTCAATGGTAGAGCGTCGGTCTGGGGACTGAAAGGTCCAGGGTTCGATTTCGGTCATGGGCATGTACCTTGGCTACGGGCACATCCCCAGTAGGTGCTGTGCAAGAGGCAGCTGGTCGATGATTCTCTCTCATGGACAAGCTGAGAGAGAGTTTCTAACTCTCTATCCCTCTCTTCCTCTATGTGAAAAATCAATAAAAATATATTTTAAAAAAAATTAAAAAACATCACATGAAACAGTGTATGAATCCTATAATTTTTGCTTAAAGGAGCCTAGAGTGGTAAATGAGTGTCATAAAAGGCAGAACACCATTGAAATAGAGAAAGAAACACATTCCCCAGCTTTGGAAAGCCTTATACTTCACTCCAATGTAGTACTACACTCTATAACACAGTTGAGAGACAATGTTCCCGAGCTGCCTCAGTTCATAACAGTGTGTAGGAAGTTGTTTGATAAAGTGGGCAAAGCTTATACTTGAACCAGAAGGCAGAATATAGGAAACTACCTGAAAACATTGATAATTCAGGGAAAATGAGTGTAAACAGATGAGAACTTGTTTAGAACAGCTCAAAGAGATTCTCCAGTAAGTTCTTAGTGTAGAAAAGGTAGCTAAGATCAGGGAAATCCTTAATTCGAGTTAAGATCACATGAAACACTGTATGAATCCTATATTCTTTACTTAAAGGAGACTAGAGTGGTAAATGTGTGTTATACAAGGCAGAATACCATTGAAATAGAGAAAGAAACACGTTCCGCAGCTTTGGAAAGCCTTACACTTCACTGAACTGTAGTACTACACTCTAAAACACAGTTGAGAGACAATGTTCTCTCCCTACCTCAGTTCATAACAGTGTGTAGGAAGTTGTTTGATAAAGTGGGGAAAGCTTATACTTGGAGCAGAAGGCAGAATATAGGAAACGACATGAAAACATGGATAATTCAGAGAAAATGGCTGTAAACAGATAACTTGTTTAGAACAGCTCAAAGAGCTTCTCCAAGTCAGTTCTTAGTGTAGAAAAGGTAGCTAAGATCGGGGAAATCCTTAATTCGAGTTAAGATGACATGAAACACTGTATGAATCCTATATTCTTTACTTAAAGGAGACTAGAGTGGTAAATGTGTGTTATACAAGGCAGAATACCATTGAAATAGAGAAAGAAACACGTTCCGCAGCTTTGGAAAGCCTTACACTTCACTGAAATGTAGTACTACACTCTATAACACAGTTGAGAGACAATGATCCTGAGCTGTCTCAGTTCATAACAGTGTGTAGGAAGTTGTTTGATAAAGAGGGCAAAGCTTATACTTGGACAAGAAGGCAGAATATAAGAAACTACATGAAATCCTGAATCATACAGAGAAAATGACTGTAAACAGATGAGAAGTCCTTTAGAACTGCTGAAAGAGATTCTCCAAGTCAGTTCTTAGTGTAGAAAAGGTAGCTAGGATCTGGGAAATCCTGAATTCGAGTTAAGATCACCTGAAACACGGTATGAATCCTATATTGTTTACTGAAAGAAGCCTAGAGTGGTAAATGATTGTCATAAAAGGCAGAATATCATTGAAATAGAGAAAGAAACACATTCGGCAGCGTTGGAAAGCCTTACACTACAATGCAATGTAGTACTACACTCTATAACATAGTTGAGAGACAATGTTCCCGAGCTGCTTCTGTTCATTACAGTGTGTAAGAAGTTGTTTGTATATGTGGGCAAAGCTTATACTTGGACAAGAAGGCAGAATATAGGAAACTACATGAAAACATGAATAAATCCCAAAAATGACTGTAAATAGATGAAAACTCATTTACAACTGCTGAAAGAGATTCTCCATGTCAGTTCTTATTGCAGAAAGGGTAGCTAAGATCCGGGAAATCCTTAATTCGAGTTAAGATCACATGAAACACTGTATCAATCCTATATTCTTTACTTAAAGAAGCCTAAAGTGGTAAATGAGTGTCATAAAAGGCAGAATATTATTGAAAAAGAGAAAGAAACACATTCCCCAGCCATGGAAAGCCTTACAATTCACTGTAATGTAGTACTACACTCTATATCATAGTTGAGAGACAATGTTCCCGAGCTGCTTCTGTTCATAACAGTGTGTAGGAAGTTGTTTGTATATGTGGGCAAAGCTTAAACTTGGGTAAGAATATAGGAAACTGCATGAAAACATGAATAATTCTGAGAAAATGACTGTAAACAGATGAGTACTGGCTTAGAACAGCTGAAAGAGATTCTCAAAGTCAGTTCTTAGTGTGAAAAAGGTAGCTACAATAGTATACGGGAAATCCTTACTTCGAGGTAAGATCACATGAAACACTGTATGAATCCTATATTGTTTACTTAAAGGAGCCTAGAGTGGAAAATGTGGGTCATACAAGGCAGAATACCATTGAAATTGTGAAAGAAATACGTTCGGCAGCTTTGGAAATCATCACACTTCACTGCAATGTAGTACTACAAGCTATAACATAGTTGAGAGACAAAGTTCCTGAGCTGCTTCTGTTCATAACAGTGTGTAGGAAGTTTTTTGTATATGTGGGCAACGCTTATACTTGGACAAGAAGGCAGAATATAGGAATCTACATGAAAATATGAATAATTCAGAGAAAATGAATGTAAACAGATCAGAACTGGCTGAGAACAGCTGAAAGAGATTCACCATGTCACTTGTTAGTGTAGAAAGGGTAGCTAAGATCCAGGAATTCCTTAATTCGATTTAAGATCACATAAAACACTGTGTGAATCCTATATTGTTTACTTAAAGGAGCCTAGAGCTGTAAATGTGTGTCATACAAGGCAGAATATCATGGAAAAAGAGAAAGAAACAGGTTAGGCAGCTTTCGAAAGTCTTACACTTCAGGGCAATGTAGTACTACAGTCTATAACATAGTTGGGAGACAATGTTCCTGAGCTGCTTCTGTTCATAACAGTGTGTAGGAAGTTGTTTGTATATGTGGGAAAAGCTTAAACTTTGACACAAGGCAGAATATAGGAAACTACATGAAAACATGAATAATTCAGAGAAAATGACTGTAAACAGATAAGAACTCATTTAGAATAGCTGAAAGAGATTTTCCAAGTCAGTTCTTAGTGTAGAAAAGGTAGCTAAGATCCAGGAATTCCTTAATTAGAGTTAAGATCACATGAAACAGCCGGCACCGGTTTGGCTCAATGGTAGAGCGTCGGTCTGGGGACTGAAAGGTCCAGGGTTCGATTTCGGTCATGGGCATGTACCTTGGCTACGGGCACATCCCCAGTAGGTGCTGTGCAAGAGGCAGCTGGTCGATGATTCTCTCTCATGGACAAGCTGAGAGAGAGTTTCTAACTCTCTATCCCTCTCTTCCTCTATGTGAAAAATCAATAAAAATATATTTTAAAAAAAATTAAAAAACATCACATGAAACAGTGTATGAATCCTATAATTTTTGCTTAAAGGAGCCTAGAGTGGTAAATGAGTGTCATAAAAGGCAGAACACCATTGAAATAGAGAAAGAAACACATTCCCCAGCTTTGGAAAGCCTTATACTTCACTCCAATGTAGTACTACACTCTATAACACAGTTGAGAGACAATGTTCCCGAGCTGCCTCAGTTCATAACAGTGTGTAGGAAGTTGTTTGATAAAGTGGGCAAAGCTTATACTTGGACCAGAAGGCAGAATATAGGAAACTACCTGAAAACATTGATAATTCAGGGAAAATGAGTGTAAACAGATGAGAACTTGTTTAGAACAGCTCAAAGAGATTCTCCAGTAAGTTCTTAGTGTAGAAAAGGTAGCTAAGATCAGGGAAATCCTTAATTCGAGTTAAGATCACATGAAACACTGTATGAATCCTATATTCTTTACTTAAAGGAGACTAGAGTGGTAAATGTGTGTTATACAAGGCAGAATACCATTGAAATAGAGAAAGAAACACGTTCCGCAGCTTTGGAAAGCCTTACACTTCACTGAACTGTAGTACTACACTCTAAAACACAGTTGAGAGACAATGTTCTCTCCCTACCTCAGTTCATAACAGTGTGTAGGAAGTTGTTTGATAAAGTGGGGAAAGCTTATACTTGGAGCAGAAGGCAGAATATAGGAAACGACATGAAAACATGGATAATTCAGAGAAAATGGCTGTAAACAGATAACTTGTTTAGAACAGCTCAAAGAGCTTCTCCAAGTCAGTTCTTAGTGTAGAAAAGGTAGCTAAGATCGGGGAAATCCTTAATTCGAGTTAAGATGACATGAAACACTGTATGAATCCTATATTCTTTACTTAAAGGAGACTAGAGTGGTAAATGTGTGTTATACAAGGCAGAATACCATTGAAATAGAGAAAGAAACACGTTCCGCAGCTTTGGAAAGCCTTACACTTCACTGAAATGTAGTACTACACTCTATAACACAGTTGAGAGACAATGATCCTGAGCTGTCTCAGTTCATAACAGTGTGTAGGAAGTTGTTTGATAAAGAGGGCAAAGCTTATACTTGGACAAGAAGGCAGAATATAAGAAACTACATGAAATCCTGAATCATACAGAGAAAATGACTGTAAACAGATGAGAAGTCCTTTAGAACTGCTGAAAGAGATTCTCCAAGTCAGTTCTTAGTGTAGAAAAGGTAGCTAGGATCTGGGAAATCCTGAATTCGAGTTAAGATCACCTGAAACACGGTATGAATCCTATATTGTTTACTGAAAGAAGCCTAGAGTGGTAAATGATTGTCATAAAAGGCAGAATATCATTGAAATAGAGAAAGAAACACATTCGGCAGCGTTGGAAAGCCTTACACTACAATGCAATGTAGTACTACACTCTATAACATAGTTGAGAGACAATGTTCCCGAGCTGCTTCTGTTCATTACAGTGTGTAAGAAGTTGTTTGTATATGTGGGCAAAGCTTATACTTGGACAAGAAGGCAGAATATAGGAAACTACATGAAAACATGAATAAATCCCAAAAATGACTGTAAATAGATGAAAACTCATTTACAACTGCTGAAAGAGATTCTCCATGTCAGTTCTTATTGCAGAAAGGGTAGCTAAGATCCGGGAAATCCTTAATTCGAGTTAAGATCACATGAAACACTGTATCAATCCTATATTCTTTACTTAAAGAAGCCTAAAGTGGTAAATGAGTGTCATAAAAGGCAGAATATTATTGAAAAAGAGAAAGAAACACATTCCCCAGCCATGGAAAGCCTTACAATTCACTGTAATGTAGTACTACACTCTATATCATAGTTGAGAGACAATGTTCCCGAGCTGCTTCTGTTCATAACAGTGTGTAGGAAGTTGTTTGTATATGTGGGCAAAGCTTAAACTTGGGTAAGAATATAGGAAACTGCATGAAAACATGAATAATTCTGAGAAAATGACTGTAAACAGATGAGTACTGGCTTAGAACAGCTGAAAGAGATTCTCAAAGTCAGTTCTTAGTGTGAAAAAGGTAGCTACAATAGTATACGGGAAATCCTTACTTCGAGGTAAGATCACATGAAACACTGTATGAATCCTATATTGTTTACTTAAAGGAGCCTAGAGTGGAAAATGTGGGTCATACAAGGCAGAATACCATTGAAATTGTGAAAGAAATACGTTCGGCAGCTTTGGAAATCATCACACTTCACTGCAATGTAGTACTACAAGCTATAACATAGTTGAGAGACAAAGTTCCTGAGCTGCTTCTGTTCATAACAGTGTGTAGGAAGTTTTTTGTATATGTGGGCAACGCTTATACTTGGACAAGAAGGCAGAATATAGGAATCTACATGAAAATATGAATAATTCAGAGAAAATGAATGTAAACAGATCAGAACTGGCTGAGAACAGCTGAAAGAGATTCACCATGTCACTTGTTAGTGTAGAAAGGGTAGCTAAGATCCAGGAATTCCTTAATTCGATTTAAGATCACATAAAACACTGTGTGAATCCTATATTGTTTACTTAAAGGAGCCTAGAGCTGTAAATGTGTGTCATACAAGGCAGAATATCATGGAAAAAGAGAAAGAAACAGGTTAGGCAGCTTTCGAAAGTCTTACACTTCAGGGCAATGTAGTACTACAGTCTATAACATAGTTGGGAGACAATGTTCCTGAGCTGCTTCTGTTCATAACAGTGTGTAGGAAGTTGTTTGTATATGTGGGAAAAGCTTAAACTTTGACACAAGGCAGAATATAGGAAACTACATGAAAACATGAATAATTCAGAGAAAATGACTGTAAACAGATAAGAACTCATTTAGAATAGCTGAAAGAGATTTTCCAAGTCAGTTCTTAGTGTAGAAAAGGTAGCTAAGATCCAGGAATTCCTTAATTAGAGTTAAGATCACATGAAACAGCCGGCACCGGTTTGGCTCAATGGTAGAGCGTCGGTCTGGGGACTGAAAGGTCCAGGGTTCGATTTCGGTCATGGGCATGTACCTTGGCTACGGGCACATCCCCAGTAGGTGCTGTGCAAGAGGCAGCTGGTCGATGATTCTCTCTCATGGACAAGCTGAGAGAGAGTTTCTAACTCTCTATCCCTCTCTTCCTCTATGTGAAAAATCAATAAAAATATATTTTAAAAAAAATTAAAAAACATCACATGAAACAGTGTATGAATCCTATAATTTTTGCTTAAAGGAGCCTAGAGTGGTAAATGAGTGTCATAAAAGGCAGAACACCATTGAAATAGAGAAAGAAACACATTCCCCAGCTTTGGAAAGCCTTATACTTCACTCCAATGTAGTACTACACTCTATAACACAGTTGAGAGACAATGTTCCCGAGCTGCCTCAGTTCATAACAGTGTGTAGGAAGTTGTTTGATAAAGTGGGCAAAGCTTATACTTGAACCAGAAGGCAGAATATAGGAAACTACCTGAAAACATTGATAATTCAGGGAAAATGAGTGTAAACAGATGAGAACTTGTTTAGAACAGCTCAAAGAGATTCTCCAGTAAGTTCTTAGTGTAGAAAAGGTAGCTAAGATCAGGGAAATCCTTAATTCGAGTTAAGATCACATGAAACACTGTATGAATCCTATATTCTTTACTTAAAGGAGACTAGAGTGGTAAATGTGTGTTATACAAGGCAGAATACCATTGAAATAGAGAAAGAAACACGTTCCGCAGCTTTGGAAAGCCTTACACTTCACTGAACTGTAGTACTACACTCTAAAACACAGTTGAGAGACAATGTTCTCTCCCTACCTCAGTTCATAACAGTGTGTAGGAAGTTGTTTGATAAAGTGGGGAAAGCTTATACTTGGAGCAGAAGGCAGAATATAGGAAACGACATGAAAACATGGATAATTCAGAGAAAATGGCTGTAAACAGATAACTTGTTTAGAACAGCTCAAAGAGCTTCTCCAAGTCAGTTCTTAGTGTAGAAAAGGTAGCTAAGATCGGGGAAATCCTTAATTCGAGTTAAGATGACATGAAACACTGTATGAATCCTATATTCTTTACTTAAAGGAGACTAGAGTGGTAAATGTGTGTTATACAAGGCAGAATACCATTGAAATAGAGAAAGAAACACGTTCCGCAGCTTTGGAAAGCCTTACACTTCACTGAAATGTAGTACTACACTCTATAACACAGTTGAGAGACAATGATCCTGAGCTGTCTCAGTTCATAACAGTGTGTAGGAAGTTGTTTGATAAAGAGGGCAAAGCTTATACTTGGACAAGAAGGCAGAATATAAGAAACTACATGAAATCCTGAATCATACAGAGAAAATGACTGTAAACAGATGAGAAGTCCTTTAGAACTGCTGAAAGAGATTCTCCAAGTCAGTTCTTAGTGTAGAAAAGGTAGCTAGGATCTGGGAAATCCTGAATTCGAGTTAAGATCACCTGAAACACGGTATGAATCCTATATTGTTTACTGAAAGAAGCCTAGAGTGGTAAATGATTGTCATAAAAGGCAGAATATCATTGAAATAGAGAAAGAAACACATTCGGCAGCGTTGGAAAGCCTTACACTACAATGCAATGTAGTACTACACTCTATAACATAGTTGAGAGACAATGTTCCCGAGCTGCTTCTGTTCATTACAGTGTGTAAGAAGTTGTTTGTATATGTGGGCAAAGCTTATACTTGGACAAGAAGGCAGAATATAGGAAACTACATGAAAACATGAATAAATCCCAAAAATGACTGTAAATAGATGAAAACTCATTTACAACTGCTGAAAGAGATTCTCCATGTCAGTTCTTATTGCAGAAAGGGTAGCTAAGATCCGGGAAATCCTTAATTCGAGTTAAGATCACATGAAACACTGTATCAATCCTATATTCTTTACTTAAAGAAGCCTAAAGTGGTAAATGAGTGTCATAAAAGGCAGAATATTATTGAAAAAGAGAAAGAAACACATTCCCCAGCCATGGAAAGCCTTACAATTCACTGTAATGTAGTACTACACTCTATATCATAGTTGAGAGACAATGTTCCCGAGCTGCTTCTGTTCATAACAGTGTGTAGGAAGTTGTTTGTATATGTGGGCAAAGCTTAAACTTGGGTAAGAATATAGGAAACTGCATGAAAACATGAATAATTCTGAGAAAATGACTGTAAACAGATGAGTACTGGCTTAGAACAGCTGAAAGAGATTCTCAAAGTCAGTTCTTAGTGTGAAAAAGGTAGCTACAATAGTATACGGGAAATCCTTACTTCGAGGTAAGATCACATGAAACACTGTATGAATCCTATATTGTTTACTTAAAGGAGCCTAGAGTGGAAAATGTGGGTCATACAAGGCAGAATACCATTGAAATTGTGAAAGAAATACGTTCGGCAGCTTTGGAAATCATCACACTTCACTGCAATGTAGTACTACAAGCTATAACATAGTTGAGAGACAAAGTTCCTGAGCTGCTTCTGTTCATAACAGTGTGTAGGAAGTTTTTTGTATATGTGGGCAACGCTTATACTTGGACAAGAAGGCAGAATATAGGAATCTACATGAAAATATGAATAATTCAGAGAAAATGAATGTAAACAGATCAGAACTGGCTGAGAACAGCTGAAAGAGATTCACCATGTCACTTGTTAGTGTAGAAAGGGTAGCTAAGATCCAGGAATTCCTTAATTCGATTTAAGATCACATAAAACACTGTGTGAATCCTATATTGTTTACTTAAAGGAGCCTAGAGCTGTAAATGTGTGTCATACAAGGCAGAATATCATGGAAAAAGAGAAAGAAACAGGTTAGGCAGCTTTCGAAAGTCTTACACTTCAGGGCAATGTAGTACTACAGTCTATAACATAGTTGGGAGACAATGTTCCTGAGCTGCTTCTGTTCATAACAGTGTGTAGGAAGTTGTTTGTATATGTGGGAAAAGCTTAAACTTTGACACAAGGCAGAATATAGGAAACTACATGAAAACATGAATAATTCAGAGAAAATGACTGTAAACAGATAAGAACTCATTTAGAATAGCTGAAAGAGATTTTCCAAGTCAGTTCTTAGTGTAGAAAAGGTAGCTAAGATCCAGGAATTCCTTAATTAGAGTTAAGATCACATGAAACAGCCGGCACCGGTTTGGCTCAATGGTAGAGCGTCGGTCTGGGGACTGAAAGGTCCAGGGTTCGATTTCGGTCATGGGCATGTACCTTGGCTACGGGCACATCCCCAGTAGGTGCTGTGCAAGAGGCAGCTGGTCGATGATTCTCTCTCATGGACAAGCTGAGAGAGAGTTTCTAACTCTCTATCCCTCTCTTCCTCTATGTGAAAAATCAATAAAAATATATTTTAAAAAAAATTAAAAAACATCACATGAAACAGTGTATGAATCCTATAATTTTTGCTTAAAGGAGCCTAGAGTGGTAAATGAGTGTCATAAAAGGCAGAACACCATTGAAATAGAGAAAGAAACACATTCCCCAGCTTTGGAAAGCCTTATACTTCACTCCAATGTAGTACTACACTCTATAACACAGTTGAGAGACAATGTTCCCGAGCTGCCTCAGTTCATAACAGTGTGTAGGAAGTTGTTTGATAAAGTGGGCAAAGCTTATACTTGGACCAGAAGGCAGAATATAGGAAACTACCTGAAAACATTGATAATTCAGGGAAAATGAGTGTAAACAGATGAGAACTTGTTTAGAACAGCTCAAAGAGATTCTCCAGTAAGTTCTTAGTGTAGAAAAGGTAGCTAAGATCAGGGAAATCCTTAATTCGAGTTAAGATCACATGAAACACTGTATGAATCCTATATTCTTTACTTAAAGGAGACTAGAGTGGTAAATGTGTGTTATACAAGGCAGAATACCATTGAAATAGAGAAAGAAACACGTTCCGCAGCTTTGGAAAGCCTTACACTTCACTGAACTGTAGTACTACACTCTAAAACACAGTTGAGAGACAATGTTCTCTCCCTACCTCAGTTCATAACAGTGTGTAGGAAGTTGTTTGATAAAGTGGGGAAAGCTTATACTTGGAGCAGAAGGCAGAATATAGGAAACGACATGAAAACATGGATAATTCAGAGAAAATGGCTGTAAACAGATAACTTGTTTAGAACAGCTCAAAGAGCTTCTCCAAGTCAGTTCTTAGTGTAGAAAAGGTAGCTAAGATCGGGGAAATCCTTAATTCGAGTTAAGATGACATGAAACACTGTATGAATCCTATATTCTTTACTTAAAGGAGACTAGAGTGGTAAATGTGTGTTATACAAGGCAGAATACCATTGAAATAGAGAAAGAAACACGTTCCGCAGCTTTGGAAAGCCTTACACTTCACTGAAATGTAGTACTACACTCTATAACACAGTTGAGAGACAATGATCCTGAGCTGTCTCAGTTCATAACAGTGTGTAGGAAGTTGTTTGATAAAGAGGGCAAAGCTTATACTTGGACAAGAAGGCAGAATATAAGAAACTACATGAAATCCTGAATCATACAGAGAAAATGACTGTAAACAGATGAGAAGTCCTTTAGAACTGCTGAAAGAGATTCTCCAAGTCAGTTCTTAGTGTAGAAAAGGTAGCTAGGATCTGGGAAATCCTGAATTCGAGTTAAGATCACCTGAAACACGGTATGAATCCTATATTGTTTACTGAAAGAAGCCTAGAGTGGTAAATGATTGTCATAAAAGGCAGAATATCATTGAAATAGAGAAAGAAACACATTCGGCAGCGTTGGAAAGCCTTACACTACAATGCAATGTAGTACTACACTCTATAACATAGTTGAGAGACAATGTTCCCGAGCTGCTTCTGTTCATTACAGTGTGTAAGAAGTTGTTTGTATATGTGGGCAAAGCTTATACTTGGACAAGAAGGCAGAATATAGGAAACTACATGAAAACATGAATAAATCCCAAAAATGACTGTAAATAGATGAAAACTCATTTACAACTGCTGAAAGAGATTCTCCATGTCAGTTCTTATTGCAGAAAGGGTAGCTAAGATCCGGGAAATCCTTAATTCGAGTTAAGATCACATGAAACACTGTATCAATCCTATATTCTTTACTTAAAGAAGCCTAAAGTGGTAAATGAGTGTCATAAAAGGCAGAATATTATTGAAAAAGAGAAAGAAACACATTCCCCAGCCATGGAAAGCCTTACAATTCACTGTAATGTAGTACTACACTCTATATCATAGTTGAGAGACAATGTTCCCGAGCTGCTTCTGTTCATAACAATGTGTAGGAAGTTGTTTGTATATGTGGGCAAAGCTTAAACTTGGGTAAGAATATAGGAAACTGCATGAAAACATGAATAATTCTGAGAAAATGACTGTAAACAGATGAGTACTGGCTTAGAACAGCTGAAAGAGATTCTCAAAGTCAGTTCTTAGTGTGAAAAAGGTAGCTACAATAGTATACGGGAAATCCTTACTTCGAGGTAAGATCACATGAAACACTGTATGAATCCTATATTGTTTACTTAAAGGAGCCTAGAGTGGAAAATGTGGGTCATACAAGGCAGAATACCATTGAAATTGTGAAAGAAATACGTTCGGCAGCTTTGGAAATCATCACACTTCACTGCAATGTAGTACTACAAGCTATAACATAGTTGAGAGACAAAGTTCCTGAGCTGCTTCTGTTCATAACAGTGTGTAGGAAGTTTTTTGTATATGTGGGCAACGCTTATACTTGGACAAGAAGGCAGAATATAGGAATCTACATGAAAATATGAATAATTCAGAGAAAATGAATGTAAACAGATCAGAACTGGCTGAGAACAGCTGAAAGAGATTCACCATGTCACTTGTTAGTGTAGAAAGGGTAGCTAAGATCCAGGAATTCCTTAATTCGATTTAAGATCACATAAAACACTGTGTGAATCCTATATTGTTTACTTAAAGGAGCCTAGAGCTGTAAATGTGTGTCATACAAGGCAGAATATCATGGAAAAAGAGAAAGAAACAGTTTAGGCAGCTTTCGAAAGCCTTACACTTCACAGCAATGTAGTACTACACTCTATAACATAGTTGGGAGACAATGTTCCTGAGCTGCTTCTGTTCATAACAGTGTGTAGGAAGTTGTTTGTATATGTGGGCAAAGCTTAAACTTTGACAACAAGGCAGAATATAGGAAACTACATGAAAACATGAATAATTCAGAGAAAATGACTGTAAACAGATAAGAACTCATTTAGAATAGCTGAAAGAGATTTTCCAAGTCAGTTCTTAGTGTAGAAAAGGTAGCTAAGATCCAGGAATTCCTTAATTAGAGTTAAGATCACATGAAACAGCCGGCACCGGTTTGGCTCAATGGTAGAGCGTCGGTCTGGGGACTGAAAGGTCCAGGGTTCGATTTCGGTCATGGGCATGTACCTTGGCTACGGGCACATCCCCAGTAGGTGCTGTGCAAGAGGCAGCTGGTCGATGATTCTCTCTCATGGACAAGCTGAGAGAGAGTTTCTAACTCTCTATCCCTCTCTTCCTCTATGTGAAAAATCAATAAAAATATATTTTAAAAAAAATTAAAAAACATCACATGAAACAGTGTATGAATCCTATAATTTTTGCTTAAAGGAGCCTAGAGTGGTAAATGAGTGTCATAAAAGGCAGAACACCATTGAAATAGAGAAAGAAACACATTCCCCAGCTTTGGAAAGCCTTATACTTCACTCCAATGTAGTACTACACTCTATAACACAGTTGAGAGACAATGTTCCCGAGCTGCCTCAGTTCATAACAGTGTGTAGGAAGTTGTTTGATAAAGTGGGCAAAGCTTATACTTGGACCAGAAGGCAGAATATAGGAAACTACCTGAAAACATTGATAATTCAGGGAAAATGAGTGTAAACAGATGAGAACTTGTTTAGAACAGCTCAAAGAGATTCTCCAGTAAGTTCTTAGTGTAGAAAAGGTAGCTAAGATCAGGGAAATCCTTAATTCGAGTTAAGATCACATGAAACACTGTATGAATCCTATATTCTTTACTTAAAGGAGACTAGAGTGGTAAATGTGTGTTATACAAGGCAGAATACCATTGAAATAGAGAAAGAAACACGTTCCGCAGCTTTGGAAAGCCTTACACTTCACTGAACTGTAGTACTACACTCTAAAACACAGTTGAGAGACAATGTTCTCTCCCTACCTCAGTTCATAACAGTGTGTAGGAAGTTGTTTGATAAAGTGGGGAAAGCTTATACTTGGAGCAGAAGGCAGAATATAGGAAACGACATGAAAACATGGATAATTCAGAGAAAATGGCTGTAAACAGATAACTTGTTTAGAACAGCTCAAAGAGCTTCTCCAAGTCAGTTCTTAGTGTAGAAAAGGTAGCTAAGATCGGGGAAATCCTTAATTCGAGTTAAGATGACATGAAACACTGTATGAATCCTATATTCTTTACTTAAAGGAGACTAGAGTGGTAAATGTGTGTTATACAAGGCAGAATACCATTGAAATAGAGAAAGAAACACGTTCCGCAGCTTTGGAAAGCCTTACACTTCACTGAAATGTAGTACTACACTCTATAACACAGTTGAGAGACAATGATCCTGAGCTGTCTCAGTTCATAACAGTGTGTAGGAAGTTGTTTGATAAAGAGGGCAAAGCTTATACTTGGACAAGAAGGCAGAATATAAGAAACTACATGAAATCCTGAATCATACAGAGAAAATGACTGTAAACAGATGAGAAGTCCTTTAGAACTGCTGAAAGAGATTCTCCAAGTCAGTTCTTAGTGTAGAAAAGGTAGCTAGGATCTGGGAAATCCTGAATTCGAGTTAAGATCACCTGAAACACGGTATGAATCCTATATTGTTTACTGAAAGAAGCCTAGAGTGGTAAATGATTGTCATAAAAGGCAGAATATCATTGAAATAGAGAAAGAAACACATTCGGCAGCGTTGGAAAGCCTTACACTACAATGCAATGTAGTACTACACTCTATAACATAGTTGAGAGACAATGTTCCCGAGCTGCTTCTGTTCATTACAGTGTGTAAGAAGTTGTTTGTATATGTGGGCAAAGCTTATACTTGGACAAGAAGGCAGAATATAGGAAACTACATGAAAACATGAATAAATCCCAAAAATGACTGTAAATAGATGAAAACTCATTTACAACTGCTGAAAGAGATTCTCCATGTCAGTTCTTATTGCAGAAAGGGTAGCTAAGATCCGGGAAATCCTTAATTCGAGTTAAGATCACATGAAACACTGTATCAATCCTATATTCTTTACTTAAAGAAGCCTAAAGTGGTAAATGAGTGTCATAAAAGGCAGAATATTATTGAAAAAGAGAAAGAAACACATTCCCCAGCCATGGAAAGCCTTACAATTCACTGTAATGTAGTACTACACTCTATATCATAGTTGAGAGACAATGTTCCCGAGCTGCTTCTGTTCATAACAATGTGTAGGAAGTTGTTTGTATATGTGGGCAAAGCTTAAACTTGGGTAAGAATATAGGAAACTGCATGAAAACATGAATAATTCTGAGAAAATGACTGTAAACAGATGAGTACTGGCTTAGAACAGCTGAAAGAGATTCTCAAAGTCAGTTCTTAGTGTGAAAAAGGTAGCTACAATAGTATACGGGAAATCCTTACTTCGAGGTAAGATCACATGAAACACTGTATGAATCCTATATTGTTTACTTAAAGGAGCCTAGAGTGGAAAATGTGGGTCATACAAGGCAGAATACCATTGAAATTGTGAAAGAAATACGTTCGGCAGCTTTGGAAATCATCACACTTCACTGCAATGTAGTACTACAAGCTATAACATAGTTGAGAGACAAAGTTCCTGAGCTGCTTCTGTTCATAACAGTGTGTAGGAAGTTTTTTGTATATGTGGGCAACGCTTATACTTGGACAAGAAGGCAGAATATAGGAATCTACATGAAAATATGAATAATTCAGAGAAAATGAATGTAAACAGATCAGAACTGGCTGAGAACAGCTGAAAGAGATTCACCATGTCACTTGTTAGTGTAGAAAGGGTAGCTAAGATCCAGGAATTCCTTAATTCGATTTAAGATCACATAAAACACTGTGTGAATCCTATATTGTTTACTTAAAGGAGCCTAGAGCTGTAAATGTGTGTCATACAAGGCAGAATATCATGGAAAAAGAGAAAGAAACAGTTTAGGCAGCTTTCGAAAGCCTTACACTTCACAGCAATGTAGTACTACACTCTATAACATAGTTGGGAGACAATGTTCCTGAGCTGCTTCTGTTCATAACAGTGTGTAGGAAGTTGTTTGTATATGTGGGCAAAGCTTAAACTTTGACAACAAGGCAGAATATAGGAAACTACATGAAAACATGAATAATTCAGAGAAAATGACTGTAAACAGATAAGAACTCATTTAGAATAGCTGAAAGAGATTTTCCAAGTCAGTTCTTAGTGTAGAAAAGGTAGCTAAGATCCAGGAATTCCTTAATTAGAGTTAAGATCACATGAAACAGCCGGCACCGGTTTGGCTCAATGGTAGAGCGTCGGTCTGGGGACTGAAAGGTCCAGGGTTCGATTTCGGTCATGGGCATGTACCTTGGCTACGGGCACATCCCCAGTAGGTGCTGTGCAAGAGGCAGCTGGTCGATGATTCTCTCTCATGGACAAGCTGAGAGAGAGTTTCTAACTCTCTATCCCTCTCTTCCTCTATGTGAAAAATCAATAAAAATATATTTTAAAAAAAATTAAAAAACATCACATGAAACAGTGTATGAATCCTATAATTTTTGCTTAAAGGAGCCTAGAGTGGTAAATGAGTGTCATAAAAGGCAGAACACCATTGAAATAGAGAAAGAAACACATTCCCCAGCTTTGGAAAGCCTTATACTTCACTCCAATGTAGTACTACACTCTATAACACAGTTGAGAGACAATGTTCCCGAGCTGCCTCAGTTCATAACAGTGTGTAGGAAGTTGTTTGATAAAGTGGGCAAAGCTTATACTTGGACCAGAAGGCAGAATATAGGAAACTACCTGAAAACATTGATAATTCAGGGAAAATGAGTGTAAACAGATGAGAACTTGTTTAGAACAGCTCAAAGAGATTCTCCAGTAAGTTCTTAGTGTAGAAAAGGTAGCTAAGATCAGGGAAATCCTTAATTCGAGTTAAGATCACATGAAACACTGTATGAATCCTATATTCTTTACTTAAAGGAGACTAGAGTGGTAAATGTGTGTTATACAAGGCAGAATACCATTGAAATAGAGAAAGAAACACGTTCCGCAGCTTTGGAAAGCCTTACACTTCACTGAACTGTAGTACTACACTCTAAAACACAGTTGAGAGACAATGTTCTCTACCTACCTCAGTTCATAACAGTGTGTAGGAAGTTGTTTGATAAAGTGGGCAAAGCTTATACTTGGACCAGAAGGCAGAATATAGGAAACTACTTGAAAACATGGATAATTCAGAGAAAATGACTGTAAACAGATGAGAACTTGTTTAGAACAGCTCAAAGAGATTCTCCAAGTCAGTTCTTAGTGTAGAAAAGGTAGCTAAGATCGGGGAAATCCTTAATTCGAGTTAAGATGACATGAAACACTGTATGAATCCTATATTCTTTACTTAAAGGAGACTAGAGTGGTAAATGTGTGTTATACAAGGCAGAATACCATTGAAATAGAGAAAGAAACACGTTCCGCAGCTTTGGAAAGCCTTACACTTCACTGAAATGTAGTACTACACTCTATAACACAGTTGAGAGACAATGATCCTGAGCTGTCTCAGTTCATAACAGTGTGTAGGAAGTTGTTTGATAAAGAGGGCAAAGCTTATACTTGGACCAGGGGCAGAATATAGGAAACTACATGAAAACATGGATAATTCAGAGAAAATAGCTGTAAACAGATGATAAGTTGTTTACAACTGCTGAAAGAGATTCTCCAAGTCAGTTCTTAGTGTAGAAACGGTAGCTAAGATCCGGGAAATCCTTAATTCAAGGTAAGATGACAAGAAACACTGTATGAATCCTATATTCTTTACTAAAAGGAGCCTAGAGTGGTAAATGTGTGTTATACAAGGCAGAATACCATCGAAATAGAGAAAGAAACATGTTCGGCAGCTTCGGAAAGCCTTACACTTCACTGCAATGTAACACTACACTCTATAACATATTTGAGAGACAATGTTCACAAGCTGCTTCTGTTCATAACAGTGTGTAGGAAGTTGTTTGTATATGTGGGCAAAGCTTATACTTGGACAAGAAGGCAGAATATAAGAAACTACATGAAATCCTGAATCATACAGAGAAAATGACTGTAAACAGATGAGAAGTCCTTTAGAACTGCTGAAAGAGATTCTCCAAGTCAGTTCTTAGTGTAGAAAAGGTAGCTAAGATCGGGGAAATCCTTAATTCGAGTTAAGATGACATGAAACACTGTATGAATCCTATATTCTTTACTTAAAGGAGACTAGAGTGGTAAATGTGTGTTATACAAGGCAGAATACCATTGAAATAGAGAAAGAAACACGTTCCGCAGCTTTGGAAAGCCTTACACTTCACTGAAATGTAGTACTACACTCTATAACACAGTTGAGAGACAATGTTCTCTACCTACCTCAGTTCATAACAGTGTGTAGGAAGTTGTTTGATAAAGTGGGCAAAGCTTATACTTGGACCAGAAGGCAGAATATAGGAAACTACTTGAAAACATGGATAATTCAGAGAAAATGACTGTAAACAGATGAGAACTTGTTTAGAACAGCTCAAAGAGATTCTCCAAGTCAGTTCTTAGTGTAGAAAAGGTAGCTAAGATCGGGAAAATCCTTAATTCGAGTTAAGATCACATGAAACACTGTATGAATCCTATATTCTTTACTTAAAGGAGACTAGAGTGGTAAATGTGTGTTATACAAGGCAGAATACCATTGAAATAGAGAAAGAAACACGTTCGGCAGCTTTGGAAACCCTTACACTTCACTGAAATGTAGTACTACACTCTATAACACAGTTGAGAGACAATGTTCCTGAGCTGCCTCAGTTCATAACAGTGTGTAGGAAGTTGTTTGTATATGTGGGCAAAGCTTAAACTTTGACAACAAGGCAGAATATAGGAAACTACATGAAAACATGAATAATTCAGAGAAAATGACTGTAAACAGATAAGAACTCATTTAGAATAGCTGAAAGAGATTTTCCAAGTCAGTTCTTAGTGTAGAAAAGGTAGCTAAGATCCAGGAATTCCTTAATTAGAGTTAAGATCACATGAAACAGCCGGCACCGGTTTGGCTCAATGGTAGAGCGTCGGTCTGGGGACTGAAAGGTCCAGGGTTCGATTTCGGTCATGGGCATGTACCTTGGCTACGGGCACATCCCCAGTAGGTGCTGTGCAAGAGGCAGCTGGTCGATGATTCTCTCTCATGGACAAGCTGAGAGAGAGTTTCTAACTCTCTATCCCTCTCTTCCTCTATGTGAAAAATCAATAAAAATATATTTTAAAAAAAATTAAAAAACATCACATGAAACAGTGTATGAATCCTATAATTTTTGCTTAAAGGAGCCTAGAGTGGTAAATGAGTGTCATAAAAGGCAGAACACCATTGAAATGGAGAAAGAAACACATTCCCCAGCTTTGGAAAGCCTTATACTTCACTCCAATGTAGTACTACACTCTATAACACAGTTGAGAGACAATGTTCCCGAGCTGCCTCAGTTCATAACAGTGTGTAGGAAGTTGTTTGATAAAGTGGGCAAAGCTTATACTTGGACCAGAAGGCAGAATATAGGAAACTACCTGAAAACATTGATAATTAAGGGAAAATGAGTGTAAACAGATGAGAACTTGTTTAGAACAGCTCAAAGAGATTCTCCAGTAAGTTCTTAGTGTAGAAAAGGTAGCTAAGATCAGGGAAATCCTTAATTGGAGTTAAGATCACATGAAACACTGTATGAATCCTATATTCTTTACTTAAAGGAGACTAGAGTGGTAAATGTGTGTTATACAAGGCAGAATACCATTGAAATAGAGAAAGAAACACGTTCCGCAGCTTTGGAAAGCCTTACACTTCACTGAACTGTAGTACTACACTCTAAAACACAGTTGAGAGACAATGTTCTCTACCTACCTCAGTTCATAACAGTGTGTAGGAAGTTGTTTGATAAAGTGGGCAAAGCTTATACTTGGACCAGAAGGCAGAATATAGGAAACTACTTGAAAACATGGATAATTCAGAGAAAATGACTGTAAACAGATGAGAACTTGTTTAGAACAGCTCAAAGAGATTCTCCAAGTCAGTTCTTAGTGTAGAAAAGGTAGCTAAGATCGGGGAAATCCTTAATTCGAGTTAAGATGACATGAAACACTGTATGAATCCTATATTCTTTACTTAAAGGAGACTAGAGTGGTAAATGTGTGTTATACAAGGCAGAATACCATTGAAATAGAGAAAGAAACAAGTTCCGCAACTTTGGAAAGCCTTACACTTCACTGAAATGTAGTACTACACTCTATAACACAGTTGAGAGACAATGATCCTGAGCTGTCTCAGTTCATAACAGTGTGTAGGAAGTTGTTTGATAAAGAGGGCAAAGCTTATACTTGGACCAGCGGCAGAATATAGGAAACTACATGAAAACATGGATAATTCAGAGAAAATGACTGTAAACAGATGATAAGTTGTTTACAACTGCTGAAAGAGATTCTCCAAGTCAGTTCTTAGTGTAGAAACGGTAGCTAAGATCCGGGAAATCCTTAATTCAAGGTAAGATGACAAGAAACACTGTATGAATCCTATATTCTTTACTAAAAGGAGCCTAGAGTGGTAAATGTGTGTTATATAAGGCAGAATACTATCGAAATAGAGAAAGAAACATGTTCGGCAGCTTCGGAAAGCCTTACACTTCACTGCAATGTAACACTACACTCTATAACATATTTGAGAGACAATGTTCACAAGCTGCTTCTGTTCATAACAGTGTGTAGGAAGTTGTTTGTATATGTGGGCAAAGCTTATACTTGGACAAGAAGGCAGAATATAAGAAACTACATGAAATCCTGAATCATACAGAGAAAATGACTGTAAACAGATGAGAAGTCCTTTAGAACTGCTGAAAGAGATTCTCCAAGTCAGTTCTTAGTGTAGAAAAGGTAGCTAGGATCTGGGAAATCCTGAATTCGAGTTAAGATCACCTGAAACACGGTATGAATCCTATATTGTTTACTGAAAGAAGCCTAGAGTGGTAAATGATTGTCATAAAAGGCAGAATATCATTGAAATAGAGAAAGAAACACATTCGGCAGCGTTGGAAAGCCTTACACTACAATGCAATGTAGTACTACACTCTATAACATAGTTGAGAGACAATGTTCCCGAGCTGCTTCTGTTCATTACAGTGTGTAAGAAGTTGTTTGTATATGTGGGCAAAGCTTATACTTGGACAAGAAGGCAGAATATAGGAAACTACATGAAAACATGAATAAATCCCAAAAATGACTGTAAATAGATGAAAACTCATTTACAACTGCTGAAAGAGATTCTCCATGTCAGTTCTTATTGCAGAAAGGGTAGCTAAGATCCGGGAAATCCTTAATTCGAGTTAAGATCACATGAAACACTGTATCAATCCTATATTCTTTACTTAAAGAAGCCTAAAGTGGTAAATGAGTGTCATAAAAGGCAGAATATTATTGAAAAAGAGAAAGAAACACATTCCCCAGCCATGGAAAGCCTTACAATTCACTGTAATGTAGTACTACACTCTATATCATAGTTGAGAGACAATGTTCCCGAGCTGCTTCTGTTCATAACAATGTGTAGGAAGTTGTTTGTATATGTGGGCAAAGCTTAAACTTGGGTAAGAATATAGGAAACTGCATGAAAACATGAATAATTCTGAGAAAATGACTGTAAACAGATGAGTACTGGCTTAGAACAGCTGAAAGAGATTCTCAAAGTCAGTTCTTAGTGTGAAAAAGGTAGCTACAATAGTATACGGGAAATCCTTACTTCGAGGTAAGATCACATGAAACACTGTATGAATCCTATATTGTTTACTTAAAGGAGCCTAGAGTGGAAAATGTGGGTCATACAAGGCAGAATACCATTGAAATTGTGAAAGAAATACGTTCGGCAGCTTTGGAAATCATCACACTTCACTGCAATGTAGTACTACAAGCTATAACATAGTTGAGAGACAAAGTTCCTGAGCTGCTTCTGTTCATAACAGTGTGTAGGAAGTTTTTTGTATATGTGGGCAACGCTTATACTTGGACAAGAAGGCAGAATATAGGAATCTACATGAAAATATGAATAATTCAGAGAAAATGAATGTAAACAGATCAGAACTGGCTGAGAACAGCTGAAAGAGATTCACCATGTCACTTGTTAGTGTAGAAAGGGTAGCTAAGATCCAGGAATTCCTTAATTCGATTTAAGATCACATAAAACACTGTGTGAATCCTATATTGTTTACTTAAAGGAGCCTAGAGCTGTAAATGTGTGTCATACAAGGCAGAATATCATGGAAAAAGAGAAAGAAACAGTTTAGGCAGCTTTCGAAAGCCTTACACTTCACAGCAATGTAGTACTACACTCTATAACATAGTTGGGAGACAATGTTCCTGAGCTGCTTCTGTTCATAACAGTGTGTAGGAAGTTGTTTGTATATGTGGGCAAAGCTTAAACTTTGACAACAAGGCAGAATATAGGAAACTACATGAAAACATGAATAATTCAGAGAAAATGACTGTAAACAGATAAGAACTCATTTAGAATAGCTGAAAGAGATTTTCCAAGTCAGTTCTTAGTGTAGAAAAGGTAGCTAAGATCCAGGAATTCCTTAATTAGAGTTAAGATCACATGAAACAGCCGGCACCGGTTTGGCTCAATGGTAGAGCGTCGGTCTGGGGACTGAAAGGTCCAGGGTTCGATTTCGGTCATGGGCATGTACCTTGGCTACGGGCACATCCCCAGTAGGTGCTGTGCAAGAGGCAGCTGGTCGATGATTCTCTCTCATGGACAAGCTGAGAGAGAGTTTCTAACTCTCTATCCCTCTCTTCCTCTATGTGAAAAATCAATAAAAATATATTTTAAAAAAAATTAAAAAACATCACATGAAACAGTGTATGAATCCTATAATTTTTGCTTAAAGGAGCCTAGAGTGGTAAATGAGTGTCATAAAAGGCAGAACACCATTGAAATAGAGAAAGAAACACATTCCCCAGCTTTGGAAAGCCTTATACTTCACTCCAATGTAGTACTACACTCTATAACACAGTTGAGAGACAATGTTCCCGAGCTGCCTCAGTTCATAACAGTGTGTAGGAAGTTGTTTGATAAAGTGGGCAAAGCTTATACTTGGACCAGAAGGCAGAATATAGGAAACTACCTGAAAACATTGATAATTCAGGGAAAATGAGTGTAAACAGATGAGAACTTGTTTAGAACAGCTCAAAGAGATTCTCCAGTAAGTTCTTAGTGTAGAAAAGGTAGCTAAGATCAGGGAAATCCTTAATTCGAGTTAAGATCACATGAAACACTGTATGAATCCTATATTCTTTACTTAAAGGAGACTAGAGTGGTAAATGTGTGTTATACAAGGCAGAATACCATTGAAATAGAGAAAGAAACACGTTCCGCAGCTTTGGAAAGCCTTACACTTCACTGAACTGTAGTACTACACTCTAAAACACAGTTGAGAGACAATGTTCTCTACCTACCTCAGTTCATAACAGTGTGTAGGAAGTTGTTTGATAAAGTGGGCAAAGCTTATACTTGGACCAGAAGGCAGAATATAGGAAACTACTTGAAAACATGGATAATTCAGAGAAAATGACTGTAAACAGATGAGAACTTGTTTAGAACAGCTCAAAGAGATTCTCCAAGTCAGTTCTTAGTGTAGAAAAGGTAGCTAAGATCGGGGAAATCCTTAATTCGAGTTAAGATGACATGAAACACTGTATGAATCCTATATTCTTTACTTAAAGGAGACTAGAGTGGTAAATGTGTGTTATACAAGGCAGAATACCATTGAAATAGAGAAAGAAACACGTTCCGCAGCTTTGGAAAGCCTTACACTTCACTGAAATGTAGTACTACACTCTATAACACAGTTGAGAGACAATGATCCTGAGCTGTCTCAGTTCATAACAGTGTGTAGGAAGTTGTTTGATAAAGAGGGCAAAGCTTATACTTGGACCAGCGGCAGAATATAGGAAACTACATGAAAACATGGATAATTCAGAGAAAATGGCTGTAAACAGATGATAAGTTGTTTACAACTGCTGAAAGAGATTCTCCAAGTCAGTTCTTAGTGTAGAAACGGTAGCTAAGATCCGGGAAATCCTTAATTCAAGGTAAGATGACAAGAAACACTGTATGAATCCTATATTCTTTACTAAAAGGAGCCTAGAGTGGTAAATGTGTGTTATACAAGGCAGAATACCATCGAAATAGAGAAAGAAACATGTTCGGCAGCTTCGGAAAGCCTTACACTTCACTGCAATGTAACACTACACTCTATAACATATTTGAGAGACAATGTTCACAAGCTGCTTCTGTTCATAACAGTGTGTAGGAAGTTGTTTGTATATGTGGGCAAAGCTTATACTTGGACAAGAAGGCAGAATATAAGAAACTACATGAAATCCTGAATCGTACAGAGAAAATGACTGTAAACAGATGAGAAGTCCTTTAGAACTGCTGAAAGAGATTCTCCAAGTCAGTTCTTAGTGTAGAAAAGGTAGCTAAGATCGGGGAAATCCTTAATTCGAGTTAAGATGACATGAAACACTGTATGAATCCTATATTCTTTACTTAAAGGAGACTAGAGTGGTAAATGTGTGTTATACAAGGCAGAATACCATTGAAATAGAGAAAGAAACACGTTCCGCAGCTTTGGAAAGCCTTACACTTCACTGAAATGTAGTACTACACTCTATAACACAGTTGAGAGACAATGTTCTCTACCTACCTCAGTTCATAACAGTGTGTAGGAAGTTGTTTGATAAAGTGGGCAAAGCTTATACTTGGACCAGAAGGCAGAATATAGGAAACTACTTGAAAACATGGATAATTCAGAGAAAATGACTGTAAACAGATGAGAACTTGTTTAGAACAGCTCAAAGAGATTCTCCAAGTCAGTTCTTAGTGTAGAAAAGGTAGCTAAGATCGGGAAAATCCTTAATTCGAGTTAAGATCACATGAAACACTGTATGAATCCTATATTCTTTACTTAAAGGAGACTAGAGTGGTAAATGTGTGTTATACAAGGCAGAATACCATTGAAATAGAGAAAGAAACACGTTCGGCAGCTTTGGAAACCCTTACACTTCACTGAAATGTAGTACTACACTCTATAACACAGTTGAGAGACAATGTTCCTGAGCTGCCTCAGTTCATAACAGTGTGTAGGAAGTTGTTTGTATATGTGGGCAAAGCTTAAACTTTGACAACAAGGCAGAATATAGGAAACTACATGAAAACATGAATAATTCAGAGAAAATGACTGTAAACAGATAAGAACTCATTTAGAATAGCTGAAAGAGATTTTCCAAGTCAGTTCTTAGTGTAGAAAAGGTAGCTAAGATCCAGGAATTCCTTAATTAGAGTTAAGATCACATGAAACAGCCGGCACCGGTTTGGCTCAATGGTAGAGCGTCGGTCTGGGGACTGAAAGGTCCAGGGTTCGATTTCGGTCATGGGCATGTACCTTGGCTACGGGCACATCCCCAGTAGGTGCTGTGCAAGAGGCAGCTGGTCGATGATTCTCTCTCATGGACAAGCTGAGAGAGAGTTTCTAACTCTCTATCCCTCTCTTCCTCTATGTGAAAAATCAATAAAAATATATTTTAAAAAAAATTAAAAAACATCACATGAAACAGTGTATGAATCCTATAATTTTTGCTTAAAGGAGCCTAGAGTGGTAAATGAGTGTCATAAAAGGCAGAACACCATTGAAATAGAGAAAGAAACACATTCCCCAGCTTTGGAAAGCCTTATACTTCACTCCAATGTAGTACTACACTCTATAACACAGTTGAGAGACAATGTTCCCGAGCTGCCTCAGTTCATAACAGTGTGTAGGAAGTTGTTTGATAAAGTGGGCAAAGCTTATACTTGGACCAGAAGGCAGAATATAGGAAACTACCTGAAAACATTGATAATTCAGGGAAAATGAGTGTAAACAGATGAGAACTTGTTTAGAACAGCTCAAAGAGATTCTCCAGTAAGTTCTTAGTGTAGAAAAGGTAGCTAAGATCAGGGAAATCCTTAATTCGAGTTAAGATCACATGAAACACTGTATGAATCCTATATTCTTTACTTAAAGGAGACTAGAGTGGTAAATGTGTGTTATACAAGGCAGAATACCATTGAAATAGAGAAAGAAACACGTTCCGCAGCTTTGGAAAGCCTTACACTTCACTGAACTGTAGTACTACACTCTAAAACACAGTTGAGAGACAATGTTCTCTACCTACCTCAGTTCATAACAGTGTGTAGGAAGTTGTTTGATAAAGTGGGCAAAGCTTATACTTGGACCAGAAGGCAGAATATAGGAAACTACTTGAAAACATGGATAATTCAGAGAAAATGACTGTAAACAGATGAGAACTTGTTTAGAACAGCTCAAAGAGATTCTCCAAGTCAGTTCTTAGTGTAGAAAAGGTAGCTAAGATCGGGGAAATCCTTAATTCGAGTTAAGATGACATGAAACACTGTATGAATCCTATATTCTTTACTTAAAGGAGACTAGAGTGGTAAATGTGTGTTATACAAGGCAGAATACCATTGAAATAGAGAAAGAAACACGTTCCGCAGCTTTGGAAAGCCTTACACTTCACTGAAATGTAGTACTACACTCTATAACACAGTTGAGAGACAATGATCCTGAGCTGTCTCAGTTCATAACAGTGTGTAGGAAGTTGTTTGATAAAGAGGGCAAAGCTTATACTTGGACCAGCGGCAGAATATAGGAAACTACATGAAAACATGGATAATTCAGAGAAAATGGCTGTAAACAGATGATAAGTTGTTTACAACTGCTGAAAGAGATTCTCCAAGTCAGTTCTTAGTGTAGAAACGGTAGCTAAGATCCGGGAAATCCTTAATTCAAGGTAAGATGACAAGAAACACTGTATGAATCCTATATTCTTTACTAAAAGGAGCCTAGAGTGGTAAATGTGTGTTATACAAGGCAGAATACCATCGAAATAGAGAAAGAAACATGTTCGGCAGCTTCGGAAAGCCTTACACTTCACTGCAATGTAACACTACACTCTATAACATATTTGAGAGACAATGTTCACAAGCTGCTTCTGTTCATAACAGTGTGTAGGAAGTTGTTTGTATATGTGGGCAAAGCTTATACTTGGACAAGAAGGCAGAATATAAGAAACTACATGAAATCCTGAATCATACAGAGAAAATGACTGTAAACAGATGAGAAGTCCTTTAGAACTGCTGAAAGAGATTCTCCAAGTCAGTTCTTAGTGTAGAAAAGGTAGCTAAGATCGGGGAAATCCTTAATTCGAGTTAAGATGACATGAAACACTGTATGAATCCTATATTCTTTACTTAAAGGAGACTAGAGTGGTAAATGTGTGTTATACAAGGCAGAATACCATTGAAATAGAGAAAGAAACACGTTCCGCAGCTTTGGAAAGCCTTACACTTCACTGAAATGTAGTACTACACTCTATAACACAGTTGAGAGACAATGTTCTCTACCTACCTCAGTTCATAACAGTGTGTAGGAAGTTGTTTGATAAAGTGGGCAAAGCTTATACTTGGACCAGAAGGCAGAATATAGGAAACTACTTGAAAACATGGATAATTCAGAGAAAATGACTGTAAACAGATGAGAAGTCCTTTAGAACTGCTGAAAGAGATTCTCCAAGTCAGTTCTTAGTGTAGAAAAGGTAGCTAGGATCTGGGAAATCCTGAATTCGAGTTAAGATCACCTGCAACACGGTATGAATCCTATATTGTTTACTGAAAGAAGCCTAGAGTGGTAAATGATTGTCATAAAAGGCAGAATATCATTGAAATAGAGAAAGAAACACATTCGGCAGCGTTGGAAAGCCTTACACTACAATGCAATGTAGTACTACACTCTATAACATAGTTGAGAGACAATGTTCCCGAGCTGCTTCTGTTCATTACAGTGTGTAAGAAGTTGTTTGTATATGTGGGCAAAGCTTATACTTGGACAAGAAGGCAGAATATAGGAAACTACATGAAAACATGAATAAATCCCAAAAATGACTGTAAATAGATGAAAACTCATTTACAACTGCTGAAAGAGATTCTCCATGTCAGTTCTTATTGCAGAAAGGGTAGCTAAGATCCGGGAAATCCTTAATTCGAGTTAAGATCACATGAAACACTGTATCAATCCTATATTCTTTACTTAAAGAAGCCTAAAGTGGTAAATGAGTGTCATAAAAGGCAGAATATTATTGAAAAAGAGAAAGAAACACATTCCCCAGCCATGGAAAGCCTTACAATTCACTGTAATGTAGTACTACACTCTATATCATAGTTGAGAGACAATGTTCCCGAGCTGCTTCTGTTCATAACAATGTGTAGGAAGTTGTTTGTATATGTGGGCAAAGCTTAAACTTGGGTAAGAATATAGGAAACTGCATGAAAACATGAATAATTCTGAGAAAATGACTGTAAACAGATGAGTACTGGCTTAGAACAGCTGAAAGAGATTCTCAAAGTCAGTTCTTAGTGTGAAAAAGGTAGCTACAATAGTATACGGGAAATCCTTACTTCGAGGTAAGATCACATGAAACACTGTATGAATCCTATATTGTTTACTTAAAGGAGCCTAGAGTGGAAAATGTGGGTCATACAAGGCAGAATACCATTGAAATTGTGAAAGAAATACGTTCGGCAGCTTTGGAAATCATCACACTTCACTGCAATGTAGTACTACAAGCTATAACATAGTTGAGAGACAAAGTTCCTGAGCTGCTTCTGTTCATAACAGTGTGTAGGAAGTTTTTTGTATATGTGGGCAACGCTTATACTTGGACAAGAAGGCAGAATATAGGAATCTACATGAAAATATGAATAATTCAGAGAAAATGAATGTAAACAGATCAGAACTGGCTGAGAACAGCTGAAAGAGATTCACCATGTCACTTGTTAGTGTAGAAAGGGTAGCTAAGATCCAGGAATTCCTTAATTCGATTTAAGATCACATAAAACACTGTGTGAATCCTATATTGTTTACTTAAAGGAGCCTAGAGCTGTAAATGTGTGTCATACAAGGCAGAATATCATGGAAAAAGAGAAAGAAACAGTTTAGGCAGCTTTCGAAAGCCTTACACTTCACAGCAATGTAGTACTACACTCTATAACATAGTTGGGAGACAATGTTCCTGAGCTGCTTCTGTTCATAACAGTGTGTAGGAAGTTGTTTGTATATGTGGGCAAAGCTTAAACTTTGACAACAAGGCAGAATATAGGAAACTACATGAAAACATGAATAATTCAGAGAAAATGACTGTAAACAGATAAGAACTCATTTAGAATAGCTGAAAGAGATTTTCCAAGTCAGTTCTTAGTGTAGAAAAGGTAGCTAAGATCCAGGAATTCCTTAATTAGAGTTAAGATCACATGAAACAGCCGGCACCGGTTTGGCTCAATGGTAGAGCGTCGGTCTGGGGACTGAAAGGTCCAGGGTTCGATTTCGGTCATGGGCATGTACCTTGGCTACGGGCACATCCCCAGTAGGTGCTGTGCAAGAGGCAGCTGGTCGATGATTCTCTCTCATGGACAAGCTGAGAGAGAGTTTCTAACTCTCTATCCCTCTCTTCCTCTATGTGAAAAATCAATAAAAATATATTTTAAAAAAAATTAAAAAACATCACATGAAACAGTGTATGAATCCTATAATTTTTGCTTAAAGGAGCCTAGAGTGGTAAATGAGTGTCATAAAAGGCAGAACACCATTGAAATAGAGAAAGAAACACATTCCCCAGCTTTGGAAAGCCTTATACTTCACTCCAATGTAGTACTACACTCTATAACACAGTTGAGAGACAATGTTCCCGAGCTGCCTCAGTTCATAACAGTGTGTAGGAAGTTGTTTGATAAAGTGGGCAAAGCTTATACTTGGACCAGAAGGCAGAATATAGGAAACTACCTGAAAACATTGATAATTCAGGGAAAATGAGTGTAAACAGATGAGAACTTGTTTAGAACAGCTCAAAGAGATTCTCCAGTAAGTTCTTAGTGTAGAAAAGGTAGCTAAGATCAGGGAAATCCTTAATTCGAGTTAAGATCACATGAAACACTGTATGAATCCTATATTCTTTACTTAAAGGAGACTAGAGTGGTAAATGTGTGTTATACAAGGCAGAATACCATTGAAATAGAGAAAGAAACACGTTCCGCAGCTTTGGAAAGCCTTACACTTCACTGAACTGTAGTACTACACTCTAAAACACAGTTGAGAGACAATGTTCTCTACCTACCTCAGTTCATAACAGTGTGTAGGAAGTTGTTTGATAAAGTGGGCAAAGCTTATACTTGGACCAGAAGGCAGAATATAGGAAACTACTTGAAAACATGGATAATTCAGAGAAAATGACTGTAAACAGATGAGAACTTGTTTAGAACAGCTCAAAGAGATTCTCCAAGTCAGTTCTTAGTGTAGAAAAGGTAGCTAAGATCGGGGAAATCCTTAATTCGAGTTAAGATGACATGAAACACTGTATGAATCCTATATTCTTTACTTAAAGGAGACTAGAGTGGTAAATGTGTGTTATACAAGGCAGAATACCATTGAAATAGAGAAAGAAACACGTTCCGCAGCTTTGGAAAGCCTTACACTTCACTGAAATGTAGTACTACACTCTATAACACAGTTGAGAGACAATGATCCTGAGCTGTCTCAGTTCATAACAGTGTGTAGGAAGTTGTTTGATAAAGAGGGCAAAGCTTATACTTGGACCAGCGGCAGAATATAGGAAACTACATGAAAACATGGATAATTCAGAGAAAATGGCTGTAAACAGATGATAAGTTGTTTACAACTGCTGAAAGAGATTCTCCAAGTCAGTTCTTAGTGTAGAAACGGTAGCTAAGATCCGGGAAATCCTTAATTCAAGGTAAGATGACAAGAAACACTGTATGAATCCTATATTCTTTACTAAAAGGAGCCTAGAGTGGTAAATGTGTGTTATACAAGGCAGAATACCATCGAAATAGAGAAAGAAACATGTTCGGCAGCTTCGGAAAGCCTTACACTTCACTGCAATGTAACACTACACTCTATAACATATTTGAGAGACAATGTTCACAAGCTGCTTCTGTTCATAACAGTGTGTAGGAAGTTGTTTGTATATGTGGGCAAAGCTTATACTTGGACAAGAAGGCAGAATATAAGAAACTACATGAAATCCTGAATCGTACAGAGAAAATGACTGTAAACAGATGAGAAGTCCTTTAGAACTGCTGAAAGAGATTCTCCAAGTCAGTTCTTAGTGTAGAAAAGGTAGCTAAGATCGGGGAAATCCTTAATTCGAGTTAAGATGACATGAAACACTGTATGAATCCTATATTCTTTACTTAAAGGAGACTAGAGTGGTAAATGTGTGTTATACAAGGCAGAATACCATTGAAATAGAGAAAGAAACACGTTCCGCAGCTTTGGAAAGCCTTACACTTCACTGAAATGTAGTACTACACTCTATAACACAGTTGAGAGACAATGTTCTCTACCTACCTCAGTTCATAACAGTGTGTAGGAAGTTGTTTGATAAAGTGGGCAAAGCTTATACTTGGACCAGAAGGCAGAATATAGGAAACTACTTGAAAACATGGATAATTCAGAGAAAATGACTGTAAACAGATGAGAACTTGTTTAGAACAGCTCAAAGAGATTCTCCAAGTCAGTTCTTAGTGTAGAAAAGGTAGCTAAGATCGGGAAAATCCTTAATTCGAGTTAAGATCACATGAAACACTGTATGAATCCTATATTCTTTACTTAAAGGAGACTAGAGTGGTAAATGTGTGTTATACAAGGCAGAATACCATTGAAATAGAGAAAGAAACACGTTCGGCAGCTTTGGAAACCCTTACACTTCACTGAAATGTAGTACTACACTCTATAACACAGTTGAGAGACAATGTTCCTGAGCTGCCTCAGTTCATAACAGTGTGTAGGAAGTTGTTTGTATATGTGGGCAAAGCTTAAACTTTGACAACAAGGCAGAATATAGGAAACTACATGAAAACATGAATAATTCAGAGAAAATGACTGTAAACAGATAAGAACTCATTTAGAATAGCTGAAAGAGATTTTCCAAGTCAGTTCTTAGTGTAGAAAAGGTAGCTAAGATCCAGGAATTCCTTAATTAGAGTTAAGATCACATGAAACAGCCGGCACCGGTTTGGCTCAATGGTAGAGCGTCGGTCTGGGGACTGAAAGGTCCAGGGTTCGATTTCGGTCATGGGCATGTACCTTGGCTACGGGCACATCCCCAGTAGGTGCTGTGCAAGAGGCAGCTGGTCGATGATTCTCTCTCATGGACAAGCTGAGAGAGAGTTTCTAACTCTCTATCCCTCTCTTCCTCTATGTGAAAAATCAATAAAAATATATTTTAAAAAAAATTAAAAAACATCACATGAAACAGTGTATGAATCCTATAATTTTTGCTTAAAGGAGCCTAGAGTGGTAAATGAGTGTCATAAAAGGCAGAACACCATTGAAATAGAGAAAGAAACACATTCCCCAGCTTTGGAAAGCCTTATACTTCACTCCAATGTAGTACTACACTCTATAACACAGTTGAGAGACAATGTTCCCGAGCTGCCTCAGTTCATAACAGTGTGTAGGAAGTTGTTTGATAAAGTGGGCAAAGCTTATACTTGGACCAGAAGGCAGAATATAGGAAACTACCTGAAAACATTGATAATTCAGGGAAAATGAGTGTAAACAGATGAGAACTTGTTTAGAACAGCTCAAAGAGATTCTCCAGTAAGTTCTTAGTGTAGAAAAGGTAGCTAAGATCAGGGAAATCCTTAATTCGAGTTAAGATCACATGAAACACTGTATGAATCCTATATTCTTTACTTAAAGGAGACTAGAGTGGTAAATGTGTGTTATACAAGGCAGAATACCATTGAAATAGAGAAAGAAACACGTTCCGCAGCTTTGGAAAGCCTTACACTTCACTGAACTGTAGTACTACACTCTAAAACACAGTTGAGAGACAATGTTCTCTACCTACCTCAGTTCATAACAGTGTGTAGGAAGTTGTTTGATAAAGTGGGCAAAGCTTATACTTGGACCAGAAGGCAGAATATAGGAAACTACTTGAAAACATGGATAATTCAGAGAAAATGACTGTAAACAGATGAGAACTTGTTTAGAACAGCTCAAAGAGATTCTCCAAGTCAGTTCTTAGTGTAGAAAAGGTAGCTAAGATCGGGGAAATCCTTAATTCGAGTTAAGATGACATGAAACACTGTATGAATCCTATATTCTTTACTTAAAGGAGACTAGAGTGGTAAATGTGTGTTATACAAGGCAGAATACCATTGAAATAGAGAAAGAAACACGTTCCGCAGCTTTGGAAAGCCTTACACTTCACTGAAATGTAGTACTACACTCTATAACACAGTTGAGAGACAATGATCCTGAGCTGTCTCAGTTCATAACAGTGTGTAGGAAGTTGTTTGATAAAGAGGGCAAAGCTTATACTTGGACCAGCGGCAGAATATAGGAAACTACATGAAAACATGGATAATTCAGAGAAAATGGCTGTAAACAGATGATAAGTTGTTTACAACTGCTGAAAGAGATTCTCCAAGTCAGTTCTTAGTGTAGAAACGGTAGCTAAGATCCGGGAAATCCTTAATTCAAGGTAAGATGACAAGAAACACTGTATGAATCCTATATTCTTTACTAAAAGGAGCCTAGAGTGGTAAATGTGTGTTATACAAGGCAGAATACCATCGAAATAGAGAAAGAAACATGTTCGGCAGCTTCGGAAAGCCTTACACTTCACTGCAATGTAACACTACACTCTATAACATATTTGAGAGACAATGTTCACAAGCTGCTTCTGTTCATAACAGTGTGTAGGAAGTTGTTTGTATATGTGGGCAAAGCTTATACTTGGACAAGAAGGCAGAATATAAGAAACTACATGAAATCCTGAATCATACAGAGAAAATGACTGTAAACAGATGAGAAGTCCTTTAGAACTGCTGAAAGAGATTCTCCAAGTCAGTTCTTAGTGTAGAAAAGGTAGCTAAGATCGGGGAAATCCTTAATTCGAGTTAAGATGACATGAAACACTGTATGAATCCTATATTCTTTACTTAAAGGAGACTAGAGTGGTAAATGTGTGTTATACAAGGCAGAATACCATTGAAATAGAGAAAGAAACACGTTCCGCAGCTTTGGAAAGCCTTACACTTCACTGAAATGTAGTACTACACTCTATAACACAGTTGAGAGACAATGTTCTCTACCTACCTCAGTTCATAACAGTGTGTAGGAAGTTGTTTGATAAAGTGGGCAAAGCTTATACTTGGACCAGAAGGCAGAATATAGGAAACTACTTGAAAACATGGATAATTCAGAGAAAATGACTGTAAACAGATGAGAACTTGTTTAGAACAGCTCAAAGAGATTCTCCAAGTCAGTTCTTAGTGTAGAAAAGGTAGCTAAGATCGGGAAAATCCTTAATTCGAGTTAAGATCACATGAAACACTGTATGAATCCTATATTCTTTACTTAAAGGAGACTAGAGTGGTAAATGTGTGTTATACAAGGCAGAATACCATTGAAATAGAGAAAGAAACACGTTCGGCAGCTTTGGAAACCCTTACACTTCACTGAAATGTAGTACTACACTCTATAACACAGTTGAGAGACAATGTTCCTGAGCTGCCTCAGTTCATAACAGTGTGTAGGAAGTTGTTTGTATATGTGGGCAAAGCTTAAACTTTGACAACAAGGCAGAATATAGGAAACTACATGAAAACATGAATAATTCAGAGAAAATGACTGTAAACAGATAAGAACTCATTTAGAATAGCTGAAAGAGATTTTCCAAGTCAGTTCTTAGTGTAGAAAAGGTAGCTAAGATCCAGGAATTCCTTAATTAGAGTTAAGATCACATGAAACAGCCGGCACCGGTTTGGCTCAATGGTAGAGCGTCGGTCTGGGGACTGAAAGGTCCAGGGTTCGATTTCGGTCATGGGCATGTACCTTGGCTACGGGCACATCCCCAGTAGGTGCTGTGCAAGAGGCAGCTGGTCGATGATTCTCTCTCATGGACAAGCTGAGAGAGAGTTTCTAACTCTCTATCCCTCTCTTCCTCTATGTGAAAAATCAATAAAAATATATTTTAAAAAAAATTAAAAAACATCACATGAAACAGTGTATGAATCCTATAATTTTTGCTTAAAGGAGCCTAGAGTGGTAAATGAGTGTCATAAAAGGCAGAACACCATTGAAATAGAGAAAGAAACACATTCCCCAGCTTTGGAAAGCCTTATACTTCACTCCAATGTAGTACTACACTCTATAACACAGTTGAGAGACAATGTTCCCGAGCTGCCTCAGTTCATAACAGTGTGTAGGAAGTTGTTTGATAAAGTGGGCAAAGCTTATACTTGTTCCAGGAGGCAGAATATAGGAAACTACCTGAAAACATTGATAATTAAGGGAAAATGAGTGTAAACAGATGAGAACTTGTTTAGAACAGCTCAAAGAGATTCTCCAGTAAGTTCTTAGTGTAGAAAAGGTAGCTAAGATCAGGGAAATCCTTAATTGGAGTTAAGATCACATGAAACACTGTATGAATCCTATATTCTTTACTTAAAGGAGACTAGAGTGGTAAATGTGTGTTATACAAGGCAGAATACCATTGAAATAGAGAAAGAAACACGTTCCGCAGCTTTGGAAAGCCTTACACTTCACTGAACTGTAGTACTACACTCTAAAACACAGTTGAGAGACAATGTTCTCTACCTACCTCAGTTCATAACAGTGTGTAGGAAGTTGTTTGATAAAGTGGGCAAAGCTTATACTTGGACCAGAAGGCAGAATATAGGAAACTACTTGAAAACATGGATAATTCAGAGAAAATGACTGTAAACAGATGAGAACTTGTTTAGAACAGCTCAAAGAGATTCTCCAAGTCAGTTCTTAGTGTAGAAAAGGTAGCTAAGATCGGGGAAATCCTTAATTCGAGTTAAGATGACATGAAACACTGTATGAATCCTATATTCTTTACTTAAAGGAGACTAGAGTGGTAAATGTGTGTTATACAAGGCAGAATACCATTGAAATAGAGAAAGAAACACGTTCCGCAGCTTTGGAAAGCCTTACACTTCACTGAAATGTAGTACTACACTCTATAACACAGTTGAGAGACAATGATCCTGAGCTGTCTCAGTTCATAACAGTGTGTAGGAAGTTGTTTGATAAAGAGGGCAAAGCTTATACTTGGACCAGCGGCAGAATATAGGAAACTACATGAAAACATGGATAATTCAGAGAAAATGACTGTAAACAGATGATAAGTTGTTTACAACTGCTGAAAGAGATTCTCCAAGTCAGTTCTTAGTGTAGAAACGGTAGCTAAGATCCGGGAAATCCTTAATTCAAGGTAAGATGACAAGAAACACTGTATGAATCCTATATTCTTTACTAAAAGGAGCCTAGAGTGGTAAATGTGTGTTATATAAGGCAGAATACCATCGAAATAGAGAAAGAAACATGTTCGGCAGCTTCGGAAAGCCTTACACTTCACTGCAATGTAACACTACACTCTATAACATATTTGAGAGACAATGTTCACAAGCTGCTTCTGTTCATAACAGTGTGTAGGAAGTTGTTTGTATATGTGGGCAAAGCTTATACTTGGACAAGAAGGCAGAATATAAGAAACTACATGAAATCCTGAATCATACAGAGAAAATGACTGTAAACAGATGAGAAGTCCTTTAGAACTGCTGAAAGAGATTCTCCAAGTCAGTTCTTAGTGTAGAAAAGGTAGCTAGGATCTGGGAAATCCTGAATTCGAGTTAAGATCACCTGAAACACGGTATGAATCCTATATTGTTTACTGAAAGAAGCCTAGAGTGGTAAATGATTGTCATAAAAGGCAGAATATCATTGAAATAGAGAAAGAAACACATTCGGCAGCGTTGGAAAGCCTTACACTACAATGCAATGTAGTACTACACTCTATAACATAGTTGAGAGACAATGTTCCCGAGCTGCTTCTGTTCATTACAGTGTGTAAGAAGTTGTTTGTATATGTGGGCAAAGCTTATACTTGGACAAGAAGGCAGAATATAGGAAACTACATGAAAACATGAATAAATCCCAAAAATGACTGTAAATAGATGAAAACTCATTTACAACTGCTGAAAGAGATTCTCCATGTCAGTTCTTATTGCAGAAAGGGTAGCTAAGATCCGGGAAATCCTTAATTCGAGTTAAGATCACATGAAACACTGTATCAATCCTATATTCTTTACTTAAAGAAGCCTAAAGTGGTAAATGAGTGTCATAAAAGGCAGAATATTATTGAAAAAGAGAAAGAAACACATTCCCCAGCCATGGAAAGCCTTACAATTCACTGTAATGTAGTACTACACTCTATATCATAGTTGAGAGACAATGTTCCCGAGCTGCTTCTGTTCATAACAATGTGTAGGAAGTTGTTTGTATATGTGGGCAAAGCTTAAACTTGGGTAAGAATATAGGAAACTGCATGAAAACATGAATAATTCTGAGAAAATGACTGTAAACAGATGAGTACTGGCTTAGAACAGCTGAAAGAGATTCTCAAAGTCAGTTCTTAGTGTGAAAAAGGTAGCTACAATAGTATACGGGAAATCCTTACTTCGAGGTAAGATCACATGAAACACTGTATGAATCCTATATTGTTTACTTAAAGGAGCCTAGAGTGGAAAATGTGGGTCATACAAGGCAGAATACCATTGAAATTGTGAAAGAAATACGTTCGGCAGCTTTGGAAATCATCACACTTCACTGCAATGTAGTACTACAAGCTATAACATAGTTGAGAGACAAAGTTCCTGAGCTGCTTCTGTTCATAACAGTGTGTAGGAAGTTTTTTGTATATGTGGGCAACGCTTATACTTGGACAAGAAGGCAGAATATAGGAATCTACATGAAAATATGAATAATTCAGAGAAAATGAATGTAAACAGATCAGAACTGGCTGAGAACAGCTGAAAGAGATTCACCATGTCACTTGTTAGTGTAGAAAGGGTAGCTAAGATCCAGGAATTCCTTAATTCGATTTAAGATCACATAAAACACTGTGTGAATCCTATATTGTTTACTTAAAGGAGCCTAGAGCTGTAAATGTGTGTCATACAAGGCAGAATATCATGGAAAAAGAGAAAGAAACAGTTTAGGCAGCTTTCGAAAGCCTTACACTTCACAGCAATGTAGTACTACACTCTATAACATAGTTGGGAGACAATGTTCCTGAGCTGCTTCTGTTCATAACAGTGTGTAGGAAGTTGTTTGTATATGTGGGCAAAGCTTAAACTTTGACAACAAGGCAGAATATAGGAAACTACATGAAAACATGAATAATTCAGAGAAAATGACTGTAAACAGATAAGAACTCATTTAGAATAGCTGAAAGAGATTTTCCAAGTCAGTTCTTAGTGTAGAAAAGGTAGCTAAGATCCAGGAATTCCTTAATTAGAGTTAAGATCACATGAAACAGCCGGCACCGGTTTGGCTCAATGGTAGAGCGTCGGTCTGGGGACTGAAAGGTCCAGGGTTCGATTTCGGTCATGGGCATGTACCTTGGCTACGGGCACATCCCCAGTAGGTGCTGTGCAAGAGGCAGCTGGTCGATGATTCTCTCTCATGGACAAGCTGAGAGAGAGTTTCTAACTCTCTATCCCTCTCTTCCTCTATGTGAAAAATCAATAAAAATATATTTTAAAAAAAATTAAAAAACATCACATGAAACAGTGTATGAATCCTATAATTTTTGCTTAAAGGAGCCTAGAGTGGTAAATGAGTGTCATAAAAGGCAGAACACCATTGAAATAGAGAAAGAAACACATTCCCCAGCTTTGGAAAGCCTTATACTTCACTCCAATGTAGTACTACACTCTATAACACAGTTGAGAGACAATGTTCCCGAGCTGCCTCAGTTCATAACAGTGTGTAGGAAGTTGTTTGATAAAGTGGGCAAAGCTTATACTTGGACCAGAAGGCAGAATATAGGAAACTACCTGAAAACATTGATAATTCAGGGAAAATGAGTGTAAACAGATGAGAACTTGTTTAGAACAGCTCAAAGAGATTCTCCAGTAAGTTCTTAGTGTAGAAAAGGTAGCTAAGATCAGGGAAATCCTTAATTCGAGTTAAGATCACATGAAACACTGTATGAATCCTATATTCTTTACTTAAAGGAGACTAGAGTGGTAAATGTGTGTTATACAAGGCAGAATACCATTGAAATAGAGAAAGAAACACGTTCCGCAGCTTTGGAAAGCCTTACACTTCACTGAACTGTAGTACTACACTCTAAAACACAGTTGAGAGACAATGTTCTCTACCTACCTCAGTTCATAACAGTGTGTAGGAAGTTGTTTGATAAAGTGGGCAAAGCTTATACTTGGACCAGAAGGCAGAATATAGGAAACTACTTGAAAACATGGATAATTCAGAGAAAATGACTGTAAACAGATGAGAACTTGTTTAGAACAGCTCAAAGAGGTTCTCCAAGTCAGTTCTTAGTGTAGAAAAGGTAGCTAAGATCGGGGAAATCCTTAATTCGAGTTAAGATGACATGAAACACTGTATGAATCCTATATTCTTTACTTAAAGGAGACTAGAGTGGTAAATGTGTGTTATACAAGGCAGAATACCATTGAAATAGAGAAAGAAACACGTTCCGCAGCTTTGGAAAGCCTTACACTTCACTGAAATGTAGTACTACACTCTATAACACAGTTGAGAGACAATGATCCTGAGCTGTCTCAGTTCATAACAGTGTGTAGGAAGTTGTTTGATAAAGAGGGCAAAGCTTATACTTGGACCAGCGGCAGAATATAGGAAACTACATGAAAACATGGATAATTCAGAGAAAATGGCTGTAAACAGATGATAAGTTGTTTACAACTGCTGAAAGAGATTCTCCAAGTCAGTTCTTAGTGTAGAAACGGTAGCTAAGATCCGGGAAATCCTTAATTCAAGGTAAGATGACAAGAAACACTGTATGAATCCTATATTCTTTACTAAAAGGAGCCTAGAGTGGTAAATGTGTGTTATACAAGGCAGAATACCATCGAAATAGAGAAAGAAACATGTTCGGCAGCTTCGGAAAGCCTTACACTTCACTGCAATGTAACACTACACTCTATAACATATTTGAGAGACAATGTTCACAAGCTGCTTCTGTTCATAACAGTGTGTAGGAAGTTGTTTGTATATGTGGGCAAAGCTTATACTTGGACAAGAAGGCAGAATATAAGAAACTACATGAAATCCTGAATCGTACAGAGAAAATGACTGTAAACAGATGAGAAGTCCTTTAGAACTGCTGAAAGAGATTCTCCAAGTCAGTTCTTAGTGTAGAAAAGGTAGCTAAGATCGGGGAAATCCTTAATTCGAGTTAAGATGACATGAAACACTGTATGAATCCTATATTCTTTACTTAAAGGAGACTAGAGTGGTAAATGTGTGTTATACAAGGCAGAATACCATTGAAATAGAGAAAGAAACACGTTCCGCAGCTTTGGAAAGCCTTACACTTCACTGAAATGTAGTACTACACTCTATAACACAGTTGAGAGACAATGTTCTCTACCTACCTCAGTTCATAACAGTGTGTAGGAAGTTGTTTGATAAAGTGGGCAAAGCTTATACTTGGACCAGAAGGCAGAATATAGGAAACTACTTGAAAACATGGATAATTCAGAGAAAATGACTGTAAACAGATGAGAACTTGTTTAGAACAGCTCAAAGAGATTCTCCAAGTCAGTTCTTAGTGTAGAAAAGGTAGCTAAGATCGGGAAAATCCTTAATTCGAGTTAAGATCACATGAAACACTGTATGAATCCTATATTCTTTACTTAAAGGAGACTAGAGTGGTAAATGTGTGTTATACAAGGCAGAATACCATTGAAATAGAGAAAGAAACACGTTCGGCAGCTTTGGAAACCCTTACACTTCACTGAAATGTAGTACTACACTCTATAACACAGTTGAGAGACAATGTTCCTGAGCTGCCTCAGTTCATAACAGTGTGTAGGAAGTTGTTTGTATATGTGGGCAAAGCTTAAACTTTGACAACAAGGCAGAATATAGGAAACTACATGAAAACATGAATAATTCAGAGAAAATGACTGTAAACAGATAAGAACTCATTTAGAATAGCTGAAAGAGATTTTCCAAGTCAGTTCTTAGTGTAGAAAAGGTAGCTAAGATCCAGGAATTCCTTAATTAGAGTTAAGATCACATGAAACAGCCGGCACCGGTTTGGCTCAATGGTAGAGCGTCGGTCTGGGGACTGAAAGGTCCAGGGTTCGATTTCGGTCATGGGCATGTACCTTGGCTACGGGCACATCCCCAGTAGGTGCTGTGCAAGAGGCAGCTGGTCGATGATTCTCTCTCATGGACAAGCTGAGAGAGAGTTTCTAACTCTCTATCCCTCTCTTCCTCTATGTGAAAAATCAATAAAAATATATTTTAAAAAAAATTAAAAAACATCACATGAAACAGTGTATGAATCCTATAATTTTTGCTTAAAGGAGCCTAGAGTGGTAAATGAGTGTCATAAAAGGCAGAACACCATTGAAATAGAGAAAGAAACACATTCCCCAGCTTTGGAAAGCCTTATACTTCACTCCAATGTAGTACTACACTCTATAACACAGTTGAGAGACAATGTTCCCGAGCTGCCTCAGTTCATAACAGTGTGTAGGAAGTTGTTTGATAAAGTGGGCAAAGCTTATACTTGTTCCAGGAGGCAGAATATAGGAAACTACCTGAAAACATTGATAATTAAGGGAAAATGAGTGTAAACAGATGAGAACTTGTTTAGAACAGCTCAAAGAGATTCTCCAGTAAGTTCTTAGTGTAGAAAAGGTAGCTAAGATCAGGGAAATCCTTAATTGGAGTTAAGATCACATGAAACACTGTATGAATCCTATATTCTTTACTTAAAGGAGACTAGAGTGGTAAATGTGTGTTATACAAGGCAGAATACCATTGAAATAGAGAAAGAAACACGTTCCGCAGCTTTGGAAAGCCTTACACTTCACTGAACTGTAGTACTACACTCTAAAACACAGTTGAGAGACAATGTTCTCTACCTACCTCAGTTCATAACAGTGTGTAGGAAGTTGTTTGATAAAGTGGGCAAAGCTTATACTTGGACCAGAAGGCAGAATATAGGAAACTACTTGAAAACATGGATAATTCAGAGAAAATGACTGTAAACAGATGAGAACTTGTTTAGAACAGCTCAAAGAGATTCTCCAAGTCAGTTCTTAGTGTAGAAAAGGTAGCTAAGATCGGGGAAATCCTTAATTCGAGTTAAGATGACATGAAACACTGTATGAATCCTATATTCTTTACTTAAAGGAGACTAGAGTGGTAAATGTGTGTTATACAAGGCAGAATACCATTGAAATAGAGAAAGAAACACGTTCCGCAGCTTTGGAAAGCCTTACACTTCACTGAAATGTAGTACTACACTCTATAACACAGTTGAGAGACAATGATCCTGAGCTGTCTCAGTTCATAACAGTGTGTAGGAAGTTGTTTGATAAAGAGGGCAAAGCTTATACTTGGACCAGCGGCAGAATATAGGAAACTACATGAAAACATGGATAATTCAGAGAAAATGACTGTAAACAGATGATAAGTTGTTTACAACTGCTGAAAGAGATTCTCCAAGTCAGTTCTTAGTGTAGAAACGGTAGCTAAGATCCGGGAAATCCTTAATTCAAGGTAAGATGACAAGAAACACTGTATGAATCCTATATTCTTTACTAAAAGGAGCCTAGAGTGGTAAATGTGTGTTATATAAGGCAGAATACCATCGAAATAGAGAAAGAAACATGTTCGGCAGCTTCGGAAAGCCTTACACTTCACTGCAATGTAACACTACACTCTATAACATATTTGAGAGACAATGTTCACAAGCTGCTTCTGTTCATAACAGTGTGTAGGAAGTTGTTTGTATATGTGGGCAAAGCTTATACTTGGACAAGAAGGCAGAATATAAGAAACTACATGAAATCCTGAATCATACAGAGAAAATGACTGTAAACAGATGAGAAGTCCTTTAGAACTGCTGAAAGAGATTCTCCAAGTCAGTTCTTAGTGTAGAAAAGGTAGCTAGGATCTGGGAAATCCTGAATTCGAGTTAAGATCACCTGAAACACGGTATGAATCCTATATTGTTTACTGAAAGAAGCCTAGAGTGGTAAATGATTGTCATAAAAGGCAGAATATCATTGAAATAGAGAAAGAAACACATTCGGCAGCGTTGGAAAGCCTTACACTACAATGCAATGTAGTACTACACTCTATAACATAGTTGAGAGACAATGTTCCCGAGCTGCTTCTGTTCATTACAGTGTGTAAGAAGTTGTTTGTATATGTGGGCAAAGCTTATACTTGGACAAGAAGGCAGAATATAGGAAACTACATGAAAACATGAATAAATCCCAAAAATGACTGTAAATAGATGAAAACTCATTTACAACTGCTGAAAGAGATTCTCCATGTCAGTTCTTATTGCAGAAAGGGTAGCTAAGATCCGGGAAATCCTTAATTCGAGTTAAGATCACATGAAACACTGTATCAATCCTATATTCTTTACTTAAAGAAGCCTAAAGTGGTAAATGAGTGTCATAAAAGGCAGAATATTATTGAAAAAGAGAAAGAAACACATTCCCCAGCCATGGAAAGCCTTACAATTCACTGTAATGTAGTACTACACTCTATATCATAGTTGAGAGACAATGTTCCCGAGCTGCTTCTGTTCATAACAATGTGTAGGAAGTTGTTTGTATATGTGGGCAAAGCTTAAACTTGGGTAAGAATATAGGAAACTGCATGAAAACATGAATAATTCTGAGAAAATGACTGTAAACAGATGAGTACTGGCTTAGAACAGCTGAAAGAGATTCTCAAAGTCAGTTCTTAGTGTGAAAAAGGTAGCTACAATAGTATACGGGAAATCCTTACTTCGAGGTAAGATCACATGAAACACTGTATGAATCCTATATTGTTTACTTAAAGGAGCCTAGAGTGGAAAATGTGGGTCATACAAGGCAGAATACCATTGAAATTGTGAAAGAAATACGTTCGGCAGCTTTGGAAATCATCACACTTCACTGCAATGTAGTACTACAAGCTATAACATAGTTGAGAGACAAAGTTCCTGAGCTGCTTCTGTTCATAACAGTGTGTAGGAAGTTTTTTGTATATGTGGGCAACGCTTATACTTGGACAAGAAGGCAGAATATAGGAATCTACATGAAAATATGAATAATTCAGAGAAAATGAATGTAAACAGATCAGAACTGGCTGAGAACAGCTGAAAGAGATTCACCATGTCACTTGTTAGTGTAGAAAGGGTAGCTAAGATCCAGGAATTCCTTAATTCGATTTAAGATCACATAAAACACTGTGTGAATCCTATATTGTTTACTTAAAGGAGCCTAGAGCTGTAAATGTGTGTCATACAAGGCAGAATATCATGGAAAAAGAGAAAGAAACAGGTTAGGCAGCTTTCGAAAGTCTTACACTTCAGGGCAATGTAGTACTACAGTCTATAACATAGTTGGGAGACAATGTTCCTGAGCTGCTTCTGTTCATAACAGTGTGTAGGAAGTTGTTTGTATATGTGGGAAAAGCTTAAACTTTGACACAAGGCAGAATATAGGAAACTACATGAAAACATGAATAATTCAGAGAAAATGACTGTAAACAGATAAGAACTCATTTAGAATAGCTGAAAGAGATTTTCCAAGTCAGTTCTTAGTGTAGAAAAGGTAGCTAAGATCCAGGAATTCCTTAATTAGAGTTAAGATCACATGAAACAGCCGGCACCGGTTTGGCTCAATGGTAGAGCGTCGGTCTGGGGACTGAAAGGTCCAGGGTTCGATTTCGGTCATGGGCATGTACCTTGGCTACGGGCACATCCCCAGTAGGTGCTGTGCAAGAGGCAGCTGGTCGATGATTCTCTCTCATGGACAAGCTGAGAGAGAGTTTCTAACTCTCTATCCCTCTCTTCCTCTATGTGAAAAATCAATAAAAATATATTTTAAAAAAAATTAAAAAACATCACATGAAACAGTGTATGAATCCTATAATTTTTGCTTAAAGGAGCCTAGAGTGGTAAATGAGTGTCATAAAAGGCAGAACACCATTGAAATAGAGAAAGAAACACATTCCCCAGCTTTGGAAAGCCTTATACTTCACTCCAATGTAGTACTACACTCTATAACACAGTTGAGAGACAATGTTCCCGAGCTGCCTCAGTTCATAACAGTGTGTAGGAAGTTGTTTGATAAAGTGGGCAAAGCTTATACTTGGACCAGAAGGCAGAATATAGGAAACTACCTGAAAACATTGATAATTCAGGGAAAATGAGTGTAAACAGATGAGAACTTGTTTAGAACAGCTCAAAGAGATTCTCCAGTAAGTTCTTAGTGTAGAAAAGGTAGCTAAGATCAGGGAAATCCTTAATTCGAGTTAAGATCACATGAAACACTGTATGAATCCTATATTCTTTACTTAAAGGAGACTAGAGTGGTAAATGTGTGTTATACAAGGCAGAATACCATTGAAATAGAGAAAGAAACACGTTCCGCAGCTTTGGAAAGCCTTACACTTCACTGAACTGTAGTACTACACTCTAAAACACAGTTGAGAGACAATGTTCTCTCCCTACCTCAGTTCATAACAGTGTGTAGGAAGTTGTTTGATAAAGTGGGGAAAGCTTATACTTGGAGCAGAAGGCAGAATATAGGAAACGACATGAAAACATGGATAATTCAGAGAAAATGGCTGTAAACAGATAACTTGTTTAGAACAGCTCAAAGAGCTTCTCCAAGTCAGTTCTTAGTGTAGAAAAGGTAGCTAAGATCGGGGAAATCCTTAATTCGAGTTAAGATGACATGAAACACTGTATGAATCCTATATTCTTTACTTAAAGGAGACTAGAGTGGTAAATGTGTGTTATACAAGGCAGAATACCATTGAAATAGAGAAAGAAACACGTTCCGCAGCTTTGGAAAGCCTTACACTTCACTGAAATGTAGTACTACACTCTATAACACAGTTGAGAGACAATGATCCTGAGCTGTCTCAGTTCATAACAGTGTGTAGGAAGTTGTTTGATAAAGAGGGCAAAGCTTATACTTGGACAAGAAGGCAGAATATAAGAAACTACATGAAATCCTGAATCATACAGAGAAAATGACTGTAAACAGATGAGAAGTCCTTTAGAACTGCTGAAAGAGATTCTCCAAGTCAGTTCTTAGTGTAGAAAAGGTAGCTAGGATCTGGGAAATCCTGAATTCGAGTTAAGATCACCTGAAACACGGTATGAATCCTATATTGTTTACTGAAAGAAGCCTAGAGTGGTAAATGATTGTCATAAAAGGCAGAATATCATTGAAATAGAGAAAGAAACACATTCGGCAGCGTTGGAAAGCCTTACACTACAATGCAATGTAGTACTACACTCTATAACATAGTTGAGAGACAATGTTCCCGAGCTGCTTCTGTTCATTACAGTGTGTAAGAAGTTGTTTGTATATGTGGGCAAAGCTTATACTTGGACAAGAAGGCAGAATATAGGAAACTACATGAAAACATGAATAAATCCCAAAAATGACTGTAAATAGATGAAAACTCATTTACAACTGCTGAAAGAGATTCTCCATGTCAGTTCTTATTGCAGAAAGGGTAGCTAAGATCCGGGAAATCCTTAATTCGAGTTAAGATCACATGAAACACTGTATCAATCCTATATTCTTTACTTAAAGAAGCCTAAAGTGGTAAATGAGTGTCATAAAAGGCAGAATATTATTGAAAAAGAGAAAGAAACACATTCCCCAGCCATGGAAAGCCTTACAATTCACTGTAATGTAGTACTACACTCTATATCATAGTTGAGAGACAATGTTCCCGAGCTGCTTCTGTTCATAACAATGTGTAGGAAGTTGTTTGTATATGTGGGCAAAGCTTAAACTTGGGTAAGAATATAGGAAACTGCATGAAAACATGAATAATTCTGAGAAAATGACTGTAAACAGATGAGTACTGGCTTAGAACAGCTGAAAGAGATTCTCAAAGTCAGTTCTTAGTGTGAAAAAGGTAGCTACAATAGTATACGGGAAATCCTTACTTCGAGGTAAGATCACATGAAACACTGTATGAATCCTATATTGTTTACTTAAAGGAGCCTAGAGTGGAAAATGTGGGTCATACAAGGCAGAATACCATTGAAATTGTGAAAGAAATACGTTCGGCAGCTTTGGAAATCATCACACTTCACTGCAATGTAGTACTACAAGCTATAACATAGTTGAGAGACAAAGTTCCTGAGCTGCTTCTGTTCATAACAGTGTGTAGGAAGTTTTTTGTATATGTGGGCAACGCTTATACTTGGACAAGAAGGCAGAATATAGGAATCTACATGAAAATATGAATAATTCAGAGAAAATGAATGTAAACAGATCAGAACTGGCTGAGAACAGCTGAAAGAGATTCACCATGTCACTTGTTAGTGTAGAAAGGGTAGCTAAGATCCAGGAATTCCTTAATTCGATTTAAGATCACATAAAACACTGTGTGAATCCTATATTGTTTACTTAAAGGAGCCTAGAGCTGTAAATGTGTGTCATACAAGGCAGAATATCATGGAAAAAGAGAAAGAAACAGTTTAGGCAGCTTTCGAAAGCCTTACACTTCACAGCAATGTAGTACTACACTCTATAACATAGTTGGGAGACAATGTTCCTGAGCTGCTTCTGTTCATAACAGTGTGTAGGAAGTTGTTTGTATATGTGGGCAAAGCTTAAACTTTGACAACAAGGCAGAATATAGGAAACTACATGAAAACATGAATAATTCAGAGAAAATGACTGTAAACAGATAAGAACTCATTTAGAATAGCTGAAAGAGATTTTCCAAGTCAGTTCTTAGTGTAGAAAAGGTAGCTAAGATCCAGGAATTCCTTAATTAGAGTTAAGATCACATGAAACAGCCGGCACCGGTTTGGCTCAATGGTAGAGCGTCGGTCTGGGGACTGAAAGGTCCAGGGTTCGATTTCGGTCATGGGCATGTACCTTGGCTACGGGCACATCCCCAGTAGGTGCTGTGCAAGAGGCAGCTGGTCGATGATTCTCTCTCATGGACAAGCTGAGAGAGAGTTTCTAACTCTCTATCCCTCTCTTCCTCTATGTGAAAAATCAATAAAAATATATTTTAAAAAAAATTAAAAAACATCACATGAAACAGTGTATGAATCCTATAATTTTTGCTTAAAGGAGCCTAGAGTGGTAAATGAGTGTCATAAAAGGCAGAACACCATTGAAATAGAGAAAGAAACACATTCCCCAGCTTTGGAAAGCCTTATACTTCACTCCAATGTAGTACTACACTCTATAACACAGTTGAGAGACAATGTTCCCGAGCTGCCTCAGTTCATAACAGTGTGTAGGAAGTTGTTTGATAAAGTGGGCAAAGCTTATACTTGGACCAGAAGGCAGAATATAGGAAACTACCTGAAAACATTGATAATTCAGGGAAAATGAGTGTAAACAGATGAGAACTTGTTTAGAACAGCTCAAAGAGATTCTCCAGTAAGTTCTTAGTGTAGAAAAGGTAGCTAAGATCAGGGAAATCCTTAATTCGAGTTAAGATCACATGAAACACTGTATGAATCCTATATTCTTTACTTAAAGGAGACTAGAGTGGTAAATGTGTGTTATACAAGGCAGAATACCATTGAAATAGAGAAAGAAACACGTTCCGCAGCTTTGGAAAGCCTTACACTTCACTGAACTGTAGTACTACACTCTAAAACACAGTTGAGAGACAATGTTCTCTACCTACCTCAGTTCATAACAGTGTGTAGGAAGTTGTTTGATAAAGTGGGCAAAGCTTATACTTGGACCAGAAGGCAGAATATAGGAAACTACTTGAAAACATGGATAATTCAGAGAAAATGACTGTAAACAGATGAGAACTTGTTTAGAACAGCTCAAAGAGATTCTCCAAGTCAGTTCTTAGTGTAGAAAAGGTAGCTAAGATCGGGGAAATCCTTAATTCGAGTTAAGATGACATGAAACACTGTATGAATCCTATATTCTTTACTTAAAGGAGACTAGAGTGGTAAATGTGTGTTATACAAGGCAGAATACCATTGAAATAGAGAAAGAAACACGTTCCGCAGCTTTGGAAAGCCTTACACTTCACTGAAATGTAGTACTACACTCTATAACACAGTTGAGAGACAATGATCCTGAGCTGTCTCAGTTCATAACAGTGTGTAGGAAGTTGTTTGATAAAGAGGGCAAAGCTTATACTTGGACCAGCGGCAGAATATAGGAAACTACATGAAAACATGGATAATTCAGAGAAAATGGCTGTAAACAGATGATAAGTTGTTTACAACTGCTGAAAGAGATTCTCCAAGTCAGTTCTTAGTGTAGAAACGGTAGCTAAGATCCGGGAAATCCTTAATTCAAGGTAAGATGACAAGAAACACTGTATGAATCCTATATTCTTTACTAAAAGGAGCCTAGAGTGGTAAATGTGTGTTATACAAGGCAGAATACCATCGAAATAGAGAAAGAAACATGTTCGGCAGCTTCGGAAAGCCTTACACTTCACTGCAATGTAACACTACACTCTATAACATATTTGAGAGACAATGTTCACAAGCTGCTTCTGTTCATAACAGTGTGTAGGAAGTTGTTTGTATATGTGGGCAAAGCTTATACTTGGACAAGAAGGCAGAATATAAGAAACTACATGAAATCCTGAATCGTACAGAGAAAATGACTGTAAACAGATGAGAAGTCCTTTAGAACTGCTGAAAGAGATTCTCCAAGTCAGTTCTTAGTGTAGAAAAGGTAGCTAAGATCGGGGAAATCCTTAATTCGAGTTAAGATGACATGAAACACTGTATGAATCCTATATTCTTTACTTAAAGGAGACTAGAGTGGTAAATGTGTGTTATACAAGGCAGAATACCATTGAAATAGAGAAAGAAACACGTTCCGCAGCTTTGGAAAGCCTTACACTTCACTGAAATGTAGTACTACACTCTATAACACAGTTGAGAGACAATGTTCTCTACCTACCTCAGTTCATAACAGTGTGTAGGAAGTTGTTTGATAAAGTGGGCAAAGCTTATACTTGGACCAGAAGGCAGAATATAGGAAACTACTTGAAAACATGGATAATTCAGAGAAAATGACTGTAAACAGATGAGAACTTGTTTAGAACAGCTCAAAGAGATTCTCCAAGTCAGTTCTTAGTGTAGAAAAGGTAGCTAAGATCGGGAAAATCCTTAATTCGAGTTAAGATCACATGAAACACTGTATGAATCCTATATTCTTTACTTAAAGGAGACTAGAGTGGTAAATGTGTGTTATACAAGGCAGAATACCATTGAAATAGAGAAAGAAACACGTTCGGCAGCTTTGGAAACCCTTACACTTCACTGAAATGTAGTACTACACTCTATAACACAGTTGAGAGACAATGTTCCTGAGCTGCCTCAGTTCATAACAGTGTGTAGGAAGTTGTTTGTATATGTGGGCAAAGCTTAAACTTTGACAACAAGGCAGAATATAGGAAACTACATGAAAACATGAATAATTCAGAGAAAATGACTGTAAACAGATAAGAACTCATTTAGAATAGCTGAAAGAGATTTTCCAAGTCAGTTCTTAGTGTAGAAAAGGTAGCTAAGATCCAGGAATTCCTTAATTAGAGTTAAGATCACATGAAACAGCCGGCACCGGTTTGGCTCAATGGTAGAGCGTCGGTCTGGGGACTGAAAGGTCCAGGGTTCGATTTCGGTCATGGGCATGTACCTTGGCTACGGGCACATCCCCAGTAGGTGCTGTGCAAGAGGCAGCTGGTCGATGATTCTCTCTCATGGACAAGCTGAGAGAGAGTTTCTAACTCTCTATCCCTCTCTTCCTCTATGTGAAAAATCAATAAAAATATATTTTAAAAAAAATTAAAAAACATCACATGAAACAGTGTATGAATCCTATAATTTTTGCTTAAAGGAGCCTAGAGTGGTAAATGAGTGTCATAAAAGGCAGAACACCATTGAAATAGAGAAAGAAACACATTCCCCAGCTTTGGAAAGCCTTATACTTCACTCCAATGTAGTACTACACTCTATAACACAGTTGAGAGACAATGTTCCCGAGCTGCCTCAGTTCATAACAGTGTGTAGGAAGTTGTTTGATAAAGTGGGCAAAGCTTATACTTGTTCCAGGAGGCAGAATATAGGAAACTACCTGAAAACATTGATAATTAAGGGAAAATGAGTGTAAACAGATGAGAACTTGTTTAGAACAGCTCAAAGAGATTCTCCAGTAAGTTCTTAGTGTAGAAAAGGTAGCTAAGATCAGGGAAATCCTTAATTGGAGTTAAGATCACATGAAACACTGTATGAATCCTATATTCTTTACTTAAAGGAGACTAGAGTGGTAAATGTGTGTTATACAAGGCAGAATACCATTGAAATAGAGAAAGAAACACGTTCCGCAGCTTTGGAAAGCCTTACACTTCACTGAACTGTAGTACTACACTCTAAAACACAGTTGAGAGACAATGTTCTCTACCTACCTCAGTTCATAACAGTGTGTAGGAAGTTGTTTGATAAAGTGGGCAAAGCTTATACTTGGACCAGAAGGCAGAATATAGGAAACTACTTGAAAACATGGATAATTCAGAGAAAATGACTGTAAACAGATGAGAACTTGTTTAGAACAGCTCAAAGAGATTCTCCAAGTCAGTTCTTAGTGTAGAAAAGGTAGCTAAGATCGGGGAAATCCTTAATTCGAGTTAAGATGACATGAAACACTGTATGAATCCTATATTCTTTACTTAAAGGAGACTAGAGTGGTAAATGTGTGTTATACAAGGCAGAATACCATTGAAATAGAGAAAGAAACACGTTCCGCAGCTTTGGAAAGCCTTACACTTCACTGAAATGTAGTACTACACTCTATAACACAGTTGAGAGACAATGATCCTGAGCTGTCTCAGTTCATAACAGTGTGTAGGAAGTTGTTTGATAAAGAGGGCAAAGCTTATACTTGGACCAGCGGCAGAATATAGGAAACTACATGAAAACATGGATAATTCAGAGAAAATGACTGTAAACAGATGATAAGTTGTTTACAACTGCTGAAAGAGATTCTCCAAGTCAGTTCTTAGTGTAGAAACGGTAGCTAAGATCCGGGAAATCCTTAATTCAAGGTAAGATGACAAGAAACACTGTATGAATCCTATATTCTTTACTAAAAGGAGCCTAGAGTGGTAAATGTGTGTTATATAAGGCAGAATACCATCGAAATAGAGAAAGAAACATGTTCGGCAGCTTCGGAAAGCCTTACACTTCACTGCAATGTAACACTACACTCTATAACATATTTGAGAGACAATGTTCACAAGCTGCTTCTGTTCATAACAGTGTGTAGGAAGTTGTTTGTATATGTGGGCAAAGCTTATACTTGGACAAGAAGGCAGAATATAAGAAACTACATGAAATCCTGAATCATACAGAGAAAATGACTGTAAACAGATGAGAAGTCCTTTAGAACTGCTGAAAGAGATTCTCCAAGTCAGTTCTTAGTGTAGAAAAGGTAGCTAGGATCTGGGAAATCCTGAATTCGAGTTAAGATCACCTGAAACACGGTATGAATCCTATATTGTTTACTGAAAGAAGCCTAGAGTGGTAAATGATTGTCATAAAAGGCAGAATATCATTGAAATAGAGAAAGAAACACATTCGGCAGCGTTGGAAAGCCTTACACTACAATGCAATGTAGTACTACACTCTATAACATAGTTGAGAGACAATGTTCCCGAGCTGCTTCTGTTCATTACAGTGTGTAAGAAGTTGTTTGTATATGTGGGCAAAGCTTATACTTGGACAAGAAGGCAGAATATAGGAAACTACATGAAAACATGAATAAATCCCAAAAATGACTGTAAATAGATGAAAACTCATTTACAACTGCTGAAAGAGATTCTCCATGTCAGTTCTTATTGCAGAAAGGGTAGCTAAGATCCGGGAAATCCTTAATTCGAGTTAAGATCACATGAAACACTGTATCAATCCTATATTCTTTACTTAAAGAAGCCTAAAGTGGTAAATGAGTGTCATAAAAGGCAGAATATTATTGAAAAAGAGAAAGAAACACATTCCCCAGCCATGGAAAGCCTTACAATTCACTGTAATGTAGTACTACACTCTATATCATAGTTGAGAGACAATGTTCCCGAGCTGCTTCTGTTCATAACAATGTGTAGGAAGTTGTTTGTATATGTGGGCAAAGCTTAAACTTGGGTAAGAATATAGGAAACTGCATGAAAACATGAATAATTCTGAGAAAATGACTGTAAACAGATGAGTACTGGCTTAGAACAGCTGAAAGAGATTCTCAAAGTCAGTTCTTAGTGTGAAAAAGGTAGCTACAATAGTATACGGGAAATCCTTACTTCGAGGTAAGATCACATGAAACACTGTATGAATCCTATATTGTTTACTTAAAGGAGCCTAGAGTGGAAAATGTGGGTCATACAAGGCAGAATACCATTGAAATTGTGAAAGAAATACGTTCGGCAGCTTTGGAAATCATCACACTTCACTGCAATGTAGTACTACAAGCTATAACATAGTTGAGAGACAAAGTTCCTGAGCTGCTTCTGTTCATAACAGTGTGTAGGAAGTTTTTTGTATATGTGGGCAACGCTTATACTTGGACAAGAAGGCAGAATATAGGAATCTACATGAAAATATGAATAATTCAGAGAAAATGAATGTAAACAGATCAGAACTGGCTGAGAACAGCTGAAAGAGATTCACCATGTCACTTGTTAGTGTAGAAAGGGTAGCTAAGATCCAGGAATTCCTTAATTCGATTTAAGATCACATAAAACACTGTGTGAATCCTATATTGTTTACTTAAAGGAGCCTAGAGCTGTAAATGTGTGTCATACAAGGCAGAATATCATGGAAAAAGAGAAAGAAACAGTTTAGGCAGCTTTCGAAAGCCTTACACTTCACAGCAATGTAGTACTACACTCTATAACATAGTTGGGAGACAATGTTCCTGAGCTGCTTCTGTTCATAACAGTGTGTAGGAAGTTGTTTGTATATGTGGGCAAAGCTTAAACTTTGACAACAAGGCAGAATATAGGAAACTACATGAAAACATGAATAATTCAGAGAAAATGACTGTAAACAGATAAGAACTCATTTAGAATAGCTGAAAGAGATTTTCCAAGTCAGTTCTTAGTGTAGAAAAGGTAGCTAAGATCCAGGAATTCCTTAATTAGAGTTAAGATCACATGAAACAGCCGGCACCGGTTTGGCTCAATGGTAGAGCGTCGGTCTGGGGACTGAAAGGTCCAGGGTTCGATTTCGGTCATGGGCATGTACCTTGGCTACGGGCACATCCCCAGTAGGTGCTGTGCAAGAGGCAGCTGGTCGATGATTCTCTCTCATGGACAAGCTGAGAGAGAGTTTCTAACTCTCTATCCCTCTCTTCCTCTATGTGAAAAATCAATAAAAATATATTTTAAAAAAAATTAAAAAACATCACATGAAACAGTGTATGAATCCTATAATTTTTGCTTAAAGGAGCCTAGAGTGGTAAATGAGTGTCATAAAAGGCAGAACACCATTGAAATAGAGAAAGAAACACATTCCCCAGCTTTGGAAAGCCTTATACTTCACTCCAATGTAGTACTACACTCTATAACACAGTTGAGAGACAATGTTCCCGAGCTGCCTCAGTTCATAACAGTGTGTAGGAAGTTGTTTGATAAAGTGGGCAAAGCTTATACTTGGACCAGAAGGCAGAATATAGGAAACTACCTGAAAACATTGATAATTCAGGGAAAATGAGTGTAAACAGATGAGAACTTGTTTAGAACAGCTCAAAGAGATTCTCCAGTAAGTTCTTAGTGTAGAAAAGGTAGCTAAGATCAGGGAAATCCTTAATTGGAGTTAAGATCACATGAAACACTGTATGAATCCTATATTCTTTACTTAAAGGAGACTAGAGTGGTAAATGTGTGTTATACAAGGCAGAATACCATTGAAATAGAGAAAGAAACACGTTCCGCAGCTTTGGAAAGCCTTACACTTCACTGAACTGTAGTACTACACTCTAAAACACAGTTGAGAGACAATGTTCTCTACCTACCTCAGTTCATAACAGTGTGTAGGAAGTTGTTTGATAAAGTGGGCAAAGCTTATACTTGGACCAGAAGGCAGAATATAGGAAACTACTTGAAAACATGGATAATTCAGAGAAAATGACTGTAAACAGATGAGAACTTGTTTAGAACAGCTCAAAGAGATTCTCCAAGTCAGTTCTTAGTGTAGAAAAGGTAGCTAAGATCGGGGAAATCCTTAATTCGAGTTAAGATGACATGAAACACTGTATGAATCCTATATTCTTTACTTAAAGGAGACTAGAGTGGTAAATGTGTGTTATACAAGGCAGAATACCATTGAAATAGAGAAAGAAACACGTTCCGCAGCTTTGGAAAGCCTTACACTTCACTGAAATGTAGTACTACACTCTATAACACAGTTGAGAGACAATGATCCTGAGCTGTCTCAGTTCATAACAGTGTGTAGGAAGTTGTTTGATAAAGAGGGCAAAGCTTATACTTGGACCAGCGGCAGAATATAGGAAACTACATGAAAACATGGATAATTCAGAGAAAATGGCTGTAAACAGATGATAAGTTGTTTACAACTGCTGAAAGAGATTCTCCAAGTCAGTTCTTAGTGTAGAAACGGTAGCTAAGATCCGGGAAATCCTTAATTCAAGGTAAGATGACAAGAAACACTGTATGAATCCTATATTCTTTACTAAAAGGAGCCTAGAGTGGTAAATGTGTGTTATACAAGGCAGAATACCATCGAAATAGAGAAAGAAACATGTTCGGCAGCTTCGGAAAGCCTTACACTTCACTGCAATGTAACACTACACTCTATAACATATTTGAGAGACAATGTTCACAAGCTGCTTCTGTTCATAACAGTGTGTAGGAAGTTGTTTGTATATGTGGGCAAAGCTTATACTTGGACAAGAAGGCAGAATATAAGAAACTACATGAAATCCTGAATCATACAGAGAAAATGACTGTAAACAGATGAGAAGTCCTTTAGAACTGCTGAAAGAGATTCTCCAAGTCAGTTCTTAGTGTAGAAAAGGTAGCTAAGATCGGGGAAATCCTTAATTCGAGTTAAGATGACATGAAACACTGTATGAATCCTATATTCTTTACTTAAAGGAGACTAGAGTGGTAAATGTGTGTTATACAAGGCAGAATACCATTGAAATAGAGAAAGAAACACGTTCCGCAGCTTTGGAAAGCCTTACACTTCACTGAAATGTAGTACTACACTCTATAACACAGTTGAGAGACAATGTTCTCTACCTACCTCAGTTCATAACAGTGTGTAGGAAGTTGTTTGATAAAGTGGGCAAAGCTTATACTTGGACCAGAAGGCAGAATATAGGAAACTACTTGAAAACATGGATAATTCAGAGAAAATGACTGTAAACAGATGAGAACTTGTTTAGAACAGCTCAAAGAGATTCTCCAAGTCAGTTCTTAGTGTAGAAAAGGTAGCTAAGATCGGGAAAATCCTTAATTCGAGTTAAGATCACATGAAACACTGTATGAATCCTATATTCTTTACTTAAAGGAGACTAGAGTGGTAAATGTGTGTTATACAAGGCAGAATACCATTGAAATAGAGAAAGAAACACGTTCGGCAGCTTTGGAAACCCTTACACTTCACTGAAATGTAGTACTACACTCTATAACACAGTTGAGAGACAATGTTCCTGAGCTGCCTCAGTTCATAACAGTGTGTAGGAAGTTGTTTGTATATGTGGGCAAAGCTTAAACTTTGACAACAAGGCAGAATATAGGAAACTACATGAAAACATGAATAATTCAGAGAAAATGACTGTAAACAGATAAGAACTCATTTAGAATAGCTGAAAGAGATTTTCCAAGTCAGTTCTTAGTGTAGAAAAGGTAGCTAAGATCCAGGAATTCCTTAATTAGAGTTAAGATCACATGAAACAGCCGGCACCGGTTTGGCTCAATGGTAGAGCGTCGGTCTGGGGACTGAAAGGTCCAGGGTTCGATTTCGGTCATGGGCATGTACCTTGGCTACGGGCACATCCCCAGTAGGTGCTGTGCAAGAGGCAGCTGGTCGATGATTCTCTCTCATGGACAAGCTGAGAGAGAGTTTCTAACTCTCTATCCCTCTCTTCCTCTATGTGAAAAATCAATAAAAATATATTTTAAAAAAAATTAAAAAACATCACATGAAACAGTGTATGAATCCTATAATTTTTGCTTAAAGGAGCCTAGAGTGGTAAATGAGTGTCATAAAAGGCAGAACACCATTGAAATAGAGAAAGAAACACATTCCCCAGCTTTGGAAAGCCTTATACTTCACTCCAATGTAGTACTACACTCTATAACACAGTTGAGAGACAATGTTCCCGAGCTGCCTCAGTTCATAACAGTGTGTAGGAAGTTGTTTGATAAAGTGGGCAAAGCTTATACTTGGACCAGAAGGCAGAATATAGGAAACTACCTGAAAACATTGATAATTCAGGGAAAATGAGTGTAAACAGATGAGAACTTGTTTAGAACAGCTCAAAGAGATTCTCCAGTAAGTTCTTAGTGTAGAAAAGGTAGCTAAGATCAGGGAAATCCTTAATTCGAGTTAAGATCACATGAAACACTGTATGAATCCTATATTCTTTACTTAAAGGAGACTAGAGTGGTAAATGTGTGTTATACAAGGCAGAATACCATTGAAATAGAGAAAGAAACACGTTCCGCAGCTTTGGAAAGCCTTACACTTCACTGAACTGTAGTACTACACTCTAAAACACAGTTGAGAGACAATGTTCTCTACCTACCTCAGTTCATAACAGTGTGTAGGAAGTTGTTTGATAAAGTGGGCAAAGCTTATACTTGGACCAGAAGGCAGAATATAGGAAACTACTTGAAAACATGGATAATTCAGAGAAAATGACTGTAAACAGATGAGAACTTGTTTAGAACAGCTCAAAGAGATTCTCCAAGTCAGTTCTTAGTGTAGAAAAGGTAGCTAAGATCGGGGAAATCCTTAATTCGAGTTAAGATGACATGAAACACTGTATGAATCCTATATTCTTTACTTAAAGGAGACTAGAGTGGTAAATGTGTGTTATACAAGGCAGAATACCATTGAAATAGAGAAAGAAACACGTTCCGCAGCTTTGGAAAGCCTTACACTTCACTGAAATGTAGTACTACACTCTATAACACAGTTGAGAGACAATGATCCTGAGCTGTCTCAGTTCATAACAGTGTGTAGGAAGTTGTTTGATAAAGAGGGCAAAGCTTATACTTGGACCAGCGGCAGAATATAGGAAACTACATGAAAACATGGATAATTCAGAGAAAATGGCTGTAAACAGATGATAAGTTGTTTACAACTGCTGAAAGAGATTCTCCAAGTCAGTTCTTAGTGTAGAAACGGTAGCTAAGATCCGGGAAATCCTTAATTCAAGGTAAGATGACAAGAAACACTGTATGAATCCTATATTCTTTACTAAAAGGAGCCTAGAGTGGTAAATGTGTGTTATACAAGGCAGAATACCATCGAAATAGAGAAAGAAACATGTTCGGCAGCTTCGGAAAGCCTTACACTTCACTGCAATGTAACACTACACTCTATAACATATTTGAGAGACAATGTTCACAAGCTGCTTCTGTTCATAACAGTGTGTAGGAAGTTGTTTGTATATGTGGGCAAAGCTTATACTTGGACAAGAAGGCAGAATATAAGAAACTACATGAAATCCTGAATCATACAGAGAAAATGACTGTAAACAGATGAGAAGTCCTTTAGAACTGCTGAAAGAGATTCTCCAAGTCAGTTCTTAGTGTAGAAAAGGTAGCTAAGATCGGGGAAATCCTTAATTCGAGTTAAGATGACATGAAACACTGTATGAATCCTATATTCTTTACTTAAAGGAGACTAGAGTGGTAAATGTGTGTTATACAAGGCAGAATACCATTGAAATAGAGAAAGAAACACGTTCCGCAGCTTTGGAAAGCCTTACACTTCACTGAAATGTAGTACTACACTCTATAACACAGTTGAGAGACAATGTTCTCTACCTACCTCAGTTCATAACAGTGTGTAGGAAGTTGTTTGATAAAGTGGGCAAAGCTTATACTTGGACCAGAAGGCAGAATATAGGAAACTACTTGAAAACATGGATAATTCAGAGAAAATGACTGTAAACAGATGAGAACTTGTTTAGAACAGCTCAAAGAGATTCTCCAAGTCAGTTCTTAGTGTAGAAAAGGTAGCTAAGATCGGGAAAATCCTTAATTCGAGTTAAGATCACATGAAACACTGTATGAATCCTATATTCTTTACTTAAAGGAGACTAGAGTGGTAAATGTGTGTTATACAAGGCAGAATACCATTGAAATAGAGAAAGAAACACGTTCGGCAGCTTTGGAAACCCTTACACTTCACTGAAATGTAGTACTACACTCTATAACACAGTTGAGAGACAATGTTCCTGAGCTGCCTCAGTTCATAACAGTGTGTAGGAAGTTGTTTGTATATGTGGGCAAAGCTTAAACTTTGACAACAAGGCAGAATATAGGAAACTACATGAAAACATGAATAATTCAGAGAAAATGACTGTAAACAGATAAGAACTCATTTAGAATAGCTGAAAGAGATTTTCCAAGTCAGTTCTTAGTGTAGAAAAGGTAGCTAAGATCCAGGAATTCCTTAATTAGAGTTAAGATCACATGAAACAGCCGGCACCGGTTTGGCTCAATGGTAGAGCGTCGGTCTGGGGACTGAAAGGTCCAGGGTTCGATTTCGGTCATGGGCATGTACCTTGGCTACGGGCACATCCCCAGTAGGTGCTGTGCAAGAGGCAGCTGGTCGATGATTCTCTCTCATGGACAAGCTGAGAGAGAGTTTCTAACTCTCTATCCCTCTCTTCCTCTATGTGAAAAATCAATAAAAATATATTTTAAAAAAAATTAAAAAACATCACATGAAACAGTGTATGAATCCTATAATTTTTGCTTAAAGGAGCCTAGAGTGGTAAATGAGTGTCATAAAAGGCAGAACACCATTGAAATAGAGAAAGAAACACATTCCCCAGCTTTGGAAAGCCTTATACTTCACTCCAATGTAGTACTACACTCTATAACACAGTTGAGAGACAATGTTCCCGAGCTGCCTCAGTTCATAACAGTGTGTAGGAAGTTGTTTGATAAAGTGGGCAAAGCTTATACTTGGACCAGAAGGCAGAATATAGGAAACTACCTGAAAACATTGATAATTCAGGGAAAATGAGTGTAAACAGATGAGAACTTGTTTAGAACAGCTCAAAGAGATTCTCCAGTAAGTTCTTAGTGTAGAAAAGGTAGGTAAGATCAGGGAAATCCTTAATTCGAGTTAAGATCACATGAAACACTGTATGAATCCTATATTCTTTACTTAAAGGAGACTAGAGTGGTAAATGTGTGTTATACAAGGCAGAATACCATTGAAATAGAGAAAGAAACACGTTCCGCAGCTTTGGAAAGCCTTACACTTCACTGAACTGTAGTACTACACTCTAAAACACAGTTGAGAGACAATGTTCTCTACCTACCTCAGTTCATAACAGTGTGTAGGAAGTTGTTTGATAAAGTGGGCAAAGCTTATACTTGGACCAGAAGGCAGAATATAGGAAACTACTTGAAAACATGGATAATTCAGAGAAAATGACTGTAAACAGATGAGAACTTGTTTAGAACAGCTCAAAGAGATTCTCCAAGTCAGTTCTTAGTGTAGAAAAGGTAGCTAAGATCGGGGAAATCCTTAATTCGAGTTAAGATGACATGAAACACTGTATGAATCCTATATTCTTTACTTAAAGGAGACTAGAGTGGTAAATGTGTGTTATACAAGGCAGAATACCATTGAAATAGAGAAAGAAACACGTTCCGCAGCTTTGGAAAGCCTTACACTTCACTGAAATGTAGTACTACACTCTATAACACAGTTGAGAGACAATGATCCTGAGCTGTCTCAGTTCATAACAGTGTGTAGGAAGTTGTTTGATAAAGAGGGCAAAGCTTATACTTGGACCAGCGGCAGAATATAGGAAACTACATGAAAACATGGATAATTCAGAGAAAATGGCTGTAAACAGATGATAAGTTGTTTACAACTGCTGAAAGAGATTCTCCAAGTCAGTTCTTAGTGTAGAAACGGTAGCTAAGATCCGGGAAATCCTTAATTCAAGGTAAGATGACAAGAAACACTGTATGAATCCTATATTCTTTACTAAAAGGAGCCTAGAGTGGTAAATGTGTGTTATACAAGGCAGAATACCATCGAAATAGAGAAAGAAACATGTTCGGCAGCTTCGGAAAGCCTTACACTTCACTGCAATGTAACACTACACTCTATAACATATTTGAGAGACAATGTTCACAAGCTGCTTCTGTTCATAACAGTGTGTAGGAAGTTGTTTGTATATGTGGGCAAAGCTTATACTTGGACAAGAAGGCAGAATATAAGAAACTACATGAAATCCTGAATCATACAGAGAAAATGACTGTAAACAGATGAGAAGTCCTTTAGAACTGCTGAAAGAGATTCTCCAAGTCAGTTCTTAGTGTAGAAAAGGTAGCTAAGATCGGGGAAATCCTTAATTCGAGTTAAGATGACATGAAACACTGTATGAATCCTATATTCTTTACTTAAAGGAGACTAGAGTGGTAAATGTGTGTTATACAAGGCAGAATACCATTGAAATAGAGAAAGAAACACGTTCCGCAGCTTTGGAAAGCCTTACACTTCACTGAAATGTAGTACTACACTCTATAACACAGTTGAGAGACAATGTTCCTGAGCTGCCTCAGTTCATAACAGTGTGTAGGAAGTTGTTTGTATATGTGGGCAAAGCTTAAACTTTGACAACAAGGCAGAATATAGGAAACTACATGAAAACATGAATAATTCAGAGAAAATGACTGTAAACAGATAAGAACTCATTTAGAATAGCTGAAAGAGATTTTCCAAGTCAGTTCTTAGTGTAGAAAAGGTAGCTAAGATCCAGGAATTCCTTAATTAGAGTTAAGATCACATGAAACAGCCGGCACCGGTTTGGCTCAATGGTAGAGCGTCGGTCTGGGGACTGAAAGGTCCAGGGTTCGATTTCGGTCATGGGCATGTACCTTGGCTACGGGCACATCCCCAGTAGGTGCTGTGCAAGAGGCAGCTGGTCGATGATTCTCTCTCATGGACAAGCTGAGAGAGAGTTTCTAACTCTCTATCCCTCTCTTCCTCTATGTGAAAAATCAATAAAAATATATTTTAAAAAAAATTAAAAAACATCACATGAAACAGTGTATGAATCCTATAATTTTTGCTTAAAGGAGCCTAGAGTGGTAAATGAGTGTCATAAAAGGCAGAACACCATTGAAATAGAGAAAGAAACACATTCCCCAGCTTTGGAAAGCCTTATACTTCACTCCAATGTAGTACTACACTCTATAACACAGTTGAGAGACAATGTTCCCGAGCTGCCTCAGTTCATAACAGTGTGTAGGAAGTTGTTTGATAAAGTGGGCAAAGCTTATACTTGGACCAGAAGGCAGAATATAGGAAACTACCTGAAAACATTGATAATTCAGGGAAAATGAGTGTAAACAGATGAGAACTTGTTTAGAACAGCTCAAAGAGATTCTCCAGTAAGTTCTTAGTGTAGAAAAGGTAGCTAAGATCAGGGAAATCCTTAATTGGAGTTAAGATCACATGAAACACTGTATGAATCCTATATTCTTTACTTAAAGGAGACTAGAGTGGTAAATGTGTGTTATACAAGGCAGAATACCATTGAAATAGAGAAAGAAACACGTTCCGCAGCTTTGGAAAGCCTTACACTTCACTGAACTGTAGTACTACACTCTAAAACACAGTTGAGAGACAATGTTCTCTACCTACCTCAGTTCATAACAGTGTGTAGGAAGTTGTTTGATAAAGTGGGCAAAGCTTATACTTGGACCAGAAGGCAGAATATAGGAAACTACTTGAAAACATGGATAATTCAGAGAAAATGACTGTAAACAGATGAGAACTTGTTTAGAACAGCTCAAAGAGATTCTCCAAGTCAGTTCTTAGTGTAGAAAAGGTAGCTAAGATCGGGGAAATCCTTAATTCGAGTTAAGATCACATGAAACACTGTATGAATCCTATATTCTTTACTTAAAGGAGACTAGAGTGGTAAATGTGTGTTATACAAGGCAGAATACCATTGAAATAGAGAAAGAAACACGTTCCGCAGCTTTGGAAAGCCTTACACTTCACTGAAATGTAGTACTACACTCTATAACACAGTTGAGAGACAATGATCCTGAGCTGTCTCAGTTCATAACAGTGTGTAGGAAGTTGTTTGATAAAGAGGGCAAAGCTTATACTTGGACCAGCGGCAGAATATAGGAAACTACATGAAAACATGGATAATTCAGAGAAAATGGCTGTAAACAGATAACTTGTTTAGAACAGCTCAAAGAGCTTCTCCAAGTCAGTTCTTAGTGTAGAAAAGGTAGCTAAGATCCGGGAAATCCTTAATTCGAGTTAAGATGACATGAAACACTGTATGAATCCTATATTCTTTACTTAAAGGAGACTAGAGTGCTAAATGTGTGTTATACAAGGCAGAATACCATTGAAATAGAGAAAGAAACACGTTCGGCAGCTTTGGAAAGCCTTACACTTCACTGAAATGTAGTACTACACTCTATAACACAGTTGAGAGACAATGTTCCCGAGCTGCCTCAGTTCATAACAGTGTGTAGGAAGTTGTTTGATAAAGTGTGCAAAGATTATACTTGGACCAGAAGGCAGAATATAGGAAACTACCTGAAAACATGGATAATTCAGCGAAAATGACTGTAAACAGATGAGAACTTGTTTAGAACAGCTCAAAGACATTCTCCAGTAAGTTGTTAGTGTAGAAAAGGTAGCTAAGATCCGGGAACTCCTTAATTCGAGTTAAGATTACATGAAACACTGTATGAATCCTATATTCTTTACTTAAAGGAGACTAGAGTGGTAAATGTGTGTTATACAAGGCAGAATACCATTGAAATAAAGAAAGAAACACGTTCCGCAGCTTTGGAAAGCCTTACACTTCACTGAAATGTAGTACTACACTCTATAACACAGTTGAGAGACAATGATCCTGAGCTGTCTCAGTTCATAACAGTGTGTAGGAAGTTGTTTGATAAAGAGGGCAAAGCTTATACTTGGACCAGCGGCAGAATATAGGAAACTACATGAAAACATGGATAATTCAGAGAAAATGACTGTAAACAGATGAGACCTTGTTTAGAACAGCTGAAAGAGATTCTCCAGTCAGTTCTTAGTGTAGTAAAGGTAGCTAAGTTCCGGGAATCCTTAATTCGAGTTGAGATCACATGAAACACTGTCTGAATCCTATATTCTTTACTTAAAGGAGACTAGAGTGGTAAATGTGTGTTATACAAGGCAGAATACCATTGAAATAGAGAAAGAAACACGTTCGGCAGCTTTGGAAAGCCTTACACTTCACTGAAATGTAGCACTACACTCTATAACACAGTTGAGAGACAATGTTCCCGAGCTGCCTCAGTTCATAACAGTGTGTAGGAAGTTGTTTGATAAAGTGGGCAAAGCTTATACTTGGTCCAGAAGGCAGAATATAGGAAACTCCATGAAAACATGGATAATTCAGAGAAAATGACTGTAAACAGATGATAAGTTGTTTACAACTGCTGAAAGAGATTCTCCAAGTCAGTTCTTAGTGTAGAAACGGTAGCTAAGATCCGGGAAATCCTTAATTCAAGGTAAGATGACAAGAAACACTGTATGAATCCTATATTCTTTACTAAAAGGAGCCTAGAGTGGTAAATGTGTGTTATACAAGGCAGAATACCATCGAAATAGAGAAAGAAACATGTTCGGCAGCTTCGGAAAGCCTTACACTTCACTGCAATGTAACACTACACTCTATAACATATTTGAGAGACAATGTTCACAAGCTGCTTCTGTTCATAACAGTGTGTAGGAAGTTGTTTGTATATGTGGGCAAAGCTTATACTTGGACAAGAAGGCAGAATATAAGAAACTACTTGAAATCCTGAATCATACAGAGAAAATGACTGTAAACAGATGAGAAGTCCTTTAGAACTGCTGAAAGAGATTCTCCAAGTCAGTTCTTAGTGTAGAAAAGGTAGCTAGGATCTGGGAAATCCTGAATTCGAGTTAAGATCACCTGAAACACGGTATGAATCCTATATTGTTTACTGAAAGAAGCCTAGAGTGGTAAATGATTGTCATAAAAGGCAGAATATCATTGAAATAGAGAAAGAAACACATTCGGCAGCGTTGGAAAGCCTTACACTACAATGCAATGTAGTACTACACTCTATAACATAGTTGAGAGACAATGTTCCCGAGCTGCTTCTGTTCATTACAGTGTGTAAGAAGTTGTTTGTATATGTGGGCAAAGCTTATACTTGGACAAGAAGGCAGAATATAGGAAACTACATGAAAACATGAATAAATCCCAAAAATGACTGTAAATAGATGAAAACTCATTTACAACTGCTGAAAGAGATTCTCCATGTCAGTTCTTATTGCAGAAAGGGTAGCTAAGATCCGGGAAATCCTTAATTCGAGTTAAGATCACATGAAACACTGTATCAATCCTATATTCTTTACTTAAAGAAGCCTAAAGTGGTAAATGAGTGTCATAAAAGGCAGAATATTATTGAAAAAGAGAAAGAAACACATTCCCCAGCCATGGAAAGCCTTACAATTCACTGTAATGTAGTACTACACTCTATATCATAGTTGAGAGACAATGTTCCCGAGCTGCTTCTGTTCATAACAGTGTGTAGGAAGTTGTTTGTATATGTAGGCAAAGCTTAAACTTGGGTAAGAATATAGGAAACTGCATGAAAACATGAATAATTCTGAGAAAATGACTGTAAACAGATGAGTACTGGCTTAGAACAGCTGAAAGAGATTCTCAAACTCAGTTCTTAGTGTGAAAAAGGTAGCTACAATAGTATACGGGAAATCCTTACTTCGAGGTAAGATCACATGAAACACTGTATGAATCCTATATTGTTTACTTAAAGGAGCCTAGAGTGGAAAATGTGGGTCATACAAGGCAGAATACCATTGAAATTGTGAAAGAAATACGTTCGGCAGCTTTGGAAATCATCACACTTCACTGCAATGTAGTACTACAAGCTATAACATAGTTGAGAGACAAAGTTCCTGAGCTGCTTCTGTTCATAACAGTGTGTAGGAAGTTTTTTGTATATGTGGGCAACGCTTATACTTGGACAAGAAGGCAGAATATAGGAATCTACATGAAAATATGAATAATTCAGAGAAAATGAATGTAAACAGATCAGAACTGGCTGAGAACAGCTGAAAGAGATTCACCATGTCACTTGTTAGTGTAGAAAGGGTAGCTAAGATCCAGGAATTCCTTAATTCGATTTAAGATCACATAAAACACTGTGTGAATCCTATATTGTTTACTTAAAGGAGCCTAGAGCTGTAAATGTGTGTCATACAAGGCAGAATATCATGGAAAAAGAGAAAGAAACAGGTTAGGCAGCTTTCGAAAGCCTTACACTTCACGGCAATGTAGTACTACACTCTATAACATAGTTGGGAGACAATGTTCCTGAGCTGCGTCTGTTCATAACAGTGTGTAGGAAGTTGTTTGTATATGTGGGCAAAGCTTAAACTATGACAACAAGGCAGAATATAGGAAACTACATGAAAACATGAATAATTCAGAGAAAATGACTGTAAACAGATAAGAACTCATTTAGAATAGCTGAAAGAGATTTTCCAAGTCAGTTCTTAGTGTAGAAAAGGTAGCTAAGATCCAGGAATTCCTTAATTAGAGTTAAGATCACATGAAACAGCCGGCACCGGTTTGGCTCAATGGTAGAGCGTCGGTCTGGGGACTGAAAGGTCCAGGGTTCGATTTCGGTCATGGGCATGTACCTTGGCTACGGGCACATCCCCAGTAGGTGCTGTGCAAGAGGCAGCTGGTCGATGATTCTCTCTCATGGACAAGCTGAGAGAGAGTTTCTAACTCTCTATCCCTCTCTTCCTCTATGTGAAAAATCAATAAAAATATATTTTAAAAAAAATTAAAAAACATCACATGAAACAGTGTATGAATCCTATATTTTTTGCTTAAAGGAGCCTAGAGTGGTAAATGAGTGTCATAAAAGGCAGAACACCATTGAAATAGAGAAAGAAACACATTCCCCAGCTTTGGAAAGCCTTATACTTCACTCCAATGTAGTACTACACTCTATAACACAGTTGAGAGACATTGTTCCCTAGCTGCCTCAGTTCATAACAGTGTGTAGGAAGTTGTTTGATAAAGTGGGCAAAGCTTATACTTGGACCAGAAGGCAGAATATAGGAAACTACCTGAAAACATTGATAATTCAGAGAAAATGAGTGTAAACAGATGAGAACTTGTTTAGAACAGCTCAAAGAGATTCTCCAGTAAGTTCTTAGTGTAGAAAAGGTAGCTAAGATCAGGGAAATCCTTAATTCGAGTTAAGATCACATGAAACACTGTATGAATCCTATATTCTTTACTTAAAGGAGACTAGAGTGGTAAATGTGTGTTATACAAGGCAGAATACCATTGAAATAGAGAAAGAAACACGTTCGGCAGCTTTGGAAAGCCTTACACTTCACTGAACTGTAGTACTACACTCTAAAACACAGTTGAGAGACAATGTTCTCTACCTACCTCAGTTCATAACAGTGTGTAGGAAGTTGTTTGATAAAGTGGGCAAAGCTTATACTTGGACCAGAAGGCAGAATATAGGAAACTACTTGAAAACATGGATAATTCAGAGAAAATGACTGTAAACAGATGAGAACTTGTTTAGAACAGCTCAAAGAGATTCTCCAAGTCAGTTCTTAGTGTAGAATAGGTAGCTAAGATCGGAGAAATCCTTAATTCGAGTTAAGATGACATGAAACACTGTATGAATCCTATATTCTTTACTTAAAGGAGACTAGAGTGGTAAATGTGTGTTATACAAGGCAGAATACCATTGAAATAGAGAAAGAAACACGTTCCGCAGCTTTGGAAAGCCTTACACTTCACTGAAATGTAGTACTACACTCTATAACACAGTTGAGAGACAATGATCCTGAGCTGTCTCAGTTCATAACAGTGTGTAGGAAGTTGTTTGATAAAGAGGGCAAAGCTTATACTTGGACCAGCGGCAGAATATAGGAAACTACATGAAAACATGGATAATTCAGAGAAAATGGCTGTAAACAGATAACTTGTTTAGAACAGCTCAAAGAGCTTCTCCAAGTCAGTTCTTAGTGTAGAAAAGGTAGCTAAGATCCGGGAAATCCTTAATTCGAGTTAAGATGACATGAAACACTGTATGAATCCTATATTCTTTACTTAAAGGAGACTAGAGTGCTAAATGTGTGTTATACAAGGCAGAATACCATTGAAATAGAGAAAGAAACACGTTCGGCAGCTTTGGAAAGCCTTACACTTCACTGAAATGTAGTACTACACTCTATAACACAGTTGAGAGACAATGTTCCCGAGCTGCCTCAGTTCATAACAGTGTGTAGGAAGTTGTTTGATAAAGTGTGCAAAGATTATACTTGGACCAGAAGGCAGAATATAGGAAACTACCTGAAAACATGGATAATTCAGCGAAAATGACTGTAAACAGATGAGAACTTGTTTAGAACAGCTCAAAGATATTCTCCAGTAAGTTGTTAGTGTAGAAAAGGTAGCTAAGATCCGGGAACTCCTTAATTCGAGTTAAGATTACATGAAACACTGTATGAATCCTATATTCTTTACTTAAAGGAGACTAGAGTGGTAAATGTGTGTTATACAAGGCAGAATACCATTGAAATAAAGAAAGAAACACGTTCCGCAGCTTTGGAAAGCCTTACACTTCACTGAAATGTAGTACTACACTCTATAACACAGTTGAGAGACAATGATCCTGAGCTGTCTCAGTTCATAACAGTGTGTAGGAAGTTGTTTGATAAAGAGGGCAAAGCTTATACTTGGACCAGCGGCAGAATATAGGAAACTACATGAAAACATGGATAATTCAGAGAAAATGACTGTAAACAGATGAGACCTTGTTTAGAACAGCTGAAAGAGATTCTCCAGTCAGTTCTTAGTGTAGTAAAGGTAGCTAAGTTCCGGGAATCCTTAATTCGAGTTGAGATCACATGAAACACTGTCTGAATCCTATATTCTTTACTTAAAGGAGACTAGAGTGGTAAATGTGTGTTATACAAGGCAGAATACCATTGAAATAGAGAAAGAAACACGTTCGGCAGCTTTGGAAAGCCTTACACTTCACTGAAATGTAGCACTACACTCTATAACACAGTTGAGAGACAATGTTCCCGAGCTGCCTCAGTTCATAACAGTGTGTAGGAAGTTGTTTGATAAAGTGGGCAAAGCTTATACTTGGTCCAGAAGGCAGAATATAGGAAACTCCATGAAAACATGGATAATTCAGAGAAAATGACTGTAAACAGATGATAAGTTGTTTACAACTGCTGAAAGAGATTCTCCAAGTCAGTTCTTAGTGTAGAAACGGTAGCTAAGATCCGGGAAATCCTTAATTCAAGGTAAGATGACAAGAAACACTGTATGAATCCTATATTCTTTACTAAAAGGAGCCTAGAGTGGTAAATGTGTGTTATACAAGGCAGAATACCATCGAAATAGAGAAAGAAACATGTTCGGCAGCTTCGGAAAGCCTTACACTTCACTGCAATGTAACACTACACTCTATAACATATTTGAGAGACAATGTTCACAAGCTGCTTCTGTTCATAACAGTGTGTAGGAAGTTGTTTGTATATGTGGGCAAAGCTTATACTTGGACAAGAAGGCAGAATATAAGAAACTACATGAAATCCTGAATCATACAGAGAAAATGACTGTAAACAGATGAGAAGTCCTTTAGAACTGCTGAAAGAGATTCTCCAAGTCAGTTCTTAGTGTAGAAAAGGTAGCTAGGATCTGGGAAATCCTGAATTCGAGTTAAGATCACCTGAAACACGGTATGAATCCTATATTGTTTACTGAAAGAAGCCTAGAGTGGTAAATGATTGTCATAAAAGGCAGAATATCATTGAAATAGAGAAAGAAACACATTCGGCAGCGTTGGAAAGCCTTACACTACAATGCAATGTAGTACTACACTCTATAACATAGTTGAGAGACAATGTTCCCGAGCTGCTTCTGTTCATTACAGTGTGTAAGAAGTTGTTTGTATATGTGGGCAAAGCTTATACTTGGACAAGAAGGCAGAATATAGGAAACTACATGAAAACATGAATAAATCCCAAAAATGACTGTAAATAGATGAAAACTCATTTACAACTGCTGAAAGAGATTCTCCATGTCAGTTCTTATTGCAGAAAGGGTAGCTAAGATCCGGGAAATCCTTAATTCGAGTTAAGATCACATGAAACACTGTATCAATCCTATATTCTTTACTTAAAGAAGCCTAAAGTGGTAAATGAGTGTCATAAAAGGCAGAATATTATTGAAAAAGAGAAAGAAACACATTCCCCAGCCATGGAAAGCCTTACAATTCACTGTAATGTAGTACTACACTCTATATCATAGTTGAGAGACAATGTTCCCGAGCTGCTTCTGTTCATAACAGTGTGTAGGAAGTTGTTTGTATATGTAGGCAAAGCTTAAACTTGGGTAAGAATATAGGAAACTGCATGAAAACATGAATAATTCTGAGAAAATGACTGTAAACAGATGAGTACTGGCTTAGAACAGCTGAAAGAGATTCTCAAACTCAGTTCTTAGTGTGAAAAAGGTAGCTACAATAGTATACGGGAAATCCTTACTTCGAGGTAAGATCACATGAAACACTGTATGAATCCTATATTGTTTACTTAAAGGAGCCTAGAGTGGAAAATGTGGGTCATACAAGGCAGAATACCATTGAAATTGTGAAAGAAATACGTTCGGCAGCTTTGGAAATCATCACACTTCACTGCAATGTAGTACTACAAGCTATAACATAGTTGAGAGACAAAGTTCCTGAGCTGCTTCTGTTCATAACAGTGTGTAGGAAGTTTTTTGTATATGTGGGCAACGCTTATACTTGGACAAGAAGGCAGAATATAGGAATCTACATGAAAATATGAATAATTCAGAGAAAATGAATGTAAACAGATCAGAACTGGCTGAGAACAGCTGAAAGAGATTCACCATGTCACTTGTTAGTGTAGAAAGGGTAGCTAAGATCCAGGAATTCCTTAATTCGATTTAAGATCACATAAAACACTGTGTGAATCCTATATTGTTTACTTAAAGGAGCCTAGAGCTGTAAATGTGTGTCATACAAGGCAGAATATCATGGAAAAAGAGAAAGAAACAGGTTAGGCAGCTTTCGAAAGCCTTACACTTCACGGCAATGTAGTACTACACTCTATAACATAGTTGGGAGACAATGTTCCTGAGCTGCTTCTGTTCATAACAGTGTGTAGGAAGTTGTTTGTATATGTGGGCAAAGCTTAAACTATGACAACAAGGCAGAATATAGGAAACTACATGAAAACATGAATAATTCAGAGAAAATGACTGTAAACAGATAAGAACTCATTTAGAATAGCTGAAAGAGATTTTCCAAGTCAGTTCTTAGTGTAGAAAAGGTAGCTAAGATCCAGGAATTCCTTAATTAGAGTTAAGATCACATGAAACAGCCGGCACCGGTTTGGCTCAATGGTAGAGCGTCGGTCTGGGGACTGAAAGGTCCAGGGTTCGATTTCGGTCATGGGCATGTACCTTGGCTACGGGCACATCCCCAGTAGGTGCTGTGCAAGAGGCAGCTGGTCGATGATTCTCTCTCATGGACAAGCTGAGAGAGAGTTTCTAACTCTCTATCCCTCTCTTCCTCTATGTGAAAAATCAATAAAAATATATTTTAAAAAAAATTAAAAAACATCACATGAAACAGTGTATGAATCCTATATTTTTTGCTTAAAGGAGCCTAGAGTGGTAAATGAGTGTCATAAAAGGCAGAACACCATTGAAATAGAGAAAGAAACACATTCCACAGCTTTGGAAAGCCTTATACTTCACTCCAATGTAGTACTACACTCTATAACACAGTTGAGAGACATTGTTCCCTAGCTGCCTCAGTTCATAACAGTGTGTAGGAAGTTGTTTGATAAAGTGGGCAAAGCTTATACTTGGACCAGAAGGCAGAATATAGGAAACTACCTGAAAACATTGATAATTCAGAGAAAATGAGTGTAAACAGATGAGAACTTGTTTAGAACAGCTCAAAGAGATTCTCCAGTAAGTTCTTAGTGTAGAAAAGGTAGCTAAGATCAGGGAAATCCTTAATTCGAGTTAAGATCACATGAAACACTGTATGAATCCTATATTCTTTACTTAAAGGAGACTAGAGTGGTAAATGTGTGTTATACAAGGCAGAATACCATTGAAATAGAGAAAGAAACACGTTCGGCAGCTTTGGAAAGCCTTACACTTCACTGAACTGTAGTACTACACTCTAAAACACAGTTGAGAGACAATGTTCTCTACCTACCTCAGTTCATAACAGTGTGTAGGAAGTTGTTTGATAAAGTGGGCAAAGCTTATACTTGGACCAGAAGGCAGAATATAGGAAACTACTTGAAAACATGGATAATTCAGAGAAAATGACTGTAAACAGATGAGAACTTGTTTAGAACAGCTCAAAGAGATTCTCCAAGTCAGTTCTTAGTGTAGAAAAGGTAGCTAAGATCGGGGAAATCCTTAATTCGAGTTAAGATCACATGAAACACTGTATGAATCCTATATTCTTTACTTAAAGGAGACTAGAGTGGTAAATGTGTGTTATACAAGGCAGAATACCATTGAAATAGAGAAAGAAACACGTTCCGCAGCTTTGGAAAGCCTTACACTTCACTGAAATGTAGTACTACACTCTATAACACAGTTGAGAGACAATGATCCTGAGCTGTCTCAGTTCATAACAGTGTGTAGGAAGTTGTTTGATAAAGAGGGCAAAGCTTATACTTGGACCAGCTTCAGAATATAGGAAACTACATGAAAACATGGATAATTCAGAGAAAATGGCTGTAAACAGATAACTTGTTTAGAACAGCTCAAAGAGCTTCTCCAAGTCAGTTCTTAGTGTAGAAAAGGTAGCTAAGATCCGGGAAATCCTTAATTCGAGTTAAGATGACATGAAACACTGTATGAATCCTATATTCTTTACTTAAAGGAGACTAGAGTGCTAAATGTGTGTTATACAAGGCAGAATACCATTGAAATAGAGAAAGAAACACGTTCGGCAGCTTTGGAAAGCCTTACACTTCACTGAAATGTAGTACTACACTCTATAACACAGTTGAGAGACAATGTTCCCGAGCTGCCTCAGTTCATAACAGTGTGTAGGAAGTTGTTTGATAAAGTGTGCAAAGATTATACTTGGACCAGAAGGCAGAATATAGGAAACTACCTGAAAACATGGATAATTCAGCGAAAATGACTGTAAACAGATGAGAACTTGTTTAGAACAGCTCAAAGACATTCTCCAGTAAGTTGTTAGTGTAGAAAAGGTAGCTAAGATCCGGGAACTCCTTAATTCGAGTTAAGATTACATGAAACACTGTATGAATCCTATATTCTTTACTTAAAGGAGACTAGAGTGGTAAATGTGTGTTATACAAGGCAGAATACCATTGAAATAAAGAAAGAAACACGTTCCGCAGCTTTGGAAAGCCTTACACTTCACTGAAATGTAGTACTACACTCTATAACACAGTTGAGAGACAATGATCCTGAGCTGTCTCAGTTCATAACAGTGTGTAGGAAGTTGTTTGATAAAGAGGGCAAAGCTTATACTTGGACCAGCGGCAGAATATAGGAAACTACATGAAAACATGGATAATTCAGAGAAAATGACTGTAAACAGATGAGACCTTGTTTAGAACAGCTGAAAGAGATTCTCCAGTCAGTTCTTAGTGTAGTAAAGGTAGCTAAGTTCCGGGAATCCTTAATTCGAGTTGAGATCACATGAAACACTGTCTGAATCCTATATTCTTTACTTAAAGGAGACTAGAGTGGTAAATGTGTGTTATACAAGGCAGAATACCATTGAAATAGAGAAAGAAACACGTTCGGCAGCTTTGGAAAGCCTTACACTTCACTGAAATGTAGCACTACACTCTATAACACAGTTGAGAGACAATGTTCCCGAGCTGCCTCAGTTCATAACAGTGTGTAGGAAGTTGTTTGATAAAGTGGGCAAAGCTTATACTTGGTCCAGAAGGCAGAATATAGGAAACTCCATGAAAACATGGATAATTCAGAGAAAATGACTGTAAACAGATGATAAGTTGTTTACAACTGCTGAAAGAGATTCTCCAAGTCAGTTCTTAGTGTAGAAACGGTAGCTAAGATCCGGGAAATCCTTAATTCAAGGTAAGATGACAAGAAACACTGTATGAATCCTATATTCTTTACTAAAAGGAGCCTAGAGTGGTAAATGTGTGTTATACAAGGCAGAATACCATCGAAATAGAGAAAGAAACATGTTCGGCAGCTTCGGAAAGCCTTACACTTCACTGCAATGTAACACTACACTCTATAACATATTTGAGAGACAATGTTCACAAGCTGCTTCTGTTCATAACAGTGTGTAGGAAGTTGTTTGTATATGTGGGCAAAGCTTATACTTGGACAAGAAGGCAGAATATAAGAAACTACATGAAATCCTGAATCATACAGAGAAAATGACTGTAAACAGATGAGAAGTCCTTTAGAACTGCTGAAAGAGATTCTCCAAGTCAGTTCTTAGTGTAGAAAAGGTAGCTAGGATCTGGGAAATCCTGAATTCGAGTTAAGATCACCTGAAACACGGTATGAATCCTATATTGTTTACTGAAAGAAGCCTAGAGTGGTAAATGATTGTCATAAAAGGCAGAATATCATTGAAATAGAGAAAGAAACACATTCGGCAGCGTTGGAAAGCCTTACACTACAATGCAATGTAGTACTACACTCTATAACATAGTTGAGAGACAATGTTCCCGAGCTGCTTCTGTTCATTACAGTGTGTAAGAAGTTGTTTGTATATGTGGGCAAAGCTTATACTTGGACAAGAAGGCAGAATATAGGAAACTACATGAAAACATGAATAAATCCCAAAAATGACTGTAAATAGATGAAAACTCATTTACAACTGCTGAAAGAGATTCTCCATGTCAGTTCTTATTGCAGAAAGGGTAGCTAAGATCCGGGAAATCCTTAATTCGAGTTAAGATCACATGAAACACTGTATCAATCCTATATTCTTTACTTAAAGAAGCCTAAAGTGGTAAATGAGTGTCATAAAAGGCAGAATATTATTGAAAAAGAGAAAGAAACACATTCCCCAGCCATGGAAAGCCTTACAATTCACTGTAATGTAGTACTACACTCTATATCATAGTTGAGAGACAATGTTCCCGAGCTGCTTCTGTTCATAACAGTGTGTAGGAAGTTGTTTGTATATGTAGGCAAAGCTTAAACTTGGGTAAGAATATAGGAAACTGCATGAAAACATGAATAATTCTGAGAAAATGACTGTAAACAGATGAGTACTGGCTTAGAACAGCTGAAAGAGATTCTCAAACTCAGTTCTTAGTGTGAAAAAGGTAGCTACAATAGTATACGGGAAATCCTTACTTCGAGGTAAGATCACATGAAACACTGTATGAATCCTATATTGTTTACTTAAAGGAGCCTAGAGTGGAAAATGTGGGTCATACAAGGCAGAATACCATTGAAATTGTGAAAGAAATACGTTCGGCAGCTTTGGAAATCATCACACTTCACTGCAATGTAGTACTACAAGCTATAACATAGTTGAGAGACAAAGTTCCTGAGCTGCTTCTGTTCATAACAGTGTGTAGGAAGTTTTTTGTATATGTGGGCAACGCTTATACTTGGACAAGAAGGCAGAATATAGGAATCTACATGAAAATATGAATAATTCAGAGAAAATGAATGTAAACAGATCAGAACTGGCTGAGAACAGCTGAAAGAGATTCACCATGTCACTTGTTAGTGTAGAAAGGGTAGCTAAGATCCAGGAATTCCTTAATTCGATTTAAGATCACATAAAACACTGTGTGAATCCTATATTGTTTACTTAAAGGAGCCTAGAGCTGTAAATGTGTGTCATACAAGGCAGAATATCATGGAAAAAGAGAAAGAAACAGGTTAGGCAGCTTTCGAAAGCCTTACACTTCACGGCAATGTAGTACTACACTCTATAACATAGTTGGGAGACAATGTTCCTGAGCTGCTTCTGTTCATAACAGTGTGTAGGAAGTTGTTTGTATATGTGGGCAAAGCTTAAACTATGACAACAAGGCAGAATATAGGAAACTACATGAAAACATGAATAATTCAGAGAAAATGACTGTAAACAGATAAGAACTCATTTAGAATAGCTGAAAGAGATTTTCCAAGTCAGTTCTTAGTGTAGAAAAGGTAGCTAAGATCCAGGAATTCCTTAATTAGAGTTAAGATCACATGAAACAGCCGGCACCGGTTTGGCTCAATGGTAGAGCGTCGGTCTGGGGACTGAAAGGTCCAGGGTTCGATTTCGGTCATGGGCATGTACCTTGGCTACGGGCACATCCCCAGTAGGTGCTGTGCAAGAGGCAGCTGGTCGATGATTCTCTCTCATGGACAAGCTGAGAGAGAGTTTCTAACTCTCTATCCCTCTCTTCCTCTATGTGAAAAATCAATAAAAATATATTTTAAAAAAAATTAAAAAACATCACATGAAACAGTGTATGAATCCTATATTTTTTGCTTAAAGGAGCCTAGAGTGGTAAATGAGTGTCATAAAAGGCAGAACACCATTGAAATAGAGAAAGAAACACATTCCACAGCTTTGGAAAGCCTTATACTTCACTCCAATGTAGTACTACACTCTATAACACAGTTGAGAGACATTGTTCCCTAGCTGCCTCAGTTCATAACAGTGTGTAGGAAGTTGTTTGATAAAGTGGGCAAAGCTTATACTTGGACCAGAAGGCAGAATATAGGAAACTACCTGAAAACATTGATAATTCAGAGAAAATGAGTGTAAACAGATGAGAACTTGTTTAGAACAGCTCAAAGAGATTCTCCAGTAAGTTCTTAGTGTAGAAAAGGTAGCTAAGATCAGGGAAATCCTTAATTCGAGTTAAGATCACATGAAACACTGTATGAATCCTATATTCTTTACTTAAAGGAGACTAGAGTGGTAAATGTGTGTTATACAAGGCAGAATACCATTGAAATAGAGAAAGAAACACGTTCGGCAGCTTTGGAAAGCCTTACACTTCACTGAACTGTAGTACTACACTCTAAAACACAGTTGAGAGACAATGTTCTCTACCTACCTCAGTTCATAACAGTGTGTAGGAAGTTGTTTGATAAAGTGGGCAAAGCTTATACTTGGACCAGAAGGCAGAATATAGGAAACTACTTGAAAACATGGATAATTCAGAGAAAATGACTGTAAACAGATGAGAACTTGTTTAGAACAGCTCAAAGAGATTCTCCAAGTCAGTTCTTAGTGTAGAAAAGGTAGCTAAGATCGGGGAAATCCTTAATTCGAGTTAAGATCACATGAAACACTGTATGAATCCTATATTCTTTACTTAAAGGAGACTAGAGTGGTAAATGTGTGTTATACAAGGCAGAATACCATTGAAATAGAGAAAGAAACACGTTCCGCAGCTTTGGAAAGCCTTACACTTCACTGAAATGTAGTACTACACTCTATAACACAGTTGAGAGACAATGATCCTGAGCTGTCTCAGTTCATAACAGTGTGTAGGAAGTTGTTTGATAAAGAGGGCAAAGCTTATACTTGGACCAGCTTCAGAATATAGGAAACTACATGAAAACATGGATAATTCAGAGAAAATGGCTGTAAACAGATAACTTGTTTAGAACAGCTCAAAGAGCTTCTCCAAGTCAGTTCTTAGTGTAGAAAAGGTAGCTAAGATCCGGGAAATCCTTAATTCGAGTTAAGATGACATGAAACACTGTATGAATCCTATATTCTTTACTTAAAGGAGACTAGAGTGCTAAATGTGTGTTATACAAGGCAGAATACCATTGAAATAGAGAAAGAAACACGTTCGGCAGCTTTGGAAAGCCTTACACTTCACTGAAATGTAGTACTACACTCTATAACACAGTTGAGAGACAATGTTCCCGAGCTGCCTCAGTTCATAACAGTGTGTAGGAAGTTGTTTGATAAAGTGTGCAAAGATTATACTTGGACCAGAAGGCAGAATATAGGAAACTACCTGAAAACATGGATAATTCAGCGAAAATGACTGTAAACAGATGAGAACTTGTTTAGAACAGCTCAAAGACATTCTCCAGTAAGTTGTTAGTGTAGAAAAGGTAGCTAAGATCCGGGAACTCCTTAATTCGAGTTAAGATTACATGAAACACTGTATGAATCCTATATTCTTTACTTAAAGGAGACTAGAGTGGTAAATGTGTGTTATACAAGGCAGAATACCATTGAAATAAAGAAAGAAACACGTTCCGCAGCTTTGGAAAGCCTTACACTTCACTGAAATGTAGTACTACACTCTATAACACAGTTGAGAGACAATGATCCTGAGCTGTCTCAGTTCATAACAGTGTGTAGGAAGTTGTTTGATAAAGAGGGCAAAGCTTATACTTGGGCCAGCGGCAGAATATAGGAAACTACATGAAAACATGGATAATTCAGAGAAAATGACTGTAAACAGATGAGACCTTGTTTAGAACAGCTGAAAGAGATTCTCCAGTCAGTTCTTAGTGTAGTAAAGGTAGCTAAGTTCCGGGAATCCTTAATTCGAGTTGAGATCACATGAAACACTGTCTGAATCCTATATTCTTTACTTAAAGGAGACTAGAGTGGTAAATGTGTGTTATACAAGGCAGAATACCATTGAAATAGAGAAAGAAACACGTTCGGCAGCTTTGGAAAGCCTTACACTTCACTGAAATGTAGCACTACACTCTATAACACAGTTGAGAGACAATGTTCCCGAGCTGCCTCAGTTCATAACAGTGTGTAGGAAGTTGTTTGATAAAGTGGGCAAAGCTTATACTTGGTCCAGAAGGCAGAATATAGGAAACTCCATGAAAACATGGATAATTCAGAGAAAATGACTGTAAACAGATGATAAGTTGTTTACAACTGCTGAAAGAGATTCTCCAAGTCAGTTCTTAGTGTAGAAACGGTAGCTAAGATCCGGGAAATCCTTAATTCAAGGTAAGATGACAAGAAACACTGTATGAATCCTATATTCTTTACTAAAAGGAGCCTAGAGTGGTAAATGTGTGTTATACAAGGCAGAATACCATCGAAATAGAGAAAGAAACATGTTCGGCAGCTTCGGAAAGCCTTACACTTCACTGCAATGTAGCACTACACTCTATAACATATTTGAGAGACAATGTTCACAAGCTGCCTCAGTTCATAACAGTGTGTAGGAAGTTGTTTGTATATGTGGGCAAAGCTTATACTTGGACAAGAAGGCAGAATATAAGAAACTACATGAAATCCTGAATCATACAGAGAAAATGACTGTAAACAGATGAGAAGTCCTTTAGAACTGCTGAAAGAGATTCTCCAAGTCAGTTCTTAGTGTAGAAAAGGTAGCTAGGATCTGGGAAATCCTGAATTCGAGTTAAGATCACCTGAAACACGGTATGAATCCTATATTGTTTACTGAAAGAAGCCTAGAGTGGTAAATGATTGTCATAAAAGGCAGAATATCATTTAATAGAGAAAGAAACACATTCGGCAGCGTTGGAAAGCCTTACACTACAATGCAATGTAGTACTACACTCTATAACATAGTTGAGAGACAATGTTCCCGAGCTGCTTCTGTTCATTACAGTGTGTAAGAAGTTGTTTGTATATGTGGGCAAAGCTTATACTTGGACAAGAAGGCAGAATATAGGAAACTACATGAAAACATGAATAAATCCCAAAAATGACTGTAAATAGATGAAAACTCATTTACAACTGCTGAAAGAGATTCTCCATGTCAGTTCTTATTGCAGAAAGGGTAGCTAAGATCCGGGAAATCCTTAATTCGAGTTAAGATCACATGAAACACTGTATCAATCCTATATTCTTTACTTAAAGAAGCCTAAAGTGGTAAATGAGTGTCATAAAAGGCAGAATATTATTGAAAAAGAGAAAGAAACACATTCCCCAGCCATGGAAAGCCTTACAATTCACTGTAATGTAGTACTACACTCTATATCATAGGTGAGAGACAATGTTCCCGAGCTGCTTCTGTTCATAACAGTGTGTAGGAAGTTGTTTGTATATGTGGGCAAAGCTTAAACTTGGGTAAGAATATAGGAAACTGCATGAAAACATGAATAATTCTGAGAAAATGACTGTAAACAGATGAGTACTGGCTTAGAACAGCTGAAAGAGATTCTCAAAGTCAGTTCTTAGTGTGAAAAAGGTAGCTACAATAGTATACGGGAAATCCTTACTTCGAGGTAAGATCACATGAAACACTGTATGAATCCTATATTGTTTACTTAAAGGAGCCTAGAGTGGAAAATGTGGGTCATACAAGGCAGAATACCATTGAAATTGTGAAAGAAATACGTTCGGCAGCTTTGGAAATCATCACACTTCACTGCAATGTAGTACTACAAGCTATAACATAGTTGAGAGACAAAGTTCCTGAGCTGCTTCTGTTCATAACAGTGTGTAGGAAGTTTTTTGTATATGTGGGCAACGCTTATACTTGGACAAGAAGGCAGAATATAGGAATCTACATGAAAATATGAATAATTCAGAGAAAATGAATGTAAACAGATCAGAACTGGCTGAGAACAGCTGAAAGAGATTCACCATGTCACTTGTTAGTGTAGAAAGGGTAGCTAAGATCCAGGAATTCCTTAATTCGATTTAAGATCACATAAAACACTGTGTGAATCCTATATTGTTTACTTAAAGAAGCCTAGAGCTGTAAATGTGTGTCATACAAGGCAGAATATCATGGAAAAAGAGAAAGAAACAGGTTAGGCAGCTTTCGAAAGCCTTACACTTCACGGCAATGTAGTACTACACTCTATAACATAGTTGGGAGACAATGTTCCTGAGCTGCTTCTGTTCATAACAGTGTGTAGGAAGTTGTTTGTATATGTGGGCAAAGCTAAAACTTTGACAACAAGGCAGAATATAGGAAACTACATGAAAACATGAATAATTCAGAGAAAATGACTGTAAACAGATAAGAACTCATTTAGAATAGCTGAAAGAGATTTTCCAAGTCAGTTCTTAGTGTAGAAAAGGTAGCTAAGATCCAGGAATTCCTTAATTAGAGTTAAGATCACATGAAACAGCCGGCACCGGTTTGGCTCAATGGTAGAGCGTCGGTCTGGGGACTGAAAGGTCCAGGGTTCGATTTCGGTCATGGGCATGTACCTTGGCTACGGGCACATCCCCAGTAGGTGCTGTGCAAGAGGCAGCTGGTCGATGATTCTCTCTCATGGACAAGCTGAGAGAGAGTTTCTAACTCTCTATCCCTCTCTTCCTCTATGTGAAAAATCAATAAAAATATATTTTAAAAAAAATTAAAAAACATCACATGAAACAGTGTATGAATCCTATATTTTTTGCTTAAAGGAGCCTAGAGTGGTAAATGAGTGTCATAAAAGGCAGAACACCATTGAAATAGAGAAAGAAACACATTCCCCAGCTTTGGAAAGCCTTATACTTCACTCTAATGTAGTACTACACTCTATAACACAGTTGAGAGACAATGTTCCCGAGCTGCCTCAGTTCATAACGGTGTGTAGGAAGTTGTTTGATAAAGTGGGCAAAGTTTATACTTGGACCAGAAGGCAGAATACAGGAAACTACATGAAAACATGAATCATTCAGAGAAAATGACTGTAAACAGATGAGAGCTGGATTAGAACAGCTGAAAGAAATTTTCCATTCAGTTCTTAGTGTAAAAAAGGTAGCTCAGATCCGGGAAATCCTTACTTCCAGTTAAGATCACATGAAACACTGTATGAATCCTATATTGCTTACTTAAAGGAGCCTAGAGTGGTAAATGTGTGTCATACAAGGCACAATACCATCGAAATAGAGAAAGAAACATGTTCGGCAGCTTTGGAAAGCCTTACAATTCACTGCAATGTAGTACTACACTCTATAACATATTTGAGAAACAATGTTCACGAGCTGCTTCTGTTCACAACAGTGTGTAGGAAGTTGTTTGTATATGTGGGCAAAGCTTATACTTGGACAAGTAGGCAGAATATAAGAAACTACATGAAATCCTGAATCATTCAGAGAAAATGACTGTAAACAGATGAGAAGTCCTTTAGAACTGCTCAAAGAGATTCTCCAAGTCAGATCTTAGTTTATAAAAGGTAGCTAGGATCTGGGAAATCCTGAATTCGAGTTAAGATCACCTGAAACACAGTATGAATTTTATATTGTTTACTGAAAGAAGCCTAGAGTGGTAAATGATTGTCATAAAAGGCAGAATATCATTGAAATAGAGAAAGAAACACATTCGGCAGCGTTGGAAAGCCTTACACTACAATGCAATGTAGTACTACACTCTATAACACAGTTGAGAGACAATGTTCCCGAGCTGCTTTTGTTCATAACAATGTGTAGGAAGTTGTTTGATAATGTGGACAAAGCTTAAACTTGGACAAGAAGGCAGAATATAGGAAACGACATGAAAACATGAATAACTCAAAAAAATGACTGTAAACAGAGGAGAACTCGCTTAAAACAGCTCAAAGAGATTCTCCAAGTCAGTTCTTAGTGTAGAAAAGGTAACTAAGATCTGGAAAATCCTTACTTCGAGTTGAGATCACATGAAACACTGTATGAATCTTATTGCTTACTTAAAGTAGCCTAGAGTGGTAAATGAGTGTCATAAAAGGCAGAACAGCATTGAAATTGAGAAAGAAACACATTCTGCAGCTTTTGAAAGCCTTACACTTCACTCCAATAGTACTACACTCTATAACATAGTTGAGAGGCAATGTTCCTGAGCTGCTTATGTTCAGAACAGTGTGTAGGAAGTTGTTTGTATATGAGGGCAAAACTTATACTTGGCCAAGAAGGCAGAATACAGGAAACTACATGAAAACATGAATCATTCAGAGAAAATGACTGTAAACAGATGAGAGCTGGATTAGAACAGCTGAAAGAGATTTTCCAATCAGTTCTTAGTTTAAAAAAGGTAGCTCAGAACCGGGAAATCCTTTCTTCCAGTTAAGATCACATGAAACACTGTATGAATCCTATATTGTTTACTGAAAGAAGCCTAGAGTGGTAAATGATTGTCATAAAAGGCAGAATATCATTGAAATAGAGAAAGAAACACATTCGGAAGCTTTGGAAAGCCTTACACTACAATGCAATGTAGTACTACACTCTATAACATAGTTGAGAGACATTGTTCCTGAGCTGCTTCTGTTCATTACAGTGTGTAAGAAGTTGTTTGTATATGTGGGCAAAGCTTATACTTGGACAAGAAGGCAGAATATAGGAGACTACATGAAAACATGAATAAATTCCAAAAATGACTGTAAATAGATGAGAACTCATTTAGAACTGCTGAAAGAGATTCTCCATGTCAGTTCTTAGTGTAGAAAGGGTAGCTAAGATCCGGGAAATCCTTAATTCGGGTTAAGATCACATGAAACACTGTATGAATCCTATATTGTTTACTTAAAGAAGCCTAAAGTGGTAAATGAGTGTCATAACAGGCAGAATATTATTGAAAAAGAGAAAGAAACACATTCCGCAGCCATGGAAACCCTTACAATTCACTGCAATGTAGTACTACACTCTATAACATATTTGAGAGACAATGTTCACGAGCTGTTTCTGTTCATAACAGTGTGTGGGAAGTTGTTTGTATTTGTGGGCAAAGCTTATACCTCGAAAAGAAGGCAGAATATAGGAAACTACATGAAAACATGAATAATTCAGAGAAAATGAATGTAAACAGATCAGAACTGGCTGAGAACAGCTGAAAGAGATTTTCCATGTCACTTCTTAGTGTAGAAAGGGTAGCTAATATCCAGGAAATCCTTAATTCGAGTTAAGATCACATGAAACACTGTATGAATTCTATATTGTTTACCTAAAGAAGCCTAAAGTGGTAAATGAGTGTCATACAAGGCAGAGTATCACTGAAGTAGAGAAAGAAACACATTCCCCAGCTTTGGAAATCCTTACATGTCACTGCAATGTAGTACTACACTCTATAATAGGGGTGTCGAACTCAATCAGAGAAGGGGCCAAAATCTAAAATCCAGCCTACATCGCCGACCGAATGGTTTACTGAACAGTCATAAACTGACAATGTCATAATCTGACAGCAGAGTGCAGTGATGAAAGCGCTTTGCGGGCCACATTGCCAGGCCTGTAGGGCTGGATTTGGCCCGGGGGCCTTGTGTTTGATACAAGTGCTCTATAATATAGTTGAGAGACAATGTTCCCGAGCTGCTTCTGTTTATAACAGTGTGTAGGAAGTTCTTTGTATATGTTGGCAAAGCTTAAACTTAGACAAGAAGGGAGAATATATGAAACTACATGAAAACAAGAATAATTCAGAGAAAATGACTGAAAACAGATGAGAACTGGCTTAGAACAGCTGAAAGAGATTCTCCAAGTCCGTTCTTAGTGTAGAAAATGTAGCTAGGATCTGGAAATACTTAATTCGAGTTAAGATCACATGAAAAACTGTATGAATCGGATATTGTTTATTTAAAAGAGCCGAGAGTGGTAAATGTGTGTCATACAAGGCATAATACCATTGAAATAGAGAAAGAAACACGTTCGGCAGCTTTGGAAAGCCTTACACTTCACTGCAATGTAGTACTACACTCTATAAAAAAGTTGAGAGACAATGTTCCCTAGCTGCTTCTGTTCATAACAGTGTGTAGAAAGTGGTTTGATAAAGAGGGCAAAGCTTATACTTGGACCAGAAGGCAACCGGGAGAGAGCTGTGTCAAGTCTTAGAAAAATCACTTTCCACTCTGGGGGCACCTCCCCGGCCCCTCAGGAGATTCTTACTGGTCTGGTGGCTGGGCCCTGGGTGCCTGCTTTCTGCTCCATTCGCCTGGAACGCCCTGCCCTGAGGACAAGGGTCCCTCTTGCTGGAATCCAGTCTGAACCTCAGGCAGGTGAGGCTTTTGTGGCCAATTGAGACCCTCGTCCAGGTTTCACAGGGCCCCAGGGCGGTAGCCACTGGTGAGGGTTTGGTTGAGGGATAGGCTTAGTTTTAGGATTAGGGTTAGCCTTTGACAACGGGGAGAGAGCTGTGTCAAGTTCGAGAAAATCACTTTGCGCTTCGGGGGCACCTCCCCGGCCTCTCCCGTGGTTCTTACTGGCCCGCTGGCCAGCTTTCTGCCCCATTGGCCGGGAACGCCCTACCCTGAGGACAAGGGAACCTCTTGCTGGCGTCCAGCCTGGAGCTCAGGCATTCGGGGCTTTGTGGCCACTGGCGACCCTGGTCCACCTTCACCGGGCCCCAGGGCCTTCCCCACTGGACCACATCCAGCTTTTGACACCGGCCCCAACCCACTCTTCCCTTGACCGCTTCCCGCCGGTCAGCTAAGCGCCCGGCCGAGCCGCCGGGCCCCCTCTTTAGATCCCTGCCGCCGGCAGACCGGCCTGCCAGTCACCCGTGTCCATGCCCGCGACCCTCTCTCCTGCTTACCTCACCACTTCAGGCTGTTCAACTGGCCCCGCCACCGTGATCCCGTGACCGCCTCCAGCTGCTCACCTGGCCCCGCCAACTCCTTGACTTGACCTGGCTCAGCTGTGGGCCTGGGTCCGCCTCCTTGTTCCGGAAACCCCGCCCCTGGTCCATTAGACCAATGAGCGAGCAGAACCAGCCAGTCTGCCCTGCTCCCAAACACAGAGGAATAGCCCCAAGACTGGGATGTAAAGGCACGTAGCCCTCTGCTCACAGGGTGCCTCCCAGGTCCCCAAGCGTGGGAAGACCAGCCAGCCCTCCCTTCAGGACACCCACGGGCCTCCCTGAGCCTCAGGGCCGGCCCTCCTCCCCCACCCCCCCCCACCCCCGGTCCCCATGGCTCACACCAAAGGCCAGCTCACAGCAGAGTGTCCTGGGACGTGCACAGCCCTGCCTATGGGCTTTGACAACCGGGAGAGAGCTGTACCAAGTCCGAACAAAATCACTTTCCACTCTGGGGGCACCTTCCCGGCCCCTCCGGAGGTTCTTACTGGTCTTGTGGCCGGGCCCCGGGGGCCTGCTTTCTGCCCCATTCCCCGGGAACGCCCTGCCCTTAGGACAAGGGTCCCTCTTGCTGGCATCCAGTCTGAAGCTCAGTCAGGAGAGGCTTTTGTGGCCACTTGAGACCCTCGTCCATTTTTCACAGGGCCCCAGGGCGTTAGCCACTGGTGAAGGTTAGGTTGAGGGATAGGCTTAGTTTTAGGGTTAGGGTTAGCCTTTGACAACGGGGAGAGAGCTGTATCAAGTTCGAGAAAATCACTTTGCGCTTCGGGGGCACCGCCCCGGCCCCTCCGGAGGGTCTAACTGGCCCGGTGGCCAGCTTTCTGTCCCATTCGCCGGGAACGCCCTACCCTGAGGACAAGGGAACCTCTTGCTGGCGTCCAGCCTGGAGCTCAGGCATTTGGGGCTTTGTGGGCACTGGCGACCCTGGTCCACATTCACTGGGCCCCAGGGCCTTCCCCACTGGACCACATCCAGCTTTTGACACCGGCCCCAACCCACTCTTCCCTTGACCGCTTCCCGCCGGTCAGCTAAGCGCCCGGCCGAGCCGCCGGGCCCCCTCTTTAGGTCCCTGCCGCCGGCAGACCGGCCTGCCGGTCACCCGTGTCCATGCCCGCGACCCTCTCTCCTGCTTACCTCACCACTTCAGGCTGTTCAACTGGCCCCGCCACCGTGATCCCGTGACCGCCTCCAGCTGCTCACCTGGCCCCGCCCCCTCCTTGAGTTGACATGACTCAGCTGTGGGCCTCGGTCCGCCTCCTTGTTCCGGAAACCCCGCCCCTGGTCCATTAGACCAATGAGCGAGCAGCACCAGCCAGTCTGCCCTGCTCCCAAACACAGAGGAATAGCCCCACCACTGGGATGTAAAGGCACATAGCCCTCTGCTCACAGGGTGCCTCCCAGGTCCCCAAGCGTGGGAAAACCAGCCAGCCCTCCCTTCAGGACACCCACGGGCCTCCGTGAGCCTCATGGCCGGCCCTCCTCCCCCACCCCCCCCACTCCCGGTCCCCATCGCTCACACCAAAGGGCAGCTCACAGCAGAGTGTCCTGGGACGCCCACAGCCCTGCCTATGGGCTTTGACAACCGGGAGAGAGCTGTGCCAAGTCCGACAAAAATCACTTTCCACTCTGGGGGCACCTCCCCGGGCCCTCCGGAGGTTCTTACTGGTCTGGTGGCCGGGCCTAGGGGGCCTGCTTTCTGCCCCATTCGCCGGGATCCCCCTGCCCTGAGGACAAGGGTCCCTCTTGCTGGCATCCAGTCTGAAGCTCAGGCAGGACAGGCTTTTGTGGCCACTTGAGACCCTCGTCCTGTTCTCACAGGGCCCCAGGGCGTTAGCCACTGGTGAGGGTTTGGTTGAGGGATAGGCTTAGTTTTAGGGTTAGGGTTAGCCTTTGACAACGAGGAGAGAGCTGTGTCAAGTTCGAGAAAATCACTTTGCGCTTCTGGGGCACCGCCCCGGCCCCTCCGGAGGGTCTAACTGGCCCGCTGGCCAGCTTTCTGCCCCATTCTCCGGGAACGCCATACCGTGAGGACAAGGGAAACTCTTGCTGGCGTCCAGCCTGGAGCTCAGGCATTCGGGGCTTTGTGGCCACTGGCGACCCTGGTCCACATTAACCGGGCCCCAGGGCCTTCCCCACTGGACCACCTCCAGCTTTTGACACCGGCTCCAACCCACTCTTCCCTTGACTACTTCCCGCCGGTCAGCTAAGCGCCCGGCCGAGCCTCCGGGCCCCCTCTTTAGGTCCCTGCCGCCAGCAGACCGGCCTGCCGGTCACCCGTGTCCCTGCCCGCGACCCTCTCTCCTGCTTACCTCACCACTTCAGGCTGTTCACCTGGCCCCGCCCCCGTGATCCTGTGACCGCCTCCAGCTGCTCACCTGGCCTCGCCCCCTCCTTGACTTGACCTGGCTCAGCTGTGGGCCTGGGCCCGCCTCCTTGTTCCCCAAACCCCGCCCCTGGTCCATTCGACCAATGAGCCAGCAGCACCAGCCAGTCTGCCCTGCTCCTGAACACAGAGGAATAGCCCCACCACTGGGATGTAAAGGCACATAGCCCTCTGCTCACAGGGTGCCTCCCAGGTCCCCAAGCATGGGAAGACCAGCCAGCCCTCCCTTCAGGACACCCACGGGCCTCCGTGAGCCTTGGGGCCGACCCTCCTCCCCCACCCCCACGCCCACCCCGGGTCCCCATCGCTCACACCAAAGGGCAGCTCAGAGCAGAGTGTCCTGGGACGCCCACAGCCCTGCCTATGGGCTTTGACAACCGGGAGAGAGCTGTGCCAAGTCTGACAAAAATCACTTTCCTGTCTGGGGGCACCTCCCCGGCCCCTCCGGAGGTTCTTACTGGTCTGGTGGCCGGGCCCTGGGGGCCTGCTTTCTGCCCCCTTCGCCGGGAACGCCCTGCCCTGAGGACAAGGGTCCCTCTTGCTGGCATCCAGTCTGAAGCTCAGGCAGGAGAGGCTTTTGTGGCCACTTGAGACCCTCGTCCAGTTTTCACAGGGCCCCAGGGCGTTAGCCACTGGTGAGGGTTTGGTTGAGGGATAGGCTTAGTTTTAGGGTTAGGGTTAGCCTTTCACAACGGGGAGAGAGCTGTGTCAAGTTCGAGAAAATCACTTTGCGCTTCGGGGACACCGCCCCGGCCCCTCCGGAGGGTCTAACTGGCCCGCTGGCCGGGCCCCTGCGGCCAGCTTTCTGCCCCATTCGCCGGAACGCCCTACCCTGAGGACAAGGGAACCTCTTGCTGGCGTCCAGCCTGGAGCTCAGGCATTCGGGGCTTTGTGGCCACTGGCGACCCTGGTCCACCTTCACCGGGCCCCAGGGCCTTCCCCACTGGACCACCTCCAGCTTTTGACACCGGCCCCAACCCACTCTTCCCTTGACCGCTTCCCGCCGGTCAGCTAAGCGCCCGGCCGAGCCGCCGGGCCCCCTCTTTAGGTCCCTGCCGCCGGCAGACCGGCCTGCCGGTCACCCGTGTCCCTGTCCGCGACCCTCTCTCCTGCTTACCTCACCACTTCAGGCTGTTCACCTGGCCCCGCCCCCGTGATCCCGTGACCGCCTCCAGCTGCTCACCTGGCCACGCCCCCTCCTTGACTTGACCCGGCTCAGCTGTGGGCCTGGGCCCGCCTCCTGGTTCCGGAAACCACGCCCCTGTTCCATTCGACCAATGAGCGAGCAGCACCAGCCAGTCTGCCCTGCTCCCAAACACAGAGGAATAGCCCCACCACTGGGATGTAAAGGCACATAGCCCTCTGCTCACAGGGTGCCTCCCAGGTCCCCAAGCGTGGGCAGACCAGCCAGCCCTCCCTTCAGGACACCCACGGGCCTCCGTGAGCCTCGGGGCCGGCCCTCCTCCCCCCCACCCCCCCGGTCCCCATGGCTCACACCAAAGGGCAGCTCACGGCAGTGTGTCCTGGGACGCCCACAGCCCTGCCTATGGGCTTTGACAACCGGGAGAGAGCTGTGCCAAGTAAGACAAAAATCACTTTCCACTCTGGGGGCACAACCCCGGCCCCTCCAGAGGTTCTTACTGGTCTGGTGGCCGGGCCCCGGGGGCCTGCTTTCTGCCCCATTCGCCGGGAACGCCCTGCCCTGAGGACAAGGGTCCCTCTTGCTGGCATCCAGTCTGAAGCTCAGGCAGGAGAGGCTTTTGTGGCTACTTGAGACCCTCGTCCAGTTTTCACAGGGCCCCAGGGCGTTAGCCACTGGTGAGGGTTTGGTTGAGGGATAGGCTTAGTTTTAGGGTTAGGGTTAGCCTTTCACAACGGGGAGAGAGCTGTGTCAAGTTCGAGAAAATCACTTTGCGCTTCGGGGGCACCGCCCCGGCCCCTCCGGAGGGTCTAACTGGCCCGCTGGCCGGGCCCCTGCGGCCAGCTTTCTGCCCCATTCGCCGGAACGCCCTACCCTGAGGACAAGGGAACCTCTTGCTGGCGTCCAGTCTGGAGCTCAGGCATTCGGGGCTTTGTGGCCACTGGCGACCCTGGTCCACCTTCACCGGGCCCCTGGGCCCTCCCCACTGGACCACCTCCAGCTTTTGACACCGGCCCCAACCCACTCTTCCCTTGACCGCTTCCCGCCGGTCAGCTAAGCGCCCGCCCGAGCCGCCGGGCGCCCTCTTTAGGTCCCTGCCGCCGGCAGACTGGCCTGCCGGTCACCCGTGTCCCTGCCCTCGACGCTCTCTCCTGCTTACCTCACCACTTCAGGCTGTTCATCTGGCACCGCCCCCGTGATCCCGTGACCGCCTCCAGCTGCTCACCTGGCCACGCCCCCTCCTTGACTTGACCCGGCTCAGCTGTGGGCCTGGGTCCGCCTCCTTGTTCCGGAAACCCCGCCCCTGGTCCATTCGACCAATGAGCGAGCAGCACCAGCCAGTCTGCCCTGCTCCCAAACACAGAGGAATAGCCCCACCACTGGGATGTAAAGGCACATAGCCCTCTGCTCACAGGGTGCCTCCCAGGTCCCCAAGCGTGGGCAGACCAGCCAGCCCTCCCTTCAGGACACCCACGGGCCTCCGTGAGCCTCGGGGCCGGCCCTCCTCCCCCACCCCCCCCCCACCCCCGGTCCCCATCGCTCACACCAAAGGGCAGCTCACAGCCGAGTGTCCTGGGACGCCCACAGCCCTGCCTATGGGCTTTGACAACCGGGAGAGAGCTATGCCAAGTCCGACAAAAATCACTTTCCACTCTGGGGGCACCTCCCCGGCCCCTCCGGAGGTTCTTACTGGTCTGGTGGCCGGGCCTAGGGGGCCTGCTTTCTGCCCCATTCGCCGGGATCCCCCTGCCCTGAGGACAAGGGTCCCTCTTGCTGGCATCCAGTCTGAAGCTCAGGCAGGACAGGCTTTTGTGGCCACTTGAGACCCTCGTCCTGTTCTCACAGGGCCCCAGGGCGTTAGCCACTGGTGAGGGTTTGGTTGAGGGATAGGCTTAGTTTTAGGGTTAGGGTTAGCCTTTGACAACGAGGAGAGAGCTGGGTCAAGTTCGAGAAAATCACTTTGCGCTTCGGGGGCACCGCCCCGGCCCCTCCGGAGGGTCTAACTGGCCCGCTGGCCGGGCCCCTGCGGCCAGCTTTCTGCCCCATTCGCCGGAACGCCCTACCCTGAGGACAAGGGAACCTGTTGCTGGCGTCCAGTCTGCAGCTCAGGCATTCGGGGCTTTGTGGCCACTGGCGACCCTGGTCCACATTCACCGGGCCCCTGGGCCTTCCCCACTGGACCACCTCCAGCTTTTGACACCGGCCCCAACCCACTCTTCCCTTGACCGCTTCCCGCCGGTCAGCTAAGCGCCCGGCCAAGCCGCCGGACCCCATTTAGGTCCCTGCCGCCGGCAGACCGGCCTGCCGGTCACCCGTGTCCCTGCCCGCGACCCTCTCTCCTGCTTACCTCACCACTTCAGGCTGTTCACCTGGCCCCGCCCCCGTGATCCCGTGACCACATCCAGCTGCTCACCTGGCCCCGCCCCCTGCTTGACTTTACCGGGCTCAGCTGTGGGCCTGGGCCCGCCTCCTGGTTCCGGAAACCACGCCCCTGTTCCATTCAACCAATGAGCGAGCAGCACCAGCCAGTCTGCCTTGCTCCCAAACACAGAGGAATAGCCCCCACCACTGGGATGTAAAGGCGCATAGCCCTCTGCTCACAGGGTGCCTCCCAGGTCCCCAAGCGTGGGCAGACCAGCCAGCCCTCCCTTCAGGACACCCAGGGACCTCCATGAGCCTCTGGGCCGGACCTCTAACCCCACACCCCCCCCCCCCGGCCGCCATCGCTCCCACTAAAGGTTAACTCAGAGCAGAGTGTCCTGGGATGCCCAGAGCCCTGCCTATGGGCTTTGACAACCGGGAGAGAGCTCTGTCAAGTCCGAGAAATTATCACTTTCCACCCAGGGGGCACGTCTCCGGCCCCTCCGGAGGTTCTGACTGGTCTGGGGGCCCGGGCCCGGGGGCCTGCTTTCCGCCCCATTCGCCTGGAACGCCCTGCCCTGAGGACAAGGGTCCCTCTTGCTGGCATCCAGTCTGAAGCTCAGGCAGCTGAGGCTTTTGTGGGCACTTGAGACCCTCGTCCAGGTTTCACAGGGCCCCAGGGCCTTAGCCACTGGTGAGGGTTACGTTGAGGGATAGGCTTAGTTTTAGGGTGAGGGTTAGTCTTTGACAACGGGGAGAGAACTGTGTCAAGTCTGAGAAAATCACTTTGCGCTCCTGGGGCACCTTCACCGGACCACAGGGCCTTCCCCACTGGACCACATCCAGCTTTTGCCACCAGCTCCAACCCACCCTTCCCTTGACCGCTTCCCGCTGGTCAGCTAAGCGCCGGGCCAAGCCGCCGGGCCCACTCTTTAGGTCCCTGCCACCAGCAGACCCGCCTGCTGTTCACCCGTGTCCCTGCCCGCGACCCTCTCTCCTGCTTACCTTACCACTTCAGGCTGTTCACCTGGCCCCGCCCCCGTGATCCTGTGACCGCCTCCAGCTGCTCACCTGGCCCCGCCCCCTCCTTGACTTGACCGGGCTCAGCTGTGGGCCTGGGTCCGCCTCCTTGTTCCGGAAACCCCGCCCCTGGTCCATTCGACCAATGAGCGAGCAGCACCAGCCAGTCTGCCCTGCTCCCAAACACAGAGGAATAGCCCCACCACTGGGATGTAAAGGCACATAGCCCTCTGCTCACAGGGTGCCTCCCAGGTCCCCAAGCGTGGGAAGACCAGCCAGCCCTCCCTTCAGGACACCCACGGGCCTCCGTGAGCCTCGGGGCCGGCCCTCCTCCCCCACCCCCCCCCACCCCCGGTCCCCATCGCTCACACCAAAGGGCAGCTCACAGCCGAGTGTCCTGGGACGCCCACAGCCCTGCCTATGGGCTTTGACAACCGGGAGAGAACTGTGCCAAGTACGACAAAAATCACTTTCCACTCTGGGGGCACCTCCCCGGCCCCTCCGGAGGTTCTTACTGGTCTGGTGGCCGGGCCTAGGGGGCCTGCTTTCTGCCCCATTCGCCGGGATCCCCCTGCCCTGAGGACAAGGGTCCCTCTTGCTGGCATCCAGTCTGAAGCTCAGGCAGGACAGGCTTTTGTGGCCACTTGAGACCCTCGTCCTGTTCTCACAGGGCCCCAGGGCGTTAGCCACTGGTGAGGGTTTGGTTGAGGGATAGGCTTAGTTTTAGGGTTAGGGTTAGCCTTTCACAACGGGGAGAGAGCTGTGTCAAGTTCGAGAAAATCACTTTGCGCTTCTGGGGCACCGCCCCGGCCCCTCCGGAGGGTCTAACTGGCCCGCTGGCCAGCTTTCTGCCCCATTCTCCGGGAACGCCATACCGTGAGGACAAGGGAAACTCTTGCTGGCGTCCAGCCTGGAGCTCAGGCATTCGGGGCTTTGTGGCCACTGGCGACCCTGGTCCACATTAACCGGGCCCCAGGGCCTTCCCCACTGGACCACCTCCAGCTTTTGACACCGGCTCCAACCCACTCTTCCCTTGACTACTTCCCGCCGGTCAGCTAAGCGCCCGGCCGAGCCTCCGGGCCCCCTCTTTAGGTCCCTGCCGCCAGCAGACCGGCCTGCCGGTCACCCGTGTCCCTGCCCGCGACCCTCTCTCCTGCTTACCTCACCACTTCAGGCTGTTCACCTGGCCCCGCCCCCGTGATCCTGTGACCGCCTCCAGCTGCTCACCTGGCCTCGCCCCCTCCTTGACTTGACCTGGCTCAGCTGTGGGCCTGGGCCCGCCTCCTTGTTCCCCAAACCCCGCCCCTGGTCCATTCGACCAATGAGCCAGCAGCACCAGCCAGTCTGCCCTGCTCCTGAACACAGAGGAATAGCCCCACCACTGGGATGTAAAGGCACATAGCCCTCTGCTCACAGGGTGCCTCCCAGGTCCCCAAGCATGGGAAGACCAGCCAGCCCTCCCTTCAGGACACCCACGGGCCTCCGTGAGCCTTGGGGCCGACCCTCCTCCCCCACCCCCACGCCCACCCCGGGTCCCCATCGCTCACACCAAAGGGCAGCTCAGAGCAGAGTGTCCTGGGACGCCCACAGCCCTGCCTATGGGCTTTGACAACCGGGAGAGAGCTGTGCCAAGTCTGACAAAAATCACTTTCCTGTCTGGGGGCACCTCCCCGGCCCCTCCGGAGGTTCTTACTGGTCTGGTGGCCGGGCCCTGGGGGCCTGCTTTCTGCCCCCTTCGCCGGGAACGCCCTGCCCTGAGGACAAGGGTCCCTCTTGCTGGCATCCAGTCTGAAGCTCAGGCAGGAGAGGCTTTTGTGGCCACTTGAGACCCTCGTCCAGTTTTCACAGGGCCCCAGGGCGTTAGCCACTGGTGAGGGTTTGGTTGAGGGATAGGCTTAGTTTTAGGGTTAGGGTTAGCCTTTCACAACGGGGAGAGAGCTGTGTCAAGTTCGAGAAAATCACTTTGCGCTTCGGGGACACCGCCCCGGCCCCTCCGGAGGGTCTAACTGGCCCGCTGGCCGGGCCCCTGCGGCCAGCTTTCTGCCCCATTCGCCGGAACGCCCTACCCTGAGGACAAGGGAACCTCTTGCTGGCGTCCAGCCTGGAGCTCAGGCATTCGGGGCTTTGTGGCCACTGGCGACCCTGGTCCACCTTCACCGGGCCCCAGGGCCTTCCCCACTGGACCACCTCCAGCTTTTGACACCGGCCCCAACCCACTCTTCCCTTGACCGCTTCACGCCGGTCAGCTAAGCGCCCGGCCGAGCCGCCGGGCCCCCTCTTTAGGTCCCTGCCGCCGGCAGACCGGCCTGCCGGTCACCCGTGTCCCTGTCCGCGACCCTCTCTCCTGCTTACCTCACCACTTCAGGCTGTTCACCTGGCCCCGCCCCCGTGATCCCGTGACCGCCTCCAGCTGCTCACCTGGCCACGCCCCCTCCTTGACTTGACCCGGCTCAGCTGTGGGCCTGGGCCCGCCTCCTGGTTCCGGAAACCACGCCCCTGTTCCATTCGACCAATGAGCGAGCAGCACCAGCCAGTCTGCCCTGCTCCCAAACACAGAGGAATAGCCCCACCACTGGGATGTAAAGGCACATAGCCCTCTGCTCACAGGGTGCCTCCCAGGTCCCCAAGCGTGGGCAGACCAGCCAGCCCTCCCTTCAGGACACCCACGGGCCTCCGTGAGCCTCGGGGCCGGCCCTCCTCCCCCCCACCCCCCCGGTCCCCATGGCTCACACCAAAGGGCAGCTCACGGCAGAGTGTCCTGGGACGCCCACAGCCCTGCCTATGGGCTTTGACAACCGGGAGAGAGCTGTGCCAAGTCCGACAAAAATCACTTTCCACTCTGGGGGCACCTCCCCGGCCCCTCCAGAGGTTCTTACTGGTCTGGTGGCAGGGACCCGGGGCCTGCTTTCTGCCCCATTCGCCGGGGACGCCCTGCCCTGAGGACAAGGGTCCCTCTTGCTGGCATCCAGTCTGAAGCTCAGGCAGGAGAGGCTTTTGTGGCCACTTGAGACCCTCGTCCAGTTTTCACAGGGCCCCAGGGCGTTAGCCACTGGTGAGGGTTTGGTTGAGGGATAGGCTTAGTTTTAGGGTTCGGGTTAGCCTTTGACAACGGGGAGGGAGCTGTGTCAAGTTCGGGAAAATCACTTTGCGCTTCGGGGGCACCGCCCCGGCCCCTCCGGAGGGTCTAACTGGCCCGCTGGCCGGGCCCCTGCGGCCAGCTTTCTGCCCCATTCGCCGGGAACGCCCTACCCTGAGGACAAGGGAACCTCTTGCTGGCGTCCAGTCTGGAGCTCAGGCATTCGGGGCTTTGTGGCCACTGGCGACCCTGGTCCACATTCACCGGGCCCCTGGGCCCTCCCCACTGGACCACCTCCAGCTTTTGACACCGGCCCCAACCCACTCTTCCCTTGACCGTTTCCCACAAGTCAGCTAAGCGCCGGGCCGAGCCGCCGGGCGCCCTCTTTAGGTCCCTGCCGCCGGCAGACCGGCCTGCGGGTCACCCGTGTCCCTGCCCGCGACCCTCTCTCCTGCTTGCCTCACCACTTCAGGCTGTTCATCTGGCCCCGCCCCCGTGATCCCGTGACCGCCTCCAGCTGCTCACCTGGCCACGCCCCCTCCTTGACTTGACCCAGCTCAGCTGTGGGCCTGGGCCCGCCTCCTGGTTCCGGAAACCACGCCCCTGTTCCATTCGACCAATGAGCGAGCAGCACCAGCCAGTCTGCCCTGCTCCCAAACACAGAGGAATAGCCCCACCACTGGGATGTAAAGGCACATAGCCCTCTGCTCACAGGGTGCCTCCCAGGTCCCCAAGCGTGGGCAGACCAGCCAGCCCTCCCTTCAGAATACCCACGGGCCTCCGTGAGCCTCGGGGCCGGCCCTCCTCCCCCCCACCGCCCCGGTCCCCATGGCTCACACCAAAGGGCAGCTCACGGCAGAGTGTCCTGGGACGCCCACAGCCCTGTCTATGGGCTGTGACAACCAGGAGAGAGCTGTGCCAAGTCCGACAAAAATCACTTTCCACTCTGGGGGCACCTCCCCGGCCCCTCCAGAGGTTCTTACTGGTCTGGTGGCCGGGCCCCGGGGGCCTGCTTTCTGCCCCATTCGCCGGGAACGCCCTGCCCTGAGGACAAGGGTCCCTCTTGCTGGCATCCAGTCTGAAGCTCAGGCAGGAGAGGCTTTTGTGGCCACTTGAGACCCTCGTCCAGTTTTCACAGGGCCCCAGGGCGTTAGCCACTGGTGAGGGTTTGGTTGAGGGATAGGCTTAGTTTTAGGGTTAGGGTTAGCCTTTCACAATGGGGAGAGAGCTGTGTCAAGTTCGAGAAAATCACTTTGCGCTTCGGGGGCACCGCCCCGGCCCCTCCGGAGGGTCTAACTGGCCCGCTGGCCGGGCCCCTGCGGCCAGCTTTCTGCCCCATTCGCCGGAACGCCCTACCCTGAGGACAAGGGAACCTCTTGCTGGCGTCCAGCCTGGAGCTCAGGCATTCGGGGCTTTGTGGCCTCTGGCGACCCTGGTCCACCTTCACGGGGCCCCAGGGCCTTCCCCACTGGACCACCTCCAGCTTTTGACACCGGCCCCAACCCACTCTTCCCTTGACCGCTTCCCGCCGGTCAGCTAAGCGCCCGCCCGAGCCGCCGGGCCCCCTCTTTAGGTCCCTGCCGCCGGCAGACCGGCCTGCCGGTGACCCGTGTCCCTGCCTGTGACACTCTCTCCTGCTTACCTCACCACTTCAGGCTGTTCACCTGGCCCCGCCCCCGTGATCCCGTGACCGCCTCCAGCTGCTCACCTGGCCACGCCCCCTCCTTGACTTGACCCAGCTCAGCTGTGGGCCTGGGTCCGCCTCCTTGTTCCGGAAACCCCGCCCCTGGTCCATTCGACCAATGAGCGAGCAGCACCAGCCATTCTGCCCTGCTCCCAAACACAGAGGAATAGCCCCACCACTGGGATGTAAAGGCACATAGCCCTCTGCTCACAGGGTGCCTCCCAGGTCCCCAAGCGTGGGCAGACCAGCCAGCCCTCCCTTCAGGACACCCACGGGCCTCCGTGAGACTCGGGGCCGGCCCTCCTCCCCCCCACCCCCCCCCCCCCGGTCCCCATGGCTCACACCAAAGGGCAGCTCACGGCAGAGTGTCCTGGGACGCCCACAGCCCTGTCTATGGGCTTTGACAACCGGGAGAGAGCTGTGCCAAGTCCGACAAAAATCACTTTCCACTCTGGGGGCACCTCCCCGGCCCCTCCAGAGGTTCTTACTGGTCTGGTGGCCGGGCCCCGGGGGCCTGCTTTCTGCCCCATTCGCCGGGAACGCCCTGCCCTGAGGACAAGGGTCCCTCTTGCTGGCATCCAGTCTGAAGCTCAGGCAGGAGAGGCTTTTGTGGCCACTTGAGACCCTCGTCCAGTTTTCACAGGGCCCCAGGGCGTTAGCCACTGGTGAGGGTTTGGTTGAGGGATAGGCTTAGTTTTAGGGTTAGGGTTAGCCTTTGACAACGAGGAGAGAGCTGTGTCAAGTTCGAGAAAATCACTTTGCGCTTCTGGGGCACCGCCCCGGCCCCTCCGGAGGGTCTAACTGGCCCGCTGGCCGGGCCCCTGCGGCCAGCTTTCTGCCCCATTCGCCGGAACGCCCTACCCTGAGGACAAGGGAACCTCTTGCTGGCGTCCAGCCTGGAGCTCAGGCATTCGGGGCTTTGTGGCCTCTGGCGACCCTGGTCCACCTTCACGGGGCCCCAGGGCCTTCCCCACTGGACCACCTCCAGCTTTTGACACCGGCCCCAACCCACTCTTCCCTTGACCGCTTCCCGCCGGTCAGCTAAGCGCCCGCCCGAGCCGCCGGGCCCCCTCTTTAGGTCCCTGCCGCCGGCAGACCGGCCTGCCGGTCACCCGTGTCCCTGCCTGTGACCCTCTCTCCTGCTTACCTCACCACTTCAGGCTGTTCACCTGGCCCCGCCCCCGTGATCCCGTGACCGCCTCCAGCTGCTCACCTGGCCACGCCCGCTCCTTGACTTGACCCCGATCAGCTGTGGGCCTGGGTCCGCCTCCTTGTTCCGGAAACCCCGCCCCTGGTCCATTCGACCAATGAGCGAGCAGCACCTGCCAGTCTGCCCTGCTCCCAAACAGAGGAATAGCCCCACCACTGGGATGTAAAGGCACATAGCCCTCTGCTCACAGGGTGCCTCCCAGGTCCCCAAGCGTGGGCAGACCAGCCAGCCCTCCCTTCAGGACACCCACGGGCCTCCGTGAGACTCGGGGCCGGCCCTCCTCCCCCCCACCCCCCCCCCCCCCGGTCCCCATGGCTCACACCAAAGGGCAGCTCACAGCAGAGTGTCATGGGACGCCCACAGCCCTGCCTATGGGCTTTGACAACTGGGAGAGAGCTGTGCCAAGTCCGACAAAAATCACTTTCCACTCTGGGGGCACCTCCCCGGCCCCTCCAGAGGTTCTTACTGGTCTGGTGGCCGGGACCCGGGGCCTGCTTTCTGCCCCATTCGCCGGGAACGCCCTGCCCTGAGGACAAGGGTCCCTCTTGCTGGCATCCAGTCTGAAGCTCAGGCAGGAGAGGCTTTTGTGGCCACTTGAGACCCTCGTCCAGTTTTCACAGGGCCCCAGGGCGTTAGCCACTGGTGAGGGTTTGGTTGAGGGATAGGCTTAGTTTTAGGGTTCGGGTTAGCCTTTGACAACGGGGAGGGAGCTGTGTCAAGTTCGGGAAAATCACTTTGCGCTTCGGGGGCACCGCCCCGGCCCCTCCGGAGGGTCTAACTGGCCCGCTGGCCGGGCCCCTGCGGCCAGCTTTCTGCCCCATTCGCCGGGAACGCCCTACCCTGAGGACAAGGGAACCTCTTGCTGGCGTCCAGTCTGGAGCTCAGGCATTCGGGGCTTTGTGGCCACTGGCGACCCTGGTCCACATTCACCGGGCCCCTGGGCCCTCCCCACTGGACCACCTCCAGCTTTTGACACCGGCCCCAACCCACTCTTCCCTTGACCGCTTCCCGCAGGTCAGCTAAGCGCCGGGCCGAGCCGCCGGGCCCCCTCTTTAGGTCCCTGCCGCCGACAGACAGGCCTGCCGGTCACCCGTGTCCCTGCCCGCGACCCTCTCTCCTGCTTACCTCACCACTTCAGGCTGTTCACCTGGCCCCGCCCCCGTGATCCCGTGACCGCCTCCAGCTGCTCACCTGGCCACACCCCCTCCTTGACTTGACCCGGCTCAGCTGTGGGCCTGGGCCCGCCTCCTGGTTCCGGAAACCACGCCCCTGTTCCATTCGACCAATGAGCGAGCAGCACCAGCCAGTCTGCCCTGCTCCCAAACACAGAGGAATAGCCCCACCACTGGGATGTAAAGGCACATAGCCCTCTGCTCACAGGGTGCCTCCCAGGTCCCCAAGCGTGGGCAGACCAGCCAGCCCTCCCTTCAGGACACCCACGGGCCTCCGTGAGCCTCGGGGCCGGCCCTCCTCCCCCCCACCCCCCCGGTCCCCATGGCTCACACCAAAGGGCAGCTCACGGCAGAGTGTCCTGGGACGCCCACAGCCCTGCCTATGGGCTTTGACAACCGGGAGAGAGCTGTGCCAAGTCCGACAAAAATCACTTTCCACTCTGGGGGCACAACCCCGGCCCCTCCAGAGGTTCTTACTGGTCTGGTGGCCGGGCCCCGGGGGCCTGCTTTCTGCCCCATTCGCCGGGAACGCCCTGCCCTGAGGACAAGGGTCCCTCTTGCTGGCATCCAGTCTGAAGCTCAGGCAGGAGAGGCTTTTGTGGCCACTTGAGACCCTCGTCCTGTTCTCACAGGGCCCCAGGGCGTTAGCCACTGGTGAGGGTTTGGTTGAGGGATAGGCTTAGTTTTAGGGTTAGGGTTAGCCTTTGACAACGAGGAGAGAGCTGTGTCAAGTTCGAGAAAATCACTTTGCGCTTCGGGGGCACCGCCCCGGCCCCTCCGGAGGGTCTAACTGGCCCGCTGGCCAGCTTTCTGCCCCATTCTCCGGGAACGCCATACCATGAGGACAAGGGAAACTCTTGCTGGCGTCCAGCCTGGAGCTCAGGCATTCGGGGCTTTGTGGCCACTGGCGACCCTGGTCCACATTAACCGGGCCCCAGGGCCTTCCCCACTGGACCACCTCCAGCTTTTGACACCGGCTCCAACCCACTCTTCCCTTGACTACTTCCCGCCAGTCAGCTAAGCGCCCGGCCGAGCCTCCGGGCCCCCTCTTTAGGTCCCTGCCGCCAGCAGACCGGCCTGCCGGTCACCCGTGTCCCTGCCCGCGACCCTCTCTCCTGCTTACCTCACCACTTCAGGCTGTTCACCTGGCCCCGCCCCCGTGATCCTGTGACCGCCTCCAGCTGCTCACCTGGCCTCGCCCCCTCCTTGACTTGACCTGGCTCAGCTGTGGGCCTGGGCCCGCCTCCTTGTTCCCCAAACCCCGCCCCTGGTCCATTCGACCAATGAGCCAGCAGCACCAGCCAGTCTGCCCTGCTCCTGAACACAGAGGAATAGCCCCACCACTGGGATGTAAAGGCACATAGCCCTCTGCTCACAGGGTGCCTCCCAGGTCCCCAAGCATGGGAAGACCAGCCAGCCCTCCCTTCAGGACACCCACGGGCCTCCGTGAGCCTTGGGGCCGACCCTCCTCCCCCACCCCCACGCCCACCCCGGGTCCCCATCGCTCACACCAAAGGGCAGCTCAGAGCAGAGTGTCCTGGGACGCCCACAGCCCTGCCTATGGGCTTTGACAACCGGGAGAGAGCTGTGCCAAGTCTGACAAAAATCACTTTCCTGTCTGGGGGCACCTCCCCGGCCCCTCCGGAGGTTCTTACTGGTCTGGTGGCCGGGCCCTGGGGGCCTGCTTTCTGCCCCCTTCGCCGGGAACGCCCTGCCCTGAGGACAAGGGTCCCTCTTGCTGGCATCCAGTCTGAAGCTCAGGCAGGAGAGGCTTTTGTGGCCACTTGAGACCCTCGTCCAGTTTTCACAGGGCCCCAGGGCGTTAGCCACTGGTGAGGGTTTGGTTGAGGGATAGGCTTAGTTTTAGGGTTAGGGTTAGCCTTTCACAACGGGGAGAGAGCTGTGTCAAGTTCGAGAAAATCACTTTGCGCTTCGGGGACACCGCCCCGGCCCCTCCGGAGGGTCTAACTGGCCCGCTGGCCGGGCCCCTGCGGCCAGCTTTCTGCCCCATTCGCCGGAACGCCCTACCCTGAGGACAAGGGAACCTCTTGCTGGCGTCCAGCCTGGAGCTCAGGCATTCGGGGCTTTGTGGCCACTGGCGACCCTGGTCCACCTTCACCGGGCCCCAGGGCCTTCCCCACTGGACCACCTCCAGCTTTTGACACCGGCCCCAACCCACTCTTCCCTTGACCGCTTCCCGCCGGTCAGCTAAGCGCCCGGCCGAGCCGCCGGGCCCCCTCTTTAGGTCCCTGCCGCCGGCAGACCGGCCTGCCGGTCACCCGTGTCCCTGTCCGCGACCCTCTCTCCTGCTTACCTCACCACTTCAGGCTGTTCACCTGGCCCCGCCCCCGTGATCCCGTGACCGCCTCCAGCTGCTCACCTGGCCACGCCCCCTCCTTGACTTGACCCGGCTCAGCTGTGGGCCTGGGCCCGCCTCCTGGTTCCGGAAACCACGCCCCTGTTCCATTCGACCAATGAGCGAGCAGCACCAGCCAGTCTGCCCTGCTCCCAAACACAGAGGAATAGCCCCACCACTGGGATGTAAAGGCACATAGCCCTCTGCTCACAGGGTGCCTCCCAGGTCCCCAAGCGTGGGCAGACCAGCCAGCCCTCCCTTCAGGACACCCACGGGCCTCCGTGAGCCTCGGGGCCGGCCCTCCTCCCCCCCACCCCCCCGGTCCCCATGGCTCACACCAAAGGGCAGCTCACGGCAGAGTGTCCTGGGACGCCCACAGCCCTGCCTATGGGCTTTGACAACCGGGAGAGAGCTGTGCCAAGTCCGACAAAAATCACTTTCCACTCTGGGGGCACAACCCCGGCCCCTCCAGAGGTTCTTACTGGTCTGGTGGCCGGGCCCCGGGGGCCTGCTTTCTGCCCCATTCGCCGGGAACGCCCTGCCCTGAGGACAAGGGTCCCTCTTGCTGGCATCCAGTCTGAAGCTCAGGCAGGAGAGGCTTTTGTGGCCACTTGAGACCCTCGTCCAGTTTTCACAGGGCCCCAGGGCGTTAGCCACTGGTGAGGGTTTGGTTGAGGGATAGGCTTAGTTTTAGGGTTAGGGTTAGCCTTTCACAACGGAGAGAGAGCTGTGTCAAGTTCGAGAAAATCACTTTGCGCTTCGGGGGCACCGCCCCGGCCCCTCCGGAGGGTCTAACTGGCCCGCTGGCCGGGCCCCTGCGGCCAGCTTTCTGCCCCATTCGCCGGAACGCCCTACCCTGAGGACAAGGGAACCTCTTGCTGGCGTCCAGTCTGGAGCTCAGGCATTCGGGGCTTTGTGGCCACTGGCGACCCTGGTCCACCTTCACCGGGCCCCTGGGCCCTCCCCACTGGACCACCTCCAGCTTTTGACACCGGCCCCAACCCACTCTTCCCTTGACCGCTTCCCGCCGGTCAGCTAAGCGCCCGCCCGAGCCGCCGGGCGCCCTCTTTAGGTCCCTGCCGCCGGCAGACCGGCCTGCCGGTCACCCGTGTCCCTGCCCTCGACGCTCTCTCCTGCTTACCTCACCACTTCAGGCTGTTCATCTGGCCCCGCCCCCGTGATCCCGTGACCGCCTCCAGCTGCTCACCTGGCCACGCCCCCTCCTTGACTTGACCCGGCTCAGCTGTGGGCCTGGGTCCGCCTCCTTGTTCCGGAAACCCCGCCCCTGGTCCATTCGACCAATGAGCGAGCAGCACCAGCCAGTCTGCCCTGCTCCCAAACACAGAGGAATAGCCCCACCACTGGGATGTAAAGGCACATAGCCCTCTGCTCACAGGGTGCCTCCCAGGTCCCCAAGCGTGGGCAGACCAGCCAGCCCTCCCTTCAGGACACCCACGGGCCTCCATGAGCCCCTGGGCCGGCCCTCTAACCCCCCCCCCGCGGCCCCCATCGCTCCCACCAAAGGGCAGCTCAGAGCAGAGTGTCCTGGGACGCCCAGAGCCCTGCCTATGGGCTTTGACAACCGGGAGAGAGCTGTGCCAAGTCCGACAAAAATCACTTTCCACTCTGGGGGCACCTCCCCGGCCCCTCCAGAGGTTCTTACTGGTCTGGTGGCCGGGCCCCGGGGGCCTGCTTTCTGCCCCATTCGCCGGGAACGCCCTGCCCTGAGGACAAGGGTCCCTCTTGCTGGCATCCAGTCTGAAGCTCAGGCAGGAGAGGCTTTTGTGGCCACTTGAGACCCTCGTCCAGTTTTCACAGGGCCCCAGGGCGTTAGCCACTGGTGAGGGTTTGGTTGAGGGATAGGCTTAGTTTTAGGGTTCGGGTTAGCCTTTGACAACGGGGAGGGAGCTGTGTCAAGTTCGGGAAAATCACTTTGCGCTTCGGGGGCACCGCCCCGGCCCTTCCGGAGGGTCTAACTGGCCCGCTGGCCGGGCCCCTGCGGCCAGCTTTCTGCCCCATTCGCCGGGAACGCCCTACCCTGAGGACAAGGGAACCTCTTGCTGGCGTCCAGTCTGGAGCTCAGGCATTCGGGGCTTTGTGGCCACTGGCGACCCTGGTCCACATTCACCGGGCCCCTGGGCCCTCCCCACTGGACCACCTCCAGCTTTTGACACCGGCCCCAACCCACTCTTCCCTTGACCGTTTCCCACAAGTCAGCTAAGCGCCGGGCCGAGCCGCCGGGCGCCCTCTTTAGGTCCCTGCCGCCGGCAGACCGGCCTGCGGGTCACCCTTGTCCCTGCCCGCGAACCTCTCTCCTGCTTACCTCACCACTTCAGGCTGTTCATCTGGCCCCGCCCCCGTGATCCCGTGACCGCCTCCAGCTGCTCACCTGGCCACGCCCCCTCCTTGACTTGACCCAGCTCAGCTGTGCGCCTGGGCCCGCCTCCTTGTTCCGGAAACCCCGCCCCTGGTCCATTCGACCAATGAGCGAGCAGCACCAGCCATTCTGCCCTGCTCCCAAACACAGAGGAATAGCCCCACCACTGGGATGTAAAGGCACATAGCCCTCTGCTCACAGGGTGCCTCCCAGGTCCCCAAGCGTGGGCAGACCAGCCAGCCCTCCCTTCAGAATACCCACGGGCCTCCGTGAGACTCGGGGCCGGCCCTCCTCCCCCCCACCGCCCCGGTCCCCATGGCTCACACCAAAGGGCAGCTCACGGCAGAGTGTCCTGGGACGCCCACAGCCCTGTCTATGGGCTTTGACAACCGGGAGAGAGCTGTGCCAAGTCCGACAAAAATCACTTTCCACTCTGGGGGCACCTCCCCGGCCCCTCCAGAGGTTCTTACTGGTCTGGTGGCCGGGCCCCGGGGGCCTGCTTTCTGCCCCATTCGCCGGGAACGCCCTGCCCTGAGGACAAGGGTCCCTCTTGCTGGCATCTAGTCTGAAGCTCAGGCAGGAGAGGCTTTTGTGGCCACTTGAGACCCTCGTCCAGTTTTCACAGGGCCCCAGGGCGTTAGCCACTGGTGAGGGTTTGGTTGAGGGATAGGCTTAGTTTTAGGGTTAGGGTTAGCCTTTCACAATGGGGAGAGAGCTGTGTCAAGTTCGAGAAAATCACTTTGCGCTTCGGGGGCACCGCCCCGGCCCCTCCGTAGGGTCTAACTGGCCCGCTGGCCGGGCCCCTGCGGCCAGCTTTCTGCCCCATTCGCCGGAACGCCCTACCCTGAGGACAAGGGAACCTCTTGCTGGCGTCCAGCCTGGAGCTCAGGCATTCGGGGCTTTGTGGCCTCTGGCGACCCTGGTCCACCTTCACGGGGCCCCAGGGCCTTCCCCACTGGACCACCTCCAGCTTTTGACACCGGCCCCAACCCACTCTTCCCTTGACCGCTTCCCGCCGGTCAGCTAAGCGCCCGCCCGAGCCGCCGGGCCCCCTCTTTAGGTCCCTGCCGCCGGCAGACCGGCCTGCCGGTCACCCGTGTCCCTGCCTGTGACCCTCTCTCCTGCTTACCTCACCACTTCAGGCTGTTCACCTGGCCCCGCCCCCGTGATCCCGTGACCGCCTCCAGCTGCTCACCTGGCCACGCCCTCTCCTTGACTTGACCCGGCTCAGCTGTGGGCCTGGGTCCGCCTCCTTGTTCCGGAAACCCCGCCCCTGGTCCATTCGACCAATGAGCGAGCAGCACCAGCCAGTCTGCCCTGCTCCCAAACACAGAGGAATAGCCCCACCACTGGGATGTAAAGGCACATAGCCCTCTGCTCACAGGGTGCCTCCCAGGTCCCCAAGCGTGGGCAGACCAGCCAACCCTCCCTTCAGAATACCCACGGGCCTCCGTGAGACTCGGGGCCGGCCCTCCTCCCCCCCAACCCCCCCCCCCCCCCCGGTCCCCATGGCTCACACCAAAGGGCAGCTCACAGCAGAGTGTCCTGGGACGCCCACAGCCCTGCCTATGGGCTTTGACAACCGGGAGAGAGCTGTGCCAAGTCCGACAAAAATCACTTTCCACTCTGGGGGCACCTCCCCGGCCCCTCCAGAGGCTCTTACTGGTCTGGTGGCCGGGACCCGGGGCCTGCTTTCTGCCCCATTCGCCGGGAACGCCCTGCCCTGAGGACAAGGGTCCCTCTTGCTGGCATCCAGTCTGAAGCTCAGGCAGGAGAGGCTTTTGTGGCCACTTGAGACCCTCGTCCAGTTTTCACAGGGCCCCAGGGCGTTAGCCACTGGTGAGGGTTTGGTTGAGGGATAGGCTTAGTTTTAGGGTTAGGGTTAGCCTTTCACAACGGAGAGAGAGCTGTGTCAAGTTCGGGAAAATCACTTTGCGCTTCGGGGGCACCGCCCCGGCCCCTCCGGAGGGTCTAACTGGCCCGCTGGCCGGGCCCCTGCGGCCAGCTTTCTGCCCCATTCGCCGGGAACGCCCTACCCTGAGGACAAGGGAACCTCTTGCTGGCGTCCAGTCTGGAGCTCAGGCATTCGGGGCTTTGTGGCCACTGGCGACCCTGGTCCACATTCACCGGGCCCCTGGGCCCTCCCCACTGGACCACCTCCAGCTTTTGACACCGGCCCCAACCCACTCTTCCCTTGACCGCTTCCCGCAGGTCAGCTAAGCGCCGGGCCGAGCCGCCGGGCCCCCTCTTTAGGTCCCTGACGCCGACAGACAGGCCTGCCGGTCACCCCTGTCCCTGCCCGCGACCCTCTCTCCTGCTTCCCTCACCACTTCAGGCTGTTCACCTGGCCCCGCCCCCGTGATCCCGTGACCGCCTCCAGCTGCTCACCTGGCCACACCCCCTCCTTGACTTGACCAAGCTCAGCTGTGGGCCTGGGCCCGCCTCCTGGTTCCGGAAACCACGCCCCTGTTCCATTCGACCAATGAGCGAGCAGCACCAGCCAGTCTGCCCTGCTCCCAAACACAGAGGAATAGCCCCACCACTGGGATGTAAAGGCACATAGCCCTCTGCTCACAGGGTGCCTCCCAGGTCCCCAAGCGTGGGCAGACCAGCCAGCCCTCCCTTCAGGACACCCACGGGCCTCCATGAGCCCCTGGGCCGGCCCTCTAACCCCCCCCGCGGCCCCCATCGCTCCCACCAAAGGGCAGCTCAGAGCAGAGTGTCCTGGGACGCCCAGAGCCCTGCCTATGGGCTTTGACAACCGGGAGAGAGCTGTGCCAAGTCCGACAAAAATCACTTTCCACTCTGGGGGCACCTCCCCGGCCCCTCCAGAGGTTCTTACTGGTCTGGTGGCAGGGACCCGGGGCCTGCTTTCTGCCCCATTCGCCGGGAACGCCCTGCCCTGAGGACAAGGGTCCCTCTTGCTGGCATCCAGTCTGAAGCTCAGGCAGGAGAGGCTTTTGTGGCCACTTGAGACCCTCGTCCAGTTTTCACAGGGCCCCAGGGCGTTAGCCACTGGTGAGGGTTTGGTTGAGGGATAGGCTTAGTTTTAGGGTTAGGGTTAGCCTTTGACAACGAGGAGAGAGCTGTGTCAAGTTCGAGAAAATCACTTTGCGCTTCGGGGGCACCGCCCCGGCCCCTCCGGAGGGTCTAACTGGCCCGCTGGCCGGGCCCCTGCGGCCAGCTTTCTGCCCCATTCGCCGGGAACGCCCTACCCTGAGGACAAGGGAACCTCTTGCTGGCGTCCAGTCTGGAGCTCAGGCATTCGGGGCTTTGTGGCCACTGGCGACCCTGGTCCACATTCACCGGGCCCCTGGGCCCTCCCCACTGGACCACCTCCAGCTTTTGACACCGGCCCCAACCCACTCTTCCCTTGACCGTTTCCCACAAGTCAGCTAAGCGCCGGGCCGAGCCGCCGGGCGCCCTCTTTAGGTCCCTGCCGCCGGCAGACCGGCCTGCTGGTCACCCGTGTCCCTGCCCGCGACCCTCTCTCCTGCTTACTTCACCACTTCAGGCTGTTCACCTGGCCTCGCCACCGTGATCCCGTGACCGCCTCCAGCTGCTCACCTGGCCCCGCCCCCTCCTTGACTTGACCGGGCTCAGCTGTGGGCCTGGGTCCGCCTCCTTGTTCCGGAAACCCCGCCCGTGGTCCATTCGACCAATTAGCGAGCAGCACCAGCCAGTCTGCCCTGCTCCCAAACACAGAGGAATAGCCCCCACCACTGGGATATAAAGGCGCATAGCCCTCTGCTCACAGGGTGCCTCCCAGGTCCCCAAGCGTGGGCAGACCAGCCAGCCCTCCCTTCAGGACACCCACGGGCCTCCATGAGCACCTGGGCCGGCCCTCTAACCCCCCCCCCCCCCCCCGGCCCGCATCGCTCCCACCAAAGGGCAGCTCAGAGCAGAGTGTCCTGGGACGCCCACAGCCCTGCCTATGGGCTTTGACAACCGGGAGAGAGCTGTGCCAAGTCCGACAAAAATCACTTTCCACTCTGGGGTCACCTCCCCGGCCCCTCCAGAGGTTCTTACTGGTCTGGTGGCCGGGACCCGGGGCCTGCTTTCTGCCCCATTCGCCGGGAACGCCCTGCCCTGAGGACAATGGTCCCTCTTGCTGGCATCCAGTCTGAAGCTCAGGCAGGAGAGGCTTTTGTGGCCACTTGAGACCCTCGTCCAGGTTTCACAGGGCCCCAGGGCGTTAGCCACTGGTGAGGGTTTGGTTGAGGGATAGGCTTAGTTTGAGGGTTAGGGTTAGCCTTTGACAACGGGGAGAGAGCTGTGTCAAGTTCGAGAAAATCACTTTGCGCTTCGGGGGCACCGCCCCGGCCCCTCCGGAGGGTCTAACTGGCCCGCTGGCCGGGCCCCTGCGGCCAGCTTTCTGCCCCAATCGCCGGGAACGCCCTACCCTGAGGACAAGGGAACCTCTTGCTGGCGTCCAGTCTGCAGCTCAGGCATTCGGGGCTTTGTGGCCACTGGCGACCCTGGTCCACATTCACCGGGCCCCTGGGCCTTCCCCACTGGACCACCTCCAGCTTTTGACACCGGCCCCAACCCACTCTTCCCTTGACCGCTTCCCGCCGGTCAGCTAAGCGCCCGGCCGAGCCGCCGGGCCCCTCTTTAGGTCCCTGCCGCCGGCAGACCGGCCTGCCGGTCACCCGTGTCCCTGCCCGCGACCCTCTCTCCTGCTTACCTCACCACTTCAGGCTGTTCACCTGGCCCCGCCCCCGTGATCCCGTGACCGCCTCCAGCTGCTCACCTGGCCCCGCCCCCTCCTTGACATGACCAGGCACAGCTGTGGGCCTGGGTCCGCCTCCTTGTTCCGGAAACCCCGCCCCTGGTCCATTCGACCAATGAGCGAGCAGCACCAGCCAGTCTGCCCTGCTCCGGAACACAGAGGAATAGCCCCACGACTGGGATGTAAAGGCACATAGCCCTCTGCTCACAGGGTGCCTCCCAGGTCCCCAAGCGTGGGCAGACCAGCCAGCCCTCCCTTCAGGACACCCACGGACCTCCATGAGCCCCCGGGCCGGCCCTCTAACCCCGCCCCCCGGCCCCCATCGCTCCCACCAAAGGGCAGCTCAGAGCAGAGTGTCCTGGGACGCCCACAGCCCTGCCTATGGGCTTTGACAACCGGGAGAGAGCTGTGCCAAGTCCGACAAAAATCACTTTCCACTCTGGGGGCACCTCCCCGGCCCCTCCAGAGGTTCTTACTGGTCTGGTGGCCGGGACCCGGGGCCTGCTTTCTGCCACATTCGCCGGGAACGCCCTGCCCTGAGGACAAGGGTCCCTCTTGCTGGCATCCAGTCTGAAGCTCAGGCAGGAGAGGCTTTTGTGGCCACTTGAGACCCTGGTCCACCTTCACCGGGCCCCAGGGCGTTAGCCACTGGTGAGGGTTTGGTTGAGGGATAGGCTTAGTTTTAGGGTTAGGGTTATCCTTTGACAAAGGGGAGAGAGCTGTGTCAAGTTCGAGAAAATCACTTTGCGCTTCGGGGGCACCGCCCCGGCCCCTCCGGAGGGTCTAACTGGCCCGCTGGCCGGGCCCCTGCGGCCAGCTTTCTGCCCCTTTCGCCGGAACGCCCTACCCTGAGGACAAGGGAACCTCTTGCTGGTGTCCAGCCTGGAGCTCAGGCATTCGGGGCTTTGTGGCCACTGGCGACCCTGGTCCACCTTCACCGGGCCCCAGGGCCTTCCCCACTGTACCACCTCCAGCTTTTGACACCGGCCCCAACCCACTCTTCCCTTGACCGCTTCCCGCCGGTCAGATAAGCGCCCGGCCGAGCCGCCGGGCCCCCTCTTTAGGTCCCTGCCGCCGGCAGACCGGCCTGCCAGTCACCGGTGTCCCTGCCCGCGACCCTCTCTCCTGCTTACCTCACCACTTCAGGCTGTTCACCTGGCCCCGCTCCCGTGATCCCGTGACCGCCTCCAGCTGCTCACCTGGCCCCGCCCCCTCCTTTACTTGACCTGGCTCAGCTGTGGGCCTGGGTCCGCCTCCTTGTTCCGGAAACACCGCCCCTGGTCCATTCGACCAATGAGCGAGCAGCACCAGCCAGTCTGCCCTGCTCCCAAACACAGAGGAATAGCCCCACCACTGGGATGTAAAGGCACATAGCCCTCTGCTCACAGGGTGCCTCCCAGGTCCCCAAGCGTGGGAAGACCAGCCAGCCCTACCTTCAGGACACCCACGGGCCTACGTGAGCCTTGGGGCCGGCCCTCCTCCCCCCCCCCCCCGTCCCCAATGCTCACACCAAAGTTCAGCTCACAGCAGAGTGTCCTGGGACGCCCACAGCCCTGCCTATGGGCTTTGACAATGGGGAGAGAGCTGTGCCAAGTCCGAGAAAAATCACTTTCCACTCTGGGGGGACCTCCCCGGCCCCTCCTGAGGTTTTTACTGGTCAGGTGGCCGGGCCTCGGGGGCCTGCTTTCTGCCCCATTAGCTGGGAACGCCCTGCCATGAGGACAAGGGTCCCTCTTGCTGGCATCCAGTCTGAAGCTCAGGCAGGTGAGGCTTTTGTGACCAATTGAGACCCTCGTCCAGGTTTCACAGGGCCCCAGTGCATTAGCCACTGGTGAGGGTTAGGTTGAGGGATAGGCTTAGTTTTATGATTAGGGTTAGCCTTTGACAACGGGCAGAGAGCTGTGTCAAGTTCCAGAAAATCACTTTCCACTATGGGGGCACCTCCTCCTGTAAAATACGTTTGAAAGATAATATTCCCTACTTTGTCAGGTTGATTACAGTGTTTAGGAAGTTGTTTGTACATGTGGGCAATGATTATGCTTGGACAAGAAGGCCTAATATAGGAATGTTGAAGAAATCATGAATAATTCATTGTAATAATCGTAAAAAAAGGAGAACTCTCATAGAATATGTAGAAAACACTATTCCTAATAAGTTGTTGATGCAGAAAGTTATCTATGATCCAGGAAATTTTTAATTACAGTAAAGATCACATTGAACAGTGTATGAAACCTCTATTATTTACTTACAGTAGTCTAGAGCTGTAAATGTGTGTCATACAAGGCTTGAAAGAGGGAAATATGCACAATTAATCTGTTATGGAATGCCTTAGACTTCATAGCAATGTAGCATTGAACTCTAAACCATAGTTGAGGAAAAATGTTTTCTAGATTCTCAGGTTCATTACAGTATTTATGAAGTATTTTGTTCTTGTGGGCAATGTTTTTACTTGGACAAGAAGGCCTTATACAGGAAACTACAAGAAAACATGAATAATTCAGAAGTAATAACAATAAATAGATGAGAACTCTAATAGAACATGTAGAAGACACTTCTCCAAGTCAGTTGTTAGTATAGAAAAAGTATCGAAGATCCAGGAAATCTTTAATTAGAGTTAAGAGCACATTAAACAGTGTATGAAACCTCTTTTATTTACTTAAAGGAGCCTAGAACTATAAAAGTGTGTCATACAAGGAATAATATCCTTGAAATAGAGAAATAAGCACATTTAAGCAGCTTTGGAAAGCCTTAGACTTCACTGCAATGTAGCTTTAAACCCTATAACATAGTTGAGATACAATGTTCCCGACATTCTCAGGTTCATAACAGTTTGTAGGAAGTTGTTTGTACATGTAGGCAATGGTTATACTTAGACAACAATGCCTCATATAGGAAACTACAGGAAAACATGAGTCATTCATAAAAATAACATTAAGTAGATGAGAACATGCGTAAAACATGTAGAACACACTTTTCCAAGTCAGTTGTTAGTGTAGAAAACGTATCTAAGATACAGGAAATTCTTAGAGATTAGAGCGCATGAAACCATGTATGAAACCTCTATTATTTACTATAAAAGCCTAGAACTGTTATGTGTTTCATACAAGGCAGAATATCCTTGAATTGGAGAAATAAGCACATTTTAGTAGCTTTGGAAAGCCTTACACTTCACTGAAATGTAGCATTAAACTCTAAAACATAATTGAGAGACAATGTTCCCACGCTTCTCATGTCATTAACACTGTGTAAAAAGTTGTTTGTATATGTGGGCAATGTTTATACTTGGACAAGAAGGCCTAATATGGGAAACTACCTGAAAACATGAGTAATTCAGAGAAAATAAAAGTAAATAGATGAAAACTGGTATAGAACAGGTGAAACTGATTCCCCAATTCAGTTGTTAGTGTAGAAAAGGTATCGAAGATCTTGGGAATCCTTAGAATAAATAGCACATTTACCATTGTATGAAACGTCTATTATTTACTTAACGGATCCAAGAACTTTAAATGTGTGTCATAGAAGACTTGAAAGAGAGAAATAAGCACAGTTAAGCAGCTTTGGAAAGGCTTAGACTTCACTGCAATGTAGCAATAAACTGTAAAACATGGTTGAGAGACAATGTTCCCTAGTTTCTCAGGTTGATTATAGTGTTTAGGTAGTTGTTTGTACATGTGTGCAATGCTTATACTTGGATAAGCAGGCCTAATATAGAAAACTACAAGAAAGCATAAATAATTCAGAAGAAATAATAGTAAATAGATGAGAACTCTCATAGAACATGTAGAAAACACTAATCCATGTAAGTTGTTAGTGCAGAAAGTTATCTAAGATCCAGGAAATTTTTAATTACAATAAAGAGCACATTAAACAGTGTATGAAACCTCTATTATTTACTTACAGTAGCCTAGAACTGTAAATGTGTGTCATACAAGGCTTAAAAGAGAGAAATATGCACAATTAAGCAGCTTTGGAAAGCCTTTGACTTAACTGCAGTGTAGCATTAAACCCTATAACTTAGTGGAGAGACAATGTTCTCAAACTTCTCAGGTTCATAACAGTGTGTGGGAAGTTGTTTGTACATGTGAGCAATGCTTATACTTGGACAAGAAAGCCAAATATAGAAAACTCAAGAAAACATGAGTAATTCAGAGATAATAACAGTAAATAGATGAGAATTCCCATAGTACATGTAGAGCACACTTCTCCAAGTAAGTTGTTAGCGTAGAAAGGTATCTATGATCCAGGAAATTTTTAATTACAGTAAAGAGCACATTAAACAGTGTATGAAACCTCTATTATTTACTTAAAAAAGCCTAAACTGTAAATGTGTGTCATACAAGGCTTGAAAGAGAGAAATATGCACAATTAAGCAGCTTTAGAAAACCTTAGACTTCACTGCAAGATAGCATTAAACTCTAAATCATAGTTGCAAGAAAGATGTTCCCGAGCTTCTCAGGTTCATGACAGTGTGTAAGAAGTTGTTTGTTCATGTGTGCAATGCTTATACTTGGAAAAGAAGGCCTAATATAGGAAACTACAGAAAACATGAGTAATTTATGGAAAATAACAGTAAATAGATGAGAACTCCCATAGAACAGGTAAAACACATTCTGCTAGTCAGTCGTTAGTGTAGAAAAGGTACCTAAGATCCAGAAATCCTTAATTAGAGTAAATATCACATTTAAGATTGTATGAAACCTCTATTATTTACTGAAAGGAGCCTAGAACTTTACATGTGTGTCATACAAGGCTTGAAAGAGGGAAATATGCACAAGTAAGCAGCTTTGGAAAGCCTTAGACTTCACAGCAATGTAGCATTAAACTCTAAACCGTAGTTGAGAGAAAATGTTCCCTAGCTTCTCAGGTTCATTACAGTGTGTAGGAAGTTGTTTGTATATGTGAGCAATGCTTATACTTGGACAAGAAGGCCTAATATAGGAAACTACAAGAAAACATGAATAATTCAGAGAAAATAACAATATATAGATGAAAAATTGCATAAAAAATGTGGAAGACACTTCTCCAAGTCAGTTGTTAGTATAGAAAAAGTATCGAAGATCCAGAAAATCCTTAGAGTTAAGAGCAGATTAAACAATGTATGAAGCCTCTATTATTTACTTAAAGGAGCCTTGAACTGTAAATGTGTGTCATACAAGACTTGAGAGAAATAAGCACAATTAAGCAGCTGGAGAAAGCCTTAGACTTCACTGCAATGTAGCATTAAACTCTGAAACATAGTTGAGAGACAATGTTCCCGAGCTTCTCAGCTTCATAACAGTGTGTAGTAAGTTGATTGTACATGTGAGCAATGTTTATGATTGGACAAGAACATCTAATATAGGAAACTACAAGAAAACGTGAGTAATTCAGAAGTAATAACAGTAAAAAGATGAGAATTCTCATAGAACATGTAGAAAACAGGTCTCCAAGTAAGTTGTTAGTGTAGAAAGTTATCTAAGATCCAGGAAATCATTAATTAGAGATTAGAGCACATTAAACGGTGAATGAAACCTCTATTATTTACTTAAAGGTGCCTAGAACTGTAATTGTGTGTCATACAAGGCAGAATATCTTTGAAATAGAGAAATAAGCACATCTAAGCAGCTTTGGAAAGCCTTAGATTTCACTGCAATGTAGCATTAAACTCTAAAACATTTAAGCAGTTGTGGAAACCATTAGACTTCACTGCAATGTATCATTAAACTCTATAACATAGTTGAGAGACAATGTTCTGGCGTTTCTCAGGTTCTTAACAGTGTGTACAAAGTTGTGTGTATAGGTGGGCAAAGCTTATCCTTGGAAAGAAGGCCTAATATATAAAACTAAAAGAAAACATGAGTAATTCAGAGAAAATAACAGTAAATAGATGAAAACTGGTATAGAACAAGTGAAACAGATTCTCCTACTCAGTTGTTAGTGTAGAAAAGGTATCTAAGATCCAGGAAAAATAACAGTAAATACATGAGAACTCCCATAGAATGTATAGAAAACACTACTTCAAGTAAGTTGTTAGTGTAGAAAGGTATCTAAGATCCAGGAAATCCTTAATTAGAGTAAAGAGCACATGAAACAATGCATGAAACATCTATTATTTACTTAAAGGAGCCTAGAACTGTAAATGTGTGTCATACAAGGCAGAATATCCTTTAAATGCAGAAATAAGCACATTTAAGCAGCTTTGGAAAGCCTTAGGGTTCACTGCAATGTAGCCTTAAACCCTTTCACAATACTTATAATAAGGCAAGAATGCTGAATATACGAAACTACAAGAAAACATGAGTAATTCAGAACAAATAACAATAAATAAATGAGAACTCTAATAGAACATGTTGAAAACACTTCTTCAAGTAAGTTGTTAGTGTAGAAAGTTATATAAGATACAGGAAATCCTAAATTAGAGTTAAGAGAACTGTAAATGTGTGTCATAGAAGCTTGAAAGAAAGACGTAAGCACATTTAAGCAGTGTGTAGGAAGTTGTTTGTACCTGTGGGCAATGCTTATACTTGGACTAGAAGGCCTACTGTAGTAAACTACAAGAAAACTTGAGTAATTCAGAGAAAATAACAGTAAAAGGATTAGAACTCGAATAGAAGAGGTAGAACACTCTTCTCCACGTTAGTTGTTATTGTAGAAATGTATTGAAGATCCAGGAAATTCTTAATTAGAGTTAAGAGCACATGAATCAGTGTATGAAACCTCTATTATTTACTTAAAGGGGCCTAGAACTTTAAATGTGTGACATACAGGGATTGAAAGAGAGAAATAAACACAATTAAGCAGCTTTGGAAAGCCTTAGACTTCACTGCAATGTAGCATTAAACTCTAAAACATGGTTGAGAGACAATGTTCCCGAGTTCTCAGCTTCATAACATTGTGTAGGAAATTGTTTGTACATATGGGCAATGCTTATAATTGGACAAGAAATCCTAATATAGGAAACTACAAGAAAACCTGAGTAATTCAGAAAAAATAACAGAAAATAGACGAGAACTCTCATAGTACATGTAGAAAACACTTCTCCAAGTAAGTTGTTAGTGTAGAAAAGGAACCTGTTTAACCTGTTCTAAACGAGTTCTCATCTATTTACTGTTATTTTCGCTGAATTACTCATGTTTTCATGTAGTTGCCTATATTAGGCCTTCTTGTTTAAGTATAAGCATTGCCTACTTAAACAAACACACTGTTATGAACCTAAGAGCAGGGTAACATTGTCTCTCAACTACGTTATAGAGTTTAAAGCTAAATTGTAGTGAAGTCTAAGGCTTTTCAAAGCTGCTGAATTGTGCTTATTTCACTCTTTCAAGACTTGTATGAGGTTTCATATTGAGTTTAATGTGCTCTTCAGTTTAATTAAGGATTTTCTGGATCTTAGATACCTTCTCTACACTAACAACTGACTTAGAGAAATCTGTTTCACCTGTTCTATGCTAATTCTCATCTGTTTACTGTTATTTTCCCGGAATTAGTGATGTTATAGAGTTTAATAGTACATTATAGCGAAGGGTAAGGCTTTCCAAAGCTGCTTAATTATGCTTATTTCTCTCATTCAAGCCTTGTTTGAGACTTATTTAAAGTTCTAAGCACCTTTAAGTAAATAATGTAGGGTTCATACACTGTTTAATGTGATCATAACTCTAATTAAGGATTTCCTGGATCTTAGATACCTTTTCAACTTTATCAACTGACTTGGAGAATCTGTTTCACCAGTTCGATACAAGTTATCATCTATTTAATGTAGTTTTCTCTGTATTACTGATGTTTTCTTGTAGTTCCCAATATTAGGCCTCTTTTTCAAAGAATAAGCATTGGAATATGGACAAACAACTTTCTACACAAGGTTATGAACCTGAGAAGCTCTGGAACATTGTCTCTCAACTATATTATAGAGTTAAATACTACATTATCATGAAGCAGGAGTCTTTCCAAAGTTGCTTAAATTGTTTATTTGTCTATTTCAAGGATATTTTTCCTTGTATGACACCCATTTACCATTCTCGGCTCCTGTAAGTAAATAATTCATACACTGTTTAATGTGATCTTAACTCTAATTAAGGATTTCCTGGATCATAGATACATTTTATAAACTAACAACAGACTTGGAGAAATGTTTTCTAGATGTCCTATGGGAGTTCTCATCTATTTACTGTTATTTTCCCTGAATTACTGATGTTTTCTTGTAGTTTCCAATATTAGGCCTTCTTGTCCAAGTATAAGCATTGCCCACATGTACAAACAACTTCCTGCACACTGTTATGAACCCGAGAAGCTCGTGAACATTGTCTCTCAACTATGTTTTAGAGTTTAATGCTACAATGCAGTGAAGTGTAAGGGTTTCCAAAGCTACTTAAATATGTTTATTTCTCTATTTCAAGGATTTCTGTCTTTTATGACATACATTTATAGTTATGTGCTCCTTTAAGTACATAATATAGGTTTTAATGATCTCTTTAGTATAAATAAGGTTTTCCTGGATCTTACATACCTTTTCTACACTAACAACTGACTTGTAGAAGTGTTTTCTACATGTTCTATGCGAGTTCTCATTTATTTACTGTTATTTTCTCTGAATTACTGTTTTCTTCTAGTTTCCAATATTAGGCTTTCTTGTCCAAGTATAAGCATTGGGAACGTGGACAAACAACTACCTAAACACTGTTTTGAACCTGAGAAGCTCTGGAACATTGTCTCTCAACTATGTTATAGAGTTTAATGCTACATTACAGTGAAGTCAAAAGCTTTCCAAAGCTGCTTAAATATGCTTATTTCTCTATTTCAAGGATATTCTGTCTTGCATGACACACATTTACAGTGCTAGGCTACTTTAAGTAAATAATAGAGGTTTCATACACTGTTTTATGTGCTCTTAACTCTAATTAAGTATTTCCTGGATGTTAGATACCTTTCTACAAAAACAACTTACTTGGAGAAGTGTTTCCTACATATTACATGCGAGTTCTCACACTGTTAACAACCTGAGAAACTCAGGAACATTGATTCTCACCTATATTATAGAGTTGAATACTACATTGCTGTGAAGTCTAAGACTTTCCAAAGATGCTGAAATGTGCGTATTTCTCTATATCAAGGATATTTTGCCTTGCATGTCACACATTTACACTTCTAGGCTCCTTTAAGTAAATAATAGAGGGTTCCTACACGGTTTAATGAGCTCTTTACTGTAATTAAGGATTTCCTGGATCTTAGATTCCTTTTATACACAAACAACAGACTTGGAGAAGTGTTTTCTACATGTTCTATGCCAGTATTCATCTATTTACTGTTATTTTCCCTGAATTACTGATATTTTCTTATAGTTTCCAATATTAGGACTTCTTGTCAAAGTATAAGCATTGGAGATATGGACAAACAACTTCCTACACACGGTTATGAACCTGACAAGCTCTGGAACATTGTCCCTCAACTATGTTATAGAGTTCAATGCTACATTGCAGTGAAGTCTAAGGCTTTCTCCAGTTGCTTAATTGTGCTTATTTCTCTCTTTCAAGCCTTGTGTGACACGTATTAAAAGATCTGGGCTCCTTTACGTAAATAATATGGGATTCATACACTGTTTAATGTGCTCTTAACTCTAATTAAGGAATTCCTGGATATTAGATACCTTTTCTATACTAACAACTGACTTGGAGAATCTGTTTCACCTGTTCTAAACGAGTTCTCATCTATTTACTGTCATTTTCTCTGAATTATTCATGTTTTCATGTAGTTTCCTATATTAGGCCTTCTTGTCCAAGTATAAGCATTGCCCACATGTACAAACAACTTCCTGAACACTGTTATGAACCCGAGAAGCTTGGAAACATTGTCTCTCAACTATGTTTTAGAGTTTAATGCTACAATGCAGTAAAGTCTAAGGATTTCCAAAGCTGCTTAATAGTGCTTATTTCTCTCTTTCAAGCCTTGTGTGACACACATTTAAAGTTCTAGGCTACCTTAAGAAAATAATAGAGGTTTCATACACTGTTTAATGTGCTGTTCCATTTAATTAAAGATTGCCTGGGTCTTAGATTCCTTTTCTCCACTAATAACTGACTTGTAGAAATCTGTTTCAGCTGTTTTATATGAGGTCTCATCTATTTACTGTTGATTTCTCTGTATTACTCATTTTTTTCTCGTGGTTTCATATATTAGGCCTTCTTATCCAAATATAAGCATTGCCCACAAGGACAAACAACTTGCTACACACTGTTATGAAGCTGGGAAGCTAGGGTTAGGGTTAGGGCTAGGGTTAGGGTTAGGGTTAGGGTTAGGGTTAGGTTTAGGGTTAGAACTAGGGTTAGGGTTAGGGTTAGGGTTAGGGCTAGGGTTAGGGTTAGGGTTAGGACTAGGGTTAGGGTTAGGGATAGGGTTATGGTTAGGCTGAGGGAATATTGTCTTTCAACTCTGTTATAGAATTTAATGCTACATTTCAGTGAAGTGTAAGGGTTTCCAAAGTTACTAAAATATGTTTATTTCTCTATTTCAAGGATTTCTGTCTTGTATGACATACCTTTATAATTATGTGGTTTTTTTGGTTTATTGGTTTCATACACTATTTAATGATCTCTTTAGTGTAATTAAGGTTTTCCTGGATCTTAGAAACCTTTTCTACCCTAACAACTGACTTGGAGAATTGTTTTCTACATGTTCTATGCGAGTTCTCATCTACAATATATACTGTTATTTTCTCTGAATTACTGTTTTCTTCTAGTTTCCAATATTATGCCTTCTTGTTCAAGTATAAGCATTGGGAACATGGACAAACAAATACCTAAACACTGTTTTGAACCTGAGAAGCTCTGGAATATTGTCTCTCAACTATGTTTTATAGTTTAATGCTACATTACAGTGAAGTCAAAAGCTTTCCAAAGCTGCTTAAATATGCTTATTTCTCTATTTAAAGGATATTCTGTCTTGCATGGCACACATTTACAGTTCCATGCTACTTTAATTAAATAAAAAGTCTTCATACACTGTTTCATGTGCTCTTAACTCTAATTAAGGATTTCCTGGATGTTAAATACCTTTCTACACAAACAACTTACTTGGAGAAGTGTTTCCTACATATTACACGCGAGTTCTCACGCTGTTAACAACCTGAGAAGCTCAGGAACATTGTATCTCACCTATATTATAGAGTTTAATACTACATTGCAGTGATGTGTAAGGCTTTCCAAAGATGCTGAAATGTGCTTATTTGTCTATTTCAAGGATATTTTGCTTTGTATGACACACATTTACACTTCTAGGCTCCATTAAGAAATAATAGAGATTTCATACACGGTTTAATGAGCTCTTTACTGTAATAAGGATTTCCTGGATCTTAGATTCCTTTTATACACAAACAACAGACTTGGAGAAGTGTTTTCTACATGTTCTATGTGAGTTCTCATCTATTTAATGTTATTTTCCCTGAATTAATGATATTTTCTTGTAGTTTCCAACATTAGGCCTTGTTGTCAAAGTATAAGCATTGGGGATATGGACAAACAACTTCCTACACACGGTTATGAACCTGAGAAGCTCTGGAATATTGTCTCTCAACTATGTTATAGAATTCAATGCTATATTGCAGTGAAGTGTAAGGCTTTCTCCAGCTGCTTAATTGTGCTTATTTCTCTCTTTCAAGCCTTGTGTGACACACATTTAAACTTCTAGGTTCCTGTAGAATCCAAGATGGCTGCTCAGGTAGACACCTAGCCGCAGCCGCACCCAACAATTTCAATAAAATACAACTAAAATATAAAATGGACATTACCCAGAACTACAGGAAAGTCGACTGACTGGAAATTCTACAGCGAGAAGTAAGCAGAAAACCAGAAGGAAGCGCAGAGGAGTTGTAAAAGCCTAAGGTATGGAGACATGCCACGCTTGCAGAGAGGACGGAGCCGGAGAGGATGGAGCTAGAGAGGAGGGAGGCTGAGTGCCTGGCTGGCATTCCCTTGCAGGAAGGAGATAAAAGCTCCAACTGTGCTGGGCCCCAGTTCCGACTGCTCTGAACCCCAGTTCTAGGCCAGACCCCGGGGACCCAGGCTCATCCATAGGAAGCTGGGCTGCGAGGCGGATCCTTGGGGGAACGGCGAAAGGAGGTCCTGGTGGCTTGCACATTGTGCACAGAGAAGGGACGGTTGGCTGTGCCACGGGATTGCCCTGGCGGAAAGGAGACTGGGGCTCCAGACTGCTCTGAACGCCACCTCCAGCTCCACTTCCAACTGAACTGAACCCCAATACCGGGCTCATTTGGCGAAAGCCTAGACTCTTTGGTAGCAGGCGAAAATCAAGGGCACCTTTCTCTCAGAGGCACTTGCAGCATGGACTGAAGGACCCTGAGACCCAGGAGCCACGGGGCTGACGGAAGTCAAGGCTGTAGGCTCCACCCTGAAATGCCATCCCATCTGTAGCTGGGAAATGTGACAATGAAATAGATCACAAATGAAAGAAATGGAGGACAAAAAGCGACTGGACATAGAGTTCAAATCTACGCTTATAAAGTTTTTCAAGAATTTCGTAGAAAAGATCGATAAGACCTATGAGGATATGAAAATAGATCAACTAGAATTAATAAGGAATCAACAAGAAATGATAAGGGATCAATAAGAAATGATAAGGGATCAACAAGAAATAAAGAATACATTGTCTGAAATAAAAAAAATATTATAGAGAGTCCTAAAAACAGAATGGAAGATCGCAAGAAACAAGTCAAAGATTTGGAACATAAAGAGCCAGAAGACACTCCTCCACAGAACCTAGAAGGCAAGAGAATCCAGAAAATTGAACATAATGTAAGAAACCTCTGGGACAACTTCAAGCGAACCAACATCAGAATTATGGGGGTCCCGGAAGAGGAGAGAGAGCAAGATATCGAAAACATACTGAAAGAAATAGTGACAGAAAACTTCCCCCACCTGGTGAAAGAATTACACTTACAAGTCCAGGAAGTGCACAGAACTTCAAACAAAAGGAATCCAAAGAGGACCAAACCAAGACAAATCATAATTAAAATTCCAAGAGCAAAAGGCAAAGATAGAATATTAAAAGCAGCAAGAGCAAAGAAGGTAGTTACCTATAAAGGAGCACCTATACGATTGTCAGCTGATTTCTCAAGAGAAACCATGCAGGCCAGACAGGAATGGCAAGAAATATTCAAGGTGATGAATAGTAAGAACCTACAGCCAAAGATAATCTATCCAGCAAAGCTATTACTCAGAATCGAAGGTCAGATAAAGAGCTTCACTAATAAAAAACAAAAAAAAGCTAAAGGAGTTCATCAAAAAACAAACCAGAATTATATGAATTGCTGAAGGGGGTTCTTTCAGAAGAGAAAGTAAATAAAGATAAAAATTATGAACAACAAATACGTAACTATCAACAAGTGAATCTAAAAACCAAGGAAATTTAAAAAAAAATCTGATGAACAATATTAACTGTTGAATGTAATAGAATCAGAGGTATGGAAGGGGAGTGAACTGATGATTCTTGGGGAAAAGGGCACAGGGGGATGTGGGAAGAGACTGAACATTAACTGTGCACCTATGGACGAGGACAATGGGGAGAGGGGAAAGGGCAGAGGGTGGGGTGGGAACCTGGTGGAGGAGAGCAATGGTGGTGGTGGGGAAAGGAACATTTGTAATAATATGAACAACAAAAATTTATTTTAAAAAATAAAGATATTGGATGCAAAAAAATAAACTTCTAGGTTCCTTTAAGTAAATAATATAAGATTCACACACTGCTTATTGTGATTGTAACTCTAATTAAGGATTTCCTGGCTCATAAATATCTTTTATACACTAAGAACAGACTTGGAGAAGTGTTTTCTACATATTACATGCGAGTTCTCACACTGTTATCAACCTGAGAAGCTCAGGAACATTGTATCTCACCTATATTATAGAGTTGAATACTACATTGCGGTGAAGTGTAAGGCTTTCCAAAGATGCTGAAATGTGCTTATTTGTCTATTTTAAGACTATTTTGCCTTGTATGACAGATATTTACACTTCTAGGCTCCATTAAGAAATAATAGAGGTTTCATACACTGTTTAATGAGCTCTTTACTGTAATAAGGATTTCCTGGATCTTAGATTCTTTTTATACACAAACAACAGACTTGGAGAAGTGTTTTCTACATGTTCTATGCGAGTACTCATCTATTTAATGTTATTTTCCCTGAATTACTGATATTTTCTTGTAGTTCCCAATATTAGGCCTTGTTGTCAAAGTATAAGCATTGGGGATAAGGACAAACAACTTCCTACACACGGTTATGAACCTGAGAAGTTCTGGAACATTGTCTCTCAACTATGTTATAGCGTTCAATGCTACAATGCAGTGAACTGTAAGGATTTTTCCAGCTGCTCAATGAAGGATTTCTTGGATCGTAGATACCTTTTATAAACTAACAGCAGAGTTGCAGAAGTGTTTTATACATGTTCTATGTGAGTTCACATCTATTTTCTGTTATTTTCCCAGAATTACTGATGTTTTCTTGTAGTTTCTAACATTAGTCCTTCTTGTCTAGGTATAAGCATTGGAAACATGGACAAACAGCTACCTAAACACTGTTATGAACCTGAAAAGCTCGAGAACATTGTCTCTCAGCTATCAATATGTTATAGAGTTTAATGATACATTTCAGTAAAGTGTAAGGCTTTCCGTAGCTACTTTATTTGCTTATTTCTCTATTTCAAGCTTTGTGTGACATACATTTAAAGTTCTAGGCTCCTTTAAGTAAGAAATAAAGGACTCATACACTGTTTAATGAACTCTCAACTCGAATTAAGGAATTCCTGGATGTTAGATAACTTTTCTACACTAACAACTGTCTTGGAGAATCTCTTTCACCTGTTCTAAACGAGTTCTCATGTATTTACTGACATTTTCTTTGAATTATTCATGTTTTCAAGTAGTTTCCTATATTTGGCATACCTGTCCAAGTATAAGCATAGCCCACATATACAAACAACTTCCTACACACTGTTATGAACAGAAGAAGCTAGGGAACATTGTCTATCAACTATGTTATAGATTGTAATGCTACATTACAGTGATCTGTAAGGCTTTCCAAAGCTGCTCAATTTGCTTATTTCTCTCTTTCAAGCCTTGTATGACACACATGTAAAGTTCTAGGTTATTTTAAGTAAACAAAAGAGGTTTCATACACTGCTTAATGTGCTCTTAACTCTAATTAAGCATTTCCTGGGTCTTAGATAACTTTTCTACACTAAAATCTGACTTGGAGAATCTGTTTTAGCTATTCTAAATGAGTTCTCATCTATTTACTGACATTTTATCTGAATTATTCATGTTTTCATGTAGTTTCCTATAGTAGGCCTTCTTTTCCAAGTAAAAGTAGAGCCCACATAAACAAACAACTTCCTACACACTGTTATGAACAGAAGAAGCTAGGGAACATTGTCTATCAACTATGTTATAGAGTGTAATCCTACATTGCAGTGAAGTATAAGGCTTTCCAAAGCTGCTTAATGTGTTTCTTTCTCTATTTCAATGGCACTCTACCTTGTATGACACACATTTATTGTTCTAGGCTCCTTTAAATAAACAATATTGGTTTCTTACAATGTTTCATGTGATCTTGACTCTAATTAATCATTTCCTAGATGGTAGATACCTTTTATAAATGAACAACAGAATTGGAGAAGTGTTTTATACACGTTGAATACGAGTTCACACTGTTATGAACCTGTAAACCTCGGGAACATTGTCTCTCAACTATGTTGTAGAGTGTAATACTACATTGCAGGGAAGTGTAAGGCTTCACAAGCTGCATAATGTGTTTATTTCTCCATTTCAATGGAATTCTGCCTGTATGACAACATTTACCTTTCTAGGCTCCTTTAAGTAAACAATATAGGATTCATACACTGTTTCATTGCTTTAAACTCTAATTAAGAATTTCTTGGATCTTTGATACCTTTTTACACTAAGAACTGACTTGGAGAATCTGATTCGGCTGTTCTAAATGAGTTCTCATCTATTTACTGTCATTTATTCTGAATTATTCATGTTTTCATATAGTTTCCTATATTATGCCTTCTTTTCTAAGTATAAGCTTTACCAACATATACAAACAACTTCCTACACACTGTTATGAACAGAAGAAGCTCGGGAACATTGTCTCTCAACTATGTGATAGAGTGTAATAATATTGTACATTGCAGTGAAGTGTAAGGCTTCACAAGCAGCATAATGTGTTTATTTCTCTATTTCAATGGAATTCTGCCTGTATGACAACATTTACCATTCCAGGCTCCTTTAAGTACACAATATAGGATTCATACACTGTTTGATATGATCTGAACTCTAATTTAGAATTTCCTGGATCTTAGATAACTTTCTACACTAAGAACTGACTTGGAGAATCTGTTTCAGCTCTTCTGAAAGAGTTCTCATCATTTATTGACATTTTCTATGAATTATTCATGTTTTCATGTAATTTCCTATATTAGGCCTTCTTGTCCAATATAAGCTTTGCCCACATATACAAACAACTTCCCACACACTGTTATGAACAGAAAAGGCTCGGAAACATTGTCTTTCAACTATGTTATAGAGTGTAATGCTAAATTACAGTGAACTGTAAGGCTTTCTAAAGCTGCTCAATTTGATTATTTCTGTCTTTCAAGCTTTGTCTGACATACATTTAACGTTCTAGGCTCCAATGAGTTAAAAATATAGGATTCACACACTGTTTTATGTGCTCTAAACTTGAATTAAGGAATTCCTTGATGTTAGATCCCTTTTCTACACTAAGAACTGATTGGAAAATCTGTTTCACCTGTTCTAAACTAGTTCTCATCTATTTACTGTCATTTACTCAAATTATTCATGTTTTCATTTTGTTTCCTTTATCAGGCCTTCTTGTCTACGTATAAGCTTTGCCCCCATATGCAAACAATGTCCTACACACTGTTATGAACAGAAGAAGGTCGGGAACATTGTCTCTCAACTATGTTATAGAGTGTAATACTACATTGCAGTGAAGTGTAAGGCTTTCCAAAGCTGCCTAACGTGTTTCTTTCTCTATTTCAATGGTATTCTGCCTGTATGACACACATTTACCGTTCTAGGCTCCTTTAAGTAAACAATGTAGGATTCATTCACTGTTTCATGTGATCTGAACTCTAATTAAGGATTTCCTGGATCCTAGATAACTTTTCTAAACTAACAACAGACTTAGAGAAGCGTTTTATACATGTTCTATGCGGGTTCTCATCTATTTACTGTTATTTTCCCAGAATTACTGATGTTTTCTCATAGTTTCTAACATTAGGCCTTCTGGTCCAGGTATAAGCATTGGTAACATGGACAAACAACTACCTAAACACTGTTATGAACCTGAAAACCTCGGGAACATTGTTTCTCAACTATGTTATAGAGTGTAATACTACATTGCAGTGAAGTGTAAGGCTTTCCAAAGCTGCCTAACATGTTCCTTTCTCTATTTCAATGGTATTCTGCCTTGTATGTCACACATTTACAATTCTAGGCTCCTTTAAGTAAACAATATAGGATTTATACAGTGTTTCATGCGATCTGAACTCTAATTAAGGATTTCCTGGATCCTAGATAACTTTTATAAACTAACAACAGACTTAGAGAAGTGTTTTATACATGTTCTATTCCAGTTCTCATCTATATACTTTTATTTTCCCAGAATTTCAGATGTTTTCTCATAGTTTCTAACATTAGGCCTTCAGGTCCAGGTATAAGCATTGGGAACATGGACAAACCACTACCTGAACATTGTTATGAACCTGAAAAGCTCGGGAACATTGTCTCTCAACTTTGTTATAGAGTTTAATGATACATTTCAGTGAAGTGTAAGGCTTTCCAAAGCTGCTTAATTTGCTTATTTCTCTCTTTCAAGCTTTGAGTGACATACATTTAAGGTTCTGGGCTTCAGTTAGTAAAAATATAGGATTCATACACTGTTTCATGTGCTCTCAACTCGAATTAAGGAATTCCTGGATGTTAGATCCCTTTACTACACTATGAACTGACTTGGATAATCTGTTTCACCTGTTCTAAACGAGTTCTCATCTATTTACTCTCATTTACTCTGAATTATTCATGTTTTCATGTAGTTTCCTATATTAGGCCTTCTTGTCTAAGTATAAGCATAGCCCACACATACAAACAACTTCCTACACACAGTTACAAACAGAAGAAGCTCAGGAACATGGTCTGTCAACTATGTTATAGAGCGTAATACTACATTGCAGTGAAATTTAAGGATTTCAAAGATGCTAAATGTGTTTAGTTCTCTATTTCAATGACATTCTGCCTGTATGACACACATTTACCTTTCTAGGCTCCTTTAAGTTAACAATATAGGATTCATACAAAGTTTCATGTGATCTTAACTCTAATTAAGAATTTCCTGGATCTGAGATACATTTTTACACTAAGAACTGACTTGCAGAATCTGTTTCAGCTGTTCTAAATGAGTTCTCATCTATTTACTGACATTTTCTCTGAATTATTCATGTTTTCATGTAGGTTCATATATTATGCTTTCTTGTCCAAGTATAAGCTTTGCCCACATAAAGAAACAATGTCCTACACACTGTTATGAATAGAAGAAGCTCGGGAACATTGTATCAACTATGTTATAGAGTATAATACTATATTGAAGTGAAGTGTAAGGCTTCCATAAACTGCTTAATATGTTTATTTCTCTATTTCAATAGTATTCTACCTGTAGGACAACATTTATCTTTCTAGGTTCCTTTAAGTAAACAATATAGGATTCGTACACTGTTTGATGTGATCTTAACTCTATTTTAGAATATCCTGGATCTTATATACCTTTGTACACTAAGAACTAACTTGGAGAATCTGTTTCAGCTGTTCTAAATGAGTTCTCATCTATTTACTGACATTTTCTCTGAATTATTCAGGTTTTCATGTAGTTTCCTAAATTATGCCTTCTTGTCCATGTATAAGCTTTGCCCACATATAAAAAGAACTTCCAACATACTGTTATGAACAGAAGAAGCTGGTAACATTGTCTCTCAACTATGTTATAGAGTGTAATACTACATTGCAACGAAGTGTAAGGATTTCCAAAACTGCTTAATGTGTTTAATTCTCTATTACAATGGTATTCTGCCTTGTATGACACACAGGTACCATTCTAGGCTCCTTTAAGTAAACAATATAGGATTCAAACACTGTTTCATGTGATCTGAACTCTAATTAAGGATTTCCTGGATCGTAGATACCTTTTATAGACTAACTACAGACTTGGGGAAATGTTTTATACATGTTCTATGGGAGTTCTCATCTATTTACTGTTAATTTCCCAGAATTACTGATGTTTTCTCATAGTTTCTAACATTAGGCCTTCTCGTCCAGGTATAAGCATTGGGAACGTGGACAAACAAATACCTAAACATTGTTATGAACTTGAAAACCTCGGGAACATTGTCTCTCAACTATGTTATAGAGTTTAATGCTATATTACAGTGAAGTGTAAGGCTTTCCAAAGCTGCTTAATTTGCTTATTTCTCTCTTTCGAGCTTTGTGTGACATTCATTTAAAGTTCTAGGCTCCAATAAGTAAAAAATATAGGATTCATGCACTGTTTCATGTGCTCTAAACTCTAATTAAGAATTTCTTGGATCTTTGATATGTTTTACACTAAGAACTGACTTGGAGAATATGTATCAGCTGTTCTAACTGAGTTCTCATCTATTTAGTGTCATTTATTCTGAATTATTCATGTTTTCATATAGTTTCCTATATTATGCCTTCGTTTCTAAGTATAAGCTTTACCCACATATACAAACAACGTCCTACACACTGTTATGAACAGAAGAAGCTCGGGAACATTGTCTCTCAACTATGCCATAGAGTGTAATACTACATTGCAGTGAAGTGTAAGGCTTCACAAGCTGCATAATGTGTTTATTTCTCTATTTCAATGGAATTCTGCCTATATGACAACATTTACCATTCCAGGCTCCTTTAGGTAAACAATATAGGATTCATACACTGTTTGATGTGATCTGAACTCTAATTTAGAATTTCCTGGATCTTAGATACCTTTCTACACTAAGAACTGACTTGGAGAATCTGTTTCAGCTCTTCTGAAAGAGTTCTGATCTATTTACTGACATTTTCTCTGAATTATTCATGTTTTCATGTACTTTCCTATATTAGGCCTTCTTGTCCAATATAAGCTTTACCGACATATACAAACAAAGTCCTACACACTGTTATGAACATCAGAAGCTCAGGAATATTGTCTCTCAACTCGTTAAAGAGTGTAATACTAGGTTGCAGTGAATTGTAAGGCTTTCCAAAGTGGCTTAATGTGTTTATTTATCCATTTCAATGGTATTCTTCCTTGTATGACACACATTTACCATTTTAGGCTACTTTAAGTAAACAATATAGGATTTATACACTGTTTCATGTGATCTGAACTCTAATTAAGGATTTCCTGGATCGTAGATACCTTTGATAAACTAACAACAGACTTGGGGAATTGTTTTATACATGTTCTATTCGGGTTCTCATCTATTTACTGTTATTTTCCCAGAATTACTGATGTTTTCTCATAGTTTCTAACATTAGGCCTTCTGGTCCAGGTATAAGCATTGGGAACATGGACAAACAACAACATAAACATTGTTATGAACCTGAAAACCTCGGGAACATTGTCTCTCAACTATGTTATAGAGTGTAATGCTACATTACAGTGAACTGTAAAGCTTTCCAAAGCTGCTAAATTTCCTTATTTCTCTCTTTCAAGCTTTGTGTGACATGCATTTAAAGTTCTAGGCTCCAATAAGTAAAAAATGTAGGATTCATACACTGTTTCATGTGATCTGAACTCTAATTAAGGATTTCCTGGATCTTAGATACCTTTCTACACTAAGAACTGACCTGGAGAATTTGTTTGAGCTGTTCTAAATGAGTTCTCATCTATTTTCTGACATTTGATCTGAATTTTTCATGTTTTCATGTAGTTTCCTATATTATGCCTTCTTGTCCACATATAAGCTTTGCCCACATAAACAAACAATGTCTTACACACTGTTATGAACAGAAGAAGCTAGGGAACATTGTCTCTCAACTATGTTAGAGAGTGTAATACTATATTTCAGTGAAGTGTAAGCTTTCCAAAGCTGCTTAATGTGTTTATTTCTCTATTTCAATGGTAATCTGCCTTGTATGACACACTTTTACCTTTCTAGGCTCATTTAAGTAAACAATATAGGATTCATACACTGTTTCTTGCGATCTGAAATCTAATTAAGGATTTTCTGGATCTTAGATATCTATTCTACACTAAGAACTAACCTGGAGAATCTGTTTGAGCTGTTCTAAATGAGTTCTCATCTATTTTCTGACATTTTCTCTGAACTATTCATGTTTTCATGTAGTTTCCTATTTTATGCCTTCTTGTCCATGTATAAGCTTTGCCCACATATACAAAGAACTTACTACACACTGTTATGAACACAAGAAGCTCAGGAACATTGTCTCTCAACTGCGTTATAGAGTGCAATACTACATTGAAGTGACGTGAAAGGCTTTCCAAAGCTGCCTAACGTGTTTCTTTCTCTATTACAATGGTATTCTGCCTTGTATGACAAATTTACAATTCCAGGCTCCTTTAAGTAAACAATATAGGATTTATATACTGTTTCTTGTGATCTGAACACTAATTAAGTATTTCCTGGATCATAGATACTTTTATACACTAACATCAGACTTGGAGAAGTGTTTTACACATGTTCTATGCGAGTTCCCATCTATTTACGTTTATTTTCTCAGAATTACTGATTTTTTGTCATAGTTACTAAAAATAGGCCTTCTGATTCAGGTATAAGCATTGGGAACATGGACAAACAACTACCTAAACACTGTTTTGAACCTGAAAACCTCGGGAACATTGTCTCTCAACCATGTAATAGAGTGTAATACTACATTGCAGTCAAGTGTAAGGCTTTCCAAAACTGCCTAACATATTTCTTTCTCTATTTCAGTGGTATTCTGCCTGGTATGACTCAAATTTATCATTGAAGGCTCCTTTCAGTAAACAATATAGGATTTATACATTGTATCATGTGATCTGAACTTGAATTAAGAATTTCCTGGATCATAAAACTTTTATAAACTAACAACAGACTTGGAGAAGTGTTTTATACATGTTCTAAGCGAGTTCTCATCTATTTACTGTTATTTTCTTAGAATTACTGATGTTTTCTCATAGTTTCTAACATTAGGCCTTCAGGTCCAGGTATAAGCATTGGGAACATGGACAAACAACTTCATAAACACTGTTATGAACCTGAAAACCTCAGGAACATTGTCTCTCAACTATGTTATAGAGTGTAGTACTACATTGCAGTGAAGTGTAAGGCTTTCCAAAGCTGCAGAACATGTTCCTTTCTCTATTTCAATGGTATTCTGCCTTGTATGACACACATTTACCATTCCAGGCTCCTTTAAGTAAACCATATAGGATTTGTACACTGTTTCATGTAATCTGACCTCTAATTAAGGATTTCTTGGATCGTAGATACCTTTTTTTAAACTAACAACAGACTTGGAGATGTGTTTTATACATGTTCTATGCGAGTTCTCATCTATTTTCTGTTATATTCCCAGAATTACTGATGTTTTCTCATAGTTTCTAACATTAGGCCTTCTGGTCCAGGTATAAGCATTGGGAACATGGACAAAAAACTACCTAAACATAGTTATGAACCTGAAAACCTCGGGAACATTGTCTCTCAATTATGTTATAGAGTGTAATGCTACATTAAGTGAACTTTAGGGCTTTCCAAAGCTGCTTAATTTGCTTATTTCTCTCTTTCAAGTTTTGTGTGACATATCTGTAAAGCTCTAGGCTCCAATAAGAAAAAAATATAGGATTCATATAATGATTCATGTTCTCTAAACTCTAATTATGGATTTCTTGGATCTTAGATACCTTTCTACACAAAGATCTGACTTGGATAATCTGTTTCAGCTGTTCCAAATGAGTTCTCATCTATTTACTGACATTTTCTATGAATTATTCATTTTTTCTTGTAGTTTCCTATATTATGCCTACTTGTTCATGTATAAGCTTTGCCCACATATACAAACAACTTCCTACACACTGTTATGAACACAAGAAGCTCGGAAACATTGTCTCTCAACTATGTTCTGGAGTGTAATACTACATTGCAGTGAAGTGTAAAGCTTTCCAAAGCTACCTAACGTGTTATTTTCTCTATTTCATTGCTATTCTACCTTGTATGACACACATTTACCCTTCCAGGCTCCTTTAAGTAAACAATACGGGATTTATACACTGTTTCATGTGATCTGAACTCAAATTAAGGATTTCCTGGATCCTATATACCTTTCTGAAACTAACAACAGACTTGGAGAAGTGTTTTATACATGTTCTATGCGAGTTCTCATCTATTTACTTTTATTTTCCCAGAATTACTGATGTTTTCTCATAGTATCTAACATTAGGCCTTCTTGTCTAGCTGTAAGCATTGGGAACAAGGACAAACAACTACCTAAACATTGTTATGAACCTAAAAACCTCGGGATCATTGTCTCTCAACTATGTTATAGAGTGTAATACTACATTGCAGTGAAGTGTAAGGATTTCCAAAGCTGCCTAACTTGTTTCTTTCTCTATATCTATGGTATTTTGCCTTGTAGGACACAAATTTACCATTACAATTTCCTTTAAGTAAACAATATATGATTTATACAGTGTTTCATGTGACCTTAACTCGAACTAAGAATTTCCCGGATCTTAGCTACGTTTTATACACTAAGAACTGACATGGAGAATCTCTTTTAGCTGTTCTAAATGATTTCTCATTTGTTTATAGTCATTTTCTCTGAATTATACATGTTTTCATGTAGTTTCCTATATTCCTTAATTCGAGATAAGATCACAGGAAACACTGTATGAATCCTATATTCTTTACTTAAAGGAGACTAGAGTGGTAAATGTGTGTCATACAAGACAGTATAGCATTGAAATAGAGAAAGAAACACGTTCGGCAGCTTTGGAAAGCCTTAAACTTCACTGAAATATAGTACTACACTCTATAACACAGTTGAGAGACAATGTTCCCGTGCTGCCTCTGTTCATAACAGTGTGTAGGAAGTTGTTTGATAAAGTGGGCAAAGATTATACTTGTACCAGAAGGCAGAATAAAGGAAACTACATGAAAACATGAATAATTCAGAGAAAATGACTGTAAACAGATGAGAACTGCTTTAAAACTGCTGATAGAGATTCTCCAAGTCAGTTCTTTTTGTAGAAAAGGTAGCTAAGATACGGGAAATCCTTAATTCTAGTTAAGATGACATGAAACACTGTATGAATCCTATATTCTTTACTTAAAGGAGACTGGAGTGGTAAATGTGTGTTTTACAAGGCAGAATACAATTGAAATAGAGAAAAAAACACGTTTGGCAGCTTTGGAAAGCCTTACACTTCACTGAAATGTAGTACTACACTTTATAACACAGTTGAGAGACAATGTTCCCGAGCTGCCTCAGTTCATAACAGTGTGTAAGAAGTTGTTTGATAAAGTGGGCAAAGCTTATACTTGGACCAGAAGGCAGAATATAGGAAACTACATGAAAACATGGATAATTCAGAGAAAATGACTGTAAACAGATGAGAACTTATTTAGAACCGCTCAAAGAGATTCTCCAAGTCAGTTCTTAGTGTAGAAAAGGTAGCTAAGATCCGGGAAATCCTTAATTCGAGTTAAGATGACATGAAACACTGTATGAATTCTATATTCTTTACTTAAAGGAGACTAGAGTGGTAAATGTGTATTATACAAGGTAGAATACCATGGAAATAGAGAATTAAACACGTTTGGCAGCTTTGGAAAGCCTTACACTTCACTGAAATGTAGTACTACACTCTATAACACAGTTGAGAGACAATGTTCCCGAGCTGCCTCAGTTCATAACAGTGTGTAGGAAGTTGTCTGATAAAGTGGGCAAAGCTTATACTAGGACCAGAAGGCAGAATATAGGAAACTACATGAAAACATGGATAATTCAGAGAAAATGACAGGAAACAGATGAGAACTTGTTTAGAACAGCTGAAAGAGATTCTCCAAATCAGTTCTTAGTGTAGAAAAGGTAGCTAAGATTGGGGAAATCCTTAATTTCAGTTAAGATGACTTGAAGCACTGTAGGAATCCTATATTCTTTACTTCAAGGAGACTGGAGTGGTAAATGTGTGTTTTACAAGGCAGAATACCATTGAAATAGAGAAAGAAACACGTTCGGCAGCTTTGGAAAGCCTTACACTTTACTGAAATATAGTACTACACTCTATAACACAGTTGAGAGACAATGTTCCCGAGCTGCCTCAGTTCATAACAGTGTGTAGGAAGTTGTTTGATAAAGTGGGCAAAGCTTATACTTGGACCAGAAGGCAGAATATAGGAAACTACATGAAAACATGGATAATTCAGAGAAAATTACTGTAAACAGATGAGAACTTGTTTAGAACAGCTCAAAGAGATTCTCCAGTCCGTTCTTAGCATAGTAAAGGTAGCTAATATCCGGGAAATCCTTAATTCGAGTTAAGATCACATGAAACACTGTATGAATCCTATATTTTTTACTTAAAGGATACTAGAGTGGTAAATGTGTGTTATACAAGGCAGAATACCATTGAAATAGAGAAAGAAACACGTTCAGCAGCTTTGGAAAGCCTTACACTTCACTGAAATGTAGTACTACACTCTATAACACAGTTGAGAGACAATGTTCCCGAGCTGCCTCAGTTCATAACAGTGTGTAGGAAGTTGTTTGATAAAGTGGGCAAAGCTTATACTTGGACCAGAAGGCAGAATATAGGAAACTACATGAAAACATGGATAATTCAGAGAAAATGACTGGAAACATATGATAACTTGTTTAGAACAGCTCAAAGAGATTCTCCAGTCAGTTCTTAGCATAGTAAATGTAGCTAAGATCCGGGAAATCATTAATTCGAGTTAAAATCACATGAAACACTGTATGAATCCTATATTCTTTACTTAAAGGAGACTGGAGCGGTAAATGTGTGTTTTACAGGGCAGAATACCATTGAAATAGAGAAAAAAACACTTTTGGCAGCTTTGGAAAGCCTTACACTTCACTGAAATATAGTACTACACTCTGTAACACAGTTGAGAGACAATGTTCCCGAGCTGCCTCAGTTCATAACAGTGTGTAGGAAGTTGTTTGATAAAGTGGGCAAAGCTTATACTTGGACCAGAAGGCAGAATATAGGAAACTACGTGAAAACATGGATAATTCAGAGAAAATGACTGGAAACAGATGAGAACTTGTTTAGAACAGCTGAAAGAGATTCTCCAAATCAGTTCTTAGTGTAGAAAAGGTAGCTAAGATCCGGGAAATCCTTAATTCAAGTTAAGATTACTTGAAACACTCTATGAATCCTATATTCTTTACTTAAAGGAGACTAGAGTGGTAAATGTGTGTTATACAAGGCAGAATACCATTGAAATAGAGAAAGAAACACGTTCGGCAGCTTTGGAAAGCCTTACACTTCACTGAAATGTAGTACTACACTCTATAAGACAGTTGAGAGACAATGTTCCCGAGCTGCCTCAGTTCATAACAGTGTGTAGGAAGTTGTTTGATAAAGTGGGCAAAGCTTATACTAGGACCAGAAGGCAGAATATAGGAAACTACATGAAAACATGGATAATTCAGAGAAAATGACAGGAAACAGATGAGAACTTGTTTAGAACAGCTGAAAGAGATTCTCCATTCAGTTATTATTGTAGTAAATATAGCTAAGATCCGGGAAATCCTTAATTCAAGTTAAGATCACATGAAACACTGTATGAATCCTATATTCTTTACTTAAAGGAGACTAGAGTGCTAAATGTGTGTTATACAAGGTAGAATACCATTGAAATAGAGAATTAAACACGTTTGGCAGCTTTGGAAAGCCTTACACTTCACTGAAATGTAGTACTACACTCTATAACACAGTTGATAGACAATGTTCCCGAGCTGCCTCAGTTCATAACAGTGTGTAGGAAGTTGTTTGATAAAGTGGGCAAAGCTTATACTTGGTCCAGAAGGCAGAATATAGGAAACTACATGAAAACATGGATAATTCAGAGAAAATGACTGGAAACAGATGAGAACTTGTTTAGAACAGCTCAAAGAGATTCTCCAGTCAGTTCTTAGCGTAGTAAAGGTAGCTAAGATCCGGGAAATCCTTAATTCGAGTTAGGATCACATGAAACACTGTATGAATACTATATTCTTTACTTAAAGGAGACTAGAGTGGTAAATGTGTGTTATACAAGGCAGAATACCATTGAAATAGAGAAAGAAACACGTTCGGCAGCTTTGGAAAGCCTTAAACTTCACTGAAATGTAGTACTACACTCTATAAGACAGTTGAGAGACAATGTTCCCGAGCTGCCTCAGTTCATAACAGTATGTAGGAAGTTGTTTGATAAAGTGGGCAAAGCTTAAACTAGGACCAGAAGGCAGAATATAGGAAACTACATGAAAACATGGATAATTCAGAGAAAATGACAGGAAACAGATGAGAACTTGTTTAGAACAGCTGAAAGAGATTCTCCAAATCAGTTCTTAGTGTAGAAAAGGTAGCTAAGATCCGGGAAATCCTTAATTCGAGTTAAGATGACTTGAAACACTGTAGGAATCCTATATTCTTTACTTAAAGGAGACTGGAGTGGTAAATGTGTGTTTTACAAGGCAGAATACCATTGAAATAGAGAAAGAAACACTTTCGGCAGCTTTGGAAAGCCTTACACTTCACTGAAATGTATTACTACACTCTATAACACAGTTGATAGACAATGTTCCCGAGCTGCCTCAGTTCATAACGGTGTGTAAGAAGTTGTTTGATAAAGTGGGAAAAGCTTATACTTGGACCAGAAGGCAGAATATAGGAAACTACATGAAAACATGGATAATTCAGAGAAAATGACTGTAAACAGATGAGAACTTGTTTAGAACAGCTCAAAGAGATTCTCCAGTCAGTTCTTATTGTAGTAAATGTAGCTAAGATCCGGGAAATCCTTAATTCGAGTTAAGATCACATGAAACACTGTATGAATCCTATATTCTTTACTTAAAGGAGACTAGAGTGCTAAATGTGTGTTATACAAGGTAGAATACCATTGAAATAGAGAATTAAACACGTTTGGCAGCTTTGGAAAGCCTTACACTTCACTGAAATGTAGTACTACACTCTATAACACAGTTGAGAGACAATGTTCCCGAGCTGCCTCAGTTCATAACAGTGTGTAGGAAGTTGTTTGATAAAGTGGGCAAAGCTTATACTTGGTCCAGAAGGCAGAATATAGGAAACTACATGAAAACATGGATAATTCAGAGAAAATGACTGGAAACAGATGAGAACTTGTTTAGAACAGCTCAAAGAGATTCTCCAGTCAGTTATTATTGTAGTAAATATAGCTAAGATCCGGGAAATCCTTAATTCAAGTTAAGATCACATGAAACACTGTATGAATCCTATATTCTTTACTTAAAGGAGACTAGAGTGCTAAATGTGTGTTATACAAGGTAGAATACCATTGAAATAGAGAATTAAACACGTTTGGCAGCTTTGGAAAGCCTTACACTTCACTGAAATGTAGTACTACACTCTATAACACAGTTGAGAGACAATGTTCCCGAGCTGCCTCAGTTCATAACAGTGTGTAGGAAGTTGTTTGATAAAGTGGGCAAAGCTTATACTTGGTCCAGAAGGCAGAATATAGGAAACTACATGAAAACATGGATAATTCAGAGAAAATGACTGGAAACAGATGAGAACTTGTTTAGAACAGCTCAAAGAGATTCTCCAGTCAGTTATTAGCGTAGTAAAGGTAGCTAAGATCCGGGAAATCCTTAATTCGAGTTAGGATCACATGAAACACTGTATGAATACTATATTCTTTACTTAAAGGAGACTAGAGTGGTAAATGTGTGTTATACAAGGCAGAATACCATTGAAATAGAGAAAGAAACACGTTCGGCAGCTTTGGAAAGCCTTAAACTTCACTGAAATGTAGTACTACACTCTATAAGACAGTTGAGAGACAATGTTCCCGAGCTGCCTCAGTTCATAACAGTATGTAGGAAGTTGTTTGATAAAGTGGGCAAAGCTTAAACTAGGACCAGAAGGCAGAATATAGGAAACTACATGAAAACATGGATAATTCAGAGAAAATGACAGGAAACAGATGAGAACTTGTTTAGAACAGCTGAAAGAGATTCTCCAAATCAGTTCTTAGTGTAGAAAAGGTAGCTAAGATCCGGGAAATCCTTAATTCGAGTTAAGATGACTTGAAACACTGTAGGAATCCTATATTCTTTACTGAAAGGAGACTGGAGTGGTAAATGTGTGTTTTACAAGGCAGAATACCATTGAAATAGAGAAAGAAACACTTTCGGCAGCTTTGGAAAGCCTTACACTTCACTGAAATGTATTACTACACTCTATAACACAGTTGATAGACAATGTTCCCGAGCTGCCTCAGTTCATAACGGTGTGTAGGAAGTTGTTTGATAAAGTGGGAAAAGCTTATACTTGGACCAGAAGGCAGAATATAGGAAACTACATGAAAACATGGATAATTCAGAGAAAATGACTGTAAACAGATGAGAACTTGTTTAGAACAGCTCAAAGAGATTCTCCAGTCAGTTCTTATTGTAGTAAATGTAGCTAAGATCCGGGAAATCCTTAATTCGAGTTAAGATCACATGAAACACTGTATGAATCCTATATTCTTTACTTAAAGGAGACTAGAGTGCTAAATGTGTGTTATACAAGGTAGAATACCATTGAAATAGAGAATTAAACACGTTTGGCAGCTTTGGAAAGCCTTACACTTCACTGAAATGTAGTACTACACTCTATAACACAGTTGAGAGACAATGTTCCCGAGCTGCCTCAGTTCATAACAGTGTGTAGGAAGTTGTTTGATAAAGTGGGCAAAGCTTATACTTGGACCAGAAGGCAGAATATAGGAAACTACATGAAAACATGGATAATTCAGAGAAAATGACTGGAAACAGATGAGAACTTGTTTAGAACAGCTCAAAGAGATTCTACAGTCAGTTCTTATTGTAGTAAATGTAGCTAAGATCCGGGAAATCCCTAATTCGAGTTAAGATCACATGAAACACTGTATGAATCCTATATTCTTTACTTAAAGGAGACTAGAGTGCTAAATGTGTGTTATACAAGGCAGAATGCCATTGAAATAGAGAAAGAAACACGTTCGGCAGCTTAGGAAAGCCTTACACTTCACTGAAATGTAGTACTACACTCTATAACACAGTTGAGAGACAATGTTCCCGAGCTGCCTCACTTCATAACAGTGTGTAGGAAGTTGTTTGATAAAGTGGACAAAGCTTATACTTGGACCAGAAGGCAGAATATAGGAAACTACATGAAAACATGGATAATTCAGAGAAAATGACTGGAAACAGATGAGAACTTGTTTAGAACAGCTCAAAGAGATTCTCCAGTCAGTTATTATTGTAGTAAATATAGCTAAGATCCGGGAAATCCTTAATTCAAGTTAAGATCACATGAAACACTGTATGAATCCTATATTCTTTACTTAAAGGAGACTAGAGTGCTAAATGTGTGTTATACAAGGTAGAATACCATTGAAATAGAGAATTAAACACGTTTGGCAGCTTTGGAAAGCCTTACACTTCACTGAAATGTAGTACTACACTCTATAACACAGTTGAGAGACAATGTTCCCGAGCTGCCTCAGTTCATAACAGTGTGTAGGAAGTTGTTTGATAAAGTGGGCAAAGCTTATACTTGGTCCAGAAGGCAGAATATAGGAAACTACATGAAAACATGGATAATTCAGAGAAAATGACTGGAAACAGATGAGAACTTGTTTAGAACAGCTCAAAGAGATTCTCCAGTCAGTTCTTAGCGTAGTAAAGGTAGCTAAGATCCGGGAAATCCTTAATTCGAGTTAGGATCACATGAAACACTGTATGAATACTATATTCTTTACTTAAAGGAGACTAGAGTGGTAAATGTGTGTTATACAAGGCAGAATACCATTGAAATAGAGAAAGAAACACGTTCGGCAGCTTTGGAAAGCCTTAAACTTCACTGAAATGTAGTACTACACTCTATAAGACAGTTGAGAGACAATGTTCCCGAGCTGCCTCAGTTCATAACAGTATGTAGGAAGTTGTTTGATAAAGTGGGCAAAGCTTAAACTAGGACCAGAAGGCAGAATATAGGAAACTACATGAAAACATGGATAATTCAGAGAAAATGACAGGAAACAGATGAGAACTTGTTTAGAACAGCTGAAAGAGATTCTCCAAATCAGTTCTTAGTGTAGAAAAGGTAGCTAAGATCCGGGAAATCCTTAATTCGAGTTAAGATGACTTGAAACACTGTAGGAATCCTATATTCTTTACTTAAAGGAGACTGGAGTGGTAAATGTGTGTTTTACAAGGCAGAATACCATTGAAATAGAGAAAGAAACACTTTCGGCAGCTTTGGAAAGCCTTACACTTCACTGAAATGTATTACTACACTCTATAACACAGTTGATAGACAATGTCCCCGAGCTGCCTCAGTTCATAACGGTGTGTAGGAAGTTGTTTGATAAAGTGGGAAAAGCTTATACTTGGACCAGAAGGCAGAATATAGGAAACTACATGAAAACATGGATAATTCAGAGAAAATGACTGTAAACAGATGAGAACTTGTTTAGAACAGCTCAAAGAGATTCTCCAGTCAGTTCTTATTGTAGTAAATGTAGCTAAGATCCGGGAAATCCTTAATTCGAGTTAAGATCACATGAAACACTGTATGAATCCTATATTCTTTACTTAAAGGAGACTAGAGTGCTAAATGTGTGTTATACAAGGTAGAATACCATTGAAATAGAGAATTAAACACGTTTGGCAGCTTTGGAAAGCCTTACACTTCACTGAAATGTAGTACTACACTCTATAACACAGTTGAGAGACAATGTTCCCGAGCTGCCTCAGTTCATAACAGTGTGTAGGAAGTTGTTTGATAAAGTGGGCAAAGCTTATACTTGGTCCAGAAGGCAGAATATAGGAAACTACATGAAAACATGGATAATTCAGAGAAAATGACTGGAAACAGATGAGAACTTGTTTAGAACAGCTCAAAGAGATTCTCCAGTCAGTTATTATTGTAGTAAATATAGCTAAGATCCGGGAAATCCTTAATTCAAGTTAAGATCACATGAAACACTGTATGAATCCTATATTCTTTACTTAAAGGAGACTAGAGTGCTAAATGTGTGTTATACAAGGTAGAATACCATTGAAATAGAGAATTAAACACGTTTGGCAGCTTTGGAAAGCCTTACACTTCACTGAAATGTAGTACTACACTCTATAACACAGTTGAGAGACAATGTTCCCGAGCTGCCTCAGTTCATAACAGTGTGTAGGAAGTTGTTTGATAAAGTGGGCAAAGCTTATACTTGGTCCAGAAGGCAGAATATAGGAAACTACATGAAAACATGGATAATTCAGAGAAAATGACTGGAAACAGATGAGAACTTGTTTAGAACAGCTCAAAGAGATTCTCCAGTCAGTTCTTAGCGTAGTAAAGGTAGCTAAGATCCGGGAAATCCTTAATTCGAGTTAGGATCACATGAAACACTGTATGAATACTATATTCTTTACTTAAAGGAGACTAGAGTGGTAAATGTGTGTTATACAAGGCAGAATACCATTGAAATAGAGAAAGAAACACGTTCGGCAGCTTTGGAAAGCCTTAAACTTCACTGAAATGTAGTACTACACTCTATAAGACAGTTGAGAGACAATGTTCCCGAGCTGCCTCAGTTCATAACAGTATGTAGGAAGTTGTTTGATAAAGTGGGCAAAGCTTAAACTAGGACCAGAAGGCAGAATATAGGAAACTACATGAAAACATGGATAATTCAGAGAAAATGACAGGAAACAGATGAGAACTTGTTTAGAACAGCTGAAAGAGATTCTCCAAATCAGTTCTTAGTGTAGAAAAGGTAGCTAAGATCCGGGAAATCCTTAATTCGAGTTAAGATGACTTGAAACACTGTAGGAATCCTATATTCTTTACTTAAAGGAGACTGGAGTGGTAAATGTGTGTTTTACAAGGCAGAATACCATTGAAATAGAGAAAGAAACACTTTCGGCAGCTTTGGAAAGCCTTACACTTCACTGAAATGTATTACTACACTCTATAACACAGTTGATAGACAATGTTCCCGAGCTGCCTCAGTTCATAACGGTGTGTAGGAAGTTGTTTGATAAAGTGGGAAAAGCTTATACTTGGACCAGAAGGCAGAATATAGGAAACTACATGAAAACATGGATAATTCAGAGAAAATGACTGTAAACAGATGAGAACTTGTTTAGAACAGCTCAAAGAGATTCTCCAGTCAGTTCTTATTGTAGTAAATGTAGCTAAGATCCGGGAAATCCTTAATTCGAGTTAAGATCACATGAAACACTGTATGAATCCTATATTCTTTACTTAAAGGAGACTAGAGTGCTAAATGTGTGTTATACAAGGTAGAATACCATTGAAATAGAGAATTAAACACGTTTGGCAGCTTTGGAAAGCCTTACACTTCACTGAAATGTAGTACTACACTCTATAACACAGTTGAGAGACAATGTTCCCGAGCTGCCTCAGTTCATAACAGTGTGTAGGAAGTTGTTTGATAAAGTGGGCAAAGCTTATACTTGGACCAGAAGGCAGAATATAGGAAACTACATGAAAACATGGATAATTCAGAGAAAATGACTGGAAACAGATGAGAACTTGTTTAGAACAGCTCAAAGAGATTCTACAGTCAGTTCTTATTGTAGTAAATGTAGCTAAGATCCGGGAAATCCCTAATTCGAGTTAAGATCACATGAAACACTGTATGAATCCTATATTCTTTACTTAAAGGAGACTAGAGTGCTAAATGTGTGTTATACAAGGCAGAATGCCATTGAAATAGAGAAAGAAACACGTTCGGCAGCTTAGGAAAGCCTTACACTTCACTGAAATGTAGTACTACACTCTATAACACAGTTGAGAGACAATGTTCCCGAGGTGCCTCACTTCATAACAGTGTGTAGGAAGTTGTTTGATAAAGTGGACAAAGCTTATACTTGGACCAGAAGGCAGAATATAGGAAACTACATGAAAACATGGATAATTCAGAGAAAATGACTGGAAACAGATGAGAACTTGTTTAGAACAGCTCAAAGAGATTCTCCAGTCAGTTATTATTGTAGTAAATATAGCTAAGATCCGGGAAATCCTTAATTCAAGTTAAGATCACATGAAACACTGTATGAATCCTATATTCTTTACTTAAAGGAGACTAGAGTGCTAAATGTGTGTTATACAAGGTAGAATACCATTGAAATAGAGAATTAAACACGTTTGGCAGCTTTGGAAAGCCTTACACTTCACTGAAATGTAGTACTACACTCTATAACACAGTTGAGAGACAATGTTCCCGAGCTGCCTCAGTTCATAACAGTGTGTAGGAAGTTGTTTGATAAAGTGGGCAAAGCTTATACTTGGTCCAGAAGGCAGAATATAGGAAACTACATGAAAACATGGATAATTCAGAGAAAATGACTGGAAACAGATGAGAACTTGTTTAGAACAGCTCAAAGAGATTCTCCAGTCAGTTCTTAGCGTAGTAAAGGTAGCTAAGATCCGGGAAATCCTTAATTCGAGTTAGGATCACATGAAACACTGTATGAATACTATATTCTTTACTTAAAGGAGACTAGAGTGGTAAATGTGTGTTATACAAGGCAGAATACCATTGAAATAGAGAAAGAAACACGTTCGGCAGCTTTGGAAAGCCTTAAACTTCACTGAAATGTAGTACTACACTCTATAAGACAGTTGAGAGACAATGTTCCCGAGCTGCCTCAGTTCATAACAGTATGTAGGAAGTTGTTTGATAAAGTGGGCAAAGCTTAAACTAGGACCAGAAGGCAGAATATAGGAAACTACATGAAAACATGGATAATTCAGAGAAAATGACAGGAAACAGATGAGAACTTGTTTAGAACAGCTGAAAGAGATTCTCCAAATCAGTTCTTAGTGTAGAAAAGGTAGCTAAGATCCGGGAAATCCTTAATTCGAGTTAAGATGACTTGAAACACTGTAGGAATCCTATATTCTTTACTTAAAGGAGACTGGAGTGGTAAATGTGTGTTTTACAAGGCAGAATACCATTGAAATAGAGAAAGAAACACTTTCGGCAGCTTTGGAAAGCCTTACACTTCACTGAAATGTATTACTACACTCTATAACACAGTTGATAGACAATGTCCCCGAGCTGCCTCAGTTCATAACGGTGTGTAGGAAGTTGTTTGATAAAGTGGGAAAAGCTTATACTTGGACCAGAAGGCAGAATATAGGAAACTACATGAAAACATGGATAATTCAGAGAAAATGACTGTAAACAGATGAGAACTTGTTTAGAACAGCTCAAAGAGATTCTCCAGTCAGTTCTTATTGTAGTAAATGTAGCTAAGATCCGGGAAATCCTTAATTCGAGTTAAGATCACATGAAACACTGTATGAATCCTATATTCTTTACTTAAAGGAGACTAGAGTGCTAAATGTGTGTTATACAAGGTAGAATACCATTGAAATAGAGAATTAAACACGTTTGGCAGCTTTGGAAAGCCTTACACTTCACTGAAATGTAGTACTACACTCTATAACACAGTTGAGAGACAATGTTCCCGAGCTGCCTCAGTTCATAACAGTGTGTAGGAAGTTGTTTGATAAAGTGGGCAAAGCTTATACTTGGTCCAGAAGGCAGAATATAGGAAACTACATGAAAACATGGATAATTCAGAGAAAATGACTGGAAACAGATGAGAACTTGTTTAGAACAGCTCAAAGAGATTCTCCAGTCAGTTCTTAGCGTAGTAAAGGTAGCTAAGATCCGGGAAATCCTTAATTCGAGTTAAGATCACATGAAACACTGTATGAATCCTATATTCTTTACTTAAAGGAGACTAGAGTGCTAAATGTGTGTTATACAAGGCAGAATGCCATTGAAATAGAGAAAGAAACACCTTCGGCAGCTTTGGAAAGCCTTACACTTCACTGAAATGTAGTACTACACTCTATAACACAGTTTAGAGACAATGTTCCCGAGCTGCCTCAGTTCATAACAGTGTGTAGGAAGTTGCTTGATAAAGTGGGCAAAGCTTATACTTGGACCAGAAGGCAGAATATAGGAAACTACATGAAAACATGGATAATTCAGGGAAAATGACTGTAAACAGATGAGAACTTGTTTAGAACAGCTCAAAGAGATTCTACAGTCAGTTCTTATTGTAGTAAATGTAGCTAAGATCCGGGAAATCCCTAATTCGAGTTAAGATCACATGAAACACTGTATGAATCCTATATTCTTTACTTAAAGGAGACTAGAGTGCTAAATGTGTGTTATACAAGGCAGAATGCCATTGAAATAGAGAAAGAAACACGTTCGGCAGCTTTGGAAAGCCTTACACTTCACTGAAATGTAGTACTACACTCTATAACACAGTTGAGAGACAATGTTCCCGAGCTGCCTCAGTTCATAACAGTGTGTAGGAAGTTGTTTGATAAAGTGGGCAAAGCTTATACTTGGTCCAGAAGGCAGAATATAGGAAACAACATGAAAACATGGATAATTCAGAGAAAATGACTGGAAACAGATGAGAACTTGTTTAGAACAGCTCAAAGAGATTCTCCAGTCAGTTCTTAGCGTAGTAAAGGTAGCTAAGATCCGGGAAATCCTTAATTCGAGTTAGGATCACATGAAACACTGTAGGAATCCTATATTCTTTACTTAAAGGAGACTAGAGTGGTAAATGTGTGTCATACAAGGCAGAATACCATTGAAATAGAGAAAGAAACACGTTCGGCAGCTTTGGAAAGCCTTAAACTTCACTGAAATGTAGTACTACACTCTATAAGACAGTTGAGAGACAATGTTCCCGAGCTGCCTCAGTTCATAACAGTATGTAGGAAGTTGTTTGATAAAGTGGGCAAAGCTTATACTAGGACCAGAAGGCAGAATATAGGAAACTACATGAAAACATGGATAATTCAGAGAAAATGACAGGAAACAGATGAGAACTTGTTTAGAACAGCTGAAAGAGATTCTCCAAATCAGTTCTTAGTGTAGAAAAGGTAGCTAAGATCCGGGAAATCCTTAATTCGAGTTAAGATGACTTGAAACACTGTAGGAATCCTATATTCTTTACTTAAAGGAGACTGGAGTGGTAAATGTGTGTTTTACAAGGCAGAATACCATTGAAATAGAGAAAGAAACACTTTCGGCAGCTTTGGAAAGCCTTACACTTCACTGAAATGTAGTACTACACTCTATAAGACAGTTTAGAGACAATGTTCCCGAGCTGCCTCAGTTCATAACAGTGTGTAGGAAGTTGTTTGATAAAGTGGGAAAAGCTTATACTTGGACCAGAAGGCAGAATATAGGAAACTACATGAAAACATGGATAATTCAGAGAAAATGACTGTAAACAGATGAGAACTTGTTTAGAACAGCTCAAAGAGATTCTCCAGTCAGTTCTTATTGTAGTAAATGTAGCTAAGATCCGGGAAATCCTTAATTCGAGTTAAGATCACATGAAACACTGTATGAATCCTATATTCTTTACTTAAAGGAGACTAGAGTGCTAAATGTGTGTTATACAAGGTAGAATACCATTGAAATAGAGAAAGAAACACGTTCGGCAGCTTTGGAAAGCCTTAAACTTCACTGAAATGTAGTACTACACTCTATAAGACAGTTGAGAGACAATGTTCCCGAGCTGCCTCAGTTCATAACAGTATGTAGGAAGTTGTTTGATAAAGTGGGCAAAGCTTATACTAGGACCAGAAGGCAGAATATAGGAAACTACATGAAAACATGGATAATTCAGAGAAAATGACTGTAAACAGATGAGAACTTGTTTAGAACAGCTCAAAGAGATTCTCCATTCAGTTCTTATTGTAGTAAATATAGCTAAGATCCGGGAAATCCTTAATTTGAGTTAAGATGACTTGAAACACTGTAGGAATCCTATATTCTTTACTTAAAGGAGACTGGAGTGGTAAATGTGTGTTATACAAGGTAGAATACCATTGAAATAGAGAATTAAACACGTTTGGCAGCTTTGGAAAGCCTTACACTTCACTGAAATATAGTACTACACTCTATAAGACAGTTGAGAGACAATGTTCCCGAGCTGCCTCAGTTCATAACAGTATGTAGGAAGTTGTTTGATAAAGTGGGCAAAGCTTGTACTAGGACCAGAAGGCAGAATATAGGAAAGTACATGAAAACATGGATAATTCAGAGAAAATGACAGGAAACAGATGAGAACTTGTTTAGAACAGCTGAAAGAGATTCTCCAAATCAGTTCTTAGTGTAGAAAAGGTAGCTAAGATCCGGGAAATCCTTAATTCGAGTTAAGATGACTTGAAACACTGTAGGAATCCTATATTCTTTACTTAAAGGAGACTGGAGTGGTAAATGTGTGTTTTACCAGGCAGAATACCATTGAAATAGAGAAAGAAACACTTTCGGCAGCTTTGGAAAGCCTTACACTTCACTGAAATGTAGTACTACACTCTATAACACAGTTGAGAGACAATGTTCCCGAGCTGCCTCAGTTCATAACAGTGTGTAGGAAGTTGTTTGATAAAGTGGGCAAAGCTTATACTTGGTCCAGAAGGCAGAATATAGGAAACTACATGAAAACATGGATAATTCAGAGAAAATGATTGGAAACAGATGAGAACTTGTTTAGAACAGCTCAAAGAGATTCTCCAGTCAGTTCTTAGCGTAGTAAAGGTAGCTAAGATCCGGGAAATCCTTAATTCGAGTTAGGATCACATGAAACACTGTAGGAATCCTATATTCTTTACTTAAAGGAGACTAGAGTGGTAAACGTGTGTCATACAAGGCAGAATACCATTGAAATAGAGAAAGAAACACGTTCGGCAGCTTTGGAAAGCGTTAAACTTCACTGAAATGTAGTACTACACTCTATAAGACAGTTGAGAGACAATGTTCCCGAGCTGCCTCAGTTCATAACAGTATGTAGGAAGTTGTTTGATAAAGAGGGCAAAGCTTATACTAGGACCAGAAGGCAGAATATAGGAAACTACATGAAAACATGGATAATTCAGAGAAAATGACAGGAAACAGATGAGAACTTGTTTAGAACAGCTGAAAGAGATTCTCCAAATCAGTTCTTAGTGTAGAAAAGGTAGCTAAGATCCGGGAAATCCTTAATTCGAGTTAAGATGACTTGAAACACTGTAGGAATCCTATATTCTTTACTTAAAGGAGACTGGTGTGGTAAATGTGTGTTATACAAGGTAGAATACCATTGAAATAGAGAATTAAACACGTTTGGCAGCTTTGGAAAGCCTTACACTTCACTGAAATGTAGTACTACACTCTTTAAGACAGTTGAGAGACAATGTTCCCGAGCTGCCTCAGTTCATAACAGTATGTAGGAAGTTGTTTGATAAAGTGGGCAAAGCTTGTACTAGGACCAGAAGGCAGAATATAGGAAACTACATGAAAACATGGATAATTCAGAGAAAATGACAGGAAACAGATGAGAACTTGTTTAGAACAGCTGAAAGAGATTCTCCAAATCAGTTCTTAGTGTAGAAAAGGTAGCTAAGATCCGGGAAATCCTTAATTCGAGTTAAGATGACTTGAAACACTGTAGGAATCCTATATTCTTTACTTAAAGGAGACTGGAGTGGTAAATGTGTGTTTTACAAGGCAGAATACCATTGAAATAGAGAAAGAAACACTTTCGGCAGCTTTGGAAAGCCTTACACTTCACTGAAATGTAGTACTACACTCTATAACACAGTTGAGAGACAATGTTCCCGAGCTGCCTCAGTTCATAACAGTGTGTAGGAAGTTGTTTGATAAAGTGGGCAAAGCTTATACTTGGTCCAGAAGGCAGAATATAGGAAACTACATGAAAACATGGATAATTCAGAGAAAATGATTGGAAACAGATGAGAACTTGTTTAGAACAGCTCAAAGAGATTCTCCAGTCAGTTCTTAGCGTAGTAAAGGTAGCTAAGATCCGGGAAATCCTTAATTCGAGTTAGGATCACATGAAACACTGTAGGAATCCTATATTCTTTACTTAAAGGAGACTAGAGTGGTAAATGTGTGTCATACAAGGCAGAATACCATTGAAATAGAGAAAGAAACACGTTCGGCAGCTTTGGAAAGCCTTAAACTTCACTGAAATGTAGTACTACACTCTATAAGACAGTTGAGAGACAATGTTCCCGAGCTGCCTCAGTTCATAACAGTGTGTAGGAAGTTGTTTGATAAAGTGGGCAAAGCTTATACTTGGACCAGAAGGCAGAATATAGGAAACTACATGAAAACAAGGATAATTCAGAGAAAATGACTGTAAACAGATGAGAACTGGTTTAGAACAGCTCAAAGAGATTCTCCAGTCAGTTCTTAGCGTAGTAAAGGTAGCTAAGATCCCGGAAATCCTTAATTCGAGTTAAGATCACATGAAACACTGTATGAATCCTATATTCTTTACTTAAAGGAGACTAGAGTGGTAAATGTGTGTTATACAAGGCAGAATACCATTGAAATAGAGAAAGAAACACTTTCAGCAGCTTTGGAAAGCCTTACACTTCACTGAAATGTAGTACTACACTCTATAACACAGTTGAGAGACAATGTTCCCGAGCTGCCTCAGTTCATAACAGTGTGTAGGAAGTTGTTTGATAAAGTGGGCAAAGCTTATACTTGGACCAGAAGGCAGAATATAGGAAACTACATGAAAACATGGATAATTCAGAGAAAATGACTGTAAACAGATGAGAACTTGTTTAGAACAGCTCAAAGAGATTCTCCAGTCAGTTCTTATTGTAGTAAATGTAGCTAAGATCCGGGAAATCCTTAATTCGAGTTAAGATCACATGAAACACTGTATGAATCCTATATTCTTTACTTAAAGGAGACTAGAGTGCTAAATGTGTGTTATACAAGGTAGAATACCATTGAAATAGAGAAAGAAACACGTTCGGCAGCTTTGGAAAGCCTTAAACTTCACTGAAATGTAGTACTACACTCTATAAGACAGTTGAGAGACAATGTTCCCGAGCTGCCTCAGTTCATAACAGTATGTAGGAAGTTGTTTGATAAAGTGGGCAAAGCTTATACTAGGACCAGAAGGCAGAATATAGGAAACTACATGAAAACATGGATAATTCAGAGAAAATGACTGTAAACAGATGAGAACTTGTTTAGAACAGCTCAAAGAGATTCTCCATTCAGTTCTTATTGTAGTAAATATAGCTAAGATCCGGGAAATCCTTAATTTGAGTTAAGATGACTTGAAACACTGTAGGAATCCTATATTCTTTACTTAAAGGAGACTGGAGTGGTAAATGTGTGTTATACAAGGTAGAATACCATTGAAATAGAGAATTAAACACGTTTGGCAGCTTTGGAAAGCCTTACACTTCACTGAAATATAGTACTACACTCTATAAGACAGTTGAGAGACAATGTTCCCGAGCTGCCTCAGTTCATAACAGTATGTAGGAAGTTGTTTGATAAAGTGGGCAAAGCTTGTACTAGGACCAGAAGGCAGAATATAGGAAAGTACATGAAAACATGGATAATTCAGAGAAAATGACAGGAAACAGATGAGAACTTGTTTAGAACAGCTGAAAGAGATTCTCCAAATCAGTTCTTAGTGTAGAAAAGGTAGCTAAGATCCGGGAAATCCTTAATTCGAGTTAAGATGACTTGAAACACTGTAGGAATCCTATATTCTTTACTTAAAGGAGACTGGAGTGGTAAATGTGTGTTTTACAACGCAGAATACCATTGAGATAGAGAAAGAAACACGTTCGGCAGCTTTGGAAAGCCTTACACTTCACTGAAATGTAGTACTACACTCTATAACACAGTTGAGAGACAATGTTCCCGAGCTGCCTCAGTTCATAACAGTGTGTAGGAAGTTGTTTGATAAAGTGGGAAAAGCTTATACTTGGACCAGAAGGCAGAATATAGAAAACTACATGAAAACAAGGATAATTCAGAGAAAATGACTGTAAACAGATGAGAACTGGTTTAGAACAGCTCAAAGAGATTCTCCAGTCAGTTCTTAGCGTAGTAAAGGTAGCTAACATCCCGGAAATCCTTAATTCGAGTTAAGATCACATGAAACACTGTATGAATCCTATATTCTTTACTTAAAGGAGACTAGAGTGGTAAATGTGTGTTATACAAGGCAGAATACCATTGAAATAGAGAAAGAAACACTTTCGGCAGCTTTGGAAAGCCTTACACTTCACTGAAATGTAGTACTACACTCTATAACACAGTTGAGAGACAATGTTCCCGAGCTGCCTCAGTTCATAACAGTGTGTAGGAAGTTGTTTGATAAAGTGGGCAAAGCTTATACTTGGACCAGAAGGCAGAATAGAGGAAACTACATGAAAACATGGATAATTCAGAGAAAATGACTGTAAACAGATGAGAACTTGTTTAGCACAGCTCAAAGAGATTCTCCAGTCAGTTCTTATTGTAGTAAATGTAGCTAAGATCCGGGAAATCCTTAATTCGAGTTAAGATCACATGAAACACTGTATGAATCCTATATTCTTTACTTAAAGGAGACTAGAGTGCTAAATGTGTGTTATACAAGGCAGAATGCCATTGAAATAGAGAAAGAAACACGTTCGGCAGCTTTGGAAAGCCTTACACTTCACTGAAATGTAGTACTACACTCTATAAGACAGTTGAGAGACAATGTTCCCGAGCTGCCTCAGTTCATAACAGTGTGTAGGAAGTTGTTTGATAAAGTGGGCAAAGCTTATACTTGGACCAGAAGGCAGAATATAGGAAACTACATGAAAACATGGATAATTCAGAGAAAATGACCGTAAACAGATGAGAACTTGTTTAGAACAGCTCAAAGAGATTCTCCATTCAGTTCTTATTGTACTAAATATAGCTAAGATCCGGGAAATCCTTAATTCAAGTTAAGATCACATGAAAAACTGTATGAATCCTATATTCTTTACTTAAAGGAGACTAGAGTGCTAAATGTGTGTTATACAAGGTAGAATACCATTGAAATAGAGAATTAAACACGTTTGGCAGCTTTGGAAAGCCTTACACTTCACTGAAATGTAGTACTACACTCTATAACACAGTTGAGAGACAATGTTCCCGAGCTGCCTCAGTTCATAACAGTGTGTAGGAAGTTGTTTGATAAAGTGGGCAAAGCTTATACTAGGACCAGAAGGCAGAATATAGGAAACTACATGAAAACATGGATAATTCAGAGAAAATGACAGGAAACAGATGAGAACTTGTTTAGAACCGATGAAAGAGATTCTCTAAATCAGTTCTTAGTGTAGAAAAGGTAGCTAAGATCCGGGAAATCCTTAATTCGAGTTAAGATGACTTGAAACACTGTAGGAATCCTATATTCTTTACTTAAAGGAGACTGGAGTGGTAAATGTGTGTTTTACAACGCAGAATACCATTGAGATAGAGAAAGAAACACGTTCGGCAGCTTTGGAAAGCCTTACACTTCACTGAAATGTAGTACTACACTCTATAACACAGTTGAGAGACAATGTTCCCGAGCTGCCTCAGTTCATAACAGTGTGTAGGAAGTTGTTTGATAAAGTGGGAAAAGCTTATACTTGGACCAGAAGGCAGAATATAGGAAACTACATGAAAACATGGATAATTCAGAGAAAATGACTGGAAACAGATGAGAACTTGTTTAGAACAGCTGAAAGAGATTCTCCAAATCAGTTCTTAGTGTAGAAAAGGTAGCTAAGATCCGGGAAATCCTTAATTTCAGTTAAGATGACTTGAAACACTGTAGGAATCCTATATTCTTTACTTCAAGGAGACTGGAGTGGTAAATGTGTGTTTTACAAGGCAGAATACCATTGAAATAGAGAAAGAAACACTTTCTGCAGCTTTGGAAAGCCTTACACTTCACTGAAATATAGTACTAAACTCTGTAACACAGTTGAGAGACAATGTTCCCGAGCTGCCTCAGTTCATAGCAGTGTGTAGGAAGTTGTTTAATAAAGTGGGCAAAGCTTATACTTGGACCAGAAGGCAGAATATAGGAAACTACATGAAAACATGGATAATTCAGAGAAAATGACTGTAAACAGATGAGAACTTGTTTAGAACAGCTCAAAGAGATTCTCCAGTCAGTTCTTAGCGTAGTAAAGGTAGCTAACATCCAGGAAATCCTTAATTCGAGTTAAGATCACATGAAACACTGTATGAATCCTATATTCTTTACTTAAAGGAGACTAGAGTGCTAAATGTGTGTTATACAAGGTAGAATAGAATTGAAATAGAGAATTAAACACGTTTGGCAGCTTTGGAAAGCCTTACACTTCACTGAAATGTAGTACTACACTCTATAACACAGTTGAGAGACAATGTTCCCGAGCTGCCTCAGTTCATAACAGTGTGTAGGAAGTTGTTTGATAAAGTGGGCAAAGCTTATACTTGGTCCAGAAGGCAGAATATAGGAAACTACATGAAAACATGGATAATTCAGAGAAAATGACTGGAAACAGATGAGAACTTGTTTAGAACAGCTCAAAGAGATTCTCCAGTCAGTTCTTAGCGTAGTAAAGGTAGCTAAGATCCGGGAAATCCTTAATTCGAGTTAGGATCACATGAAACACTGTATGAATCCTATATTCTTTACTTAAAGGAGACTAGAGTGGTAAATGTGTGTTTTACAAGGCAGAATACCATTGAAATAGAGAAAGAAACACGTTTGGCAGCTTTGGAAAGCCTTACACTTCACTGAAATGTAGTACTACATTCTATAACACAGTTGAGAGACAATGTTCCCGAGCTGCCTCAGTTCATAACAGTGTGTAGGAAGTTGTTTGGTAAAGTGGGCAAAGCTTATACATGGTCCAGAAGGCAGAATATAGGAAACTACATGAAAACATGGATAATTCAGAGAGAATGACTGGAACAGATGAGAACTTGTTTAGAACAGCTCAAAGAGATTCTCCAGTCAGTTCTTAGTGTAGTAAAGGTAGCTAAGATCCGGGAAATCCTTAATTCGAGTTAGGATCACATGAAACACTGTATGAATCCTATATTCTTTACTTAAAGGAGACTAGAGTGGTAAATGTGTGTTATACAAGGCAGAATACCATTGAAATAGAGAAAGAAACACGTTCGGCAGCTTAGGAAAGCCTTACACTTCACTGAAATGTAGTACTACACTCTATAACACAGTTGAGAGACAATGTTCCCGAGCTGCCTCAGTTCATAACAGTGTGTAGGAAGTTGTTTGATAAAGTGGGCAAAGCTAATACTTGGACCAGAAGGCAGAATATAGGAAACTACATGAAAACATGGATAATTCAGAGAAAATGACAGGAAACAGATGAGAACTTGTTTAGAACCGATGAAAGAGATTCTCCAAATCAGTTCTTAGTGTAGAAAAGGTAGCTAAGATCCGGGAAATCCTTAATTCGAGTTAAGATGACTTGAAACACTGTAGGAATCCTATATTCTTTACTTAAAGGAGACTGGAGTGGTAAATGTGTGTTTTACAACGCAGAATACCATTGAGATAGAGAAAGAAACACGTTCGGCAGCTTTGGAAAGCCTTACACTTCACTGAAATGTAGTACTACACTCTATAACACAGTTGAGAGACAATGTTCCCGAGCTGCCTCAGTTCATAACAGTGTGTAGGAAGTTGTTTGATAAAGTGGGAAAAGCTTATACTTGCACCAGAAGGCAGAATATAGGAAACTCCATGAAAACATGGATAATTCAGAGAAAATGACTGGAAACAGATGAGAACTTGTTTAGAACAGCTGAAAGAGATTCTCCAAATCAGTTCTTAGTGTAGAAAAGGTAGCTAAGATCCGGGAAATCCTTAATTTCAGTTAAGATGACTTGAAACACTGTAGGAATCCTATATTCTTTACTTCAAGGAGACTGGAGTGGTAAATGTGTGTTTTACAAGGCAGAATACCATTGAAATAGAGAAAGAAACATGTTCGGCAGCTTTGGAAAGCCTTACACTTCACTGAAATATAGTACTAAACTCTGTAACACAGTTGAGAGACAATGTTCCCGAGCTGCCTCAGTTCATAGCAGTGTGTAGGAAGTTGTTTGATAAAGTGGGCAAAGCTTATACTTGGACCAGAAGGCAGAATATAGGAAACTACATGAAAACATGGATAATTCAGAGAAAATGACTGTAAACAGATGAGAACTTGTTTAGAACAGCTCAAAGAGATTCTCCAGTCAGTTCTTAGCGTAGTAAAGGTAGCTAACATCCAGGAAATCCTTAATTCGAGTTAAGATCACATGAAACACTGTATGAATCCTATATTCTTTACTTAAAGGTGACTAGAGTGGTAAATGTGTGTTATACAAGGCAGAATACCATTGAAATAGAGAAAGAAACACGTTCGGCAGCTTTGGAAAGCCTTACACTTCACTGAAATGTAGTACTACACTCTATAACACAGTTGAGAGACAATGTTCCCGAGCTGCCTCAGTTCATAACAGTGTGTAGGAAGTTGTTTGATAAAGTGGGCAAAGCTTATACTTGGACCAGAAGACAGAATATAGAAAACTACATGAAAACATGGATAATTCAGAGAAAATGACTGGAAACAGATGAGAACTTGTTTAGAACAGATCAAAGAGATTCTCCATTCAGTTCTTATTGTAGTAAATGTAGCTAAGATCCGGGAAATCCTTATTTCGAGTTAAGATGACATGAAACACTGTATGAATCCTATATTCTTAACTTAAAGGAGAATAGAGTGCTAAATGTGTGTTATACAAGGTAGAATACCATTGAAATAGAGAATTAAACACGTTTGGCAGCTTTGGAAAGCCTTACACTTCACTGAAATGTAGTACTACACTCTATAACACAGTTGAGAGACAATGTTCCCGAGCTGCCTAAGTTCATAACAGTGTGTAGGAAGTTGTTTGATAAAGTGGGCAAAGCTTATACTTGGTACAGAAGGCAGAATATAGGAAACTACATGAAAACATGGATAATTCAGAGAAAATGACTGTAAACAGCTGAGAACTTGTTTAGAACAGCTCAAAGAGATTCTCCAGTCATTTCTTAGTGTAGTAAAGGTAGCTAAGATCCGGGAAATCCTTAATTCGAGTTAGGATCACATGAAACACTGTATGAATCCTATATTCTTTACTTAAAGGAGACTAGAGTGGTAAATGTGTGTTATACAAGGCAGAATACCATTGAAATAGAGAAAGAAACACTTTCGGCAGCTTTGGAAAGCCTTACACTTCACTAAAATATAGTACAACACTCTGTAACACACTTGATTGACAATGTTCCCGAGCTGCCTCAGTTCATAACAGTGTGTAGGAAGTTGTTTGATAAAGTGGGCAAAGCTTATACTTGGTCCAGAAGGCAGAATATAGGAAACTACATGAAAACATGGATAATTCAGAGAAAATGACTGTAAACAGATAACTTGTTTAGAACAGCTGAAAGAGATTCTCCAAATCATTTCTTAGTGTAGAAAAGGTAGCTAAGATCCGGGAAATCCTTAATTCAAGTTAAGATGACTTGAAACACTCTATGAATCCTATATTCTTTACTTAAAGGAGACTAGAGTGGTAAATGTGTGTTATACAAGGCAGAATACCATTGAAATAGAGAAAGAAACACTTTCGGCAGCTTTGGAAAGCCATACACTTCACTGAAATGTAGTACTACACTCTATAACACAGTTGACAGACAATGTTCCCAAGCTGCCTCAGTTCATAACAGTGTGTAGGAAGTTGTTTGATAAAGTGGGCAAAGCTTATACTTGGACCAGAAGGCAGAATATAGGAAACTACATGAAAACATGGATAATTCAGAGAAAATGACTGGAAACAGATGAGAACTTGTTTAGAACAGCTCAAAGAGATTCTCCAAATCAGTTCTTAGTGTAGAAAAGGTAGCTAAGATCCGGGAAATCCTTAATACAAGTTAAGATGACTTGAAACACTCTATGAATCCTATATTCTTTACTTAAAGGAGACTAGAGTGGTAAATGTGTGTTATACAAGGCAGAATACCATTGAAATAGAGAAAGAAACACGTTCGGCAGCTTTGGAAAGCCTTACACTTCACTGAAATGTAGTACTACACTCTATAACACAGTTGAGAGACAATGTTCCCGAGCTGCCTCAGTTCATAACAGTGTGTAGGAAGTTGTTTGATAAAGTGGGCAAAGCTAATACTTGGACCAGAAGGCAGAATATAGGAAACTACATGAAAACATGGATAATTCAGAGAAAATGACTGGAAACAGATGAGAACTTGTTTAGAAATGCTGAAAGAGATTCTCCAAATCAGTTCTTAGTGTAGAAAAGGTAGCTAAGATCCGGGAAATCCTTAATTTCAGTTAAGATGACTTGAAACACTGTAGGAATCCTATATTCTTTACTTCAAGGAGACTTGAGTGGTAAATGTGTGTTTTACAAGGCAGAATACCATTGAAATAGAGAAAGAAACACGTTTGGCAGCTTTGGAAAGCCTTACACTTCACTGAAATGTAGTACTACACTCTATAACACAGTTGAGAGACAATGTTCAAGAGCTGCCTCAGTTCATAACAGTGTGTAGGAAGTTGTTTGATAAAGTGGGCAAAGCTTATACTTGGTCCAGAAGGCAGAATATAGGAAACTACATGAAAACATGGATAATTCAGAGAAAATGACTGGAAACAGATGAGAACTTGTTTAGAACAGCTCAAAGAGATTCTCCAGTCAGTTCTTAGTGTAGTAAAGGTAGCTAAGATCCGGGAAATCCTTAATTCGAGTTAGGATCACATGAAACACTGTATGAATCCTATATTCTTTACTTAAAGGAGACTAGAGTGGTAAATGTGTGTTATACAAGGCAGAATACCATTGAAATAGAGAAAGAAACACGTTCGGCAGCTTAGGAAAGCCTTACACTTCACTGAAATGTAGTACTACACTCTATAACACAGTTGAGAGACAATGTTCCCGAGATGCCTCAGTTCATAACAGTGTGTAGGAAGTTGTTTGATAACCTGGGCAAAGCTTATACTTGGTCCAGAAGGCAGAATATAGGAAACTACATGAAAACATGGATAATTCAGAGAAAATGACTGTAAACAGCTGAGAACTTGTTTAGAACAGCTCAAAGAGATTCTCCAGTCAGTTCTTAGTGTAGTAAAGGTAGCTAAGATCCGGGAAATCCTTAATTCGAGTTAGGATCACATGAAACACTGTATGAATCCTATATTCTTTACTTAAAGGAGACTAGAGTGGTAAATGTGTGTTATCCAAGGCAGAATACCATTGAAATAGAGAAAGAAACACTTTCGGCAGCTTTGGAAAGCCTTACACTTCACTAAAATATAGTACAACACTCTGTAACACACTTGATTGACAATGTTCCCGAGCTGCCTCAGTTCATAACAGTGTGTAGGAAGTTGTTTGATAAAGTGGGAAAAGCTTATACTTGGTCCAGAAGGCAGAATATAGGAAACTACATGAAAACATGGATAATTCAGAGAAAATGACTGTAAACAGATAACTTGTTTAGAACAGCTGAAAGAGATTCTCCAAATCATTTCTTAGTGTAGAAAAGGTAGCTAAGATCCGGGAAATCCTTAATTCAAGTTAAGATGACTTGAAACACTCTATGAATCCTATATTCTTTACTTAAAGGAGACTAGAGTGGTAAATGTGTGTTATACAAGGCAGAATACCATTGAAATAGAGAAAGAAACACTTTCGGCAGCTTTGGAAAGCCATACACTTCACTGAAATGTAGTACTACACTCTGTAACACAGTTGAGAGACAATGTTCCCAAGCTGCCTCAGTTCAATACAGTGTGTAGGAAGTTGTTTGATAAAGTGGAAAAAGCTTATACTTGGAACAGAAGGCAGAATATAGGAAACTACATGAAAACATGGATAATTCAGAGAAAATGACTGTAATCAGATGAGAACTTGTTTAGAACAGCTCAAAGAGATTCTCCAGTCAGTTCTTATTGTAGTAAATGTAGCTAAGATACGGGAAATCCTTAATTCGAGTTAAGATCACATGAAACACTGTATGAATCCTATATTCTTTACTTAAAGGAGACTAGAGTGCTAAATGTGTGTTATACAAGGTAGAATACCATTGAAATAGAGAATTAAACACCTTTGGCAGCTTTGGAAAGCCTTACACTTCACTGAAATGTAGTACTACACTCTATAACACAGTTGAGAGACAATGTTCCCGAGCTGCCTAAGTTCATAACAGTGTGTAGGAAGTTGTTTGATAAAGTGGGCAAAGCTTATACTTGGACCAGAAGGCTAAATATAGGAAACTACATGAAAACATGGATAATTCAGAGAAAATGACAGGAAACAGATGAGAACTTGTTTAGAACAGCTCAAAGAGATTCTCCATTCAGTTCTTATTGTAGTAAATGTAGCTAAGATCCGGGAAATCCTTATTTCGAGTTAAGATGACATGAAACACTGTATGAATCCTATATTCTTTACTTAAAGGAGACTAGAGTGGTAAATGTGTGTTATATAAGGCAGAATACCATTGAAATAGAGAAAGAAACATGATCGGCAGCTTTGGAAAGCCTTATACTTCACTGAAATGTAGTACTGCACTCTATAACACTGTTAATGTTCCCGAGCTACCTCAGTTCATAACAGTGTGTAGGAAGTTGTTTGATAACGTGAGCAAAGCTTATACTTGGACCAGAAGGCAGAATATAGGAAACTACATGAAAACATGGATAATTCAGAGAAAATGACTGTAAACAGATGAGAACTTGTTTAGAACCGCTCAAAGAGATTCTCCAAGTCAGTTATTAGTGTAGAAAAGGTAGCTAAGATCCGGGAAATCCTTAATTCGAGTTAAGATGACATGAAACACTGTATGAATCCTATATTCTTTACTTAAAGGAGACTAGAGTGGTAAATGTGTGTTATACAAGGCAGAATACCATTGAAATAGAGAAAGAAACACGTTCGGCAGCTTTGGAAAGCCTTATACTTCACTGAAATGCAGTACTACACTCTATAACACAGTTGAGAGACAATGTTCCCGAGCTGCCTCAGTTCATAACAGTGTGTAGGAAGTTGTTTGATAAAGTGGGCAAAGCTAATACTTGGACCAGAAGGCAGAATATAGGAAACTACATGAAAACATGGATAATTCACAGAAAATGACTGGAAACAGATGAGAACTTGTTTAGAACAGCTCAAAGAGATTCTCCAGTCAGTTCTTAGTGTAGTAAAGGTAGCTAAGATCCGGGAAATCCTTAATTCGAGTTAGGATCACAGGAAACACTGTATGAATCCTATATTCTTTACTTAAAGGAGACTAGAGTGGTAAATGTGTGTTATACAAGGCAGAATACCATTGAAATAGAGAAAGAAACACGTTCGGCAGCTTAGGAAAGCCTTACACTTCACTGAAATGTAGTACTACACTCTATAACACAGTTGAGAGACAATGTTCCCGAGATGCCTCAGTTCATAACAGTGTGTAGGAAGTTGTTTGATAACCTGGGCAAAGCTTATACTTGGTCCAGAAGGCAGAATATAGGAAACTACATGAAAACATGGATAATTCAGAGAAAATGACTGTAAACAGCTGAGAACTTGTTTAGAACAGCTCAAAGAGATTCTCCAGTCAGTTCTTAGTGTAGTAAAGGTAGCTAAGATCCGGGAAATCCTTAATTCGAGTTAGGATCACATGAAACACTGTATGAATCCTATATTCTTTACTTAAAGGAGACTAGAGTGGTAAATGTGTGTTATACAAGGCACAATACCATTGAAATAGAGAAAGAAACACTTTCGGCAGCTTTGGAAAGCCTTACACTTCACTAAAATATAGTACAACACTCTGTAACACACTTGATTGACAATGTTCCCGAGCTGCCTCAGTTCATAACAGTGTGTAGGAAGTTGTTTGATAAAGTGGGCAAAGCTTATACTTGGTCCAGAAGGCAGAATATAGGAAACTACATGAAAACATGGATAATTCAGAGAAAATGACTGTAAACAGATAACTTGTTTAGAACAGCTGAAAGAGATTCTCCAAATCATTTCTTAGTGTAGAAAAGGTAGCTAAGATCCGGGAAATCCTTAATTCAAGTTAAGATGACTTGAAACACTCTATGAATCCTATATTCTTTACTTAAAGGAGACTAGAGTGGTAAATGTGTGTTATACAAGGCAGAATACCATTGAAATAGAGAAAGAAACACTTTCGGCAGCTTTGGAAAGCCATACACTTCACTGAAATGTAGTACTACACTCTGTAACACAGTTGAGAGACAATGTTCCCAAGCTGCCTCAGTTCATAACAGTGTGTAGGAAGTTGTTTGATAAAGTGGAAAAAGCTTATACTTGGAACAGAAGGCAGAATATAGGAAACTACATGAAAACATGGATAATTCAGAGAAAATGACTGTAAACAGATGAGAACTTGTTTAGAACAGCTCAAAGAGATTCTCCAGTCAGTTCTTATTGTAGTAAATGTAGCTAAGATACGGGAAATCCTTAATTCGAGTTAAGATCACATGAAACACTGTATGAATCCTATATTCTTTACTTAAAGGAGACTGGAGTGCTAAATGTGTGTTATACAAAGTAGAATACCATTGAAATAGAGAATTAAACACCTTTGGCAGCTTTGGAAAGCCTTACACTTCACTGAAATGTAGTACTACACTCTATAACACAGTTGAGAGACAATGTTCCCGAGCTGCCTAAGTTCATAACAGTGTGTAGGAAGTTGTTTGATAAAGTGGGCAAAGCTTATACTTGGACCAGAAGGCAGAATATAGGAAACTACATGAAAACATGGATAATTCAGAGAAAACGACTGTAAACAGATGAGAACTTCTTTAGAACAGCTCAAAGAGATTCTCCGGTCAGTTCTTAGCGTAGTAAAGGTAGCTAAGATCCGGGAAATCCTTAATTCGAGTTAAGATGACATGAAACACTGTATGAATCCTATATTCTTTACTTAAAGGAGACTAGAGTGGTAAATGTGTGTTATATAAGGCAGAATACCATTGAAATAGAGAAGGAAACATGATCGGCAGCTTTGGAAAGCCTTACACTTCACTGAAATATAGTACTACACTCTATAACACAGTTGACAGACAATGTTCCCGAGCTGCCTCAGTTCATAACAGTGTGTAGGAAGTTGTTTGATAAAGTGGGCAAAGCTTATACTTGGACCAGAAGGCAGAATATAAGAAACTACATGAAAACATGGATAATTCAGAGAAAATGACTGGAAACAGATGAGAGATTGTTTAGAACAGCTGAAAGAGATTCTCCAAATCAGTTCTTAGTGTAGAAAAGGTAGCTAAGATCCGGGAAATCCTTAATTCAAGTTAAGATGACTTGAAACACTGTATGAATCCTATATTCTTTACTTAAAAGAGACTGGAGTGGTAAATGTGTGTTTTACAAGGCAGAATACCATTGAAATAGAGAAAGAAACTCGTTCGGCAGCTTTGGAAAGCCATACACTTCACTGAAATATAGTACTATACTCTGTAACACAGTTGAGAGACAATGTTCCCAAGCTGCCTCAGTTCATAACAGTGTGTAGGAAGTTGTTTGATAAAGTGGGCAAAGCTTATACTTGGTCCAGAAGGCAGAATATAGGAAACTACATGAAAACATGGATAATTCAGAGAAAATGACTGTAAACAGATGAGAACTTGTTTAGAACAGCTCAAAGAGATTCTCCAGTCAGTTCTTAGCGTAGTAAAGGTAGCTAAGATCCCGGAAATCCTTAATTCGAGTTAAGATGACATAAAACACTTTATGAATCCTATATTCTTTACTTAAAGGAGACTAGAGTGGTAAATGTGTGTTATACAAGGCAGAATACCATTGAAATAGAGAAAGAAACACGTTCGGCAGCTTTAGAAAGCCTTATACTTCACTGAAATGTAGTACTGCACTCTATAACACAGTTAATGTTCCCGAGCTACCTCAGTTCATAACAGTGTGTAGGAAGTTGTTTGATAACGTGAGCAAAGCTTATACTTGGACCAGAAGGCAGAATATAGGAAACTACATGAAAACATGGATAATTCAGAGAAAATGACTGTAAACAGATGAGAACTTGTTTAGAACCGCTCAAAGAGATTCTCCAAGTCAGTTATTAGTGTAGAAAAGGTAGCTAAGATCCGGGAAATCCTTAATTCGAGTTAAGATGACATGAAACACTGTATGAATCCTATATTCTTTACTTAAGGGAGACTAGAGTGGTAAATGTGTGTTATACAAGGCAGAATACCATTGAAATAGAGAAAGAAACACGTTCGGCAGCTTTGGAAAGCCTTATACTTCACTGAAATGTAGTACTACACTCTATAACACAGTTGAGAGACAATGTTCCCGAGATGCCTCAGTTCATAACAGTGTGTAGGAAGTTGTTTGATAACCTGGGCAAAGCTTATACTTGGTCCAGAAGGCAGAATATAGGAAACTACATGAAAACATGGATAATTCAGAGAAAATGCCTGTAAACAGATGAGAACTTGTTTAGAACAGCTCAAAGAGATTCTCCAGTCAGTTCTTATTGTAGTAAATGTAGCTAAGATCCGGGAAATCCTTAATTCGAGTTAAGATCACATGAAACACTGTATGAATCCTATATTCTTTACTTAAAGGAGACTAGAGTGCTAAATGCGTGTTATACAAGGTAGAATACCATTGAAATAGAGAATTAAACACGTTTGGCAGCTTTGGAAAGCTTTACACTTCACTGAAATGTAGTACTACACTCTATAACACAGTTGAGAGACAATGTTCCCGAGCTGCCTAAGTTCATAACAGTGTGTAGGTAGTTGTTTGATAAAGTGGGCAAAGCTTATACTTGGTCCAGAAGGCAGAATATAGGAAACTACATGAAAACATGGATAATTCAGAGAAAATGACTGTAAACAGATGAGAACTTGTTTAGAACAGCTCAAAGAGATTCTCCAGTCAGTTCTTAGTGTAGTAAAGGTAGCTAAGATCCGGGAAATCCTTAATTCGAGTTAGGATAACATGAAACACTGTATGAATCCTTTATTCTTTACTTAAAGGAGACTAGAGTGGTAAATGTGTGTTATCCAAGGCAGAATACCATTGAAATAGAGAAAGAAACACTTTCGGCAGCTTTGGAAAGCCTTACACTTCACTAAAATATAGTACAACACTCTGTAACACACTTGATTGACAATGTTCCCGAGCTGCCTCAGTTCATAACAGTGTGTAGGAAGTTGTTTGATAAAGTGGGCAAAGCTTATACTTGGTCCAGAAGGTAGAATATAGGAAACTACATGAAAACATGGATAATTCAGAGAAAATGACTGTAAACAGATAACTTGTTTAGAACAGCTGAAAGAGATTCTCCAAATCATTTCTTAGTGTAGAAAAGGTAGCTAAGATCCGGGAAATCCTTAATTCAAGTTAAGATGACTTGAAACACTCTATGAATCCTATATTCTTTACTTAAAGGAGACTAGAGTAGTAAATGTGTGTTATACAAGGCAGAATACCATTGAAATAGAGAAAGAAACACTTTCGGCAGCTTTGGAAAGCCATACACTTCAATGAAATGTAGTACTACAATCTGTAACACAGTTGAGAGACAATGTTCCCGAGCTGCCTCAGTTCATAACAGTGTGTAGGAAGTTGTTTGATAAAGTGGGCAAAGCTTATACTTGGTCCAGAAGGCAGAATATAGGAAACTACATGAAAACATGGATAATTCAGAGAAAATGACTGGAAACAGATGAGAACTTGTTTAGAACAGCTCAAAGAGATTCTCCAGTCAGTTCTTAGTGTAGTAAAGGTAGCTAAGATCCGGGAAATCCTTAATTCGAGTTAAGATCACATGAAACACTGTATGAATCCTATATTCTTTACTTAAAGGAGACTAGAGTGGTAAATGTGTGTTATATAAGGCAGAATACCATTGAAATAGAGAAAGAAACATGATCAGCAGCTTTGGAAAGCCTTACACTTCACTGAAATATAGTACTACACTCTATAACACAGTTGACAGACAATGTTCCCGAGCTGCCTCAGTTCATAACAGTGTGTAGGAAGTTGTTTGATAAAGTGGGCAAAGGTTATACTTGGACCAGAAGGCAGAATATAAGAAACTACATGAAAACATGGATAATTCAGAGAAAATGACTGGAAACAGATGAGAGATTGTTTAGAACAGCTGAAAGAGATTCTCCAAATAAGTTCTTAGTGTAGAAAAGGTAGCTAAGATCCGGGAAATCCTTAATTCAAGTTAAGATGACTTGAAACACTGTATTAATCCTATATTCTTTACTTAAAGGAGACTGGAGTGGTAAATGTGTGTTTTACAAGGCAGAATACCATTGAAATAGAGAAAGAAACTCGTTCGGCAGCTTTGGAAAGCCATACACTTCACTGAAATATAGTACTATACTCTGTAACACAGTTGAGAGACAATGTTCCCAAGCTGCCTCAGTTCATAACAGTGTGTAGGAAGTTGTTTGATAAAGTGGAAAAAGCTTATACTTGGACCAGAAGGCAGAATATAGGAAACTACATGAAAACATGGATAATTCAGAGAAAATGACTGTAAACAGATGAGAACTTGTTTAGAACCGCTCAAAGAGATTCTCCAAGTAAGTTATTAGTGTAGAAAAGGTAGCTAAGATCCGGGAAATCCTTAATTCGAGTTAAGATGACATGAAACACTGTATGAATCCTATATTCTTTACTTAAAGGAGACTAGAGTGGTAAATGTGTGTTATACAAGGCAGAATACCATTGAAATAGAGAATGAAACAGGTTCGGCAGCTTTGGAAAGCCTTATACTTCACTGAAATGTAGTACTACACTCTATAACACAGTTGAGAGACAATGTTCCCGAGCTGCCTCAGTTCATAACAGTGTGTAGGAAGTTGTTTGATAAAGTGGGCAAAGCTTATACTTGGTCCAGAAGGCAGAATATAGGAAACTACATGAAAACATGGATAATTCAGAGAAAATGACTGGAAACAGATGAGAACTTGTTTAGAACAGCTCAAAGAGATTCTCCAGTCAGTTCTAAGTGTAGTAAAGGTAGCTAAGATCCGGGAAATCCTTAATTCGAGTTAGGATCACATGAAACACTGTATGAATCCTATATTCTTTACTTAAAGGAGACTAGAGTGGTAAATGTGTGTTATACAAGGCAGAATACCATTGAAATAGAGAAAGAAACACGTTCGGCAGCTTTGGAAAGCCTTATACTTCACTGAAATGTAGTACTACACTCTATAACACAGTTGAGAGACAATGTTCCCGAGATGCCTCAGTTCATAACAGTGTGTAGGAAGTTGTTTGATAACCTGGGCAAAGCTTATACTTGGTCCAGAAGGCAGAATATAGGAAACTACATGAAAACATGGATAATTCAGAGAAAATGACTGTAAACAGATGAGAACTTGTTTAGAACAGCTCAAAGAGATTCTCCAGTCAGTTCTTATTGTAGTAAATGTAGCTAAGATCCGGGAAATCCTTAATTCGAGTTAAGATCACATGAAACACTGTATGAATCCTATATTCTTTACTTAAAGGAGACTAGAGTGCTAAATGTGTGTTATACAAGGTAGAATACCATTGAAATAGAGAATTAAACACGTTTGGCAGCTTTGGAAAGCCTTACACTTCACTGAAATGTAGTACTACACTCTATAACACAGTTGAGAGACAATGTTCCCGAGCTGCCTAAGTTCATAACAGTGTGTAGGAAGTTGTTTGATAAAGTGGGCAAAGCTTATACTTGGTCCAGAAGGCAGAATATAGGAAACTACATGAAAACATGGATAATTCAGAGAAAATGACTGTAAACAGATGAGAACTTGTTTAGAACAGCTCAAAGAGATTCTCCAGTCAGTTCTTAGTGTAGTAAAGGTAGCTAAGATCCGGGAAATCCTTAATTCGAGTTAGGATCACATGAACAACTGTATGAATCCTATATTCTTTACTTTAAGGAGACTAGAGTGGTAAATGTGTGTTATCCAAGGCAGAATACCATTGAAATAGAGAAAGAAACACTTTCGGCAGCTTTGGAAAGCCTTATACTTCACTAAAATATAGTACAACACTCTGTAACACACTTGATTGACAATGTTCCCGAGCTGCCTCAGTTCATAACAGTGTGTAGGAAGTTGTTTGATAAAGTGGGCAAAGCTTATACTTGGTCCAGAAGGCAGAATATAGGAAACTACATGAAAACATGGATAATTCAGAGAAAATGACTGTAAACAGATAACTTGTTTAGAACAGCTGAAAGAGATTCTCCAAATCATTTCTTAGTGTAGAAAAGGTAGCTAAGATCCGGGAAATCCTTAATTCAAGTTAAGATGACTTGAAACACTCTATGAATCCTATATTCTTTACTTAAAGGAGACTAGAGTGGTAAATGTGTGTTATACAAGGCAGAATACCATTGAAATAGAGAAAGAAACACTTTCGGCAGCTTTGGAAAGCCATACACTTCACTGAAATGTAGTACTACACTCTGTAACACAGTTGAGAGACAATGTTCCCAAGCTGCCTCAGTTCATAACAGTGTGTAGGAAGTTGTTTGATAAAGTGGAAAAAGCTTATACTTGGAACAGAAGGCAGAATATAGGAAACTACATGAAAACATGGATAATTCAGAGAAAATGACTGTAAACAGATGAGAACTTGTTTAGAACAGCTCAAAGAGATTCTCCAGTCAGTTCTTATTGTAGTAAATGTAGCTAAGATACGGGAAATCCTTATTTCGAGTTAAGATGACATGAAACACTGTATGAATCCTATATTCTTTACTTAAAGGAGACTAGAGTGGTAAATGTGTGTTATACAAGGCAGAATACCATTGAAATAGAGAAAGAAACACGTTCGGCAGCTTTGGAAAGCCTTATACTTCACTGAAATGTAGTACTACACTCTATAACACAGTTGAGAGACAATGTTCCCGAGATGCCTCAGTTCATAACAGTGTGTAGGAAGTTGTTTGATAACCTGGGCAAAGCTTAACTTGGTCCAGAAGGGAGAATATAGGAAACTACATGAAAACATGGATAATTCAGAGAAAATGACTGTAAACAGATGAGAACTTGTTTAGAACAGCTCAAAGAGATTCTCCAGTCAGTTCTTATTGTAGTAAATGTAGCTAAGATCCGGGAAATCCTTAATTCGAGTTAAGATCACATGAAACACTGTATGAATCCTATATTCTTTACTTAAAGGAGACTAGAGTGCTAAATGTGTGTTATACAAGGTAGAATACCATTGAAATAGAGAATTAAACACGTTTGGCAGCTTTGGAAAGCCTTACACTTCACTGAAATGTAGTACTACACTCTATAACACAGTTGACAGACAATGTTCCCGAGCTGCCTCAGTTCATAACAGTGTGTAGGAAGTTGTTTGATAAAGTGGGCAAAGCTTATACTTGGACCAGAAGGCAGAATATAGGAAACTACATGAAAACATGGATAATTCAGAGAAAATGACTGGAAACAGATGAGAACTTGTTTAGAAATGCTGAAAGAGATTCTCCAAATCAGTTCTTAGTGTAGAAAAGGTAGCTAAGATCCGGGAAATCCTTAATTTCAGTTAAGATGACTTGAAACACTGTAGGAATCCTATATTCTTTACTTCAAGGACACTTGAGTGGTAAATGTGTGTTTTACAAGGCAGAATACCATTGAAATAGAGAAAGAAACACGTTTGGCAGCTTTGGAAAGCCTTACACTTCACTGAAATGTAGTACTACACTCTATAACACAGTTGAGAGACAATGTTCCCGAGCTGCCTCAGTTCATAACAGTGTGTAGGAAGTTGTTTGATAAAGTGGGCAAAGCTTATACTTGGTCCAGAAGGCAGAATATAGGAAACTACATGAAAACATGGATAATTCAGAGAAAATGACTGGAAACAGATGAGAACTTGTTTAGAACAGCTCAAAGAGATTCTCCAGTCAGTTCTAAGTGTAGTAAAGGTAGCTAAGATCCGGGAAATCCTTAATTCGAGTTAGGATCACATGAAACACTGTATGAATCCTATATTCTTTACTTAAAGGAGACTAGAGTGGTAAATGTGTGTTATACAAGGCAGAATACCATTGAAATAGAGAAAGAAACACGTTCGGCAGCTTTGGAAAGCCTTATACTTCACTGAAATGTAGTACTACACTCTATAACACAGTTGAGAGACAATGTTCCCGAGATGCCTCAGTTCATAACAGTGTGTAGGAAGTTGTTTGATAACCTGGGCAAAGCTTATACTTGGTCCAGAAGGCAGAATATAGGAAACTACATGAAAACATGGATAATTCAGAGAAAATGACTGTAAACAGATGAGAACTTGTTTAGAACAGCTCAAAGAGATTCTCCAGTCAGTTCTTATTGTAGTAAATGTAGCTAAGATCCGGGAAATCCTTAATTCGAGTTAAGATCACATGAAACACTGTATGAATCCTATATTCTTTACTTAAAGGAGACTAGAGTGCTAAATGTGTGTTATACAAGGTAGAATACCATTGAAATAGAGAATTAAACACGTTTGGCAGCTTTGGAAAGCCTTACACTTCACTGAAATGTAGTACTACACTCTATAACACAGTTGAGAGACAATGTTCCCGAGCTGCCTAAGTTCATAACAGTGTGTAGGAAGTTGTTTGATAAAGTGGGCAAAGCTTATACTTGGTCCAGAAGGCAGAATATAGGAAACTACATGAAAACATGGATAATTCAGAGAAAATGACTGTAAACAGATGAGAACTTGTTTAGAACAGCTCAAAGAGATTCTCCAGTCAGTTCTTAGTGTAGTAAAGGTAGCTAAGATCCGGGAAATCCTTAATTCGAGTTAGGATCACATGAACAACTGTATGAATCCTATATTCTTTACTTTAAGGAGACTAGAGTGGTAAATGTGTGTTATCCAAGGCAGAATACCATTGAAATAGAGAAAGAAACACTTTCGGCAGCTTTGGAAAGCCTTATACTTCACTAAAATATAGTACAACACTCTGTAACACACTTGATTGACAATGTTCCCGAGCTGCCTCAGTTCATAACAGTGTGTAGGAAGTTGTTTGATAAAGTGGGCAAAGCTTATACTTGGTCCAGAAGGCAGAATATAGGAAACTACATGAAAACATGGATAATTCAGAGAAAATGACTGTAAACAGATAACTTGTTTAGAACAGCTGAAAGAGATTCTCCAAATCATTTCTTAGTGTAGAAAAGGTAGCTAAGATCCGGGAAATCCTTAATTCAAGTTAAGATGACTTGAAACACTCTATGAATCCTATATTCTTTACTTAAAGGAGACTAGAGTGGTAAATGTGTGTTATACAAGGCAGAATACCATTGAAATAGAGAAAGAAACACTTTCGGCAGCTTTGGAAAGCCATACACTTCACTGAAATGTAGTACTACACTCTGTAACACAGTTGAGAGACAATGTTCCCAAGCTGCCTCAGTTCATAACAGTGTGTAGGAAGTTGTTTGATAAAGTGGAAAAAGCTTATACTTGGAACAGAAGGCAGAATATAGGAAACTACATGAAAACATGGATAATTCAGAGAAAATGACTGTAAACAGATGAGAACTTGTTTAGAACAGCTCAAAGAGATTCTCCAGTCAGTTCTTATTGTAGTAAATGTAGCTAAGATACGGGAAATCCTTATTTCGAGTTAAGATGACATGAAACACTGTATGAATCCTATATTCTTTACTTAAAGGAGACTAGAGTGGTAAATGTGTGTTATACAAGGCAGAATACCATTGAAATAGAGAAAGAAACACGTTCGGCAGCTTTGGAAAGCCTTATACTTCACTGAAATGTAGTACTACACTCTATAACACAGTTGAGAGACAATGTTCCCGAGATGCCTCAGTTCATAACAGTGTGTAGGAAGTTGTTTGATAACCTGGGCAAAGCTTAACTTGGTCCAGAAGGGAGAATATAGGAAACTACATGAAAACATGGATAATTCAGAGAAAATGACTGTAAACAGATGAGAACTTGTTTAGAACAGCTCAAAGAGATTCTCCAGTCAGTTCTTATTGTAGTAAATGTAGCTAAGATCCGGGAAATCCTTAATTCGAGTTAAGATCACATGAAACACTGTATGAATCCTATATTCTTTACTTAAAGGAGACTAGAGTGCTAAATGTGTGTTATACAAGGTAGAATACCATTGAAATAGAGAATTAAACACGTTTGGCAGCTTTGGAAAGCCTTACACTTCACTGAAATGTAGTACTACACTCTATAACACAGTTGACAGACAATGTTCCCGAGCTGCCTCAGTTCATAACAGTGTGTAGGAAGTTGTTTGATAAAGTGGGCAAAGCTTATACTTGGACCAGAAGGCAGAATATAGGAAACTACATGAAAACATGGATAATTCAGAGAAAATGACTGGAAACAGATGAGAACTTGTTTAGAAATGCTGAAAGAGATTCTCCAAATCAGTTCTTAGTGTAGAAAAGGTAGCTAAGATCCGGGAAATCCTTAATTTCAGTTAAGATGACTTGAAACACTGTAGGAATCCTATATTCTTTACTTCAAGGACACTTGAGTGGTAAATGTGTGTTTTACAAGGCAGAATACCATTGAAATAGAGAAAGAAACACGTTTGGCAGCTTTGGAAAGCCTTACACTTCACTGAAATGTAGTACTACACTCTATAACACAGTTGAGAGACAATGTTCCCGAGCTGCCTCAGTTCATAACAGTGTGTAGGAAGTTGTTTGATAAAGTGGGCAAAGCTTATACTTGGTCCAGAAGGCAGAATATAGGAAACTACATGAAAACATGGATAATTCAGACAAAATGACTGTAAACAGATGAGAACTTGTTTAGAACAGCTCAAAGAGATTCTCCAGTCAGTTCTTAGTGTAGTAAAGGTAGCTAAGATCCGGGAAATCCTTAATTCGAGTTAGGATCACATGAAACACTGTATGAATCCTATATTCTTTACTTAAAGGAGACTAGAGTGGTAAATGTGTGTTATCCAAGGCAGAATACCATTGAAATAGAGAAAGAAACACTTTCGGCAGCTTTGGAAAGCCTTACACTTCACTAAAATATAGTACAACACTCTGTAACACACTTGATTGACAATGTTCCCGAGCTGCCTCAGTTCATAACAGTGTGTAGGAAGTTGTTTGATAAAGTGGGCAAAGCTTATACTTGGTCCAGAAGGCAGAATATAGGAAACTACATGAAAACATGGATAATTCAGAGAAAATGACTGTAAACAGATAACTTGTTTAGAACAGCTGAAAGAGATTCTCCAAATCATTTCTTAGTGTAGAAAAGGTAGCTAAGATCCGGGAAATCCTTAATTCAAGTTAAGATGACTTGAAACACTCTATGAATCCTATATTCTTTACTTAAAGGAGACTAGAGTGGTAAATGTGTGTTATACAAGGCAGAATACCATTGAAATAGAGAAAGAAACACTTTCGGCAGCTTTGGAAAGCCATACACTTCACTGAAATGTAGTACTACACTCTGTAACACAGTTGAGAGACAATGTTCCCAAGCTGCCTCAGTTCATAACAGTGTGTAGGAAGTTGTTTGATAAAGTGGAAAAAGCTTATACTTGGAACAGAAGGCAGAATATAGGAAACTACATGAAAACATGGATAATTCAGAGAAAATGACTGTAAACAGATGAGAACTTGTTTAGAACAGCTCAAAGAGATTCTCCAGTCAGTTCTTATTGTAGTAAATGTAGCTAAGATACGGGAAATCCTTATTTCGAGTTAAGATGACATGAAACAATGTATGAATCCTATATTCTTTACTTAAAGGAGACTAGAGTGGTAAATGTGTGTTATACAAGGCAGAATACCATTGAAATAGAGAAAGAAACACGTTCGGCAGCTTTGGAAAGCCTTATACTTCACTGAAATGTAGTACTACACTCTATAACACAGTTGAGAGACAATGTTCCCGAGATGCCTCAGTTCATAACAGTGTGTAGGAAGTTGTTTGATAACCTGGGCAAAGCTTATACTTGGTCCAGAAGGCAGAATATAGGAAACTACATGAAAACATGGATAATTCAGAGAAAATGACTGTAAACAGATGAGAACTTGTTTAGAACAGCTCAAAGAGATTCTCCAGTCAGTTCTTATTGTAGTAAATGTAGCTAAGATCCGGGAAATCCTTAATTCGAGTTAAGATCACATGAAACACTGTATGAATCCTATATTCTTTACTTAAAGGAGACTAGAGTGCTAAATGTGTGTTATACAAGGTAGAATACCATTGAAATAGAGAATTAAACACGTTTGGCAGCTTTGGAAAGCCTTACACTTCACTGAAATGTAGTACTACACTCTATAACACAGTTGAGAGACAATGTTCCCGAGCTGCGTAAGTTCATAACAGTGTGTAGGAAGTTGTTTGATAAAGTGGGCAAAGCTTATACTTGGTCCAGAAGGCAGAATATAGGAAACTACATGAAAACATGGATAATTCAGAGAAAATGACTGTAAACAGATGAGAACTTGTTTAGAACAGCTCAAAGAGATTCTCCAGTCAGTTCTTAGTGTAGTAAAGGTAGCTAAGATCCGGGAAATCCTTAATTCGAGTTAGGATCACATGAAACACTGTATGAATCCTATATTCTTTACTTAAAGGAGACTAGAGTGGTAAATGTGTGTTATCCAAGGCAGAATACCATTGAAATAGAGAAAGAAACACTTTCGGCAGCTTTGGAAAGCCTTACACTTCACTAAAATATAGTACAACACTCTGTAACACACTTGATTGACAATGTTCCCGAGCTGCCTCAGTTCATAACAGTGTGTAGGAAGTTGTTTGATAAAGTGGGCAAAGCTTATACTTGGTCCAGAAGGCAGAATATAGGAAACTACATGAAAACATGGATAATTCAGAGAAAATGACTGTAAACAGATAACTTGTTTAGAACAGCTGAAAGAGATTGTCCAAATCATTTCTTAGTGTAGAAAAGGTAGCTAAGATCCGGGAAATCCTTAATTCAAGTTAAGATGACTTGAAACACTCTATGAATCCTATATTCTTTACTTAAAGGAGACTAGAGTGGTAAATGTGTGTTATGCAAGGCAGAATACCATTGAAATAGAGAAAGAAACACTTTCGGCAGCTTTGGAAAGCCATACACTTCACTGAAATGTAGTACTACACTCTGTAACACAGTTGAGAGACAATGTTCCCAAGCTGCCTCAGTTCATAACAGTGTGTAGGAAGTTGTTTGATAAAGTGGAAAAAGCTTATACTTGGAACAGAAGGCAGAATATAGGAAACTACATGAAAACATGGATAATTCAGAGAAAATGACTGTAAACAGATGAGAACTTGTTTAGAACAGCTCAAAGAGATTCTCCAGTCAGTTCTTATTGTAGTAAATGTAGCTAAGATACGGGAAATCCTTATTTCGAGTTAAGATGACATGAAACACTGTATGAATCCTATATTCTTTACTTAAAGGAGACTAGAGTGGTAAATGTGTGTTATACAAGGCAGAATACCATTGAAATAGAGAAAGAAACACGTTCGGCAGCTTTGGAAAGCCTTATACTTCACTGAAATGTAGTACTACACTCTATAACACAGTTGAGAGACAATGTTCCCGAGATGCCTCAGTTCATAACAGTGTGTAGGAAGTTGTTTGATAACCTGGGCAAAGCTTATACTTGGTCCAGAAGGCAGAATATAGGAAACTACATGAAAACATGGATAATTCAGAGAAAATGACTGTAAACAGATGAGAACTTGTTTAGAACAGCTCAAAGAGATTCTCCAGTCAGTTCTTATTGTAGTAAATGTAGCTAAGATCCGGGAAATCCTTAATTCGAGTTAAGATCACATGAAACACTGTATGAATCCTATATTCTTTACTTAAAGTAGACTAGAGTGCTAAATGTGTGTTATACAAGGTAGAATACCATTGAAATAGAGAATTAAACACGTTTGGCAGCTTTGGAAAGCATTACACTTCACTGAAATGTAGTACTACACTCTATAACACAGTTGACAGACAATGTTCCCGAGCTGCCTCAGTTCATAACAGTGTGTAGGAAGTTGTTTGATAAAGTGGGCAAAGCTTATACTTGGACCAGAAGGCAGAATATAGGAAACTACATGAAAACATGGATAATTCAGAGAAAATGACTGGAAACAGATGAGAACTTGTTTAGAAATGCTGAAAGAGATTCTCCAAATCAGTTCTTAGTGTAGAAAAGGTAGCTAAGATCCGGGAAATCCTTAATTTCAGTTAAGATGACTTGAAACACTGTATGAATCCTATATTCTTTACTTAAAGTAGACTAGAGTGCTAAATGTGTGTTATACAAGGTAGAATACCATTGAAATAGAGAATTAAACACGTTTGGCAGCTTTGGAAAGCATTACACTTCACTGAAATGTAGTACTACACTCTATAACACAGTTGACAGACAATGTTCCCGAGCTGCCTCAGTTCATAACAGTGTGTAGGAAGTTGTTTGATAAAGTGGGCAAAGCTTATACTTGGTCCAGAAGGCAGAATATAGGAAACTACATGAAAACATGGATAATTCAGAGAAAATGACTGTAAACAGATGAGAACTTGTTTAGAACAGCTCAAAGAGATTCTCCAGTCAGTTCTTAGTGTAGTAAAGGTAGCTAAGATCCGGGAAATCCTTAATTCGAGTTAGGATCACATGAACAACTGTATGAATCCTATATTCTTTACTTTAAGGAGACTAGAGTGGTAAATGTGTGTTATCCAAGGCAGAATACCATTGAAATAGAGAAAGAAACACTTTCGGCAGCTTTGGAAAGCCTTATACTTCACTAAAATATAGTACAACACTCTGTAACACACTTGATTGACAATGTTCCCGAGCTGCCTCAGTTCATAACAGTGTGTAGGAAGTTGTTTGATAAAGTGGGCAAAGCTTATACTTGGTCCAGAAGGCAGAATATAGGAAACTACATGAAAACATGGATAATTCAGAGAAAATGACTGTAAACAGATAACTTGTTTAGAACAGCTGAAAGAGATTCTCCAAATCATTTCTTAGTGTAGAAAAGGTAGCTAAGATCCGGGAAATCCTTAATTCAAGTTAAGATGACTTGAAACACTCTATGAATCCTATATTCTTTACTTAAAGGAGACTAGAGTGGTAAATGTGTGTTATACAAGGCAGAATACCATTGAAATAGAGAAAGAAACACTTTCGGCAGCTTTGGAAAGCCATACACTTCACTGAAATGTAGTACTACACTCTGTAACACAGTTGAGAGACAATGTTCCCAAGCTGCCTCAGTTCATAACAGTGTGTAGGAAGTTGTTTGATAAAGTGGAAAAAGCTTATACTTGGAACAGAAGGCAGAATATAGGAAACTACATGAAAACATGGATAATTCAGAGAAAATGACTGTAAACAGATGAGAACTTGTTTAGAACAGCTCAAAGAGATTCTCCAGTCAGTTCTTATTGTAGTAAATGTAGCTAAGATACGGGAAATCCTTATTTCGAGTTAAGATGACATGAAACACTGTATGAATCCTATATTCTTTACTTAAAGGAGACTAGAGTGGTAAATGTGTGTTATACAAGGCAGAATACCATTGAAATAGAGAAAGAAACACGTTTGGCAGCTTTGGAAAGCCTTACACTTCACTGAAATGTAGTACTACACTCTATAACACAGTTGAGAGACAATGTTCCCGAGCTGCCTCAGTTCATAACAGTGTGTAGGAAGTTGTTTGATAAAGTGGGCAAAGCTTATACTTGGTCCAGAAGGCAGAATATAGGAAACTACATGAAAACATGGATAATTCAGACAAAATGACTGTAAACAGATGAGAACTTGTTTAGAACAGCTCAAAGAGATTCTCCAGTCAGTTCTTAGTGTAGTAAAGGTAGCTAAGATCCGGGAAATCCTTAATTCGAGTTAGGATCACATGAAACACTGTATGAATCCTATATTCTTTACTTAAAGGAGACTAGAGTGGTAAATGTGTGTTATCCAAGGCAGAATACCATTGAAATAGAGAAAGAAACACTTTCGGCAGCTTTGGAAAGCCTTACACTTCACTAAAATATAGTACAACACTCTGTAACACACTTGATTGACAATGTTCCCGAGCTGCCTCAGTTCATAACAGTGTGTAGGAAGTTGTTTGATAAAGTGGGCAAAGCTTATACTTGGTCCAGAAGGCAGAATATAGGAAACTACATGAAAACATGGATAATTCAGAGAAAATGACTGTAAACAGATAACTTGTTTAGAACAGCTGAAAGAGATTCTCCAAATCATTTCTTAGTGTAGAAAAGGTAGCTAAGATCCGGGAAATCCTTAATTCAAGTTAAGATGACTTGAAACACTCTATGAATCCTATATTCTTTACTTAAAGGAGACTAGAGTGGTAAATGTGTGTTATACAAGGCAGAATACCATTGAAATAGAGAAAGAAACACTTTCGGCAGCTTTGGAAAGCCATACACTTCACTGAAATGTAGTACTACACTCTGTAACACAGTTGAGAGACAATGTTCCCAAGCTGCCTCAGTTCATAACAGTGTGTAGGAAGTTGTTTGATAAAGTGGAAAAAGCTTATACTTGGAACAGAAGGCAGAATATAGGAAACTACATGAAAACATGGATAATTCAGAGAAAATGACTGTAAACAGATGAGAACTTGTTTAGAACAGCTCAAAGAGATTCTCCAGTCAGTTCTTATTGTAGTAAATGTAGCTAAGATACGGGAAATCCTTATTTCGAGTTAAGATGACATGAAACAATGTATGAATCCTATATTCTTTACTTAAAGGAGACTAGAGTGGTAAATGTGTGTTATACAAGGCAGAATACCATTGAAATAGAGAAAGAAACACGTTCGGCAGCTTTGGAAAGCCTTATACTTCACTGAAATGTAGTACTACACTCTATAACACAGTTGAGAGACAATGTTCCCGAGATGCCTCAGTTCATAACAGTGTGTAGGAAGTTGTTTGATAACCTGGGCAAAGCTTATACTTGGTCCAGAAGGCAGAATATAGGAAACTACATGAAAACATGGATAATTCAGAGAAAATGACTGTAAACAGATGAGAACTTGTTTAGAACAGCTCAAAGAGATTCTCCAGTCAGTTCTTATTGTAGTAAATGTAGCTAAGATCCGGGAAATCCTTAATTCGAGTTAAGATCACATGAAACACTGTATGAATCCTATATTCTTTACTTAAAGGAGACTAGAGTGCTAAATGTGTGTTATACAAGGTAGAATACCATTGAAATAGAGAATTAAACACGTTTGGCAGCTTTGGAAAGCCTTACACTTCACTGAAATGTAGTACTACACTCTATAACACAGTTGAGAGACAATGTTCCCGAGCTGCGTAAGTTCATAACAGTGTGTAGGAAGTTGTTTGATAAAGTGGGCAAAGCTTATACTTGGTCCAGAAGGCAGAATATAGGAAACTACATGAAAACATGGATAATTCAGAGAAAATGACTGTAAACAGATGAGAACTTGTTTAGAACAGCTCAAAGAGATTCTCCAGTCAGTTCTTAGTGTAGTAAAGGTAGCTAAGATCCGGGAAATCCTTAATTCGAGTTAGGATCACATGAAACACTGTATGAATCCTATATTCTTTACTTAAAGGAGACTAGAGTGGTAAATGTGTGTTATCCAAGGCAGAATACCATTGAAATAGAGAAAGAAACACTTTCGGCAGCTTTGGAAAGCCTTACACTTCACTAAAATATAGTACAACACTCTGTAACACACTTGATTGACAATGTTCCCGAGCTGCCTCAGTTCATAACAGTGTGTAGGAAGTTGTTTGATAAAGTGGGCAAAGCTTATACTTGGTCCAGAAGGCAGAATATAGGAAACTACATGAAAACATGGATAATTCAGAGAAAATGACTGTAAACAGATAACTTGTTTAGAACAGCTGAAAGAGATTGTCCAAATCATTTCTTAGTGTAGAAAAGGTAGCTAAGATCCGGGAAATCCTTAATTCAAGTTAAGATGACTTGAAACACTCTATGAATCCTATATTCTTTACTTAAAGGAGACTAGAGTGGTAAATGTGTGTTATGCAAGGCAGAATACCATTGAAATAGAGAAAGAAACACTTTCGGCAGCTTTGGAAAGCCATACACTTCACTGAAATGTAGTACTACACTCTGTAACACAGTTGAGAGACAATGTTCCCAAGCTGCCTCAGTTCATAACAGTGTGTAGGAAGTTGTTTGATAAAGTGGAAAAAGCTTATACTTGGAACAGAAGGCAGAATATAGGAAACTACATGAAAACATGGATAATTCAGAGAAAATGACTGTAAACAGATGAGAACTTGTTTAGAACAGCTCAAAGAGATTCTCCAGTCAGTTCTTATTGTAGTAAATGTAGCTAAGATACGGGAAATCCTTATTTCGAGTTAAGATGACATGAAACACTGTATGAATCCTATATTCTTTACTTAAAGGAGACTAGAGTGGTAAATGTGTGTTATACAAGGCAGAATACCATTGAAATAGAGAAAGAAACACGTTCGGCAGCTTTGGAAAGCCTTATACTTCACTGAAATGTAGTACTACACTCTATAACACAGTTGAGAGACAATGTTCCCGAGATGCCTCAGTTCATAACAGTGTGTAGGAAGTTGTTTGATAACCTGGGCAAAGCTTATACTTGGTCCAGAAGGCAGAATATAGGAAACTACATGAAAACATGGATAATTCAGAGAAAATGACTGTAAACAGATGAGAACTTGTTTAGAACAGCTCAAAGAGATTCTCCAGTCAGTTCTTATTGTAGTAAATGTAGCTAAGATCCGGGAAATCCTTAATTCGAGTTAAGATCACATGAAACACTGTATGAATCCTATATTCTTTACTTAAAGTAGACTAGAGTGCTAAATGTGTGTTATACAAGGTAGAATACCATTGAAATAGAGAATTAAACACGTTTGGCAGCTTTGGAAAGCATTACACTTCACTGAAATGTAGTACTACACTCTATAACACAGTTGACAGACAATGTTCCCGAGCTGCCTCAGTTCATAACAGTGTGTAGGAAGTTGTTTGATAAAGTGGGCAAAGCTTATACTTGGACCAGAAGGCAGAATATAGGAAACTACATGAAAACATGGATAATTCAGAGAAAATGACTGGAAACAGATGAGAACTTGTTTAGAAATGCTGAAAGAGATTCTCCAAATCAGTTCTTAGTGTAGAAAAGGTAGCTAAGATCCGGGAAATCCTTAATTTCAGTTAAGATGACTTGAAACACTGTATGAATCCTATATTCTTTACTTAAAGTAGACTAGAGTGCTAAATGTGTGTTATACAAGGTAGAATACCATTGAAATAGAGAATTAAACACGTTTGGCAGCTTTGGAAAGCATTACACTTCACTGAAATGTAGTACTACACTCTATAACACAGTTGACAGACAATGTTCCCGAGCTGCCTCAGTTCATAACAGTGTGTAGGAAGTTGTTTGATAAAGTGGGCAAAGCTTATACTTGGTCCAGAAGGCAGAATATAGGAAACTACATGAAAACATGGATAATTCAGAGAAAATGACTGTAAACAGATGAGAACTTGTTTAGAACAGCTCAAAGAGATTCTCCAGTCAGTTCTTAGTGTAGTAAAGGTAGCTAAGATCCGGGAAATCCTTAATTCGAGTTAGGATCACATGAACAACTGTATGAATCCTATATTCTTTACTTTAAGGAGACTAGAGTGGTAAATGTGTGTTATCCAAGGCAGAATACCATTGAAATAGAGAAAGAAACACTTTCGGCAGCTTTGGAAAGCCTTATACTTCACTAAAATATAGTACAACACTCTGTAACACACTTGATTGACAATGTTCCCGAGCTGCCTCAGTTCATAACAGTGTGTAGGAAGTTGTTTGATAAAGTGGGCAAAGCTTATACTTGGTCCAGAAGGCAGAATATAGGAAACTACATGAAAACATGGATAATTCAGAGAAAATGACTGTAAACAGATAACTTGTTTAGAACAGCTGAAAGAGATTCTCCAAATCATTTCTTAGTGTAGAAAAGGTAGCTAAGATCCGGGAAATCCTTAATTCAAGTTAAGATGACTTGAAACACTCTATGAATCCTATATTCTTTACTTAAAGGAGACTAGAGTGGTAAATGTGTGTTATACAAGGCAGAATACCATTGAAATAGAGAAAGAAACACTTTCGGCAGCTTTGGAAAGCCATACACTTCACTGAAATGTAGTACTACACTCTGTAACACAGTTGAGAGACAATGTTCCCAAGCTGCCTCAGTTCATAACAGTGTGTAGGAAGTTGTTTGATAAAGTGGAAAAAGCTTATACTTGGAACAGAAGGCAGAATATAGGAAACTACATGAAAACATGGATAATTCAGAGAAAATGACTGTAAACAGATGAGAACTTGTTTAGAACAGCTCAAAGAGATTCTCCAGTCAGTTCTTATTGTAGTAAATGTAGCTAAGATACGGGAAATCCTTATTTCGAGTTAAGATGACATGAAACACTGTATGAATCCTATATTCTTTACTTAAAGGAGACTAGAGTGGTAAATGTGTGTTATACAAGGCAGAATACCATTGAAATAGAGAAAGAAACACGTTTGGCAGCTTTGGAAAGCCTTACACTTCACTGAAATGTAGTACTACACTCTATAACACAGTTGAGAGACAATGTTCCCGAGCTGCCTCAGTTCATAACAGTGTGTAGGAAGTTGTTTGATAAAGTGGGCAAAGCTTATACTTGGTCCAGAAGGCAGAATATAGGAAACTACATGAAAACATGGATAATTCAGACAAAATGACTGTAAACAGATGAGAACTTGTTTAGAACAGCTCAAAGAGATTCTCCAGTCAGTTCTTAGTGTAGTAAAGGTAGCTAAGATCCGGGAAATCCTTAATTCGAGTTAGGATCACATGAAACACTGTATGAATCCTATATTCTTTACTTAAAGGAGACTAGAGTGGTAAATGTGTGTTATCCAAGGCAGAATACCATTGAAATAGAGAAAGAAACACTTTCGGCAGCTTTGGAAAGCCTTACACTTCACTAAAATATAGTACAACACTCTGTAACACACTTGATTGACAATGTTCCCGAGCTGCCTCAGTTCATAACAGTGTGTAGGAAGTTGTTTGATAAAGTGGGCAAAGCTTATACTTGGTCCAGAAGGCAGAATATAGGAAACTACATGAAAACATGGATAATTCAGAGAAAATGACTGTAAACAGATAACTTGTTTAGAACAGCTGAAAGAGATTCTCCAAATCATTTCTTAGTGTAGAAAAGGTAGCTAAGATCCGGGAAATCCTTAATTCAAGTTAAGATGACTTGAAACACTCTATGAATCCTATATTCTTTACTTAAAGGAGACTAGAGTGGTAAATGTGTGTTATACAAGGCAGAATACCATTGAAATAGAGAAAGAAACACTTTCGGCAGCTTTGGAAAGCCATACACTTCACTGAAATGTAGTACTACACTCTGTAACACAGTTGAGAGACAATGTTCCCAAGCTGCCTCAGTTCATAACAGTGTGTAGGAAGTTGTTTGATAAAGTGGAAAAAGCTTATACTTGGAACAGAAGGCAGAATATAGGAAACTACATGAAAACATGGATAATTCAGAGAAAATGACTGTAAACAGATGAGAACTTGTTTAGAACAGCTCAAAGAGATTCTCCAGTCAGTTCTTATTGTAGTAAATGTAGCTAAGATACGGGAAATCCTTATTTCGAGTTAAGATGACATGAAACAATGTATGAATCCTATATTCTTTACTTAAAGGAGACTAGAGTGGTAAATGTGTGTTATACAAGGCAGAATACCATTGAAATAGAGAAAGAAACACGTTCGGCAGCTTTGGAAAGCCTTATACTTCACTGAAATGTAGTACTACACTCTATAACACAGTTGAGAGACAATGTTCCCGAGATGCCTCAGTTCATAACAGTGTGTAGGAAGTTGTTTGATAAAGTGGGCAAAGCTTATACTTGGTCCAGAAGGCAGAATATAGGAAACTACATGAAAACATGGATAATTCAGAGAAAATGACTGTAAACAGATGAGAACTTGTTTAGAACAGCTCAAAGAGATTCTCCAGTCAGTTCTTATTGTAGTAAATGTAGCTAAGATCCGGGAAATCCTTAATTCGAGTTAAGATCACATGAAACACTGTATGAATCCTATATTCTTTACTTAAAGGAGACTAGAGTGCTAAATGTGTGTTATACAAGGTAGAATACCATTGAAATAGAGAATTAAACACGTTTGGCAGCTTTGGAAAGCCTTACACTTCACTGAAATGTAGTACTACACTCTATAACACAGTTGAGAGACAATGTTCCCGAGCTGCGTAAGTTCATAACAGTGTGTAGGAAGTTGTTTGATAAAGTGGGCAAAGCTTATACTTGGTCCAGAAGGCAGAATATAGGAAACTACATGAAAACATGGATAATTCAGAGAAAATGACTGTAAACAGATGAGAACTTGTTTAGAACAGCTCAAAGAGATTCTCCAGTCAGTTCTTAGTGTAGTAAAGGTAGCTAAGATCCGGGAAATCCTTAATTCGAGTTAGGATCACATGAAACACTGTATGAATCCTATATTCTTTACTTAAAGGAGACTAGAGTGGTAAATGTGTGTTATCCAAGGCAGAATACCATTGAAATAGAGAAAGAAACACTTTCGGCAGCTTTGGAAAGCCTTACACTTCACTAAAATATAGTACAACACTCTGTAACACACTTGATTGACAATGTTCCCGAGCTGCCTCAGTTCATAACAGTGTGTAGGAAGTTGTTTGATAAAGTGGGCAAAGCTTATACTTGGTCCAGAAGGCAGAATATAGGAAACTACATGAAAACATGGATAATTCAGAGAAAATGACTGTAAACAGATAACTTGTTTAGAACAGCTGAAAGAGATTCTCCAAATCATTTCTTAGTGTAGAAAAGGTAGCTAAGATCCGGGAAATCCTTAATTCAAGTTAAGATGACTTGAAACACTCTATGAATCCTATATTCTTTACTTAAAGGAGACTAGAGTGGTAAATGTGTGTTATGCAAGGCAGAATACCATTGAAATAGAGAAAGAAACACTTTCGGCAGCTTTGGAAAGCCATACACTTCACTGAAATGTAGTACTACACTCTGTAACACAGTTGAGAGACAATGTTCCCAAGCTGCCTCAGTTCATAACAGTGTGTAGGAAGTTGTTTGATAAAGTGGAAAAAGCTTATACTTGGAACAGAAGGCAGAATATAGGAAACTACATGAAAACATGGATAATTCAGAGAAAATGACTGTAAACAGATGAGAACTTGTTTAGAACAGCTCAAAGAGATTCTCCAGTCAGTTCTTATTGTAGTAAATGTAGCTAAGATACGGGAAATCCTTATTTCGAGTTAAGATGACATGAAACACTGTATGAATCCTATATTCTTTACTTAAAGGAGACTAGAGTGGTAAATGTGTGTTATACAAGGCAGAATACCATTGAAATAGAGAAAGAAACACGTTCGGCAGCTTTGGAAAGCCTTATACTTCACTGAAATGTAGTACTACACTCTATAACACAGTTGAGAGACAATGTTCCCGAGATGCCTCAGTTCATAACAGTGTGTAGGAAGTTGTTTGATAACCTGGGCAAAGCTTATACTTGGTCCAGAAGGCAGAATATAGGAAACTACATGAAAACATGGATAATTCAGAGAAAATGACTGTAAACAGATGAGAACTTGTTTAGAACAGCTCAAAGAGATTCTCCAGTCAGTTCTTATTGTAGTAAATGTAGCTAAGATCCGGGAAATCCTTAATTCGAGTTAAGATCACATGAAACACTGTATGAATCCTATATTCTTTACTTAAAGTAGACTAGAGTGCTAAATGTGTGTTATACAAGGTAGAATACCATTGAAATAGAGAATTAAACACGTTTGGCAGCTTTGGAAAGCATTACACTTCACTGAAATGTAGTACTACACTCTATAACACAGTTGACAGACAATGTTCCCGAGCTGCCTCAGTTCATAACAGTGTGTAGGAAGTTGTTTGATAAAGTGGGCAAAGCTTATACTTGGACCAGAAGGCAGAATATAGGAAACTACATGAAAACATGGATAATTCAGAGAAAATGACTGGAAACAGATGAGAACTTGTTTAGAAATGCTGAAAGAGATTCTCCAAATCAGTTCTTAGTGTAGAAAAGGTAGCTAAGATCCGGGAAATCCTTAATTTCAGTTAAGATGACTTGAAACACTGTATGAATCCTATAGTCTTTACTTAAAGTAGACTAGAGTGCTAAATGTGTGTTATACAAGGTAGAATACCATTGAAATAGAGAATTAAACACGTTTGGCAGCTTTGGAAAGCATTACACTTCACTGAAATGTAGTACTACACTCTATAACACAGTTGACAGACAATGTTCCCGAGCTGCCTCAGTTCATAACAGTGTGTAGGAAGTTGTTTGATAAAGTGGGCAAAGCTTATACTTGGACCAGAAGGCAGAATATAGGAAACTACATGAAAACATGGATAATTCAGAGAAAATGACTGGAAACAGATGAGAACTTGTTTAGAAATGCTGAAAGAGATTCTCCAAATCAGTTCTTAGTGTAGAAAAGGTAGCTAAGATCCGGGAAATCCTTAATTTCAGTTAAGATGACTTGAAACACTGTAGGAATCCTATATTCTTTACTTCAAGGACACTTGAGTGGTAAATGTGTGTTTTACAAGGCAGAATACCATTGAAATAGAGAAAGAAACACGTTTGGCAGCTTTGGAAAGCCTTACACTTCACTGAAATGTAGTACTACACTCTATAACACAGTTGAGAGACAATGTTCCCGAGCTGCCTCAGTTCATAACAGTGTGTAGGAAGTTGTTTGATAAAGTGGGCAAAGCTTATACTTGGTCCAGAAGGCAGAATATAGGAAACTACATGAAAACATGGATAATTCAGACAAAATGACTGGAAACAGATGAGAACTTGTTTAGAACAGCTCAAAGAGATTCTCCAGTCAGTTCTTAGTGTAGTAAAGGTAGCTAAGATCCGGGAAATCCTTAATTCGAGTTAGGATCACATGAAACACTGTATGAATCCTATATTCTTTACTTAAAGGAGACTAGAGTGGTAAATGTGTGTTATCCAAGGCAGAATACCATTGAAATAGAGAAAGAAACACTTTCGGCAGCTTTGGAAAGCCTTACACTTCACTAAAATATAGTACAACACTCTGTAACACACTTGATTGACAATGTTCCCGAGCTGCCTCAGTTCATAACAGTGTGTAGGAAGTTGTTTGATAAAGTGGGCAAAGCTTATACTTGGTCCAGAAGGCAGAATATAGGAAACTACATGAAAACATGGATAATTCAGAGAAAATGACTGTAAACAGATAACTTGTTTAGAACAGCTGAAAGAGATTCTCCAAATCATTTCTTAGTGTAGAAAAGGTAGCTAAGATCCGGGAAATCCTTAATTCAAGTTAAGATGACTTGAAACACTCTATGAATCCTATATTCTTTACTTAAAGGAGACTAGAGTGGTAAATGTGTGTTATCCAAGGCAGAATACCATTGAAATAGAGAAAGAAACACTTTCGGCAGCTTTGGAAAGCCTTACACTTCACTAAAATATAGTACAACACTCTGTAACACACTTGATTGACAATGTTCCCGAGCTGCCTCAGTTCATAACAGTGTGTAGGAAGTTGTTTGATAAAGTGGGCAAAGCTTATACTTGGACCAGAAGGCAGAATATAGGAAACTACATGAAAACATGGATAATTCAGAGAAAATGACTGGAAACAGATGAGAACTTGTTTAGAAATGCTGAAAGAGATTCTCCAAATCAGTTCTTAGTGTAGAAAAGGTAGCTAAGATCCGGGAAATCCTTAATTTCAGTTAAGATGACTTGAAACACTGTATGAATCCTATATTCTTTACTTAAAGTAGACTAGAGTGCTAAATGTGTGTTATACAAGGTAGAATACCATTGAAATAGAGAATTAAACACGTTTGGCAGCTTTGGAAAGCATTACACTTCACTGAAATGTAGTACTACACTCTATAACACAGTTGACAGACAATGTTCCCGAGCTGCCTCAGTTCATAACAGTGTGTAGGAAGTTGTTTGATAAAGTGGGCAAAGCTTATACTTGGACCAGAAGGCAGAATATAGGAAACTACATGAAAACATGGATAATTCAGAGAAAATGACTGGAAACAGATGAGAACTTGTTTAGAAATGCTGAAAGAGATTCTCCAAATCAGTTCTTAGTGTAGAAAAGGTAGCTAAGATCCGGGAAATCCTTAATTTCAGTTAAGATGACTTGAAACACTGTAGGAATCCTATATTCTTTACTTCAAGGACACTTGAGTGGTAAATGTGTGTTTTACAAGGCAGAATACCATTGAAATAGAGAAAGAAACACGTTTGGCAGCTTTGGAAAGCCTTACACTTCACTGAAATGTAGTACTACACTCTATAACACAGTTGAGAGACAATGTTCCCGAGCTGCCTCAGTTCATAACAGTGTGTAGGAAGTTGTTTGATAAAGTGGGCAAAGCTTATACTTGGTCCAGAAGGCAGAATATAGGAAACTACATGAAAACATGGATAATTCAGACAAAATGACTGGAAACAGATGAGAACTTGTTTAGAACAGCTCAAAGAGATTCTCCAGTCAGTTCTTAGTGTAGTAAAGGTAGCTAAGATCCGGGAAATCCTTAATTCGAGTTAGGATCACATGAAACACTGTATAAATCCTATATTCTTTACTTAAAGGAGACTAGAGTGGTAAATGTGTGTTATCCAAGGCAGAATACCATTGAAATAGAGAAAGAAACACTTTCGGCAGCTTTGCAAAGCCTTACACTTCACAAAAATATAGTACAACACTCTGTAACACACTTGATTGACAATGTTCCCGAGCTGCCTCAGTTCATAACAGTGTGTAGGAAGTTGTTTGATAAAGTGGGCAAAGCTTATACTTGGTCCAGAAGGCAGAATATAGGAAACTACATGAAAACATGGATAATTCAGAGAAAATGACTGTAAACAGATAACTTGTTTAGAACAGCTGAAAGAGATTCTCCAAATCATTTCTTAGTGTAGAAATGGTAGCTAAGATCCGGGAAATCCTTAATTCAAGTTAAGATGACTTGAAACACTCTATGAATCCTATATTCTTTACTTAAAGGAGACTAGAGTGGTAAATGTGTGTTATACAAGGCAGAATACCATTGAAATAGAGAAAGAAACACTTTCGGCAGCTTTGGAAAGCCATACACTTCACTGAAATGTAGTACTACACTCTGTAACACAGTTGAGAGACAATGTTCCCAAGCTGCCTCAGTTCATAACAGTGTGTAGGAAGTTGTTTGATAAAGTGGAAAAAGCTTATACTTGGAACAGAAGGCAGAATATAGGAAACTACATGAAAACATGGATAATTCAGAGAAAATGACTGTAAACAGATGAGAACTTGTTTAGAACAGCTCAAAGAGATTCTCCAGTCAGTTCTTATTGTAGTAAATGTAGCTAAGATACGGGAAATCCTTATTTCGAGTTAAGATGACATGAAACACTGTATGAATCCTATATTCTTTACTTAAAGGAGACTAGAGTGGTAAATGTGTGTTATACAAGGCAGAATACCATTGAAATAGAGAAAGAAACACGTTCGGCAGCTTTGGAAAGCCTTATACTTCACTGAAATGTAGTACTACACTCTATAACACAGTTGAGAGACAATGTTCCCGAGATGCCTCAGTTCATAACAGTGTGTAGGAAGTTGTTTGATAACCTGGGCAAAGCTTATACTTGGTCCAGAAGGCAGAATATAGGAAACTAGATGAAAACATGGATAATTCAGAGAAAATGACTGTAAACAGATGAGAACTTGTTTAGAACAGCTCAAAGAGATTCTCCAGTCAGTTCTTATTGTAGTAAATGTAGCTAAGATCCGGGAAATCCTTAATTCGAGTTAAGATCACATGAAACACTGTATGAATCCTATATTCTTTACTTAAAGTAGACTAGAGTGCTAAATGTGTGTTATACAAGGTAGAATACCATTGAAATAGAGAATTAAACACGTTTGGCAGCTTTGGAAAGCATTACACTTTACTGAAATGTAGTACTACACTCTATAACACAGTTGACAGACAATGTTCCCGAGCTGCCTCAGTTCATAACAGTGTGTAGGAAGTTGTTTGATAAAGTGGGCAAAGCTTATACTTGGACCAGAAGGCAGAATATAGGAAACTACATGAAAACATGGATAATTCAGAGAAAATGACTGGAAACAGATGAGAACTTGTTTAGAAATGCTGAAAGAGATTCTCCAAATCAGTTCTTAGTGTAGAAAAGGTAGCTAAGATCCGGGAAATCCTTAATTTCAGTTAAGATGACTTGAAACACTGTAGGAATCCTATATTCTTTACTTCAAGGACACTTGAGTGGTAAATGTGTGTTTTACAAGGCAGAATACCATTGAAATAGAGAAAGAAACACGTTTGGAAGCTTTGGAAAGCCTTACACTTCACTGAAATGTAGTACTACACTCTATAACACAGTTGAGAGACAATGTTCCCGAGCTGCCTCAGTTCATAACAGTGTGTAGGAAGTTGTTTGATAAAGTGGGCAAAGCTTATACTTGGTCCAGAAGGCAGAATATAGGAAACTACATGAAAACATGGATAATTCAGACAAAATGACTGGAAACAGATGAGAACTTGTTTAGAACAGCTCAAAGAGATTCTCCAGTCAGTTCTTAGTGTAGTAAAGGTAGCTAAGACCCGGGAAATCCTTAATTCGAGTTAGGATCACATGAAACACTGTATGAATCCTATATTCTTTACTTAAAGGAGACTAGAGTGGTAAATGTGTGTTATCCAAGGCAGAATACCATTGAAATAGAGAAAGAAACACTTTCGGCAGCTTTGGAAAGCCTTACACTTCACTAAAATATAGTACAACACTCTGTAACACACTTGATTGACAATGTTCCCGAGCTGCCTCAGTTCATAACAGTGTGTAGGAAGTTGTTTGATAAAGTGGGCAAAGCTTATACTTGGTCCAGAAGGCAGAATATAGGAAACTACATGAAAACATGGATAATTCAGAGAAAATGACTGTAAACAGATAACTTGTTTAGAACAGCTGAAAGAGATTCTCCAAATCATTTCTTAGTGTAGAAAAGGTAGCTAAGATCCGGGAAATCCTTAATTCAAGTTAAGATGACTTGAAACACTCTATGAATCCTATATTCTTTACTTAAAGGAGACTAGAGTGGTAAATGTGTGTTATACAAGGCAGAATACCATTGAAATAGAGAAAGAAACACTTTCGGCAGCTTTGGAAAGCCATACACTTCACTGAAATGTAGTACTACACTCTGTAACACAGTTGAGAGACAATGTTCCCAAGCTGCCTCAGTTCATAACAGTGTGTAGGAAGTTGTTTGATAAAGTGGAAAAAGCTTATACTTGGAACAGAAGGCAGAATATAGGAAACTACATGAAAACATGGATAATTCAGAGAAAATGACTGTAAACAGATGAGAACTTGTTTAAAACAGCTCAAAGAGATTCTCCAGTCAGTTCTTATTGTAGTAAATGTAGCTAAGATCCGGGAAATCCTTAATTCGAGTTAAGATGACATGAAACACTGTATGAATCCTATATTCTTTACTTAAAGGAGACTAGAGTGGTAAATGTGTGTTATACAAGGCAGAATACCATTGAAATAGAGAAAGAAACACGTTCGGCAGCTTTGGAAAGCCTTATACTTCACTGAAATGTAGTACTACACTCTATAACACAGTTGAGAGACAATGTTCCCGAGCTGCCTCAGTTCATAACAGTGTGTAGGAAGTTGTTTGATAACCTGGGCAAAGCTTATACTTGGTCCAGAAGGCAGAATATAGGAAACTACATGAAAACATGGATAATTCAGAGAAAATGACTGTAAACAGATGAGAACTTGTTTAGAACAGCTCAAAGAGATTCTCCAGTCAGTTCATATTGTAGTAAATGTAGCTAAGATCCGGGAAATCCTTAATTCGAGTTAAGATCACATGAAACACTGTATGAATCCTATATTCTTTACTTAAAGGAGACTAGAGTGCTAAATGTGTGTTATACAAGGTAGAATACCATTGAAATAGAGAATTAAACACGTTTGGCAGCTTTGGAAAGCCTTACACTTCACTGAAATGTAGTACTACACTCTATAACACAGTTGAGAGACAATGTTCCCGAGCTGCCTCAGTTCATAACAGTGTGTAGGAAGTTGTTTGATAAAGTGGGCAAAGCTTATACTTGGTCCAGAAGGCAGAATGTAGGAAACTACATGAAAACATGGATAATTCAGAGAAAATGACTGTAAACAGATGAGAACTTGTTTAGAACAGCTCAAAGAGATTCTCCAGTCAGTTCTTAGTGTAGTAAAGGTAGCTAAGATCGGGGAAATCCTTAATTCGAGTTAGGATCACATGAAACACTGTATGAATCCTATATTCTTTACTTAAAGGAGACTAGAGTGGTAAATGTGTGTTATCCAAGGCAGAATACCATTGAAATAGAGAAAGAAACACTTTCGGCAGCTTTGGAAAGCCTTACACTTCACTAAAATATAGTACAACACTCTGTAACACACTTGATTGAAAATGTTCCCGAGCTGCCTCACTTCATAACAGTGTGTAGGAAGTTGTTTGATAAAGTGGGCAAAGCTTATACTTGGTCCAGAAGGCAGAATATAGGAAACTACATGAAAACATGGATAATTCAGAGAAAATGACTGTAAACAGATAACTTGTTTAGAACAGCTGAAAGAGATTCTCCAAATCATTTCTTAGTGTAGAAAAGGTAGCTAAGATCCAGGAAATCCTTAATTCAAGTTAAGATGACTTGAAACACTGTATGAATCCTATATTCTTTACTTAAAGGAGACTAGAGTTGTAAATGTGTGTTATACTAGGCAGAATACCATTGAAATAGAGAAAGAAACACTTTCGGCAGCTTTGGAAAGCCATACACTTCACTGAAATGTAGTACTACACTCTGTAACACAGTTGAGAGACAATGTTCCCAAGCTGCCTCAGTTCATAACAGTGTGTAGGAAGTTGTTTGATAAAGTGGAAAAAGCTTATACTTGGAACAGAAGGCAGAATATAGGAAACTACATGAAAACATGGATAATTCAGAGAAAATGACTGTAAACAGATGAGAACTTGTTTAGAACAGCTCAAAGAGATTCTCCAGTCAGTTCTTATTGTAGTAAATGTAGCTAAGATACGGGAAATCCTTAATTCGAGTTAAGATCACATGAAACCCTGTATGAATCCTATATTGTTTACTTAAAGGAGACTAGAGGGGTAAATGTGTGTTATACAAGGCAGAATACCATTGAAATAGAGAAAGAAACACGTTCGGCAGCTTTGGAAAGCCTTATACTTCACTGAAATGTAGTACTACACTCTATAACACAGTTGAGAGACAATGTTCCCGAGATGCCTCAGTTCATAACAGTGTGTAGGAAGTTGTTTGATAACCTGGGCAAAGCTTATACTTGGACCAGAAGGCAGAATATAGGAAACTACATGAAAACATGGATAATTCAGAGAAAATGACTGGAAACAGATGAGAACTTGTTTAGAAATGCTGAAAGAGATTCTCCAAATCAGTTCTTAGTGTAGAAAAGGTAGCTAAGATCCGGGAAATCCTTAATTTCAGTTAAGATGACTTGAAACACTGTAGGAATCCTATATTCTTTACTTCAAGGACACTTGAGTGGTAAATGTGTGTTTTACAAGGCAGAATACCATTGAAATAGAGAAAGAAACATGTTTGGCAGCTTTGGAAAGCCTTACACTTCACTGAAATGTAGTACTACACTCTATAACACAGTTGAGAGACAATGTTCCCGAGCTGCCTCAGTTCATAACAGTGTGTAGGAAGTTGTTTGATAAAGTGGGCAAAGCTTATACTTGGTCCAGAAGGCAGAATATAGGAAACTACATGAAAACATGGATAATTCAGACAAAATGACAGGAAACAGATGAGAACTTGTTTAGAACAGCTCAAAGAGATTCTCCAGTCAGTTCTTAGTGTAGTAAAGGTAGCTAAGATTCGGGAAATCCTTAATTCGAGTTAGGATCACATGAAACACTGTATGAATCCTATATTCTTTACTTAAAGGAGACTAGAGTGGTAAATGTGTGTTATCCAAGGCAGAATACCATTGAAATAGAGAAAGAAACACGTTCGGCAGCTTTGGAAAGCCTTGCACTTCACTAAAATATAGTACAACACTCTGTAACACACTTGATTGACAATGTTCCCGAGCTGCCTCAGTTCATAACAGTGTGTAGGAAGTTGTTTGATAAAGTGGGCAAAGCTTATACTTGGTCCAGAAGGCAGAATATAGGAAACTACATGAAAACATGGATAATTCAGAGAAAATTACTGTAAACAGATAACTTGTTTAGAACAGCTGAAAGAGATTTTCCAAATCATTTCTTAGTGTAGAAAAGGTAGCTAAGATCCGGGAAATTCTTAATTCAAGTTAAGATGACTTGAAACACTCTATGAATCCTATATTCTTTACTTAAAGGAGACTAGAGTGGTAAATGTGTGTTATACAAGGCAGAATACCATTGAAATAGAGAAAGAAACACTTTCGGCAGCTTTGGAAAGCCATACACTTCACTGAAATGTAGTACTACACTCTGTAACACAGTTGAGAGACAATGTTCCCAAGCTGCCTCAGTTCATAACAGTGTGTAGGAAGTTGTTTGATAAAGTGGAAAAAGCTTATACTTGGAACAGAAGGCAGAATATAGGAAACTACATGAAAACATGGATAATTCAGAGAAAATGACTGTAAACAGATGAGAACTTGTTTAGAACAGCTCAAAGAGATTCTCCAGTCAGTTCTTATTGTAGTAAATGTAGCTAAGATACGGGAAATCCTTATTTCGAGTTAAGATGACATGAAACACTGTATGAATCCTATATTCTTTACTTAAAGGAGACTAGAGTGGTAAATGTGTGTTATACAAGGCAGAATACCATTGAAATAGAGAAAGAAACACTTTCGGCAGCTTTGGAAAGCCATACACGTCACTGAAATGTAGTACTACACTCTGTAACACAGTTGAGAGACAATGTTCCCAAGCTCCCTCAGTTCATAACAGTGTGTAGGAAGTTGTTTGATAAAGTGGGCAAAGCTTATACTAGGACCGGAAGGCAGAATATAGGAAACTACATGAAAACATGGATAATTCAGAGAAAATGACTGTAAACAGATGAGAACTTGTTTAGAACCGCTCAAAGAGATTCTCCAAGTCAGTTATTAGTGTAGAAAAGGTAGCTAAGATCTGGGAAATCCTTAATTCGAGTTAAGATGACATGAAACACTGTATGAATCCTATATTCTTTACTTAAAGGAGACTAGAGTGGTAAATGTGTGTTATACAAGGCAGAATACCATTGAAATAGAGAAAGAAACACGTTCGGCAGCTTTGGAAAGCCTTATACTTCACTGAAATGTAGTACTACACTCTATAACACAGTTGAGAGACAATGTTCCCGAGATGCCTCAGTTCATAACAGTGTGTAGGAAGTTGTTTGATAACCTGGGCAAAGCTTATACTTGGTCCAGAAGGCAGAATATAGGAAACTACATGAAAACATGGATAATTCAGAGAAAATGACTGTAAACAGATGAGAACTTGTTTAGAACAGCTCAAAGAGATTCTCCAGTCAGTTCTTATTGTAGTAAATGTAGCTAAGATACGGGAAATCCTTAATTCGAGTTAAGATCACATGAAACACTGTATGAATCCTATATTCTTTACTTAAAGGAGACTAGAGTGCTAAATGTGTGTTATACAAGGTAGAATACCATTGAAATAGAGAATTAAACACGTTTGGCAGCTTTGGAAAGCCTTACACTTCACTGAAATGTAGTACTACACTCTATAACACAGTTGAGAGACAATGTTCCCGAGCTGCCTCAGTTCATAACAGTGTGTAGGAAGTTGTTTGATAAAGTGGGCAAAGCTTATACTTGGTCCAGAAGGCAGAATATAGGAAACTACATGAAAACATGGATAATTCAGAGAAAATGACTGTAAACAGATGAGAACTTGTTTAGAACAGCTCAAAGAGATTCTCCAGTCAGTTCTTAGTGTAGTAAAGGTAGCTAAGATCCGGGAAATCCTTAATTCGAGTTAGGATCACATGAAACACTGTATGAATCCTATATTCTTTACTTAAAGGAGACTAGAGTGGTAAATGTGTGTTATCCAAGGCAGAATACCATTGAAATAGAGAAAGAAACACTTTCGGCAGCTTTGGAAAGCCTTACACTTCACTAAAATATAGTACAACACTCTGTAACACACTTGATTGAAAATGTTCCCGAGCTGCCTCAGTTCATAACAGTGTGTAGGAAGTTGTTTGATAAAGTGGGCAAAGCTTATACTTGGTCCAGAAGGCAGAATATAGGAAACTACATGAAAACATGGATAATTCAGAGAAAATGACTGTAAACAGATAACTTGTTTACAACAGCTGAAAGAGATTCTCCAAATCATTTCTTAGTGTAGAAAAGGTAGCTAAGATCCGGGAAATCCTTAATTCAAGTTAAGATGACTTGAAACACTCTATGAATCCTATATTCTTTACTTAAAGGAGACTAGAGTGGTAAATGTGTGTTATACTAGGCAGAATACCATTGAAATAGAGAAAGAAACACTTTCGGCAGCTTTGGAAAGCCATACACTTCACTGAAATGTAGTACTACACTCTGTAACACAGTTGAGAGACAATGTTCCCAAGCTGCCTCAGTTCATAACAGTGTGTAGGAAGTTGTTTGATAAAGTGGAAAAAGCTTATACTTGGAACAGAAGGCAGAATATAGGAAACTACATGAAAACATGGATAATTCAGAGAAAATGACTGTAAACAGATGAGAACTTGTTTAGAACAGCTCAAAGAGATTCTCCAGTCAGTTCTTATTGTAGTAAATGTAGCTAAGATACGGGAAATCCTTAATTCGAGTTAAGATCACATGAAACACTGTATGAATCCTATATTCTTTACTTAAAGGAGACTAGAGTGCTAAATGTGTGTTATACAAGGTAGAATACCATTGAAATAGAGAATTAAACACGTTTGGCAGCTTTGGAAAGCCTTACACTTCACTGAAATGTAGTACTACACTCTATAACACAGTTGAGAGACAATGTTCCCTAGCTGCCTAAGTTCATAACAGTGTGTAGGAAGTTGTTTGATAAAGTGGGCAAAGCTTATACTTGGACCAGAAGGCAGAATATAGGAAACTACATGAAAACATGGATAAATCAGAGAAAATGACAGGAAACAGATGAGAACTTGTTTAGAACAGCTCAAAGAGATTCTCCATTCAGTTCTTATTGTAGTAAATGTAGCTAAGATCCGGGAAATCCTTATTTTGAGTTAAGATGACATGAAACACTGTATGAATCTCATATTCTTTACTTAAAGGAGACTAGAGTGCTAAATGTGTGTTATACAAGGTAGAATACCATTGAAATAGAGAATTTAACACGTTCGGCAGCTTTGGAAAGCCTTATACTTCACTGAAATGTAGTACTACACTCTATAACACAGTTGAGAGACAATGTTCCCGAGCTGCCTAAGTTCATAACAGTGTGTAGGAAGTTGTTTGATAACCTGGGCAAAGCTTATACTTGGTCCAGAAGGCAGAATATAGGAAACTACATGAAAACATGGATAATTCAGAGAAAATGACTGTAAACAGATGAGAACTTGTTTAGAACAGCTCAAAGAGATTCTCCAGTCAGTTCTTATTGTAGTAAATGTAGCTAAGATCCGGGAAATCCTTAATTCGAGTTAAGATCACATGAAACACTGTATGAATCCTATATTCTTTACTTAAAGTAGACTAGAGTGCTAAATGTGTGTTATACAAGGTAGAATACCATTGAAATAGAGAATTAAACACGTTTGGCAGCTTTGGAAAGCATTACACTTCACTGAAATGTAGTACTACACTCTATAACACAGTTGACAGACAATGTTCCCGAGCTGCCTCAGTTCATAACAGTGTGTAGGAAGTTGTTTGATAAAGTGGGCAAAGCTTATACTTGGACCAGAAGGCAGAATATAGGAAACTACATGAAAACATGGATAATTCAGAGAAAATGACTGGAAACAGATGAGAACTTGTTTAGAAATGCTGAAAGAGATTCTCCAAATCAGTTCTTAGTGTAGAAAAGGTAGCTAAGATCCGGGAAATCCTTAATTTCAGTTAAGATGACTTGAAACACTGTAGGAATCCTATATTCTTTACTTCAAGGACACTTGAGTGGTAAATGTGTGTTTTACAAGGCAGAATACCATTGAAATAGAGAAAGAAACATGTTTGGCAGCTTTGGAAAGCCTTACACTTCACTGAAATGTAGTACTACACTCTATAACACAGTTGAGAGACAATGTTCCCGAGCTGCCTCAGTTCATAACAGTGTGTAGGAAGTTGTTTGATAAAGTGGGCAAAGCTTATACTTGGTCCAGAAGGCAGAATATAGGAAACTACATGAAAACATGGATAATTCAGAGAAAATGACTGTAAACAGATAAATTGTTTAGAACAGCTGAAAGAGATTCTCCAAATCATTTCTTAGTGTAGAAAAGGTAGCTAAGATCCGGGAAATCCTTAATTCAAGTTAAGATGACTTGAAACACTCTATGAATCCTATATTCTTTACTTAAAGGAGACTAGAGTGGTAAATGTGTGTTATACAAGGCAGAATACCATTGAAATAGAGAAAGAAACACTTTCGGCAGCTTTGGAAAGCCATACACTTCACTGAAATGTAGTACTACACTCTGTAAGACAGTTGAGAGACAATGTTCCCAAGCTGCCTCAGTTCATAACAGTGTGTAGGAAGTTGTTTGATAAAGTGGAAAAAGCTTATACTTGGAACAGAAGGCAGAATATAGGAAACTACATGAAAACATGAATAATTCAGAGAAAATGACTGTAAACAGATGAGAACTTGTTTAGAACAGCTCAAAGAGATTCTCCAGTCAGTTCTTATTGTAGTAAATGTAGCTAAGATACGGGAAATCCTTATTTCGAGTTAAGATGACATGAAACACTGTATGAATCCTATATTCTTTACTTAAAGGAGACTAGAGTGGTAAATGTGTGTTATACAAGGCAGAATACCATTGAAATAGAGAAAGAAACACTTTCGGCAGCTTTGGAAAGCCATACACGTCACTGAAATGTAGTACTACACTCTGTAACACAGTTGAGAGACAATGTTCCCAAGCTCCCTCAGTTCATAACAGTGTGTAGGAAGTTGTTTGATAAAGTGGGCAAAGCTTATACTAGGACCAGAAGGCAGAATATAGGAAACTACATGAAAACATGGATAATTCAGAGAAAATGACTGTAAACAGATGAGAACTTGTTTAGAACCGCTCAAAGAGATTCTCCAAGTCAGTTATTAGTGTAGAAAAGGTAGCTAAGATCCGGGAAATCCTTAATTCGAGTTAAGATGACATGAAACACTGTATGAATCCTATATTCTTTACTTAAAGGAGACTAGAGTGGTAAATGTGTGTTATACAAGGCAGAATACCATTGAAATAGAGAAAGAAACACGTTCGGCAGCTTTGGAAAGCCTTATACTTCACTGAAATGTAGTACTACACTCTATAACACAGTTGAGAGACAATGTTCCCGAGCTGCCTCAGTTCATAACAGTGTGTAGGAAGTTGTTTGATAACCTGGGCAAAGCTTATACTTGGTCCAGAAGGCAGAATATAGGAAACTACATGAAAACATGGATAATTCAGAGAAAATGACTGTAAACAGATGAGAACTTGTTTAGAACAGCTCAAAGAGATTCTCCAGTCAGTTCATATTGTAGTAAATGTAGCTAAGATCCGGGAAATCCTTAATTCGAGTTAAGATCACATGAAACACTGTATGAATCCTATATTCTTTACTTAAAGGAGACTAGAGTGCTAAATGTGTGTTATACAAGGTAGAATACCATTGAAATAGAGAATTAAACACGTTTGGCAGCTTTGGAAAGCCTTACACTTCACTGAAATGTAGTACTACACTCTATAACACAGTTGAGAGACAATGTTCCCGAGCTGCCTCAGTTCATAACAGTGTGTAGGAAGTTGTTTGATAAAGTGGGCAAAGCTTATACTTGGTCCAGAAGGCAGAATGTAGGAAACTACATGAAAACATGGATAATTCAGAGAAAATGACTGTAAACAGATGAGAACTTGTTTAGAACAGCTCAAAGAGATTCTCCAGTCAGTTCTTAGTGTAGTAAAGGTAGCTAAGATCGGGGAAATCCTTAATTCGAGTTAGGATCACATGAAACACTGTATGAATCCTATATTCTTTACTTAAAGGAGACTAGAGTGGTAAATGTGTGTTATCCAAGGCAGAATACCATTGAAATAGAGAAAGAAACACTTTCGGCAGCTTTGGAAAGCCTTACACTTCACTAAAATATAGTACAACACTCTGTAACACACTTGATTGAAAATGTTCCCGAGCTGCCTCACTTCATAACAGTGTGTAGGAAGTTGTTTGATAAAGTGGGCAAAGCTTATACTTGGTCCAGAAGGCAGAATATAGGAAACTACATGAAAACATGGATAATTCAGAGAAAATGACTGTAAACAGATAACTTGTTTAGAACAGCTGAAAGAGATTCTCCAAATCATTTCTTAGTGTAGAAAAGGTAGCTAAGATCCGGGAAATCCTTAATTCAAGTTAAGATGACTTGAAACACTGTATGAATCCTATATTCTTTACTTAAAGGAGACTAGAGTTGTAAATGTGTGTTATACTAGGCAGAATACCATTGAAATAGAGAAAGAAACACTTTCGGCAGCTTTGGAAAGCCATACACTTCACTGAAATGTAGTACTACACTCTGTAACACAGTTGAGAGACAATGTTCCCAAGCTGCCTCAGTTCATAACAGTGTGTAGGAAGTTGTTTGATAAAGTGGAAAAAGCTTATACTTGGAACAGAAGGCAGAATATAGGAAACTACATGAAAACATGGATAATTCAGAGAAAATGACTGTAAACAAATGAGAACTTGTTTAGAACAGCTCAAAGAGATTCTCCAGTCAGTTCTTATTGTAGTAAATGTAGCTAAGATACGGGAAATCCTTAATTCGAGTTAAGATCACATGAAACACTGTATGAATCCTATATTCTTTACTTAAAGGAGACTAGAGGGGTAAATGTGTGTTATACAAGGCAGAATACCATTGAAATAGAGAAAGAAACACGTTCGGCAGCTTTGGAAAGCCTTATACTTCACTGAAATGTAGTACTACACTCTATAACACAGTTGAGAGACAATGTTCCCGAGATGCCTCAGTTCATAACAGTGTGTAGGAAGTTGTTTGATAACCTGGGCAAAGCTTATACTTGGACCAGAAGGCAGAATATAGGAAACTACATGAAAACATGGATAATTCAGAGAAAATGACTGGAAACAGATGAGAACTTGTTTAGAAATGCTGAAAGAGATTCTCCAAATCAGTTCTTAGTGTAGAAAAGGTAGCTAAGATCCGGGAAATCCTTAATTTCAGTTAAGATGACTTGAAACACTGTAGGAATCCTATATTCTTTACTTCAAGGACACTTGAGTGGTAAATGTGTGTTTTACAAGGCAGAATACCATTGAAATAGAGAAAGAAACATGTTTGGCAGCTTTGGAAAGCCTTACACTTCACTGAAATGTAGTACTACACTCTATAACACAGTTGAGAGACAATGTTCCCGAGCTGCCTCAGTTCATAACAGTGTGTAGGAAGTTGTTTGATAAAGTGGGCAAAGCTTATACTTGGTCCAGAAGGCAGAATATAGGAAACTACATGAAAACATGGATAATTCAGACAAAATGACTGGAAACAGATGAGAACTTGTTTAGAACAGCTCAAAGAGATTCTCCAGTCAGTTCTTAGTGTAGTAAAGGTAGCTAAGATTCGGGAAATCCTTAATTCGAGTTAGGATCACATGAAACACTGTATGAATCCTATATTCTTTACTTAAAGGAGACTAGAGTGGTAAATGTGTGTTATCCAAGGCAGAATACCATTGAAATAGAGAAAGAAACACGTTCGGCAGCTTTGGAAAGCCTTGCACTTCACTAAAATATAGTACAACACTCTGTAACACACTTGATTGACAATGTTCCCGAGCTGCCTCAGTTCATAACAGTGTGTAGGAAGTTGTTTGATAAAGTGGGCAAAGCTTATACTTGGTCCAGAAGGCAGAATATAGGAAACTACATGAAAACATGGATAATTCAGAGAAAATTACTGTAAACAGATAACTTGTTTAGAACAGCTGAAAGAGATTTTCCAAATCATTTCTTAGTGTAGAAAAGGTAGCTAAGATCCGGGAAATTCTTAATTCAAGTTAAGATGACTTGAAACACTCTATGAATCCTATATTCTTTACTTAAAGGAGACTAGAGTGGTTAATGTGTGTTATACAAGGCAGAATACCATTGAAATAGAGAAAGAAACACTTTCGGCAGCTTTGGAAAGCCATACACTTCACTGAAATGTAGTACTACACTCTGTAACACAGTTGAGAGACAATGTTCCCAAGCTGCCTCAGTTCATAACAGTGTGTAGGAAGTTGTTTGATAAAGTGGAAAAAGCTTATACTTGGAACAGAAGGCAGAATATAGGAAACTACATGAAAACATGGATAATTCAGAGAAAATGACTGTAAACAGATGAGAACTTGTTTAGAACAGCTCAAAGAGATTCTCCAGTCAGTTCTTATTGTAGTAAATGTAGCTAAGATACGGGAAATCCTTATTTCGAGTTAAGATGACATGAAACACTGTATGAATCCTATATTCTTTACTTAAAGGAGACTAGAGTGGTAAATGTGTGTTATACAAGGCAGAATACCATTGAAATAGAGAAAGAAACACTTTCGGCAGCTTTGGAAAGCCATACACGTCACTGAAATGTAGTACTACACTCTGTAACACAGTTGAGAGACAATGTTCCCAAGCTCCCTCAGTTCATAACAGTGTGTAGGAAGTTGTTTGATAAAGTGGGCAAAGCTTATACTAGGACCGGAAGGCAGAATATAGGAAACTACATGAAAACATGGATAATTCAGAGAAAATGACTGTAAACAGATGAGAACTTGTTTAGAACCGCTCAAAGAGATTCTCCAAGTCAGTTATTAGTGTAGAAAAGGTAGCTAAGATCTGGGAAATCCTTAATTCGAGTTAAGATGACATGAAACACTGTATGAATCCTATATTCTTTACTTAAAGGAGACTAGAGTGGTAAATGTGTGTTATACAAGGCAGAATACCATTGAAATAGAGAAAGAAACACGTTCGGCAGCTTTGGAAAGCCTTATACTTCACTGAAATGTAGTACTACACTCTATAACACAGTTGAGAGACAATGTTCCCGAGATGCCTCAGTTCATAACAGTGTGTAGGAAGTTGTTTGATAACCTGGGCAAAGCTTATACTTGGTCCAGAAGGCAGAATATAGGAAACTACATGAAAACATGGATAATTCAGAGAAAATGACTGTAAACAGATGAGAACTTGTTTAGAACAGCTCAAAGAGATTCTCCAGTCAGTTCTTATTGTAGTAAATGTAGCTAAGATACGGGAAATCCTTAATTCGAGTTAAGATCACATGAAACACTGTATGAATCCTATATTCTTTACTTAAAGGAGACTAGAGTGCTAAATGTGTGTTATACAAGGTAGAATACCATTGAAATAGAGAATTAAACACGTTTGGCAGCTTTGGAAAGCCTTACACTTCACTGAAATGTAGTACTACACTCTATAACACAGTTGAGAGACAATGTTCCCGAGCTGCCTCAGTTCATAACAGTGTGTAGGAAGTTGTTTGATAAAGTGGGCAAAGCTTATACTTGGTCCAGAAGGCAGAATATAGGAAACTACATGAAAACATGGATAATTCAGAGAAAATGACTGTAAACAGATGAGAACTTGTTTAGAACAGCTCAAAGAGATTCTCCAGTCAGTTCTTAGTGTAGTAAAGGTAGCTAAGATCCGGGAAATCCTTAATTCGAGTTAGGATCACATGAAACACTGTATGAATCCTATATTCTTTACTTAAAGGAGACTAGAGTGGTAAATGTGTGTTATCCAAGGCAGAATACCATTGAAATAGAGAAAGAAACACTTTCGGCAGCTTTGGAAAGCCTTACACTTCACTAAAATATAGTACAACACTCTGTAACACACTTGATTGAAAATGTTCCCGAGCTGCCTCAGTTCATAACAGTGTGTAGGAAGTTGTTTGATAAAGTGGGCAAAGCTTATACTTGGTCCAGAAGGCAGAATATAGGAAACTACATGAAAACATGGATAATTCAGAGAAAATGACTGTAAACAGATAACTTGTTTACAACAGCTGAAAGAGATTCTCCAAATCATTTCTTAGTGTAGAAAAGGTAGCTAAGATCCGGGAAATCCTTAATTCAAGTTAAGATGACTTGAAACACTCTATGAATCCTATATTCTTTACTTAAAGGAGACTAGAGTGGTAAATGTGTGTTATACTAGGCAGAATACCATTGAAATAGAGAAAGAAACACTTTCGGCAGCTTTGGAAAGCCATACACTTCACTGAAATGTAGTACTACACTCTGTAACACAGTTGAGAGACAATGTTCCCAAGCTGCCTCAGTTCATAACAGTGTGTAGGAAGTTGTTTGATAAAGTGGAAAAAGCTTATACTTGGAACAGAAGGCAGAATATAGGAAACTACATGAAAACATGGATAATTCAGAGAAAATGACTGTAAACAGATGAGAACTTGTTTAGAACAGCTCAAAGAGATTCTCCAGTCAGTTCTTATTGTAGTAAATGTAGCTAAGATACGGGAAATCCTTAATTCGAGTTAAGATCACATGAAACACTGTATGAATCCTATATTCTTTACTTAAAGGAGACTAGAGTGCTAAATGTGTGTTATACAAGGTAGAATACCATTGAAATAGAGAATTAAACACGTTTGGCAGCTTTGGAAAGCCTTACACTTCACTGAAATGTAGTACTACACTCTATAACACAGTTGAGAGACAATGTTCCCGAGCTGCCTCAGTTCATAACAGTGTGTAGGAAGTTGTTTGATAAAGTGGGCAAAGCTTATATTTGGTCCAGAAGGCAGAATATAGGAAACTACATGAAAACATGGATAATTCAGAGAAAATGACTGTAAACAGATGAGAACTTGTTTAGAACAGCTCAAAGAGATTCTCCAGTCAGTTCTTAGTGTAGTAAAGGTAGCTAAGATCCGGGAAATCCTTAATTCGAGTTAGGATCACATGAAACACTGTATGAATCCTATATTCTTTACTTAAAGGAGACTAGAGTGGTAAATGTGTGTTATACAAGGCAGAATACCATTGAAATAGAGAAAGAAACACTTTCGGAAGCTTTGGAAAGCCTTACACTTCACTAAAATATAGTACAACACTCTGTAACACACTTGAGAGACAATGTTCCCGAGCTGCCTCAGTTCATAACAGTGTGTAGGAAATTGTTTGATAAAGTGGGCAAAGCTTATACTTGGACCAGAAGGCAGAATATAGGAAACTACATGAAAACATGGATAATTCAGAGAAAACGACTGTAAACAGATGAGAACTTCTTTAGAACAGCTCAAAGAGATTCTCCAGTCAGTTCTTAGCGTAGTAAAGGTAGCTAAGATCCGGGAAATCCTTAATTCGAGTTAAGATCACATGAAACACTGTATGAATCCTATATTCTTTACTTGAAGGAGACTAGAGTGGTAAATGTGTGTTATACAAGGCAGAATACCACTGAAATAGAGAAAGAAACACGTTCGGCAGCTTTGGAAAGCCTTACACTTCACTGAAATGTAATACTACACTCTATAACACAGTTGAGAGACAATGTTCCCGAGCTGCCTCAGTTCATAACAGTGTGTAGGAAGTTGTTTGATAAAGTGGGCAAAGCTTATACTTGGACCAGAAGGCAGAATATAGGAAACTACATGAAAACATGGATAATTCAGAGAAAATGACTGTAAACAGATGATAACTTGTTTAGAACAGCTCAAAGAGATTCTCCAGTCAGTTCTTAGCGTAGTAAAGGTACCTAAGATCCAGGAAATCCTTAATTCGAGTTAAGATGACATGAAACACTGTATGAATCCTATATTCTTTACTTAAAGGAGAATAGAGTGGTAAATGTGTGTTATACAAGGCAGAATGCCATTGAAATAGAGAAAGAAACACATTCGACATCTTTGGAAAGCATTACACTTCACTGAAATGTAGTACCACACTCTATAACACAGTTGAGAGACAATGTTCCCGAGCTGCCTCACTTCATAACAGTGTGTAGGAAGTTGTTTGATAAAGTGGGCAAAGCTTATACTTGGACCAGAAGGCAGAATATAGGAAACTACATGAAAACATGGATAATTCAGAGAAAATGACTGTAAACAGATGAGAACTTGTTTAGAACAGCTCAAAGAGATTCTCCAAGTCAGTTCTTAGTGTAGAAAAGGTAGCTGAGATCCGGGAAATCCTTAATTCAAGTTAAGATCACATGAAACACTGTATGAATCCTATATTCTTTACTTAAAGGAGACTGGAGTGGTAAATGTGTGTTATACAAGGCAGAATACCACTGAAATTAAGAAAGAAACACGTTCGGCAGCTTTGGAAAGCCTTACACTTCACTGAAATGTAATACTACACTCTATAACACAGTTGAGGGACAATGTTCCCGAGCAGCCTCAATTCATAACAGTGTGTAGGAAGTTGTTTGATAAAGTGGGCAAAGCTTATACTTGGACCAGAAGGCAGAATATAGGAAACTACATGAAAACATGGATAATTCCGAGAAAATGACTGTAAACAGATGAGAACTTGTTTAGAACAGCTCAAAGAGATTCTCTAATCAGTTCTTAGTGTAGTAAAGGTAGCTAAGATCCGGGAAATCCTTAATTCGAGTTAAGATGACATGAAACACTGTATGAATCCTATATTCTTTACTTAAGGGAGAATAGAGTGGTAAATGTGTGTTATACAGGGCAGAATGCCATTGAAATAGATAAAGAAACACATTCGACATATTTGGAAAGCATTACACTTCACTGAAATGTAGTACTACACTCTATAACACAGTTGAGAGACAATGTTCCCGAGCTGCCTCACTTCATAACAGTGTGTAGGAAGTTGTTTGATAAAGTGGGCAAAGCTTATACTTGGACCAGAAGGCAGAATTTAGGAAACTACATGAAAACATGGATAATTCAGAGAAAATGACTGTAAACAGATGAGAACTTGTTTAGAACAGCTCAAAGAGATTCTCCATTCAGTTCTTAGTAAATGTAGCTAAGATCCGGGAAATCCTTAATTCGAGTTAAGATCACATGAAACACTGTATGAATCCTATATTCCTTACTTAAAGGAGACTAGAGTGGTAAATGTGTGTTATACAAGGCAGAATACCATTGAAATAGAGAAAGAAACACGTTCGGCAGCTTTGGAAAGCCTTACACTTCACTGAAATGTAGTACTACACACTATAACACAGTTGAGAGACAATGTTCCCGAGCTGCCTCAGTTCATAACAGTGTGTAGGAAGTTGTTTGATAAAGTGGGCAAAGCTTATACTAGGACCAGAAGGCAGAATATAGGAAACTACATGAAAACATGGATAATTCAGAGAAAATGACAGGAAACAGATGAGAACTTGTTTAGAACACTGAAAGAGATTCTCCAAATCAGTTCTTAGCGTAGAAAAGGTAGCTAAGATCCGGGAAATCCTTAATTCAAGTTAAGATGACTTGAAACACTCGATGAATCCTATATTCTTTACTTAAAGGAGACTAGAGTCGTAAATGTGTGTTATACAAGGCAGAATACCATTGAAATAGAGAAAGAAACACTTTCGGCAGCTTTAGAAAGCCTTACACTTCACTGAAATGTAGTACTACACTCTATAACACAGTTGAGAGACAATGTTCCCGAGCTGCCTCAGTTCATAACAGTGTGTAGGAAGTTGTTTGATAAAGTGGGCAAAGCTTATACTTGGACCAGAAGGCAGAATATAGGAAACTACATGAAAACATGGATAATTCAGAGAAAATGACTGGAAACAGATGAGAGATTGTTTAGAACAGCTGAAAGAGATTCTCCAAATCAGTTCTTAGTGTAGAAAAGGTAGCTAAGATCCGGGAAATCCTTAATTCGAGTTAAGATGACATAAAACACTGTATGAATCCTATATTCTTTACTTAAAGGAGACTAGAGTGCTAAATGTGTGTTATACAAGGCAGAATACCATCGAAATAGAGAAAGAAACTTGTTCGGCAGCTTTGGAAAGCCTTACACTTCACTGAAATGTAATACTAAACTCTATAACACAGTTGAGAGACAATGTTCCTGAGCTGCCTCAGTTCATAACAGTGTGTAGGAAGTTGTTTGATAAAGTGGGCAAAGCTTATACTTGGACCAGAAGGCAGAATATAGGAAACTACATGAAAACATGGATAATTCAGAGAAAATGACTGTAAACAGATGAGAACTTGTTTAGAACAGCTCAAAGAGATTCTCCAGTCAGTTCTTAGCGTAGTAAAGGTAGCTAAGATCCGGGAAATCCTTAATTCGAGTTAAGATCACATGAAACACTGTATGAATCCTATATTCTTTACTTGAAGGAGACTAGAGTGGTAAATGTGTGTTATACAAGGCAGAATACCACTGAAATAGAGAAAGAAACACGTTCGTCAGCTTTGGAAAGCCTTACACTTCACTGAAATGTAGTACTACACTCTATAACACAGTTGAGAGACAATGTTCCTGAGCTGCCTCAGTTCATAACAGTGTGTAGGAAGTTGTTTGATAAAGTGGGCAAAGCTTATACTTGGACCAGAAGGCAGAATATAGGAAACTACATGAAAACATGGATAATTCAGAGAAAATGACTGGAAACAGATGAGAGATTGTTTAGAACAGCTGAAAAAGATTCTCCAAATCAGTTCTTAGTGTAGAAAAGGTAGCTAAGATCCGGGAAATCCTTAATTCAAGTTAAGATGACTTGAAACACTGTATGAATCCTATATTCTTTACTTAAAGGAGACTGGAGTGGTAAATGTGTGTTTTACAAGGCAGAATACCATTAAAATCGAGAAAGAAACACGTTCGGCAGCTTTGGAAAGCCTTACACTTCACTGAAATGTAGTACTACACTCTGTAACACAGTTGAGAGACAATGTTCCCGAGCTGCCTCAGTTCATAACAGTGTGTAGGAAGTTGTTTGATAAAGTGGGCAAAGCTTATACTTGGACCAGAAGGCAGAATATAGGAAACTGCATGAAAACATGGATAATTCAGAGAAAATGACTGTAAACAGATGAGAACTTGTTTAGAACAGCTCAAAGAGATTCTCCAGTCAGTTCTTAGTGTAGTAAAGGTAGCTAAGATCCGGGAAATCCTTAATTCGAGTTAAGATCACATGAAACACTGTATGAATCCTATATTCTTTACTTAAAGGAGAATAGAGTGGTAAATGTGCGTTATACAAGGCACAATACCATTTAAATAGAGAAAGAAACACGTTTGGCAGCTTTGGAAAGCCTTACACTTCACTGAAATGTAGTACTACACTCTATAACACAGTTGAGAGACAATGTTCCCGAGCTGCCTCAGTTCATAACAGTGTGTAGGAAGTTGTTTGATAAAGTGGGCAAAGCTTATACTTGGACCAGAAGGCAGAATATAGGAAACTACATGAAAACATGGATAATTCAGAGAAAATGACTGTAAACAGATGAGAACTTGTTTAGAACACCTCAAAGAGATTCTCCAGTTAGTTCTTAGCGTAGTAAAGGTAGCTAAGATCCGGGAAATCCTTAATTCGAGTTAAGATCACATGAAACACTGTATGAATCCTATATTCTTTACTTGAAGGAGACTAGAGTGGTAAATGTGTGTTATACAAGGCAGAATACCATTGAAATAGAGAAAGAAACACGTTGGGCAGCTTTTGGAAAGCCTTACACTTCACTGAAATGTAATACTACACTCTATAACACAGTTGAGAGACAATGTTCAATAGCTGCCTCAGTTCATAACAGTGTGTAGGAAGTTGTTTGATAAAATGGGCAAAGCTTATACTTGGACCAGAAGGCAGAATATAGGAAACTACATGAAAACATGGATAATTCAGAGAAAATGACTGTAAACAGATGAGAACTTGTTTAGAACAGCTCAAAGAGATTCTCCAATCAGTTCTTAGTGTAGTAAACGTAGCTAAGATCCGGGAAATCCTTAATTCGAGTTAAGATGACATGAAACACTGTATGAATCCTATATTCTTTACTGAAAGGAGAATAGAGTGGTAAATGTGTGTTATGCAAGGCAGAATGCCATTGAAATAGAGAAAGAAACACATTTGGCATCTTTGGAAAGCCTTACACTTCACTGAAATGTAGTACTACACTCTATAACACAGTTGAGAGACAATGTTCCCGAGCTACCTCAGTTCATAACAGTGTGTAGGAAGTTGTTTGATAACGTGGGCAAAGCTTATACTTGGACCAGAAGGCAGAATATAGGAAACTACATGAAAACATGGATAATTCAGAGAAAATGACTGGAAACAGATGAGAACTTGTTTAGAACAGCTGAAAGAGATACTCCAAATCAGTTCTTAGTGTAGAAAAGGTAGCTAAGATCCGGGAAATCCTTAATTCAAGTTAAGATGACTTGAAACACTCTATGAATCCTATATTCTTTACTTAAAGGAGACTAGAGTGGTAAATGTGTGTTATACAAGGCAGAATACCATTGAAATAGAGAAAGAAACACGTTCGGCAGCTTTGGAAAGCCTTACACTTCACTGAAATGTAGTACTACACTCTATAACACAGTTGAGAGACAATGTTCCCGAGCTGCCTCAGTTCATAACAGTGTGTATGAAGTTGTTTGATAACGTGGGCAAAGCTTATACTTGGACCAGAAGGCAGAATATAGGAAACTACATGAAAACATGGATAATTCAGAGAAAATGACTGGAAACAGATGAGAACTTGTTTAGAACAGCTGAAAGAGATTCTCCAAATCAGTTCTTAGTGTAGAAAAGGTAGCTAAGATCCGGGAAATCCTTAATTCAAGTTAAGATGACTTGAAACACTGTATGAATCCTATATTCTTTACTTAAAGGAGACTAGAGTGGTAAATGTGTGTTATACAAGGCAGAATACCATTGAAATAGAGAAAGAAACACGTTCGGCAGCTTTGGAAAGCCTTACACTTCACTGAAATGTAGTACTACACTCTATAACACAGTTGAGAGACAATGTTCCCGAGCTGCCTCAGTTCATAACAGTGTGTAGGAAGTTGTTTGATAAAGTGGGCAAAGCTTATACTTGGACCAGAAGGCAGAATATAGGAAACTACATGAAAACATGGATAATTCAGAGAAAATGACTGGAAACAGATGAGAGATTGTTTAGAACAGCTGAAAGAGATTCTCCAAATCAGTTCTTAGTGTAGAAAAGGTAGCTAAGATCCGGGAAATCCTTAATTCAAGTTAAGATGACTTGAAACACTGTATGAATCCTATATTCTTTACTAAAAGGAGACTGGAGTGGTAAATGTGTGTTTTACAAGGCAGAATACCATTGAAATAGAGAAAGAAACTCGTTCGGCAGCTTTGGAAACCCTTACACTTCACTGAAATATAGTACTACACTCTGTAACACAGTTGAGAGACAATGTTCTCCAGCTGCCTCAGTTCATAACAGTGTGTAGGAAGTTGTTTGATAAAGTGGGCAAAGCTTATACTTGGACCAGAAGGCAGAATATAGGAAACTACATGAAAACATGGATAATTCAGAGAAAATGACTGTAAACAGATGAGAACTTGTTTAGAACAGCTCAAAGAGATTCTCCAGTCAGTTCTTAGCGTAGTAAAGGTAGCTAAGATCCGGGAAATCCTTAATTCGAGTTAAGATCACATGAAACACTGTATGAATCCTATATTCTTTACTTGAAGGAGACTAGAGTGGTAAATGTGTGTTATACAAGGCAGAATACCACTGAAATAGAGAAAGAAACACGTTCGGCAGCTTTGGAAAGCCTTACACTTCACTGAAATGTAGTACTACACTCTATAACACAGTTGAGAGACAATGTTCCCGAGCTGCCTCAGTTCATAACAGTGTGTAGGAAGTTGTTTGATAAAGTGGGCAAAGCTTATATTTGGTCCAGAAGGCAGAATATAGGAAACTACATGAAAACATGGATAATTCAGAGAAAATGACTGTAAACAGATGAGAACTTGTTTAGAACAGCTCAAAGAGATTCTCCAGTCAGTTCTTAGTGTAGTAAAGGTAGCTAAGATCCGGGAAATCCTTAATTCGAGTTAGGATCACATGAAACACTGTATGAATCCTATATTCTTTACTTAAAGGAGACTAGAGTGGTAAATGTGTGTTATACAAGGCAGAATACCATTGAAATAGAGAAAGAAACACTTTCGGAAGCTTTGGAAAGCCTTACACTTCACTAAAATATAGTACAACACTCTGTAACACACTTGAGAGACAATGTTCCCGAGCTGCCTCAGTTCATAACAGTGTGTAGGAAATTGTTTGATAAAGTGGGCAAAGCTTATACTTGGACCAGAAGGCAGAATATAGGAAACTACATGAAAACATGGATAATTCAGAGAAAACGACTGTAAACAGATGAGAACTTCTTTAGAACAGCTCAAAGAGATTCTCCAGTCAGTTCTTAGCGTAGTAAAGGTAGCTAAGATCCGGGAAATCCTTAATTCGAGTTAAGATCACATGAAACACTGTATGAATCCTATATTCTTTACTTGAAGGAGACTAGAGTGGTAAATGTGTGTTATACAAGGCAGAATACCACTGAAATAGAGAAAGAAACACGTTCGGCAGCTTTGGAAAGCCTTACACTTCACTGAAATGTAATACTACACTCTATAACACAGTTGAGAGACAATGTTCCCGAGCTGCCTCAGTTCATAACAGTGTGTAGGAAGTTGTTTGATAAAGTGGGCAAAGCTTATACTTGGACCAGAAGGCAGAATATAGGAAACTACATGAAAACATGGATAATTCAGAGAAAATGACTGTAAACAGATGATAACTTGTTTAGAACAGCTCAAAGAGATTCTCCAGTCAGTTCTTAGCGTAGTAAAGGTAGCTAAGATCCGGGAAATCCTTAATTCGAGTTAAGATCACATGAAACACTGTATGAATCCTATATTCTTTACTTGAAGGAGACTAGAGTGGTAAATGTGTGTTATACAAGGCAGAATACCACTGAAATAGAGAAAGAAACACGTTCGGCAGCTTTGGAAAGCCTTACACTTCACTGAAATGTAGTACCACACTCTATAACACAGTTGAGAGACAATGTTCCCGAGCTGCCTCACTTCATAACAGTGTGTAGGAAGTTGTTTGATAAAGTGGGCAAAGCTTATACTTGGACCAGAAGGCAGAATATAGGAAACTACATGAAAACATGGATAATTCAGAGAAAATGACTGTAAACAGATGAGAACTTGTTTAGAACAGCTCAAAGAGATTCTCCAATCAGTTCTTAGTGTAGTAAAGGTACCTAAGATCCAGGAAATCCTTAATTCGAGTTAAGATGACATGAAACACTGTATGAATCCTATATTCTTTACTTAAAGGAGAATAGAGTGGTAAATGTGTGTTATACAAGGCAGAATGCCATTGAAATAGAGAAAGAAACACATTCGACATCTTTGGAAAGCATTACACTTCACTGAAATGTAGTACCACACTCTATAACACAGTTGAGAGACAATGTTCCCGAGCTGCCTCACTTCATAACAGTGTGTAGGAAGTTGTTTGATAAAGTGGGCAAAGCTTATACTTGGACCAGAAGGCAGAATATAGGAAACTACATGAAAACATGGATAATTCAGAGAAAATGACTGTAAACAGATGAGAACTTGTTTAGAACAGCTCAAAGAGATTCTCCAAGTCAGTTCTTAGTGTAGAAAAGGTAGCTGAGATCCGGGAAATCCTTAATTCAAGTTAAGATCACATGAAACACTGTATGAATCCTATATTCTTTACTTAAAGGAGACTGGAGTGGTAAATGTGTGTTATACAAGGCAGAATACCACTGAAATAAAGAAAGAAACACGTTCGGCAGCTTTGGAAAGCCTTACACTTCACTGAAATGTAATACTACACTCTATAACACAGTTGAGGGACAATGTTCCCGAGCAGCCTCAATTCATAACAGTGTGTAGGAAGTTGTTTGATAAAGTGGGCAAAGCTTATACTTGGACCAGAAGGCAGAATATAGGAAACTACATGAAAACATGGATAATTCAGAGAAAATGACTGTAAACAGATGAGAACTTGTTTAGAACAGCTCAAAGAGATTCTCTAATCAGTTCTTAGTGTAGTAAAGGTAGCTAAGATCCGGGAAATCCTTAATTCGAGTTAAGATGACATGAAACACTGTATGAATCCTATATTCTTTACTTAAGGGAGAATAGAGTGGTAAATGTGTGTTATACAGGGCAGAATGCCATTGAAATAGATAAAGAAACACATTCGACATATTTGGAAAGCATTACACTTCACTGAAATGTAGTACTACACTCTATAACACAGTTGAGAGACAATGTTCCCGAGCTGCCTCACTTCATAACAGTGTGTAGGAAGTTGTTTGATAAAGTGGGCAAAGCTTATACTTGGACCAGAAGGCAGAATTTAGGAAACTACATGAAAACATGGATAATTCAGAGAAAATGACTGTAAACAGATGAGAACTTGTTTAGAACAGCTCAAAGAGATTCTCCATTCAGTTCTTAGTAAATGTAGCTAAGATCCGGGAAATCCTTAATTCGAGTTAAGATCACATGAAACACTGTATGAATCCTATATTCCTTACTTAAAGGAGACTAGAGTGGTAAATGTGTGTTATACAAGGCAGAATACCATTGAAATAGAGAAAGAAACACGTTCGGCAGCTTTGGAAAGCCTTACACTTCACTGAAATGTAGTACTACACACTATAACACAGTTGAGAGACAATGTTCCCGAGCTGCCTCAGTTCATAACAGTGTGTAGGAAGTTGTTTGATAAAGTGGGCAAAGCTTATACTAGGACCAGAAGGCAGAATATAGGAAACTACATGAAAACATGGATAATTCAGAGAAAATGACAGGAAACAGATGAGAACTTGTTTAGAACACTGAAAGAGATTCTCCAAATCAGTTCTTAGTGTAGAAAAGGTAGCTAAGATCCGGGAAATCCTTAATTCAAGTTAAGATGACTTGAAACACTCGATGAATCCTATATTCTTTACTTAAAGGAGACTAGAGTCGTAAATGTGTGTTATACAAGGCAGAATACCATTGAAATAGAGAAAGAAACACTTTCGGCAGCTTTAGAAAGCCTTACACTTCACTGAAATGTAGTACTACACTCTATAACACAGTTGAGAGACAATGTTCCCGAGCTGCCTCAGTTCATAACAGTGTGTAGGAAGTTGTTTGATAAAGTGGGCAAAGCTTATACTTGGACCAGAAGGCAGAATATAGGAAACTACATGAAAACATGGATAATTCAGAGAAAATGACTGGAAACAGATGAGAGATTGTTTAGAACAGCTGAAAGAGATTCTCCAAATCAGTTCTTAGTGTAGAAAAGGTAGCTAAGATCCGGGAAATCCTTAATTCGAGTTAAGATGACATAAAACACTGTATGAATCCTATATTCTTTACTTAAAGGAGACTAGAGTGCTAAATGTGTGTTATACAAGGCAGAATACCATCGAAATAGAGAAAGAAACTTGTTCGGCAGCTTTGGAAAGCCTTACACTTCACTGAAATGTAATACTAAACTCTATAACACAGTTGAGAGACAATGTTCCTGAGCTGCCTCAGTTCATAACAGTGTGTAGGAAGTTGTTTGATAAAGTGGGCAAAGCTTATACTTGGACCAGAAGGCAGAATATAGGAAACTACATGAAAACATGGATAATTCAGAGAAAATGACTGTAAACAGATGAGAACTTGTTTAGAACAGCTCAAAGAGATTCTCCAGTCAGTTCTTAGCGTAGTAAAGGTAGCTAAGATCCGGGAAATCCTTAATTCGAGTTAAGATCACATGAAACACTGTATGAATCCTATATTCTTTACTTGAAGGAGACTAGAGTGGTAAATGTGTGTTATACAAGGCAGAATACCACTGAAATAGAGAAAGAAACACGTTCGTCAGCTTTGGAAAGCCTTACACTTCACTGAAATGTAGTACTACACTCTATAACACAGTTGAGAGACAATGTTCCTGAGCTGCCTCAGTTCATAACAGTGTGTAGGAAGTTGTTTGATAAAGTGGGCAAAGCTTATACTTGGACCAGAAGGCAGAATATAGGAAACTACATGAAAACATGGATAATTCAGAGAAAATGACTGGAAACAGATGAGAGATTGTTTAGAACAGCTGAAAAAGATTCTCCAAATCAGTTCTTAGTGTAGAAAAGGTAGCTAAGATCCGGGAAATCCTTAATTCAAGTTAAGATGACTTGAAACACTGTATGAATCCTATATTCTTTACTTAAAGGAGACTGGAGTGGTAAATGTGTGTTTTACAAGGCAGAATACCATTAAAATCGAGAAAGAAACACGTTCGGCAGCTTTGGAAAGCCTTACACTTCACTGAAATGTAGTACTACACTCTGTAACACAGTTGAGAGACAATGTTCCCGAGCTGCCTCAGTTCATAACAGTGTGTAGGAAGTTGTTTGATAAAGTGGGCAAAGCTTATACTTGGACCAGAAGGCAGAATATAGGAAACTGCATGAAAACATGGATAATTCAGAGAAAATGACTGTAAACAGATGAGAACTTGTTTAGAACAGCTCAAAGAGATTCTCCAGTCAGTTCTTAGTGTAGTAAAGGTAGCTAAGATCCGGGAAATCCTTAATTCGAGTTAAGATCACATGAAACACTGTATGAATCCTATATTCTTTACTTAAAGGAGAATAGAGTGGTAAATGTGCGTTATACAAGGCACAATACCATTTAAATAGAGAAAGAAACACGTTTGGCAGCTTTGGAAAGCCTTACACTTCACTGAAATGTAGTACTACACTCTATAACACAGTTGAGAGACAATGTTCCCGAGCTGCCTCAGTTCATAACAGTGTGTAGGAAGTTGTTTGATAAAGTGGGCAAAGCTTATACTTGGACCAGAAGGCAGAATATAGGAAACTACATGAAAACATGGATAATTCAGAGAAAATGACTGTAAACAGATGAGAACTTGTTTAGAACACCTCAAAGACATTCTCCAGTTAGTTCTTAGCGTAGTAAAGGTAGCTAAGATCCGGGAAATCCTTAATTCGAGTTAAGATCACATGAAACACTGTATGAATCCTATATTCTTTACTTGAAGGAGACTAGAGTGGTAAATGTGTGTTATACAAGGCAGAATACCATTGAAATAGAGAAAGAAACACGTTGGGCAGCTTTTGGAAAGCCTTACACTTCACTGAAATGTAATACTACACTCTATAACACAGTTGAGAGACAATGTTCAATAGCTGCCTCAGTTCATAACAGTGTGTAGGAAGTTGTTTGATAAAATGGGCAAAGCTTATACTTGGACCAGAAGGCAGAATATAGGAAACTACATGAAAACATGGATAATTCAGAGAAAATGACTGTAAACAGATGAGAACTTGTTTAGAACAGCTCAAAGAGATTCTCCAATCAGTTCTTAGTGTAGTAAACGTAGCTAAGATCCGGGAAATCCTTAATTCGAGTTAAGATGACATGAAACACTGTATGAATCCTATATTCTTTACTGAAAGGAGAATAGAGTGGTAAATGTGTGTTATGCAAGGCAGAATGCCATTGAAATAGAGAAAGAAACACATTTGGCATCTTTGGAAAGCCTTACACTTCACTGAAATGTAGTACTACACTCTATAACACAGTTGAGAGACAATGTTCCCGAGCTACCTCAGTTCATAACAGTGTGTAGGAAGTTGTTTGATAACGTGGGCAAAGCTTATACTTGGACCAGAAGGCAGAATATAGGAAACTACATGAAAACATGGATAATTCAGAGAAAATGACTGGAAACAGATGAGAACTTGTTTAGAACAGCTGAAAGAGATACTCCAAATCAGTTCTTAGTGTAGAAAAGGTAGCTAAGATCCGGGAAATCCTTAATTCAAGTTAAGATGACTTGAAACACTCTATGAATCCTATATTCTTTACTTAAAGGAGACTAGAGTGGTAAATGTGTGTTATACAAGGCAGAATACCATTGAAATAGAGAAAGAAACACGTTCGGCAGCTTTGGAAAGCCTTACACTTCACTGAAATGTAGTACTACACTCTATAACACAGTTGAGAGACAATGTTCCCGAGCTGCCTCAGTTCATAACAGTGTGTATGAAGTTGTTTGATAACGTGGGCAAAGCTTATACTTGGACCAGAAGGCAGAATATAGGAAACTACATGAAAACATGGATAATTCAGAGAAAATGACTGGAAACAGATGAGAACTTGTTTAGAACAGCTGAAAGAGATTCTCCAAATCAGTTCTTAGTGTAGAAAAGGTAGCTAAGATCCGGGAAATCCTTAATTCAAGTTAAGATGACTTGAAACACTGTATGAATCCTATATTCTTTACTTAAAGGAGACTAGAGTGGTAAATGTGTGTTATACAAGGCAGAATACCATTGAAATAGAGAAAGAAACACGTTCGGCAGCTTTGGAAAGCCTTACACTTCACTGAAATGTAGTACTACACTCTATAACACAGTTGAGAGACAATGTTCCCGAGCTGCCTCAGTTCATAACAGTGTGTAGGAAGTTGTTTGATAAAGTGGGCAAAGCTTATACTTGGACCAGAAGGCAGAATATAGGAAACTACATGAAAACATGGATAATTCAGAGAAAATGACTGGAAACAGATGAGAGATTGTTTAGAACAGCTGAAAGAGATTCTCCAAATCAGTTCTTAGTGTAGAAAAGGTAGCTAAGATCCGGGAAATCCTTAATTCAAGTTAAGATGACTTGAAACACTGTATGAATCCTATATTCTTTACTAAAAGGAGACTGGAGTGGTAAATGTGTGTTTTACAAGGCAGAATACCATTGAAATAGAGAAAGAAACTCGTTCGGCAGCTTTGGAAACCCTTACACTTCACTGAAATATAGTACTACACTCTGTAACACAGTTGAGAGACAATGTTCTCCAGCTGCCTCAGTTCATAACAGTGTGTAGGAAGTTGTTTGATAAAGTGGGCAAAGCTTATACTTGGACCAGAAGGCAGAATATAGGAAACTACATGAAAACATGGATAATTCAGAGAAAATGACTGTAAACAGATGAGAACTTGTTTAGAACAGCTCAAAGAGATTCTCCAGTCAGTTCTTAGCGTAGTAAAGGTAGCTAAGATCCGGGAAATCCTTAATTCGAGTTAAGATCACATGAAACACTGTATGAATCCTATATTCTTTACTTGAAGGAGACTAGAGTGGTAAATGTGTGTTATACAAGGCAGAATACCACTGAAATAGAGAAAGAAACACGTTCGGCAGCTTTGGAAAGCCTTACACTTCACTGAAATGTAATACTACACTCTATAACACAGTTGAGAGACAATGTTCCCGAGCTGCCTCAGTTCATAACAGTGTGTAGGAAGTTGTTTGATAAAGTGGGCAAAGCTTATACTTGGACCAGAAGGCAGAATATAGGAAACTACATGAAAACATGGATAATTCAGAGAAAATGACTGTAAACAGATGAGAACTTGTTTAGAACAGCTCAAAGAGATTCTCCAATCAGTTCTTAGTGTAGTAAAGGTAGCTAAGATCCAGGAAATCCTTAATTCGAGTTAAGATGACATGAAACACTGTATGAATCCTATATTCTTAACTTAAAGGAGACTGGAGTGGTAAATGTGTGTTATACAAGGCAGAATACCACTGAAATAGAGAAAGAAACACGTCCGGCAGCTTTGGAAAGCCTTACACTTCACTGAAATGTAATACTACACTCTATAACACAGTTGAGAGACAATGTTCCCGAGCTGCCTCAATTCATAACAGTGTGTAGGAAGTTGTTTGATAAAGTGGGCAAAGCTTATACTTGGACCAGAAGGCAGAATATAGGAAACTACATGAAAACATGGATAATTCAGAGAAAATGACTGTAAACAGATGAGAACTTGTTTAGAACAGCTCAAAGAGATTCTCCAATCAGTTCTTAGTGTAGTAAAGGTAGCTAAGATCCGGGAAATCCTTAATTCGAGTTAAGATGACATGAAACACTGTATGAATCCTATATTCTTTACTTAAGGGAGAATAGAGTGGTAAATGTGTGTTATACAGGGCAGAATGCCATTGAAATAGAGAAAGAAACACATTCGACATATTTGGAAAGCATTACACTTCACTGAAATGTAGTACTACACTCTATAACACAGTTGAGAGACAATGTTCCCAAGCTGCCTCAGTTCATAACAGTGTGTAGGAAGTTGTTTGATAAAGTGGGCAAAGCTTATACTTGGACCAGAAGGCAGAATATATGAAACTACATGAAAACATGCATAATTCAGAGAAAATGACTGTAAACAGATGAGAACTTGTTTAGAACAGCTCAAAGAGATTCTCCAGTCAGTTTTTATTGTAGTAAATGTAGCTAAGATCCGGGAAATCCTTAATTCGAGTTAAGATCACATGAAACACTGTATGAATCCTATATTCTTTACTTAAAGGAGACTAGAGTGCTAAATGTGTGTTATACAAGGTAGAATACCATTGAAATAGAGAATTAAATACGTTTGGCAGCTTTGGAAAGCCTTACACTTCACTGAAATGTAGTAGTACACTCTATAACACAGTTGAGAGACAATGTTTCCGAGCTGCCTCAGTTCATAACAGTGTGTAGGAAGTTGTTTGATAAAGTGGGCAAAGCTTATACTTGGACCAGAAGGCAGAATATAGGAAACTCAATGAAAACATGGATAATTCAGAGAAAATGACTGTAAAAAGATGAGAACTTGTTTAGAACAGCTCAAAGAGATTCTCCAAGTCAATTCTTAGCGTAGTAAAGGGAGCTAAGATCCGGGAAATCATTAATTCGAGTTAAGATCACATGAAACACTGTATGAATCCTATATTCCTTACTTAAAGGAGACTAGAGTGGTAAATATGTGTTATACAAGGCAGGATACCATTGAAATAGAGAAAGAAACACGTTCGGCAGCTTTGGAAACCCTTAAACTTCACTGAAATGTAGTACTACACACTATAACACAGTTGAGAGACAATGTTCCCGAGCTGCCTCACTTCATAACAGTGTGTAGGAAGTTGTTTGATAAAGTGGGCAAAGCTTATACTAGGACCAGAAGGCAGAATATAGGAAACTACATGAAAACATGGATAATTCAGAGAAAATGACTGGAAACAGATGAGAGATTGTTTAGAACAGCTGAAAGAGATTCTCCAAATCAGTTCTTAGTGTAGAAAAGGTAGCTAAGATCCGGGAAATCCTTAATTCAAGTTAAGATGACTTGAAACACTGTATGAATCCTATATTCTTTACTAAAAGGAGACTGGAGTGGTAAATGTGTGTTTTACAAGGCAGAATACCATTGAAATAGAGAAAGAAACTCGTTCGGCAGCTTTGGAAAGCCTTACACTTCACTGAAATATAGTACTACACTCTGTAACACAGTTGAGAGACAATGTTCCCGAGCTGCCTCAGTTCATAACAGTGTGTAGGAAGTTGTTTGATAAAGTGGGCAAAGCTTATACTTGGACCAGAAGGCAGAATATAGGAAACTACATGAAAACATGGATAATTCAGAGAAAATGACTGTAAACAGATGAGAACTTGTTTAGAACAGCTCAAAGAGATTCTCCAATCAGTTCTTAGTGTAGTAAAGGTAGCTAAGATCCGGGAAATCCTTAATTCGAGTTAAGATGACATGAAACACTGTATGAATCCTATATTCTTTACTTAAGGGAGAATAGAGTGGTAAATGTGTGTTATACAGGGCAGAATGCCATTGAAATAGAGAAAGAAACACATTCGACATATTTGGAAAGCATTACACTTCACTGAAATGTAGTACTACACTCTATAACATAGTTGAGAGACAATGTTCCTGAGCTGCCTCAGTTCATAACAGTGTGTAGGAAGTTGTTTGATAAAGTGGGCAAAGCTTATACTTGGACCAGAAGGCAGAATATAGGAAACTGCATGAAAACATGGATAATTCAGAGAAAATGACTGTAAACATATGAGAACTTGTTTAGAACAGCTCAAAGAGATTCTCCGGTCAGTTCTCAGCATAGTAAAGGTAGCTAAGATCCTGAAAATCCTTAATTCGAGTTAAGATGACATAAAACACTGTATGAATCCTATATTCTTTACTTAAAGGAGACTAGAGTGCTAAATGTGTGTTATACAAGGCAGAATACCATCGAAATAGAGAAAGAAACATGTTCGGCAGCTTTGGAAAGCCTTACACTTCACTGAAATGTAATACTACACTCTATAACACAGTTGAGAGACAATGTTCCTGAGCTGCCTCAGTTCATAACAGTGTGTAGGAAGTTGTTTGATAAAGTGGGCAAAGCTTATACTTGGACCAGAAGGCAGAATATAGGAAACTACATGAAAACATGGATAATTCAGAGAAAATGACTGTAAACAGATGAGAACTTGTTTAGAACAGCTCAAAGAGATTCTCCAGTCAGTTCTTAGCGTAGTAAAGGTAGCTAAGATCCGGGAAATCCTTAATTCGAGTTAAGATCACATGAAACACTGTATGAATCCTATATTCTTTACTTGAAGGAGACTAGAGTGGTAAATGTGTGTTATACAAGGCAGAATACCACTGAAATAGAGAAAGAAACACGTTCGGCAGCTTTGGAAAGCCTTACACTTCACTGAAATGTAATACTACACTCTATAACACAGTTGAGAGACAATGTTCCCGAGCTGCCTCAGTTCATAACAGTGTGTAGGAAGTTGTTTGATAAAGTGGGCAAAGCTTATACTTGGACCAGAAGGCAGAATATAGGAAACTACATGAAAACATGGATAATTCAGAGAAAATGACTGTAAACAGATGAGAACTTGTTTAGAACAGCTCAAAGAGATTCTCCAATCAGTTCTTAGTGTAGTAAAGGTAGCTAAGATCCAGGAAATCCTTAATTCGAGTTAAGATGACATGAAACACTGTATGAATCCTATAATCTTTACTTAAAGGAGAATAGAGTGGTAAATGTGTGTTATACAAGGCAGAATGCCATTGAAATAGAGAAAGAAACACATTCGACATCTTTGGAAAGCATTACACTTCACTGAAATGTAGTACTACACTCTATAACACAGTTGAGAGACAATGTTCCCGAGCTGCCTCACTTCATAACAGTGTGTAGGAAGTTGTTTGATAAAGTGGGCAAAGCTTATACTTGGACCAGAAGGCAGAATATAGGAAACTACATGAAAACATGGATAATTCAGAGAAAATGACTGTAAACAGATGAGAACTTGTTTAGAACAGCTCAAAGAGATTCTCCTAGTCAGTTCTTAGTGTAGAAAAGGTAGCTGAGATCCGGGAAATCCTTAATTCAAGTTAAGATCACATGAAACACTGTATGAATCCTATATTCTTAACTTAAAGGAGACTGGAGTGGTAAATGTGTGTTATACAAGGCAGAATACCACTGAAATAGAGAAAGAAACACGTCCGGCAGCTTTGGAAAGCCTTACACTTCACTGAAATGTAATACTACACTCTATAACACAGTTGAGAGACAATGTTCCCGAGCTGCCTCAATTCATAACAGTGTGTAGGAAGTTGTTTGATAAAGTGGGCAAAGCTTATACTTGGACCAGAAGGCAGAATATAGGAAACTACATGAAAACATGGATAATTCAGAGAAAATGACTGTAAACAGATGAGAACTTGTTTAGAACAGCTCAAAGAGATTCTCCAATCAGTTCTTAGTGTAGTAAAGGTAGCTAAGATCCGGGAAATCCTTAATTCGAGTTAAGATGACATGAAACACTGTATGAATCCTATATTCTTTACTTAAGGGAGAATAGAGTGGTAAATGTGTGTTATACAGGGCAGAATGCCATTGAAATAGAGAAAGAAACACATTCGACATATTTGGAAAGCATTACACTTCACTGAAATGTAGTACTACACTCTATAACACAGTTGAGAGACAATGTTCCTGAGCTGCCTCAGTTCATAACAGTGTGTAGGAAGTTGTTTGATAAAGTGGGCAAAGCTTATACTTGGACCAGAAGGCAGAATATAGGAAACTACATGAAAACATGCATAATTCAGAGAAAATGACTGTAAACAGATGAGAACTTGTTTAGAACAGCTCAAAGAGATTCTCCAGTCAGTTTTTATTGTAGTAAATGTAGCTAAGATCCGGGAAATCCTTAATTCGAGTTAAGATCACATGAAACACTGTATGAATCCTATATTCTTTACTTAAAGGAGACTAGAGTGCTAAATGTGTGTTATACAAGGTAGAATACCATTGAAATAGAGAATTAAATACGTTTGGCAGCTTTGGAAAGCCTTACACTTCACTGAAATGTAGTAGTACACTCTATAACACAGTTGAGAGACAATGTTCCCGAGCTGCCTCAGTTCATAACAGTGTGTAGGAAGTTGTTTGATAAAGTGGGCAAAGCTTATACTTGGACCAGAAGGCAGAATATAGGAAACTAAATGAAAACATGGATAATTCAGAGAAAATGACTGTAAAAAGATGAGAACTTGTTTAGAACAGCTCAAAGAGATTCTCCAAGTCAATTCTTAGCGTAGTAAAGGTAGCTAAGATCCGGGAAATCATTAATTCGAGTTAAGATCACATGAAACACTGTATGAATCCTATATTCCTTACTTAAAGGAGACTAGAGTGGTAAGTATGTGTTATACAAGGCAGGATACCATTGAAATAGAGAAAGAAACACGTTCGGCAGCTTTGGAAACCCTTAAACTTCACTGAAATGTAGTACTACACACTATAACACAGTTGAGAGACAATGTTCCCGAGCTGCCTCAGTTCATAACAGTGTGTAGGAAGTTGTTTGATAAAGTGGGCAAAGCTTATACTAGGACCAGAAGGCAGAATATAGGAAACTACATGAAAACATGGATAATTCAGAGAAAATGACTGGAAACAGATGAGAGATTGTTTAGAACAGCTGAAAGAGATTCTCCAAATCAGTTCTTAGTGTAGAAAAGGTAGCTAAGATCCGGGAAATCCTTAATTCAAGTTAAGATGACTTGAAACACTGTATGAATCCTATATTCTTTACTAAAAGGAGACTGGAGTGGTAAATGTGTGTTTTACAAGGCAGAATACCATTGAAATAGAGAAAGAAACTCGTTCGGCAGCTTTGGAAAGCCTTACACTTCACTGAAATATAGTACTACACTCTGTAACACAGTTGAGAGACAATGTTCCCGAGCTGCCTCAGTTCATAACAGTGTGTAGGAAGTTGTTTGATAAAGTGGGCAAAGCTTATACTTGGACCAGAAGGCAGAATATAGGAAACTACATGAAAACATGGATAATTCAGAGAAAATGACTGTAAACAGATGAGAACTTGTTTAGAACAGCTCAAAGAGATTCTCCAATCAGTTCTTAGTGTAGTAAAGGTAGCTAAGATCCGGGAAATCCTTAATTCGAGTTAAGATGACATGAAACACTGTATGAATCCTATATTCTTTACTTAAGGGAGAATAGAGTGGTAAATGTGTGTTATACAGGGCAGAATGCCATTGAAATAGAGAAAGAAACACATTCGACATATTTGGAAAGCATTACACTTCACTGAAATGTAGTACTACACTCTATAACACAGTTGAGAGACAATGTTCCTGAGCTGCCTCAGTTCATAACAGTGTGTAGGAAGTTGTTTGATAAAGTGGGCAAAGCTTATACTTGGACCAGAAGGCAGAATATAGGAAACTACATGAAAACATGCATAATTCAGAGAAAATGACTGTAAACAGATGAGAACTTGTTTAGAACAGCTCAAAGAGATTCTCCAGTCAGTTTTTATTATAGTAAATGTAGCTAAGATCCGGGAAATCCTTAATTCGAGTTAAGATCACATAAAACACTGTATGAATCCTATATTCTTTACTTAAAGGAGACTAGAGTGCTAAATGTGTGTTATACAAGGTAGAATACCATTGAAATAGAGAATTAAATACGTTTGGCAGCTTTGGAAAGCCTTACACTTCACTGAAATGTAGTACTACACTCTATAACACAGTTGAGAGACAATGTTCCCGAGCTGCCTCAGTTCATAACAGTGTGTAGGAAGTTGTTTGATAAAGTGGGCAAAGCTTATACTTGGACCAGAAGGCAGAATATAGGAAACTAAATGAAAACATGGATAATTCAGAGAAAATGACTGTAAACAGATGAGAACTTGTTTAGAACAGCTCAAAGAGATTCTCCAAGTCAATTCTTAGCGTAGTAAAGGTAGCTAAGATCCGGGAAATCCTTAATTCGAGTTAAGATCACATGAAACACTGTATGAATCCTATATTCTTTACTTGAAGGAGACTAGAGTGGTAAATGTGTGTTATACAAGGCAGAATACCACTGAAATAGAGAAAGAAACATGTTCGGCAGCTTTGGAAAGCCTTACACTTCACTGAAATGTAATACTACACTCTATAACACAGTTGAGAGACAATGTTCCCGAGCTGCCTCAGTTCATAACAGTGTGTAGGAAGTTGTTTGATAAAGTGGGCAAAGCTTATACTTGGACCAGAAGGCAGAATATAGGAAACTACATGAAAACATGGATAACTCAGAGAAAATGACTGTAAACAGATGAGAACTTGTTTAGAACAGCTCAAAGAGATTCTCCAATCAGTTCTTAGTGTAGTAAAGGTAGCTAAGATCCAGGAAATCCTTAATTCGAGTTAAGATGACATGAAACACTGTATGAATCCTATATTCTTTACTTAAAGGAAAATAGAGTGGTAAATGTGTGTTATACAAGGCAGAATGCCATTGAAATAGAGAACGAAACACATTGGACATCTTTGGAAAGCATTACACTTCACTGAAATGTAGTACTACACTCTATAACACAGTTGAGAGACAATGTTCCCGAGCTGCCTCAGTTCATAACAGTGTGTAGGAAGTTGTTTGATAAAGTGGGCAAAGCTTATACTTGGACCAGAAGGCAGAATATAGGAAACTACATGAAAACATGGATAATTCAGAGAAAATGACTGTAAACAGATGAGAACTTGTTTAGAACAGCTCAAAGAGATTCTCCAGTCAGTTCTTAGCGTAGTAAAGGTAGCTAAGATCCGGGAAATCCTTAATTCGAGTTAAGATCACATGAAACACTGTATGAATCCTATATTCTTTACTTGAAGGAGACTAGAGTGGTAAATGTGTGTTATACAAGGCAGAATACCACTGAAATAGAGAAGGAAACACGTTCGGCAGCTTTGGAAAGCCTTACACTTCACTGAAATGTAATACTACACTCTATAACACAGTTGAGAGACAATGTTCCCGAGCTGCCTCAGTTCATAACAGTGTGTAGTAAGTTGTTTGATAAAGTGGGCAAAGCTTATACTTGGTCCAGAAGGCAGAATATAGGAAACTACATGAAAACATGGATAATTCAGAGAAAATGACTGTAAACAGATGAGAACTTGTTTAGAACAGCTCAAAGAGATTCTCCAATCAGTTCTTAGTGTAGTAAAGGTAGCTAAGATCCAGGAAATCCTTAATTCGAGTTAAGATGACATGAAACACGGTATGAATCCTATATTCTTTACTTAAAGGAGAATAGAGTGGTAAATGTGTGTTATACAAGGCAGAATGCCATTGAAATAGAGAAAGAAAGACATTCGACATCTTTGGAAAGCATTACACTTCACTGAAATGTAGTACTACACTCTATAACACAGTTGAGAGACAATGTTCCCGAGCTGCCTCACTTCATAACAGTGTGTAGGAAGTTGTTTGATAAAGTGGGCAAAGCTTATACTTGGACCAGAAGGCTGAATATAGGAAACTACATGAAAACATGGATAATTCAGAGAAAATGACTGTAAACAGATGAGAACTTGTTTAGAACAGCTCAAAGAGATTCTCCAAGTCAGTTCTTAGTGTAGTAAATGTAGCTAAGATCTGGGAAATCCTTAATTCAAGTTAAGATCACATGAAACACTGTATGAATCCTATATTCTTTACTTAAAGGAGACTGGAGTGGTAAATGTGTGTTATACAAGGCAGAATACCACTGAAATAGAGAAAGAAACACGTTCGGCAGCTTTGGAAAGCCTTACACTTCACTGAAATGTAATACTACACTCTATAACACAGTTGAGAGACAATGTTCCCGAGCTGCCTCACTTCATAACAGTGTGTAGGAAGTTGTTTGATAAAGTGGGCAAAGCTTATACTTGGACCAGAAGGCAGAATATAGGAAACTACATGAAAACATGGATAATTCAGAGAAAATGACTGGAAACAGATGAGAGATTGTTTAGAACAGCTGAAAGAGATTCTCCAAATCAGTTCTTAGTGTAGAAAATGTAGCTAAGATCCGGGAAATCCTTAATTCGAGTTAAGATGACATAAAACACTGTATGAATCCTATATTCTTTACTTAAAGTAGACTAGAGTGGTAAATGTGTGTTATACAAGGCAGAATACCATCGAAATAGAGAAAGAAACATGTTCGGCAGCTTTGGAAAGCCTTACACTTCACTGAAATGTAATACTACACTCTATAACACAGTTGAGAGACAATGTTCCTGAGCTGCCTCAGTTCATAACAGTGTGTAGGAAGTTGTTTGATAAAGTGGGCAAAGCTTATACTTGGACCAGAAGGCAGAATATAGGAAACTACATGAAAACATGGATAATTCAGAGAAAATGACTGTAAACAGATGAGAACTTGTTTAGAAAAGCTCAAAGAGATTCTCCAGTTAGTTCTTAGCGTAGTAAAGGTAGCTAAGATTCGGGAAATCCTTAATTCGAGTTAAGATCACATGAAACACTGTATGAATCCTATATTCTTTACTTGAAGGAGACTAGAGTGGTAAATGTGTGTTATACAAGGCAGAATACCATTGAAATAGAGAAAGAAACACGTTCGGCAGCTTTGGAAAGCCTTACACTTCACTGAAATGTAGTACTACACTCTATAACACAGTTGAGAGACAAGGTTCCCGAGCTGCCTCAGTTCATAACGGTGTGTAGGAAGTTGTTTGATAAAGTGGGCAAAGCTTATACTTGGACCAGAAGGCAGAATATAGGAAACTACATGAAAACATGCATAATTCAGAGAAAATGACTGTAAACAGATGAGAACTTGTTTAGAACAGCTCAAAGAGATTCTCCATTCAGTTCTTATTGTAGTAAATGTAGCTAAGATCCGGGAAATCTTAATTCGAGTTAAGATCACATGAAACACTGTATGAATCCTATATTCTTTACTTAAAGGAGACTAGAGTGCTAAATGTGTGTTATACAAGGTAGAATACCATTGAAATAGAGAATTAAACACGTTTGGCAGCTTTGGAAAGCCTTACACTTCACTGAAATGTAGTACTACACTCTATAACACAGTTGAGAGACAATGTTCCAGCGCTGCCTCAGTTCATAACAGTGTGTAGGAAGTTGTTTGATAAAGTGGGCAAAGCTTATACTTGGACCAGAAGGCAGAATATAGGAAACTAAATGAAAACATGGATAATTCAGAGAAAATGACTGTAAACAGATGAGAACTTGTTTAGAACAGCTCAAAGAGATTCTCCAAGTCAGTTCTTAGCGTAGTAAAGGTAGCTAAGATCCGGGAAATCCTTAATTCGAGTTAAGATCACATGAAACACTGTATGAATCCTATATTCTTTACTTGAAGGAGACTAGAGTGGTAAATGTGTGTTATACAAGGCAGAATACCACTGAAATAGAGAAGGAAACACGTTCGGCAGCTTTGGAAAGCCTTACACTTCACTGAAATGTAATACTACACTCTATAACATAGTTGAGAGACAATGTTCCTGAGCTGCCTCAGTTCATAACAGTGTGTAGGAAGTTGTTTGATAAAGTGGGCAAAGCTTATACTAGGACCAGAAGGCAGAATATAGGAAACTACATGAAAACATGGATAATTCAGAGAAAATGACAGGAAACAGATGAGAACTTGTTTAGAACACTGAAAGAGATTCTCCAAATCAGTTCTTAGTGTAGAAAAGGTAGCTAAGATCCGGGAAATCCTTAATTCAAGTTAAGATGACTTGAAACACTCTATGAATCCTATATTCTTTACTTAAAGGAGACTAGAGTCGTAAATGTATGTTATACAATGCAGAATACCATTGAAATAGAGAAAGAAACACGTTCAGCAGCTTTGGAAAGCCTTACACTTCACTGAAATGTAGTACTACACTCTATAACACAGTTGAGAGACAATGTTCCCGAGCTGCCTCAGTTCATAACAGTGTGTAGGAAGTTGTTTGATAAAGTGGGCAAAGCTTATACTTGGACCAGAAGGCAGAATATAGGAAACTACATGAAAACATGGATAATTCAGAGAAAATGACTGGAAACAGATGAGAGATTGTTTAGAACAGCTGAAAGAGATTCTCCAAATCAGTTCTTAGTGTAGAAAATGTAGCTAAGATCCGGGAAATCCTTAATTCGAGTTAAGATGACATAAAACACTGTATGAATCCTATATTCTTTACTTAAAGGAGACTAGAGTGGTAAATGTGTGTTATACAAGGCAGAATACCATCGAAATAGAGAAAGAAACATGTTCGGCAGCTTTGGAAAGCCTTACATTCACTGAAATGTAATACTACACTCTATAACATAGTTGAGAGACAATGTTCCTGAGCTGCCTCAGTTCATAACAGTGTGTAGGAAGTTGTTTGATAAAGTGGGCAAAGCTTATACTTGGACCAGAAGGCAGATTATAGGAAACTACATGAAAACATGGATCATTCAGAGAAAATGACTGGAAACAGATGAGAGATTGTTTAGAACAGCTGAAAGAGATTCTCCAAATCAGTTCTTAGTGTAGAAAATGTAGCTAAGATCCGGGAAATCCTTAATTCGAGTTAAGATGACATAAAACACTGTATGAATCCTATATTCTTTACTTAAAGGAGACTAGAGTGGTAAATGTGTGCTTTACAAGGCAGAATACCATCGAAATAGAGAAAGAAACATGTTCGGCAGCTTTGGAAAGCCTTACACTTCACTGAAATGTAATACTACACTCTATAACACAGTTGAGAGACAATGTTCCTGAGCTGCCTCAGTTCATAACAGTGTGTAGGAAGTTGTTTGATAAAGTGGGCAAAGCTTATACTTGGACCAGAAGGCAGAATATAGGAAACTACATGAAAACATGGATAATTCAGAGAAAATGACTGTAAACAGATGAGAACTTGTTTAGAAAAGCTCAAAGAGATTCTCCAGTTAGTTCTTAGCGTAGTAAAGGTAGCTAAGATTCGGGAAATCCTTAATTCGAGTTAAGATCACATGAAACACTGTATGAATCCTACATTCTTTACTTGAAGGAGACTAGAGTGGTAAATGTGTGTTATACAAGGCAGAATACCATTGAAATAGAGAAAGAAACACGTTCGGCAGCTTTGGAAAGCCTTACACTTCACTGAAATGTAGTACTACACTCTATAACACAGTTGAGAGACAAGGTTCCCGAGCTGCCTCAGTTCATAACGGTGTGTAGGAAATTGTTTGATAAAGTGGGCAAAGCTTATACTTGGACCAGAAGGCAGAATATAGGAAACTACATGAAAATATGCATAATTCAGAGAAAATGACTGTAAACAGATGAGAACTTGTTTAGAACAGCTCAAAGAGATTCTCCATTCAGTTCTTATTGTAGTAAATGTAGCTAAGATCCGGGAAATCTTAATTCGAGTTAAGATCACATGAAACACTGTATGAATCCTATATTCTTTACTTAAAGGAGACTAGAGTGCTAAATGTGTGTTATACAAGGTAGAATACCATTGAAATAGAGAATTAAACACGTTTGGCAGCTTTGGAAAGCCTTACACTTCACTGAAATGTAGTACTACACTCTATAACACAGTTGAGAGACAATGTTCCCGAGCTGCCTCAGTTCATAACAGTGTGTAGGAAGTTGTTTGATAAAGTGGAAAAAGCTTATACTTGGACCAGAAGGCAGAATATAGGAAACTAAATGAAAACATGGATAATTCAGAGAAAATGACTGTAAACAGATGAGAACTTGTTTAGAACACTGAAAGAGATTCTCCAAATCAGTTCTTAGTGTAGAAAAGGTAGCTAAGATCCGGGAAATCCTTAATTCAAGTTAAGATGACTTGAAACACTCTATGAATCCTATATTCTTTACTTAAAGGAGACTAGAGTCGTAAATGTGTGTTATACAAGGCAGAATACCATTGAAATAGAGAAAGAAACACGTTCAGCAGCTTTGGAAAGCCTTACACTTCACTGAAATGTAGTACTACACTCTATAACACAGTTGAGAGACAATGTTCCCGAGCTGCCTCAGTTCATAACAGTGTGTAGGAAGTTGTTTGATAAAGTGGGCAAAGCTTATACTTGGACCAGAAGGCAGAATATAGGAAACTACATGAAAACATGGATAATTCAGAGAAAATGACTGGAAACAGATGAGAGATTGTTTAGAACAGCTGAAAGAGATTCTCCAAATCAGTTCTTAGTGTAGAAAATGTAGCTAAGATTTGGGAAATCCTTAATTCGAGGTAAGATGACATAAAACACTGTATGAATCCTATATTCTTTACTTAAAGGAGACTAGAGTCATAAATGTGTGTTATACAAGGCAGAATACCATTGAAATAGAGAAAGAAACACGTTCAGCAGCTTTGGAAAGCCTTACACTTCACTGAAATGTAGTACTACACTCTATAACACAGTTGAGAGACAATGTTCCCGAGCTGCCTCAGTTCATAACAGTGTGTAGGAAGTTGTTTGATAAAGTGGGCAAAGCTTATACTTGGACCAGAAGGCAGAATATAGGAAACTAAATGAAAACATGGATAATTCAGAGAAAATGACTGTAAACAGATGAGAACTTGTTTAGAACAGCTCAAAGAGATTCTCCAAGTCAGTTCTTAGCGTAGTAAAGGTAGCTAAGATCCGGGAAATCATTAATTCGAGTTAAGATCACATGAAACACTGTATGAATCCTATATTCCTTACTTAAAGGAGACTAGAGTGGTAAATGTGTGTTATACAAGGCAGAATACCATTGAAATAGAGAAAGAAACACGTTCGGCAGCTTTGGAAAGCCTTACACTTCACTGAAATGTAGTACTACACACTATAACACAGTTGAGAGACAATGTTCCCGAGCTGCCTCAGTTCATAACAGTGTGTAGGAAGTTGTTTGATAAAGTGGGCAAAGCTTATACTAGGACCAGAAGGCAGAATATAGGAAACTACATGAAAACATGGATAATTCAGAGAAAATGACAGGAAACAGATGAGAACTTGTTTAGAACACTGAAAGAGATTCTCCAAATCAGTTCTTAGTGTAGAAAAGGTAGCTAAGATCCGGGAAATCCTTAATTCAAGTAAAGATGACTTGAAACACTCTATGAATCCTATATTCTTTACTTAAAGGAGACTAGAGTCGTAAATGTGTGTTATACAAGGCAGAATACCATTGAAATAGAGAAAGAAACACGTTCAGCAGCTTTGGAAAGCCTTACACTTCACTGAAATGTAGTACTACACTCTATAACACAGTTGAGAGACAATGTTCCCGAGCTGCCTCAGTTCATAACAGTGTGTAGGAAGTTGTTTGATAAAGTGGGCAAAGCTTATACTTGGACCAGAAGGCAGAATATAGGAAACTACATGAAAACATGGATAATTCAGAGAAAATGACTGGAAACAGATGAGAGATTGTTTAGAACAGCTGAAAGAGATTCTCCAAATCAGTTCTTAGTGTAGAAAATGTAGCTAAGATCCGGGAAATCCTTAATTCGAGTTAAGATGACATAAAACACTGTATGAATCCTATATTCTTTACTTAAAGGAGACTAGAGTGGTAAATGTGTGTTATACAAGGCAGAATACCATCGAAATAGACAAAGAAACATGTTCCGCAGCTTTGGAAAGCCTTACACTTCACTGAAATGTAATACTACACTCTATAACACAGTTGAGAGACAATGTTCCTGAGCTGCCTCAGTTCATAACAGTGTGTAGGAAGTTGTTTGATAAAGTGGGCAAAGCTTATACTTGGACCAGAAGGCAGAATATAGGAAACTACATGAAAACATGGATAATTCAGAGAAAATGAGTGTAAACAGATGAGAACTTGTTTAGAAAAGCTCAAAGAGATTCTCCAGTTAGTTCTTAGCGTAGTAAAGGTAGCTAAGATTCGGGAAATCCTTAATTCGAGTTAAGATCACATGAAACACTGTATGAATCCTATATTCTTTACTTGAAGGAGACTAGAGTGGTAAATGTGTGTTATACAAGGCAGAATACCATTGAAATAGAGAAAGAAACACGTTCGGCAGCTTTGGAAAGCCTTACACTTCACTGAAATGTAGTACTACACTCTATAACACAGTTGAGAGACAAGGTTCCCGAGCTGCCTCAGTTCATAACGGTGTGTAGGAAGTTGTTTGATAAAGTGGGCAAAGCTTATACTTGGACCAGAAGGCAGAATATAGGAAACTACATGAAAACATGGATAATTCAGAGAAAATGACTGGAAACAGATGAGAGATTGTTTAGAACAGCTGAAAGAGATTCTCCAAATCAGTTCTTAGTGTAGAAAAGGTAGCTAAGATCCGGGAAATCCATAATTCGAGTTAAGATGACGTAAAACACTGTATGAATCCTATATTCTTTACTTAAAGGTGACTAGAGTGGTAAATGTGTGTTATACAAGGCAGAATACCATCGAAATAGAGAAAGAAACATGTTCGGCAGCTTTGGAAAGCCTTACACTTCACTGAAATGTAATACTACACTCTATAACACAGTTGAGAGACAATGTTCCTGAGCTGCCTCAGTTCATAACAGTGTGTAGGAAGTTGTTTGATAAAGTGGGCAAAGCTTATACTTGGACCAGAAGGCAGAATATAGGAAACTACATGAAAACATGGATAATTCAGAGAAAATGACTGTAAACAGATGAGAACTTGTTTAAAACAGCTCAAAGAGATTCTCCAGTCAGTTCTTAGCGTAGTAAAGGTAGCTAAGATCCGGGAAATCCTTAATTCGAGTTAAGATCACATGAAACACTGTATGAATCCTATATTCTTTACTTGAAGGAGACTAGAGTGGTAAATGTGTGTTATACAAGGCAGAATACCACTGAAATAGAGAAAGAAACAAGTTCGGCAGCTTAGGAAAGCCTTACACTTCACTGAAATGTAATACTACACTCTATAACACAGTTGAGAGACAATGTTCCCGAGCTGCCTCAGTTCATAACAGTGTGTAGGAAGTTGTTTCATAAAGTGGGCAAAGCTTATACTTGGACCAGAAGGCAGAATATAGGAAACTACATGAAAACAAGGATAATTCAGAGAAAATGACTGTAAACAGATGAGAACTTGTTTAGAACAGCTCAAAGAGATTCTCCAGTCAGTTCTTAGGTACCTAAGGCAGAATACCAGCTCAAAGAGATTCTCCAGTCAGTTCTTAGGTAGCTAAGGCAGAATACCATTGAAATAGAGAAAGAAACACGTTCGGCAGCTTTGGAAAGCCTTACACTTCACTGAAATGTAGTACTACACTCTATAACACAGTTGAGAGACAAGGTTCCCGAGCTGCCTCAGTTCATAACAGTGTGTAGGAAGTTGTTTGATAAAGTGGGCAAAGCTTATACTAGGACCAGAAGGCAGAATATAGGAAACTACATGAAAACATGGATAATTCAGAGAAAATGACTGTAAACAGATGAGAACTTGTTCAGAACAGCTGAAAGAGGTTCTCCAATCAGTTCTTAGTGTAGAAAAGGTAGCTAAGATCCGGGAAATCCTTAATTCAAGTTAAGATGACTTGAAACACAGTATGAATCCTATATTCTTTACTTAAAGGAGACTGGAGTGGTAAATGTGTGTTTTACAAGGCAGAATACCATTGAAATAGAGAAAGAAACACGTTCGGCAGCTTTGGAAAGCCTTACACTTCACTGAAATATAGTACTACACTCTGTAACACAGTAGAGAGACAATGTTCCCGAGCTACCTCAGTTCATAACAGTGTGTAGGAAGTTGTTTGATAAAGTGGGCAAAGCTTATACTTGGACCAGAAGGCAGAATATAGGAAACTACATGAAAACCTGGATAATTCAGAGAAAATGACTGGAAACTGATGAGAACTTGTTTAGAACAGCTCAAAGAGATTCTCCAGTCAGTTCTTAGCGTAGTAAAAGTAGCTAAGATCCGGGAAATCATTAATTCTAGTTAAGATGACATGAAACACTCTATGAATCCTATATTCTTTACTTAAAGGAGACTAGAGTGGTAAATGTGTGTTATACAAGGCAGAATACCCTTGAAATAGAGAAAGAAACACGTTAGGCAGCTTTGGAAAGCCTTACACTTCACTGAAACGTAGTACTACACTCTATAACACAGTTGAGAGACAATGTTCCCGAGTTGCCTCAGTTCATAACAGTGTGTAGGAAGTTGTTTGATAAAGTGGGCAAAGCTTATACTTGGACCAGAAGGCAGAATATAGGAAACTACATTAAAACATGGATAATTCAGAGAAAATGACTATAAACAGATGAGAACATGTTTAGAACAGCTCAAAGAGATTCTCCAAGTCAGTTCTTAGCGTAGTAAAGGTAGCTAAGATCCGGGAAATCATTAATTCGAGTTAAGATCACATGAAACACTGTATGAATCCTATATTCCTTACTTAAAGGAGACTAGAGTGGTAAATGGGTGTTATACAAGGCAGAATACCATCGAAATAGAGAAAGAAACATGTTCGGCAGCTTTGGAAAGCCTTACACTTCACTGAAATATAGTACTACACTCTGTAACACAGTTGAGAGACAATGTTCCCGAGCTGACTCAGTTCATAACAGTGTGTAGGAAGTTGTTTGATAAAGTGGGCAAAGCTTATACTTGGACCAGAAGGCAGAATATAGGAAACTACATGAAAACATGGATAATTCAGAGAAAATGACTGTAAACAGATGAGAACTTGTTTAGAACAGCTCAAAGAGATTCTCCAGTCAGTTCTTAGCGTAGTAAAGGTAGCTAAGATCCGGGAAATCCTTAATTCGAGTTAAGATCACATGAAACACTGTATGAATCCTATATTCTTTACTTGAAGGAGACTAGAGTGGTAAATGTGTGTTATACAAGGCAGAATACCACTGAAATAGAGAAAGAAACACGTTCGGCAGCTTTGGAAAGCCTTACACTTCACTGAAATGTAATACTACACTCTATAACACAGTTGAGAGACAATGTTCCCGAGCTGCCTCAGTTCATAACAGTGTGTAGGAAGTTGTTTGATAAAGTGGGCAAAGCTTATACTTGGACCAGAAGGCAGAATATAGGAAACTACATGAAAACATGGATAATTCAGAGAAAATGACTGTAAACAGATGAGAACTTGTTTAGAACAGCTCAAAGAGATTCTCCAGTCAGTTCTTAGGTACCTAAGGCAGAATACCAGCTCAAAGAGATTCTCCAGTCAGTTCTTAGGTAGCTAAGGCAGAATACCATTGAAAGAGAGAAAGAAACACGTTCGGCAGCTTTGGAAAGCCTTACACTTCACTGAAATGTAGTACTACACTCTATAACACAGTTGAGAGACAAGGTTCCCGAGCTGGCTCAGTTCATAACGGTGTGTAGGAAGTTGTTTGATAAAGTGGGCAAAGCTTATACTAGGACCAGAAGGCAGAATATAGGAAACTACATGAAAACATGGATAATTCAGAGAAAATGACTGTAAACAGATGAGAACTTGTTCAGAACAGCTCAAAGAGATTCTCCAATCAGTTCTTAGTGTAGAAAAGGTAGCTAAGATCCGGGAAATCCTTAATTCAAGTTAAGATGACTTGAAACAATGTATGAATCCTATATTCTTTACTTAAAGGAGACTGGAGTGGTAAATGTGTGTTTTACAAGGCAGAATACCATTGAAATAGAGAAAGAAACACGTTCGGCAGCTTTGGAAAGCCTTACACTTCACTGAAATGTAGTACTACACTCTATAACACAGTTGAGAGACAAGGTTCCCGAGCTGCCTCAGTTCATAACGGTGTGTAGGAAGTTGTTTGATAAAGTGGGCAAAGCTTATACTTGGACCAGAAGGCAGAATATAGGAAACTACATGAAAACATGGATAATTCAGAGAAAATGACTGGAAACAGATGAGAGATTGTTTAGAACAGCTGAAAGAGATTCTCCAAATCAGTTCTTAGTGTAGAAAAGGTAGCTAAGATCCGGGAAATCCATAATTCGAGTTAAGATGACGTAAAACACTGTATGAATCCTATATTCTTTACTTAAAGGTGACTAGAGTGGTAAATGTGTGTTATACAAGGCAGAATACCATCGAAATAGAGAAAGAAACATGTTCGGCAGCTTTGGAAAGCCTTACACTTCACTGAAATGTAATACTACACTCTATAACACAGTTGAGAGACAATGTTCCTGAGCTGCCTCAGTTCATAACAGTGTGTAGGAAGTTGTTTGATAAAGTGGGCAAAGCTTATACTTGGACCAGAAGGCAGAATATAGGAAACTACATGAAAACATGGATAATTCAGAGAAAATGACTGTAAACAGATGAGAACTTGTTTAAAACAGCTCAAAGAGATTCTCCAGTCAGTTCTTAGCGTAGTAAAGGTAGCTAAGATCCGGGAAATCCTTAATTCGAGTTAAGATCACATGAAACACTGTATGAATCCTATATTCTTTACTTGAAGGAGACTAGAGTGGTAAATGTGTGTTATACAAGGCAGAATACCACTGAAATAGAGAAAGAAACAAGTTCGGCAGCTTAGGAAAGCCTTACACTTCACTGAAATGTAATACTACACTCTATAACACAGTTGAGAGACAATGTTCCCGAGCTGCCTCAGTTCATAACAGTGTGTAGGAAGTTGTTTCATAAAGTGGGCAAAGCTTATACTTGGACCAGAAGGCAGAATATAGGAAACTACATGAAAACAAGGATAATTCAGAGAAAATGACTGTAAACAGATGAGAACTTGTTTAGAACAGCTCAAAGAGATTCTCCAGTCAGTTCTTAGGTACCTAAGGCAGAATACCAGCTCAAAGAGATTCTCCAGTCAGTTCTTAGGTAGCTAAGGCAGAATACCATTGAAATAGAGAAAGAAACACGTTCGGCAGCTTTGGAAAGCCTTACACTTCACTGAAATGTAGTACTACACTCTATAACACAGTTGAGAGACAAGGTTCCCGAGCTGCCTCAGTTCATAACAGTGTGTAGGAAGTTGTTTGATAAAGTGGGCAAAGCTTATACTAGGACCAGAAGGCAGAATATAGGAAACTACATGAAAACATGGATAATTCAGAGAAAATGACTGTAAACAGATGAGAACTTGTTCAGAACAGCTGAAAGAGGTTCTCCAATCAGTTCTTAGTGTAGAAAAGGTAGCTAAGATCCGGGAAATCCTTAATTCAAGTTAAGATGACTTGAAACACAGTATGAATCCTATATTCTTTACTTAAAGGAGACTGGAGTGGTAAATGTGTGTTTTACAAGGCAGAATACCATTGAAATAGAGAAAGAAACACGTTCGGCAGCTTTGGAAAGCCTTACACTTCACGGAAATATAGTACTACACTCTGTAACACAGTAGAGAGACAATGTTCCCGAGCTACCTCAGTTCATAACAGTGTGTAGGAAGTTGTTTGATAAAGTGGGCAAAGCTTATACTTGGACCAGAAGGCAGAATATAGGAAACTACATGAAAACCTGGATAATTCAGAGAAAATGACTGGAAACAGATGAGAACTTGTTTAGAACAGCTCAAAGAGATTCTCCAGTCAGTTCTTAGCGTAGTAAAAGTAGCTAAGATCCGGGAAATCATTAATTCTAGTTAAGATGACATGAAACACTCTATGAATCCTATATTCTTTACTTAAAGGAGACTAGAGTGGTAAATGTGTGTTATACAAGGCAGAATACCCTTGAAATAGAGAAAGAAACACGTTAGGCAGCTTTGGAAAGCCTTACACTTCACTGAAACGTAGTACTACACTCTATAACACAGTTGAGAGACAATGTTCCCGAGTTGCCTCAGTTCATAACAGTGTGTAGGAAGTTGTTTGATAAAGTGGGCAAAGCTTATACTTGGACCAGAAGGCAGAATATAGGAAACTACATTAAAACATGGATAATTCAGAGAAAATGACTATAAACAGATGAGAACATGTTTAGAACAGCTCAAAGAGATTCTCCAAGTCAGTTCTTAGCGTAGTAAAGGTAGCTAAGATCCGGGAAATCATTAATTCGAGTTAAGATCACATGAAACACTGTATGAATCCTATATTCCTTACTTAAAGGAGACTAGAGTGGTAAATGGGTGTTATACAAGGCAGAATACCATCGAAATAGAGAAAGAAACATGTTCGGCAGCTTTGGAAAGCCTTACACTTCACTGAAATATAGTACTACACTCTGTAACACAGTTGAGAGACAATGTTCCCGAGCTGACTCAGTTCATAACAGTGTGTAGGAAGTTGTTTGATAAAGTGGGCAAAGCTTATACTTGGACCAGAAGGCAGAATATAGGAAACTACATGAAAACATGGATAATTCAGAGAAAATGACTGTAAACAGATGAGAACTTGTTTAGAACAGCTCAAAGAGATTCTCCAGTCAGTTCTTAGCGTAGTAAAGGTAGCTAAGATCCGGGAAATCCTTAATTCGAGTTAAGATCACATGAAACACTGTATGAATCCTATATTCTTTACTTGAAGGAGACTAGAGTGGTAAATGTGTGTTATACAAGGCAGAATACCACTGAAATAGAGAAAGAAACACGTTCGGCAGCTTTGGAAAGCCTTACACTTCACTGAAATGTAATACTACACTCTATAACACAGTTGAGAGACAATGTTCCCGAGCTGCCTCAGTTCATAACAGTGTGTAGGAAGTTGTTTGATAAAGTGGGCAAAGCTTATACTTGGACCAGAAGGCAGAATATAGGAAACTACATGAAAACATGGATAATTCAGAGAAAATGACTGTAAACAGATGAGAACTTGTTTAGAACAGCTCAAAGAGATTCTCCAGTCAGTTCTTAGGTACCTAAGGCAGAATACCAGCTCAAAGAGATTCTCCAGTCAGTTCTTAGGTAGCTAAGGCAGAATACCATTGAAATAGAGAAAGAAACACGTTCGGCAGCTTTGGAAAGCCTTACACTTCACTGAAATGTAGTACTACACTCTATAACACAGTTGAGAGACAAGGTTCCCGAGCTGGCTCAGTTCATAACGGTGTGTAGGAAGTTGTTTGATAAAGTGGGCAAAGCTTATACTAGGACCAGAAGGCAGAATATAGGAAACTACATGAAAACATGGATAATTCAGAGAAAATGACTGTAAACAGATGAGAACTTGTTCAGGACAGCTCAAAGAGATTCTCCAATCAGTTCTTAGTGTAGAAAAGGTAGCTAAGATCCGGGAAATCCTTAATTCAAGTTAAGATGACTTGAAACACTGTATGAATCCTATATTCTTTACTTAAAGGAGACTGGATAGGTAAATGTGTGTTTTACAAGGCAGAATACCATTGAAATAGAGAAAGAAACACGTTCGGCAGCTTTGGAAAGCCTTACACTTCACTGAAATATAGTACTACACTCTATAACACAGTTGAGAGACAATGTTCCTGAGCTGCCTCAGTTCATAACAGTGTGTAGGAAGTTGTTTGATAAAGTGGGCAAAGCTTATACTTGGACCAGAAGGCAGAATATAGGAAAGTACATGAAAACATGGATAATTCAGAGAAAATGACTGTAAACAGATGAGAACTTGTTTAAAACAGCTCAAAGAGATTCTCCAGTCAGTTCTTAGCGTAGTAAAGGTAGCTAAGATCCGGGAAATCCTTAATTCGAGTTAAGATCACATGAAACACTGTATGAATCCTATATTCTTTACTTGAAGGAGACTAGAGTGGTAAATGTGTGTTATACAAGGCAGAATACCACTGAAATAGAGAAAGAAACACGTTCGGCAGCTTTGGAAAGCCTTACACTTCACTGAAATGTAGTACTACACTCTATAACACAGTTGAGAGACAAGGTTCCCGAGCTGCCTCAGTTCATAACGGTGTGTAGGAAGTTGTTTGATAAAGTGGGCAAAGCTTATACTTGGACCAGAAGGCAGAATATAGGAAACTACATGAAAACATGGATAATTCAGAGAAAATGACTGGAAACAGATGAGAGATTGTTTAGAACAGCTGAAAGAGATTCTCCAAATCAGTTCTTAGTGTAGAAAAGGTAGCTAAGATCCGGGAAATCCATAATTCGAGTTAAGATGACGTAAAACACTGTATGAATCCTATATTCTTTACTTAAAGGTGACTAGAGTGGTAAATGTGTGTTATACAAGGCAGAATACCATCGAAATAGAGAAAGAAACATGTTCGGCAGCTTTGGAAAGCCTTACACTTCACTGAAATGTAATACTACACTCTATAACACAGTTGAGAGACAATGTTCCTGAGCTGCCTCAGTTCATAACAGTGTGTAGGAAGTTGTTTGATAAAGTGGGCAAAGCTTATACTTGGACCAGAAGGCAGAATATAGGAAACTACATGAAAACATGGATAATTCAGAGAAAATGACTGTAAACAGATGAGAACTTGTTTAAAACAGCTCAAAGAGATTCTCCAGTCAGTTCTTAGCGTAGTAAAGGTAGCTAAGATCCGGGAAATCCTTAATTCGAGTTAAGATCACGTGAAACACTGTATGAATCCTATATTCTTTACTTAAAGGTGACTAGAGTGGTAAATGTGTGTTATACAAGGCAGAATACCATCGAAATAGAGAAAGAAACATGTTCGGCAGCTTTGGAAAGCCTTACACTTCACTGAAATGTAATACTACACTCTATAACACAGTTGAGAGACAATGTTCCTGAGCTGCCTCAGTTCATAACAGTGTGTAGGAAGTTGTTTGATAAAGTGGGCAAAGCTTATACTTGGACCAGAAGGCAGAATATAGGAAACTACATGAAAACATGGATAATTCAGAGAAAATGACTGTAAACAGATGAGAACTTGTTTAAAACAGCTCAAAGAGATTCTCCAGTCAGTTCTTAGCGTAGTAAAGGTAGCTAAGATCCGGGAAATCCTTAATTCGAGTTAAGATCACGTGAAACACTGTATGAATCCTATATTCTTTACTTGAAGGAGACTAGAGTGGTAAATGTGTGTTATAAAAGGCAGAATACCACTGAAATAGAGAAAGAAACAAGTTCGGCAGCTTAGGAAAGCCTTACACTTCACTGAAATGTAATACTACACTCTATAACACAGTTGAGAGACAATGTTCCCGAGCTGCCTCAGTTCATAACAGTGTGTAGGAAGTTGTTTCATAAAGTGGGCAAAGCTTATACTTGGACCAGAAGGCAGAATATAGGAAACTACATGAAAACAAGGATAATTCAGAGAAAATGACTGTAAACAGATGAGAACTTGTTTAGAACAGCTCAAAGAGATTCTCCAGTCAGTTCTTAGGTACCTAAGGCAGAATACCAGCTCAAAGAGATTCTCCAGTCAGTTCTTAGGTAGCTAAGGCAGAATACCATTGAAATAGAGAAAGAAACACGTTCGGCAGCTTTGGAAAGCCTTACACTTCACTGAAATGTAGTACTACACTCTATAACACAGTTGAGAGACAAGGTTCCCGAGCTGCCTCAGTTCATAACAGTGTGTAGGAAGTTGTTTGATAAAGTGGGCAAAGCTTATACTAGGACCAGAAGGCAGAATATAGGAAACTACATGAAAACATGGATAATTCAGAGAAAATGACTGTAAACAGATGAGAACTTGTTCAGAACAGCTGAAAGAGGTTCTCCAATCAGTTCTTAGTGTAGAAAAGGTAGCTAAGATCCGGGAAATCCTTAATTCAAGTTAAGATGACTTGAAACACAGTATGAATCCTATATTCTTTACTTAAAGGAGACTGGAGTGGTAAATGTGTGTTTTACAAGGCAGAATACCATTGAAATAGAGAAAGAAACACGTTCGGCAGCTTTGGAAAGCCTTACACTTCACTGAAATATAGTACTACACTCTGTAACACAGTAGAGAGACAATGTTCCCGAGCTACCTCAGTTCATAACAGTGTGTAGGAAGTTGTTTGATAAAGTGGGCAAAGCTTATACTTGGACCAGAAGGCAGAATATAGGAAACTACATGAAAACATGGATAATTCAGAGAAAATGACTGGAAACAGATGAGAACTTGTTTAGAACAGCTCAAAGAGATTCTCCAGTCAGTTCTTAGCGTAGTAAAAGTAGCTAACATCCGGGAAATTATTAATTCTAGTTAAGATGACATGAAACACTCTATGAATCCTATATTCTTTACTTAAAGGAGACTAGAGTGGTAAATGTGTGTTATACAAGGCAGAATACCGTTGAAATAGAGAAAGAAACACGTTAGGCAGCTTTGGAAAGCCTTACACTTCACTGAAACGTAGTACTACACTCTATAACACAGTTGAGAGACAATGTTCCCGAGTTGCCTCAGTTCATAACAGTGTGTAGGAAGTTGTTTGATAAAGTGGGCAAAGCTTATACTTGGACCAGAAGGCAGAATATAGGAAACTACATGAAAACATGGATAATTCAGAGAAAATGACTATAAACAGATGAGAACATGTTTAGAACAGCTCAAAGAGATTCTCCAAGTCAGTTCTTAGCGTAGTAAAGGTAGCTAAGATCCGGGAAATCATTAATTCGAGTTAAGATCACATGAAACACTGTATGAATCCTATATTCCTTACTTAAAGGAGACTAGAGTGGTAAATGGGTGTTATACAAGGCAGAATACCATCGAAATAGAGAAAGAAACATGTTCGGCAGCTTTGGAAAGCCTTACACTTCACTGAAATATAGTACTACACTCTGTAACACAGTTGAGAGACAATGTTCCCGAGCTGACTCAGTTCCTAACAGTGTGTAGGAAGTTGTTTGATAAAGTGGGCAAAGCTTATACTTGGACCAGAAGGCAGAATATAGGAAACTACATGAAAACATGGATAATTCAGAGAAAATGACTGTAAACAGATGAGAACTTGTTTAGAACAGCTCAAAGAGATTCTCCAGTCAGTTCTTAGAGTAGTAAAGGTAGCTAAGATCCGGGAAATCCTTAATTCGAGTTAAGATCACATGAAACACTGTATGAATCCTATATTCTTTACTTGAAGGAGACTAGAGTGGTAAATGTGTGTTATACAAGGCAAAATACCACTGAAATAGAGAAAGAAACACGTTCGGCAGCTTTGGAAAGCCTTACACTTCACTGAAATGTAATACTACACTCTATAACACAGTTGAGAGACAATGTTCCCGAGCTGCCTCAGTTCATAACAGTGTGTAGGAAGTTGTTTGATAAAGTGGGCAAAGCTTATACTTGGACCAGAAGGCAGAATATAGGAAACTACATGAAAACATGGATAATTCAGAGAAAATGACTGTAAACAGATGAGAACTTGTTTAAAACAGCTCAAAGAGATTCTCCAGTCAGTTCTTAGCGTAGTAAAGGTAGCTAAGATCCGGGAAATCCTTAATTCGAGTTAAGATCACATGAAACACTGTATGAATCCTATATTCTTTACTTGAAGGAGACTAGAGTGGTAAATGTGTGTTATAAAAGGCAGAATACCACTGAAATAGAGAAAGAAACAAGTTCGGCAGCTTAGGAAAGCCTTACACTTCACTGAAATGTAATACTACACTCTATAACACAGTTGAGAGACAATGTTCCCGAGCTGCCTCAGTTCATAACAGTGTGTAGGAAGTTGTTTCATAAAGTGGGCAAAGCTTATACTTGGACCAGAAGGCAGAATATAGGAAACTACATGAAAACAAGGATAATTCAGAGAAAATGACTGTAAACAGATGAGAACTTGTTTAGAACAGCTCAAAGAGATTCTCCAGTCAGTTCTTAGGTACCTAAGGCAGAATACCAGCTCAAAGAGATTCTCGAGTCAGTTCTTAGGTAGCTAAGGCAGAATACCATTGAAATAGAGAAAGAAACACGTTCGGCAGCTTTGGAAAGCCTTACACTTCACTGAAATGTAGTACTACACTCTATAACACAGTTGAGAGACAAGGTTCCCGAGCTGCCTCAGTTCATAACAGAGTGTAGGAAGTTGTTTGATAAAGTGGGCAAAGCTTATACTAGGACCAGAAGGCAGAATATAGGAAACTACATGAAAACATGGATAATTCAGAGAAAATGACTGTAAACAGATGAGAACTTGTTCAGAACAGCTGAAAGAGGTTCTCCAATCAGTTCTTAGTGTAGAAAAGGTAGCTAAGATCCGGGAAATCCTTAATTCAAGTTAAGATGACTTGAAACACAGTATGAATCCTATATTCTTTACTTAAAGGAGACTGGAGTGGTAAATGTGTGTTTTACAAGGAAGAATACCATTGAAATAGAGAAAGAAACACGTTCGGCAGCTTTGGAAAGCCTTACACTTCACTGAAATATAGTACTACACTCTGTAACACAGTAGAGAGACAATGTTCCCGAGCTACCTCAGTTCATAACAGTGTGTAGGAAGTTGTTTGATAAAGTGGGCAAAGCTTATACTTGGACCAGAAGGCAGAATATAGGAAACTACATGAAAACATGGATAATTCAGAGAAAATGACTGGAAACAGATGAGAACTTGTTTAGAACAGCTCAAAGAGATTCTCCAGTCAGTTCTTAGCGTAGTAAAAGTAGCTAACATCCGGGAAATCATTAATTCTAGTTAAGATGACATGAAACACTCTATGAATCCTATATTCTTTACTTAAAGGAGACTAGAGTGGTAAATGTGTGTTATACAAGGCAGAATACCGTTGAAATAGAGAAAGAAACACGTTAGGCAGCTTTGGAAAGCCTTACACTTCACTGAAACGTAGTACTACACTCTATAACACAGTTGAGAGACAATGTTCCCGAGTTGCCTCAGTTCATAACAGTGTGTAGGAAGTTGTTTGATAAAGTGGGCAAAGCTTATACTTGGACCAGAAGGCAGAATATAGGAAACTACATGAAAACATGGATAATTCAGAGAAAATGACTATAAACAGATGAGAACATGTTTAGAACAGCTCAAAGAGATTCTCCAAGTCAGTTATTAGCGTAGTAAAGGTAGCTAAGATCCGGGAAATCATTAATTCGAGTTAAGATCACATGAAACACTGTATGAATCCTATATTCCTTACTTAAAGGAGACTAGAGTGGTAAATGGGTGTTATACAAGGCAGAATACCATCGAAATAGAGAAAGAAACATGTTCGGCAGCTTTGGAAAGCCTTACACTTCACTGAAATATAGTACTACACTCTGTAACACAGTTGAGAGACAATGTTCCCGAGCTGACTCAGTTCCTAACAGTGTGTAGGAAGTTGTTTGATAAAGTGGGCAAAGCTTATACTTGGACCAGAAGGCAGAATATAGGAAACTACATGAAAACATGGATAATTCAGAGAAAATGACTGTAAACAGATGAGAACTTGTTTAGAACAGCTCAAAGAGATTCTCCAGTCAGTTCTTAGAGTAGTAAAGGTAGCTAAGATCCGGGAAATCCTTAATTCGAGTTAAGATCACATGAAACACTGTATGAATCCTATATTCTTTACTTGAAGGAGACTAGAGTGGTAAATGTGTGTTATACAAGGCAGAATACCACTGAAATAGAGAAAGAAACACGTTCGGCAGCTTTGGAAAGCCTTACACTTCACTGAAATGTAATACTACACTCTATAACACAGTTGAGAGACAATGTTCCCGAGCTGCCTCAGTTCATAACAGTGTGTAGGAAGTTGTTTGATAAAGTGGGCAAAGCTTATACTTGGACCAGAAGGCAGAATATAGGAAACTACATGAAAACATGGATAATTCAGAGAAAATGACTGTAAACAGATGAGAACTTGTTTAGAACAGCTCAAAGAGATTCTCCAGTCAGTTCTTAGGTACCTAAGGCAGAATACCAGCTCAAAGAGATTCTCCAGTCAGTTCTTAGGTAGCTAAGGCAGAATGCCATTGAAATAGAGAAAGAAACACGTTCGGCAGCTTTGGAAAGCCTTACACTTCACTGAAATGTAGTACTACACTCTATAACACAGTTGAGAGACAAGGTTCCTGAGCTGGCTCAGTTCATAACGGTGTGTAGGAAGTTGTTTGATAAAGTGGGCAAAGCTTATACTAGGACCAGAAGGCAGAATATAGGAAACTACATGAAAACATGGATAATTCAGAGAAAATGACTGTAAACAGATGAGAACTTGTTCAGAACAGCTCAAAGAGTTTCTCCAATCAGTTCTTAGTGTAGAAAAGGTAGCTAAGATCCGGGAAATCCTTAATTCAAGTTAAGATGACTTGAAACACTGTATGAATCCTATATTCTTTACTTAAAGGAGACTGGAGTGGTAAATGTGTGTTTTACAAGGCAGAATACCATTGAAATAGAGAAAGAAACACATTCGGCAGCTTTGGAAAGCCTTACACTTCACTGAAATATAGTACTACACTCTGTAACACAGTAGAGAGACAATGTTCCCGAGCTGCCTCAGTTCATAACAGTGTGTAGGAAGTTGTTTGATAAAGTGGGCAAAGCTTATACTTGGACCAGAAGGCAGAATATAGGAAACTACATGAAAACATGGATAATTCAGAGAAAATGACTGGAAACAGATGAGAACTTGTTTAGAACAGCTCAAAGACATTCTCCAGTCAGTTCTTAGCGTAGTAAAAGTAGCTAAGATCCGGGAAATCATTAATTCTAGTTAAGATGACATGAAACACTCTATGAATCCTATATTCTTTACTTAAAGGAGACTAGAGTGGTAAATGTGTGTTATACAAGGCAGAATACCGTTGAAATAGAGAAAGAAACACGTTAGGCAGCTTTGGAAAGCCTTACACTTCACTGAAACGTAGTACTACACTCTATAACACAGTTGAGAGACAATGTTCCCGAGTTGCCTCAGTTCATAACAGTGTGTAGGAAGTTGTTTGATAAAGTGGGCAAAGCTTATACTTGGACCAGAAGGCAGAATATAGGAAAATACATGAAAACATGGATAATTCAGAGAAAATGACTATAAACAGATGAGAACTTGTTTAGAACAGCTCAAAGAGATTCTCCAAGTCAGTTCTTAGCGTAGTAAAGGTAGCTAAGATCCGGGAAATCATTAATTCGAGTTAAGATCACATGAAACACTGTATGAATCCTATATTCCTTACTTAAAGGAGACTAGAGTGGTAAATGGGTGTTATACAAGGCAGAATACCATTGAAATAGAGAAAGAAACACTTTCGGCAGCTTTGGAAAGCCTTACACTTCACTGAAATATAGTACTACACTCTGTAACACAGTTGAGAGACAATGTTCCCGAGCTGACTCAGTTCATAACAGTGTGTAGGAAGTTGTTTGATAAAGTGGGCAAAGCTTATACTTGGACCAGAAGGCAGAATATAGGAAACTACATGAAAACATGGATAATTCAGAGAAAATGACTGTAAACAGATGAGAACTTGTTTAGAACAGCTCAAAGAGATTCTCCAGTCAGTTCTTAGCGTAGTAAAGGTAGCTAAGATCCGGGAAATCCTTAATTCGAGTTAAGATCACATGAAACACTGTATGAATCCTATATTCTTTACTTGAAGGAAACTAGAGTGGTAAATGTGTGTTATACAAGGCAGAATACCACTGAAATAGAGAAAGAAACACGTTCGGCAGCTTTGGAAAGCCTTACACTTCACTGAAATGTAATACTACACTCTATAACACAGTTGAGAGACAATGTTCCCGAGCTGCCTCAGTTCATAACAGTGTGTAGGAAGTTGTTTGATAAAGTGGGCAAAGCTTATACTTGGACCAGAAGGCAGAATATAGGAAACTACATGAAAACATGGATAATTCAGAGAAAATGACTGTAAACAGATGAGAACTTGTTTAAAACAGCTCAAAGAGATTCTCCAGTCAGTTCTTAGCGTAGTAAAGGTAGCTAAGATCCGGGAAATCCTTAATTCGAGTTAAGATCACATGAAACACTGTATGAATCCTATATTCTTTACTTGAAGGAGACTAGAGTGGTAAATGTGTGTTATACAAGGCAGAATACCACTGAAATAGAGAAAGAAACACGTTCGGCAGCTTAGGAAAGCCTTACACTTCACTGAAATGTAATACTACACTCTATAACACAGTTGAGAGACAATGTTCCCGAGCTGCCTCAGTTCATAACAGTGTGTAGGAAGTTGTTTCATAAAGTGGGCAAAGCTTATACTTGGACCAGAAGGCAGAATATAGGAAACTACATGAAAACAAGGATAATTCAGAGAAAATGACTGTAAACAGATGAGAACTTGTTTAGAACAGCTCAAAGAGATTCTCCAGTCAGTTCTTAGGTACCTAAGGCAGAATACCAGCTCAAAGAGATTCTCCAGTCAGTTCTTAGGTAGCTAAGGCAGAATACCATTGAAATAGAGAAAGAAACACGTTCGGCAGCTTTGGAAAGCCTTACACTTCACTGAAATGTAGTACTACACTCTATAACACAGTTGAGAGACAAGGTTCCCGAGCTGCCTCAGTTCATAACAGTGTGTAGGAAGTTGTTTGATAAAGTGGGCAAAGCTTATACTAGGACCAGAAGGCAGAATATAGGAAACTACATGAAAACATGGATAATTCAGAGAAAATGACTGTAAACAGATGAGAACTTGTTCAGAACAGCTGAAAGAGGTTCTCCAATCAGTTCTTAGTGTAGAAAAGGTAGCTAAGATCCGGGAAATCCTTAATTCAAGTTAAGATGACTTGAAACACAGTATGAATCCTATATTCTTTACTTAAAGGAGACTGGAGTGGTAAATGTGTGTTTTACAAGGCAGAATACCATTGAAATAGAGAAAGAAACACGTTCGGCAGCTTTGGAAAGCCTTACACTTCACTGAAATATAGTACTACACTCTGTAACACAGTAGAGAGACAATGTTCCCGAGCTACCTCAGTTCATAACAGTGTGTAGGAAGTTGTTTGATAAAGTGGGCAAAGCTTATACTTGGACCAGAAGGCAGAATATAGGAAACTACATGAAAACATGGATAATTCAGAGAAAATGACTGGAAACAGATGAGAACTTGTTTAGAACAGCTCAAAGAGATTCTCCAGTCAGTTCTTAGCGTAGTAAAAGTAGCTAAGATCCGGGAAATCATTAATTCTAGTTAAGATGACATGAAACACTCTATGAATCCTATATTCTTTACTTAAAGGAGACTAGAGTGGTAAATGTGTGTTATACAAGGCAGAATACCGTTGAAATAGAGAAAGAAACACGTTAGGCAGCTTTGGAAAGCCTTACACTTCACTGAAACGTAGTACTACACTCTATAACACAGTTGAGAGACAATGTTCCCGAGTTGCCTCAGTTCATAACAGTGTGTAGGAAGTTGTTTGATAAAGTGGGCAAAGCTTATACTTGGACCAGAAGGCAGAATATAGGAAACTACATGAAAACATGGATAATTCAGAGAAAATGACTATAAACAGATGAGAACTTGTTTAGAACAGCTCAAAGAGATTCTCCAAGTCAGTTCTTAGCGTAGTAAAGGTAGCTAAGATCCGGGAAATCATTAATTCGAGTTAAGATCACATGAAACACTGTATGAATCCTATATTCCTTACTTAAAGGAGACTAGAGTGGTAAATGGGTGTTATACAAGGCAGAATACCATCGAAATAGAGAAAGAAACACTTTCGGCAGCTTTGGAAAGCCTTACACTTCACTGAAATATAGTACTACACTCTGTAACACAGTTGAGAGACAATGTTCCCGAGCTGACTCAGTTCATAACAGTGTGTAGGAAGTTGTTTGATAAAGTGGGCAAAGCTTATACTTGGACCAGAAGGCAGAATATAGGAAACTACATGAAAACATGGATAATTCAGAGAAAATGACTGTAAACAGATGAGAACTTGTTTAGAACAGCTCAAAGAGATTCTCCAGGCAGTTCCTAGCGTAGTAAAGGTAGCTAAGATCCGGGAAATCCTTAATTCGAGTTAAGATCACATGAAACACTGTATGAATCCTATATTCTTTACTTGAAGGAGACTAGAGTGGTAAATGTGTGTTATACAAGGCAGAATACCACTGAAATAGAGAAAGAAACACGTTCGGCAGCTTTGGAAAGCCTTACACTTCACTGAAATGTAATACTACACTCTATAACACAGTTGAGAGACAATGTTCCCGAGCTGCCTCAGTTCATAACAGTGTGTAGGAAGTTGTTTGATAAAGTGGGCAAAGCTTATACTTGGACCAGAAGGCAGAATATAGGAAACTACATGAAAACATGGATAATTCAGAGAAAATGACTGTAAACAGATGAGAACTTGTTCAGAACAGCTCAAAGAGATTCTCCAATCAGTTCTTAGTGTAGAAAAGGTAGCTAAGATCCGGGAAATCCTTAATTCAAGTTAAGATGACTTGAAACACTGTATGAATCCTATATTCTTTACTTAAAGGAGACTGGAGTGGTAAATGTGTGTTTTACAAGGCAGAATACCATTGAAATAGAGAAAGAAACACGTTCGGCAGCTTTGGAAAGCCTTACACTTCACTGAAATATAGTACTACACTCTGTAACACAGTAGAGAGACAATGTTCCCGAGCTGCCTCAGTTCATAACAGTGTGTAGGAAGTTGTTTGATAAAGTGGGCAAAGCTTATACTTGGACCAGAAGGCAGAATATAGGAAACTACATGAAAACATGGATAATTCAGAGAAAATGACTGGAAACAGATGAGAACTTGTTTAGAACAGCTCAAAGACATTCTCCAGTCAGTTCTTAGCGTAGTAAAAGTAGCTAAGAACCGGGAAATCATTAATTCTAGTTAAGATGACATGAAACACTCTATGAATCCTATATTCCTTACTTAAAGGAGACTAGAGTGGTAAATGTGTGTTATACAAGGCAGAATACCGTTGAAATAGAGAAAGAAACACGTTAGGCAGCTTTGGAAAGCCTTACACTTCACTGAAACGTAGTACTACACTCTATAACACAGTTGAGAGACAATGTTCCCGAGTTGCCTCAGTTCATAACAGTGTGTAGGAAGTTGTTTGATAAAGTGGGCAAAGCTTATACTTGGACCAGAAGGCAGAATATAGGAAACTACATGAAAACAAGGATAATTCAGAGAAAATGACTATAAACAGATGAGAACTTGTTTAGAACAGCTCAAAGAGATTCTCCAAGTCAGTTCTTAGCGTAGTAAAGGTAGCTAAGATCCGGGAAATCATTAATTCGAGTTAAGATCACATGAAACACTGGATGAATCCTATATTCCTTACTTAAAGGAGACTAGAGTGGTAAATGGGTGTTATACAAGGCAGAATACCATTGAAATAGAGAAAGAAACACTTTCGGCAGCTTTGGAAAGCCTTACACTTCACTGAAATATAGTACTACACTCTGTAACACAGTTGAGAGACAATGTTCCCGAGCTGACTCAGTTCATAACAGTGTGTAGGAAGTTGTTTGATAAAGTGGGCAAAGCTTATACTTGGACCAGAAGGCAGAATATAGGAAACTACATGAAAACATGGATAATTCAGAGAAAATGACTGTAAACAGATGAGAACTTGTTTAGAACAGCTCAAAGAGATTCTCCAGTCAGTTCTTAGCGTAGTAAAGGTAGCTAAGATCCGGGAAATCCTTAATTCGAGTTAAGATCACATGAAACACTGTATGAATCCTATATTCTTTACTTGAAGGAGACTAGAGTGGTAAATGTGTGTTATACAAGGCAGAATACCACTGAAATAGAGAAAGAAACACGTTCGGCAGCTTTGGAAAGCCTTACACTTCACTGAAATGTAATACTACACTCTATAACACAGTTGAGAGACAATGTTCCCGAGCTGCCTCAGTTCATAACAGTGTGTAGGAAGTTGTTTGATAAAGTGGGCAAAGCTTATACTTGGACCAGAAGGCAGAATATAGGAAACTACATGAAAACATGGATAATTCAGAGAAAATGACTTTAAACAGATGAGAACTTGTTTAGAACAGCTCAAAGAGATTCTCCAATCAGTTCTTAGTGTAGTAAAGGTAGCTAAGATCCAGGAAATCCTTAATTCGTGTTAAGATGACATGAAACACTGTATGAATCCTATATTCTTTACTTAAAGGAGAATAGAGTGGTAAATGTGTGTTATACAAGGCAGAATACCATTGAAATAGAGAAAGAAAGACATTCGACATCTTTGGAAAGCATTACACTTCACTGAAATGTAGTACTACACTCTATAACACAGTTGAGAGACAATGTTCCCGAGCTGCCTCACTTCGTAACAGTGTGTAGGAAGTTGTTTGATAAAGTGGGCAAAGCTTATACTTGGACCAGAAGGCTGAATATAGGAAACTACATGAAAACATGGATAATTCAGAGAAAATGACTGTAAACAGATGAGAACTTGTTTAGAACAGCTCAAAGAGATTCTCCAAGTCATTTCTTAGTGTAGAAAAGGTAGCTGAGATCCGGGAAATCCTTAATTCAAGTTAAGATCACATGAAACACTGTATGAATCCTATATTCTTTACTTAAAGGAGACTGGAGTGGTAAATGTGTGTTATACAAGGCAGAATACCACTGAAATAGAGAAAGAAACACGTTCGGCAGCTTTGGAAAGCCTTACACTTCACTGAAATGTAATACTACACCCTATAACACAGTTGAGAGACAATGTTCCCGAGCTGCCTCAATTCATAACAGTGTGTAGGAAGTTGTTTGATAAAGTGGGCAAAGCTTTTACTTGGACCAGAAGGCAGAATATAGGAAACTACATGAAAACATGGATAATTCAGAGAAAATGACTGTAAAAAGATGAGAACTTGTTTAGAACAGCTCAAAGAGATTCTCCAATCAATTCTTAGTGTAGTAAAGGTAGCTAAGATCCGGGAAATCCTTAATTCGAGTTAAGATGACATGAAACACTGTATGAATCCTATATTCTTTACTTAAGGGAGAATAGAGTGGTAAATGTGTGTTATACAGGGCAGAATGCCATTGAAATAGAGAAAGAAACGCATTCAACATATTTGGAAAGCATTACACTTCACTAAAATGTAGTACTACACTCTATAACACAGTTGAGAGACAATGTTCCCGAGCTGCCTCAGTTCATAACAGTGTGTAGGAAGTTGTTTGATAAAGTGGGCAAAGCTTATACTTGGACCAGAAGGCAGAATATAGGAAACTACATGAAAACTTGGATAATTCAGAGAAAATGACTGGAAACAGATGAGAGATTGTTTAGAACAGCTGAAAGAGATTCTCCAAATCAGTTCTTAGTGTAGAAAATGTAGCTAAGATCCGGGAAATCCTTAATTCGAGTTAAGATGACATAAAACACTGTATGAATCCTATATTCTTTACTTAAAGGAGACTAGAGTGGTAAATGTGTGTTATACAAGGCAGAATACCATCGAAATAGAGAAAGAAACATGTTCGGCAGCTTTGGAAAGCATTACACTTCACTGAAATGTAGTACTACACTCTATAACACAGTTGAGAGACAATGTTCCCGAGCTGCCTCAGTTCATAACAGTGTGTAGGAAGTTGTTTGATAAAGTGGGCAAAGCTTATACTTGGACCAGAAGGCAAAATATAGGAAACTACATGAAAACATGGATAATTCAGAGAAAATGACTGTAAACAGATGAGAACTTGTTTAGAAAAGCTCAAAGAGATTCTCCAGTTAGTTCTTAGCGTAGTAAAGGTAGCTAAGATTCGGGAAATCCTTAATTCGAGTTAAGATCACATGAAACACTGTATGAATCCTATATTCTTTACTTGAAGGAGACTAGAGTGGTAAATGTGTGTTATACAAGGCAGAATACCATTGAAATAGAGAAAGAAACACGTTCGGCAGGTTTGGAAAGCCTTTCACTTCACTGAAATGTAGTACTACACTCTATAACACAGTTGAGAGACAAGGTTCCCGAGCTGCCTCAGTTCATAACGGTGTGTAGGAAGTTGTTTGATAAAGTGGGCAAAGCTTATACTTGGACCAAAAGACAGAAAATAGGAAACTACATGAAAACATGCATAATTCAGAGAAAATGACTGTAAACAGATGAGAACTTGTTTAGAACAGCTCAAAGAGATTCTCCATTCAGTTCTTATTGTAGTAAATGTAGCTAAGATCCGGGAAATCTTAATTCGAGTTAAGATCACATGAAACACTGTATGAATCCTATATTCTTTACTTAAAGGAGACTAGAGTGCTAAATGTGTGTTATACAAGGTAGAATACCATTGAAATAGAGAATTAAACACGTTTGGCAGCTTTGGAAAGCCTTACACTTCACTGAAATGTAGTACTACACTCTATAACACAGTTGAGAGAAAATGTTCCCGAGCTGCCTCAGTTCATAACAGTGTGTAGGAAGTTGTTTGATAAAGTGGGCAAAGCTTATACTTGGACCAGAAGGCAGAATATAGGAAACTAAATGAAAACATGGATAATTCAGAGAAAATGACTGTAAACAGATGAGAACTTGTTTAGAACAGCTCAAAGAGATTCTCCAAGTCAGTTCTTAGCGTAGTAAAGGTAGCTAAGATCCGGGAAATCATTAATTCGAGTTAAGATCACATGAAACACTGTATGAATCCTATATTCCTTACTTAAAGGAGACTAGAGTGGTAAATATGTGTTATACAAGGCAGAATACCATTGAAATAGAGAAAGAAACACGTTCGGCAGCTTTGGAAAGCCTTACACTTCACTGAAATGTAGTACTACACACTATAACACAGTTGAGAGACAATGTTCCCGAGCTGCCTCAGTTCATAACAGTGTGTAGGAAGTTGTTTGATAAAGTGGGCAAAGCTTATACTTGGACCAGAAGGCAGAATATAGGAAACTACATGAAAACATGGATAATTCAGAGAAAATGACAGGAAACAGATGAGAACTTGTTTAGAACACTGAAAGAGATTCTCCAAATCAGTTCTTAGTGTACAAAAGGTAGCTAAGATCCGGGAAATCCTTAATTCAAGTTAAGATGACTTGAAACACTCTATGAATCATATATTCTTTACTTAAAGGAGACTAGAGTCGTAAATGTGTGTTATACAAGGCAGAATACCATTGAAATAGAGAAAGAAACAAGTTCAGCAGCTTTGGAAAGCCTTACACTTCACTGAAATGTAGTACTACACTCTATAACACAGTTGAGAGACAATGTTCCCGAGCTGCCTCAGTTCATAACAGTGTGTAGGAAGTTGTTTGATAAAGTGGGCAAAGCTTATATTGGACCAGAAGGCAGAATATAGGAAACTACATGAAAACATGGATAATTCAGAGAAAATGACTTTAAACAGATGAGAACTTGTTTAGAACAGCTCAAAGAGATTCTCCAATCAGTTCTTAGTGTAGTAAAGGTAGCTAAGATCCAGGAAATCCTTAATTTGAGTTAAGATGACATGAAACACTGTATGAATCCTATATTCTTTACTTAAAGGAGAATAGAGTGGTAAATGTGTGTTATACAAGGCAGAATACCATTGAAATAGAGAAAGAAAGACATTCGACATCTTTGGAAAGCATTACACTTCACTGAAATGTAGTACTACACTCTATAACACAGTTGAGAGACAATGTTCCCGAGCTGCCTCACTTCATAACAGTGTGTAGGAAGTTGTTTGATAAAGTGGGCAAAGCTTATACTTGGACCAGAAGGCAGAATATAGGAAACTACATGAAAACATGGATAATTCAGAGAAAATGACTGTAAACAGATGAGAACTTGTTTAGAACAGCTCAAAGAGATTCTCCAGTCAGTTCTTAGCGTAGTAAAGGTAGCTAAGATCCGGGAAATCCTTAATTCGAGTTAAGATCACATGAAACACTGTATGAATCCTATATTCTTTACTTGAAGGAGACTAGAGTGGTAAATGTGTGTTATACAAGGCAGAATACCACTGAAATAGAGAAAGAAACACGTTCGGCAGCTTTGGAAAGCCTTACACTTCACTGAAACGTAGTACTACACTCTATAACACAGTTGAGAGACAATGTTCCCGAGTTGCCTCAGTTCATAACAGTGTGTAGGAAGTTGTTTGATAAAGTGGGCAAAGCTTATACTTGGACCAGAAGGCAGAATATAGGAAACTACATGAAAACATGGATAATTCAGAGAAAATGACTATAAACAGATGAGAACTTGTTTAGAACAGCTCAAAGAGATTCTCCAAGTCAGTTCTTAGCGTAGTAAAGGTAGCTAAGATCCGGGAAATCATTAATTCGAGTTAAGATCACATGAAACACTGTATGAATCCTATATTCCTTACTTAAAGGAGACTAGAGTGGTAAATGGGTGTTATACAAGGCAGAATACCATCGAAATAGAGAAAGAAACACTTTCGGCAGCTTTGGAAAGCCTTACACTTCACTGAAATATAGTACTACACTCTGTAACACAGTTGAGAGACAATGTTCCCGAGCTGACTCAGTTCATAACAGTGTGTAGGAAGTTGTTTGATAAAGTGGGCAAAGCTTATACTTGGACCAGAAGGCAGAATATAGGAAACTACATGAAAACATGGATAATTCAGAGAAAATGACTGTAAACAGATGAGAACTTGTTTAGAACAGCTCAAAGAGATTCTCCAGGCAGTTCCTAGCGTAGTAAAGGTAGCTAAGATCCGGGAAATCCTTAATTCGAGTTAAGATCACATGAAACACTGTATGAATCCTATATTCTTTACTTGAAGGAGACTAGAGTGGTAAATGTGTGTTATACAAGGCAGAATACCACTGAAATAGAGAAAGAAACACGTTCGGCAGCTTTGGAAAGCCTTACACTTCACTGAAATGTAATACTACACTCTATAACACAGTTGAGAGACAATGTTCCCGAGCTGCCTCAGTTCATAACAGTGTGTAGGAAGTTGTTTGATAAAGTGGGCAAAGCTTATACTTGGACCAGAAGGCAGAATATAGGAAACTACATGAAAACATGGATAATTCAGAGAAAATGACTGTAAACAGATGAGAACTTGTTCAGAACAGCTCAAAGAGATTCTCCAATCAGTTCTTAGTGTAGAAAAGGTAGCTAAGATCCGGGAAATCCTTAATTCAAGTTAAGATGACTTGAAACACTGTATGAATCCTATATTCTTTACTTAAAGGAGACTGGAGTGGTAAATGTGTGTTTTACAAGGCAGAATACCATTGAAATAGAGAAAGAAACACGTTCGGCAGCTTTGGAAAGCCTTACACTTCACTGAAATATAGTACTACACTCTGTAACACAGTAGAGAGACAATGTTCCCGAGCTGCCTCAGTTCATAACAGTGTGTAGGAAGTTGTTTGATAAAGTGGGCAAAGCTTATACTTGGACCAGAAGGCAGAATATAGGAAACTACATGAAAACATGGATAATTCAGAGAAAATGACTGGAAACAGATGAGAACTTGTTTAGAACAGCTCAAAGACATTCTCCAGTCAGTTCTTAGCGTAGTAAAAGTAGCTAAGAACCGGGAAATCATTAATTCTAGTTAAGATGACATGAAACACTCTATGAATCCTATATTCCTTACTTAAAGGAGACTAGAGTGGTAAATGTGTGTTATACAAGGCAGAATACCGTTGAAATAGAGAAAGAAACACGTTAGGCAGCTTTGGAAAGCCTTACACTTCACTGAAACGTAGTACTACACTCTATAACACAGTTGAGAGACAATGTTCCCGAGTTGCCTCAGTTCATAACAGTGTGTAGGAAGTTGTTTGATAAAGTGGGCAAAGCTTATACTTGGACCAGAAGGCAGAATATAGGAAACTACATGAAAACAAGGATAATTCAGAGAAAATGACTATAAACAGATGAGAACTTGTTTAGAACAGCTCAAAGAGATTCTCCAAGTCAGTTCTTAGCGTAGTAAAGGTAGCTAAGATCCGGGAAATCATTAATTCGAGTTAAGATCACATGAAACACTGGATGAATCCTATATTCCTTACTTAAAGGAGACTAGAGTGGTAAATGGGTGTTATACAAGGCAGAATACCATTGAAATAGAGAAAGAAACACTTTCGGCAGCTTTGGAAAGCCTTACACTTCACTGAAATATAGTACTACACTCTGTAACACAGTTGAGAGACAATGTTCCCGAGCTGACTCAGTTCATAACAGTGTGTAGGAAGTTGTTTGATAAAGTGGGCAAAGCTTATACTTGGACCAGAAGGCAGAATATAGGAAACTACATGAAAACATGGATAATTCAGAGAAAATGACTGTAAACAGATGAGAACTTGTTTAGAACAGCTCAAAGAGATTCTCCAGTCAGTTCTTAGCGTAGTAAAGGTAGCTAAGATCCGGGAAATCCTTAATTCGAGTTAAGATCACATGAAACACTGTATGAATCCTATATTCTTTACTTGAAGGAGACTAGAGTGGTAAATGTGTGTTATACAAGGCAGAATACCACTGAAATAGAGAAAGAAACACGTTCGGCAGCTTTGGAAAGCCTTACACTTCACTGAAATGTAATACTACACTCTATAACACAGTTGAGAGACAATGTTCCCGAGCTGCCTCAGTTCATAACAGTGTGTAGGAAGTTGTTTGATAAAGTGGGCAAAGCTTATACTTGGACCAGAAGGCAGAATATAGGAAACTACATGAAAACATGGATAATTCAGAGAAAATGACTTTAAACAGATGAGAACTTGTTTAGAACAGCTCAAAGAGATTCTCCAATCAGTTCTTAGTGTAGTAAAGGTAGCTAAGATCCAGGAAATCCTTAATTCGTGTTAAGATGACATGAAACACTGTATGAATCCTATATTCTTTACTTAAAGGAGAATAGAGTGGTAAATGTGTGTTATACAAGGCAGAATACCATTGAAATAGAGAAAGAAAGACATTCGACATCTTTGGAAAGCATTACACTTCACTGAAATGTAGTACTACACTCTATAACACAGTTGAGAGACAATGTTCCCGAGCTGCCTCACTTCGTAACAGTGTGTAGGAAGTTGTTTGATAAAGTGGGCAAAGCTTATACTTGGACCAGAAGGCTGAATATAGGAAACTACATGAAAACATGGATAATTCAGAGAAAATGACTGTAAACAGATGAGAACTTGTTTAGAACAGCTCAAAGAGATTCTCCAAGTCAGTTCTTAGTGTAGAAAAGGTAGCTGAGATCCGGGAAATCCTTAATTCAAGTTAAGATCACATGAAACACTGTATGAATCCTATATTCTTTACTTAAAGGAGACTGGAGTGGTAAATGTGTGTTATACAAGGCAGAATACCACTGAAATAGAGAAAGAAACACGTTCGGCAGCTTTGGAAAGCCTTACACTTCACTGAAATGTAATACTACACCCTATAACACAGTTGAGAGACAATGTTCCCGAGCTGCCTCAATTCATAACAGTGTGTAGGAAGTTGTTTGATAAAGTGGGCAAAGCTTTTACTTGGACCAGAAGGCAGAATATAGGAAACTACATGAAAACATGGATAATTCAGAGAAAATGACTGTAAAAAGATGAGAACTTGTTTAGAACAGCTCAAAGAGATTCTCCAATCAATTCTTAGTGTAGTAAAGGTAGCTAAGATCCGGGAAATCCTTAATTCGAGTTAAGATGACATGAAACACTGTATGAATCCTATATTCTTTACTTAAGGGAGAATAGAGTGGTAAATGTGTGTTATACAGGGCAGAATGCCATTGAAATAGAGAAAGAAACGCATTCAACATATTTGGAAAGCATTACACTTCACTAAAATGTAGTACTACACTCTATAACACAGTTGAGAGACAATGTTCCCGAGCTGCCTCAGTTCATAACAGTGTGTAGGAAGTTGTTTGATAAAGTGGGCAAAGCTTATACTTGGACCAGAAGGCAGAATATAGGAAACTACATGAAAACTTGGATAATTCAGAGAAAATGACTGGAAACAGATGAGAGATTGTTTAGAACAGCTGAAAGAGATTCTCCAAATCAGTTCTTAGTGTAGAAAATGTAGCTAAGATCCGGGAAATCCTTAATTCGAGTTAAGATGACATAAAACACTGTATGAATCCTATATTCTTTACTTAAAGGAGACTAGAGTGGTAAATGTGTGTTATACAAGGCAGAATACCATCGAAATAGAGAAAGAAACATGTTCGGCAGCTTTGGAAAGCATTACACTTCACTGAAATGTAGTACTACACTCTATAACACAGTTGAGAGACAATGTTCCCGAGCTGCCTCAGTTCATAACAGTGTGTAGGAAGTTGTTTGATAAAGTGGGCAAAGCTTATACTTGGACCAGAAGGCAGAATATAGGAAACTACATGAAAACATGGATAATTCAGAGAAAATGACTGTAAACAGATGAGAACTTGTTTAGAAAAGCTCAAAGAGATTCTCCAGTTAGTTCTTAGCGTAGTAAAGGTAGCTAAGATTCGGGAAATCCTTAATTCGAGTTAAGATCACATGAAACACTGTATGAATCCTATATTCTTTACTTGAAGGAGACTAGAGTGGTAAATGTGTGTTATACAAGGCAGAATACCATTGAAATAGAGAAAGAAACACGTTCGGCAGGTTTGGAAAGCCTTTCACTTCACTGAAATGTAGTACTACACTCTATAACACAGTTGAGAGACAAGGTTCCCGAGCTGCCTCAGTTCATAACGGTGTGTAGGAAGTTGTTTGATAAAGTGGGCAAAGCTTATACTTGGACCAAAAGACAGAAAATAGGAAACTACATGAAAACATGCATAATTCAGAGAAAATGACTGTAAACAGATGAGAACTTGTTTAGAACAGCTCAAAGAGATTCTCCATTCAGTTCTTATTGTAGTAAATGTAGCTAAGATCCGGGAAATCTTAATTCGAGTTAAGATCACATGAAACACTGTATGAATCCTATATTCTTTACTTAAAGGAGACTAGAGTGCTAAATGTGTGTTATACAAGGTAGAATACCATTGAAATAGAGAATTAAACACGTTTGGCAGCTTTGGAAAGCCTTACACTTCACTGAAATGTAGTACTACACTCTATAACACAGTTGAGAGAAAATGTTCCCGAGCTGCCTCAGTTCATAACAGTGTGTAGGAAGTTGTTTGATAAAGTGGGCAAAGCTTATACTTGGACCAGAAGGCAGAATATAGGAAACTAAATGAAAACATGGATAATTCAGAGAAAATGACTGTAAACAGATGAGAACTTGTTTAGAACAGCTCAAAGAGATTCTCCAAGTCAGTTCTTAGCGTAGTAAAGGTAGCTAAGATCCGGGAAATCATTAATTCGAGTTAAGATCACATGAAACACTGTATGAATCCTATATTCCTTACTTAAAGGAGACTAGAGTGGTAAATATGTGTTATACAAGGCAGAATACCATTGAAATAGAGAAAGAAACACGTTCGGCAGCTTTGGAAAGCCTTACACTTCACTGAAATGTAGTACTACACACTATAACACAGTTGAGAGACAATGTTCCCGAGCTGCCTCAGTTCATAACAGTGTGTAGGAAGTTGTTTGATAAAGTGGGCAAAGCTTATACTAGGACCAGAAGGCAGAATATAGGAAACTACATGAAAACATGGATAATTCAGAGAAAATGACAGGAAACAGATGAGAACTTGTTTAGAACACTGAAAGAGATTCTCCAAATCAGTTCTTAGTGTACAAAAGGTAGCTAAGATCCGGGAAATCCTTAATTCAAGTTAAGATGACTTGAAACACTCTATGAATCATATATTCTTTACTTAAAGGAGACTAGAGTCGTAAATGTGTGTTATACAAGGCAGAATACCATTGAAATAGAGAAAGAAACAAGTTCAGCAGCTTTGGAAAGCCTTACACTTCACTGAAATGTAGTACTACACTCTATAACACAGTTGAGAGACAATGTTCCCGAGCTGCCTCAGTTCATAACAGTGTGTAGGAAGTTGTTTGATAAAGTGGGCAAAGCTTATATTGGACCAGAAGGCAGAATATAGGAAACTACATGAAAACATGGATAATTCAGAGAAAATGACTTTAAACAGATGAGAACTTGTTTAGAACAGCTCAAAGAGATTCTCCAATCAGTTCTTAGTGTAGTAAAGGTAGCTAAGATCCAGGAAATCCTTAATTCGAGTTAAGATGACATGAAACACTGTATGAATCCTATATTCTTTACTTAAAGGAGAATAGAGTGGTAAATGTGTGTTATACAAGGCAGAATACCATTGAAATAGAGAAAGAAAGACATTCGACATCTTTGGAAAGCATTACACTTCACTGAAATGTAGTACTACACTCTATAACACAGTTGAGAGACAATGTTCCCGAGCTGCCTCACTTCATAACAGTGTGTAGGAAGTTGTTTGATAAAGTGGGCAAAGCTTATACTTGGACCAGAAGGCAGAATATAGGAAACTACATGAAAACATGGATAATTCAGAGAAAATGACTGTAAACAGATGAGAACTTGTTTAGAACAGCTCAAAGAGATTCTCCAGTCAGTTCTTAGCGTAGTAAAGGTAGCTAAGATCCGGGAAATCCTTAATTCGAGTTAAGATCACATGAAACACTGTATGAATCCTATATTCTTTACTTGAAGGAGACTAGAGTGGTAAATGTGTGTTATACAAGGCAGAATACCACTGAAATAGAGAAAGAAACACGTTCGGCAGCTTTGGAAAGCCTTACACTTCACTGAAATGTAATACTACACTCTATAACACAGTTGAGAGACAATGTTCCCGAGCTGCCTCAGTTCATAACAGTGTGTAGGAAGTTGTTTGATAAAGTGGGCAAAGCTTATACTTGGACCAGAAGGCAGAATATAGGAAACTACATGAAAACATGGATAATTCAGAGAAAATGACTTTAAACAGATGAGAACTTGTTTAGAACAGCTCAAAGAGATTCTCCAATCAGTTCTTAGTGTAGTAAAGGTAGCTAAGATCCAGGAAATCCTTAATTCGTGTTAAAATGACATGAAACACTGTATGAATCCTATATTCTTTACTTAAAGGAGAATAGAGTGGTAAATGTGTGTTATACAAGGCAGAATACCATTGAAATAGAGAAAGAAAGACATTCGACATCTTTGGAAAGCATTACACTTCACTGAAATGTAGTACTACACTCTATAACACAGTTGAGAGAAAATGTTCCCGAGCTGCCTCAGTTCATAACAGTGTGTAGGAAGTTGTTTGATAAAGTGGGCAAAGCTTATACTTGGACCAGAAGGCAGAATATAGGAAACTAAATGAAAACATGGATAATTCAGAGAAAATGACTGTAAACAGATGAGAACTTGTTTAGAACAGCTCAAAGAGATTCTCCAAGTCAGTTCTTAGCGTAGTAAAGGTAGCTAAGATCCGGGAAATCATTAATTCGAGTTAAGATCACATGAAACACTGTATGAATCCTATATTCCTTACTTAAAGGAGACTAGAGTGGTAAATATGTGTTATACAAGGCAGAATACCATTGAAATAGAGAAAGAAACACGTTCGGCAGCTTTGGAAAGCCTTACACTTCACTGAAATGTAGTACTACACACTATAACACAGTTGAGAGACAATGTTCCCGAGCTGCCTCAGTTCATAACAGTGTGTAGGAAGTTGTTTGATAAAGTGGGCAAAGCTTATACTAGGACCAGAAGGCAGAATATAGGAAACTACATGAAAACATGGATAATTCAGAGAAAATGACAGGAAACAGATGAGAACTTGTTTAGAACACTGAAAGAGATTCTCCAAATCAGTTCTTAGTGTACAAAAGGTAGCTAAGATCCGGGAAATCCTTAATTCAAGTTAAGATGACTTGAAACACTCTATGAATCCTATATTCTTTACTTAAAGGAGACTAGAGTCGTAAATGTGTGTTATACAAGGCAGAATACCATTGAAATAGAGAAAGAAACAAGTTCAGCAGCTTTGGAAAGCCTTACACTTCACTGAAATGTAGTACTACACTCTATAACACAGTTGAGAGACAATGTTCCCGAGCTGCCTCACTTCATAACAGTGTGTAGGAAGTTGTTTGATAAAGTGGGCAAAGCTTATACTTGGACCAGAAGGCAGAATATAGGAAACTACATGAAAACATGGATAATTCAGAGAAAATGACTTTAAACAGATGAGAACTTGTTTAGAACAGCTCAAAGAGATTCTCCAATCAGTTCTTAGTGTAGTAAAGGTAGCTAAGATCCAGGAAATCCTTAATTCGAGTTAAGATGACATGAAACACTGTATGAATCCTATATTCTTTACTTAAAGGAGAATAGAGTGGTAAATGTGTGTTATACAAGGCAGAATACCATTGAAATAGAGAAAGAAAGACATTCGACATCTTTGGAAAGCATTACACTTCACTGAAATGTAGTACTACACTCTATAACACAGTTGAGAGACAATGTTCCCGAGCTGCCTCACTTCATAACAGTGTGTAGGAAGTTGTTTGATAAAGTGGGCAAAGCTTATACTTGGACCAGAAGGCAGAATATAGGAAACTACATGAAAACATGGATAATTCAGAGAAAATGACTGTAAACAGATGAGAACTTGTTTAGAACAGCTCAAAGAGATTCTCCAATCAGTTCTTAGTGTAGAAAAGGTAGCTAAGATCCGGGAAATCCTTAATTCAAGTTAAGATGACTTGAAACACTCTATGAATCCTATATTCTTTACTTAAAGGAGACTAGAGTCGTAAATGTGTGTTATACAAGGCAGAATACCATTGAAATAGAGAAAGAAACAAGTTCAGCAGCTTTGGAAAGCCTTACACTTCACTGAAATGTAGTACTACACTCTATAACACAGTTGAGAGACAATGTTCCCGAGCTGCCTCAGTTCATAACAGTGTGTAGGAAGTTGTTTGATAAAGTGGGCAAAGCTTATACTTGGACCAGAAGGCAGAATATAGGAAACTACATGAAAACATGGATAATTCAGAGAAAATGACTTTAAACAGATGAGAACTTGTTTAGAACAGCTCAAAGAGATTCTCCAATCAGTTCTTAGTGTAGTAAAGGTAGCTAAGATCCAGGAAATCCTTAATTCGAGTTAAGATGACATGAAACACTGTATGAATCCTATATTCTTTACTTAAAGGAGAATAGAGTGGTAAATGTGTGTTATACAAGGCAGAATACCATTGAAATAGAGAAAGAAAGACATTCGACATCTTTGGAAAGCATTACACTTCACTGAAATGTAGTACTACACTCTATAACACAGTTGAGAGACAATGTTCCCGAGCTGCCTCACTTCATAACAGTGTGTAGGAAGTTGTTTGATAAAGTGGGCAAAGCTTATACTTGGACCAGAAGGCAGAATATAGGAAACTACATGAAAACATGGATAATTCAGAGAAAATGACTGTAAACAGATGAGAACTTGTTTAGAAAAGCTCAAAGAGATTCTCCAGTTAGTTCTTAGCGTAGTAAAGGTAGCTAAGATTCGGGAAATCCTTAATTCGAGTTAAGATCACATGAAACACTGTATGAATCCTATATTCTTTACTTGAAGGAGACTAGAGTGGTAAATGTGTGTTATACAAGGCAGAATACCATTGAAATAGAGAAAGAAACACGTTCGGCAGGTTTGGAAAGCCTTTCACTTCACTGAAATGTAGTACTACACTCTATAACACAGTTGAGAGACAAGGTTCCCGAGCTGCCTCAGTTCATAACGGTGTGTAGGAAGTTGTTTGATAAAGTGGGCAAAGCTTATACTTGGACCAAAAGACAGAAAATAGGAAACTACATGAAAACATGCATAATTCAGAGAAAATGACTGTAAACAGATGAGAACTTGTTTAGAACAGCTCAAAGAGATTCTCCATTCAGTTCTTATTGTAGTAAATGTAGCTAAGATCCGGGAAATCTTAATTCGAGTTAAGATCACATGAAACACTGTATGAATCCTATATTCTTTACTTAAAGGAGACTAGAGTGCTAAATGTGTGTTATACAAGGTAGAATACCATTGAAATAGAGAATTAAACACGTTTGGCAGCTTTGGAAAGCCTTACACTTCACTGAAATGTAGTACTACACTCTATAACAGAGTTGAGAGAAAATGTTCCCGAGCTGCCTCAGTTCATAACAGTGTGTAGGAAGTTGTTTGATAAAGTGGGCAAAGCTTATACTTGGACCAGAAGGCAGAATATAGGAAACTACATGAAAACATGGATAATTCAGAGAAAATGACTTTAAACAGATGAGAACTTGTTTAGAACAGCTCAAAGAGATTCTCCAATCAGTTCTTAGTGTAGTAAAGGTAGCTAAGATCCAGGAAATCCTTAATTCGAGTTAAGATGACATGAAACACTGTATGAATCCTATATTCTTTACTTAAAGGAGAATAGAGTGGTAAATGTGTGTTATACAAGGCAGAATACCATTGAAATAGAGAAAGAAAGACATTCGACATCTTTGGAAAGCATTACACTTCACTGAAATGTAGTACTACACTCTATAACACAGTTGAGAGACAATGTTCCCGAGCTGCCTCACTTCATAACAGTGTGTAGGAAGTTGTTTGATAAAGTGGGCAAAGCTTATACTTGGACCAGAAGGCAGAATATAGGAAACTACATGAAAACATGGATAATTCAGAGAAAATGACTGTAAACAGATGAGAACTTGTTTAGAACAGCTCAAAGAGATTCTCCAATCAGTTCTTAGTGTAGAAAAGGTAGCTAAGATCCGGGAAATCCTTAATTCAAGTTAAGATGACTTGAAACACTCTATGAATCCTATATTCTTTACTTAAAGGAGACTAGAGTCGTAAATGTGTGTTATACAAGGCAGAATACCATTGAAATAGAGAAAGAAAGACATTCGACATCTTTGGAAAGAATTACACTTCACTGAAATGTAGTACTACACTCTATAACACAGTTGAGAGACAATGTTCCCGAGCTGCCTCACTTCATAACAGTGTGTAGGAAGTTGTTTGATAAAGTGGGCAAAGCTTATACTTGGACCAGAAGGCAGAATATAGGAAACTACATGAAAACATGGATAATTCAGAGAAAATGACTTTAAACAGATGAGAACTTGTTTAGAACAGCTCAAAGAGATTCTCCAATCAGTTCTTAGTGTAGTAAAGGTAGCTAAGATCCAGGAAATCCTTAATTCGAGTTAAGATGACATGAAACACTGTATGAATCCTATATTCTTTACTTAAAGGAGAATAGAGTGGTAAATGTGTGTTATACAAGGCAGAATACCATTGAAATAGAGAAAGAAAGACATTCGACATCTTTGGAAAGCATTACACTTCACTGAAATGTAGTACTACACTCTATAACACAGTTGAGAGACAATGTTCCCGAGCTGCCTCACTTCATAACAGTGTGTAGGAAGTTGTTTGATAAAGTGGGCAAAGCTTATACTTGGACCAGAAGGCAGAATATAGGAAACTACATGAAAACATGGATAATTCAGAGAAAATGACTGTAAACAGATGAGAACTTGTTTAGAACAGCTCAAAGAGATTCTCCAATCAGTTCTTAGTGTAGAAAAGGTAGCTAAGATCCGGGAAATCCTTAATTCAAGTTAAGATGACTTGAAACACTCTATGAATCCTATATTCTTTACTTAAAGGAGACTAGAGTCGTAAATGTGTGTTATACAAGGCAGAATACCATTGAAATAGAGAAAGAAACAAGTTCAGCAGCTTTGGAAAGCCTTACACTTCACTGAAATGTAGTACTACACTCTATAACACAGTTGAGAGACAATGTTCCCGAGCTGCCTCAGTTCATAACAGTGTGTAGGAAGTTGTTTGATAAAGTGGGCAAAGCTTATACTTGGACCAGAAGGCAGAATATAGGAAACTACATGAAAACATGGATAATTCAGAGAAAATGACTTTAAACAGATGAGAACTTGTTTAGAACAGCTCAAAGAGATTCTCCAATCAGTTCTTAGTGTAGTAAAGGTAGCTAAGATCCAGGAAATCCTTAATTCGAGTTAAGATGACATGAAACACTGTATGAATCCTATATTCTTTACTTAAAGGAGAATAGAGTGGTAAATGTGTGTTATACAAGGCAGAATACCATTGAAATAGAGAAAGAAAGACATTCGACATCTTTGGAAAGCATTACACTTCACTGAAATGTAGTACTACACTCTATAACACAGTTGAGAGACAATGTTCCCGAGCTGCCTCACTTCATAACAGTGTGTAGGAAGTTGTTTGATAAAGTGGGCAAAGCTTATACTTGGACCAGAAGGCAGAATATAGGAAACTACATGAAAACATGGATAATTCAGAGAAAATGACTGTAAACAGATGAGAACTTGTTTAGAAAAGCTCAAAGAGATTCTCCAGTTAGTTCTTAGCGTAGTAAAGGTAGCTAAGATTCGGGAAATCCTTAATTCGAGTTAAGATCACATGAAACACTGTATGAATCCTATATTCTTTACTTGAAGGAGACTAGAGTGGTAAATGTGTGTTATACAAGGCAGAATACCATTGAAATAGAGAAAGAAACACGTTCGGCAGGTTTGGAAAGCCTTTCACTTCACTGAAATGTAGTACTACACTCTATAACACAGTTGAGAGACAAGGTTCCCGAGCTGCCTCAGTTCATAACGGTGTGTAGGAAGTTGTTTGATAAAGTGGGCAAAGCTTATACTTGGACCAAAAGACAGAAAATAGGAAACTACATGAAAACATGCATAATTCAGAGAAAATGACTGTAAACAGATGAGAACTTGTTTAGAACAGCTCAAAGAGATTCTCCATTCAGTTCTTATTGTAGTAAATGTAGCTAAGATCCGGGAAATCTTAATTCGAGTTAAGATCACATGAAACACTGTATGAATCCTATATTCTTTACTTAAAGGAGACTAGAGTGCTAAATGTGTGTTATACAAGGTAGAATACCATTGAAATAGAGAATTAAACACGTTTGGCAGCTTTGGAAAGCCTTACACTTCACTGAAATGTAGTACTACACTCTATAACAGAGTTGAGAGAAAATGTTCCCGAGCTGCCTCAGTTCATAACAGTGTGTAGGAAGTTGTTTGATAAAGTGGGCAAAGCTTATACTTGGACCAGAAGGCAGAATATAGGAAACTACATGAAAACATGGATAATTCAGAGAAAATGACTTTAAACAGATGAGAACTTGTTTAGAACAGCTCAAAGAGATTCTCCAATCAGTTCTTAGTGTAGTAAAGGTAGCTAAGATCCAGGAAATCCTTAATTCGAGTTAAGATGACATGAAACACTGTATGAATCCTATATTCTTTACTTAAAGGAGAATAGAGTGGTAAATGTGTGTTATACAAGGCAGAATACCATTGAAATAGAGAAAGAAAGACATTCGACATCTTTGGAAAGCATTACACTTCACTGAAATGTAGTACTACACTCTATAACACAGTTGAGAGACAATGTTCCCGAGCTGCCTCACTTCATAACAGTGTGTAGGAAGTTGTTTGATAAAGTGGGCAAAGCTTATACTTGGACCAGAAGGCAGAATATAGGAAACTACATGAAAACATGGATAATTCAGAGAAAATGACTGTAAACAGATGAGAACTTGTTTAGAACAGCTCAAAGAGATTCTCCAATCAGTTCTTAGTGTAGAAAAGGTAGCTAAGATCCGGGAAATCCTTAATTCAAGTTAAGATGACTTGAAACACTCTATGAATCCTATATTCTTTACTTAAAGGAGACTAGAGTCGTAAATGTGTGTTATACAAGGCAGAATACCATTGAAATAGAGAAAGAAAGACATTCGACATCTTTGGAAAGCATTACACTTCACTGAAATGTAGTACTACACTCTATAACACAGTTGAGAGACAATGTTCCCGAGCTGCCTCACTTCATAACAGTGTGTAGGAAGTTGTTTGATAAAGTGGGCAAAGCTTATACTTGGACCAGAAGGCTGAATATAGGAAACTACATGAAAACATGGATAATTCAGAGAAAATGACTGTAAACAGATGAGAACTTGTTTAGAACAGCTCAAAGAGATTCTCCAAGTCAGTTCTTAGTGTAGAAAAGGTAGCTGAGATCCGGGAAATCCTTAATTCGTGTTAAGATGACATGAAACACTGTATGAATCCTATATTCTTTACTTAAGGGAGAATAGAGTGGTAAATGTGTGTTATACAGGGCAGAATGCCATTGAAATAGAGAAAGAAACGCATTCGACATATTTGGAAAGCATTACACTTCACTAAAATGTAGTACTACACTCTATAACACAGTTGAGAGACAATGTTCCCGAGCTGCCTCAGTTCATAACAGTGTGTAGGAAGTTGTTTGATAAAGTGGGCAAAGCTTATACTTGGACCAGAAGGCAGAATATAGGAAACTACATGAAAACTTGGATAATTCAGAGAAAATGACTTGAAACAGATGAGAGATTGTTTAGAACAGCTGAAAGAGATTCTCCAAATCAGTTCTTAGTGTAGAAAATGTAGCTAAGATCCGGGAAATCCTTAATTCGAGTTAAGATGACATAAAACACTGTATGAATCCTATATTCTTTACTTAAAGGAGACTAGAGTGGTAAATGTGTGTTATACAAGGCAGAATACCATCGAAATAGAGAAAGAAACATGTTCGGCAGCTTTGGAAAGCATTACACTTCACTGAAATGTAGTACTACACTCTATAACACAGTTGAGAGACAATGTTCCCGAGCTGCCTCAGTTCATAACAGTGTGTAGGAAGTTGTTTGATAAAGTGGGCAAAGCTTATACTTGGACCAGAAGGCAGAATATAGGAAACTACATGAAAACATGGATAATTCAGAGAAAATGACTGTAAACAGATGAGAACTTGTTTAGAAAAGCTCAAAGAGATTCTCCAGTTAGTTCTTAGCGTCGTAAAGGTAGCTAAGATTCGGGAAATCCTTAATTCGAGTTAAGATCACATGAAACACTGTCTGAATCCTATATTCTTTACTTGAAGGAGACTAGAGTGGTAAATGTGTGTTATACAAGGCAGAATACCATTGAAATAGAGAAAGAAACACGTTCGGCAGGTTTGGAAAGCCTTTCACTTCACTGAAATGTAGTACTACACTCTATAACACAGTTGAGAGACAAGGTTCCCGAGCTGCCTCAGTTCATAACGGTGTGTAGGAAGTTGTTTGATAAAGTGGGCAAAGCTTATACTTGGACCAAAAGACAGAAAATAGGAAACTACATGAAAACATGCATAATTCAGAGAAAATGACTGTAAACAGATGAGAACTTGTTTAGAACAGCTCAAAGAGATTCTCCATTCAGTTCTTATTGTAGTAAATGTAGCTAAGATCCGGGAAATCTTAATTCGAGTTAAGATCACATGAAACACTGTATGAATCCTATATTCTTTACTTAAAGGAGACTAGAGTGCTAAATGTGTGTTATACAAGGTAGAATACCATTGAAATAGAGAATTAAACACGTTTGGCAGCTTTGGAAAGCCTTACACTTCACTGAAATGTAGTACTACACTCTATAACACAGTTGAGAGAAAATGTTCCCGAGCTGCCTCAGTTCATAACAGTGTGTAGGAAGTTGTTTGATAAAGTGGGCAAAGCTTATACTTGGACCAGAAGGCAGAATATAGGAAACTACATGAAAACATGGATAATTCAGAGAAAATGACTGTAAACAGATGAGAACTTGTTTAGAAAAGCTCAAAGAGATTCTCCAGTTAGTTCTTAGCGTAGTAAAGGTAGCTAAGATTCGGGAAATCCTTAATTCGAGTTAAGATCACATGAAACACTGTATGAATCCTATATTCTTTACTTGAAGGAGACTAGAGTGGTAAATGTGTGTTATACAAGGCAGAATACCATTGAAATAGAGAAAGAAACACGTTCGGCAGGTTTGGAAAGCCTTTCACTTCACTGAAATGTAGTACTACACTCTATAACACAGTTGAGAGACAAGGTTCCCGAGCTGCCTCAGTTCATAACGGTGTGTAGGAAGTTGTTTGATAAAGTGGGCAAAGCTTATACTTGGACCAAAAGACAGAAAATAGGAAACTACATGAAAACATGCATAATTCAGAGAAAATGACTGTAAACAGATGAGAACTTGTTTAGAACAGCTCAAAGAGATTCTCCATTCAGTTCTTATTGTAGTAAATGTAGCTAAGATCCGGGAAATCTTAATTCGAGTTAAGATCACATGAAACACTGTATGAATCCTATATTCTTTACTTAAAGGAGACTAGAGTGCTAAATGTGTGTTATACAAGGTAGAATACCATTGAAATAGAGAATTAAACACGTTTGGCAGCTTTGGAAAGCCTTACACTTCACTGAAATGTAGTACTACACTCTATAACAGAGTTGAGAGAAAATGTTCCCGAGCTGCCTCAGTTCATAACAGTGTGTAGGAAGTTGTTTGATAAAGTGGGCAAAGCTTATACTTGGACCAGAAGGCAGAATATAGGAAACTACATGAAAACATGGATAATTCAGAGAAAATGACTTTAAACAGATGAGAACTTGTTTAGAACAGCTCAAAGAGATTCTCCAATCAGTTCTTAGTGTAGTAAAGGTAGCTAAGATCCAGGAAATCCTTAATTCGAGTTAAGATGACATGAAACACTGTATGAATCCTATATTCTTTACTTAAAGGAGAATAGAGTGGTAAATGTGTGTTATACAAGGCAGAATACCATTGAAATAGAGAAAGAAAGACATTCGACATCTTTGGAAAGCATTACACTTCACTGAAATGTAGTACTACACTCTATAACACAGTTGAGAGACAATGTTCCCGAGCTGCCTCACTTCATAACAGTGTGTAGGAAGTTGTTTGATAAAGTGGGCAAAGCTTATACTTGGACCAGAAGGCAGAATATAGGAAACTACATGAAAACATGGATAATTCAGAGAAAATGACTGTAAACAGATGAGAACTTGTTTAGAACAGCTCAAAGAGATTCTCCAATCAGTTCTTAGTGTAGAAAAGGTAGCTAAGATCCGGGAAATCCTTAATTCAAGTTAAGATGACTTGAAACACTCTATGAATCCTATATTCTTTACTTAAAGGAGACTAGAGTCGTAAATGTGTGTTATACAAGGCAGAATACCATTGAAATAGAGAAAGAAAGACATTCGACATCTTTGGAAAGCATTACACTTCACTGAAATGTAGTACTACACTCTATAACACAGTTGAGAGACAATGTTCCCGAGCTGCCTCACTTCATAACAGTGTGTAGGAAGTTGTTTGATAAAGTGGGCAAAGCTTATACTTGGACCAGAAGGCTGAATATAGGAAACTACATGAAAACATGGATAATTCAGAGAAAATGACTGTAAACAGATGAGAACTTGTTTAGAACAGCTCAAAGAGATTCTCCAAGTCAGTTCTTAGTGTAGAAAAGGTAGCTGAGATCCGGGAAATCCTTAATTCGTGTTAAGATGACATGAAACACTGTATGAATCCTATATTCTTTACTTAAGGGAGAATAGAGTGGTAAATGTGTGTTATACAGGGCAGAATGCCATTGAAATAGAGAAAGAAACGCATTCGACATATTTGGAAAGCATTACACTTCACTAAAATGTAGTACTACACTCTATAACACAGTTGAGAGACAATGTTCCCGAGCTGCCTCAGTTCATAACAGTGTGTAGGAAGTTGTTTGATAAAGTGGGCAAAGCTTATACTTGGACCAGAAGGCAGAATATAGGAAACTACATGAAAACTTGGATAATTCAGAGAAAATGACTGGAAACAGATGAGAGATTGTTTAGAACAGCTGAAAGAGATTCTCCAAATCAGTTCTTAGTGTAGAAAATGTAGCTAAGATCCGGGAAATCCTTAATTCGAGTTAAGATGACATAAAACACTGTATGAATCCTATATTCTTTACTTAAAGGAGACTAGAGTGGTAAATGTGTGTTATACAAGGCAGAATACCATCGAAATAGAGAAAGAAACATGTTCGGCAGCTTTGGAAAGCATTACACTTCACTGAAATGTAGTACTACACTCTATAACACAGTTGAGAGACAATGTTCCCGAGCTGCCTCAGTTCATAACAGTGTGTAGGAAGTTGTTTGATAAAGTGGGCAAAGCTTATACTTGGACCAGAAGGCAGAATATAGGAAACTACATGAAAACATGGATAATTCAGAGAAAATGACTGTAAACAGATGAGAACTTGTTTAGAAAAGCTCAAAGAGATTCTCCAGTTAGTTCTTAGCGTCGTAAAGGTAGCTAAGATTCGGGAAATCCTTAATTCGAGTTAAGATCACATGAAACACTGTCTGAATCCTATATTCTTTACTTGAAGGAGACTAGAGTGGTAAATGTGTGTTATACAAGGCAGAATACCATTGAAATAGAGAAAGAAACACGTTCGGCAGGTTTGGAAAGCCTTTCACTTCACTGAAATGTAGTACTACACTCTATAACACAGTTGAGAGACAAGGTTCCCGAGCTGCCTCAGTTCATAACGGTGTGTAGGAAGTTGTTTGATAAAGTGGGCAAAGCTTATACTTGGACCAAAAGACAGAAAATAGGAAACTACATGAAAACATGCATAATTCAGAGAAAATGACTGTAAACAGATGAGAACTTGTTTAGAACAGCTCAAAGAGATTCTCCATTCAGTTCTTATTGTAGTAAATGTAGCTAAGATCCGGGAAATCTTAATTCGAGTTAAGATCACATGAAACACTGTATGAATCCTATATTCTTTACTTAAAGGAGACTAGAGTGCTAAATGTGTGTTATACAAGGTAGAATACCATTGAAATAGAGAATTAAACACGTTTGGCAGCTTTGGAAAGCCTTACACTTCACTGAAATGTAGTACTACACTCTATAACACAGTTGAGAGAAAATGTTCCCGAGCTGCCTCAGTTCATAACAGTGTGTAGGAAGTTGTTTGATAAAGTGGGCAAAGCTTATACTTGGACCAGAAGGCAGAATATAGGAAACTAAATGAAAACATGGATAATTCAGAGAAAATGACTGTAAACAGATGAGAACTTGTTTAGAACAGCTCAAAGAGATTCTCCAAGTCAGTTCTTAGCGTAGTAAAGGTAGCTAATATCCGGGAAATCATTAATTCGAGTTAAGATCACATGAAACACTGTATGAATCCTATATTCCTTACTTAAAGGAGACTAGAGTGGTAAATATGTGTTATACAAGGCAGAATACCATTGAAATAGAGAAAGAAACACGTTCGGCAGCTTTGGAAAGCCTTACACTTCACTGAAATGTAGTACTACACACTATAACACAGTTGAGAGACAATGTTCCCGAGCTGCCTCAGTTCATAACAGTGTGTAGGAAGTTGTTTGATAAAGTGGGCAAAGCTTATACTAGGACCAGAAGGCAGAATATAGGAAACTACATGAAAACATGGATAATTCAGAGAAAATGACAGGAAACAGATGAGAACTTGTTTAGAACACTGAAAGAGATTCTCCAAATCAGTTCTTAGTGTACAAAAGGTAGCTAAGATCCGGGAAATCCTTAATTCAAGTTAAGATGACTTGAAACACTCTATGAATCATATATTCTTTACTTAAAGGAGACTAGAGTCGTAAATGTGTGTTATACAAGGCAGAATACCATTGAAATAGAGAAAGAAACAAGTTCAGCAGCTTTGGAAAGCCTTACACTTCACTGAAATGTAGTACTACACTCTATAACACAGTTGAGAGACAATGTTCCCGAGCTGCCTCAGTTCATAACAGTGTGTAGGAAGTTGTTTGATAAAGTGGGCAAAGCTTATACTTGGACCAGAAGGCAGAATATAGGAAACTACATGAAAACATGGATAATTCAGAGAAAATGACTTTAAACAGATGAGAACTTGTTTAGAACAGCTCAAAGAGATTCTCCAATCAGTTCTTAGTGTAGTAAAGGTAGCTAAGATCCAGGAAATCCTTAATTCGAGTTAAGATGACATGAAACACTGTATGAATCCTATATTCTTTACTTAAAGGAGAAAAGAGTGGTAAATGTGTGTTATACAAGGCAGAATACCATTGAAATAGAGAAAGAAAGACATTCGACATCTTTGGAAAGCATTACACTTCACTGAAATGTAGTACTACACTCTATAACACAGTTGAGAGACAATGTTCCCGAGCTGCCTCACTTCATAACAGTGTGTAGGAAGTTGTTTGATAAAGTGGGCAAAGCTTATACTTGGACCAGAAGGCTGAATATAGGAAACTACATGAAAACATGGATAATTCAGAGAAAATGACTGTAAACAGATGAGAACTTGTTTAGAACAGCTCAAAGAGATTCTCCAAGTCAGTTCTTAGTGTAGAAAAGGTAGCTGAGATCCGGGAAATCCTTAATTCAAGTTAAGATCACATGAAACACTGTATGAATCCTATATTCTTTACTTAAAGGAGACTGGAGTGGTAAATGTGTGTTATACAAGGCAGAATACCACTGAAATAGAGAAAGAAACACGTTCGGCAGCTTTGGAAAGCCTTACACTTCACTGAAATGTAATACTACACTCTATAACACAGTTGAGAGACAATGTTCCCGAGCTGCCTCAATTCATAACAGTGTGTAGGAAGTTGTTTGATAAAGTGGGCAAAGCTTTTACTTGGACCAGAAGGCAGAATATAGGAAACTACATGAAAACATGGATAATTCAGAGAAAATGACTGTAAAAAGATGAGAACTTGTTTAGAACAGCTCAAAGAGATTCTCCAATCAGTTCTTAGTGTAGTAAAGGTAGCTAAGATCCGGGAAATCCTTAATTCGAGTTAAGATGACATGAAACACTGTATGAATCCTATATTCTTTACTTAAGGGAGAATAGAGTGGTAAATGTGTGTTATACAGGGCAGAATGCCATTGAAATAGAGAAAGAAACGCATTCGACATATTTGGAAAGCATTACACTTCACTAAAATGTAGTACTACACTCTATAACACAGTTGAGAGACAATGTTCCCGAGCTGCCTCAGTTCATAACAGTGTGTAGGAAGTTGTTTGATAAAGTGGGCAAAGCTTATACTTGGACCAGAAGGCAGAATATAGGAAACTACATGAAAACTTGGATAATTCAGAGAAAATGACTGGAAACAGATGAGAGATTGTTTAGAACAGCTGAAAGAGATTCTCCAAATCAGTTCTTAGAGTAGAAAATGTAGCTAAGATCCGGGAAATCCTTAATTCGAGTTAAGATGACATAAAACACTGTATGAATCCTATATTCTTTACTTAAAGGAGACTAGAGTGGTAAATGTGTGTTATACAAGGCAGAATACCATCGAAATAGAGAAAGAAACATGTTCGGCAGCTTTGGAAAGCATTACACTTCACTGAAATGTAGTACTACACTCTATAACACAGTTGAGAGACAATGTTCCCGAGCTGCCTCAGTTCATAACAGTGTGTAGGAAGTTGTTTGATAAAGTGGGCAAAGCTTATACTTGGACCAGAAGGCAGAATATAGGAAACTACATGAAAACATGGATAATTCAGAGAAAATGACTGTAAACAGATGAGAACTTGTTTAGAACAGCTCAAAGAGATTCTCCATTCAGTTCTTATTGTAGTAAATGTAGCTAAGATCCGGGAAATCTTAATTCGAGTTAAGATCACATGAAACACTGTATGAATCCTATATTCTTTACTTAAAGGAGACTAGAGTGGTAAATGTGTGTTATACAAGGCAGAATACCACTGAAATAGAGAAAGAAACACTTTCGTCAGCTTAGGAAAGCCTTACACTTCACTGAAATTTAATACTACACTCTATAACACAGTTGAGAGACAATGTTCCCGAGCTGCCTCAGTTCATAACAGTGTGTAGGAAGTTGTTTCATAAAGTGGGCAAAGCTTATACTTGGACCAGAAGGCAGAATATAGGAAACTACATGAAAACAAGGATAATTCAGAGAAAATGACTGTAAACAGATGAGAACTTGTTTAGAACAGCTCAAAGAGATTCTCCAGTCAGTTCTTAGGTACCTAAGGCAGAATACCAGCTCAAAGAGATTCTCCAGTCAGTTCTTATGTAGCTAAGGCAGAATACCATTGAAATAGAGAAAGAAACACGTTCGGCAGCTTTGGAAAGCCTTACACTTCACTGAAATGTAGTACTACACTCTATAACACAGTTGAGAGACAAGGTTCCCGAGCTGCCTCAGTTCATAACAGTGTGTAGGAAGTTGTTTGATAAAGTGGGCAAAGCTTATACATGGACCAGAAGGCAGAATATAGGAAACTACATGAAAACATGGATAATTCAGAGAAAAAGACTATAAACAGATGAGAACTTGTTTAGAACAGCTCAAAGAGATTCTCCATTCAGTTCTTATTGTAGTAAATGTAGCTAAGATCCGGGAAATCCTTAATTCGAGTTAAGATCACATGAAACACTGTATGAATCCTATATTCTTTACTTAAAGGAGACTAGAGTGCTAAATCTGTGTTATACAAGGTAGAATACCATTGAAATAGAGAATTAAACAAGTTTGGCAGCTTTGGAAAGCCTTACACTTCACTGAAATGTAGTACTACACTCTATAACACAGTTGAGAGACAATGTTCCCGAGCTGCCTCAGTTCATAACAGTGTGTAGGAAGTTGTTTGATAAAGTGGGCAAAGCTTATACTTGGACCAGAAGGCAGAATATAGGAAACTACATGAAAACATGGATAATTCAGAGAAAATGACTGGAAACAGATGAGAACTTGTTTAGAACAGCTCAAAGAGATCCTCCAAGTCAGTTCTTAGCGAAGTAAAGGTAGCTAAGATCCGGGAAATCATTAATTCGAGTTAAGATCACATGAAACACTGTATGAATCCTATATTCCTTACTTAAAGGAGACTAGAGTGGTAAATGGGTGTTATACAAGGCAGAATACCATTGAAATAGAGAAAGAAACACGTTCGGCAGCTTTGGAAAGCCTTACACTTCACTGAAATATAGTACTACACTCTGTAACACAGTTGAGAGACAATGTTCCCGAGCTGACTCAGTTCATAACAGTGTGTAGGAAGTTGTTTGATAAAGTGGGCAAAGCTTATACTTGGACCAGAAGGCAGAATATAGGAAACTACATGAAAACATGGATAATTCAGAGAAAATGACTGTAAACAGATGAGAACTTGTTTAGAACAGCTCAAAGAGATTCTCCATTCAGTTCTTATTGTAGTACATGTAGCTAAGATCCGGGAAATCCTTAATTCGAGTTAAGATCACATGAAACACTGTATGAATCCTATATTCTTTACTTAAAGGAGATTAGAGTGCTAAATGTGTGTTATACAAGGTAGAATACCATTGAAATAGAGAATTAAACACGTTTGGCAGCTTTGGAAAGCCTTACACTTCTCTGAAATGTAGTACTACACTCTATAACACAGTTGAGAGACAATGTTCCCGAGCTGCCTCAGTTCATAACAGTGTGTAGGAAGTTGTTTGATAAAGTGGGCAAAGCTTATACTTGGACCAGAAGGCAGAATATAGGAAACTACATGAAAACATGGATAATTCAGAGAAAATGACTGGAAACAGATGAGAACTTGTTTAGAACAGCTCAAAGAGATTCTCCAGTCAGTTCTTAGCGTAGTAAAAGTAGCTAAGATCCGGGAAATCATTAATTCTAGTTAAGATGACATGAAACACTCTATGAATCCTATATTCTTTACTTAAAGGAGACTAGAGTGGTAAATGTGTGTTATACAAGGCAGAATACCGTTGAAATAGAGAAAGAAACACGTTAGGCAGCTTTGGAAAGCCTTACACTTCACTGAAACGTAGTACTACACTCTATAACACAGTTGAGAGACAATGTTCCCGAGCTGCCTCAGTTCAAAACAGTGTGTAGGAAGTTGTTTGATAAAGTGGGCAAAGCTTATACTTGGACCAGAAGGCAGAATATAGGAAACTACATGAAAACATGGATAATTCAGAGAAAATGACTATAAACAGATGAGAACTTGTTTAGAACAGCTCAAAGAGATTCTCCATTCAGTTCTTATTGTAGTAAATGTAGATAAGATCCGGGAAATCCTTAATTCGAGTTAAGATCACATGAAACACTGTATGAATCCTATATTCTTTACTTAAAGGAGACTAGAGTGCTAAATCTGTGTTATACAAGGTAGAATACCATTGAAATAGAGAATTAAACACGTTTGGCAGCTTTGGAAAGCCTTACACTTCACTGAAATGTAGTACTACACGCTATAACACAGTTGAGAGACAATGTTCCCGAGTTGCCTCAGTTCATAACAGTGTGTAGGAAGTTGTTTGATAAAGTGGGCAAAGCTTATACTTGGACCAGAAGGCAGAATATAGGAAACTACATGAAAACATGGATAATTCAGAGAAAATGACTGTAAACAGATGAGAACTTGTTCAGAACAGCTGAAAGAGGTTCTCCAGTCAGTTCTTAGTGTAGAAAAGGTAGCTAAGATCCGGGAAATCCTTAATTCAAGTTAAGATGACTTGAAACACTGTATGAATCCTATATTCTTTACTTAAAGGAGACTGGAGTGGTAAATGTGTGTTTTACAAGGCAGAATACCATTGAAATAGAGAAAGAAACACGTTCGGCAGCTTTGGAAAGCCTTACACTTCACTGAAATATAGTACTACACTATGTAACACAGTAGAGAGACAATGTTCGCGAGCTGCCTCAGTTCATAACAGTGTGTAGGAAGTTGTTTGATAAAGTGGGCAAAGCTTACACTTGGACCAGAAGGCAGAATATAGGAAACTACATGAAAACATGATTAATTCAGAGAAAATGACTGTAAACAGATGAGAACTTGTTTAGAACCGCTCAAAGAGATTCTCCAAGTCAGTTCTTAGCGTAGTAAAGGTAGCTAAGATCCGGGAAATCATTAATTCGAGTTAAGATCACATGAAACACTGTATGAATCCTATATTCCTTACTTAAAGGAGACTAGAGTGGTAAATGGGTGTTATACAAGGCAGAATACCATTGAAATAGAGAAAGAAACACGTTCGGCAGCTTTGGAAAGCCTTACACTTCACTGAAATGTAGTACTACACTCTATAACACAGTTGAGAGACAATGTTCCCGAGCTGCCTCAGTTCATAACAGTGTGTAGGAAGTTGTTTGATAAAGTGGGCAAAGCTTATACTTGGAACAGAAGGCAGAAAATCACTTTGCACTCCTGGGGCACCTTCACCGGGCCCCAGGGCCTTCCCCACTGGACCACCTCCAGCTTTTGACACCGGCCCCAACCCACTCTTCCCTTGACCGCTTCCCGCAGGTCAGCTAAGGGGCCGGCCAAGCCGCCGGGCCCCCTCTTTAGGTCCCTGCCGCCGGCAGACCCGCCTGCTGGTCACCCGTGTCCCTGCCCGCGACCCTCTCTCCTGCTTACCTCACCACTTCAGGCTGTTCACCTGGCCCCGCCCCCTTGATCCAGTGACCGCCTCCAGCTGCTCACCTGGCCCCGCCCCCGCCTTGACTTGACCTGGCTCAGCTGTGGGCCTGGGCCCGCCTCCTGGTTCCGGAAACCACGCCCCTGGTCCATTCGACCAATGATCGAGCAGCACCAGCCAGTCTGCCCTGCTCCCAAACACAGAGGAATAGCCCCCACCACTGGGATGTAAAGGCACATAGCCCTCTGCTCACAGGGTGCCTCCCAGGTCCCCAAGCGTGGGCAGACCAGCCAGCCCTCCCTTCAGGACACCCAGGGTCCTCCATGAGCCTCGGGGCCGGCCCTCCTCCCTCACACCCTTCCACCCCCGGTCCCCATGGCTCACACCAAAGGGCAGCTCACAGCAGAGTGTCCTGGGACACCCACAGCCCTGCCTATGGGCTTTGACAACCGGGAGAGAGCTGTGTCAAGTCCGAGAAATTATCACTTTCCACTCTGGGGGCACCTCCCCGACCCCTCCGGAGGTTCTGACTGGTCTGGTGGCCCGGCCGCGGGGGCCTGCTTTCCGCCCCATTCGCCTGGAACGCCCTGCCCTGAGGACAAGGGTCCCTCTTGCTGGCATCCAGTCTGAAGCTCAGGCAGGTGACGCTTTTGTGGGCACTTGAGACCCTCGTCCAGGTTTCACAGGGCCCCAGGGCCTTAGCCACTGGTGAGGGTTAGGTTGAGGGATAGGCTTAGTTTTAGGGTTAGCGTGAGCCTTTGACAACGGGGAGAGAGCTGTGTCAAGTCCGAGAAAATCACTTTGCGCTCCTGGGGCACCTTCACCGGGCCCCAGGGCCTTCCCCACTGGACCACCTCCAGCTTTTGACACCGGCCCCAACACACTCTTCCCTTGACCGCTTCCCGCAGGTCAGCTAAGGGGCCGGCCAAGCCGCTGGGCCCCTCTTTAGGTCCCTGCCGCCGGCAGACCCGCCTGCTGGTCACCCGTGTCCCTGCCCGCGACCCTCTCTCCTGCTTACCTCACCACTTCAGGCTGTTCACCTGGCCCCGCCCCCTTGATCCCGTGACCGCCTCCAGCTGCTCACCTGGCCCCGCCCCCGCCTTGACTTGACCTGGCTCAGCTGTGGGCATGGGCCCGCATCCTGGTTCCGGAAACCACGCCCCTGGTCCATTCGACCAATGAGCGAGCAGCACCAGCCAGTCTGCCCTGCTCCCAAACACAAAGGAATAGCCCCCACCACTGGGATGTAAAGGCACATAGCCCTCTGCTCACAGGGTGCCTCCCAGGTCCCCAAGCGTGGGCAGACCAGCCAGCCCTCCCTTCAGGACACCCAGGGTCCTCCATGAGCCTCGGGGCCGGCCCTCCTCCCTCACACCCTTCCACCCCCGGTCCCCATGGCTCACACCAAAGGGCAGCTCACAGCAGAGTGTCCTGGGACACCCACAGCCCTGCCTATGGGCTTTGACAACCGGGAGAGAGCTGTGTCAAGTCCGAGAAATTATCACTTTCCACTCTGGGGGCACCTCCCCGACCCCTCCGGAGGTTCTGACTGGTCTGGTGGCCCGGCCGCGGGGGCCTGCTTTCCGCCCCATTCGCCTGGAATGCCCTGCCCTGAGGACAAGGGTCCCACTTGCTGGCATCCAGTCTGAAGCTCAGGCAGGTGACGCTTTTGTGGGCACTTGAGACCCTCGTCCAGGTTTCACAGGGCCCCAGGGCCTTAGCCACTGGTGAGGGTTAGGTTGAGGGATAGGCTTAGTTTTAGGGTTAGCGTGAGCCTTTGACAACGGGGAGAGAGCTGTGTCAAGTCCGAGAAAATCACTTTGCGCTCCTGGGGCACCTTCACCGGGCCCCAGGGCCTTCCCCACTGGACCACCTCCAGCTTTTGACACCGGCCCCAACACACTCTTCCCTTGACCGCTTCCCGCAGGTCAGCTAAGGGGCCGGCCAAGCCGCCGGGCCCCCTCTTTAGGTCCCTGCCGCTGGCAGACCCGCCTGCTGGTCACCCTTGTCCCTGCCTGCGACCCTCTCTCCTGCTTACCTCACCACTTCAGGCTGTTCACCTGGCCCCGCCCCCGTGTTCCCGTGACCGCCTCCAGCTGCTCACCTGGCCCCGCCCCCTCCTTGATTTAACCTGGCTCAGCTGTGGGCCTGGGCCCGCCTCCTGGTTCCGGAAACCACGCCCCTGGTCCATTCGACCAATGAGCGAGCAGCACCAGCCAGCCTGCCCTGCTCCCAAACACAGAGGAATAGCCCCACCACTGGGATGTAAAGGCACATAGCCCTCTGCTCACAGGGTGCCTCCCAGGTCCCCAAGCGTGGGCAGACCAGCCAGCCATCCCTTCAGGACACCCAGGGGCCTCCATGAGCCTCGGGGCCGGCCCTCTAACACCCCCGCCCCGGCCCCCATCGCTCCCACCAAAGGGCAGCTCAGAGCAGACTGTCCTGGGACACCCAGAGCCCTGCCTATGGGCTTTGACAACCGGGAGAGAGCTGTGTCAAGTCCGAGAAATTATCACTTTCCACTCTGGGGGCACCTCCCCGGCCCCTCCGGAGGTTCTGACTGGTCTGGTGGCCCGGCCCCGGGGGCCTGCTTTTCGCCCCATTCGCCTGGAACGCCCTGCCCTGAGGACAAGGGTCCCTCTTGCTGGCATCCAGTCTGAAGCTCAGGCAGGTGAGGCTTTTGTGGGCACTTGAGACCCTCTTCCAGGTTTCACAGGGCCCCAGGGCCTTAGCCACTGGTGAGGGTTAGGTTGAGGGATAGGCTTAGTTTTAGGGTTAGGGTGAGCCTTTGAGAACGGGGAGAGAGCTGTGTCAAGTCCGAGAAAATCACTTTGCGCTCCTGGGGCACGTTCACCGGGCCCCAGGGCCTTCCCCACTGGACCACCTCCAGCTTTTGACACTGGCCCCAACCCACTCTTCCCTTGACCGCTTCCCGCAGGTCAGCTAAGGGGCCGGCCAAGCCGCCGGGCCCCCTCTTTAGGTCCCTGCCGCCGGCAGACCCGCCTGCTGGTCACCCGTGTCCCTGCCCGAGACCCTCTCTCCTGCTTACCTCACCACTTCAGGCTGTTCACCTGGCCCCGCCCCCTTGATCCCGTGACCGCCTCCAGCTGCTCACCTGGCCCCGCCCCCGCCTTGACTTGACCTGGCTCAGCTGTGGGCCTGGGCCCGCCTCCTGGTTCTGGAAACCACGCCCCTGGTCCATTCGACCAATGAGCGAGCAGCACCAGCCTGTCTGCCCTGCTCCCAAACACAGAGGAATAGCCCCCACCACTGGAAGGTAAAGGCACATAGCCCTCTGCTCACAGGGTGCCTCCCAGGCCCCAAGCGTGGGCAGACCAGCCAGCCCTCCCTTCAGGACACCCAGGGGCCTCCATGAGCCTCGGGGCCGGCCCTCTAACCCCCCCGCGCCGGCCCCCATCGCTCCCACCAAAGGGCAGCTCACAGCAGATTGTCCTGGGACGCCCAGAGCCCTGCCTATGGGCTTTGAAAACCGGGAGAGAGCTGTGTCAAGTCCGAGAAATCATCACTTTCCACTCTAGGGGCACCTCCCCGGCACCTCCGGAGGTTCTGAGTGGTCTGGTGGCCCGGCCCCGGGGGCCTGCTTTCTGCCCCATTCGCCTGGAACGCCCTGCCCTGAGGACAAGGGTCCCTCTTGCTGGCATCCAGTCTGAAGCTCAGGCAGGTGAGGCTTTTGTGGGCACTTGAGACCCTCGTCCAGGTTTCACAGGGCCCCAGGGCCTTAGCCACTGGTGAGGGTTAGGTTGAGGGATAGGCTTAGTTTTAGGGTTAGGGTTAGCCTTTGACAACGGGGAGAGAGCTGTGTCAAGTCCGAGAAAATCACTTTGCGCTCCTGGGGCACCTTCACCGGGCCCCAGGGCCTTCCCCACTGGACCTCCTCCAGCTTTTGACACCGGCCCCAACACACTCTTCCCTTGACCGCTTCCCGCAGGTCAGCTAAGGGGCCGGCCAAGCCGCTGGGCCCCTCTTTAGGTCCCTGCCGCCGGCAGACCCGCCTGCTGGTCACCCGTGTCCCTGCCCGCGACCCTCTCTCCTGCTTACCTCACCACTTCAGGCTGTTCACCTGGCCCCGCCCCCTTGATCCCGTGACCGCCTCCAGCTGCTCACCTGGCCCCGCCCCCGCCTTGACTTGACCTGGCTCAGCTGTGGGCATGGGCCCGCATCCTGGTTCCGGAAACCACGCCCCTGGTCCATTCGACCAATGAGCGAGCAGCACCAGCCAGTCTGCCCTGCTCCCAAACACAAAGGAATAGCCCCCACCACTGGGATGTAAAGGCACATAGCCCTCTGCTCACAGGGTGCCTCCCAGGTCCCCAAGCGTGGGCAGACCAGCCAGCCCTCCCTTCAGGACACCCAGGGTCCTCCATGAGCCTCGGGGCCGGCCCTCCTCCCTCACACCCTTCCACCCCCGGTCCCCATGGCTCACACCAAAGGGCAGCTCACAGCAGAGTGTCCTGGGACACCCACAGCCCTGCCTATGGGCTTTGACAACCGGGAGAGAGCTGTGTCAAGTCCGAGAAATTATCACTTTCCACTCTGGGGGCACCTCCCCGACCCCTCCGGAGGTTCTGACTGGTCTGGTGGCCCGGCCGCGGGGGCCTGCTTTCCGCCCCATTCGCCTGGAACGCCCTGCCCTGAGGACAAGGGTCCCTCTTGCTGGCATCCAGTCTGAAGCTCAGGCAGGTGACGCTTTTGTGGGCACTTGAGACCCTCGTCCAGGTTTCACAGGGCCCCAGGGCCTTAGCCACTGGTGAGGGTTAGGTTGAGGGATAGGCTTAGTTTTAGGGTTAGCGTGAGCCTTTGACAACGGGGAGAGAGCTGTGTCAAGTCCGAGAAAATCACTTTGCGCTCCTGGGGCACCTTCACCGGGCCCCAGGGCCTTCCCCACTGGACCACCTCCAGCTTTTGACACCGGCCCCAACACACTCTTCCCTTGACCGCTTCCCGCAGGTCAGCTAAGGGGCCGGCCAAGCCGCTGGGCCCCTCTTTAGGTCCCTGCCGCCGGCAGACCCGCCTGCTGGTCACCCGTGTCCCTGCCCGCGACCCTCTCTCCTGCTTACCTCACCACTTCAGGCTGTTCACCTGGCCCCGCCCCCTTGATCCCGTGACCGCCTCCAGCTGCTCACCTGGCCCCGCCCCCGCCTTGACTTGACCTGGCTCAGCTGTGGGCATGGGCCCCCATCCTGGTTCCGGAAACCACGCCCCTGGTCCATTCGACCAATGAGCGAGCAGCACCAGCCAGTCTGCCCTGCTCCCAAACACAAAGGAATAGCCCCCACCACTGGGATGTAAAGGCACATAGCCCTCTGCTCACAGGGTGCCTCCCAGGTCCCCAAGCGTGGGCAGACCAGCCAGCCCTCCCTTCAGGACACCCAGGGTCCTCCATGAGCCTCGGGGCCGGCCCTCCTCCCTCACACCCTTCCACCCCCGGTCCCCATGGCTCACACCAAAGGGCAGCTCACAGCAGAGTGTCCTGGGACGCCCAGAGCCCTGCCTATGGGCTTTGACAACCGGGAGAGAGCTGTGTCAAGTCCGAGAAATCATCACTTTCCACTCTGGGGGCACCTCCCCGGCCCCTCCGGAGGTTCTGACTGGTCTGCTGGCCAGGCCCCGGGGGCCTGCTTTTCGCCCCATTCGCCTGGAACGCCCTGCCCTGAGGACAAGGGTTCCTCTTGCTGGCATCCAGTTTGAAGCTCAGGCAGGTGAGGCTTTTGTGGGCACTTGAGACCCTCGTCCAGGTTTCACAGGGCCCCAGGGCCTTAGCCACTGGTGAGGGTTAGGTTTAGGGATAGGCTTAGTTTCAGGGTTAGGGTTAGCCTTTGACAACGGGGAGAGAGCTGTATCAAGTCCGAGAAAATCACTTGGCGCTCCTGGGGCACCTTCACCGGGCCCCAGGGCCTTCCCCACTGGACCACCTCCAGCTTTTGACACCGGCCCCAACCCACTCTTCCCTTGACCGCTTCCCGCAGGTCAGCTAAGGGGCCGGCCAAGCCGCCGGGCCCCCTCTTTAGGTCCCTGCCGCCGGCAGACCCGCCTGCTGGTCACCTGTGTCCCTGCCCGCGACCCTCTCTCCTGCTTACCTCACCACTTCAGGCTGTTCACCTGGCCCCGCCCCCTTGATCCAGTGACCGCCTCCAGCTGCTCACCTGGCCCCGCCCCCGCCTTGACTTGACCTGGCTCAGCTGTGGGCCTGGGCCCGCCTCCTGGTTCCGGAAACCACGCCCCTGGTCCATTCGACCAATGAGCGAGCAGCACCAGCCAGTCTGCCCTGCTCCCAAACACAGAGGAATAGCCCCCACCACTGGGAGGTAAAGGCACATAGCCCTCTGCTCACAGGGTGCCTCCCAGGTCCCCAAGCGTGGGCAGACCAGCCAGCCCTCCCTTCAGGACACCCAGGGGCCTCCAGGAGCCTCGGGGCCGCCCCTCTAACCCCCCCGCCCCGGCCCCCATCGCCCCCAACAAAGGGCAGCTCAGAGCAGAGTGTCCTGGGACGCCCAGAGCCCTGCCTATGGGCTTTGACAACCGGGAGAGAGCTGTGTCAAGTCCGAGAAATCATCACTTTCCACTCTGGGGGCAACTCCCCGGCCCCTCCGGAGGTTCTGACTGGTCTGGTGGCCCGGCCCCGGGGGCCGGCTTTCCGCCCCATTTGCCTGGAACGCCCTGCCCTGAGGACAAGGGTCCCTCTTGCTGGCATCCAGTCTGAAGCTCAGGCAGGTGAGGCTTTTGTGGGCACTTGAGACCCTCGTCCAGGTTTCACAGGGCCCCAAGGCCTTAGCCACTGGTGAGGGTTAGGTTGAGGGATAGGCTTAGTTTTAGGGTTAGGGTTAGCCTTTCACAACGGGGAAAGAGCGGTGTCAAGTCCGAGGAAATCATTTTGCGCTCCTGGGGCACATTCACCGGGCCCCAGGGCCTTCCCCACTGGACCACCTCCAGCTTTTGACACCGGCCCCAACCCACTCTTCCCTTGACCCCTTCCCGCAGGTCAGCTAAGGGGCCGGCCAAGCCGCCGGACCCCCTCTTTAGGTCCCTGCCGCCGGCAGACCCGCCTGCTGGTCACCCGTGTCCCTGCCCACGACCCTCTCTCCTGCTTACCTCACCACTTCAGGCTGTTCACCTGGCCCCGCCCCCTTGATCCCGTGACCGCCTCCAGCTGCTCACCTGGCCCCGCCCCCGCCTTGACTTTAAATGGCTCAGCTGTGGGCCTGGGCCCGCCTCCTGGTTCCGGAAACCACGCCCCTGGTCCATTCGACCAATGAGCGAGCAGCACCAGCCAGTCGGCCCTGCTCCCAAACACAGAGGAATAGCCCCCACCACTGGGATGTAAAGGCACATAGCCCTCTGCTCACAGGGTGCCTCCCAGGTCCCCAAGCGTGGGCAGACCAGCCAGCCCTCCCTTCAGGACACCCAGGGGCCTCCAGGAGCCTCGGTTCCGGCCCTCTAACCCCCCCGCCCCGGCCCCCATCGCCCCCAACAAAGGGCAGCTCAGAGCAGAGTGTCCTGGGACGCCCAGAGCCCTGCCTATGGGCTTTGACAACCGGGAGAGAGCTGTGTCAAGTCCGAGAAATCATCACTTTCCACTCTGGGGGCAACTCCCCGGCCCCTCCGGAGGTTCTGACTGGTCTGGTGGCCCGGCCCCGGGGGCCTGCTTTCCGCCCCATTCGCCTGGAACGCCCTGCCCTGAGGACAAGGGTTCCTCTTGCTGGCATCCAGTTTGAAGCTCAGGCAGGTGAGGCTTTTGTGGGCACTTGAGACCCTCGTCCAGGTTTCACAGGGCCCCAGGGCCTTAGCCACTGGTGAGGGTTAGGTTGAGGGATAGGCTTAGTTTTAGGGTTAGGGTTAGCCTTTGACAACGGGGAGAGAGCTGTATCAAGTCCGAGAAAATCACTTGGTGCTCCTGGGGCACCTTCACCGGGCCCCAGGGCCTTCCCCACTGGACCACCTCCAGGTTTTGACACCGGCCCCAACACACTCTTCCCTTGACCGCTTCCCGCAGGTCAGCTAAGGGGCCGGCCAAGCCGCCGGGCCCCCTCTTTAGGTCCCTGCCGCCGGCAGACCCGCCTGCTGGTCACCTGTGTCCCTGCCCGCGACCCTCTCTCCTGCTTACCTCACCACTTCAGGCTGTTCACCTGGCCCCGCCCCCTTGATCCAGTAACCGCCTCCAGCTGCTCACCTGGCCCCGCCCCCGCCTTGACTTGACCTGGCTCAGCTGTGGGCCTGGGCCCGCCTCCTGGTTCCGGAAACCACGCCCCTGGTCCATTCGACCAATGAGCGAGCAGCACCAGCCAGTCTGCCCTGCTCCCAAACACAGAGGAATAGCCCCCAGCACTGGGATGTAAAGGCACATAGCCCTCTGCTCACAGGGTGCCTCCCAGGTCCCCAAGCGTGGGCAGACCAGCCAGCCCTCCCTTCAGGACACCCAGGGGCCTCCAGGAGCCTCGGGGCCGGCCCTCTAACCCCCCCGCCCCGGCCCCCATCGCCCCCAACAAAGGGCAGCTCAGAGCAGAGTGTCCTGGGACGCCCAGAGCCCTGCCTATGGGCTTTGACAACCGGGAGAGAGCTGTGTCACGTCCGAGAAATCATCACTTTCCACTCTGGGGGCACCTCCCCGGCCCCTCCGGAGGTTCTGACTGGTCTGGTGGCCCGGCCCCGGGGGCCTGCTTTCCGCCCCATTCGCCTGGAACGCCCTGCCCTGAGGACAAGGGTTCCTCTTGCTGGCATCCAGTTTGAAGCTCAGGCAGGTGAGGCTTTTGTGGGCACTTGAGACCCTCGTCCAGGTTTCACAGGGCCCCAGGGCCTTAGCCACTGGTGAGGGTTAGGTTGAGGGATAGGCTTAGTTTTAGGGTTAGGGTTAGCCTTTGACAACGGGGAGAGAGCTGTATCAAGTCCGAGAAAATCACTTTGCGCTCCTGGGGCACCTTCACCGGGCCCCAGGGCCTTCCCCACTGGACCACCTCCAGCTTTTGACACCGGCCCCAACCCACTCTTCCCTTGACCGCTTCCCGCAGGTCAGCTAAGGGGCCGGCCAAGCCGCTGGGCCCCCTCTTTAGGTCCCTGCCGCCGGCAGACCCGCCTGCTGGTCACCTGTGTCCCTGCCCGCGACCCTCTCTCCTGCTTACCTCACCACTTCAGGCTGTTCACCTGGCCCCGCCCGCTTGATCCAGTGACCACCTCCAGCTGCTCACCTGGCCCCGCCCCCGCCTTGACTTGACCTGGCTCAGCTGTGGGCCTGGGCCCGCCTCCTGGTTCCGGAAACCACGCCCCTGGTCCATTCGACCAATGAGCGAGCAGCACCAGCCAGTCTGCCCTGCTCCCAAACACAGAGGAATAGCCCCCACCACTGGGATGTAAAGGCACATAGCCCTCTGCTCACAGGGTGCCTCCCAGGTCCCCAAGCGTGGGCAGACCAGCCAGCCCTCACTTCAGGACACCCAGGGTCCTCCATGAGACTCGGGGCCGGCCCTCTAACCCCCCCGCTCCGGCCCACATCGCTCCCACCAAAGGGCAGCTCAGAGCCGAGTGTCCTGGGACGCCCAGAGCCCTGCCTATGGGCTTTGACAACCGGGAGAGAGCTGTGTCAAGTCAGAGAAATTATCACTTTCCACTCTGGCGGCACCTCCCCGGCCCCTCCAGAGGTTCTGACTGGTCTGGTGGAACAGCCCCGGGGGCCTGCTTTCTGCCCCATTCGCCTGGAACGCCCTGCCCTGAGGACAAGGGTCCCTCTTGCTGGAATCCAGTCTGAAGCTCAGGCAGGTGAGGCTTTTGTGGGCACTTGAGACCCTCGTCCAGGTTTCACAGGGCCCCAGGGCCTTAGCCACTGGTGAGGGTTAGGTTGAGGGATATGCTTAGTTTTAGGGTTAGGGTTAGCCTTTGACAACGGGGAGAGAGCTGTATCAAGTCCGAGAAAATCACTTGGCGCTCCTGGGGCACCTTCACCGGGCCCCAGGGCCTTCCCCACTGGACCACCTCCAGCTTTTGACACCGGCCCCAACCCACTCTTCCCTTGACCGCTTCCCGCAGGTCAGCTAAGGGGCCGGCCAAGCCCCTGGGCCCCCTCTTTAGGTCCCTGCCGCCGGCAGACCCGCCTGCTGGTCACCTGTGTCCCTGCCCGCGACCCTCTCTCCTGCTTACCTCACCACTTCAGGCTGTTCACCTGGCCCCGCCCGCTTGATCCAGTGACCACCTCCAGCTGCTCACCTGGCCCCGCCCCCGCCTTGACTTGACCTGGCTCAGCTGTGGGCCTGGGCCCGCCTCCTGGTTCCGGAAACCACCCCCCTGGTCCATTCGACCAATGAGCGAGCAGCACCAGCCAGTCTGCCCTGCTCCCAAACACAGAGGAATAGCCCCCACCACTGGGATGTAAAGGCACATAGCCCTCAGCTCACAGGGTGCCTCCCAGGTCCCCAAGCGTGGGCAGACCAGCCAGCCCTCACTTCAGGACACCCAGGGTCCTCCATGAGCCTCGGGGCCGGCCCTCTAACCCCCCCGCTCCGGCCCACATCGCTCCCACCAAAGGGCAGCTCAGAGCCGAGTGTCCTGGGACGCCCAGAGCCCTGCCTATGGGCTTTGACAACCGGGAGAGAGCTGTGTCAAGTCCGAGAAATCATCACTTTCCACTCTGGGGGCAACTCCCCGGCCCCTCCGGAGGTTCTGACTGGTCTGGTGGCCCGGCCCCGGGGGCCGGCTTTCCGCCCCATTTGCCTGGAACGCCCTGCCCTGAGGACAAGGGTCCCTCTTGCTGGCATCCAGTCTGAAGCTCAGGCAGGTGAGGCTTTTGTGGGCACTTGAGACCCTCGTCCAGGTTTCACAGGGCCCCAAGGCCTTAGCCACTGGTGAGGGTTAGGTTGAGGGATAGGCTTAGTTTTAGGGTTAGGGTTAGCCTTTCACAACGGGGAAAGAGCGGTGTCAAGTCCGAGGAAATCATTTTGCGCTCCTGGGGCACATTCACCGGGCCCCAGGGCCTTCCCCACTGGACCACCTCCAGCTTTTGACACCGGCCCCAACCCACTCTTCCCTTGACCCCTTCCCGCAGGTCAGCTAAGGGGCCGGCCAAGCCGCCGGACCCCCTCTTTAGGTCCCTGCCGCCGGCAGACCCGCCTGCTGGTCACCCGTGTCCCTGCCCACGACCCTCTCTCCTGCTTACCTCACCACTTCAGGCTGTTCACCTGGCCCCGCCCCCTTGATCCCGTGACCGCCTCCAGCTGCTCACCTGGCCCCGCCCCCGCCTTGACTTTAAATGGCTCAGCTGTGGGCCTGGGCCCGCCTCCTGGTTCCGGAAACCACGCCCCTGGTCCATTCGACCAATGAGCGAGCAGCACCAGCCAGTCGGCCCTGCTCCCAAACACAGAGGAATAGCCCCCACCACTGGGATGTAAAGGCACATAGCCCTCTGCTCACAGGGTGCCTCCCAGGTCCCCAAGCGTGGGCAGACCAGCCAGCCCTCCCTTCAGGACACCCAGGGGCCTCCAGGAGCCTCGGTTCCGGCCCTCTAACCCCCCCGCCCCGGCCCCCATCGCCCCCAACAAAGGGCAGCTCAGAGCAGAGTGTCCTGGGACGCCCAGAGCCCTGCCTATGGGCTTTGACAACCGGGAGAGAGCTGTGTCAAGTCCGAGAAATCATCACTTTCCACTCTGGGGGCAACTCCCCGGCCCCTCCGGAGGTTCTGACTGGTCTGGTGGCCCGGCCCCGGGGGCCTGCTTTCCGCCCCATTCGCCTGGAACGCCCTGCCCTGAGGACAAGGGTTCCTCTTGCTGGCATCCAGTTTGAAGCTCAGGCAGGTGAGGCTTTTGTGGGCACTTGAGACCCTCGTCCAGGTTTCACAGGGCCCCAGGGCCTTAGCCACTGGTGAGGGTTAGGTTGAGGGATAGGCTTAGTTTTAGGGTTAGGGTTAGCCTTTGACAACGGGGAGAGAGCTGTATCAAGTCCGAGAAAATCACTTGGTGCTCCTGGGGCACCTTCACCGGGCCCCAGGGCCTTCCCCACTGGACCACCTCCAGGTTTTGACACCGGCCCCAACACACTCTTCCCTTGACCGCTTCCCGCAGGTCAGCTAAGGGGCCGGCCAAGCCGCCGGGCCCCCTCTTTAGGTCCCTGCCGCCGGCAGACCCGCCTGCTGGTCACCTGTGTCCCTGCCCGCGACCCTCTCTCCTGCTTACCTCACCACTTCAGGCTGTTCACCTGGCCCCGCCCCCTTGATCCAGTAACCGCCTCCAGCTGCTCACCTGGCCCCGCCCCCGCCTTGACTTGACCTGGCTCAGCTGTGGGCCTGGGCCCGCCTCCTGGTTCCGGAAACCACGCCCCTGGTCCATTCGACCAATGAGCGAGCAGCACCAGCCAGTCTGCCCTGCTCCCAAACACAGAGGAATAGCCCCCAGCACTGGGATGTAAAGGCACATAGCCCTCTGCTCACAGGGTGCCTCCCAGGTCCCCAAGCGTGGGCAGACCAGCCAGCCCTCCCTTCAGGACACCCAGGGGCCTCCAGGAGCCTCGGGGCCGGCCCTCTAACCCCCCCGCCCCGGCCCCCATCGCCCCCAACAAAGGGCAGCTCAGAGCAGAGTGTCCTGGGACGCCCAGAGCCCTGCCTATGGGCTTTGACAACCGGGAGAGAGCTGTGTCACGTCCGAGAAATCATCACTTTCCACTCTGGGGGCACCTCCCCGGCCCCTCCGGAGGTTCTGACTGGTCTGGTGGCCCGGCCCCGGGGGCCTGCTTTCCGCCCCATTCGCCTGGAACGCCCTGCCCTGAGGACAAGGGTTCCTCTTGCTGGCATCCAGTTTGAAGCTCAGGCAGGTGAGGCTTTTGTGGGCACTTGAGACCCTCGTCCAGGTTTCACAGGGCCCCAGGGCCTTAGCCACTGGTGAGGGTTAGGTTGAGGGATAGGCTTAGTTTTAGGGTTAGGGTTAGCCTTTGACAACGGGGAGAGAGCTGTATCAAGTCCGAGAAAATCACTTTGCGCTCCTGGGGCACCTTCACCGGGCCCCAGGGCCTTCCCCACTGGACCACCTCCAGCTTTTGACACCGGCCCCAACCCACTCTTCCCTTGACCGCTTCCCGCAGGTCAGCTAAGGGGCCGGCCAAGCCGCTGGGCCCCCTCTTTAGGTCCCTGCCGCCGGCAGACCCGCCTGCTGGTCACCTGTGTCCCTGCCCGCGACCCTCTCTCCTGCTTACCTCACCACTTCAGGCTGTTCACCTGGCCCCGCCCGCTTGATCCAGTGACCACCTCCAGCTGCTCACCTGGCCCCGCCCCCGCCTTGACTTGACCTGGCTCAGCTGTGGGCCTGGGCCCGCCTCCTGGTTCCGGAAACCACGCCCCTGGTCCATTCGACCAATGAGCGAGCAGCACCAGCCAGTCTGCCCTGCTCCCAAACACAGAGGAATAGCCCCCACCACTGGGATGTAAAGGCACATAGCCCTCTGCTCACAGGGTGCCTCCCAGGTCCCCAAGCGTGGGCAGACCAGCCAGCCCTCACTTCAGGACACCCAGGGTCCTCCATGAGACTCGGGGCCGGCCCTCTAACCCCCCCGCTCCGGCCCACATCGCTCCCACCAAAGGGCAGCTCAGAGCCGAGTGTCCTGGGACGCCCAGAGCCCTGCCTATGGGCTTTGACAACCGGGAGAGAGCTGTGTCAAGTCAGAGAAATTATCACTTTCCACTCTGGCGGCACCTCCCCGGCCCCTCCAGAGGTTCTGACTGGTCTGGTGGAACAGCCCCGGGGGCCTGCTTTCTGCCCCATTCGCCTGGAACGCCCTGCCCTGAGGACAAGGGTCCCTCTTGCTGGAATCCAGTCTGAAGCTCAGGCAGGTGAGGCTTTTGTGGGCACTTGAGACCCTCGTCCAGGTTTCACAGGGCCCCAGGGCCTTAGCCACTGGTGAGGGTTAGGTTGAGGGATATGCTTAGTTTTAGGGTTAGGGTTAGCCTTTGACAACGGGGAGAGAGCTGTATCAAGTCCGAGAAAATCACTTGGCGCTCCTGGGGCACCTTCACCGGGCCCCAGGGCCTTCCCCACTGGACCACCTCCAGCTTTTGACACCGGCCCCAACCCACTCTTCCCTTGACCGCTTCCCGCAGGTCAGCTAAGGGGCCGGCCAAGCCCCTGGGCCCCCTCTTTAGGTCCCTGCCGCCGGCAGACCCGCCTGCTGGTCACCTGTGTCCCTGCCCGCGACCCTCTCTCCTGCTTACCTCACCACTTCAGGCTGTTCACCTGGCCCCGCCCGCTTGATCCAGTGACCACCTCCAGCTGCTCACCTGGCCCCGCCCCCGCCTTGACTTGACCTGGCTCAGCTGTGGGCCTGGGCCCGCCTCCTGGTTCCGGAAACCACCCCCCTGGTCCATTCGACCAATGAGCGAGCAGCACCAGCCAGTCTGCCCTGCTCCCAAACACAGAGGAATAGCCCCCACCACTGGGATGTAAAGGCACATAGCCCTCAGCTCACAGGGTGCCTCCCAGGTCCCCAAGCGTGGGCAGACCAGCCAGCCCTCACTTCAGGACACCCAGGGTCCTCCATGAGCCTCGGGGCCGGCCCTCTAACCCCCCCGCTCCGGCCCACATCGCTCCCACCAAAGGGCAGCTCAGAGCCGAGTGTCCTGGGACGCCCAGAGCCCTGCCTATGGGCTTTGACAACCGGGAGAGAGCTGTGTCAAGTCCGAGAAATTATCACTTTCCACTCTGGCGGCACCTCCCCGGCCCCTCCGGAGGTTCTGACTGGTCTGGTGGAACAGCCCCGGGGGCCTGCTTTCTGCCCCATTCGCCTGGAACGCCCTGCCCTGAGGACAAGGGTCCCTCTTGCTGGAATCCAGTCTGAAGCTCAGGCAGGTGAGGCTTTTGTGGGCACTTGAGACCCTCGTCCAGGTTTCACAGGGCCCCAGGGCCTTAGCCACTGGTGAGGGTTAGGTTGAGGGATAGGCTTAGTTTTAGGGTTAGGGTTAGCCTTTGACAACGGGGAGAGAGCTGTATCAAGTCCGAGAAAATCACTTGGCGCTCCTGGGGCACCTTCACCGGGCCCCAGGGCCTTCCCCACTGGACCACCTCCAGCTTTTGACACCGGCCCCAACCCACTCTTCCCTTGACCGCTTCCCGCAGGTCAGCTAAGGGGCCGGCCAAGCCGCCGGGCCCCCTCTTGAGGTCCCTGCCGCCAGCAGACCCGCCTGCTGGTCACCCGTGTCCCTGCCCGCGACCCTCTCTCCTACTTACCTCACCACTTCAGGCTGTTCACCTGGCCCCGCCCCCTTGATCCAGTGACCAACTCCAGCTGCTCACCTGGCCCCGCCCCCGCCTTGACTTGACCTGGCTCAGCTGTGGGCCTGGGCCCGCCTCCTGGTTCCGGAAACCACGCCCCTGGTCCATTCGACCAATGAGCGAGCAGCACCAGCCAGTCTGCCCTGCTCCCAAACACAGAGGAATAGCCCCCACCACTGGGATGTAAAGGCACATAGCCCTCTGCTCACAGGGTGCCTCCCAGGTCCCCAAGCGTGGGCAGACCAGCCAGCCCTCCCTTCAGGACACCCAGGGGCCTCCAGGAGCCTCGGGGCCGGCCCTCTAACCCCCCCGCCCCCGCCCCCATCGCCCCCAACAAAGGGCAGCTCAGAGCAGAGTGTCCTGGGACGCCCAGAGCCCTGCCTATGGGCTTTGACAACCGGGAGAGAGCTGTGTCAAGTCCGAGAAATCATCACTTTCCACTCTGGGGGCACCTCCCCGGCCCCTCCGGAGGTTCTGACTGGTCTGCTGGCCAGGCCCCGGGGGCCTGCTTTTCGCCCCATTCGCCTGGAACGCCCTGCCCTGAGGACAAGGGTTCCTCTTGCTGGCATCCAGTTTGAAGCTCAGGCAGGTGAGGCTTTTGTGGGCACTTGAGACCCTCGTCCAGGTTTCACAGGGCCCCAGGGCCTTAGCCACTGGTGAGGGTTAGGTTTAGGGATAGGCTTAGTTTCAGGGTTAGGGTTAGCCTTTGACAACGGGGAGAGAGCTGTATCAAGTCCGAGAAAATCACTTGGCGCTCCTGGGGCACCTTCACCGGGCCCCAGGGCCTTCCCCACTGGACCACCTCCAGCTTTTGACACCGGCCCCAACCCACTCTTCCCTTGACCGCTTCCCGCAGGTCAGCTAAGGGGCCGGCCAAGCCGCCGGGCCCCCTCTTTAGGTCCCTGCCGCCGGCAGACCCGCCTGCTGGTCACCTGTGTCCCTGCCCGCGACCCTCTCTCCTGCTTACCTCACCACTTCAGGCTGTTCACCTGGCCCCGCCCCCTTGATCCAGTGACCGCCTCCAGCTGCTCACCTGGCCCCGCCCCCGCCTTGACTTGACCTGGCTCAGCTGTGGGCCTGGGCCCGCCTCCTGGTTCCGGAAACCACGCCCCTGGTCCATTCGACCAATGAGCGAGCAGCACCAGCCAGTCTGCCCTGCTCCCAAACACAGAGGAATAGCCCCCACCACTGGGATGTAAAGGCACATAGCCCTCTGCTCACAGGGTGCCTCCCAGGTCCCCAAGCGTGGGCAGACCAGCCAGCCCTCCCTTCAGGACACCCAGGGGCCTCCAGGAGCCTCGGGGCCGCCCCTCTAACCCCCCCGCCCCGGCCCCCATCGCCCCCAACAAAGGGCAGCTCAGAGCAGAGTGTCCTGGGACGCCCAGAGCCCTGCCTATGGGCTTTGACAACCGGGAGAGAGCTGTGTCAAGTCCGAGAAATCATCACTTTCCACTCTGGGGGCAACTCCCCGGCCCCTCCGGAGGTTCTGACTGGTCTGGTGGCCCGGCCCCGGGGGCCGGCTTTCCGCCCCATTTGCCTGGAACGCCCTGCCCTGAGGACAAGGGTCCCTCTTGCTGGCATCCAGTCTGAAGCTCAGGCAGGTGAGGCTTTTGTGGGCACTTGAGACCCTCGTCCAGGTTTCACAGGGCCCCAAGGCCTTAGCCACTGGTGAGGGTTAGGTTGAGGGATAGGCTTAGTTTTAGGGTTAGGGTTAGCCTTTCACAACGGGGAAAGAGCGGTGTCAAGTCCGAGGAAATCATTTTGCGCTCCTGGGGCACATTCACCGGGCCCCAGGGCCTTCCCCACTGGACCACCTCCAGCTTTTGACACCGGCCCCAACCCACTCTTCCCTTGACCCCTTCCCGCAGGTCAGCTAAGGGGCCGGCCAAGCCGCCGGACCCCCTCTTTAGGTCCCTGCCGCCGGCAGACCCGCCTGCTGGTCACCCGTGTCCCTGCCCACGACCCTCTCTCCTGCTTACCTCACCACTTCAGGCTGTTCACCTGGCCCCGCCCCCTTGATCCCGTGACCGCCTCCAGCTGCTCACCTGGCCCCGCCCCCGCCTTGCCTTGACCTGGCTCATCTGTGGGCCTGGGCCCGCCTCCTGGTTCCGGAAACCACGCCCCTGGTCCATTCGACCAATGAGCGAGCAGCACCAGCCAGTCTGACCTGCTCCCAAACACAGAGGAATAGCCCCCACCACTGACTGGGATGTAAAGGCACATAGCCCTCTGCTCACAGGGTGCCTCCCAGGTCCCCAAGCGTGGGCAGACCAGCCAGCCCTCCCTTCAGGACACCCAGGGTCCTCCAGGAGCCTCGGGGCCGGCCCTTTAACCCCCCCGCCCCGGCCCCCATCGCTCCCACCAAAGGGCAGCTCAGAGCAGAGTGTCCTGGGACGCCCAGAGCCCTGCCTATGGGCTTTGACAACTGGGAGAGAGCTGTGTCAAGTCCGAGAAATCATCCCTTTCCACTCTGGGGGCACCTCCCCGACCCCTCCGGAGGTTCTGACTGGTCTGGTGGCCCGGCCCCGGGGGCCTGCTTTCCGCCCCATTCGCCTGGAACACCCTGCCCTGAGGACAAGGGTCCCTCTTGCTGGCATCCAGTCTGAAGCTCAGGCAGGTGAGGCTTTTGTGGGCACTTGAGACCCTCGTCCAGATTTCACAGGGCCCCAAGGCCTTAGCCACTGGTGAGGGTTAGGTTGAGGGATAGGCTTAGTTTTAGGGTAAGGGATAGCCTTTGACAACGGGGAGAGAGCTGTGTCAAGTCCGAGAAAATCACTTTGCGCTCCTGGGGCACCTTCACCGGGCCCCAGGTCCTTCCCCACTGGACCACCTCCAGCTTTTGACACCGGCACCAACCCACTCTTCCCTTGACCGCTTCCCGCAGGTCAGCTAAGGGGCCGGCCAAGCCGCCGGGCCCCCTCTTGAGGTCCCTGCCGCCGGCAGACCCGCCTGCTGGTCACCCGTGTCCCTGCCCGAGACCCTCTCTCCTGCTTACCTCACCAATTCAGGCTGTTCACCTGGCCCCGCCCCCTTGATACCGTGACCGCCTCCAGCTGCTCACCTGGCCCCGCCCCCGCCTTGACTTGACCAGGCTCAGCTGTGGGCCTGGGCCCGCCTCCTGGTTCCGGAAACCACGCCCCTGGTCCATTCGACCAATGAGCGAGCAGCACCAGCCAGTCTGCCCTGCTCCCAAACACAGAGGAATAGCCCCCACCACTGGGATGTAAAGGCACATAGCCCTCTGCTCACAGGGTGCCTCCCAGGTCCCCAAGCTTGGGCAGACCAGCCAGCCCTCCCTTCAGGACACCCAGGGGCCTCCAGGAGCCTCGGGGTCGCCCCTCTAACCCCCCGGCCCCGGCCCCCATCGCTCCCACCAAAGGGCAGCTCAGAGCAGAGTGTCCTGGGACGCCCAGAGCCCTGCCTATGGGCTTTGACAACCGGGAGAGAGCTGTGTCAAGTCCGAGAAATTATCATTTTCCACTCTGGGGGCACCTCCCCGGCCCCTCCGGAGGTTCTGACTGGTCTGGTGGAACGGCCCCGGGGGCCTGCTTTCCGCCCCATTCGCCTGGAACGCCCTGCCCTGAGGACAAGGGTCCCTCTTGCTGGAATCCAGTCTGAAGCTCAGGCAGGTTAGGCTTTTGTGGGCCCTTGAGACCCTCGTCCAGGTTTCACAGGGCCCCAGGGCCTTAGCCACTGGTGAGGGTTAGGTTGAGGGATAGGCTTAGTTTTAGGGTTAGGGTTAGCCTTTGACAACGGGGAGAGAGCTGTGTCAAGTCCGAGAAAATCACTTTGCGCTCCTCGGGCACCTTCACCGGGCCACAGGGCCTTCCCCACTAGACCACCTCCAGCTTTTGACACCGGCCCCAACCCACTCTTCCCTTGACCGCTTCCCGTGAGTCAGCTAAGCGCCCGGCCAAGCCGCCGGGCCCCCTCTTTAGGTCCCTGCGGCTGGCAGACCCGCCTGCCGGTCACCCGTGTCCCTGCCCGCGACCCTCTCTCCTGCTTACCTCACCACTTCAGGCTGTTCACCTGGCCCCGCCCCCTTGATCCCGTGACCACCTCCAGCTGCTCACCTGGCCCCGCCCCCTCCTTGACTTGACCAGGCTCAGCTGTGGGCCTGGGCCCGCCTCCTGGTTCCGGAAACCACGCCCCTGGTCCATTCGACCAATGAGCAAGCAGCACCAGCCAGTCTGCCCTGCTCCCAAACACAGAGGAATAGCCCCCACCACTGGGATGTAAAGGCACATAGCCCTCTGCTCACAGGGTGCCTCCCAGGTCCCCAAGCGTGGGCAGACCAGCCAGCCCTCCCTTCAGGACACACACGAGCCTCCATGAGCCTCGGGGCCGACCCTCTATCAACCCCCCCCACCCCGGCCCCCATCGCTCCCACCAAAGGGCAGCTCACAGCAGAGTGTCCTGGGAATCCCACAGGCCTGCCTATGGGCTTTGACAACCGGGAGAGAGCTCTGTCAAATCCGAGAAAAATCACTTTCCACTCTGGGGGCACCTCCCCGGCCCCTCGGGATGTTCTTACTGGTCTGGTGCCCGGTCCCCGGGGGCCTGCTTTCTGCCCCATTCGCCTGGAACGCCCTGCCCTGAGGACAAGGGTCCCTCTTGCTGGCATCCAGTCTGAAGCTCAGGCAGGTGAGGCTTTTGTGGGCACTTGAGACCCTCTTCCAGGTTTCACAGGGCCCCAGGGCGGTAGCCACTGGTGAGGGTTAGGTTAAGGGATAGGCTTAGTTTTAGGGTTAGGGTTAGCCTTTGACAATGGTGAGAGAGCTGTGTCAGGTCCAAGAAAATCACTTTCCACTATGGGGGCACCTTCTCCTGTAAAATATGGTTGAAAGATAATATTCCCTACTTTCTTAGGTTGATTACATTGTTTAGGAAGTTGTTTGTACATGTGGGCAATGCTTATGCTTGGACAAGAAGGCCTAATATAGGAATGTAGAAGAAATCATGAATAATTCATTGTAATAATCGTAAATAAATGAGAACTCTCATAGAATATGTAGAAAACACTATTCCTAGGAAGTTGTTAATGCAGAAAGTTATCTAAGATCCAGGAAATTTTTAATTACTGTAAAGAGCACATTGAACAGTGTATGAAACCTCTATTATTTACTTACAGTAGTCTAGAGCTGTAAATGTGTATCATACAAGGCTTGAAAGAGGGAAATATGCACAATTAATCAGTTATGGAAAACCTTAGACCTCATAGCAATGTAGCATTGAACTCTAAACCATAGTTGAGGGAAAATGTTTCCTAGATTCTCAGGTTCATTACAGTATTTATGAAGTATTTTGTTCTTGTGGGCAATGTTTTTACTTGGACAAGAAGGCCTTATACAGGAAACTTCAAGAAAACATGAATAATTCAGAAGTAATAACAGTAAATAGATGAGAACTCTAATAGAACATGTAGAAGACACTTCTCCAAGTCAGTTGTTAGTATAGAAAAAGTATCGAAGATCCGGGAAATCTTTAATTAGAGTTAAGAGCACATTAAACAGTGTATGAAACCTCTTTTATTTACTTAAAGGAGCCTAGAACTATAAATGTGTGTCATACAAGGAATAATATCCTTGAAATAGAGAAATAAGCACATTTAAGCAGCTTTGGAAAGCCTTAGACTTCACTGCAATGTAGCTTTAAACCCTATAACATAGTTGAGATACAATGTTCCCGACATTCTCAGGTTCATAACAGTTTGTCGGAAGTTGTTTGTACCTGTGGGCAATGGTTATACTTGGACAACAATGCCTCATATAGGAAACTACAGGAAAACATGAGTCATTCATAAAAATAACATTAAGTAGATGAGAACATGCATAGAACATGTAGAACACACTTTTCCAAGTCAGTTGTTAGTGTAGAAAACGTATCTAAGATACAGGAAATCCTTAGAGTTTAGAGCACATGAAACCATGTATGAAACCTCCATTATCTACTATAAAAGCCTAGAACTGTTATGTGTTTCATACAAGGCAGAATATCCTTGAATTGGAGAAATAAGCACATTTTAGTAGCTTTGGAAAGCCTTACACTTCACTGAAATGTAGCATTAAACTTTAAAACATAATTGAGAGACAATGTTCCCAAGCTTCTCATGTCATTAACAGTGTGTAAAACGTTGTTTGTATATGTGGGCAATGTTTATACTTTGACGAGAAGGCCTAATATGGGAAACTACCTGAAAACATGAGTAATTCAGAGAAAATAAAAGTAAATAGATGAAAACTGGTATAGAACAGGTGAAACTGATTCCCCAATTCAGTTGTTAGTGTAGAAAAGGTATCTAAGATCTTGGGAATCCTTAGAATAAATAGCACATTTACCATTGTATGAAACGTCTATTATTTACTTAATGGACCCAAGAACTTTAAATGTGTGTCATAGAAGACTTGATAGAGAGAAATACGCACAGTTAAGCAGCTTTGGAAAGGCTTAGACTTCACTGCAATGTAACAATAAACTGTAGAACATGGTTGAGAGACAATGTTCCCTAGATTCTCAGGTTGATTATAGTGTTTAGGTAGTTGTTTGTACATGTGTGCAATGCTTATACTTGGATAAGCAGGCATAATATAGAAAACTACAAGAAAACATGAATAATTCAGAAGAAATAATAGTAAATAGATGAGAACTCTCATAGAACATGTAGAAAACACTAATCCATGTAAGTTGTTAGTGCAGAAAGTTATCTAAGATCCAGGAAATTTTTAATTACAATAAAGAGCACATTAAACAGTGTATGAAACCTCTATTATTTACTTACAGTAGCCTACAACTGTAAATATGTGTTATACAAGGCTTAAAAGAGAGAAATTTGCACAATTAAGCAGCTTTGGAAAGCCTTTGACTTAACTGCAGTGTTGCATTAAACCCTATAACTTAGTGGAGAGACAATGTTCTCAAACTTCTCAGGTTCATAACAGTGTGTGGGAAGTTGTTTGTACATGTGAGCAATGCTTATACATTGACAAGAAAGCCCAATATAGAAAACTCAAGAAAACATGAGTAATTCAGAGATAATAACAGTAAATAGATGAGAACTCCCATAGTACATGTAGAACACACTTCTCCAAGTAAGTTGTTAGCGTAGAAAGGTATCTAAGATCCAGGAAATTTTTAATTACAGTAAAGAGCACATTAAACAGTGTATGAAACCTCTATTATTTACTTAAAAAAGCCTAAACTGTAAATGTGTGTCATATAAGGCTTGAAAGAGAGAAATATGCACAATTAAGCAGCTTTAGAAAGCCTTAGACTTCACAGCAAGATAGCCTTAAACTCTAAACCATAGTTGCAAGAAAAATGTTCCCGAGCTTCTCAGGTTCATTACAGTGTGTAAGAAGTTGTTTGTTCACGTGTGCAATGCTTATACTTGGAAAAGAAGGCCTAATATAGGAAACTACAGAAAACATGAGTAATTTATGGAAAATAACAGTAAATAGATGAGAACTCCCATAGAACAGGTAAAACACATTCTGCTAGTCAGTCGTTAGTGTAGAAAAGGTACCTAAGATCCAGAACTCCTTAATTAGAGTAAATATCACATTTAAGATTGTATGAAACCTCTATTATTTACTGAAAGGAGCCTAGAACTTTACATGTGTGTCATACAAGGCTTGAAAGAGGGAAATATGCACAAGTAAGCAGCTTTGGGAAGCCTTAGACTTCACAGCAATGTAGCATTAAACTCTAAACCGTAGTTGAGAGAAAATGTTCCCTAGCTTCTCAGGTTCATTACAGTGTGTAGGAAGTTGTTTGTATATGTGAGCAATGCTTATACTTGGACAAGAAGGCCTAATATAGGAAACTACAAGAAAACATGAATACTTCAGAGAAAATAACAACATATAGATGAAAAATTGCATAAAAAATGTGGAAGACACTTCTCCAAGTCAGTTGTTAGTATAGAAAAAGTATCGAAGATCCAGAAAATCCTTAGAGTTAAGAGAAGATTAAACAGTGTATGAAGCCTCTATTATTTACTTAAAGGAGCCTAGAACTGTAAATGTGTGTCATACAAGACTTGAGAGAAATAAGCACAATTAAGCTGCTGGAGAAAGCCTTAGACTTCACTGCAATGTAGCATTAAACTCTGAAACATAGTTGAGAGACAATGTTCCCGAGCTTCTCAGCTTCATAACAGTGTGTAGTAAGTTGATTGTACATGTGAGCAATGTTTATGATTGGACAAGAACGTCTAATATAGGAAACTACAAGAAAACATGAGTAATTCAGAAGTAATAACAGTAAATAGATGAGAACTCTCATAGAACATGTAGAAAACAGGTCTCCAGTTAAGTTGTTAGTGTAGAAAGTTATCTAAGATCCAGGAAATCATTAATTAGAGATTAGAGCACATTAAACGGTGAATGAAACGTCTATTATTTACTTAAAGGTGCCTAGAACTGTAATTATGTGTCATACAAGGCAGAATATCTTTGAAATAGAGAAATAAGCACATCTAAGCAGCTTTGGAAAGCCTTAGATTTCACTGCAATGTAGCATTAAACTCTAAAACATTTAAGCAGTTGTGGAAACCATTAGACTTCACTGCAATGTATCATTAAACTCTATAACATATTGAGAGACAATGTTCTGGCGTTTCTCAGGTTATTAACAGTGTGTACAAAGTTGTGTGTATATGTGGGCAAAGCTTATCTTTGGAAAGAAGGCCTAATATATAAAACTAAAAGAAAACATGAGTAATTCAGAGAAAATAACAGTAAATAGATGAAAATGGTATAGAACAAGTGAAACAGAATCTCCTACTCAGTTGTTAGTGTAGAAAAGGTATCTAAGATCCAGGAAAAATAACAGTAAATACATGAGAACTCCCATAGAATGTATAGAAAACGCTACTTCAAGTAAGTTGTTAGTGTAGAAAGGTATCTAAGATCCAGGAAATCCTTAATTAGAGTAAAGAGCACATGAAACATCTATTATTTACTTAAAGGAGCCTAGAACTGTAAATGTGTGTCATACAAGGCAGAATATCCTTTAAATGCAGAAATAAGCACATTTAAGCAGCTTTGGAAAGCCTTAGAGTTCACTGCAATGTAGCCTTAAACCCTTTAACAATGCTTATAAGGCAAGAATGCTGAATATACGAAACTACAAGAAAACCTGAGTAATTCAGAACAAATAACAATAAATAAATGAGAACTCTAATAGAACATGTTGAAAACATTTCTTCAAGTAAGTTGTTAGTGTAGAAAGTTATATAAGATACAGGAAATCCTAAATTAGAGTTAAGAGAACTGTAAATGTGTGTCATAGAAGCTTGAAAGAAAGACGTAAGCACATTTAAGCAGTGTGTAGGAAGTTGTTTGTACCTGTGGGCAATGCTTATACTTGGACTAGAAGGCCTACTGTAGTAAACTACAAGAAAACTTGAGTAATTCAGAGAAAATAACAGTAAAAGGATTAGAACTCGAATAGAAGAGGTAGAACACTCTTCTCCATGTTAGTTGTTATTGTAGAAATGTATTGAAGATCCAGGAAATTCTTAATTAGAGTTAAGAGCACATGAATCAGTGTATGAAACCTCTATTATTTACTTAAAGGGGCCTAGAACTTTAAATGTGTGACATACAGGGATTGAAAGAGAGAAATAAACACAACTAAGCAGCTTTGGAAAGCCTTAGACTTCACTACAATGTAGCATTAAACTCTAAAACATGGTTGAGAGACAATGTTCCCGAGTTCTCAGCTTCATAACATTGTGTAGGAAATTGTTTGTACATATGGGCAATGCTTATAATTGGACAAGAAATCCTAATATAGGAAACTACAAGAAAACATGAGTAATTCAGAAAAAATAACAGAAAATAGACGAGAACTCTCATAGTACATGTAGAAAACACTTCTCCAAGTAAGTTGTTAGTGTAGAAAAGGAACCTGTTTAACCTGTTCTAAACGAGTTCTCATCTATTTACTGTTATTTTCGCTGAATTACTCATGTTTTCATGTAGTTGCCTATATTAGGCCTTCTTGTTTAAGTATAAGCATTGCCTACTTAAACAAACACACTGTTATGAACCTAAGAGCAGGGTAACATTGTCTCTCAACTACGTTATAGAGTTTAAAGCTAAATTGTAGTGAAGTCTAAGGCTTTTCAAAGCTGCTGAATTGTGCTTATTTCACTCTTTCAAGACTTGTATGAGGTTTCATTTTGAGTTTAATGTGCTCTTAAGTTTAATTAAGGATTTTCTGGATCTTAGATACCTTCTCTACACTAACAACTGACTTAGAGAAATCTGTTTCACCTGTTCTATGCTAATTCTCATCTGTTTGCTGTTATTTTCCCGGAATTAGTGATGTTATAGAGTTTAATAGTACATTATAGTGAAGGGTAAGGCTTTCCAAAGCTGCTTAATTATGCTTATTTATCTTGTTTGAGACACATTTAAAGTTCTAAGCACCTTTAAGTAAATAATGTAGGGTTCATACACTGTTAGATGTGATCGTAACTCTAATTAAGGATTTTCTGGATCTTAGATACCTTTTCAACTTTATCAACTGACTTGGAGAATCTGTTTCACCAGTTCGATACAAGTTATCATCTATTTAATGTAGTTTTCTCTGTATTACTGATGTTTTCTTGTAGTTCCCAATATTAGGCCTCTTTTTCAAGGAATAAGCATTGGGATATGGACAAACAACTTTCTACACAAGGTTATGAACCTGAGAAGCTCTGGAACATTGTCTCTCAACTATATTATAGAGTTAAATGCTACATTATCATGAAGCAGGAGTCTTTCCAAAGTTGCTTAAATTGTTTGTCTATTTCAAGGATATTTTTCCTTGTATGACACCCATTTACCATTCTAGGCTCCTGTAAGTAAATAATTCATACACTGTTTCATGTGATCTTAAATCTAATTAAGGATTTCCTGGATCGTAGATACATTTTATAAACTAACAACAGACTTGGAGAAATGTTTTCTAGATGTCCTATGGGAGTTCTCATCTATTTACTGTTATTTTCCCTGAATTACTGATGTTTTCTTGTAGTTTCAAATATTAGGCCTTCTTGTCCAAGTATAAGCATTTCCCACATGGACAAACAACTTCCTGCACACTGTTATGAACCCGAGAAGCTCGAGAACATTGTCTCTCAACTGTGTTTTAGAGTTTAATGCTACAATGCAGTAAAGTCTAAGGATTTGCAAAGCTGCTTAATTGTTTTATATATTAGGACTTCTTATCCAATTATAAGCATTGCCCACAAGGACAAACAACTTGCTACACACTGTTATGAAGCTGGGAAGCTAGGGTTAAAGTTAGGGCTAGTGTTAGGGTTAGGGCTAGTGTTAGGGTTAGGGTTAGGGTTAGTGATAGGGTTAGGGCTACGGTTATGGTTAGGGTGAGGGAGTATTGTCTTTCAACTCTGTTATAGAGTTTAATGCTACATTTCAGTGAAGTGTAAGGGTTTCCAAAGCTACTTAAATATGTTTATTTCTCTATTTCAAGGATTTATGTCTTTTATGACATACATTTATAGTTATGTGCTCCTTTAAGTACATAATATAGGTTTTAATGATCTCTTTAGTATAAATAAGGTTTTCCTGGATCTTAGATACCTTTTCTACACTAACAACTGACTTGTAGAAGTGTTTTCTACATGTTCTATGCGAGTTCTCATTTATTTACTGTTATTTTCTCTGAATTCCTGTTTTCTTCTAGTTTCCAATATTAGGCTTTCTTGATCAAGTATAAGCATTGGGAACATGGACAAACAACTACTTAAATACTGTTTTGAACCTGAGAAGCTCTGGAACATTGTCTCTCAACTATGTTATAGAGTTTAATGCTACATTACAGTAAAGTCAAAAGCTTTCCAAAGCTGCTTAAATATGCTTATTTCTCTATTTCAAGGATATTCTGTCTTGCATGACACACATTTACAGTGCTAGGCTACTTTAAGTAAATAATAGAGGTTTCATACACTGTTTTATGTGCTCTTAACTCTAATTAAGTGTTTCCTGGATGTTAGATACCTTTCTACAAAAACAACTTACTTGGAGAAGTGTTTCCTACATATTACATGCGAGTTCTCACACTGTTAACAACCTGAGAAACTCAGGAACATTGATTCTCAACTATATTATAGAGTTGAATACTACATTGCTGTGAAGCCTAAGACTTTCCAAAGATGCTGAAATGTGCGTATTTCTCTATATCAAGGATATTTTGCCTTTCATGTCACACATTTACAGTTCTAGGCTCCTTTAAGTAAATAATAGAGGGTTCCTACACGGTTTAATGAGCTCTTTACTGTAATTAAGGATTTCCTGGATCTTAGATTCCTTTTATACACAAACAACAGACTTGGAGAAGTGTTTTCTACATGTTCTATGCCAGTATTCATCTATTTACTGTTATTTTCCCTGAATTACTGATATTTTCTTATAGTTTCCAATATTAGGACTTCTTGTCAAAGTATAAGCATTGGAGATATGGACAAACAACTTCCTACACACGGTTATGAATCTGACAAGCTCTGGAACATTGCCCCTCAACTATGTTATAGAGTTCAATGCTACATTGTAGTGAAGTCTAAGGCTTTCTCCAGTTGCTTAATTGTGCTTATTTCTCTCTTTCAAGCCTTGTGTGACACATATTTAAAGATCTGGGCTCCTTTAAGTAAATAATATGGGATTCATACACTGTTTAATGTGCTCTTAACTCTAATTAAGGAATTCCTGGATATTAGATACCTTTTCTATACTAACAACTGACTTGGAGAATCTGTTTCACCTGTTCTAAACGAGTTCTCATCTATTTACTGTCATTTTCTCTGAATTATTCATGTTTTCATGTAGTTTCCTATATTAGGCCTTCTTGTCCAAGTATAAGCATTGCCCACATGTACAAACAACTTCCTGCACACTGTTATGAACCAGAGAAGCTTGGAAACATTGTCTCTCAACTATGTTTTAGAGTTTAATGCTACAATGCAGTAAAGTCTAAGGATTTCCAAAGCTGCTTAATTGTGCTTATTTCTCTCTTTCAAGCCTTGTGTGACACACATTTAAAGTTCTAGGCTACCTTAAGAAAATAATAGAGGTTTCATACACTGTTTAATGTGCTGCTCCATTTAATTAAAGATTGCCTGGGTCTTAGATCGCTTTCTCTACTAATAACTGACTTGTAGAAATCTGTTTCAGCTGTTTTATGTGAGGTCTCATCTATTTACTGTTGATTTCTCTGTATTACTCATTTTTTCTTGTAGTTTCATATATTAGGCCTTCTTATCCAAATATAAGCATTGCGCACAAGGACAAACAACTTGCTACACACTGTTATGAAGCTGGGAAGCTAGGGTTATGGTTAGGGCTAGGGTTAGGGTTAGGGCTAGGGTTAGGATTAGGGTTAGGTTTAGGGTTAGAACTAGGGTTACGGTTAGGGCTAGGGTTAGGGTTAGGGTTAGGGTTAGGGTTAGGATTAGGGTTAGGGTTAGGGCTAGGGTTATGGTTAGGGTGAGGGAATATTGTCTTTCAACTCTGTTATAGAATTTATTGCTACATTTCAGTTAAGTGTAAGGGTTTCCAAAGCTACTTAAATATGTTTATTTCTCTATTTCAAGGATTTCTGTCTTGTATGACATACCTTTATAATTATGTGGGTTTTTTTGGTTTATTGGTTTCATACACTGTTTAATGATCTCTTTAGTGTAATTAAGGTTTTCCTGGATCTTAGATACCTTTTCTACCCTAACAACTGACTTGGAGAATTGTTTTCTACATGTTCTATGCGAGTTCTCATCTATTTACTGTTATTTTCTCTGAATTACTGTTTTCTTCTAGTTTCCAATATTATGCCTTCTTGTCCAAGTATATGCATTGGGAACATGGACAAACAAATACCTAAACACTGTGTTGAACCTGAGAAGCTCTGGAACATTGTCTCTCAACTATGTTTTAGAGTTTATTGCGACATTACAGTGAAGTCAAAGGCTTTCCAAAGCTGCTTAAATGTGCTTATTTCTCTATTTAAAGGATATTCTGTCTTGCATGGCACACATTTACAGTTCCACGGTACTTTAATTAAATAAAAAGTCTGCATACACCGTTTCATGTGCTCTTAACTCTAATTAAGGATTTCCTGGATGTTAAATACCTTTCTACACAAACAACTTACTTGGAGAAGTGTTTCCTACATATTACACGCGAGTTCTCACGCTGTTAACAACCTGAGAAGCTCAGGAACATTGTATCTCACCTATATTATAGAGTTTAATACTACATATCAGTGATGTGTAAGGCTTTCCAAAGATGCTGAAATGTGCTTATTTATCTATTTCAAGGATATTTGCTTTGTATGACACACATTTACACTTCTAGGCTCGATTAACAAATAATAGAGATTTCATACACTGTTTAATGAACTCTTTACTGTAATAAGGATTTCATGGATCTTCGATTCCTTTTATACACAAACAACAGACTTGGAGAAGTGTTTTCTACATGTAATATGTGAGTTCTCATCTATTTAATGTTATTTTCCCTGAATTAATGATATTTTCTTGTAGTTTCCAACATTAGGCCTTGTTGTCAAAGTATAAGCATTGGGGATATGGACAAACAACTTTCTACACATGGTTATGAACCTGAGATGCTCTGGAACATTGTCTCTCAACTATGTTATAGAGTTCAATGCTACATTGCAGTGAAGTGTAAGGCTTTCTCCAGCTGCTTAATTGTGCTTATTTCTCTCTTTCAAGCCTTGTGTGACACACATTTAAACTTCTAGGTTCCTGTAGAATCCAAGATGGCTGCTCAGGTAGACACCTAGCCGCATCCTCACCCAACAATTTCAATAAAATACAACTAAAATATAAAATGGACATTACCCAGAACTATAGGAAAGTCGATTGACTGGAAATTCTACAGCGAGAAGTAAGGAGAAAACCAGAAGGAAGTGCAGAGGAGTTGTAAAAGCCTAAGGTACGGAGACATGCCGCGCTTGCAGAGAGGATGGAGCCGGAGAGGATGGAGCTAGAGAGGAGGGAGGCTGAGTGCCTGGCTGGCATTCCCTTGCAGGAAGGAGATAAAAGCTCCAACTGTGCTGGTCCCCAGTTCCGATTGCTCTGAACCCCAGTTCTAGGCCAGATCCCGGGGACCCAGGCTCATCCATAGGAAGCTGGGCTGCGAGGCGGATCCTTGGGGGAACGGCAAAAGGAGGTCCCGGTGGCTTGCACATTGTGCACAGAGAAGGGATGGTTGGCTGTGCCGTGGGATTGCCCTGGCAGAAAGGAGACTGGGGCTCCAGACTGCTCTGAATGCCACCTCCAGCTCCACTTCCAACTGAACTGAACCCCAATACCGGGCTCATTTGGCGAAAGCCTAGACTGATTGGTAGCAGGCGAAAATCAAGGGCACCTTTCTCTCAGAGGCACTTGCAGCGTGGACTGAAGGACTCTGAGACCCAGGAGCCACGGGGCTGACGGAAGCCAAGGCTGTAGGCTCCACCCTGAAATGCCATCCCATCTGTAGCTGGGAAATGCGACAACAAAATAGATTACAAATGAAAGAAATGGAGGACAAAAAACGACTGGACATAGAGTTCAAATCTACGCTTATAAAGTTTTTCAAGAATTTCCTAGAAAAGATTGATAAGACCTATGAGGATATGAAAAGAGATCAACTACAATTAATAAGGAATCAATAAGAAATGATAAGGGATCAAAAAGAAATGATAAGGGATCAACAAGAAATAAAGAATACATTGTCTGAAATAAAAAAATATTATAGAGAGTCCTAAAAACAGAATGGAAGATCAAAAGAATCAAGTCAAAGATTTGGAACGTAAAGAGCCAGAAGACACTCCTCCACAGAACCTAGAAGGCAAGAGAATCCAGAAAATTGAACATAATGTAAGAAACCTCTGGGCAACTTCAAGCGAACCAACATCAGAATTATGGGGGTCCCGGAAGATGAGAGAGAGCAAGATATCGAAAACATTCTGAAAGAAATAGTGACAGAAAACTTCCCCCATCTGGTGAAAGAATTAGACTTACAAGTCCAGGAAGCACACAGAACTACAAACAAAAGGAATCCAAAGAGGACCAAACCAAGACAAATCATAATTAAAATTCCAAGAGCCAAAGGCAAAGAGAGAATATTAAAAGCAGCAAGAGCAAAGAAGGTAGTTACCTATAAAGGAGCACCTATACGATTGTCAGCTGATTTCTCAACTCTTTACTGTAATAAGGATTTCCTGGATCTTAGATTCTTTTTATACACAAACAACAGACTTGGAGAAGTGTTTTCTACATGTTCTATGCGAGTACTCATCTATTTAATGTTATTTTCCCTGAATTACTGATATTTTCTTGTAGTTCCCAATATTAGGCCTTGTTGTCAAAGTATAAGCATTGGGGATATGGAAAAACAACTTCCTACACACGGTTATGAACCTGAGAAGTTCTGGAACATTGTCTCTCAACTATGTTATAGTGTTCAATGCTACAATGCAGTGAACTGTAAGGCTTTTTCCAGCTGCTCAATGAAGGATTTCCTGGATCGTAGATACCTTTTATAAACTAACAACAGAGTTGCAGAAGTGTTTTATACATGTTCTATGTGAGTTCACATCTATTTTCTGTTATTTTCCCAGAATTACTGATGTTTTCTTGTAGTTTCTAACATTAGTCCTTCTTGTCCAGGTATAAGCATTGGGAACATGGACAAACAGCTACCTAAACACTGTTATGAACCTGAAAAGCTCAAGAACATTGTCTCTCAACTATCAATATGTTATAGAGTTTAATTATACATTTCAGTAAAGTGTAAGGCTTTCCGTAGCTACTTAATTGGCTTATTTCTCTATTTCAAGCTTTGTGTGACATACATTTAAAGTTCTAGGCTCCTTTAAGTAAGAAATAAAGGATTCATACACTGTTTAATGAGCTCTCAACTCGAATTAAGGAATTCCAGGATGTGAGATACCTTTTCTACATTAACAACTGTCTTGGAGAATCTGTTTCACCTGTTCTAATTGAGTTCTCATGTATTTACTGATATTTTCTCTGAATTATTCATGTTTTCAAGTAGTTTCCTATATTAGGCCAACTTGTTGAAGTATAAGCATAGCCCACATATACAAACAACTTCATACACACTGTTATAAACAGGAAAACCTTGAGAACATTGTCCCTCAACTATGTTATAGAGTGTAATGCTACATTACAGTGATCTGTAAGGATTTCCAAAGCTGCTCAATTCGCTTATTTCTCTATTTCAAGGTTGTATGACACACATTTACCATTCTAGGCTCCTTTAAGTAAACAGTATATGTTTCATACACTGTTCAATGTGATATTGACTCAAATTAAGCATTTCCTGGATCATAGATACCTTTTATAGACTAACAACAGATTTGGAGAAGTGTTTTATACATGTTCTAAGCGAGTTCTCATCTACTTACTGATATTTTCCAAGAATTACTGATGTTTTGATGTAGTTTCTAACATTAGTCCTTCTTGTCCAGGTATAAGCATTGGGAACATGGACAAACAACTACCTAAACACTGTTATGAACCTGAAAAGCTCGAGAACATTGTCTCTCAACTATGTTATAGAGTTTAATGATACATTTCAGTGAAGCGTAACGCTTTCCAAAGCGACTTAATTTGCTTATTTCTCTCTTGCAAGCTTTGTGTGACATACATTTAAAGTTCTAGGCTCCTTTAAGTAAGAAATAAAGGAATCATACACTGTTTAATGAACTCTCAACTCGAATTAAGGAATTCCTGGATGTTAGATAACTTTTCTACACTAATAACTGTCTTGGAGAATCTGTTTCACCTGTTCTAAATGAGTTCTCATGTATTTACTGACATTTTCTTTGAATTATTCATGTTTTCAAGTAGTTTCCTATATTTGGCATACTTGTCCAAGTATAAGCATAGCCCACATATACAAACAACTTCCTACACACTGTTATGAACAGAAGAAGCTAGGGAACATTGTCTATCAACTATGTTATAGATTGTAATGCTACATTACAGTGATCTGTAAGGCTTTCCAAAGCTGCTCAATTTGCTTATTTCTCTCTTTCAAGCCTTGTGTGACACACATGTAAAGTTCTAGGTTATTTTAAGTAAACAAAAATGGTTTCATACACTGATTAATGTGCTCTTAACTCTAATTAAGCATTTCCTGGGTCTTAGATAACTTTTCTACACTAAAATCTGACTTGGTAAATCTGTTTCAGCTGTTCTAAACGAGTTCTCATGTATTTACTGACATTTTCTCTGAATTATTCATGTTTTCTTGTAGTTTCCTATAGTAGGCCTTCTTGTCCAAGTAAAAGTATAGCCCACATATACAAACAACTTTCTACACACTGTTGTGAACAGAAGAAGCTCGGGAACATTGTCTCTCAACTTTGTTATAGAGTGTAAATCCTACATTGCAGTGAAGTGTAAGGCTTTCCAAAGCTGCTTAATGTTTTTCTTTCTCTATTTCAATGGCATTCTGCCTTGTATGACACACATTTATCGTTCTAGGCTCCTTTAAGTGAACAATATAGGTTTCATACACGGTTTCATGTGATCTTGACTCTAATTAAGCATTTCCTGGATCATAGATACCTTTTATAGACTAACAACAGACTTGGAGAAGTGTTTTATACATGTTCTATGCGAGTTCTCATCTATTTACTGGTATTTTCCCAGAATTACTGATGTTTTCTTGTAGTTTCTAATATTAGTCCAGGTATAAGCATTGGGAACATGGACAACTACCTAAACACCGTTATGAACATTACAAGCTCGAGAACATTGTATCTCAACTATGTTATAGAGTTTAATGATACATAAGTGAAGCGTAAGGCTTTCCAAAGCGACTTAATTTTCTTATTTCTCTCTTGCAAGCTTTGTGTGACATACATTTAAAGTTCTAGGCTCCTTTAAGTAAGAAATAAAGGATTCATACACTGTTTAATGAACTCTCAACTCGAATTAAGGAATTCCTGGATGTTAGATAACTTTTCTACACTAATAACTGTCTTGGAGAATCTGTTTCACCTGTTCTAAATGAGTTCTCATGTATTTACTGACATTTTCTTTGAATTATTCATGTTTTCAAGTAGTTTCCTATATTTGGCATACTTGTCCAAGTATAAGCATAGCCCACATATACAAACAACTTCCTACACACTGTTATGAACAGAAGAAGCTAGGGAACATTGTCTATCAACTATGTTATAGATTGTAATGCTACATTACAGTGATCTGTAAGGCTTTCCAAAGCTGCTCAATTTGCTTATTTCTCTCTTTCAAGCCTTGTGTGACACACATGTAAAGTTCTAGGTTATTTTAAGTAAACAAAAGTGTTTCATAAACTGATTAATGTGCTCTTAACTCTAATTAAGCATTTCCTGGGTCTTAGATAACTTTTCTACACTAAAATCTGACTTGGTAAATTTTTTTCAGCTGTTCTAAATGAGTTCTCATGTATTTACTGACATTTTCTCTGAATTATTCATGTTTTCTTGTAGTTTCCTATAGTAGGCCTTCTTGTCCAAGTAAAAGTATAGCCCACATATACAAACAACTTCCTACACACTGTTATGAACAGAACAAGCTCGGGAACATTGTCTCTCAACTACGTTATAGAGTGTAATCCTACATTGCAGTGATGTATAAGGCTTTCCAAAGCTGCTTAATGTGTTTCTTTCTCTATTTCAATGGCACTCTACCTTGTATGACACACATTTATTGTTCTAGGCTCCTTTAAATAAACAATATAGGTGTCTTACAATGTTTCATGTGATCTCGACTCTAATTAATCATTTCCTAGATGATAGATACCTTTTATAAATGAACAACAGAATTGGAGAAGTGTTTTATACATGTTGAATGCGAGTTCACACTGTTATGAACCTGTAAACCTCGGGAACATTGTCTCTAAACTATGTTATAGAGTGTAATACTACATTAAGTGTAAGGCTTCACAAGCTGCATAATGTGTTTATTTCTCTATTTCAATGGAATTCTGCCTGTATGACAACATTTACCTTTCTAGGCTCCTTTAAGTAAACAACATAGGATTCATACAGTGTTTCATGTGCTCTCAACTCTAATTAAGAATTTCTTGGATCTTTTTACACTAAGAACTGACTTGGAGAATCTGTTTCAGCTGCTCTAAACGAGTTCTCATCTATTTACTGTCATTTATTCTGAATTATTCATGTTTTCATATAGTTTCAAATATTATGCCTTATTTTCTAAGTATAAGCTTTACCCACATATACAAACAACTTCCTACACACTGTTATGAACAGAAGAAGCTCGGGAACATTGTCTCTCAACTATGTGATAGAGTGTAATACTATTGTTCATTGCAGTGAAGTGTAAGGCTTCACAAGCAGCATAATGTCTTTTTTTCTCTCTTTCAATGGAATTCCGCTTGTATGACAACATTTACCATTCCAGGCTCCTTTAAGTAAACAATATAGGATTCATACACTGTTGGATATGATCTGAACTCTAATTTAGAATTTCCTGGATCTTAGATACCTTTCTACACTAAGAACTGACTTGGAGAATCTGTTTCAGCTCTTCTGAAAGAGTTCTCATCAATTTATTGATATTTTCTATGAATTATTCATGTTTTCATGTAATTTCCTATATTAGGCCTTCTTGTCCAATATAAGCTTTGCCCACATATACAAACAACTTCCTACACACTGTTATGAACAGAAAAGGCTCAGGAACATTGTCTTTCAACTATGGTATAGAGTGTAATGCTAAATTACAGTGAACTGTAAGGCTTTCCAAAGCTGCTTAATTTGATTATTTCTGTCTTTCAAGCTTTGTGTGACATACATTTAACGTTCTATGCTCCAATAAGTTAAATATATAGGATTCATAAATTGTTTCATGTGCTCTAAACTTGAATTAAGGAATTCCTTGATGTTAGATCCCTTTTCTACACTAAGAACTGATTGGAAAATCTGTTTCACCTGTTCTAAACTAGTTCTCATCTATATACTGTCATTTACTCAAATTATTCATGTTTTCATTTTGTTTCCTTTTTTAGGCCTTCTTGTCTACGCATAAGCTTTGCCCCCATATGCAAACAATGTCCTACATACTGTTATGAACAGTAGAAGGTCGGGAACATTGTCTCTCAACTATGTTAGAGTGTAATACTACATTGCAGTGAAGTGTAAGGCTTTCCAAAGCTGCCAAACGTGTTTCTTTCTCTATTTCAATGGTATTCTGCCTGTATGACACACTTTTACCTTTCTAGGCTCATTTAAGTAAACAATGTAGGATTCATACAGTGTTTCATGTGATCTGAACTCTAATTAAGGATTTCCTGGATCCTAGATAACTTTTATAAACTAACAACAGACTTAGAGAAGTGTTTTATACATGTTCTATGCGGGTTCTCATCTATTTACTGTTATTTTCCCAAAATTACTGATGTTTTCTCATAGTTTCTAACATTAGGCCTTCTGGTCCAGGTATAAGCATTGGTAACATGGACAAACAACTACCTAAACACTGTTATGAACCTGAAGACCTCGGGAACATTGTTTCTCAATTATGTTATAGAGTGTAATACTACATTGAAGTGAAGTGTAACGCTTCACAAGCTGCATAATGTGTTTATTTCTCTATTTCAATGGAATTCTGCCTATATGACAACATTTACAATTCCATGCTCCTTTAAGTAAACAATATAGGATTCATCCACTGTTTGATGTGATCTGAACTCTAATTTAGAATTTCCTGGATCTTAGATACCTTTCTACACTAAGAACTGACTTGGAGAATCTGTTTCAGGTCTTCTGAAAGAGTTCTCATCTATTTACTGACATTTTATCTGAATTATTCATGCTTTCATGTAGTTTCCTATATTAGGCCTTCTTGTCCAATATTAGCTTTACCGACATACAAACAAAGTCCTACACACTGTTATGAACAGCAAAAGCTCAGGAATATTGTCTCTCAACTATGTTAAAGAGTGTAATACTAGGTTGCAGTGAATTGTAAGGCTTTCCAAAGCGGCTTAATGTGTTTATTTATCTATTTAAATGGTATTCTCCCTTGTATGACACACATTTACCATTTTAAGCTACTTTAAGTAAACAATATAGGATTTATACACTGTTTCATGTGATCTGAACTCTAATTAAGGATTTCCTGGATCGTAGATACCTTTGATAAACTAACAACAGACTTGGAGAATTGTTTTATACATGTTCTATTCGGGTTCTCATCTATTTACTGTTATTTTCCCAGAATTACTGATGTTTTCTCATAGTTTCTAACATTAGGCCTTCTGGTCCAGGTATAAGCATTGGGAACATGGACAAACAACAACGTAAACTTTGTTATGAACCTGAAAACCTCGGGAACATTGTCTCTCAACTATGTTATAGAGTGTAATGGTACATTACAGTGAACTGTAAGGGTTTCCAAAGCTTCTAAATTTGCTTATTTCTCTCTTTAAAGCTTTGTGTGACATGCATTTAAAGTTCTAGGCTCCAATAAGTAAAAAATGTAGGATTCATACACTGTTTCATGTGATCTGAACTTTAATTAAGGATTTCCTGGATCTTAGATACCTTTCTACACTAAGAACTGACTTGGAGAATCTCTTTGAGCTGTTCTAAATGAGTTCTCATCTATTTTCTGACATTTTCTCTGAACTATTCATGTTTTCATGTAGTTTCCTATATTATGCCTTCTTGTCCACGTATAAGCTTTGCCCACATAAACAAACAACATCTTACACACTGTTATGAACAGAAGAAGCTCGGGAACATTGTCTCTCAACTATGTTAGAGAGTGTAATACAATATTTCAGTGAAGTGTAAGGCTTTCCAAAGCTGCTTAATGTGTTTATTTCTCCATTTCAATGGTATTCTGCCTGGTATGACACACTTTTATCTTTCTAGGCTCATTTAAGTAAACAATATAGGATTCGTACACTGTTTCATGTGATCTGAAATCTAATTAAGGATTTCCTGGATCTTAGATATCTATTCTACACTAAGAACTAACCTGGAGAATTGGTTTGAGCTGTTCTAAATGAATTCTCATCTATTTTCTGACATTTTCTCTGAACTATTCATGTTTTCATGTAGTTTCCTATTTCATGCCTTCTTGTCCATGTATAAGCTTTACCCACATATACAAAGAACTTACTACACACTGTTATGAACAGAAGAAGTTAGGGAATGTTGTCTCTCAACTGTGTTATAGAGTGCAATACTACATTGAAGTGACGTGTGAGGCTTTCCAAAGCTGCCTAACGTGTTTCTTTCTCTATTACAATGGTATTCTGCCTTGTATGACAAATTTACAATTCCAGGCTCCTTTAAATAAACAATATAGGATTTACATACTGTTTCTTGTGATCTGAACACTAATTAAGGATTTCCTGGATCATAGATAGTTTTATACACTAATATCAGACTTGGAGAAGTGTTTTATACATGTTCTATGCGAGTTCTCATCTATTTACCTTTATTTTCTCAGAATTACTGATTTTTTCTCATAGTTACTAACAATAGGCCTTCTGATCCAGGTATAAGCATTGGGAACATTGACAAACAACTTCCTAAACACTGTTTTGAACCTGAAAACCTCGGGAACATTGTCTCTCAACCATGTTATAGAGTGTAATACTACATTGCAGTCAAGTGTAAGGCTTTCCAAAGCTGCCTAACATATTTCTTTCTCTATTTCAATGGTATTCTGCCTGGTATGACTCAAATTTATCATTGAAGGCTCCTTTAAGTAAACAATATAGGTTTCATACATTGTATCATGTGATCTGAACTTGAATTAAGAATTTCCTGGATCATAAAACTTTTATAAACTAACAACAGACTTGGAGAAGTGTTTTATACATGTTCTATGCGAGTTCTCATCTATTTACTGTTATTTTCTCAGAATTACTGATGTTTTATCATAGTTTCTAACATTAGGCCCTCAGTTCCAGGTATAGGCATTGGGAACATGGACAAACAACTTCATAAACACGGTTATGAACCTGAAAACCTCGGGAACATTGTCTCTCAACTATATTATAGAGGGTAGTACTACATTGCAGTGAAGTGTAAGGCTTTTCAAAGCTGCCGAACGTGTTCCTTTCTCTATTTCAATGGTATTCTGCCTTGTATGACACACATTTACCACTCCGGGATCCTTTAAGTAAACAATATAGGATTTGTACACTGTTTCATGTAATCTGAACTCTAATTAAGGATTTCTTGGATCGCAGATACCTTTTTTTAAACTAACAACAGACTTGGAGAAGTGTTTTATACATGTTCTATGCGAGTTCTCATCTATTTACTGTTATATTCCCAGAATTACTGATGTTTTCTCATAGTTTCTAACAGTAGGCCTTCTGGTCCAGGTATAAGCATTGGGAACATAGACAAACAACTACCTAAACATAGTTATGAACCTGAAAACCTTGGGAACATTTTCTCTCAATTATGTTATAGAGTGTAAAGCTACATTAAGTGAACTTTAGGGCTTTCCAAAGCTGCTTAATTTGCTTATTTCTCTCTTTCAAGCTTTGTGTGACATACATGTAAAGTTCTAGGCTCCAATAAGTAAAAAATATAGGATTCATATAATGATTCATGTTCTCTAAACTCTAATTATGGATTTCTTGAATCTTAGATACCTTTCTACACTAAGAACTGACTTGGATAATCTGTTTCGGCTTTTCTAAATGAGTTCTCATCTATTTACTGACATTTTCTATGAATTATTCATTTTTTCTTGTAGTTTCCTATATTATGCCTACTTGTTCATGTATAAGCTTTGCCACATATACAAACAACTTCCTACACACTGTTATGAACAAAAGCTGCTCGGGAACATTGTCTCTCAACTATGTTGTAGAGTGTAATACTACATTGCAGTGAAGTGTAAGGGTTTCCAAAGATACCTATCGTGTTTCTTTCTCTATTTCATTGGTATTCTGCCTTGTATGACACACATTTACCCTTCCAGGCTCCTTTCAGTAAACAATATGGGATTTATACACTGTTTCATGTGATCTGAACTGTAATTAAGTATTTCCGGGATCGTAGATACCTTTCATAAACTAACAACAGACTTGGAGAAGTGTTTTATCCATGTTCTATGCGAGTTCTCATTTATTTACCGTTATTTTCCCAGAATTACTGATGTTTTCTCATAGTTTCTAACATTAGGCCTTCTGGGCAAGGTATAAGCATTGGTAACATGGACAAACAGCTACCTAAACACTGTTATGAACCTGAAAACCTCGGGAACATTGTCTCTCAACTATGTTACAGAGTGTAATACTACATTGCAGTGAAGTGTAAGGCTTTCCAAAGCTGCCTAAGGTGTTTCTTTCTCTATTTCAATGGTATTCTGCCTTGTATGACACACATTTACCATTTCAGGCTAATTTAAGTAAACAATACAGGATTTATATACTGTTTCATGTGATCTGAACTCTAATTAAGGATTTCCTGGATCCTAGATACCTTTTTGAAACTAACAACAGACTTGGAGAAGTGTTTTATACATGTTCTCTGCGAGTTCTCATCTATTTACTGTTATTTTCCCAGAATTATTGATGTTTTCGCATAGTATCTAACATTAGGCCTTCTTGTCCAGGTATAAGCATTGGGAAGAAGGACAAACAACTACCTAAACATTGTTATGAACCTGAAAACCTCGGGAACATTGTCTCTCAACTATGTTATAGAGTGTAATACTACATTGCAGTGAAGTGTAGGCTTTCCAAAGCTGCCTAACTTGTTTCTTTCTCTATTTCTATGGTATTCTGCCTTGTAGGACACACATTTACCATTCCAATTTCCTTTAAGTAAACAATATAGGACTTATACATTGTTTCATGTGATCTTAACTCGAACTAAGGATTTCCCGGATCTTAGCTACCTTTTCTACACTAAGAACTGACTTGGAGAATCTCTTTCTGCTGTTCTAAATGAGTTCTCATCAGTTTGCAGTCATTTTCTCTGAATATTTCATGTTTTCATGTAGTTTCCTATATTCTGCCTTCTTGTCCAAGTATAAGCTATGCCTACATGAAAAAACAACTTCCTCCACACTGTTATGAACAGAAGCAGCTCGGGAACAGTGTCTCTCAACTATGTTATAGAGTGTAGTACTACATTGCAGTGAAGTGTAAGGCTTTCCAATGCTGCCGAACGTGTTCCTTTCTCTATTTCAATGGTATTCTGCCTTGTATAACACATATTTACCATTCCAGGCTCCTTTAAGTAAACAATATATGATTTGTAAACTGTTTCATGTGATCGGAACTCTAATTAAGAATTTCTTGGAACATAGATACCTTTTTTTAAACTAACAGACTTGGAGAAGTGTTTTATACATGTTCTATGCGAGTTCTCATCTATTTACTGTTATTTTCCCAGAATTACTGATGTTTTCTCATAGGTTCTAACATTAGGCCTTCTGGTCCAGGTACAAGCATAGGGAACATGGACAAACAATTACTTAAACATAGTTATAAACCTGAAAATCTCGGGAACATTTTCTCTCCATTATGTTATAGAGTGTAATGCTACATTAAGTGAACTTTAGGGCTTTCCAACGCTGCTTAATTTGCTTATTTCTCTCTTTCAAGCTTTGTGTGACATACATGTAAAGTTCTAGGCTCCAATAAGTAAAAAATATAGGATTCATATAATGTTTCATGTTCTCTAAACTCTAATTATGGATTTCTTGGAGCTTAGATACCTTTCTACAGTACGAACTGACTTGGAGAATCTCCTTCAGCTGTTCGAAACGAGTTCTCATATGTTTAAAGTCATTTTCCTGAATTATTCATGTTTCCATGTAGTTTCCTATATTCTGCCTTCTTGTCCAAGTATAAGTTTGCCCACATGTACAAAGAACTTCCTCCAAGCTGTTATGAACAGAAGCAGCTCAGGAACATTGTCTCTGAACTAGGGTGTAGTACTACATTGCCATGAAGTGTAAGGCTTTCCAAAGCTGCCGAACGTGTTTCTTTCTCTATTTCAATGTTATTCTGCCTTCTATGACACACATTTACCACTCTAGGCAACTTCAAGTAAACAATATAGGATTCATACAGTATCTCATGTGATCTGAACTCGAACTAAGGGTTTCCCGGATCTTAGCTACCTTTTCTACACTAAGAACTGACTTGGAGAATCTCTTTCAGCTCTTTTAAACAAGTTCTCATCTGTTTCCAATCATTTTCTCTGAATTATTCACATTTCCATGTAGTTTCCTATATTCTGCCTTCTTGTCCAAGTATAAGCTTTGCCCACATGTACAAACAACTTCCTACACACTGTTATGAACAGAAGCAGCTTGGGAACATTGTCACTCAACTATGTTATAGAGTGTTGTACTACATTACATTGAAGTGAAAGGCTTTCCAAAGCTGCCGAACGTGTTTCTTTCTCTATTTCAATGGAATTCTGCCTTGTATGACACACATTTACCACTCTAAGCTCCTTTAAGTTAACAATATAGGATTCATACAGTGTTTCATGTGATCTGAACTAGAGCTGAGGATTTCCCGGGTCTTAGCTACCTTTTCTACACTAAGAACTGACTTGGCAAATCTCTTTCAGCTCTTTTAAACGAGGTCTCATCTGTTTCCAGTCATTTTCTCTGAATTATTCATGTTTTCATATAGTTTCCTACAGCTAAGATCCGGGAAATCCTTAATTCTAGTTAAGATCACATGAAACACTGTATGAATCCTATATTCTTCACTTAAATGAGACTAGAGTGGTAAATGTGTGTCATACAAGGCATTATACCATTGAAATAGAGAAAGAAACACGTTCGGCGGCATTGGAAAACCTTACACTTCACTGAAATGTAGTACTACACTCTATAACACAGTTGAGAGACAATGTTCCTGAGCTGCCTCAGTTCATAACAGTGTGTAGGAAGTTGTTTGATAAAGTGGGCAAAGCTTATCCTTGGACCAGAAGGCAGAATATAGGAAACTACATGAAAACATGAATAATTCAGAAAAAATGACTGTAAAGAGATGAGAACTTGTTTAGATCAGCTGAAAGAGATTCTCCAAGTCAGTTCTTAGTGTAGAAAAGGAGGTTAAGATCCGGGAAATCCTTAATTCGACTTAAGATCACATGAAACAGTGTATGAATCCTATATTTTTTACTTAAAAGAGACTAGAGTGGTAAATGTGTGTTATACAAGGCAGAATACCATTGAAATAAAGAAAGAATCATGATCGGCATCTTTGGAAAGCCTTACACTTCACTGAAATGTAGTACTACACTCTAAAGCACAGTTGAGGGACAATGTTCCCGAGCTGCCTCAGTTCATAACAGTGTGTAGGAAGTTGTTTGATAAAGTGGGCAAAGCTTATACTTGGACCAGAAGGCAGAATATAGGAAACTACATGAAAACATGGATAATTCAGAGAAAATGAATGTAAACAGATGAGAACTTGTTTAGAACAGCTCAAAGAGATTCTCCAAGTCAATTCTTAGTGTAGAAAAGGTAGCTAAGATCCGGGTAATCTTTAATTCGAGTTAAGATCACATGAAACACTGTATGAATCCTATATTCTTTACTTAAAGGAGACTAGAGTGGTAAATATGTGTTATACAAGGCAGAATACCATTGAAATAGAGAAAGAAACACGTTCGGCAGCTTTGGAAAGCCTTCCACTTCACTGAAATGTAGTACTACACTCTATAACACAGTTGAGAGACAATGTTCCCGAGCTGCCTCAGTTCCTAACAGTGTGTAGGAAGTTGTTTGATAGAGTCGGCAAAGCTTAAACTTGGACAAGAAGGCAGAATATAGGAAACTACATGAAAACATGGATAATTCAGAGAAAATGACTGTAAAGAGATGAGAACTTGTTTAGAACAGCTGAAAGAGATTCTCCAAGTCAGTTCTTAGTGTAGAAAAGGTAGCTAAGAAGCGGGAAATCCTTAATTCAAGTTAAGATGACATGAAACACTGTATAAATCCTATATTCTTTACTTAAAGGAGACTAGAGTGGTAAATGTGGGCTATACAAGGCAGAATACCATTGAAATAGAGAAAGAAATACGATCGGCAGCTTTGGAAAGCCTTACAATTCACTGAAATGTAGTACCACACTCTATAACACAGTTGAGAGACAATGTTCCCTAGCTCCCTCAGATCATAACAGTGTGTAGGAAGTTGTTTGATAAAGTGGGCAAAACTTATACTTGGGCCAGAAGGCAGAATATAGGAAACTAGGAAAGCCTTACACTTCACTGAAATGTAGTACTACACTCTATAACCCATTTTAAAGACAATGTTCCTGAGCTGCCTCAGTTCATAACAGTGTGTAGGAAGTTGTTTGATAAAGCGGGCAAAGCTTATACATTTACCATAAGGCAGAATATAGGAAACTACATGAAAACATGGATAATTCAGAGAAAATGACTGTAAACAGATGAGAACTTGTTTGAACAGCTCAAAGATATTCTCCAAGTCAGTTCTTAGTGTAGAAAAGGTAGCTAAGATCCGGTAAATCCTTAATTCTAGTTCAGATCTTATGAAACACTCTATGAATCCCATATTCTTTACTTAAAGGAGACTAGAGTGGTAAATGTGTGTTATACAAGGCAGAATACCATTGAAATAGAGAAAGAATCACGTTCGGCAGCTTTGGAAAGCCTTACACTTAACTGAAATGTAGTACTACACTCTATAGCACTGTTGAGAGACAATGTTCCCGAGCTGCCTCAGTTCATAGCAGTGTGTAGGAAGTTGTTTGATAAAATGGACAAAGCTTATACTTGGACCAGAAGGCAGAATATAGGAAACTACATGAAAACATGGATAATTCAGTGAAAATGACTGTAAACAGATGAGAACTTGTTTAGAACAGCTCAAAGAGATTCTCAAAGTCAGAACTTAGTGTAGAAAAGGTAGCTAAGATCCGGTAAATCCTTAATTTGAGTTAAGATCAAATGAAACACGGTATGAATCCTATATTCTTTACTTAAAGGAGACTAGAGTGGTAAATGTGTGTTATACAAGGCAGAATTCCATTGAAATAGAGAAAGAATCACGTTCGGCAGCTTTGGAAATCCTTTCACTTCACTGAAATGTATTACTACACTCTAAAGCACAGTTGAGAGACAATGTTCCCGAGCTGCCTAAGTTCATAACAGTGTGTATGTAGGAAGTTGTTGGATAAAGTGGGCAAATCTTATACTTGGACCAGAAGGCAGAATATAGGAAACTACATGAAAACATGGATAATTCAGAGAAAATGACTGTAAACAGATGAGAACTTGTTTAGAACAGCTCAAAGAGATTCTCCAAGTCAGTTCTTAGTGTAGAAAAGGTAGCTAAGATCCGGTAAATCCTTAATTCGAGTTAAGATCACATGAAACACTGTATGAATGCTATATTCTTTACTTAAAGGAGACTAGAGTGGTAAATGTGTGTTATACAAGGCAGAATACCATTGAAATAGAGAAAGAAACACGTTCGGCAGCTTTGGAAAGCCTTACACTTCACTGAAATGTAGTACTACACTCTATAACACAGTTGAAAGACAATGTTCCCGAGCTGCCACAGTTCATAGCAGTGTGTAGGAAGTTGTTTGATAAAGTGGGCAAAGCTTATAGTTGGACCAGAAGGCAGAATATAGGAAACTACATGAAAACCTGAATAATTCAGTGAAAATGACGGTAAACAGATGAGAACTTTTATAGAACAGCTGAAAGAGATTCTCCAAGTCAGTTCTTAGTGTAGAAAAGGTAGCTAAGACCCGGGAAATCCTTAATTCAAGTAAGATGACATGAAACACTGTATGAATCCTATATTCTTTACCTTAAGAAGACTAGAGTGGTAAATGTGTGTTATAAAGGCAGAATGCCATTGACATACAGAAAGAAACACGTTCGGCAGCTTTGGAAAGTCTTACACTTCACTGAAATGTAGTACCACACTCTATAACACAGTTGAGAGACAATGTTCCCTAGCTCCCTCAGTTCATAACAGTGTGTAGGAAGTTGTTTGATAAAGTGGGCAAAACTTATACTTGGGCGAGAAGGCAGAATATAGGAAACTAGGAAAGCCTTACACTTCACTGAAATGTAGTACTACACTCTATAACCCATTTTAGAGACAATGTTCCCGAGCTGCCTCAGTTCATAACAGTGTGTAGGAAGTTGTTTGATAAAGTGGGCAAAGCTTATACTTGGGCCAGAAGGCAGAATATAGGAAACTACATGAAAACATGAATAATTCAGTGAAAATGACTGTAAACAGATGAGAACTTCTTTAGAACAGCGGAAAGAGAATCTCCAAGTCAGTTCTTAGTTTAGAAAAGGTAGCTAAGATAAGGGAAATCCTTAATTCCAGTTAAGATCACATGAAACACTCTATGAATCCTATATTCTTTACTTAAAGGAAACTAGAGTGGTAAATGTGTGTTATACAAGGCAGAATACCATTGAAATAGAGAAAAAAACACATTCGGCAGCTTTGGAAAGCCTTACACTTCACTGATATGTAGTAATACACTCTATCACACAGTTGAGAGACAATGTTCCCTAGCTCCCTCAGTTCATAACAGTGTGTAGGAAGTTGTCTGATAAAGTGGGCAAAGCTTATACTTGGGCCAGAAGGCCGAATATAGGAAACTACATGAAAACATGAATAATTCAGTGAAAATGACTGTAAACAGATGAGAACTTGTTTAGAACAGCTGAAAGAGAATCTCCAAGTCAGTTCTTAGTGTAGAAAAGGTAGCTAAGATAAGGAAAATCCTTAATTCCAGTGAAGATCACATGAAACACTGTATGAATCCTATATTCCTTACTTAAAGGAGACTCGAGTGGTAAATGTGTGTTATACAAGGCAGAATACCATTGAAATAGAGAAAGAAACATGTTCGGCAGCTTTGGAAAGCCTTACACTTCACTGAAATGTAGTACTACACTCTATAACACAGTTAAGAGACAATGTTCCCGAGCTGCCTCAGTTCATAACAGTGTGTAGGAAGTTGTTTGATAAAGTGGGCAAAGCTTATACTTGGGCCAGAAGGCAGAATATAGGAAACTACATGAAAACATGAATAATTCAGTGAAAATGACTGTAAACAGATGAGAACTTGTTTTAGAACAGCTGAAAGAGATCCTCCAAGTCAGTTCTTAGTGTAGAAAAGGTAGCTAAATCCGGAAAATCCTTAATTCCAGTTAAGATCACATGAAACACTGTATGAATCCTATATTCTTTACTTAAAGGAGACTACAGTGGTAAATGTGTGTTATACAAGGCAGAATACCATTAAAATAGAGAAAGAAACACGTTCGGCAGCTTTGGAAAGCCTTACACTTCACAGAAATGTAGTACTACACTCTATAACAAAGTTGAGAGAAAATGTTCAATAGCTGCCTCATTACTTAACAGTGTGTAGGAAGTTGTTTGATAAAGTGGGCAAAGCTTATACTAGGGCCAGAAGGCAGAATATAGGAAACTAGGAAAGCCTTACACTTCACTGAAATGTAGTACTACACTCTATAACACATTTTAGAGACAATGTTCCCGAGCTGCCTCAGTTCATAACAGTGTGTAGGAAGTTGTTTGATAAAGTGGGCAAAGCTTATACTTGGGCCAGAAGGCAGAATATAGGAAACTACATGAAAACATGAATAATTCAGTGAAAATGACTGTAAACAGATGAGAACTTCTTTAGAACAGCTGAAAGAGAATCTCCAAGTCAGTTCTTAGTGTAGAAAGGGTAGCTAAGATCCGGGAAATCCTTAATTCCAGTGAAGATCACATGAAACACTGTATGGATCCTATATTCTTTACTTAAAGGAGACTAGAGTGGTAAATGTGTGTTATACAAGGCAGAATACTATTGAAATAGAGAAAGAAACACGTTTGGCAGCTTTGGAAGGCCTTACACTTCACTGAAATGTAGTACTACACTCTATAACACAGTTAAGAGACAATGTTCCCTAGCTCCCTCAGTTCATAACAGTGTGTAGGAAGTTGTTTGATAAAGTGGGGAAAGCTTATACTTGGACCAGAAGGCAGAATATAGGAAACTACATGAAAACATGAATAATTCAGTGAAAATGACTGTAAACAGATGAGAACTTGTTTAGAACAGCTGAAAGAGAATCTCCAAGTCAGTTCTTAGTGTAGAAAAGGTAGCTAAATCCGGAAAATCCGTAATTCCAGTTAAGATCACATGAAACACGGTATGAATCCTATATTCTTTACTTAAAGGAGACTACAGTGGTAAATGTGTGTTATACAAGGCAGAATACCATTAAAATGGAGAAAGAAACACGTTCGGCAGCTTTGCAAAGCCTTACACTTCACTGAAATGTAGTACTACACTCTATAACAAAGTTGAGAGACAATGTTCAATAGCTGCCTCATTACTTAACAGTGTGTAGGAAGTTGTTTGATAAAGTGGGCAAAGCTTATACTAGGGCCAGAAGGCAGAATATAGGAAACTAGGAAAGCCTTACACTTCACTGACATGTAGTACTACACTCTATAACACAGTTGAGAGACAATGTTCCCGAGCTGCCTCAGTTCATAACAGTGTGTAGGAAGTTGTTTGATAAAGTGGGCAAAGCTTATACTTGGGCCAGAAGGCAGAATATAGGAAACTACATGAAAACATGAATAATTCAGTGAAAATGACTGTAAACAGATGAGAACTTGTTTAGAACAGCTGAAAGAGATTCTCCAAGTCAGTTCTTAGTGTAGAAAAGGTAGCTAAGATTCGGGAAATCCTTAATTCGAGTTAAGATTACATGAAACACTGTATGAATCCTATATTCTTTACTTAAAGGAAACTAGAGTGGTAAATGTGTGTTATACAAGGCAGAATACCATTGAAATAGAGAAAAAAACACATTCGGCAGCTTTGGAAAGCCTTACACTTCACTGACATGTAGTACTACACTCTATCACACAGTTGAGAGACAATGTTCCCTAGCTCCCTCAGTTCATAACAGTGTGTAGGAAGTTGTCTGATAAAGTGGGCAAAGCTTATACTTGGGCCAGAATGCCGAATATAGGAAACTACATGAAAACATGAATAATTCAGTGAAAATGACTGTAAACAGATGAGAACTTGTTTAGAACAGCTGAAAGAGAATCTCCAAGTCAGTTCTTAGTGTAGAAAAGGTAGCTAAGATAAGGAAAATCCTTAATTCCAGTTAAGATCACATGAAACACTGTATGAATCCTATATTCCTTACTTAAAGGAGACTCGAGTGGTAAATGTGTGTTATACAAGGCAGAATACCATTGAAATAGAGAAAGAAACACGTTCGGCAGCTTTGGAAAGCCTTACACTTCACTGAAATGTAGTACTACACTCTATAACACAGTTGAGAGACAATGTTCAATAGCTGCCTCAGTACTTAACAGTGTATAGGAAGTTGTTTGATAAAGTGGGCAAAGCTTATACTTGGACCAGAAGGCAGAATATAGGAAACTACATGAAACCATGATTAATTCAGTGAAAATGACTGTAAACAGATGTGAACTTGTTTAGAACAGCTGAAAGAGATTCTCCAAGTCAGTTCTTAGTGTAGAAAAGGTAGCTAAGATTCGGGAAATCCTTAATTCGAGTTAAGATTACATGAAACACTGTATGAATCCTATATTCTTTACTTAAAGGAAACTATAGTGGTAAATGTGTGTTATACAAGGCAGAATACCATTGAAATAGAGAAAAAAACACATTCGGCAGCTTTGGAAAGCCTTACACTTCACTGACATGTAGTACTACACTCTATAACACAGTTGAGAGACAATGTTCCCGAGCTGCCTCAGTTCATAATAGTGTGTAGGAAGTTGTTTGATAAAGTGGGCAAAGCTTATACTTGGGCCAGAAGGCCGAATATAGGAAACTACATGAAAACATGAATAATTCAGTGAAAATGACTGTAAACAGATGAGAACTTGTTTAGAACAGCTGAAAGAGAATCTCCAAGTCAGTTCTTAGTGTAGAAAAGGTAGCTAAGATAAGGAAAATCCTTAATTCCAGTTAAGATCACATGAAACACTGTATGAATCCTATATTCTTTACTTAAAGGATACTCGAGTGGTAAATGTGTGTTATACAAGGCAGAATACCATTGAAATAGAGAAAGAAACACGTTCGGCAGCTTTGGAAAGCCTTAAACTTCACTGAAATGTAGTACTACACTCTATAACACAGTTGAGAGACAATGTTCCCGAGCTGCCTCAGTTCATAACAGTGTGTAGGAAGTTGTTTGATAAAGTGGGCAAAGCTTATACTTGGGCCAGAAGGCAGAATATAGGAAACTACATGAAAACATGAACAATTCAGTGAAAATGACTGTAAACAGATGAGAACTTGTTTTAGAACAGCTGAAAGAGATCCTCCAAGTCAGTTCTTAGTGTAGAAAAGGTAGCTAAATCCGGAAAATCCTTAATTCCAGTGAAGATCACATGAAACACTGTATGAATCCTATATTCTTTACTTAAAGGAGACTACAGTGGTAAATGTGTGTTATACAAGGCAGAATACCATTAAAATAGAGAAAGAAACACATTCGGCAGCTTTGCAAAGCCTTACACTTCACTGAAATGTAGTACTACACTCTATAACACTGTTGAGAGACAATGTTCAATAGCTGCCTCAGTACTTAACAGTGTGTAGGAAGTTGTTTGATAAAGTGGGCAAAGCTTATACTTGGACCAGAAGGCAGAATATAGGAAACTACATGAAAACATGAATAATTCAGTGAAAATGACTGTAAACAGATGAGAACTTGTTTAGAACAGCTGAAAGAGAATCTCCAAGTCAGTTCTTAGTGTAGAAAATGTAGCTAAGATAATGGAAATCCTTAATTCCAGTTAAGATCACATGAAACACTTTATGAATCCTATATTCTTTACTTAAAGGAGACTAGAGTGGTAAATGTGTGTTATACAAGGCAGAATACCATTGAAATAGAGAAAGAAACACGTTCGGCAGCTTTGGAAAGCCTTACACTTCACTGAAATGTAGTACTACACTCTATAACAAAGTTGAGAGACAATGTTCAATAGCTGCCTCATTACTTAACAGTGTGTAGGAAGTTGTTTGATAAAGTGGGGAAAGCTTATACTAGGGCCAGAAGGCAGAATATAGGAAACTAGGAAAGCCTTACACTTCACTGAAATGTAGTACTACACTCTATAACACATTTTAGAGACAATGTTCCCGAGCTGCCTCAGTTCATAACAGTGTGTAGGAAGTTGTTTGATAAAGTGGGCAAAGCTTATACTTGGGCCAGAAGGCCGAATATAGGAAACTACATGAAAACATGAATAATTCAGTGAAAATGACTGTAAACAGATGAGAACTTCTTTAGAACAGCTGAAAGAGAATCTCCAAGTCAGTTCTTAGTGTAGAAAAGGTAGCTAATATAAGGGAAATCCTTAATTCCATTTAAGATCACATGAAACACTGTATGAATCCTATATTCTTTACTTAAAGGAGACTAGAGTGGTAAATGTGTGTTATACAAGGCAGAATACCATTGAAATAGAGAAAGAAACACGGTTGGCAGCTTTGAAAAGCCTTACACTTCACTGAAATGTAGTACTACACTCTATAACACAGTTGAGAGACAATGTTCCCTAGCTCCCTCAGTTCATAACAGTGTGTAGGAAGTTGTTTGATAAAGTTGGTAAAGCTTATACTTGGACCAGAAGGCAGAATATAGGAAACTACATGAAAACATGATTAATTCAGTGAAAATGACTGTAAACAGATCAGAACTTGTTTAGAACAGCTAAAAGAGATTCTCCAAGTCAGTTCTTAGTGTAGAAAAGGTAGCTAAGATTCGGGAAATCCTTAATTCGAGTTAAGATTACATGAAACACTGTATGAATCCTATATTCTTTACTTAAAGGAAACTAGAGTGGTAAATGTGTGTTATACAAGGCAGAATACCATTGAAATAGAGAAAAAAACACATTCGGCAGCTTTGGAAAGCCTTACACTTCACTGACATGTAGTACTACACTCTATCACACAGTTGAGAGACAATGTTCCCTAGCTCCCTCAGTTCATAACAGTGTGTAGGAAGTTGTCTGATAAAGTGGGCAAAGCTTATACTTGGGCCAGAAGGCCGAATATAGGAAACTACATGAAAACATGAATAATTCAGTGAAAATGACTGTAAACAGATGAGAACTTGTTTAGAACAGCTGAAAGAGAATCTCCAAGTCAGTTCTTAGTGTAGAAAAGGTAGCTAAGATAAGGAAAATCCTTAATTCCAGTGAAGATCACATGAAACACTGTATGAATCCTATATTCCTTACTTAAAGGAGACTCGAGTGGTAAATGTGTGTTATACAAGGCAGAATACCATTGAAATAGAGAAAGAAACACGTTCGGCAGCTTTGGAAAGCCTTACACTTCACTGAAATGTAGTACTACACTCTATAACACAGTTAAGAGACAATGTTCCCGAGCTGCCTCAGTTCATAACAGTGTGTAGGAAGTTGTTTGATAAAGTGGGCAAAGCTTATACTTGGGCCAGAAGGCAGAATATAGGAAACTACATGAAAACATGAATAATTCAGTGAAAATGACTGTAAACAGATGAGAACTTGTTTTAGAACAGCTGAAAGAGATCCTCCAAGTCAGTTCTTAGTGTAGAAAAGGTAGCTAAATCCGGAAAATCCTTAATTCCAGTTAAGATCACATGAAACACTGTATGAATCCTATATTCTTTACTTAAAGGAGACTACAGTGGTAAATGTGTGTTATACAAGGCAGAATACCATTAAAATAGAGAAAGAAACACGTTCGGCAGCTTTGGAAAGCCTTACACTTCACAGAAATGTAGTACTACACTCTATAACAAAGTTGAGAGAAAATGTTCAATAGCTGCCTCATTACTTAACAGTGTGTAGGAAGTTGTTTGATAAAGTGGGCAAAGCTTATACTAGGGCCAGAAGGCAGAATATAGGAAACTAGGAAAGCCTTACACTTCACTGAAATGTAGTACTACACTCTATAACACATTTTAGAGACAATGTTCCCGAGCTGCCTCAGTTCATAACAGCATGTAGGAAGTTGTTTGATAAAGTGGGCAAAGCTTATACTTGGGCCAGAAGGCAGAATATAGGAAACTACATGAAAACATGAATAATTCAGTGAAAATGACTGTAAACAGATGAGAACTTCTTTAGAACAGCTGAAAGAGAATCTCCAAGTCAGTTCTTAGTGTAGAAAGGGTAGCTAAGATCCGGGAAATCCTTAATTCCAGTAAAGATCACATGAAACACTGTATGAATCCTATATTCTTTACTTAAAGGAGACTAGAGTGGTAAATGTGTGTTATACAAGGCAGAATACTATTGAAATAGAGAAAGAAACACGTTTGGCAGCTTTGGAAGGCCTTACACTTCACTGAAATGTAGTACTACACTCTATAACACAGTTAAGAGACAATGTTCCCTAGCTCCCTCAGTTCATAACAGTGTGTAGGAAGTTGTTTGATAAAGTGGGGAAAGCTTATACTTGGACCAGAAGGCAGAATATAGGAAACTACATGAAAACATGAATAATTCAGTGAAAATGACTGTAAACAGATGAGAACTTGTTTAGAACAGCTGAAAGAGAATCTCCAAGTCAGTTCTTAGTGTAGAAAAGGTAGCTAAATCCGGAAAATCCGTAATTCCAGTTAAGATCACATGAAACACGGTATGAATCCTATATTCTTTACTTAAAGGAGACTACAGTGGTAAATGTGTGTTATACAAGGCAGAATACCATTAAAATGGAGAAAGAAACACGTTCGGCAGCTTTGCAAAGCTTTACACTTCACTGAAATGTAGTACTACACTCTATAACAAAGTTGAGAGACAATGTTCAATAGCTGCCTCATTACTTAACAGTGTGTAGGAAGTTGTTTGATAAAGTGGGCAAAGCTTATACTAGGGCCAGAAGGCAGAATATAGGAAACTAGGAAAGCCTTACACTTCACTGACATGTAGTACTACACTCTATAACACATTTGAGAGACAATGTTCCCGAGCTGCCTCAGTTCATAACAGTGTGTAGGAAGTTGTTTGATAAAGTGGGCAAAGCTTATACTTGGGCCAGAAGGCAGAATATAGGAAACTACATGAAAACATGAATAATTCAGTGAAAATGACTGTAAACAGATGAGAACTTGTTTAGAACAGCTGAAAGAGATTCTCCAAGTCAGTTCTTAGTGTAGAAAAGGTAGCTAAGATTCGGGAAATCCTTAATTCGAGTTAAGATTACATGAAACACTGTATGAATCCTATATTCTTTACTTAAAGGAAACTAGAGTGGTAAATGTGTGTTATACAAGGCAGAATACCATTGAAATAGAGAAAAAAACACATTCGGCAGCTTTGGAAAGCCTTACACTTCACTGAAATGTAGTACTACACTCTATAACACTGTTGAGAGACAATGTTCAATAGCTGCCTCAGTACTTAACAGTGTGTAGGAAGTTGTTTGATAAAGTGGGCAAAGCTTATACTTGGACCAGAAGGCAGAATATAGGAAACTACATGAAAACATGAATAATTCAGTGAAAATGACTGTAAACAGATGAGAACTTGTTTAGAACAGCTGAAAGAGAATCTCCAAGTCAGTTCTTAGTGTAGAAAATGTAGCTAAGATAATGGAAATCCTTAATTCCAGTTAAGATCACATGAAACACTTTATGAATCCTATATTCTTTACTTAAAGGAGACTAGAGTGGTAAATGTGTGTTATACAAGGCAGAATACCATTGAAATAGAGAAAGAAACACGTTCGGCAGCTTTGGAAAGCCTTACACTTCACTGAAATGTAGTACTACACTCTATAACAAAGTTGAGAGACAATGTTCAATAGCTGCCTCATTACTTAACAGTGTGTAGGAAGTTGTTTGATAAAGTGGGGAAAGCTTATACTAGGGCCAGAAGGCAGAATATAGGAAACTAGGAAAGCCTTACACTTCACTGAAATGTAGTACTACACTCTATAACACATTTTAGAGACAATGTTCCCGAGCTGCCTCAGTTCATAACAGTGTGTAGGAAGTTGTTTGATAAAGTGGGCAAAGCTTATACTTGGGCCAGAAGGCCGAATATAGGAAACTACATGAAAACATGAATAATTCAGTGAAAATGACTGTAAACAGATGAGAACTTCTTTAGAACAGCTGAAAGAGAATCTCCAAGTCAGTTCTTAGTGTAGAAAAGGTAGCTAATATAAGGGAAATCCTTAATTCCATTTAAGATCACATGAAACACTGTATGAATCCTATATTCTTTACTTAAAGGAGACTAGAGTGGTAAATGTGTGTTATACAAGGCAGAATACCATTGAAATAGAGAAAGAAACACGGTTGGCAGCTTTGAAAAGCCTTACACTTCACTGAAATGTAGTACTACACTCTATAACACAGTTGAGAGACAATGTTCCCTAGCTCCCTCAGTTCATAACAGTGTGTAGGAAGTTGTTTGATAAAGTTGGTAAAGCTTATACTTGGACCAGAAGGCAGAATATAGGAAACTACATGAAAACATGATTAATTCAGTGAAAATGACTGTAAACAGATCAGAACTTGTTTAGAACAGCTAAAAGAGATTCTCCAAGTCAGTTCTTAGTGTAGAAAAGGTAGCTAAGATTCGGGAAATCCTTAATTCGAGTTAAGATTACATGAAACACTGTATGAATCCTATATTCTTTACTTAAAGGAAACTAGAGTGGTAAATGTGTGTTATACAAGGCAGAATACCATTGAAATAGAGAAAAAAACACATTCGGCAGCTTTGGAAAGCCTTACACTTCACTGACATGTAGTACTACACTCTATCACACAGTTGACAGACAATGTTCCCTAGCTCCCTCAGTTCATAACAGTGTGTAGGAAGTTGTCTGATAAAGTGGGCAAAGCTTATACTTGGGCCAGAAGGCCGAATATAGGAAACTACATGAAAACATGAATAATTCAGTGAAAATGACTGTAAACAGATGAGAACTTGTTTAGAACAGCTGAAAGAGAATCTCCAAGTCAGTTCTTAGTGTAGAAAAGGTAGCTAAGATAAGGAAAATCCTTAATTCCAGTGAAGATCACATGAAACACTGTATGAATCCTATATTCCTTACTTAAAGGAGACTCGAGTGGTAAATGTATGTTATACAAGGCAGAATACCATTGAAATAGAGAAAGAAACACGTTCGGCAGCTTTGGAAAGCCTTACACTTCACTGAAATGTAGTACTACACTCTATAACACAGTTAAGAGACAATGTTCCCGAGCTGCCTCAGTTCATAACAGTGTGTAGGAAGTTGTTTGATAAAGTGGGCAAAGCTTATACTTGGGCCAGAAGGCAGAATATAGGAAACTACATGAAAACATGAATAATTCAGTGAAAATGACTGTAAACAGATGAGAACTTGTTTTAGAACAGCTGAAAGAGATCCTCCAAGTCAGTTCTTAGTGTAGAAAAGGTAGCTAAATCCGGAAAATCCTTAATTCCAGTTAAGATCACATGAAACACTGTATGAATCCTATATTCTTTACTTAAAGGAGACTACAGTGGTAAATGTGTGTTATACAAGGCAGAATACCATTAAAATAGAGAAAGAAACACGTTCGGCAGCTTTGGAAAGCCTTACACTTCACAGAAATGTAGTACTACACTCTATAACAAAGTTGAGAGAAAATGTTCAATAGCTGCCTCATTACTTAACAGTGTGTAGGAAGTTGTTTGATAAAGTGGGCAAAGCTTATACTAGGGCCAGAAGGCAGAATATAGGAAACTAGGAAAGCCTTACACTTCACTGAAATGTAGTACTACACTCTATAACACAGTTAAGAGACAATGTTCCCTAGCTCCCTCAGTTCATAACAGTGTGTAGGAAGTTGTTTGATAAAGTGGGGAAAGCTTATACTTGGACCAGAAGGCAGAATATAGGAAACTACATGAAAACATGAATAATTCAGTGAAAATGACTGTAAACAGATGAGAACTTGTTTAGAACAGCTGAAAGAGAATCTCCAAGTCAGTTCTTAGTGTAGAAAAGGTAGCTAAATCCGGAAAATCCGTAATTCCAGTTAAGATCACATGAAACACGGTATGAATCCTATATTCTTTACTTAAAGGAGACTACAGTGGTAAATGTGTGTTATACAAGGCAGAATACCATTAAAATGGAGAAAGAAACACGTTCGGCAGCTTTGCAAAGCTTTACACTTCACTGAAATGTAGTACTACACTCTATAACAAAGTTGAGAGACAATGTTCAATAGCTGCCTCATTACTTAACAGTGTGTAGGAAGTTGTTTGATAAAGTGGGCAAAGCTTATACTAGGGCCAGAAGGCAGAATATAGGAAACTAGGAAAGCCTTACACTTCACTGACATGTAGTACTACACTCTATAACACATTTGAGAGACAATGTTCCCGAGCTGCCTCAGTTCATAACAGTGTGTAGGAAGTTGTTTGATAAAGTGGGCAAAGCTTATACTTGGGCCAGAAGGCAGAATATAGGAAACTACATGAAAACATGAATAATTCAGTGAAAATGACTGTAAACAGATGAGAACTTGTTTAGAACAGCTGAAAGAGATTCTCCAAGTCAGTTCTTAGTGTAGAAAAGGTAGCTAAGATTCGGGAAATCCTTAATTCGAGTTAAGATTACATGAAACACTGTATGAATCCTATATTCTTTACTTAAAGGAAACTAGAGTGGTAAATGTGTGTTATACAAGGCAGAATACCATTGAAATAGAGAAAAAAACACATTCGGCAGCTTTGGAAAGCCTTACACTTCACTGAAATGTAGTACTACACTCTATAACACTGTTGAGAGACAATGTTCAATAGCTGCCTCAGTACTTAACAGTGTGTAGGAAGTTGTTTGATAAAGTGGGCAAAGCTTATACTTGGACCAGAAGGCAGAATATAGGAAACTACATGAAAACATGAATAATTCAGTGAAAATGACTGTAAACAGATGAGAACTTGTTTAGAACAGCTGAAAGAGAATCTCCAAGTCAGTTCTTAGTGTAGAAAATGTAGCTAAGATAATGGAAATCCTTAATTCCAGTTAAGATCACATGAAACACTTTATGAATCCTATATTCTTTACTTAAAGGAGACTAGAGTGGTAAATGTGTGTTATACAAGGCAGAATACCATTGAAATAGAGAAAGAAACACGTTCGGCAGCTTTGGAAAGCCTTACACTTCACTGAAATGTAGTACTACACTCTATAACAAAGTTGAGAGACAATGTTCAATAGCTGCCTCATTACTTAACAGTGTGTAGGAAGTTGTTTGATAAAGTGGGGAAAGCTTATACTAGGGCCAGAAGGCAGAATATAGGAAACTAGGAAAGCCTTACACTTCACTGAAATGTAGTACTACACTCTATAACACATTTTAGAGACAATGTTCCCGAGCTGCCTCAGTTCATAACAGTGTGTAGGAAGTTGTTTGATAAAGTGGGCAAAGCTTATACTTGGGCCAGAAGGCCGAATATAGGAAACTACATGAAAACATGAATAATTCAGTGAAAATGACTGTAAACAGATGAGAACTTCTTTAGAACAGCTGAAAGAGAATCTCCAAGTCAGTTCTTAGTGTAGAAAAGGTAGCTAATATAAGGGAAATCCTTAATTCCATTTAAGATCACATGAAACACTGTATGAATCCTATATTCTTTACTTAAAGGAGACTAGAGTGGTAAATGTGTGTTATACAAGGCAGAATACCATTGAAATAGAGAAAGAAACACGGTTGGCAGCTTTGAAAAGCCTTACACTTCACTGAAATGTAGTACTACACTCTATAACACAGTTGAGAGACAATGTTCCCTAGCTCCCTCAGTTCATAACAGTGTGTAGGAAGTTGTTTGATAAAGTTGGTAAAGCTTATACTTGGACCAGAAGGCAGAATATAGGAAACTACATGAAAACATGATTAATTCAGTGAAAATGACTGTAAACAGATCAGAACTTGTTTAGAACAGCTAAAAGAGATTCTCCAAGTCAGTTCTTAGTGTAGAAAAGGTAGCTAAGATTCGGGAAATCCTTAATTCGAGTTAAGATTACATGAAACACTGTATGAATCCTATATTCTTTACTTAAAGGAAACTAGAGTGGTAAATGTGTGTTATACAAGGCAGAATACCATTGAAATAGAGAAAAAAACACATTCGGCAGCTTTGGAAAGCCTTACACTTCACTGACATGTAGTACTACACTCTATCACACAGTTGACAGACAATGTTCCCTAGCTCCCTCAGTTCATAACAGTGTGTAGGAAGTTGTCTGATAAAGTGGGCAAAGCTTATACTTGGGCCAGAAGGCCGAATATAGGAAACTACATGAAAACATGAATAATTCAGTGAAAATGACTGTAAACAGATGAGAACTTGTTTAGAACAGCTGAAAGAGAATCTCCAAGTCAGTTCTTAGTGTAGAAAAGGTAGCTAAGATAAGGAAAATCCTTAATTCCAGTGAAGATCACATGAAACACTGTATGAATCCTATATTCCTTACTTAAAGGAGACTCGAGTGGTAAATGTATGTTATACAAGGCAGAATACCATTGAAATAGAGAAAGAAACACGTTCGGCAGCTTTGGAAAGCCTTACACTTCACTGAAATGTAGTACTACACTCTATAACACAGTTAAGAGACAATGTTCCCGAGCTGCCTCAGTTCATAACAGTGTGTAGGAAGTTGTTTGATAAAGTGGGCAAAGCTTATACTTGGGCCAGAAGGCAGAATATAGGAAACTACATGAAAACATGAATAATTCAGTGAAAATGACTGTAAACAGATGAGAACTTGTTTTAGAACAGCTGAAAGAGATCCTCCAAGTCAGTTCTTAGTGTAGAAAAGGTAGCTAAATCCGGAAAATCCTTAATTCCAGTTAAGATCACATGAAACACTGTATGAATCCTATATTCTTTACTTAAAGGAGACTACAGTGGTAAATGTGTGTTATACAAGGCAGAATACCATTAAAATAGAGAAAGAAACACGTTCGGCAGCTTTGGAAAGCCTTACACTTCACAGAAATGTAGTACTACACTCTATAACAAAGTTGAGAGAAAATGTTCAATAGCTGCCTCATTACTTAACAGTGTGTAGGAAGTTGTTTGATAAAGTGGGCAAAGCTTATACTAGGGCCAGAAGGCAGAATATAGGAAACTAGGAAAGCCTTACACTTCACTGAAATGTAGTACTACACTCTATAACACATTTTAGAGACAATGTTCCCGAGCTGCCTCAGTTCATAACAGCGTGTAGGAAGTTGTTTGATAAAGTGGGCAAAGCTTATACTTGGGCCAGAAGGCAGAATATAGGAAACTACATGAAAACATGAATAATTCAGTGAAAATGACTGTAAACAGATGAGAACTTCTTTAGAACAGCTGAAAGAGAATCTCCAAGTCAGTTCTTAGTGTAGAAAGGGTAGCTAAGATCCGGGAAATCCTTAATTCCAGTAAAGATCACATGAAACACTGTATGAATCCTATATTCTTTACTTAAAGGAGACTAGAGTGGTAAATGTGTGTTATACAAGGCAGAATACTATTGAAATAGAGAAAGAAACACGTTTGGCAGCTTTGGAAGGCCTTACACTTCACTGAAATGTAGTACTACACTCTATAACACAGTTAAGAGACAATGTTCCCTAGCTCCCTCAGTTCATAACAGTGTGTAGGAAGTTGTTTGATAAAGTGGGGAAAGCTTATACTTGGACCAGAAGGCAGAATATAGGAAACTACATGAAAACATGAATAATTCAGTGAAAATGACTGTAAACAGATGAGAACTTGTTTAGAACAGCTGAAAGAGAATCTCCAAGTCAGTTCTTAGTGTAGAAAAGGTAGCTAAATCCGGAAAATCCGTAATTCCAGTTAAGATCACATGAAACACGGTATGAATCCTATATTCTTTACTTAAAGGAGACTACAGTGGTAAATGTGTGTTATACAAGGCAGAATACCATTAAAATGGAGAAAGAAACACGTTCGGCAGCTTTGCAAAGCCTTACACTTCACTGAAATGTAGTACTACACTCTATAACAAAGTTGAGAGACAATGTTCAATAGCTGCCTCATTACTTAACAGTGTGTAGGAAGTTGTTTGATAAAGTGGGCAAAGCTTATACTAGGGCCAGAAGGCAGAATATAGGAAACTAGGAAAGCCTTACACTTCACTGACATGTAGTACTACACTCTATAACACATTTGAGAGACAATGTTCCCGAGCTGCCTCAGTTCATAACAGTGTGTAGGAAGTTGTTTGATAAAGTGGGCAAAGCTTATACTTGGGCCAGAAGGCAGAATATAGGAAACTACATGAAAACATGAATAATTCAGTGAAAATGACTGTAAACAGATGAGAACTTGTTTAGAACAGCTGAAAGAGATTCTCCAAGTCAGTTCTTAGTGTAGAAAAGGTAGCTAAGATTCGGGAAATCCTTAATTCGAGTTAAGATTACATGAAACACTGTATGAATCCTATATTCTTTACTTAAAGGAAACTAGAGTGGTAAATGTGTGTTATACAAGGCAGAATACCATTGAAATAGAGAAAAAAACACATTCGGCAGCTTTGGAAAGCCTTACACTTCACTGAAATGTAGTACTACACTCTATAACACTTTTGAGAGACAATGTTCAATAGCTGCCTCAGTACTTAACAGTGTGTAGGAAGTTGTTTGATAAAGTGGGCAAAGCTTATACTTGGACCAGAAGGCAGAATATAGGAAACTACATGAAAACATGAATAATTCAGTGAAAATGACTGTAAACAGATGAGAACTTGTTTAGAACAGCTGAAAGAGAATCTCCAAGTCAGTTCTTAGTGTAGAAAATGTAGCTAAGATAATGGAAATCCTTAATTCCAGTTAAGATCACATGAAACACTTTATGAATCCTATATTCTTTACTTAAAGGAGACTAGAGTGGTAAATGTGTGTTATACAAGGCAGAATACCATTGAAATAGAGAAAGAAACACGTTCGGCAGCTTTGGAAAGCCTTACACTTCACTGAAATGTAGTACTACACTCTATAACAAAGTTGAGAGACAATGTTCAATAGCTGCCTCATTACTTAACAGTGTGTAGGAAGTTGTTTGATAAAGTGGGGAAAGCTTATACTAGGGCCAGAAGGCAGAATATAGGAAACTAGGAAAGCCTTACACTTCACTGAAATGTAGTACTACACTCTATAACACATTTTAGAGACAATGTTCCCGAGCTGCCTCAGTTCATAACAGTGTGTAGGAAGTTGTCTGATAAAGTGGGCAAAGCTTATACTTGGGCCAGAAGGCCGAATATAGGAAACTACATGAAAACATGAATAATTCAGTGAAAATGACTGTAAACAGATGAGAACTTGTTTAGAACAGCTGAAAGAGAATCTCCAAGTCAGTTCTTAGTGTAGAAAAGGTAGCTAAGATAAGGAAAATCCTTAATTCCAGTGAAGATCACATGAAACACTGTATGAATCCTATATTCCTTACTTAAAGGAGACTCGAGTGGTAAATGTGTGTTATACAAGGCAGAATACCATTGAAATAGAGAAAGAAACACGTTCGGCAGCTTTGGAAAGCCTTACACTTCACTGAAATGTAGTACTACACTCTATAACACAGTTAAGAGACAATGTTCCCGAGCTGCCTCAGTTCATAACAGTGTGTAGGAAGTTGTTTGATAAAGTGGGCAAAGCTTATACTTGGGCCAGAAGGCAGAATATAGGAAACTACATGAAAACATGAATAATTCAGTGAAAATGACTGTAAACAGATGAGAACTTGTTTTAGAACAGCTGAAAGAGATCCTCCAAGTCAGTTCTTAGTGTAGAAAAGGTAGCTAAATCCGGAAAATCCTTAATTCCAGTTAAGATCACATGAAACACTGTATGAATCCTATATTCTTTACTTAAAGGAGACTACAGTGGTAAATGTGTGTTATACAAGGCAGAATACCATTAAAATAGAGAAAGAAACACGTTCGGCAGCTTTGGAAAGCCTTACACTTCACAGAAATGTAGTACTACACTCTATAACAAAGTTGAGAGAAAATGTTCAATAGCTGCCTCATTACTTAACAGTGTGTAGGAAGTTGTTTGATAAAGTGGGCAAAGCTTATACTAGGGCCAGAAGGCAGAATATAGGAAACTAGGAAAGCCTTACACTTCACTGAAATGTAGTACTACACTCTATAACACATTTTAGAGACAATGTTCCCGAGCTGCCTCAGTTCATAACAGCGTGTAGGAAGTTGTTTGATAAAGTGGGCAAAGCTTATACTTGGGCCAGAAGGCAGAATATAGGAAACTACATGAAAACATGAATAATTCAGTGAAAATGACTGTAAACAGATGAGAACTTCTTTAGAACAGCTGAAAGAGAATCTCCAAGTCAGTTCTTAGTGTAGAAAGGGTAGCTAAGATCCGGGAAATCCTTAATTCCAGTAAAGATCACATGAAACACTGTATGAATCCTATATTCTTTACTTAAAGGAGACTAGAGTGGTAAATGTGTGTTATACAAGGCAGAATACTATTGAAATAGAGAAAGAAACACGTTTGGCAGCTTTGGAAGGCCTTACACTTCACTGAAATGTAGTACTACACTCTATAACACAGTTAAGAGACAATGTTCCCTAGCTCCCTCAGTTCATAACAGTGTGTAGGAAGTTGTTTGATAAAGTGGGGAAAGCTTATACTTGGACCAGAAGGCAGAATATAGGAAACTACATGAAAACATGAATAATTCAGTGAAAATGACTGTAAACAGATGAGAACTTGTTTAGAACAGCTGAAAGAGAATCTCCAAGTCAGTTCTTAGTGTAGAAAAGGTAGCTAAATCCGGAAAATCCGTAATTCCAGTTAAGATCACATGAAACACGGTATGAATCCTATATTCTTTACTTAAAGGAGACTACAGTGGTAAATGTGTGTTATACAAGGCAGAATACCATTAAAATGGAGAAAGAAACACGTTCGGCAGCTTTGCAAAGCCTTACACTTCACTGAAATGTAGTACTACACTCTATAACAAAGTTGAGAGACAATGTTCAATAGCTGCCTCATTACTTAACAGTGTGTAGGAAGTTGTTTGATAAAGTGGGCAAAGCTTATACTAGGGCCAGAAGGCAGAATATAGGAAACTAGGAAAGCCTTACACTTCACTGACATGTAGTACTACACTCTATAACACATTTGAGAGACAATGTTCCCGAGCTGCCTCAGTTCATAACAGTGTGTAGGAAGTTGTTTGATAAAGTGGGCAAAGCTTATACTTGGGCCAGAAGGCAGAATATAGGAAACTACATGAAAACATGAATAATTCAGTGAAAATGACTGTAAACAGATGAGAACTTGTTTAGAACAGCTGAAAGAGATTCTCCAAGTCAGTTCTTAGTGTAGAAAAGGTAGCTAAGATTCGGGAAATCCTTAATTCGAGTTAAGATTACATGAAACACTGTATGAATCCTATATTCTTTACTTAAAGGAAACTAGAGTGGTAAATGTGTGTTATATAAGGCAGAATACCATTGAAATAGAGAAAAAAACACATTCGGCAGCTTTGGAAAGCCTTACACTTCACTGAAATGTAGTACTACACTCTATAACACTTTTGAGAGACAATGTTCAATAGCTGCCTCAGTACTTAACAGTGTGTAGGAAGTTGTTTGATAAAGTGGGCAAAGCTTATACTTGGACCAGAAGGCAGAATATAGGAAACTACATGAAAACATGAATAATTCAGTGAAAATGACTGTAAACAGATGAGAACTTGTTTAGAACAGCTGAAAGAGAATCTCCAAGTCAGTTCTTAGTGTAGAAAATGTAGCTAAGATAATGGAAATCCTTAATTCCAGTTAAGATCACATGAAACACTTTATGAATCCTATATTCTTTACTTAAAGGAGACTAGAGTGGTAAATGTGTGTTATACAAGGCAGAATACCATTGAAATAGAGAAAGAAACACGTTCGGCAGCTTTGGAAAGCCTTACACTTCACTGAAATGTAGTACTACACTCTATAACAAAGTTGAGAGACAATGTTCAATAGCTGCCTCATTACTTAACAGTGTGTAGGAAGTTGTTTGATAAAGTGGGGAAAGCTTATACTAGGGCCAGAAGGCAGAATATAGGAAACTAGGAAAGCCTTACACTTCACTGAAATGTAGTACTACACTCTATAACACATTTTAGAGACAATGTTCCCGAGCTGCCTCAGTTCATAACAGTGTGTAGGAAGTTGTCTGATAAAGTGGGCAAAGCTTATACTTGGGCCAGAAGGCCGAATATAGGAAACTACATGAAAACATGAATAATTCAGTGAAAATGACTGTAAACAGATGAGAACTTGTTTAGAACAGCTGAAAGAGAATCTCCAAGTCAGTTCTTAGTGTAGAAAAGGTAGCTAAGATAAGGAAAATCCTTAATTCCAGTGAAGATCACATGAAACACTGTATGAATCCTATATTCCTTACTTAAAGGAGACTCGAGTGGTAAATGTGTGTTATACAAGGCAGAATACCATTGAAATAGAGAAAGAAACACGTTCGGCAGCTTTGGAAAGCCTTACACTTCACTGAAATGTAGTACTACACTCTATAACACAGTTAAGAGACAATGTTCCCGAGCTGCCTCAGTTCATAACAGTGTGTAGGAAGTTGTTTGATAAAGTGGGCAAAGCTTATACTTGGGCCAGAAGGCAGAATATAGGAAACTACATGAAAACATGAATAATTCAGTGAAAATGACTGTAAACAGATGAGAACTTGTTTTAGAACAGCTGAAAGAGATCCTCCAAGTCAGTTCTTAGTGTAGAAAAGGTAGCTAAATCCGGAAAATCCTTAATTCCAGTTAAGATCACATGAAACACTGTATGAATCCTATATTCTTTACTTAAAGGAGACTACAGTGGTAAATGTGTGTTATACAAGGCAGAATACCATTAAAATAGAGAAAGAAACACGTTCGGCAGCTTTGGAAAGCCTTACACTTCACAGAAATGTAGTACTACACTCTATAACAAAGTTGAGAGAAAATGTTCAATAGCTGCCTCATTACTTAACAGTGTGTAGGAAGTTGTTTGATAAAGTGGGCAAAGCTTATACTAGGGCCAGAAGGCAGAATATAGGAAACTAGGAAAGCCTTACACTTCACTGAAATGTAGTACTACACTCTATAACACATTTTAGAGACAATGTTCCCGAGCTGCCTCAGTTCATAACAGCGTGTAGGAAGTTGTTTGATAAAGTGGGCAAAGCTTATACTTGGGCCAGAAGGCAGAATATAGGAAACTACATGAAAACATGAATAATTCAGTGAAAATGACTGTAAACAGATGAGAACTTCTTTAGAACAGCTGAAAGAGAATCTCCAAGTCAGTTCTTAGTGTAGAAAGGGTAGCTAAGATCCGGGAAATCCTTAATTCCAGTAAAGATCACATGAAACACTGTATGAATCCTATATTCTTTACTTAAAGGAGACTAGAGTGGTAAATGTGTGTTATACAAGGCAGAATACTATTGAAATAGAGAAAGAAACACGTTTGGCAGCTTTGGAAGGCCTTACACTTCACTGAAATGTAGTACTACACTCTATAACACAGTTAAGAGACAATGTTCCCTAGCTCCCTCAGTTCATAACAGTGTGTAGGAAGTTGTTTGATAAAGTGGGGAAAGCTTATACTTGGACCAGAAGGCAGAATATAGGAAACTACATGAAAACATGAATAATTCAGTGAAAATGACTGTAAACAGATGAGAACTTGTTTAGAACAGCTGAAAGAGAATCTCCAAGTCAGTTCTTAGTGTAGAAAAGGTAGCTAAATCCGGAAAATCCGTAATTCCAGTTAAGATCACATGAAACACGGTATGAATCCTATATTCTTTACTTAAAGGAGACTACAGTGGTAAATGTGTGTTATACAAGGCAGAATACCATTAAAATGGAGAAAGAAACACGTTCGGCAGCTTTGCAAAGCCTTACACTTCACTGAAATGTAGTACTACACTCTATAACAAAGTTGAGAGACAATGTTCAATAGCTGCCTCATTACTTAACAGTGTGTAGGAAGTTGTTTGATAAAGTGGGCAAAGCTTATACTAGGGCCAGAAGGCAGAATATAGGAAACTAGGAAAGCCTTACACTTCACTGACATGTAGTACTACACTCTATAACACATTTCAGAGACAATGTTCCCGAGCTGCCTCAGTTCATAACAGTGTGTAGGAAGTTGTTTGATAAAGTGGGCAAAGCTTATACTTGGGCCAGAAGGCAGAATATAGGAAACTACATGAAAACATGAATAATTCAGTGAAAATGACTGTAAACAGATGAGAACTTGTTTAGAACAGAAGAAAGAGATTCTCCAAGTCAGTTCTTAGTGTAGAAAAGGTAGCTAAGATTCGGGAAATCCTTAATTCGAGTTAAGATTACATGAAACACTGTATGAATCCTATATTCTTTACTTAAAGGAAACTAGAGTGGTAAATGTGTGTTATACAAGGCAGAATACCATTGAAATAGAGAAAAAAACACATTCGGCAGCTTTGGAAAGCCTTACACTTCACTGACATGTAGTACTACACTCTATCACACAGTTGAGAGACAATGTTCCCTAGCTCCCTCAGTTCATAACAGTGTGTAGGAAGTTGTCTGATAAAGTGGGCAAAGCTTATACTTGGGCCAGAATGCCGAATATAGGAAACTACATGAAAACATGAATAATTCAGTGAAAATGACTGTAAACAGATGAGAACTTGTTTAGAACAGCTGAAAGAGAATCTCCAAGTCAGTTCTTAGTGTAGAAAAGGTAGCTAAGATAAGGAAAATCCTTAATTCCAGTTAAGATCACATGAAACACTGTATGAATCCTATATTCTTTACTTAAAGGAGACTCGAGTGGTAAATGTGTGTTATACAAGGCAGAATACCATTTAAATAGAGAAAGAAACACGTTCGGCAGCTTTGGAAAGCCTTACACTTCACTGAAATGTAGTACTACACTCTATAACACAGTTGAGAGACAATGTTCCCGAGCTGCCTCAGTTCATAACAGTGTGTAGGAAGTTGTTTGATAAAGTGGGCAAAGCTTATACTTGGGCCAGAAGGCAGAATATAGGAAACTACATGAAAACATGAACAATTCAGTGAAAATGACTGTAAACAGATGAGAACTTGTTTTAGAACAGCTGAAAGAGATCCTCCAAGTCAGTTCTTAGTGTAGAAAAGGTAGCTAAATCCGGAAAATCCTTAATTCCAGTGAAGATCACATGAAACACTGTATGAATCCTATATTCTTTACTTAAAGGAGACTACAGTGGTAAATGTGTGTTATACAAGGCAGAATACCATTAAAATAGAGAAAGAAACACATTCGGCAGCTTTGCAAAGCCTTACACTTCACTGAAATGTAGTACTACACTCTATAACACAGTTGAGAGACAATGTTCAATAGCTGCCTCAGTACTTAACAGTGTGTAGGAAGTTGTTTGATAAAGTGGGCAAAGCTTATACTTGGACCAGAAGGCAGAATATAGGAAACTACATGAAAACATGAATAATTCAGTGAAAATGACTGTAAACAGATGAGAACTTGTTTAGAACAGCTGAAAGAGAATCTCCAAGTCAGTTCTTAGTGTAGAAAATGTAGCTAAGATAATGGAAATCCTTAATTCCAGTTAAGATCACATGAAACACTTTATGAATCCTATATTCTTTACTTAAAGGAGACTAGAGTGGTAAATGTGTGTTATACAAGGCAGAATACCATTGAAATAGAGAAAGAAACACGTTCGGCAGCTTTGGAAAGCCTTACACTTCACTGAAATGTAGTACTACACTCTATAACAAAGTTGAGAGACAATGTTCAATAGCTGCCTCATTACTTAACAGTGTGTAGGAAGTTGTTTGATAAAGTGGGGAAAGCTTATACTAGGGCCAGAAGGCAGAATATAGGAAACTAGGAAAGCCTTACACTTCACTGAAATGTAGTACTACACTCTATAACACATTTTAGAGACAATGTTCCCGAGCTGCCTCAGTTCATAACAGTGTGTAGGAAGTTGTTTGATAAAGTGGGCAAAGCTTATACTTGGGCCAGAAGGCCGAATATAGGAAACTACATGAAAACATGAATAATTCAGTGAAAATGACTGTAAACAGATGAGAACTTCTTTAGAACAGCTGAAAGAGAATCTCCAAGTCAGTTCTTAGTGTAGAAAAGGTAGCTAATATAAGGGAAATCCTTAATTCCATTTAAGATCACATGAAACACTGTATGAATCCTATATTCTTTACTTAAATGAGACTAGAGTGGTAAATGTGTGTTATACAAGGCAGAATACCATTGAAATAGAGAAAGAAACACGGTTGGCAGCTTTGAAAAGCCTTACACTTCACTGAAATGTAGTACTACACTCTATAACACAGTTGAGAGACAATGTTCCCTAGCTCCCTCAGTTCATAACAGTGTGTAGGAAGTTGTTTGATAAAGTTGGTAAAGCTTATACTTGGACCAGAAGGCAGAATATAGGAAACTACATGAAAACAGGATTAATTCAGTGAAAATGACTGTAAACAGATGAGAACTTGTTTAGAACAGCTGAAAGAGATTCTCCAAGTCAGTTCTTAGTGTAGAAAAGGTAGCTAAGATTCGGGAAATCCTTAATTCGAGTTAAGATTACATGAAACACTGTATGAATCCTATATTCTTTACTTAAAGGAAACTAGAGTGGTAAATGTGTGTTATACAAGGCAGAATACCATTGAAATAGAGAAAAAAACACATTCGGCAGCTTTGGAAAGCCTTACACTTCACTGACATGTAGTACTACACTCTATCACACAGTTGAGAGACAATGTTCCCTAGCTCCCTCAGTTCATAACAGTGTGTAGGAAGTTGTCTGATAAAGTGGGCAAAGCTTATACTTGGGCCAGAAGGCCGAATATAGGAAACTACATGAAAACATGAATAATTCAGTGAAAATGACTGTAAACAGATGAGAACTTGTTTAGAACAGCTGAAAGAGAATCTCCAAGTCAGTTCTTAGTGTAGAAAAGGTAGCTAAGATAAGGAAAATCCTTAATTCCAGTGAAGATCACATGAAACACTGTATGAATCCTATATTCCTTACTTAAAGGAGACTCGAGTGGTAAATGTGTGTTATACAAGGCAGAATACCATTGAAATAGAGAAAGAAACACGTTCGGCAGCTTTGGAAAGCCTTATACTTCACTGAAATGTAGTACTACACTCTATAACACAGTTAAGAGACAATGTTCCCGAGCTGCCTCAGTTCATAACAGTGTGTAGGAAGTTGTTTGATAAAGTGGGCAAAGCTTATACTTGGGCCAGAAGGCAGAATATAGGAAACTACATGAAAACATGAATAATTCAGTGAAAATGACTGTAAACAGATGAGAACTTGTTTTAGAACAGCTGAAAGAGATCCTCCAAGTCAGTTCTTAGTGTAGAAAAGGTAGCTAAATCCGGAAAATCCTTAATTCCAGTTAAGATCACATGAAACACTGTATGAATCCTATATTCTTTACTTAAAGGAGACTACAGTGGTAAATGTGTGTTATACAAGGCAGAATACCATTAAAATAGAGAAAGAAACACGTTCGGCAGCTTTGGAAAGCCTTACACTTCACAGAAATGTAGTACTACACTCTATAACAAAGTTGAGAGAAAATGTTCAATAGCTGCCTCATTACTTAACAGTGTGTAGGAAGTTGTTTGATAAAGTGGGCAAAGCTTATACTAGGGCCAGAAGGCAGAATATAGGAAACTAGGAAAGCCTTACACTTCACTGAAATGTAGTACTACACTCTATAACACATTTTAGAGACAATGTTCCCGAGCTGCCTCAGTTCATAACAGCGTGTAGGAAGTTGTTTGATAAAGTGGGCAAAGCTTATACTTGGGCCAGAAGGCAGAATATAGGAAACTACATGAAAACATGAATAATTCAGTGAAAATGACTGTAAACAGATGAGAACTTCTTTAGAACAGCTGAAAGAGAATCTCCAAGTCAGTTCTTAGTGTAGAAAGGGTAGCTAAGATCCGGGAAATCCTTAATTCCAGTAAAGATCACATGAAACACTGTATGAATCCTATATTCTTTACTTAAAGGAGACTAGAGTGGTAAATGTGTGTTATACAAGGCAGAATACTATTGAAATAGAGAAAGAAACACGTTTGGCAGCTTTGGAAGGCCTTACACTTCACTGAAATGTAGTACTACACTCTATAACACAGTTAAGAGACAATGTTCCCTAGCTCCCTCAGTTCATAACAGTGTGTAGGAAGTTGTTTGATAAAGTGGGGAAAGCTTATACTTGGACCAGAAAGCAGAATATAGGAAACTACATGAAAACATGAATAATTCAGTGAAAATGACTGTAAACAGATGAGAACTTGTTTAGAACAGCTGAAAGAGAATCTCCAAGTCAGTTCTTAGTGTAGAAAAGGTAGCTAAATCCGGAAAATCCGTAATTCCAGTTAAGATCACATGAAACACGGTATGAATCCTATATTCTTTACTTAAAGGAGACTACAGTGGTAAATGTGTGTTATACAAGGCAGAATACCATTAAAATGGAGAAAGAAACACGTTCGGCAGCTTTGCAAAGCCTTACACTTCACTGAAATGTAGTACTACACTCTATAACAAAGTTGAGAGACAATGTTCAATAGCTGCCTCATTACTTAACAGTGTGTAGGAAGTTGTTTGATAAAGTGGGCAAAGCTTATACTAGGGCCAGAAGGCAGAATATAGGAAACTAGGAAAGCCTTACACTTCACTGACATGTAGTACTACACTCTATAACACATTTGAGAGACAATGTTCCCGAGCTGCCTCAGTTCATAACAGTGTGTAGGAAGTTGTTTGATAAAGTGGGCAAAGCTTATACTTGGGCCAGAAGGCAGAATATAGGAAACTACATGAAAACATGAATAATTCAGTGAAAATGACTGTAAACAGATGAGAACTTGTTTAGAACAGCTGAAAGAGATTCTCCAAGTCAGTTCTTAGTGTAGAAAAGGTAGCTAAGATTCGGGAAATCCTTAATTCGAGTTAAGATTACATGAAACACTGTATGAATCCTATATTCTTTACTTAAAGGAAACTAGAGTGGTAAATGTGTGTTATACAAGGCAGAATACCATTGAAATAGAGAAAAAAACACATTCGGCAGCTTTGGAAAGCCTTACACTTCACTGAAATGTAGTACTACACTCTATAACACTGTTGAGAGACAATGTTCAATAGCTGCCTCAGTACTTAACAGTGTGTAGGAAGTTGTTTGATAAAGTGGGCAAAGCTTATACTTGGACCAGAAGGCAGAATATAGGAAACTACATGAAAACATGAATAATTCAGTGAAAATGACTGTAAACAGATGAGAACTTGTTTAGAACAGCTGAAAGAGAATCTCCAAGTCAGTTCTTAGTGTAGAAAATGTAGCTAAGATAATGGAAATCCTTAATTCCAGTTAAGATCACATGAAACACTTTATGAATCCTATATTCTTTACTTAAAGGAGACTAGAGTGGTAAATGTGTGTTATACAAGGCAGAATACCATTGAAATAGAGAAAGAAACACGTTCGGCAGCTTTAGAAAGCCTTACACTTCACTGAAATGTAGTACTACACTCTATAACAAAGTTGAGAGACAATGTTCAATAGCTGCCTCATTACTTAACAGTGTGTAGGAAGTTGTTTGATAAAGTGGGGAAAGCTTATACTAGGGCCAGAAGGCAGAATATAGGAAACTAGGAAAGCCTTACACTTCACTGAAATGTAGTACTACACTCTATAACACATTTTAGAGACAATGTTCCCGAGCTGCCTCAGTTCATAACAGTGTGTAGGAAGTTGTTTGATAAAGTGGGCAAAGCTTATACTTGGGCCAGAAGGCCGAATATAGGAAACTACATGAAAACATGAATAATTCAGTGAAAATGACTGTAAACAGATGAGAACTTCTTTAGAACAGCTGAAAGAGAATCTCCAAGTCAGTTCTTAGTGTAGAAAAGGTAGCTAATATAAGGGAAATCCTTAATTCCATTTAAGATCACATGAAACACTGTATGAATCCTATATTCTTTACTTAAAGGAGACTAGAGTGGTAAATGTGTGTTATACAAGGCAGAATACCATTGAAATAGAGAAAGAAACACGGTTGGCAGCTTTGAAAAGCCTTACACTTCACTGAAATGTAGTACTACACTCTATAACACAGTTGAGAGACAATGTTCCCTAGCTCCCTCAGTTCATAACAGTGTGTAGGAAGTTGTTTGATAAAGTTGGTAAAGCTTATACTTGGACCAGAAGGCAGAATATAGGAAACTACATGAAAACATGATTAATTCAGTGAAAATGACTGTAAACAGATGAGAACTTGTTTAGAACAGCTAAAAGAGATTCTCCAAGTCAGTTCTTAGTGTAGAAAAGGTAGCTAAGATTCGGGAAATCCTTAATTCGAGTTAAGATTACATGAAACACTGTATGAATCCTATATTCTTTACTTAAAGGAAACTAGAGTGGTAAATGTGTGTTATACAAGGCAGAATACCATTGAAATAGAGAAAAAAACACATTCGGCAGCTTTGGAAAGCCTTACACTTCACTGACATGTAGTACTACACTCTATCACACAGTTGAGAGACAATGTTCCCTAGCTCCCTCAGTTCATAACAGTGTGTAGGAAGTTGTCTGATAAAGTGGGCAAAGCTTATACTTGGGCCAGAAGGCCGAATATAGGAAACTACATGAAAACATGAATAATTCAGTGAAAATGACTGTAAACAGATGAGAACTTGTTTAGAACAGCTGAAAGAGAATCTCCAAGTCAGTTCTTAGTGTAGAAAAGGTAGCTAAGATAAGGAAAATCCTTAATTCCAGTGAAGATCACATGAAACACTGTATGAATCCTATATTCCTTACTTAAAGGAGACTCGAGTGGTAAATGTGTGTTATACAAGGCAGAATACCATTGAAATAGAGAAAGAAACACGTTCGGCAGCTTTGGAAAGCCTTACACTTCACTGAAATGTAGTACTACACTCTATAACACAGTTAAGAGACAATGTTCCCGAGCTGCCTCAGTTCATAACAGTGTGTAGGAAGTTGTTTGATAAAGTGGGCAAAGCTTATACTTGGGCCAGAAGGCAGAATATAGGAAACTACATGAAAACATGAATAATTCAGTGAAAATGACTGTAAACAGATGAGAACTTGTTTTAGAACAGCTGAAAGAGATCCTCCAAGTCAGTTCTTAGTGTAGAAAAGGTAGCTAAATCCGGAAAATCCTTAATTCCAGTTAAGATCACATGAAACACTGTATGAATCCTATATTCTTTACTTAAAGGAGACTACAGTGGTAAATGTGTGTTATACAAGGCAGAATACCATTAAAATAGAGAAAGAAACACGTTCGGCAGCTTTGGAAAGCCTTACACTTCACAGAAATGTAGTACTACACTCTATAACAAAGTTGAGAGAAAATGTTCAATAGCTGCCTCATTACTTAACAGTGTGTAGGAAGTTGTTTGATAAAGTGGGCAAAGCTTATACTAGGGCCAGAAGGCAGAATATAGGAAACTAGGAAAGCCTTACACTTCACTGAAATGTAGTACTACACTCTATAACACATTTTAGAGACAATGTTCCCGAGCTGCCTCAGTTCATAACAGCGTGTAGGAAGTTGTTTGATAAAGTGGGCAAAGCTTATACTTGGGCCAGAAGGCAGAATATAGGAAACTACATGAAAACATGAATAATTCAGTGAAAATGACTGTAAACAGATGAGAACTTCTTTAGAACAGCTGAAAGAGAATCTCCAAGTCAGTTCTTAGTGTAGAAAGGGTAGCTAAGATCCGGGAAATCCTTAATTCCAGTAAAGATCACATGAAACACTGTATGAATCCTATATTCTTTACTTAAAGGAGACTAGAGTGGTAAATGTGTGTTATACAAGGCAGAATACTATTGAAATAGAGAAAGAAACACGTTTGGCAGCTTTGGAAGACCTTACACTTCACTGAAATGTAGTACTACACTCTATAACACAGTTAAGAGACAATGTTCCCTAGCTCCCTCAGTTCATAACAGTGTGTAGGAAGTTGTTTGATAAAGTGGGGAAAGCTTATACTTGGACCAGAAGGCAGAATATAGGAAACTACATGAAAACATGAATAATTCAGTGAAAATGACTGTAAACAGATGAGAACTTGTTTAGAACAGCTGAAAGAGAATCTCCAAGTCAGTTCTTAGTGTAGAAAAGGTAGCTAAATCCGGAAAATCCGTAATTCCAGTTAAGATCACATGAAACACGGTATGAATCCTATATTCTTTACTTAAAGGAGACTACAGTGGTAAATGTGTGTTATACAAGGCAGAATACCATTAAAATGGAGAAAGAAACACGTTCGGCAGCTTTGCAAAGCCTTACACTTCACTGAAATGTAGTACTACACTCTATAACAAAGTTGAGAGACAATGTTCAATAGCTGCCTCATTACTTAACAGTGTGTAGGAAGTTGTTTGATAAAGTGGGCAAAGCTTATACTAGGGCCAGAAGGCAGAATATAGGAAACTAGGAAAGCCTTACACTTCACTGACATGTAGTACTACACTCTATAACACATTTGAGAGACAATGTTCCCGAGCTGCCTCAGTTCATTACAGTGTGTAGGAAGTTGTTTGATAAAGTGGGCAAAGCTTATACTTGGGCCAGAAGGCAGAATATAGGAAACTACATGAAAACATGAATAATTCAGTGAAAATGACTGTAAACAGATGAGAACTTGTTTAGAACAGCTGAAAGAGATTCTCCAAGTCAGTTCTTAGTGTAGAAAAGGTAGCTAAGATTCGGGAAATCCTTAATTCGAGTTAAGATTACATGAAACACTGTATGAATCCTATATTCTTTACTTAAAGGAAACTAGAGTGGTAAATGTGTGTTATACAAGGCAGAATACCATTGAAATAGAGAAAAAAACACATTCGGCAGCTTTGGAAAGCCTTACACTTCACTGACATGTAGTACTACACTCTATCACACAGTTGAGAGACAATGTTCCCTAGCTCCCTCAGTTCATAACAGTGTGTAGGAAGTTGTCTGATAAAGTGGGCAAAGCTTATACTTGGGCCAGAATGCCGAATATAGGAAACTACATGAAAACATGAATAATTCAGTGAAAATGACTGTAAACAGATGAGAACTTGTTTAGAACAGCTGAAAGAGAATCTCCAAGTCAGTTCTTAGTGTAGAAAAGGTAGCTAAGATAAGGAAAATCCTTAATTCCAGTTAAGATCACATGAAACACTGTATGAATCCTATATTCTTTACTTAAAGGAGACTCGAGTGGTAAATGTGTGTTATACAAGGCAGAATACCATTTAAATAGAGAAAGAAACACGTTCGGCAGCTTTGGAAAGCCTTACACTTCACTGAAATGTAGTACTACACTCTATAACACAGTTGAGAGACAATGTTCCCGAGCTGCCTCAGTTCATAACAGTGTGTAGGAAGTTGTTTGATAAAGTGGGCAAAGCTTATACTTGGGCCAGAAGGCAGAATATAGGAAACTACATGAAAACATGAACAATTCAGTGAAAATGACTGTAAACAGATGAGAACTTGTTTTAGAACAGCTGAAAGAGATCCTCCAAGTCAGTTCTTAGTGTAGAAAAGGTAGCTAAATCCGGAAAATCCTTAATTCCAGTGAAGATCACATGAAACACTGTATGAATCCTATATTCTTTACTTAAAGGAGACTACAGTGGTAAATGTGTGTTATACAAGGCAGAATACCATTAAAATAGAGAAAGAAACACGTTCGGCAGCTTTGCAAAGCCTTACACTTCACTGAAATGTAGTACTACACTCTATAACACAGTTGAGAGACAATGTTCAATAGCTGCCTCAGTACTTAACAGTGTGTAGGAAGTTGTTTGATAAAGTGGGCAAAGCTTATACTTGGACCAGAAGGCAGAATATAGGAAACTACATGAAAACATGAATAATTCAGTGAAAATGACTGTAAACAGATGAGAACTTGTTTAGAACAGCTGAAAGAGAATCTCCAAGTCAGTTCTTAGTGTAGAAAATGTAGCTAAGATAATGGAAATCCTTAATTCCAGTTAAGATAACATGAAACACTTTATGAATCCTATATTCTTTACTTAAAGGACACTAGAGTGGTAAATGTGTGTTATACAAGGCAGAATACCATTGAAATAGAGAATGAAACACGTTCGGCAGCTTTGGAAAGCCTTACACTTCACTGAAATGTAGTACTACACTCTATAACAAAGTTGAGAGACAATGTTCAATAGCTGCCTCATTACTTAACAGTGTGTAGGAAGTTGTTTGATAAAGTGGGGAAAGCTTATACTAGGGCCAGAAGGCAGAATATAGGAAACTAGGAAAGCCTTACACTTCACTGAAATGTAGTACTACACTCTATAACACATTTTAGAGACAATGTTCCCGAGCTGCCTCAGTTCATAACAGTGTGTAGGAAGTTGTTTGATAAAGTGGGCAAAGCTTATCCTTGGGCCAGAAGGCCGAATATAGGAAACTACATGAAAACATGATTAATTCAGTGAAAATGACTGTAAACAGATGAGAACTTGTTTTAGAACAGCTGCAAGAGATCCTCCAAGTCAGTTCTTAGTGTAGAAAAGGTAGCTAAATCCGGAAAATCCTTAATTCCAGTTAAGATCACATGAAACACTGTATGAATCCTATATTCTTTACTTAAAGGAGACTACAGTGGTAAATGTGTGTTATACAAGGCAGAATACCATTAAAATAGAGAAAGAAACACGTTCGGCTGCTTTGCAAAGCCTTACACTTCACTGAAATGTAGTACTACACTCTATAACACAGTTGAGAGACAATGTTCAATAGCTGCCTCAGTACTTAACAGTGTGTAGGAAGTTGTTTGATAAAGTGGGCAAAGCTTATACTTGGACCAGAAGGCAGAATATAGGAAACTACATGAAAACATGAATAATTCAGTGAAAATGACTGTAAACAGATGAGAACTTGTTTAGAACAGCTGAAAGAGAATCTCCAAGTCAGTTCTTAGTGTAGAAAATGTAGCTAAGATAATGGAAATCCTTAATTCCAGTTAAGACCACATGAAACACTTTATGAATCCTATATTCTTTACTTAAAGGAGACTAGAGTGGTAAATGTGTGTTATACAAGGCAGAATACCATTGAAATAGAGAAAGAAACACGTTCGGCAGCTTTGGAAAGCCTTACACTTCAGTGAAATGTAGTACTACACTCTATAACAAAGTTGAGAGACAATGTTCAATAGCTGCCTCATTACTTAACAGTGTGTAGGAAGTTGTTTGATAAAGTGGGGAAATCTTATACTAGGGCCAGAAGGCAGAATATAGGAAACTAGGAAAGCCTTACACTTCACTGAAATGTAGTAGTACACTCTATAACACATTTTAGAGACAATGTTCCCAAGCTGCCTCAGTTCATAACAGTGTGTAGGAAGTTGTTTGATAAAGTGGGCAAAGCTTATACTTGGGCCAGAAGGCCAAATATAGGAAACTACATGAAAACATGAATAATTCAGTGAAAATGACTGTAAACAGAAGAGAACTTCTTTAGAACAGCTGAAAGAGAATCTCCAAGTCAGTTCTTAGTGTAGAAAAGGTAGCTAATATAAGGGAAATCCTTAATTCCATTTAAGATCACATGAAACACTGTATGAATCCTATATTCTTTACTTAAAGGAGACTAGAGTGGTAAATGTGTGTTATACAAGGCAGAATACCATTGAAATAGAGAAAGAAACACGTTTGGCAGCTTTGAAATGCCTTACACTTCACTGAAATGTAGTACTACACTCTATAACACAGTTGAGAGACAATGTTCCCTAGCTCCCTCAGTTCATAACAGTGTGTAGGAAGTTGTTTGATAAAGTTGGTAAAGCTTATACTTGGACCAGAAGGCAGAATATAGGAAACTACATGAAAACATGATTAATTCAGTGAAAATGACTGTAAACAGATGAGAACTTGTTTAGAACAGCTGAAAGAGATTCTCCAAGTCAGTTCTTAGTGTAGAAAAGGTAGCTAAGATTCGGGAAATCCTTAATTCGAGTTAAGATTACATGAAACACTGTATGAATCCTATATTCTTTACTTAAAGGAAACTAGAGTGGTAAATGTGTGTTATACAAGGCAGAATACCATTGAAATAGAGAAAAAAACACATTCGGCAGCTTTGGAAAGCCTTACACTTCACTGACATGTAGTACTACACTCTATCACACAGTTGAGAGACAATGTTCCCTAGCTCCCTCAGTTCATAACAGTGTGTAGGAAGTTGTCTGATAAAGTGGGCAAAGCTTATACTTGGGCCAGAAGGCCGAATATAGGAAACTACATGAAAACATGAATAATTCAGTGAAAATGACTGTAAACAGATGAGAACTTGTTTAGAACAGCTGAAAGAGATCCTCCAAGTCAGTTCTTAGTGTAGAAAAGGTAGCTAAGATAAGGAAAATCCTTAATTCCAGTTAAGATCACATGAAACACTGTATGAATCCTATATTCCTTACTTAAAGGAGACTCGAGTGGTAAATGTGTGTTATACAAGGCAGAATACCATTGAAATAGAGAAAGAAACACGTTCGGCAGCTTTGGAAAGCCTTACACTTCACTGAAATGTAGTACTACACTCTATAACACAGTTGAGAGACAATGTTCCCGAGCTGCCTCAGTTCATAACAGTGTGTAGGAAGTTGTTTGATAAAGTGGGCAAAGCTTATACTTGGGCCAGAAGGCAGAATATAGGAAACTACATGAAAACATGAACAATTCAGTGAAAATGACTGTAAACAGATGAGAACTTGTTTTAGAACAGCTGCAAGAGATCCTCCAAGTCAGTTCTTAGTGTAGAAAAGGTAGCTAAATCCGGAAAATCCTTAATTCCAGTTAAGATCACATGAAACACTGTATGAATCCTATATTCTTTACTTAAAGGAGACTACAGTGGTAAATGTGTGTTATACAAGGCAGAATACCATTAAAATAGAGAAAGAAACACGTTCGGCTGCTTTGCAAAGCCTTACACTTCACTGAAATGTAGTACTACACTCTATAACACAGTTGAGAGACAATGTTCAATAGCTGCCTCAGTACTTAACAGTGTGTAGGAAGTTGTTTGATAAAGTGGGCAAAGCTTATACTTGGACCAGAAGGCAGAATATAGGAAACTACATGAAAACATGAATAATTCAGTGAAAATGACTGTAAACAGATGAGAACTTGTTTAGAACAGCTGAAAGAGAATCTCCAAGTCAGTTCTTAGTGTAGAAAATGTAGCTAAGATAATGGAAATCCTTAATTCCAGTTAAGACCACATGAAACACTTTATGAATCCTATATTCTTTACTTAAAGGAGACTAGAGTGGTAAATGTGTGTTATACAAGGCAGAATACCATTGAAATAGAGAAAGAAACACGTTCGGCAGCTTTGGAAAGCCTTACACTTCACTGAAATGTAGTACTACACTCTATAACAAAGTTGAGAGACAATGTTCAATAGCTGCCTCATTACTTAACAGTGTGTAGGAAGTTGTTTGATAAAGTGGGGAAATCTTATACTAGGGCCAGAAGGCAGAATATAGGAAACTAGGAAAGCCTTACACTTCACTGAAATGTAGTAGTACACTCTATAACACATTTTAGAGACAATGTTCCCAAGCTGCCTCAGTTCATAACAGTGTGTAGGAAGTTGTTTGATAAAGTGGGCAAAGCTTATACTTGGGCCAGAAGGCCAAATATAGGAAACTACATGAAAACATGAATAATTCAGTGAAAATGACTGTAAACAGAAGAGAACTTCTTTAGAACAGCTGAAAGAGAATCTCCAAGTCAGTTCTTAGTGTAGAAAAGGTAGCTAATATAAGGGAAATCCTTAATTCCATTTAAGATCACATGAAACACTGTATGAATCCTATATTCTTTACTTAAAGGAGACTAGAGTGGTAAATGTGTGTTATACAAGGCAGAATACCATTGAAATAGAGAAAGAAACACGTTTGGCAGCTTTGAAATGCCTTACACTTCACTGAAATGTAGTACTACACTCTATAACACAGTTGAGAGACAATGTTCCCTAGCTCCCTCAGTTCATAACAGTGTGTAGGAAGTTGTTTGATAAAGTTGGTAAAGCTTATACTTGGACCAGAAGGCAGAATATAGGAAACTACATGAAAACATGATTAATTCAGTGAAAATGACTGTAAACAGATGAGAACTTGTTTAGAACAGCTGAAAGAGATTCTCCAAGTCAGTTCTTAGTGTAGAAAAGGTAGCTAAGATTCGGGAAATCCTTAATTCGAGTTAAGATTACATGAAACACTGTATGAATCCTATATTCTTTACTTAAAGGAAACTAGAGTGGTAAATGTGTGTTATACAAGGCAGAATACCATTGAAATAGAGAAAAAAACACATTCGGCAGCTTTGGAAAGCCTTACACTTCACTGACATGTAGTACTACACTCTATCACACAGTTGAGAGACAATGTTCCCTAGCTCCCTCAGTTCATAACAGTGTGTAGGAAGTTGTCTGATAAAGTGGGCAAAGCTTATACTTGGGCCAGAAGGCCGAATATAGGAAACTACATGAAAACATGAATAATTCAGTGAAAATGACTGTAAACAGATGAGAACTTGTTTAGAACAGCTGAAAGAGATCCTCCAAGTCAGTTCTTAGTGTAGAAAAGGTAGCTAAGATAAGGAAAATCCTTAATTCCAGTTAAGATCACATGAAACACTGTATGAATCCTATATTCCTTACTTAAAGGAGACTCGAGTGGTAAATGTGTGTTATACAAGGCAGAATACCATTGAAATAGAGAAAGAAACACGTTCGGCAGCTTTGGAAAGCCTTACACTTCACTGAAATGTAGTACTACACTCTATAACACAGTTGAGAGACAATGTTCCCGAGCTGCCTCAGTTCATAACAGTGTGTAGGAAGTTGTTTGATAAAGTGGGCAAAGCTTATACTTGGGCCAGAAGGCAGAATATAGGAAACTACATGAAAACATGAACAATTCAGTGAAAATGACTGTAAACAGATGAGAACTTGTTTTAGAACAGCTGAAAGAGATCCTCCAAGTCAGTTCTTAGTGTAGAAAAGGTAGCTAAATCCGGAAAATCCTTAATTCCAGTTAAGATCACATGAAACACTGTATGAATCCTATATTCTTTACTTAAAGGAGACTACAGTGGTAAATGTGTGTTATACAAGGCAGAATACCATTAAAATAGAGAAAGAAACACGTTCGGCAGCTTTGCAAAGCCTTACACTTCACTGAAATGTAGTACTACACTCTATAACACAGTTGAGAGACAATGTTCAATAGCTGCCTCAGTACTTAACAGTGTGTAGGAAGTTGTTTGATAAAGTGGGCAAAGCTTATACTTGGACCAGAAGGCAGAATATAGGAAATTACATGAAAACATGAATAATTCAGTGAAAATGACTGTAAACAGATGAGAACTTGTTTAGAACAGCTGAAAGAGAATCTCCAAGTCAGTTCTTAGTGTAGAAAATGTAGCTAAGATAATGGAAATCCTTAATTCCAGTTAAGATCACATGAAACACTTTATGAATCCTATATTCTGTACTTAAAGGAGACTAGAGTGGTAAATGTGTGTTATACAAGGCAGAATACCATTGAAATAGAGAAAGAAACACGTTCGGCAGCTTTGGAAAGCCTTACACTTCACTGAAATGTAGTACTACACTCTATAACAAAGTTGAGAGACAATGTTCAATAGCTGCCTCATTACTTAACAGTGTGTAGGAAGTTGTTTGATAAAGTGGGGAAAGCTTATACTAGGGCCAGAAGGCAGAATATAGGAAACTAGGAAAGCCTTACACTTCACTGAAATGTAGTACTACACTCTATAACACATTTTAGAGACAATGTTCCCGAGCTGCCTCAGTTCATAACAGTGTGTAGGAAGTTGTTTGATAAAGTGGGCAAAGCTTATACTTGGGCCAGAAGGCCGAATATAGGAAACTACATGAAAACATGAATAATTCAGTGAAAATGACTGTAAACAGATGAGAACTTCTTTAGAACAGCTGAAAGAGAATCTCCAAGTCAGTTCTTAGTGTAGAAAAGGTAGCTAATATAAGGGAAATCCTTAATTCCATTTAAGATCACATGAAACACTGTATGAATCCTATATTCTTTACTTAAAGGAGACTAGAGTGGTAAATGTGTGTTATACAAGGCAGAATACCATTGAAATAGAGAAAGAAACACGTTTGGCAGCTTTGAAAAGCCTTACACTTCACTGAAATGTAGTACTACACTCTATAACACAGTTGAGAGACAATGTTCCCTAGCTCCCTCAGTTCATAACAGTGTGTAGGAAGTTGTTTGATAAAGTTGGCAAAGCTTATACTTGGACCAGAAGGCAGAATATAGGAAACTACATGAAAACATGATTAATTCAGTGAAAATGACTTTAAACAGATGAGAACTTGTTTAGAACAGCTGAAAGAGATTCTCCAAGTCAGTTCTTAGTGTAGTAAAGGTAGCTAAGATTCGGGAAATCCTTAATTCGAGTTAAGATTACATGAAACACTGTATGAATCCTATATTCTTTACTTAAAGGAAACTAGAGTGGTAAATGTGTGTTATACAAGGCAGAATACCATTGAAATAGAGAAAAAAACACATTCGGCAGCTTTGGAAAGCCTTACACTTCACTGACATGTAGTACTACACTCTATCACACAGTTGAGAGACAATGTTCCCTAGCTCCCTCAGTTCATAACAGTGTGTAGGAAGTTGTCTGATAAAGTGGGCAAAGCTTATACTTGGGCCAGAAGGCCGAATATAGGAAACTACATGAAAACATGAATAATTCAGTGAAAATGACTGTAAACAGATGAGAACTTGTTTAGAACAGCTGAAAGAGAATCTCCAAGTCAGTTCTTAGTGTAGAAAAGGTAGCTAAGATAAGGAAAATCCTTAATTCCAGTTAAGATCACATGAAACACTGTATGAATCCTATATTCCTTACTTAAAGGAGACTCGAGTGGTAAATGTGTGTTATACAAGGCAGAATACCATTGAAATAGAGAAAGAAACACGTTCGGCAGCTTTGGAAAGCCTTACACTTCACTGAAATGTAGTACTACACTCTATAACACAGTTGAGAGACAATGTTCCCGAGTGGCCTCAGTTCATAACAGTGTGTAGGAAGTTGTTTGATAAAGTGGGCAAAGCTTATACATGGGCCAGAAGGCAGAATATAGGAAACTACATGAAAACATGAATAATTCAGTGAAAATGACTGTAAACAGATGAGAACTTGTTTTAGAACAGCTGAAAGAGATCCTCCAAGTCAGTTCTTAGGGTAGAAAAGGTAGCTAAATCCGGAAAATCCTTAATTCCAGTTAAGATCACATGAAACACTGTATGAATCCTATATTCTTTACTTAAAGGAGACTACAGTGGTAAATGTGTGTTATACAAGGAAGAATACCATTAAAATAGAGAAAGAAACACCTTCGGCAGCTTTGCAAAGCCTTACACTTCACTGAAATGTAGTACTACACTCTATAACACAGTTGAGAGACAATGTTCAATAGCTGCCTCAGTACTTAACAGTGTGTAGGAAGTTGTTTGATAAAGTGGGCAAAGCTTATACTAGGGCCAGAAGGCAGAATATAGGAAACTAGGAAAGCCTTACACTTCACTGAAATGTAGTACTACACTCTATAACACATTTTAGAGACAATGTTCCCGAGCTGCCTCAGTTCATAACAGTGTGTAGGAAGTTGTTTGATAAAGTGGGCAAAGCTTATACTTGGGCCAGAAGGCCGAATATAGGAAACTACATGAAAACATGAATAATTCAGTGAAAATGACTGTAAACAGATGAGAACTTCTTTAGAACAGCTGAAAGAGAATCTCCAAGTCAGTTCTTAGTGTAGAAAAGGTAGCTAATATAAGGGAAATCCTTAATTCCATTTAAGATCACATGAAACACTGTATGAATCCTATATTCTTTACTTAAAGGAGACTAGAGTGGTAAATGTGTGTTATACAAGGCAGAATACCATTGAAATAGAGAAAGAAACACGTTTGGCAGCTTTGAAAAGCCTTACACTTCACTGAAATGTAGTACTACACTCTATAACACAGTTGAGAGACAATGTTCCCTAGCTCCCTCAGTTCATAACAGTGTGTAGGAAGTTGTTTGATAAAGTTGGCAAAGCTTATACTTGGACCAGAAGGCAGAATGTAGGAAACTACATGAAAACATGATTAATTCAGTGAAAATGACTTTAAACAGATGAGAACTTGTTTAGAACAGCTGAAAGAGATTCTCCAAGTCAGTTCTTAGTGTAGAAAAGGTAGCTAAGATTCGGGAAATCCTTAATTCGAGTTAAGATTACATGAAACACTGTATGAATCCTATATTCTTTACTTAAAGGAAACTAGAGTGGTAAATGTGTGTTATACAAGGCAGAATACCATTGAAATAGAGAAAAAAACACATTCGGCAGCTTTGGAAAGCCTTACACTTCACTGACATGTAGTACTACACTCTATCACACAGTTAAGAGACAATGTTCCCTAGCTCCCTCAGTTCATAACAGTGTGTAGGAAGTTGTCTGATAAAGTGGGCAAAGCTTATACTTGGGCCAGAAGGCCGAATATAGGAAACTACATGAAAACATGAATAATTCAGTGAAAATGACTGTAAACAGATGAGAACTTGTTTAGAACAGCTGAAAGAGAATCTCCAAGTCAGTTCTTAGTGTAGAAAAGGTAGCTAAGATAAGGAAAATCCTTAATTCCAGTTAAGATCACATGAAACACTGTATGAATCCCATATTCTTTACTTAAAGGAGACTACAGTGGTAAATGTGTGTTATACAAGGCAGAATACCATTAAAATAGAGAAAGAAACACGTTCGGCAGCTTTGCAAAGCCTTACACTTCACTGAAATGTAGTACTACACTCTATAACACAGTTGAGAGACAATGTTCAATAGCTGCCTCAGTACTTAATAGTGTGTAGGAAGTTGTTTGATAAAGTGGGCAAAGCTTATACTTGGACCAGAAGGCAGAATATAGGAAACTACATGAAAACATGAATAATTCAGTGAAAATGACTGTAAACAGATGAGAACTTGTTTAGAACAGCTGAAAGAGAATCTCCAAGTCAGTTCTTACTGTAGAAAAGGTAGCTAAGATAAGGAAAATCCTTAATTCCAGTTAAGATCACATGAAACACGGTATGAATCCTATATTCTTTACTTAAAGGAGACTCGAGTGGTAAATGTGTGTTATACAAGGCAGAATACCATTGAAATAGAGAAAGAAACACGTTCGGCAGCTTTGGAAAGCCTTAAACTTCACTGAAATGTAGTACTACACTCTATAACACAGTTGAGGGACAATGTTCAATAGCTGCCTCAGTTCATAACAGTGTGTAGGAAGTTGTTTGATAAAGTGGGCAAAGCTTATACTTGAAGCAGAAGGCAGAATATAGGAAACTACATGAAAACATGAATAATTCAGTGAAAATGACTGTAAACAGATGAGAACTTGTTTTAGAACAGCTGAAAGAGATCCTCCAAGTCAGTTCTTAGTGTAGAAAAGGTAGCTAAATCCGGAAAATCCTTAATTCCAGTTAAGATCACATGAAACACTGTATGAATCCTATATTCTTTACTTAAAGGAGACTACAGTGGTAAATGTGTGTTATACAAGGCAGAATACCATTAAAATAGAGAAAGAAACACGTTCGGCAGCTTTGCAAAGCCTTACACTTCACTGAAATGTAGTACTACACTCTATAACACAGTTGAGAGACAATGTTCAATAGCTGCCTCAGTACTTAACAGTGTGTAGGAAGTTGTTTGATAAAGTGGGCAAAGCTTATACTTGGACCAGAAGGCAGAATATAGGAAACTACATGAAAATATGAATAATTCAGTGAAAATGACTGTAAACAGATGAGAACTTGTTTAGAACAGCTGAAAGAGAATCTCCAAGTCAGTTCTTAGTGTAGAAAATGTAGCTAAGATAATGGAAATCCTTAATTCCAGTTAAGATCACATGAAACACTTTATGAATCCTATATTCTTTACTTAAAGGAGACTAGAGTGGTAAATGTGTGTTAAACAAGGCAGAATACCATTGAAATAGAGAAAGAAACACGTTCGGCAGCTTTGGAAAGCCTTACACTTCACTGAAATGTAGTACTACACTCTATAACAAAGTTGAGAGACAATGTTCAATAGCTGCCTCATTACTTAACAGTGTGTAGGAAGTTGTTTGATAAAGTGGGCAAAGCTTATACTAGGGCCAGAAGGCAGAATATAGGAAACTAGGAAAGCCTTACACTTCACTGAAATGTAGTACTACACTCTATAACACATTTTAGAGACAATGTTCCCGAGCTGCCTCAGTTCATAACAGTGTGTAGGAAGTTGTTTGATAAAGTGGGCAAAGCTTATACTTGGGCCAGAAGGCAGAATATAGGAAACTACATGAAAACATGAATAATTCAGTGAAAATGACTGTAAACAGATGAGAACTTCTTTAGAACAGCTGAAAGAGAATCTCCAAGTCAGTTCTTAGTGTAGAAAGGGTAGCTAAGATCCGGGAAATCCTTAATTCCAGTAAAGATCACATGAAACACTGTATGAATCCTATATTCTTTACTTAAAGGAGACTAGAGTGGTAAATGTGTGTTATACAAGGCAGAATACTATTGAAATAGAGAAAGAAACACGTTTGGCAGCTTTGGAATGCCTTACACTTCACTGAAATGTAGTACTACACTCTATAACACAGTTATGAGACAATGTTCCCTAGCTCCCTCAGTTCATAACAGTGTGTAGGAAGTTGTTTGATAAAGTGGGGAAAGCTTATACTTGGACCAGAAGGCAGAATATAGGAAACTACATGAAAACATGAATAATTCAGTGAAAATGACTGTAAACAGATGAGAACTTGTTTAGAACAGCTGAAAGAGAATCTCCAAGTCAGTTCTTAGTGTAGAAAAGGTAGCTAAGATAAGGGAAACCCTTAATTCCAGTTAAGATCTCATGAAACACTGTGTGCATCCTATATTCTTTACGTAAAGGAGACTAGAGTGGTAAATGTGTGTTATACAAGGCAGAATACCATTGAAATAGAGAAAGAAACACGTTCGGCAGCTTTGGAAAGCCTTACACTTCACTGAAATGTAGTACTACACTCTATAACACAGTTGAGAGACAATGTTCCCAAGCTGCCTCAGTTCATAACAAGGTGTTGGAAATTGTTTGATAAAGTTGGCAAAGCTTATACTTGGACCAGAATGCAGAATATAGGAAACTACATGAAAACATGATTAATTCAGTGAAAATGACTGTAAACAGATGAGAACATGTTTAGAACAGCTGAAAGAGATTCTCCAGGTCAGTTCTTAGTGTAGAAAAGGTAGCTAAGATCCGGGAAATACTTAATTCGAGTTAAGATTACATGAAACACTGTGTGAATCCTATATTCTTTACTTAAAGGCGACTAGAGTGGTAAATGTGTGTTATACAAGGCAGTATACCATTAAAATAGAGAAAGAAACACGTTCGGCAGCTTTGGAAAGCCTTACACTTCACTGAAATGTAGTACTACACTCTATAACACAGTTGAGAGACAATGTTCAATAGCTGCCTCAGTACTTAACAGTGTATAGGAAGTTGTTTGATAAAGTGGGCAAAGCTTATACTTGGACCAGAAGGCAGAATATAGGAAACTACATGAAAACATGATTAATTCAGTGAAAATGACTGTAAACAGATGAGAACTTGTTTAGAACAGCTGAAAGAGAATCTCCAAGTCAGTTCTTAGTGTAGAAAAGGTAGGTAAGATAAGGGAAATCCTTAATTCCAGTTAAGATCACATGAAACACTGTATGAATCCTATATTCTTTACTTAAAGGAGACTGGAGTGGTAAATGTGTGTTATACAAGGCAGAATACCATTGAAATAGAGAAAGAAACACATTCGGCAGCTTTGGAAAGCCTTACACTTCACTGACATGTAATACTACACTCTATCACACAGTTGAGAGACAATGTTACCTAGCTCCCTCAGTTCATAACAGTGTGGAGGAAGTTGTCTGATAAAGTGGGCAAAGCTTATACTTGGGCCAGAAGGCCGAATATAGGAAACTACATGAAAACATGAATAATTCAGTGAAAATGACTGTAAACAGATGAGAACTTGTTTAGAACAGCTGAAAGAGAATCTCCAAGTCAGTTCTTAGTGTAGAAAAGGTAGCTAAGATAAGGAAAATCCTTAATTCCAGTTAAGATCACATGAAACACTGTATGAATCCTATATTCTTTACTTAAAGGAGACTACAGTGGTAAATGTGTGTTATACAAGGCAGAATACCATTAAAATAGAGAAAGAAACACGTTCGGCAGCTTTGCAAAGCCTTACACTTCACTGAAATGTAGTACTACACTCTATAACACAGTTGAGGGACAATGTTCAATAGCTGCCTCAGTACTTAACAGTGTGTAGGAAGTTGTTTGATAAAGTGGGCAAAGCTTATACTTGGACCAGAAGGCAGAATATAGGAAACTACATGAAAACGTGAATAATTCAGTGAAAATGACTGTAAACAGATGAGAACTTGTTTAGAACAGCTGAAAGAGAATCTCCAAGTCAGTTCTTAGTGTAGAAAATGTAGCTAAGATAATGGAAATCCTTAATTCCAGTTAAGATCACATGAAACACTGTATGAATCATATATTCTTTACTTAAAGGAGACTCGAGTGGTAAATGTGTGTTATACAAGGCAGAATACCACTGAAATAGAGAAAGAAACACGTTCGGCAGCTTTGGAAAGCCTTACACTTCACTGAAATGTAGTACTACACTCTATAACAAAGTTGAGAGACAATGTTCAATAGCTGCCTCATTACTTAACAGTGTGTAGGAAGTTGTTTGATAAAGTGGGCAAAGCTTATACTAGGGCCAGAAGGCAGAATATAGGAAACTAGGAAAGCCTTACACTTCACTGAAATGTAGTACTACACTCTATAACACATTTTAGAGACAATGTTCCCGAGCTGCCTCAGTTCATAACAGTGTGTAGGAAGTTGTTTGATAAAGTGGGCAAAGCTTATACTTGGGCCAGAAGGCAGAATATAGGAAACTACATGAAAACATGAATAATTCAGTGAAAATGACTGTAAACAGATGAGAACTTCTTTAGAACAGCTGAAAGAGAATCTCCAAGTCAGTTCTAAGTGTAGAAAGGGTAGCTAAGATCAGAGAAATCCTTAATTCCAGTAAAGATCACATGAAACACTGTATGAATCCTATATTCTTTACTTAAAGGAGACTAGAGTGGTAAATGTGTGTTATACAAGGCAGAATACTATTGAAATAGAGAAAGAAACACGTTTGGCAGCTTTGGAATGCCTTACACTTCACTGAAATGTAGTACTACACTCTATAACACAGTTATGAGACAATGTTCCCTAGCTCCCTCAGTTCATAACAGTGTGTAGGAAGTTGTTTGATAAAGTGGGGAAAGCTTATACTTGGACCAGAAGGCAGAATATAGGAAACTACATGAAAACATGAATAATTCAGTGAAAATGACTGTAAACAGATGAGAACTTGTTTAGAACAGCTGAAAGAGAATCTCCAAGTCAGTTCTTAGTGTAGAAAATGTAGCTAAGATAAGGAAAATCCTTAATTCCAGTTAAGATCACATGAAACACGGTATGAATCCTATATTCTTTACTTAAAGGAGACTCGAGTGGTAAATGTGTGTTATACAAGGCAGAATACCATTGAAATAGAGAAAGAAACACGTTCGGCAGCTTTGGAAAGCCTTAAACTTCACTGAAATGTAGTACTACACTCTATAACACAGTTGAGAGACAATGTTCCCGAGCTGCCTCAGTTCATAACAGTGTGTAGGAAGTTGTTTGATAAAGTGGGCAAAGCTTATACTTGGGCCAGAAGGCAGAATATAAAAAACTACATGAAAACATGAACAATTCAGTGAAAATGACTGTAAACAGATGAGAACTTGTTTTAGAACAGCTGAAAGAGATCCTCCAAGTCAGTTCTTAGTGTAGAAAAGGTAGCTAAATCCGGAAAATCCTTAATTCCAGTTAAGATCACATGAAACACTGTATGAATCCTATATTCTTTACTTAAAGGAGACTACAGTGGTAAATGTGTGTTATACAAGGCAGAATACCATTAAAATAGAGAAAGAAACACGTTCGGCAGCTTTGCAAAGCCTTACACTTCACTGAAATGTAGTACTACACTCTATAACACAGTTGAGAGACAATGTTCAATAGCTGCCTCAGTACTTAACAGTGTGTAGGAAGTTGTTTGATAAAGTGGGCAAAGCTTATACTTGGACCAGAAGGCAGAATATAGGAAACTACATGAAAACATGAATAATTCAGTGAAAATGACTGTAAACAGATGAGAACTTGTTTAGAACAGCTGAAAGAGAATCTCCAAGTCAGTTCTTAGTGTAGAAAATGTAGCTAAGATAATGGAAATCCTTAATTCCAGTTAAGATCACATGAAACACTGTATGAATCCTATATTCTTTACTTAAAGGAGACTCGAGTGGTAAATGTGTGTTATACAAGGCAGAATACCACTGAAATAGAGAAAGAAACACGTTCGGCAGCTTTGGAAAGCCTTACACTTCACTGAAATGTAGTACTACACTCTATAACAAAGTTGAGAGACAATGTTCAATAGCTGCCTCATTACTTAACAGTGTGTAGGAAGTTGTTTGATAAAGTGGGCAAAGCTTATACTAGTGACGAAGGCAGAATATAGGAAACTAGGAAAGCCTTACACTTCACTGAAATGTAGTACTACACTCTATAACACATTTTAGAGACAATGTTCCCGAGCTGCCTCAGTTCATAACAGTGTGTAGGAAGTTGTTTGATAAAGTGGGCAAAGCTTATACTTGGGCCAGAAGGCAGAATATAGGAAACTACATGAAAACATGAATAATTCAGTGAAAATGACTGTAAACAGATGAGAACTTCTTTAGAACAGCTGAAAGAGAATCTCCAAGTCAGTTCTTAGTGTAGAAAGGGTAGCTAAGATCCGGGAAATCCTTAATTCCAGTAAAGATCACAAGAAACACTGTATGAATCCTATATTCTTTACTTAAAGGAGACTAGAGTGGTAAATGTGTGTTATACAAGGCAGAATACTATTGAAATAGAGAAAGAAACACGTTTGGCAGCTTTGGAATGCCTTACACTTCACTGAAATGTAGTACTACACTCTATAACACAGTTATGAGACAATGTTCCCTAGCTCCCTCAGTTCATAACAGTGTGTAGGAAGTTGTTTGATAAAGTGGGGAAAGCTTATACTTGGACCAAAAGGCAGAATATAGGAAACTACATGAAAACATGAATAATTCAGTGAAAATGACTGTAAACAGATGAGAACTTGTTTAGAACAGCTGAAAGAGAATCTCCAAGTCAGTTCTTAGTGTAGAAAAGGTAGCTAAGATAAGGGAAACCCTTAATTCCAGTTAAGATCACATGAAACACTGTGTGCATCCTATATTCTTTACGTAAAGGAGACTAGAGTGGTAAATGTGTGTTATACAAGGCAGAATACCATTGAAATAGAGAAAGAAACACGTTCGGCAGCTTTGGAAAGCCTTACACTTCACTGAAATGTAGTACTACACTCTATAACACAGTTGAGAGACAATGTTCCCAAGCTGCCTCAGTTCATAACAAGGTGTTGGAAGTTGTTTGATAAAGTTGGCAAAGCTTATACTTGGACCAGAATGCAGAATATAGGAAACTACATGAAAACATGATTAATTCAGTGAAAATGACTGTAAAGAGATGAGAACATGTTTAGAACAGCTGAAAGAGATTCTCCAGGTCAGTTCTTAGTGTAGAAAAGGTAGCTAAGATCCGGGAAATACTTAATTCGAGTTAAGATTACATGAAACACTGTGTGAATCCTATATTCTTTACTTAAAGGCGACTAGAGTGGTAAATGTGTGTTATACAAGGCAGTATACCATTAAAATAGAGAAAGAAACACGTTCGGCAGCTTTGGAAAGCCTTACACTTCACTGAAATGTAGTACTACACTCTATAACACAGTTGAGAGACAATGTTCAATAGCTGCCTCAGTACTTAACAGTGTGTAGGAAGTTGTTTGATAAAGTGGGCAAAGCTTATACTAGGGCCAGAAGGCAGAATATAGGAAACTAGGAAAGCCTTACACTTCACTGAAATGTAGTACTACACTCTATAACACATTTTAGAGACAATGTTCCCGAGCTGCCTCAGTTCATAACAGTGTGTAGGAAGTTGTTTGATAAAGTGGGCAAAGCTTATACTTGGGCCAGAAGGCAGAATATAGGAAACTACATGAAAACATGAATAATTCAGTGAAAATGACTGTAAACAGATGAGAACTTCTTTAGAACAGCTGAAAGAGAATCTCCAAGTCAGTTCTTAGTGTAGAAAGGGTAGCTAAGATCAGGGAAATCCTTAATTCCAGTAAAGATCACATGAAACACTGTATGAATCCTATATTCTTTACTTAAAGGAGACTAGAGTGGTAAATGTGTGTTATACAAGGCAGAATACTATTGAAATAGAGAAAGAAACACGTTTGGCAGCTTTGGAATGCCTTACACTTCACTGAAATGTAGTACTACACTCTATAACACAGTTATGAGACAATGTTCCCTAGCTCCCTCAGTTCATAACAGTGTGTAGGAAGTTGTTTGATAAAGTGGGGAAAGCTTATACTTGGACCAGAAGGCAGAATATAGGAAACTACATGAAAACATGAATAATTCAGTGAAAATGACTGTAAACAGATGAGAACTTGTTTAGAACAGCTGAAAGAGAATCTCCAAGTCAGTTCTTAGTGTAGAAAAGGTAGCTAAGATAAGGAAAATCCTTAATTCCAGTTAAGATCACATGAAACACGGTATGAATCCTATATTCTTTACTTAAAGGAGACTCGAGTGGTAAATGTGTGTTATACAAGGTAGAATACCATTGAAATAGAGAAAGAAACACGTTCAGCAGCTTTGGAAAGCCTTAAACTTCACTGAAATGTAGTACTACACTCTATAACACAGTTGAGACACAATGTTCCCGAGCTGCCTCAGTTCATAACAGTGTGTAGGAAGTTGTTTGATAAAGTGGGCAAAGCTTATACTTGGGCCAGAAGGCAGAATATAGGAAACTACATGAAAACATGAACAATTCAGTGAAAATGACTGTAAACAGATGAGAACTTGTTTTAGAACAGCTGAAAGAGATCCTCCAAGTCAGTTCTTAGTGTAGAAAAGGTAGCTAAATCCGGAAAATCCTTAATTCCAGTTAAGATCACAGGAAACACTGTATGAATCCTATATTCTTTACTTAAAGGAGACTACAGTGGTAAATGTGTGTTATACAAGGCAGAATACCATTAAAATAGAGAAAGAAACACGTTCGGCAGCTTTGCAAAGCCTTACACTTCACTGAAATGTAGTACTACACTCTATAACACAGTTGAGAGACAATGTTCAATAGCTGCCTCAGTACTTAACAGTGTGTAGGAAGTTGTTTGATAAAGTGGGCAAAGCTTATACTTGGACCAGAAGGCAGAATATAGGAAACTACATGAAAACATGAATAATTCAGTGAAAATGACTGTAAACAGATGAGAACTTGTTTAGAACAGCTGAAAGAGAATCTCCAAGTCAGTTCTTAGTGTAGAAAATGTAGCTAAGATAATGGAAATCCTTAATTCCAGTTAAGATCACATGAAACAATTTATGAATCCTATATTCTTTACTTAAAGGAGACTAGAGTGGTAAATGTGTGTTATACAAGGCAGAATACCATTGAAATAGAGAAAGAAACACGTTCGGCAGCTTTGGAAAGCCTTACACTTCACTGAAATGTAGTACTACACTCTATAACAAAGTTGAGAGACAATGTTCAATAGCTGCCTCATTACTTAACAGTGTGTAGGAAGTTGTTTGATAAAGTGGGCAAAGCTTATACTAGGGCCAGAAGGCAGAATATAGGAAACTAGGAAAGCCTTACACTTCACTGAAATGTAGTACTACACTCTATAACACATTTTAGAGACAATGTTCCCGAGCTGCCTCAGTTCATAACAGTGTGTAGGAAGTTGTTTGATAAAGTGGTCAAAGCTTATACTTGGGCCAGAAGGCAGAATATAGGAAACTACATGAAAACATGAATAATTCAGTGAAAATGACTGTAAACAGATGAGAACTTCTTTAGAACAGCTGAAAGAGAATCTCCAAGTCAGTTCTTAGTGTAGAAAGGGTAGCTAAGATCCGGGAAATCCTTAATTCCAGTAAAGATCACATGAAACACTGTATGAATCCTATATTCTTTACTTAAAGGAGACTAGAGTGGTAAATGTGTGTTATACAAGGCAGAATACTATTGAAATAGAGAAAGAAACACGTTTGGCAGCTTTGGAATGCCTTACACTTCACTGAAATGTAGTACTACACTCTATAACATAGTTATGAGACAATGTTCCCTAGCTCCCTCAGTTCATAACAGTGTGTAGGAAGTTGTTTGATAAAGTGGGGAAAGCTTATACTTGGACCAAAAGGCAGAATATAGGAAACTACATGAAAACATGAATAATTCAGTGAAAATGACTGTAAACAGATGAGAACTTGTTTAGAACAGCTGAAAGAGAATCTCCAAGTCAGTTCTTAGTGTAGAAAAGGTAGCTAAGATAAGGGAAACCCTTAATTCCAGTTAAGATCACATGAAACACTGTGTGCATCCTATATTCTTTACGTAAAGGAGACTAGAGTGGTAAATGTGTGTTATACAAGGCAGAATACCATTGAAATAGAGAAAGAAACACGTTCGGCAGCTTTGGAAAGCCTTACACTTCACTGAAATGTAGTACTACACTCTATAACACAGTTGAGAGACAATGTTCCCAAGCTGCCTCAGTTCATAACAAGGTGTTGGAAGTTGTTTGATAAAGTTGGCAAAGCTTATACTTGGACCAGAATGCAGAATATAGGAAACTACATGAAAACATGATTAATTCAGTGAAAATGACTGTAAACAGATGAGAACATGTTTAGAACAGCTGAAAGAGATTCTCCAGGTCAGTTCTTAGTGTAGAAAAGGTAGCTAAGATCCGGGAAATACTTAATTCGAGTTAAGATTACATGAAACACTGTGTGAATCCTATATTCTTTACTTAAAGGCGACTAGAGTGGTAAATGTGTGTTATACAAGGCAGTATACCATTAAAATAGAGAAAGAAACACGTTCGGCAGCTTTGGAAAGCCTTACACTTCACTGAAATGTAGTACTACACTCTATAACACAGTTGAGAGACAATGTTCAATAGCTGCCTCAGTACTTAACAGTGTATAGGAAGTTGTTTGATAAAGTGGGCAAAGCTTATACTTGGACCAGAAGGCAGAATATAGGAAACTACATGAAAACATGATTAATTCAGTGAAAATGACTGTAAACAGATGAGAACTTGTTTAGAACAGCTGAAAGAGAATCTCCAAGTCAGTTCTTAGTGTAGAAAAGGTAGGTAAGATAAGGGAAATCCTTAATTCCAGTTAAGATCACATGAAACACTGTATGAATCCTATATTCTTTACTTAAAGGAGACTCTAGTGGTAAATGTGTGTTATACAAGGCAGAATACCATTAAAATAGAGAAAGAAACACGTTCGGCAGCTTTGCAAAGCCATACACTTCACTGAAATGTAGTACTACACTCTATAACACAGTTGAGAGACAATGTTCAATAGCTGCCTCAGTACTTAACAGTGTGTAGGAAGTTGTTTGATAAAGTGGGCAAAGCTTATACTTGGACCAGAAGGCAGAATATAGGAAACTACATGAAAACATGAATAATTCAGTGAAAATGACTGTAAACAGATGAGAACTTGTTTAGAACAGCTGAAAGAGAATCTCCAAGTCAGTTCTTAGTGTAGAAAATGTAGCTAAGATAATGGAAATCCTTAATTCCAGTTAAGATCACATGAAACACTTTATGAATCCTATATTCTTTACTTAAAGGAGACTAGAGTGGTAAATGTGTGTTATACAAGGCAGAATACCATTGAAATAGAGAAAGAAACACGTTCGGCAGCTTTGGAAAGCCTTACACTTCACTGAAATGTAGTACTACACTCTATAACAAAGTTGAGAGACAATGTTCAATAGCTGCCTCATTACTTAACAGTGTGTAGGAAGTTGTTTGATAAAGTGGGCAAAGCTTATACTAGGGCCAGAAGGCAGAATATAGGAAACTAGGAAAGCCTTACACTTCACTGAAATGTAGTACTACACTCTATAACACATTTTAGAGACAATGTTCCCGAGCTACCTCAGTTCATAACAGTGTGTAGGAAGTTGTTTGATAAAGTGGGCAAAGCTTATACTTGGGCCAGAAGGCAGAATATAGGAAACTACATGAAAACATGAATAATTCAGTGAAAATGACTGTAAACAGATGAGAACTTCTTTAGAACAGCTGAAAGAGAATCTCCAAGTCAGTTCTTAGTGTAGAAAGGGTAGCTAAGATCCGGGAAATCCTTAATTCCAGTAAAGATCACATGAAACACTGTATGAATCCTATATTCTTTACTTAAAGGAGACTAGAGTGGTAAATGTGTGTTATACAAGGCAGAATACTATTGAAATAGAGAAAGAAACACGTTTGGCAGCTTTGGAATGCCTTACACTTCACTGAAATGTAGTACTACACTCTATAACACAGTTATGAGACAATGTTCCCTAGCTCCCTCAGTTCATAACAGTGTGTAGGAAGTTGTTTGATAAAGTGGTGAAAGCTTATACTTGGACCAGAAGGCAGAATATAGGAAACTACATGAAAACATGAATAATTCAGTGAAAATGACTGTAAACAGATGAGAACTTGTTTAGAACAGCTGAAAGAGAATCTCCAAGTCAGTTCTTAGTGTAGAAAAGGTAGCTAAGATAAGGGAAACCCTTAATTCCAGTTAAGATCACATGAAACACTGTGTGCATCCTATATTCTTTACGTAAAGGAGACTAGAGTGGTAAATGTGTGTTATACAAGGCAGAATACCATTGAAATAGAGAAAGAAACACGTTCGGCAGCTTTGGAAAGCCTTACACTTCACTGAAATGTAGTACTACACTCTATAACACAGTTGAGAGACAATGTTCAATAGCTGCCTCAGTACTTAACAGTGTATAGGAAGTTGTTTGATAAAGTGGGCAAAGCTTATACTTGGACCAGAAGGCAGAATATAGGAAACTACATGAAAACATGATTAATTCAGTGAAAATGACTGTAAACAGATGAGAACTTGTTTAGAACAGCTGAAAGAGAATCTCCAAGTCAGTTCTTAGTGTAGAAAAGGTAGGTAAGATAAGGGAAATCCTTAATTCCAGTTAAGATCACATGAAACACTGTATGAATCCTATATTCTTTACTTAAAGGAGACTCGAGTGGTAAATGTGTGTTATACAAGGCAGAATACCATTAAAATAGAGAAAGAAACACGTTCGGCAGCTTTGCAAAGCTTTACACTTCACTGAAATGTAGTACTACACTCTATAACACAGTTGAGAGACAATGTTCAATAGCTGCCTCAGTACTTAACAGTGTGTAGGAAGTTGTTTGATAAAGTGGGCAAATCTTATACTTGGACCAGAAGGCAGAATATAGGAAACTACATGAAAACATGAATAATTCAGTGAAAATGACTGTAAACAGATGAGAACTTGTTTAGAACAGCTGAAAGAGAATCTCCAAGTCAGTTCTTAGTGTAGAAAATGTAGCTAAGATAATGGAAATCCTTAATTCCAGTTAAGATCACATGAAACACTGTATGAATCCTATATTCTTTAGTTAAAGGAGACTAGAGTGGTAAATGTGTGTTATACAAGGCAGAATACCATTGAAATAGAGAAAGAAACACGTTCGGCAGCTTTGGAAAGCCTTACACTTCACTGAAATGTAGTACTACACTCTATAACAAAGTTGAGAGACAATGTTCAATAGCTGCCTCATTACTTAACAGTGTGTAGGAAGTTGTTTGATAAAGTGGGCAAAGCTTATACTAGGGCCAGAAGGCAGAATATAGGAAACTAGGAAAGCCTTACACTTCACTGAAATGTAGTACTACACTCTATAACACATTTTAGAGACAATGTTCCCGAGCTACCTCAGTTCATAACAGTGTGTAGGAAGTTGTTTGATAAAGTGGGCAAAGCTTATACTTGGGCCAGAAGGCAGAATATAGGAAACTACATGAAAACATGAATAATTCAGTGAAAATGACTGTAAACAGATGAGAACTTCTTTAGAACAGCTGAAAGAGAATCTCCAAGTCAGTTCTTAGTGTAGAAAGGGTAGCTAAGATCCGGGAAATCCTTAATTCCAGTAAAGATCACATGAAACACTGTATGAATCCTATATTCTTTACTTAAAGGAGACTAGAGTGGTAAATATGTGTTATACAAGGCAGAATACTATTGAAATAGAGAAAGAAACACGTTTGGCAGCTTTGGAATGCCTTACACTTCACTGAAATGTAGTACTACACTCTATAACACAGTTATGAGACAATGTTCCCTAGCTCCCTCAGTTCATAACAGTGTGTAGGAAGTTGTTTGATAAAGTGGGGAAAGCTTATACTTGGACCAGAAGGCAGAATATAGGAAACTACATGAAAACATGATTAATTCAGTGAAAATGACTGTAAACAGATGAGAACTTGTTTAGAACAGCTGAAAGAGAATCTCCAAGTCAGTTCTTAGTGTAGAAAAGGTAGGTAAGATAAGGGAAATCCTTAATTCCAGTTAAGATCACATGAAACACTGTATGAATCCTATATTCTTTACTTAAAGGAGACTCGAGTGGTAAATGTGTGTTATACAAGGCAGAATACCATTAAAATAGAGAAAGAAACACGTTCGGCAGCTTTGCAAAGCCTTACACTTCACTGAAATGTAGTACTACACTCTATAACACAGTTGAGAGACAATGTTCAATAGCTGCCTCAGTACTTAACAGTGTGTAGGAAGTTGTTTGATAAAGTGGGCAAAGCTTATACTTGGACCAGAAGGCAGAATATAGGAAACTACATGAAAACATGAATAATTCAGTGAAAATGACTGTAAACAGATGAGAACTTGTTTAGAACAGCTGAAAGAGAATCTCCAAGTCAGTTCTTAGTGTAGAAAATGTAGCTAAGATAATGGAAATCCTTAATTCCAGTTAAGATCACATGAAACACTGTGTGCATCCTATATTCTATACGTAAAGGAGACTAGAGTGGTAAATGTGTGTTGTACAACGCAGAATACCATTGAAATAGAGAAAGAAACACGTTCGGCAGCTTTGGAAAGCCTTACACTTCACTGAAATGTAGTACTACACTCTATAACACAGTAGAGAGACAATGTTCCCGAGCTGCCTCAGTTCATAACAGTGTGTAGGAAGTTGTTTGATAAAGTGGGCAAAGCTTATACTTGAAGCAGAAGGCAGAATATAGGAAACTACATGAAAACATGAATAATTCAGTGAAAATGACTGTAAACAGATGAGAACTTGTTTTAGAACAGCTGAAAGAGATCCTCCAAGTCAGTTCTTAGTGTAGAAAAGGTAGCTAAATCCGGAAAATCCTTAATTCCAGTTAAGATCACATGAAACACTGTATGAATCCTATATTCTTTACTTAAAGGAGACTACAGTGGTAAATGTGTGTTATACAAGGCAGAATACCATTAAAATAGAGAAAGAAACACGTTCGGCAGCTTTGCAAAGCCTTACACTTCACTGAAATGTAGTACTACACTCTATAACAAAGTTGAGAGACAATGTTCAATAGCTGCCTCATTACTTAACAGTGTGTAGGAAGTTGTTTGATAAAGTGGGCAAAGCTTATACTAGGGCCAGAAGGCAGAATATAGGAAACTAGGAAAGCCTTACACTTCACTGAAATGTAGTACTACACTCTATAACACATTTTAGAGACAATGTTCCCGAGCTGCCTCAGTTCATAACAGTGTGTAGGAAGTTGTTTGATAAAGTGGGCAAAGCTTATACTTGGGCCAGAAAGCAGAATATAGGAAACTACATGAAAACATGAATAATTCAGTGAAAATGACTGTAAACAGATGAGAACTTCTTTAGAACAGCTGAAAGAGAATCTCCAAGTCAGTTCTTAGTGTAGAAAGGGTAGCTAAGATCCGGGAAATCCTTAATTCCAGTAAAGATCACATGAAACACTGTATGAATCCTATATTCTTTACTTAAAGGAGACTAGAGTGGTAAATGTGTGTTATACAAGGCAGAATACTATTGAAATAGAGAAAGAAACACGTTTGGCAGCTTTGGAATGCCTTACACTTCACTGAAATGTAGTACTACACTCTATAACACAGTTATGAGACAATGTTCCCTAGCTCCCTCAGTTCATAACAGTGTGTAGGAAGTTGTTTGATAAAGTGGGGAAAGCTTATACTTGGACCAGAAGGCAGAATATAGGAAACTACATGAAAACATGAATAATTCAGTGAAAATGACTGTAAACAGATGAGAACTTGTTTAGAACAGCTGAAAGAGAATCTCCAAGTCAGTTCTTAGTGTAGAAAAGGTAGCTAAGATAAGGGAAACCCTTAATTCCAGTTAAGATCACATGAAACACTGTGTGCATCCTATATTCTTTACGTAAAGGAGACTAGAGTGGTAAATGTGTGTTGTACAACGCAGAATACCATTGAAATAGAGAAAGAAACACGTTCGGCAGCTTTGGAAAGCCTTACACTTCACTGAAATGTAGTACTACACTCTATAACACAGTAGAGAGACAATGTTCCCGAGCTGCCTCAGTTCATAACAGTGTGTAGGAAGTTGTTTGATAAAGTGGGCAAAGCTTATACTTGAAGCAGAAGGCAGAATATAGGAAACTACATGAAAACATGAATAATTCAGTGAAAATGACTGTAAACAGATGAGAACTTGTTTTAGAACAGCTGAAAGAGATCCTCCAAGTCAGTTCTTAGTGTAGAAAAGGTAGCTAAATCCGGAAAATCCTTAATTCCAGTTAAGATCACATGAAACACTGTATGAATCCTATATTCTTTACTTAAAGGAGACTACAGTGGTAAATGTGTGTTATACAAGGCAGAATACCATTAAAATAGAGAAAGAAACACGTTCGGCAGCTTTGCAAAGCCTTACACTTCACTGAAATGTAGTACTACACTCTATAACAAAGTTGAGAGACAATGTTCAATAGCTGCCTCATTACTTAACAGTGTGTAGGAAGTTGTTTGATAAAGTGGGCAAAGCTTATACTAGGGCCAGAAGGCAGAATATAGGAAACTAGGAAAGCCTTACACTTCACTGAAATGTAGTACTACACTCTATAACACATTTTAGAGACAATGTTCCCGAGCTGCCTCAGTTCATAACAGTGTGTAGGAAGTTGTTTGATAAAGTGGGCAAAGCTTATACTTGGGCCAGAAAGCAGAATATAGGAAACTACATGAAAACATGAATAATTCAGTGAAAATGACTGTAAACAGATGAGAACTTCTTTAGAACAGCTGAAAGAGAATCTCCAAGTCAGTTCTTAGTGTAGAAAGGGTAGCTAAGATCCGGGAAATCCTTAATTCCAGTAAAGATGACATGAAACACTGTATGAATCCTATATTCTTTACTTAAAGGAGACTAGAGTGGTAAATGTGTGTTATACAAGGCAGAATACTATTGAAATAGAGAAAGAAACACGTTTGGCAGCTTTGGAATGCCTTACACTTCACTGAAATGTAGTACTACACTCTATAACACAGTTATGAGACAATGTTCCCTAGCTCCCTCAGTTCATAACAGTGTGTAGGAAGTTGTTTGATAAAGTGGGGAAAGCTTATACTTGGACCAGAAGGCAGAATATAGGAAACTACATGAAAACATGAATAATTCAGTGAAAATGACTGTAAACAGATGAGAACATGTTTAGAACAGCTGAAAGAGATTCTCCAGGTCAGTTCTTAGTGTAGAAAAGGTAGCTAAGATCCGGGAAATACTTAATTCGAGTTAAGATTACATGAAACACTGTGTGAATCCTATATTCTTTACTTAAAGGCGACTAGAGTGGTAAATGTGTGTTATACAAGGCAGAATACCATTAAAATAGAGAAAGAAACACGTTCGGCAGCTTTGCAAAGCCTTACACTTGACTGAAATGTAGTACTACACTCTATAACACAGTTGAGAGACAATGTTCAATAGCTGCCTCAGTACTTAACAGTGTGTAGGAAGTTGTTTGATAAAGTGGGCAAAGCTTATACTTGGACCAGAAGGCAGAATATAGGAAACTACATGAAAACATGAATAATTCAGTGAAAATGACTGTAAACAGATGAGAACTTGTTTAGAACAGCTGAAAGAGAATCTCCAAGTCAGTTCTTAGTGTAGAAAATGTAGCTAAGATAATGGAAATCCTTAATTCCAGTTAAGATCACATGAAACACTTTATGAATCCTATATTATTTACTTAAAGGAGACTAGAATGGTAAATGTGTGTTATACAAGGCAGAATACCATTGAAATAGAGAAAGAAACACGTTCGGCAGCTTTGGAAAGCCTTACACTTCACTGAAATGTAGTACTGCACTCTATAACAAAGTTCAGAGACAATGTTCAATAGCTGCCTCATTACTTAACAGTGTGTAGGAAGTTGTTTGAAAAAGTGGGCAAAGCTTATACTAGGGCCAGAAGGCAGAATATAGGAAACTAGGAAAGCCTTACACTTCACTGAAATGTAGTACTACACTCTATAACACATTTTAGAGACAATGTTCCCGAGCTGCCTCAGTTCATAACAGTGTGTAGGAAGTTGTTTGATAAAGTGGGCAAAGCTTATACTTGGGCCAGAAGGCAGAATATAGGAAACTACATGAAAACATGAATAATTCAGTGAAAATGACTGTAAACAGATGAGAACTTCTTTAGAACAGCTGAAAGAGAATCTCCAAGTCAGTTCTTAGTGTAGAAAGGGTAGCTAAGATCCGGGAAATCCTTAATTCCAGTAAAGATCACATGAAACACTGTATGAATCCTATATTCTTTACTTAAAGGAGACTAGAGTGGTAAATGTGTGTTATACAAGGCAGAATACTATTGAAATAGAGAAAGAAACACGTTTGGCAGCTTTGGAATGCCTTACACTTCACTGAAATGTAGTACTACACTCTATAACACAGTTATGAGACAATGTTCCCTAGCTCCCTCAGTTCATAACAGTGTGTAGGAAGTTGTTTGATAAAGTGGGGAAAGCTTATACTTGGACCAGAAGGCAGAATATAGGAAACTACATGAAAACATGAATAATTCAGTGAAAATGACTGTAAACAGATGAGAACTTGTTTAGAACAGCTGAAAGAGAATCTCCAAGTCAGTTCTTAGTGTAGAAAAGGTAGCTAAGATAAGGGAAACCCTTAATTCCAGTTAAGATCACATGAAACACTGTGTGCATCCTATATTCTTTACGTAAAGGAGACTAGAGTGGTAAATGTGTGTTGTACAACGCAGAATACCATTGAAATAGAGAAAGAAACACGTTCGGCAGCTTTGGAAAGCCTTACACTTCACTGAAATGTAGTACTACACTCTATAACACAGTAGAGAGACAATGTTCCCGAGCTGCCTCAGTTCATAACAGTGTGTAGGAAGTTGTTTGATAAAGTGGGCAAAGCTTATACTTGAAGCAGAAGGCAGAATATAGGAAACTACATGAAAACATGAATAATTCAGTGAAAATGACTGTAAACAGATGAGAACTTGTTTTAGAACAGCTGAAAGAGATCCTCCAAGTCAGTTCTTAGTGTAGAAAAGGTAGCTAAATCCGGAAAATCCTTAATTCCAGTTAAGATCACATGAAACACTGTATGAATCCTATATTCTTTACTTAAAGGAGACTACAGTGGTAAATGTGTGTTATACAAGGCAGAATACCATTAAAATAGAGAAAGAAACACGTTCGGCAGCTTTGCAAAGCCTTACACTTCACTGAAATGTAGTACTACACTCTATAACAAAGTTGAGAGACAACGTTCAATAGCTGCCTCATTACTTAACAGTGTGTAGGAAGTTGTTTGATAAAGTGGGCAAAGCTTATACTAGGGCCAGAAGGCAGAATATAGGAAACTAGGAAAGCCTTACACTTCACTGAAATGTAGTACTACACTCTATAACACATTTTAGAGACAATGTTCCCGAGCTGCCTCAGTTCATAACAGTGTGTAGGAAGTTGTTTGATAAAGTGGGCAAAGCTTATACTTGGGCCAGAAAGCAGAATATAGGAAACTACATGAAAACATGAATAATTCAGTGAAAATGACTGTAAACAGATGAGAACTTCTTTAGAACAGCTGAAAGAGAATCTCCAAGTCAGTTCTTAGTGTAGAAAGGGTAGCTAAGATCCGGGAAATCCTTAATTCCAGTTAAGATCACATGAAACACTGTGTGCATCCTATATTCTTTACGTAAAGGAGACTAGAGTGGTAAATGTGTGTTGTACAACGCAGAATACTATTGAAATAGAGAAAGAAACACGTTTGGCAGCTTTGGAATGCCTTACACTTCACTGAAATGTAGTACTACACTCTATAACACAGTTATGAGACAATGTTCCCTAGCTCCCTCAGTTCATAACAGTGTGTAGGAAGTTGTTTGATAAAGTGGGGAAAGCTTATACTTGGACCAGAAGGCAGAATATAGGAAACTACATGAAAACATGAATAATTCAGTGAAAATGACTGTAAACAGATGAGAACATGTTTAGAACAGCTGAAAGAGATTCTCCAGGTCAGTTCTTAGTGTAGAAAAGGTAGCTAAGATCCGGGAAATACTTAATTCGAGTTAAGATTACATGAAACACTGTGTGAATCCTATATTCTTTACTTAAAGGCGACTAGAGTGGTAAATGTGTGTTATACAAGGCAGAATACCATTAAAATAGAGAAAGAAACACGTTCGGCAGCTTTGCAAAGCCTTACACTTGACTGAAATGTAGTACTACACTCTATAACACAGTTGAGAGACAATGTTCAATAGCTGCCTCAGTACTTAACAGTGTGTAGGAAGTTGTTTGATAAAGTGGGCAAAGCTTATACTTGGACCAGAAGGCAGAATATAGGAAACTACATGAAAACATGAATAATTCAGTGAAAATGACTGTAAACAGATGAGAACTTGTTTAGAACAGCTGAAAGAGAATCTCCAAGTCAGTTCTTAGTGTAGAAAATGTAGCTAAGATAATGGAAATCCTTAATTCCAGTTAAGATCACATGAAACACTTTATGAATCCTATATTATTTACTTAAAGGAGACTAGAATGGTAAATGTGTGTTATACAAGGCAGAATACCATTGAAATAGAGAAAGAAACACGTTCGGCAGCTTTGGAAAGCCTTACACTTCACTGAAATGTAGTACTGCACTCTATAACAAAGTTCAGAGACAATGTTCAATAGCTGCCTCATTACTTAACAGTGTGTAGGAAGTTGTTTGAAAAAGTGGGCAAAGCTTATACTAGGGCCAGAAGGCAGAATATAGGAAACTAGGAAAGCCTTACACTTCACTGAAATGTAGTACTACACTCTATAACACATTTTAGAGACAATGTTCCCGAGCTGCCTCAGTTCATAACAGTGTGTAGGAAGTTGTTTGATAAAGTGGGCAAAGCTTATACTTGGGCCAGAAGGCAGAATATAGGAAACTACATGAAAACATGAATAATTCAGTGAAAATGACTGTAAACAGATGAGAACTTCTTTAGAACAGCTGAAAGAGAATCTCCAAGTCAGTTCTTAGTGTAGAAAGGGTAGCTAAGATCCGGGAAATCCTTAATTCCAGTAAAGATCACATGAAACACTGTATGAATCCTATATTCTTTACTTAAAGGAGACTAGAGTGGTAAATGTGTGTTATACAAGGCAGAATACTATTGAAATAGAGAAAGAAACACGTTTGGCAGCTTTGGAATGCCTTACACTTCACTGAAATGTAGTACTACACTCTATAACACAGTTATGAGACAATGTTCCCTAGCTCCCTCAGTTCATAACAGTGTGTAGGAAGTTGTTTGATAAAGTGGGGAAAGCTAATACTTGGACCAGAAGGCAGAATATAGGAAACTACATGAAAACATGAATAATTCAGTGAAAATGACTGTAAACAGATGAGAAATTGTTTAGAACAGCTGAAAGAGAATCTCCAAGTCAGTTCTTAGTGTAGAAAAGGGAGCTAAGATAAGGGAAACCCTTAATTCCAGTTAAGATCACATGAAACACTGTGTGCATCCTATATTCTTTACGTAAAGGAGACTAGAGTGGTAAATGTGTGTTATACAACGCAGAATACCATTGAAATAGAGAAAGAAACACGTTCGGCAGCTTTGGAAAGCCTTACACTTCACTGAAATGTAGTACTACACTCTATAACACAGTAGAGAGACAATGTTCCCGAGCTGCCTCAGTTCATAACAGTGCGTAGGAAGTTGTTTGATAAAGTGGGCAAAGCTTATACTTGGGCCAGAAGGCAGAATATAGGAAACTACATGAAAACATGAATAATTCAGTGAAAATGACTGTAAACAGATGAGAACTTGTTTAGAACAGCTGAAAGAGAATCTCCAAGTCAGTTCTTAGTGTAGAAAATGTAGCTAAGATAATGGAAATCCTTAATTCCAGTTAAGATCACATGAAACACTTTATGAATCCTATATTCTTTACTTAAAGGAGACTAGAGTGGTAAATGTGTGTTATACAAGGCAGAATACCATTGAAATAGAGAAAGAAACACGTTCGGCAGCTTTGGAAAGCCTTACACTTCACTGAAATGTAGTACTACACTCTATAACAAAGTTGAGAGACAATGTTCAATAGCTGCCTCATTACTTAACAGTGTGTAGGAAGTTGTTTGATAAAGTGGGCAAAGCTTATACTAGGGCCAGAAGGCAGAATATAGGAAACTAGGAAAGCCTTACACTTCACTGAAATGTAGTACTACACTCTATAACACATTTTAGAGACAATGTTCCCGAGCTGCCTCATTTCATAACAGTGTGTAGGAAGTTGTTTGATAAAATGGGCAAAGCTTATACTTGGGCCAGAAGGCAGAATATAGGAAACTACATGAAAACATGAATAATTCAGTGAAAATGACTGTAAACAGATGAGAACTTCTTTAGAACAGCTGAAAGAGAATCTCCAAGTCAGTTCTTAGTGTAGAAAGGGTAGCTAAGATCCGGGAAATCCTTAATTCCAGTAAAGATCACATGAAACACTGTATGAATCCTATATTCTTTACTTAAAGGAGACTAGAGTGGTAAATGTGTGTTATACAAGGCAGAATACTATTGAAATAGAGAAAGAAACACGTTTGGCAGCTTTGGAATGCCTTACACTTCACTGAAATGTAGTACTACACTCTATAACACAGTTATGAGACAATGTTCCCTAGCTCCCTCAGTTCATAACAGTGCGTAGGAAGTTGTTTGATAAAGTGGGGAAAGCTTATACTTGGACCAGAAGGCAGAATATAGAAAACTACATGAAAACATGAATAATTCAGTGAAAATGACTGTAAACAGATGAGAACATGTTTAGAACAGCTGAAAGAGATTCTCCAGGTCAGTTCTTAGTGTAGAAAAGGTAGGTAATATCCGGGAAATACTTAATTCGAGTTAAGATTACATGAAACACTGTGTGAATCCTATATTCTTTACTTAAAGGCGACTAGAGTGGTAAATGTGTGTTATACAAGGCAGAATACCATTAAAATAGAGAAAGAAACACGTTCGGCAGCTTTGCAAAGCCTTACACTTCACTGAAATGTAGTACTACACTCTATAACACAGTTGAGAGACAATGTTCAATAGCTGCCTCAGTACTTAACAGTGTGTAGGAAGTTGTTTGATAAAGTGGGCAAAGCTTATACTTGGACCAGAAGGCAGAATATAGGAAACTACATGAAAACATGAATAATTCAGTGAAAATGACTGTAAACAGATGAGAACTTGTTTAGAACAGCTGAAAGAGAATCTCCAAGTCAGTTCTTAGTGTAGAAAATGTAGCTAAGATAATGGAAATCCTTAATTCCAGTTAAGATCACATGAAACACTTTATGAATCCTATATTCTTTACTTAAAGGAGACTAGAATGGTAAATGTGTGTTATACAAGGCAGAATACCATTGAAATAGAGAAAGAAACACGTTCGGCAGCTTTGGAAAGCCTTACACTTCACTGAAATGTAGTACTGCACTCTATAACAAAGTTGAGAGACAATGTTCAATAGCTGCCTCATTACTTAACAGTGTGTAGGAAGTTGTTTGAAAAAGTGGGCAAAGCTTATACTAGGGCCAGAAGGCAGAATATAGGAAACTAGGAAAGCCTTACACTTCACTGAAATGTAGTACTACACTCTATAACACATTTTAGAGACAATGTTCCCGAGCTGCCTCAGTTCATAACAGTGTGTAGGAAGTTGTTTGATAAAGTGGGCAAAGCTTATACTTGGGCCAGAAGGCAGAATATAGGAAACTACATGAAAACATGAATAATTCAGTGAAAATGACTGTAAACAGATGAGAACTTCTTTAGAACAGCTGAAAGAGAATCTCCAAGTCAGTTCTTAGTGTAGAAAGGGTAGCTAAGATCCGGGAAATCCTTAATTCCAGTAAAGATCACATGAAACACTGTATGAATCCTATATTCTTTACTTAAAGGAGACTAGAGTGGTAAATGTGTGTTATACAAGGCAGAATACTATTGAAATAGAGAAAGAAACACGTTTGGCAGCTTTGGAATGCCTTACACTTCACTGAAATGTAGTACTACACTCTATAACACAGTTATGAGACAATGTTCCCTAGCTGCCTCAGTTCATAACAGTGTGTAGGAAGTTGTTTGATAAAGTGGGGAAAGCTTATACTTGGACCAGAAGGCAGAATATAGGAAACTACATGAAAACATGAATAATTCAGTGAAAATGACTGTAAACAGATGAGAACTTGTTTAGAACAGCTGAAAGAGAATCTCCAAGTCAGTTCTTAGTGTAGAAAAGGGAGCTAAGATAAGGGAAACCCTTAATTCCAGTTAAGATCACATGAAACACTGTGTGCATCCTATATTCTTTACGTAAAGGAGACTAGAGTGGTAAATGTGTGTTATACAACGCAGAATACCATTGAAATAGAGAAAGAAACACGTTCGGCAGCTTTGGAAAGCCTTACACTTCACTGAAATGTAGTACTACACTCTATAACACAGTAGAGAGACAATGTTCCCGAGCTGCCTCAGTTCATAACAGTGTGTAGGAAGTTGTTTGATAAAGTGGGCAAAGCTTATACTTGAAGCAGAAGGCAGAATATAGGAAACTACATGAAAACATGAATAATTCAGTGAAAATGACTGTAAACAGATGAGAACTTGTTTTAGAACAGCTGAAAGAGATCCTCCAAGTCAGTTCTTAGTGTAGAAAAGGTAGCTAAATCCGGAAAATCCTTAATTCCAGTTAAGATCACATGAAACACTGTATGAATCCTATATTCTTTACTTAAAGGAGACTACAGTGGTAAATGTGTGTTATACAAGGCAGAATACCATTAAAATAGAGAAAGAAACACGTTCGGCAGCTTTGCAAAGCCTTACACTTCACTGAAATGTAGTACTACACTCTATAACACAGTTGAGAGACAATGTTCAATAGCTGCCTCAGTACTTAACAGTGTGTAGGAAGTTGTTTGATAAAGTGGGCAAAGCTTATACTTGGACCAGAAGGCAGAATATAGGAAACTACATGAAAACATGAATAATTCAGTGAAAATGACTGTAAACAGATGAGAACTTGTTTAGAACAGCTGAAAGAGAATCTCCAAGTCAGTTCTTAGTGTAGAAAAGGTAGCTAAATCCGGAAAATCCTTAATTCCAGTTAAGATCACATGAAACACTGTATGAATCCTATATTCTTTACTTAAAGGAGACTACAGTGGTAAATGTGTGTTATACAAGGCAGAATACCATTAAAATAGAGAAAGAAACACGTTCGGCAGCTTTGCAAAGCCTTACACTTCACTGAAATGTAGTACTACACTCTATAACACAGTTGAGAGACAATGTTCAATAGCTGCCTCAGTACTTAACAGTGTGTAGGAAGTTGTTTGATAAAGTGGGCAAAGCTTATACTTGGACCAGAAGGCAGAATATAGGAAACTACATGAAAACATGAATAATTCAGTGAAAATGACTGTAAACAGATGAGAACTTGTTCAGAACTGCTGAAAGAGAATCTCCAAGTCAGTTCTTAGTGTAGAAAAGGTAGCTAAGATAATGGAAATCCTTAATTCCAGTTAAGATCACATGAAACACTTTATGAATCCTATATTCTTTACTTAAAGGAGACTAGAGTGGTAAATCTGTGTTATACAAGGCAGAATACCATTGAAATAGAGAAAGAAACACGTTCGGCAGCTTTGGAAAGCCTTACACTTCACTGAAATGTAGTACTACACTCTATAACAAAGTTGTGAGACAATGTTCAATAGCTGCCTCATTACTTAACAGTGTGTAGGAAGTTGTTTGATAAAGTGGGCAAAGCTTATACTAGGTCCAGAAGGCAGAATATAGGAAACTAGGAAAGCCTTACACTTCACTGAAATGTAGTACTACACTCTATAACACATTTTAGAGACAATGTTCCCTAGCTGCCTCAGTTCATAACAGTGTGTAGGAAGTTGTTTGATAAAGTGGGCAAAGCTTATACTTGGGCCAGAAGGCAGAATATAGGAAACTACATGAAAACATGAATAATTCAGTGAAAATGACTATAAACAGATGAGAACTTCTTTAGAACAGCTGAAAGAGAATCTCCAAGTCAGTTCTTAGTGTAGAAAGGGTAGCTAAGATCCGGGAAATCCTTAATTCCAGTAAAGATCACATGAAACACAGTATGAATCCTATATTCTTTACTTAAAAAAGACTAGAGTGGTAAATGTGTATTATACAAGGCAGAATACTATTGAAATAGAGAAAGAAACACGTTTGGCAGCTTTGGAAGGCCTTACACTTCACTGAAATGTAGTACTACACTCTATAACACAGTTAAGAGACAATGTTCCCTAGCTCCCTCAGTTCATAACAGTGTGTAGGAAGTTGTTTGATAAAGTGGGGAAAGCTTATACTTGGACCAGAAGGCAGAATATAGGAAACTACATGAAAACATGAATAATTCAGTGAAAATGACTGTAAACAGATGAGAACTTGTTTAGAACAGCTGAAAGAGAATCTCCAAGTCAGTTCTTAGTGTAGAAAAGGTAGCTAAGATAAGGGAAACCCTTAATTCCAGTTAAGATCACATGAAACACTGTGTGCATCCTATATTCTTTACGTAAAGGAGACTAGAGTGGTAAATGTGTGTTATACAAGGCAGAATACCATTGAAATAGAGAAAGAAACACGTTCGGCAGCTTTGGAAAGCCTTACACTTCACTGAAATGTAGTACTACACTCTATAACACAGTAGAGAGACAATGTTCCCGAGCTGCCTCAGTTCATAACAGTGCGTAGGAAGTTGTTTGATAAAGTGGGCAAAGCTTATACTTGGGCCAGAAGGCAGAATATAGGAAACTACATGAAAACATGCATAATTCAGTGAAAATGACTGTAAACAGATGAGAACTTGTTTAGAACAGCTGAAAGAGAATCTCCAAGTCAGTTCTTAGTGTAGAAAATGTAGCTAAGATAATGGAAATCCTTAATTCCAGTTAAGATCACATGAAACACTTTATGAATCCTATATTCTTTACTTAAAGGAGACTAGAGTGGTAAATGTGTGTTATACAAGGCAGAATACCATTGAAATAGAGAAAGAAACACGTTCGGCAGCTTTGGAAAGCCTTACACTTCACTGAAATGTAGTACTACACTCTATAACAAAGTTGAGAGACAATGTTCAATAGCTGCCTCATTACTTAACAGTGTGTAGGAAGTTGTTTGATAAAGTGGGCAAAGCTTATACTAGGGCCAGAAGGCAGAATATAGGAAACTAGGAAAGCCTTACACTTCACTGAAATGTAGTACTACACTCTATAACACATTTTAGAGACAATGTTCCCGAGCTGCCTCAGTTCATAACAATGTGTAGGAAGTTGTTTGATAAAATGGGCAAAGCTTATACTTGGGCCAGAAGGCAGAATATAGGAAACTACATGAAAACATGAATAATTCAGTGAAAATGACTGTAAACAGATGAGAACTTCTTTAGAACAGCTGAAAGAGAATCTCCAAGTCAGTTCTTAGTGTAGAAAGGGTAGCTAAGATCCGGGAAATCCTTAATTCCAGTAAAGATCACATGAGACACTGTATGAATCCTATATTCTTTACTTAAAGGAGACTAGAGTGGTAAATGTGCGTTATACAAGGCAGAATACTATTGAAATAGAGAAAGAAACACGTTTGGCAGCTTTGGAATGCCTTACACTTCACTGAAATGTAGTACTACACTCTATAACACAGTTATGAGACAATGTTCCCTAGCTCCCTCAGTTCATAACAGTGTGTAGGAAGTTGTTTGATAAAGTGGGGAAAGCTTATACTTGAACCAGAAGGCAGAATATAGGAAACTACATGAAAACATGAATAATTCAGTGAAAATGACTGTAAACAGATGAGAACATGTTTAGAACAGCTGAAAGAGATTCTCCAGGTCAGTTCTTAGTGTAGAAAAGGTAGCTAATATCCGGGAAATACTTAATTCGAGTTAAGATTACATGAAACACTGTGTGAATCCTATATTCTTTACTTAAAGGCGACTAGAGTGGTAAATGTGTGTTATACAAGGCAGAATACCATTAAAATAGAGAAAGAAACACGTTCGGCAGCTTTGCAAAGCCTTACACTTCACTGAAATGTAGTACTACACTCTATAACACAGTTGAGAGACAATGTTCAATAGCTGCCTCAGTACTTAACAGTGTGTAGGAAGTTGTTTGATAAAGTGGGCAAAGCTTATACTTGGACCAGAAGGCAGAATATAGGAAACTAGGAAAGCCTTACACTTCACTGAAATGTAGTACTACACTCTATAACACATTTTAGAGACAATGTTCCCGAGCTGCCTCAGTTCATAACAGTGTGTAGGAAGTTGTTTGATAAAGTGGGCAAAGCTTATACTTGGGCCAGAAGGCAGAATATAGGAAACTACATGAAAACATGAATAATTCAGTGAAAATGACTGTAAACAGATGAGAACTTCTTTAGAACAGCTGAAAGAGAATCTCCAAGTCAGTTCTTAGTGTAGAAAGGGTAGCTAAGATCCGGGAAATCCTTAATTCCAGTAAAGATCACATGAAACACTGTATGAATCCTATATTCTTTACTTAAAGGAGACTAGAGTGGTAAATGTGTGTTATACAAGGCAGAATACTATTGAAATAGAGAAAGAAACACGTTTGGCAGCTTTGGAATGCCTTACACTTCACTGAAATGTAGTACTACACTCTATAACACAGTTATGAGACAATGTTCCCTAGCTGCCTCAGTTCATAACAGTGTGTAGGAAGTTGTTTGATAAAGTGGGGAAAGCTTATACTTGGACCAGAAGGCAGAATATAGGAAACTACATGAAAACATGAATAATTCAGTGAAAATGACTGTAAACAGATGAGAACTTGTTTAGAACAGCTGAAAGAGAATATCCAAGTCAGTTCTTAGTGTAGAAAAGGGAGCTAAGATAAGGGAAACCCTTAATTCCAGTTAAGATCACATGAAACACTGTGTGCATCCTATATTCTTTACGTAAAGGAGACTAGAGTGGTAAATGTGTGTTATACAACGCAGAATACCATTGAAATAGAGAAAGAAACACGTTCGGCAGCTTTGGAAAGCCTTACACTTCACTGAAATGTAGTACTACACTCTATAACACAGTAGAGAGACAATGTTCCCGAGCTGCCTCAGTTCATAACAGTGTGTAGGAAGTTGTTTGATAAAGTGGGCAAAGCTTATACTTGAAGCAGAAGGCAGAATATAGGAAACTACATGAAAACATGAATAATTCAGTGAAAATGACTGTAAACAGATGAGAACTTGTTTTAGAACAGCTGAAAGAGATCCTCCAAGTCAGTTCTTAGTGTAGAAAAGGTAGCTAAATCCGGAAAATCCTTAATTCCAGTTAAGATCACATGAAACACTGTATGAATCCTATATTCTTTACTTAAAGGAGACTACAGTGGTAAATGTGTGTTATACAAGGCAGAATACCATTAAAATAGAGAAAGAAACACGTTCGGCAGCTTTGCAAAGCCTTACACTTCACTGAAATGTAGTACTACACTCTATAACACAGTTGAGAGACAATGTTCAATAGCTGCCTCAGTACTTAACAGTGTGTAGGAAGTTGTTTGATAAAGTGGGCAAAGCTTATACTTGGACCAGAAGGCAGAATATAGGAAACTACATGAAAACATGAATAATTCAGTGAAAATGACTGTAAACAGATGAGAACTTGTTTAGAACAGCTGAAAGAGAATCTCCAAGTCAGTTCTTAGTGTAGAAAAGGTAGCTAAATCCGGAAAATCCTTAATTCCAGTTAAGATCACATGAAACACTGTATGAATCCTATATTCTTTACTTAAAGGAGACTACAGTGGTAAATGTGTGTTATACAAGGCAGAATACCATTAAAATAGAGAAAGAAACACGTTCGGCAGCTTTGCAAAGCCTTACACTTCACTGAAATGTAGTACTACACTCTATAACACAGTTGAGAGACAATGTTCAATAGCTGCCTCAGTACTTAACAGTGTGTAGGAAGTTGTTTGATAAAGTGGGCAAAGCTTATACTTGGACCAGAAGGCAGAATATAGGAAACTACATGAAAACATGAATAATTCAGTGAAAATGACTGTAAACAGATGAGAACTTGTTCAGAACTGCTGAAAGAGAATCTCCAAGTCAGTTCTTAGTGTAGAAAAGGTAGCTAAGATAATGGAAATCCTTAATTCCAGTTAAGATCACATGAAACACTTTATGAATCCTATATTCTTTACTTAAAGGAGACTAGAGTGGTAAATCTGTGTTATACAAGGCAGAATACCATTGAAATAGAGAAAGAAACACGTTCGGAAGCTTTGGAAAGCCTTACACTTCACTGAAATGTAGTACTACACTCTATAACAAAGTTGTGAGACAATGTTCAATAGCTGCCTCATTACTTAACAGTGTGTAGGAAGTTGTTTGATAAAGTGGGCAAAGCTTATACTAGGTCCAGAAGGCAGAATATAGGAAACTAGGAAAGCCTTACACTTCACTGAAATGTAGTACTACACTCTATAACACATTTTAGAGACAATGTTCCCTAGCTGCCTCAGTTCATAACAGTGTGTAGGAAGTTGTTTGATAAAGTGGGCAAAGCTTATACTTGGGCCAGAAGGCAGAATATAGGAAACTACATGAAAACATGAATAATTCAGTGAAAATGACTATAAACAGATGAGAACTTCTTTAGAACAGCTGAAAGAGAATCTCCAAGTCAGTTCTTAGTGTAGAAAGGGTAGCTAAGATCCGGGAAATCCTTAATTCCAGTAAAGATCACATGAAACACAGTATGAATCCTATATTCTTTACTTAAAAAAGACTAGAGTGGTAAATGTGTATTATACAAGGCAGAATACTATTGAAATAGAGAAAGAAACACGTTTGGCAGCTTTGGAAGGCCTTACACTTCACTGAAATGTAGTACTACACTCTATAACACAGTTAAGAGACAATGTTCCCTAGCTCCCTCAGTTCATAACAGTGTGTAGGAAGTTGTTTGATAAAGTGGGGAAAGCTTATACTTGGACCAGAAGGCAGAATATAGGAAACTACATGAAAACATGAATAATTCAGTGAAAATGACTGTAAACAGATGAGAACTTGTTTAGAACAGCTGAAAGAGAATCTCCAAGTCAGTTCTTAGTGTAGAAAAGGTAGCTAAGATAAGGGAAACCCTTAATTCCAGTTAAGATCACATGAAACACTGTGTGCATCCTATATTCTTTACGTAAAGGAGACTAGAGTGGTAAATGTGTGTTATACAAGGCAGAATACCATTGAAATAGAGAAAGAAACACGTTCGGCAGCTTTGGAAAGCCTTACACTTCACTGAAATGTAGTACTACACTCTATAACACAGTTGAGAGACAATGTTCCCAAGCTGCCTCAGTTCATAACAGGGTGTTGGAAGTTGTTTGATAAAGTTGGCAAAGCTTATACTTGGACCAGAATGCAGAATATAGGAAACTACATGAAAACATGATTAATTAAGTGAAAATGACTGTAAACAGATGAGAACATGTTTAGAACAGCTGAAAGAGATTTTCCAGGTCAGTTCTTAGTGTAGAAAAGGTAGCTAAGAACCGGGAAATACTTAATTCGAGTTAAGATTACATGAAACACTGTGTGAATCCTATATTCTTTACTTAAAGGCGACTAGAGTGGTAAATGTGTGTTATACAAGGCAGTATACCATTAAAATAGAGAAAGAAACACGTTCGGCAGGTTTGGAAATCCTTACACTTCACTGAAATGTAGTACTACAATCTATAACACAGTTGAGAGACAATGTTCAATAGCTGCCTCAGTACTTAACAGTGTATAGGAAGTTGTTTGATAAAGTGGGAAAGCTTATACTTGGACAAGAAGGCAGAATATAGGAAACTACATGAAAACATGAATAATTCAGTGAAAATGACTGTAAACAGATGAGAACTTGTTTAGAACAGCTGAAAGAGAATCTCCAAGTCAGTTCTTAGTGTAGAAAAGGTAGGTAAGATAAGGGAAATCCTTAATTCCAGTTAAGATCACATGAAACACAGTATGAATCCTATATTCTTTACTTAAAGGAGACTCGCGTGGTAAATGTGTGTTATACAAGGCAGAATACCATTGAAATAGAGAAAGAAACACGTTTGGCAGCTTTGGAATGCCTTACACTTCACTGAAATGTAGTACTACACTCTATAACACAGTTAAGAGACAATGTTCCCTAGCTCCCTCAGTTCATAACAGTGTGTAGGAAGTTGTTTGATAAAGTGGGGAAAGCTTATACTTGGACCAGAAGGCAGAATATAGGAAACCCCCTGAAAACATGAATAATTCAGTGAAAATGACTGTAAACAGATGAGAACTTGTTTAGAACAGCTGAAAGAGAATCTCCAAGTCAGTTCTTAGTGTAGAAAAGGTAGCTAAATCCGGAAAATCCGTAATTCCAGTTAAGATCACATGAAACACTGTATGAATCCTATATTCTTTACTTAAAGGAGACTAGAGTGTTAAATGTGTGTTATATAAGGCAGAATACCATTCAAATGGAGAAAGAAACACGTTCGGCAGCTTTCGAAAGCCTTACACTTCACTGAAATGTAGTACCACACTCTATAACACAGTTGAGAGACAATGTTCCCTAGCTCCCTCAGTTCATAACAGTGTGTAGGAAGTTGTTTGATAAAGTGGGCAAAGCTTATACTTGGGCCAGAAGGCAGAATATAGGAAACTACATGAAAACATGAATAATTCAGTGAAAATGACTGTAAACAGATGAGAACTTGTTTAGAACTGCTGAAAGAGAATCTCCAAGTCAGTTCTTAGTGTAGAAAAGGTAGCTAAGATAAGGGAAACCCTTACTTCCAGTTAAGATCACATGAAACACTGTGTGCATCCTATATTCTTTACGTAAAGGAGACTAGAGTGGTAAATGTGTGTTATACAAGGCAGAATACCATTGAAATAGAGAAAGAAACACATTCGGCAGCTTTGGAAAGCCTTACACTTCACTGAAATGTAGTACTACACTCTATAACACAGTTGAGAGACAATGTTCCCAAGCTGCCTCAGTTCATAACAGGGTGTTGGAAGTTGTTTGATAAAGTTGGCAAAGCTTAAGATTACATGAAACACTGTGTGAATCCTATATTCTTTACTTAAAGGCGACTATAGTGGTAAATGTGTGTTATACAAGGCAGTATACCATTAAAATAGAGAAAGGAACACGTTCGGCAGCTTTGGAAAGCCTTACACTTCACTGAAATGTAGTACTACACTCTATAACACAGTTGAGAGACAATGTTCAATAGCTGCCTCAGTACTTAACAGTGTATAGGAAGTTGTTTGATAAAGTGGGAAAGCTTATACTTGGACCAGAAGGCAGAATATAGGAAACTACATGAAAACATGAATAATTCAGTGAAAATGACTGTAAACAGATGAGAACTTCTTTAGAACAGCTGAAAGAGAATCTCCAAGTCAGTTCTTAGTGTAGAAAAGGTAGGTAAGATAAGGGAAATCCTTAATTCCAGTTAAGATCACATGAAACACTGTATGAATCCTATATTCTTTACTTAAAGGAGACTCGAGTGGTAAATGTGTGTTATACAAGGCAGAATACCATTGAAATAGAGAAAGAAACACGTTCGGCAGCTTTGGAAAGCCTTACACTTCACTGAAATGTAGTACTACACTCTATAACACAGTTGAGAGACAATGTGCCCGAGCTGCCTCAGTTCATAACAGTGTGTAGGAAGTTGTTTGATAAAGTGGGCAAAGCTTATACTTGGGCCAGAAAGCAGAATATAGGAAACTACATGAAAACATGAATAATTCAGTGAAAATGACTGTAAACAGATGAGAACTTGTGTTAGAACAGCTGAAAGAGATCCTCCAAGTCAGTTCTTAGTGTAGAAAAGGTAGCTAAATCCGGAAACTCCTTAATTCCAGTTAAGATCACATGAAACACTGTATGAATCCTATATTCTTTACTTAAAGGAGACTACAGTGGTAAATGTGTGTTATGCAAGGCAGAATACCATTGAAATATAGAAAGAAACACGTTCGGCAGCTATGGAAAACCTTACACTTCACTGAAATGTAGTACTACACTCTATAACAAAGTTGAGAGACAATGTTCAATAGCTGCCTCATTACTTAACAGTGTGTAGGAAGTTGTTTGATAAAGTGGGCAAAGCTTATACTTGGACCAGAAGGCAGAATATAGGAAACTACATGAAAACATGAATAATTCAGTGAAAATGACTGTAAACAGATGAGAACTTGTTCAGAACAGCTGAAAGAGAATCTCCAAGTCAGTTCTTAGTGTAGAAAAGGTAGCTAAGATCATGGAAATCCTTAATTCCAGTTAAGATCACATGAAACACTTTATGAATCCTATATTCTTTACTTAAAGGAGACTAGAGTGGTAAATGTGTGTTATACAAGGCAGAATACCATTGAAATAGAGAAAGAAACACGTTCAGCAGCTTTGGAAAGCCTTACACTTCACTGAAATGTAGTACTACACTCTATAACAAAGTTGTGAGACAATGTTCAATAGCAGCCTCATTACTTAACAGTGTGTAGGAAGTTGTTTGATAAAGTGGGCAAAGCTTATACTAGGGCCAGAAGGCAGAATATAGGAAACTTGGAAAGCCTTACACTTCACTGAAATGTAGTACTACACTCTATAACACATTTTAGAGACAATGTTCCCGAGCTGCCTCAGTTCATAACAGTGTGTAGGAAGTTGTTTGATAAAGTGGGCAAAGCTTATACTTGGGCCAGAAGGCAGAATATAGGAAACTACATGAAAACATGAATAATTCAGTGAAAATGACTGTAAACAGATGAGAACTTGTTTAGAACAGCTGAAAGAGAATCTCCAAGAAAGTTCTTAGTGTAGAAAAGGTAGCTAAGATAAGGGAAACCCTTACTTCCAGTTAAGATCACATGAAACACTGTGTGCATCCTATATTCTTTACGTAAAGGAGACTAGAGTGGTAAATGTGTGTTATACAAGGCAGAATACCATTGAAATACAGAAAGAAACACGTTCGGCAGCTTTGGAAATCCTTACACTTCACTGAAATGTAGTACTACACTCTATAACACAGTTGAGAGACAATGTGCCCGAGCTGCCTCAGTTCATAACAGTGTGTAGGAAGTTGTTTGATAAAGTGGGCAAAGCTTATACTTGGGCCAGAAAGCAGAATATAGGAAACTACATGAAAACATGAATAATTCAGTGAAAATGACTGTAAACAGATGAGAACTTGTGTTAGAACAGCTGAAAGAGATCCTCCAAGTCAGTTCTTAGTGTAGAAAAGGTAGCTAAATCCGGAAACTCCTTGATTCCAGTTAAGATCACATGAAACACTGTATTAAACCTATATTCTTTACTTAAAGGAGACTACAGTGGTAAATGTGTGTTATGCAAGGCAGAATACCATTGAAATAGAGAAAGAAACACGTTCGGCAGCTATGGAAAACCTTACACTTCACTGAAATGTAGTACTACACTCTATAACAAAGTTGAGAGACAATGTTCAATAGCTGCCTCATTACTTAACAGTGTGTAGGAAGTTGTTTGATAAAGTGGGCAAAGCTTATACTTGGACCAGAAGGCAGAATATAGGAAACTACATGAAAACATGAATAATTCAGTGAAAATGACTGTAAACAGATGAGAACTTGTTCAGAACAGCTGAAAGAGAATCTCCAAGTCAGTTCTTAGTGTAGAAAAGGTAGCTAAGATCATGGAAATCCTTAATTCCAGTTAAGATCACATGAAACACTTTATGAATCCTATATTCTTTACTTAAAGGAGACTAGAGTGGTAAATGTGTGTTATACAAGGCAGAATACCATTGAAATAGAGAAAGAAACACGTTCAGCAGCTTTGGAAAGCCTTACACTTCACTGAAATGTAGTACTACACTCTATAACAAAGTTGTGAGACAATGTTCAATAGCTGCCTCATTACTTAACAGTGTGTAGGAAGTTGTTTGATAAAGTGGGCAAAGCTTATACTAGGGCCAGAAGGCAGAATATAGGAAACTTGGAAAGCCTTACACTTCACTGAAATGTAGTACTACACTCTATAACACATTTTAGAGACAATGTTCCCGAGCTGCCTCAGTTCATAACAGTGTGTATGAAGTTGTTTGATAAAGTGGGCAAAGCTTATACTTGGGCCAGAAGGCAGAATATAGGAAACTACATGAAAACATGAATAATTCAGTGAAAATGACTGTAAACAGATGAGAACTTGTTTAGAACAGCTGAAAGAGAATCTACAAGAAAGTTCTTAGTGTAGAAAAGGTAGCTAAGATAAGGGAAACCCTTACTTCCAGTTAAGATCACATGAAACACTGTGTGCATCCTATATTCTTTACGTAAAGGAGACTAGAGTGGTAAATGTGTGTTATACAAGGCAGAATACCATTGAAATAGAGAAAGAAACACATTCGGCAGCTTTGGAAAGCCTTACACTTCACTGAAATGTAGTACTACACTCTATAACACAGTTGAGAGACAATGTTCCCAAGCTGCCTCAGTTCATAACAGGGTGTTGGAAGTTGTTTGATAAAGTTGGCAAAGCTTAAGATTACATGAAACACTGTGTGAATCCTATATTCTTTACTTAAAGGCGACTAGAGTGGTAAATGTGTGTTATACAAGGCAGTATACCATTAAAATAGAGAAAGGAACACGTTCGGCAGCTTTGGAAAGCCTTACACTTCACTGAAATGTAGTACTACACTCTATAACACAGTTGAGAGACAATGTTCAATAGCTGCCTCAGTACTTAACAGTGTATAGGAAGTTGTTTGATAAAGTGGGAAAGCTTATACTTGGACCAGAAGGCAGAATATAGGAAACTACATGAAAAGATGATTAATTCAGTGAAAATGACTGTAAACAGATGAGAACTTCTTTAGAACAGCTGAAAGAGAATCTCCAAGTCAGTTCTTAGTGTAGAAAAGGTAGGTAAGATAAGGGAAATCCTTAATTCCAGTTAAGATCACATGAAACACTGTATGAATCCTATATTCTTTACTTAAAGGAGACTCGAGTGGTAAATGTGTGTTATACAAGGCAGAATACCATTGAAATAGAGAAAGAAACACGTTCGGCAGCTTTGGAAAGCCTTACACTTCACTGAAATGTAGTACTACACTCTATAACACAGTTGAGAGACAATGTGCCCGAGCTGCCTCAGTTCATAACAGTGTGTAGGAAGTTGTTTGATAAAGTGGGCAAAGCTTATACTTGGGCCAGAAAGCAGAATATAGGAAACTACATGAAAACATGAATAATTCAGTGAAAATGACTGTAAACAGATGAGAACTTGTGTTAGAACAGCTGAAAGAGATCCTCCAAGTCAGTTCTTAGTGTAGAAAAGGTAGCTAAATCCGGAAACTCCTTAATTCCAGTTAAGATCACATGAAACACTGTATGAATCCTATATTCTTTACTTAAAGGAGACTACAGTGGTAAATGTGTGTTATGCAAGGCAGAATACCATTGAAATATAGAAAGAAACACGTTCGGCAGCTATGGAAAACCTTACACTTCACTGAAATGTAGTACTACACTCTATAACAAAGTTGAGAGACAATGTACAATAGCTGCCTCATTACTTAACAGTGTGTAGGAAGTTGTTTGATAAAGTGGGCAAAGCTTATACTTGGACCAGAAGGCAGAATATAGGAAACTACATGAAAACATGAATAATTCAGTGAAAATGACTGTAAACAGATGAGAACTTGTTCAGAACAGCTGAAAGAGAATCTCCAAGTCAGTTCTTAGTGTAGAAAAGGTAGCTAAGATCATGGAAATCCTTAATTCCAGTTAAGATCACATGAAACACTTTATGAATCCTATATTCTTTACTTAAAGGAGACTAGAGTGGTAAATGTGTGTTATACAAGGCAGAATACCATTGAAATAGAGAAAGAAACACGTTCAGCAGCTTTGGAAAGCCTTACACTTCACTGAAATGTAGTACTACACTCTATAACAAAGTTGTGAGACAATGTTCAATAGCAGCCTCATTACTTAACAGTGTGTAGGAAGTTGTTTGATAAAGTGGGCAAAGCTTATACTAGGGCCAGAAGGCAGAATATAGGAAACTTGGAAAGCCTTACACTTCACTGAAATGTAGTACTACACTCTATAACACATTTTAGAGACAATGTTCCCGAGCTGCCTCAGTTCATAACAGTGTGTAGGAAGTTGTTTGATAAAGTGGGCAAAGCTTATACTTGGGCCAGAAGGCAGAATATAGGAAACTACATGAAAACATGAATAATTCAGTGAAAATGACTGTAAACAGATGAGAACTTGTTTAGAACAGCTGAAAGAGAATCTCCAAGAAAGTTCTTAGTGTAGAAAAGGTAGCTAAGATAAGGGAAACCCTTACTTCCAGTTAAGATCACATGAAACACTGTGTGCATCCTATATTCTTTACGTAAAGGAGACTAGAGTGGTAAATGTGTGTTATACAAGGCAGAATACCATTGAAATAGAGAAAGAAACACGTTCGGCAGCTTTGGAAATCCTTACACTTCACTGAAATGTAGTACTACACTCTATAACACAGTTGAGAGACAATGTGCCCGAGCTGCCTCAGTTCATAACAGTGTGTAGGAAGTTGTTTGATAAAGTGGGCAAAGCTTTTACTTGGGCCAGAAAGCAGAATATAGGAAACTACATGAAAACATGAATAATTCAGTGAAAATGACTGTAAACAGATGAGAACTTGTGTTAGAACAGCTGAAAGAGATCCTCCAAGTCAGTTCTTAGTGTAGAAAAGGTAGCTAAATCCGGAAACTCCTTAATTCCAGTTAAGATCACATGAAACACTGTATGAATCCTATATTCTTTACTTAAAGGAGACTACAGTGGTAAATGTGTGTTATGCAAGGCAGAATACCATTGAAATAGAGAAAGAAACACGTTCGGCAGCTATGGAAAACCTTACACTTCACTGAAATGTAGTACTACACTCTATAACAAAGTTGAGAGACAATGTTCAATAGCTGCCTCATTACTTAACAGTGTGTAGGAAGTTGTTTGATAAAGTGGGCAAAGCTTATACTTGGACCAGAAGGCAGAATATAGGAAACTACATGAAAACATGAATAATTCAGTGAAAATGACTGTAAACAGATGAGAACTTGTTCAGAACAGCTGAAATAGAATCTCCAAGTCAGTTCTTAGTGTAGAAAAGGTAGCTAAGATCATGGAAATCCTTAATTCCAGTTAAGATCACATGAAACACTTTATGAATCCTATATTCTTTACTTAAAGGAGACTAGAGTGGTAAATGTGTGTTATACAAGGCAGAATACCATTGAAATAGAGAAAGAAACACGTTCAGCAGCTTTGGAAAGCCTTACACTTCACTGAAATGTAGTACTACACTCTATAACAAAGTTGTGAGACAATGTTCAATAGCTGCCTCATTACTTAACAGTGTGTAGGAAGTTGTTTGATAAAGTGGGCAAAGCTTATACTAGGGCCAGAAGGCAGAATATAGGAAACTTGGAAAGCCTTACACTTCACTGAAATGTAGTACTACACTCTATAACACATTTTAGAGACAATGTTCCCGAGCTGCCTCAGTTCATAACAGTGTGTAGGAAGTTGTTTGATAAAGTGGGCAAAGCTTATACTTGGGCCAGAAGGCAGAATATAGGAAACTACATGAAAACATGAATAATTCAGTGAAAATGACTGTAAACAGATGAGAACTTGTTTAGAACAGCTGAAAGAGAATCTACAAGAAAGTTCTTAGTGTAGAAAAGGTAGCTAAGATAAGGGAAACCCTTACTTCCAGTTAAGATCACATGAAACACTGTGTGCATCCTATATTCTTTACGTAAAGGAGACTAGAGTGGTAAATGTGTGTTATACAAGGCAGAATACCATTGAAATAGAGAAAGAAACATGTTCGGCAGCTTTGGAAATCCTTACACTTCACTGAAATGTAGTACTACACTCTATAACACAGTTGAGAGACAATGTTCCCAAGCTGCCTCAGTTCATAACAGGGTGTTGGAAGTTGTTTGATAAAGTTGGCAAAGCTAAAGATTACATGAAACACTTTGTCAATCCTATATTCTTTACTTAAAGGCGACTAAAGTGGTAAATGTGTGTTATACAAGGCAGTATACCATTAAAATAGAGAAAGGAACACGTTCGGCAGCTTTGGAAAGCCTTACACTTCACTGAAATGTAGTACTACACTCTATAACACAGTTGAGAGACAATGTTCAATAGCTGCCTCAGTACTTAACAGTGTATAGGAAGTTGTTTGATAAAGTGGGAAAGCTTATACTTGGACCAGAAGGCAGAATATAGGAAACTACATGAAAAGATGATTAATTCAGTGAAAATGACTGTAAACAGATGAGAACTTCTTTAGAACAGCTGAAACAGAATCTCCAAGTCAGTTCTTAGTGTAGAAAAGGTAGGTAAGATAAGGGAAATCCTTAATTCCAGTTAAGATCACATGAAACACTGTATGAATCCTATATTCTTTACTTAAAGGAGACTCGAGTGGTAAATGTGTGTTATACAAGGCAGAATACCATTGAAATAGAGAAAGAAACACGTTCGGCAGCTTTGGAAAGCCTTACACTTCACTAAAGTGTAGTACTACACTCTATAACACAGTTGAGAGACAATGTTCCCGAGCTGCCTCAGTTCATAACAGTGTGTAGGAAGTTGTTTGATAAAGTGGGCAAAGCTTATACTTGGGCCAGAAAGCAGAATATAGGAAACTACATGAAAACATGAATAATTCAGTGAAAATGACTGTAAACAGATGAGAACTTGTGTTAGAACAGCTGAAAGAGATCCTCCAAGTCAGTTCTTAGTGTAGAAAAGGTAGCTAAATCCGGAAACTCCTTAATTCCAGTTAAGATCACAAGAAACACTGTATGAATCCTATATTCTTTACTTAAAGGAGACTACAGTGGTAAATGTGTGTTATACAAGGCAGAATACCATTGAAATAGAGAAAGAAACACGTTCGGCAGCTTTGGAAAGCCTTACACTTCACTGAAATGTAGTACTACACTCTATAACAAAGTTGAGAGACAATGTTCAATAGCTGCCTCATTACTTAACAGTGTGTAGGAAGTTGTTTGATAAAGTGGGCAAAGCTTATACTAGGGCCAGAAGGCAGAATATAGGAAACTAGGAAAGCCTTACACTTCACTGAAATGTAGTACTACACTCTATAACACATTTTAGAGACAATGTTCCCTAGCTCCCTCAGTTCATAACAGTGTGTAGGAAGTTGTTTGATAAAGTGGGCAAAGCTTATACTTGGGCCAGAAGGCAGAATATAGGAAACTACATGAAAACATGAATAATTCAGTGAAAATGACTGTAAACAGATGAGAACTTGTTTAGAACAGCTGAAAGAGAATCTCCAAGTCAGTTCTTAGTGTAGAAAAGGTAGCTAAGATAAGGGAAACCCTTACTTCCAGTTAAGATCACATGAAACACTGTGTGCATCCTATATTCTTTACGTAAAGGAGACTAGAGTGGTAAATGTGTGTTATACAAGGCAGAATACCATTGAAATAGAGAAAGAAACACGTTTGGCAGCTTTGCAAAGCCTTACACTTCACTGAAATGTAGTACTACACTCTATAACACAGTTGAGAGACAATGTTCCCAAGCTGCCTCAGTTCATAACAGGGTGTTGGAAGTTGTTTGATAAAGTTGGCAAAGCTTAAGATTACATGAAACACTGTGTGAATCCTATATTCTTTACTTAAAGGCGACTAGAGTGGTAAATGTGTGTTATACAAGGCAGAATACCATTGAAATAGAGAAAGAAACACGTTCGGCAGCTTTGGAAAGCCTTACACTTCACTGAAATGTAGTACTACACTCTATAACACAGTTGAGAGACAATGTGCCCGAGCTGCCTCAGTTCATAACATTGTGTAGGAAGTTGTTTGATAAAGTGGGCAAAGCTTATACTTGGGCCAGAAAGCAGAATATAGGAAACTACATGAAAACATGAATAATTCAGTGAAAATGACTGTAAACAGATGAGAACTTGTTTAGAACAGCTGAAAGAGAATCTCCAAGTCAGTTCTTAGTGTAGAAAAGGTAGCTAAGATAAGGGAAATCCTTAATTCCAGTTAAGATCACATGAAACACTCTATGAATCCTATATTCTTTACTTAAAGGAGACTAGAGTGGTAAATGTGTGTTATACAAGGCAGAATACCATTGAAATAGAGAAACAAACACGTTCGGAAGCTTTGGAAAGCCTTACACTTCACTGAAATGTAGTACTACACTCTATAACACAGTTGAGAGACAATGTTCCCGAGCTGCCTCAGTTCATAACAGTGTGTTGGAAGTTGTTTCATAAAGTGGGCAAAGCTTATACTTGGGCCAGAAGGCAGAATATAGGAAACTACTTGAAAACATGAATAATTCAGTGAAAATGACTGTAAACAGATGAGAACTTGTTTAGAACAGATGAAAGAGATTCTCCAAGTCAGTTCTTAGTGTGGAAAAGGTAGCTAAATCCGGGAAATCCTTAATTCGAGTTAAGATAACATCAAACACTGTATGAATCCTATATTGTTTACTTAAAGGAGACTAGAGTGGTAAATGTGTGTTATATAAGGCAGAATACCATTGAAATAGAGAAAGAAACACGTTTGGCAGCTTTGGAAAGCCTTACACTTCACTGAAATGTAGTACTACACTCTATAACACAGTTGAGAGACAATGTTCCTAGCTCCCTCAGTTCATAACAGTGTGTAGGAAGTTGTTTGATAAAGTGGGCAAAGCTTATACTTGGGCCAGAAGGCAGAATATAGGAAACTACATGAAAACATGAATAATTCATTGAAAATGACTGTAAACACATGAGAACTTGTTTAGAACAGCTGAAAGAGAATCTCCAAGTCAGTTCTTAGTGTAGAAAAGGTAGCTAAGATAAGGAAAATCCTTAATTAGAGTTAAGATAACATCAAACACTGTATGAATCCTATATTCTTTTCTTAAAGGAGACTAGAGTGGTAAATGTGTGTTATACAAGGCAGAATACCATTGAAATAGAGAAAGAAACACGTTCGGCAGCTTTGGAAAGCCTTACACTTCACTGAAATGTAGTACTACACTCTATAACACAGTTGAGAGACAATGTGCCCGAGCTGCCTCAGTTCATAACATTGTGTAGGAAGTTGTTTGATAAAGTGGGCAAAGCTTATACTTGGGCCAGAAAGCAGAATATAGGAAACTACATGAAAACATGAATAATTCAGTGAAAATGACTGTAAACAGATGAGAACTTGTTTAGAACAGCTGAAAGAGAATCTCCAAGTCAGTTCTTAGTGTAGAAAAGGTAGCTAAGATAAGGGAAATCCTTAATTCCAGTTAAGATCACATGAAACACTCTATGAATCCTATATTCTTTACTTAAAGGAGGCTAGAGTGGTAAATGTGTGTTATACAAGGCAGAATACCATTGAAATAGAGAAACAAACACGTTCGGAAGCTTTGGAAAGCCTTACACTTCACTGAAATGTAGTACTACACTCTATAACACAGTTGAGAGACAATGTGCCCGAGCTGCCTCAGTTCATAACAGTGTGTAGGAAGTTGTTTCATAAAGTGGGCAAAGCTTATACTTGGGCCAGAAGGCAGAATATAGGAAACTACATGAAAACATGAATAATTCAGTGAAAATGACTGTAAACAGATGAGAACTTGTTTAGAACAGATGAAAGAGATTCTCCAAGTCAGTTCTTAGTGTGGAAAAGGTAGCTAAATCCGGGAAATCCTTAATTCGAGTTAAGATAACATCAAACACTGTATGAATCCTATATTGTTTACTTAAAGGAGACTAGAGTGGTAAATGTGTGTTATATAAGGCAGAATACCATTGAAATAGAGAAAGAAACACGTTTGGCAGCTTTGGAAAGCCTTACACTTCACTGAAATGTAGTACTACACTCTATAACACAGTTGAGAGACAATGTTCCTAGCTCCCTCAGTTCATAACAGTGTGTAGGAAGTTGTTTGATAAAGTGGGCAAAGCTTATACTTGGGCCAGAAGGCAGAATATAGGAAACTACATGAAAACATGAATAATTCATTGAAAATGACTGTAAACAGATGAGAACTTGTTCAGAACAGCTGAAAGAGAATCTCCAAGTCAGTTCTTAGTGTAGAAAAGGTAGCTAAGATAAGGGAAACCCTTACTTCCAGTTAAGATCACATGAAACACTGTGTGCATCCTATATTCTTTATGTAAAGGAGACTAGAGTGGTAAATGTGTGTTATACAAGGCAGAATACCATTGAAATAGAGAAAGAAACACGTTCGGCAGCTTTGGAAAGCCTTACACTTCACTGAAATGTAGTACTACACTCTATAACACAGTTGAGAGACAATGTTCCCTAGCTGCCTCAGTTAATAACAGTGTGGAGGAAGTTGTTTGATAAAGTGGACAAAGCTTATACTTGGGCCAGAAGGCAGAATATAGGAAACTACATGAAAACATGAATAATTCATTGAAAATGACTGTAAACACATGAGAACTTGTTTAGAACAGCTGAAAGAGAATCTCCAAGTCAGTTCTTAGTGTAGAAAAGGTAGCTAAGATAAGGAAAATCCTTAATTAGAGTTAAGATAACATCAAACACTGTATGAATCCTATATTCTTTTCTTAAAGGAGACTAGAGTGGTAAATGTGTGTTATACAAGGCAGAATACCATTGAAATAGGGAAACAAACACGTTCGGCAGCTTTGGAAAGCCTTACACTTCACTGAAATGTAGTACTACACTCTATAACACAGTTGAGAGACAATGTTCCCTAGCTGCCTCAGTTAATAACAGTGTGGAGGAAGTTGTTTGATAAAGTGGACAAAGCTTATACTTGGGCCAGAAGGCAGAATATAGGAAACTACATGAAAACATGAATAATTCAGTGAAAATGACTGTAAACAGATGAGGACTTGTGTTAGAACAGCTGAAAGAGATCCTCCAAGTCAGTTCTTAGTGTAGAAAAGGTAGCTAAATCCGGAAAATCCTTAATTCCAGTTAAGATCACATGAAACACTGTATGAATCCTATATTCTTTACTTAAAGGAGACTACAGTGGTAAATGTGTGTTATGCAAGGCAGAATACCATTGAAATAGAGAAAGAAACACGTTCGGCAGCTATGGAAAACCTTACACTTCACTGAAATGTAGTACTACACTCTATAACAAAGTTGAGAGACAATGTTCAATAGCTGCCTCATTACTTAACAGTGTGTAGGAAGTTGTTTGATAAAGTGGGCAAAGCTTATACTTGGACCAGAAGGCAGAATATAGGAAACTACATGAAAACATGAATAATTCAGTGAAAATGACTGTAAACAGATGAGAACTTGTTCAGAACAGCTGAAAGAGAATCTCCAAGTCAGTTCTTAGTGTAGAAAAGGTAGCTAAGATAAGGGAAACCCTTACTTCCAGTTAAGATCACATGAAACACTGTGTGCATCCTATATTCTTTATGTAAAGGAGACTAGAGTGGTAAATGTGTGTTATACAAGGCAGAATACCATTGAAATAGAGAAAGAAACACGTTCGGCAGCTTTGGAAAGCCTTACACTTCACTGAAATGTAGTACTACACTCTATAACACAGTTGAGAGACAATGTTCCCAAGCTGCCTCAGTTCATAACAGGGTGTTGGAAGTTGTTTGATAAAGTTGGCAAAGCTTAAGATTACATGAAACACTGTGTCAATCCTATATTCTTTACTTAAAGGCGACTAGAGTGGTAAATGTGTGTTATACAAGGCAGTATACCATTAAAATAGAGAAAGGAACACGTTCGGCAGCTTTGGAAAGCCTTACACTTCACTGAAATGTAGTACTACACTCTATAACACAGTTGAGAGACAATGTTCAATAGCTGCCTCAGTACTTAACAGTGTATAGGAAGTTGTTTGATAAAGTGGGAAAGCTTATACTTGGACCAGAAGGCAGAATATAGGAAACTACATGAAAAGATGATTAATTCAGTGAAAATGACTGTAAACAGATGAGAACTTCTTTAGAACAGCTGAAACAGAATCTCCAAGTCAGTTCTTAGTGTAGAAAAGGTAGGTAAGATAAGGGAAATCCTTAATTCCAGTTAAGATCACATGAAACACTGTATGAATCCTATATTCTTTACTTAAAGGAGACTCGAGTGGTAAATGTGTGTTATACAAGGCAGAATACCATTGAAATAGAGAAAGAAACACGTTCCGCAGCTTTGGAAAGCCTTACACTTCACTAAAATATAGTACTACACTCTATAACACAGTTGAGAGACAATGTTCCCGAGCTGCCTCAGTTCATAACAGTGTGTAGGAAGTTGTTTGATAAAGTGGGCAAAGCTTATACTTGGGCCAGAAAGCAGAATATAGGAAACTACATGAAAACATGAATAATTCAGTGAAAATGACTGTAAACAGATGAGAACTTGTGTTAGAACAGCTGAAAGAGATCCTCCAAGTCAGTTCTTAGTATAGAAAAGGTAGCTAAATCCGGAAACTCCTTAATTCCAGTTAAGATCACATGAAACACTGTATGAATCCTATATTCTTTACTTAAAGGAGACTACAGTGGTAAATGTGTGTTATACAAGGCAGAATACCATTGAAATAGAGAAAGAAACACGTTCGGCAGCTTTGGAAAGCCTTACACTTCACTGAAATGTAGTACTACACTCTATAACAAAGTTGAGAGACAATGTTCAATAGCTGCCTCATTACTTAACAGTGTGTAGGAAGTTGTTTGATAAAGTGGGCAAAGCTTATACTAGGGCCAGAAGGCAGAATATAGGAAACTAGGAAAGCCTTACACTTCACTGAAATGTAGTACTACACTCTATAACACATTTTAGAGACAATGTTCCCGAGCTGCCTCAGTTCATAACAGTGTGTAGGAAGTTGTTTGATAAAGTGGGCAAAGCTTATACTTGGGCCAGAAAGCAGAATATAGGAAACTACATGAAAACATGAATAATTCAGTGAAAATGACTGTAAACAGATGAGAACTTCTTTAGAACAGCTGAAAGAGAATCTCCAAGTTAGTTCTTAGTGTAGAAAGGGTAGCTAAGATCCGGGAAATCCTTAATTCCAGTAAAGATCACATGAAACACTGTATGAATCCTATATTCTTTACTTAAAGGAGACTAGAGTGGTAAATGTGTGTTATACAAGGCAGAATACTATTGAAATAGAGAAAGAAACACGTTTGGCAGCTTTGGAATGCCTTACACTTCACTGAAATGTAGTACTACACTCTATAACACAGTTATGAGACAATGTTCCCTAGCTCCCTCAGTTCATAACAGTGTGTAGGAAGTTGTTTGATAAAGTGGGGAAAGCTTATACTTGGACCAGAAGGCAGAATATAGGAAACTACATGAAAACATGAATAATTCAGTGAAAATGACTGTAAACAGATGAGAACTTGTTTAGAACAGCTGAAAGAGAATCTCCAAGTCAGTTCTTAGTGTAGAAAAGGTAGCTAAGATAAGGGAAACCCTTAATTCCAGTTAAGATCACATGAAACACTGTATGAATCCTATATTCTTTACTTAAAGGAGACTCGAGTGGTAAATGTGTGTTATACAAGGCAGAATACCATTAAAATAGAGAAAGAAACACGTTCGGCAGCTTTGGAAAGCCTTACACTTCACTGAAATGTAGTACTACACTCTATTACACAGTTGAGAGACAATGTTCCCAAGCTGCCTCAGTTCATAACAAGGTGTTGGAAGTTGTTTGATAAAGTTGGCAAAGCTTATACTTGGACCAGAAGGCAGAATATAGGAAACTACATGAAAACATGATTAATTCAGTGAAAATGACTGTAAACAGATGAGAACATGTTTAGAATAACTGAAATAGATTCTCCAGTTCAGTTCTTAGTGTAGAAAAGGTAGCTAAGATCCGGGAAATACTTAATTCGAGTTAAGATTACATGAAACACTGTGTGAATCCTATATTCTTTACTTAAAGGCGACTAGAGTGGTAAATGTGTGTTATACAAGGCAGTATACCATTAAAATAGAGAAAGAAACACGTTCGGCAGCTTTGGAAAGCCTTACCCTTCACTGAAATGTAGTACTACACTCTATAACACAGTTGAGAGACAATGTTCAATAGCTGCCTCAGTACTTAACAGTGTATAGGAAGTTGTTTGATAAAGTGGGCAAAGCTTATACTTGGACCAGAAGGCAGAATATAGGAAACTACATGAAAACATGAATAATTCAGTGAAAATGACTGTAAACAGATGAGAACTTGTTTAGAACAGCTGAAAGAGAATCTCCAAGTCAGTTCTTAGTGTAGAAAAGGTAGGTAAGATAAGGGAAATCCTTAATTCCAGTTAAGATCACATGAAACACTGTATGAATCCTATATTCTTTACTTAAAGGAGACTCGAGTGGTAAATGTGTGTTATACAAGGCAGAATACCATTGAAATAGAGAAAGAAACACAGTCGGCAGCTTTGGAAAGCCTTACACTTCACTGACATGTAATACTACACTCTATCACACAGTTGAGAGACAATGTTCCCTAGCTCCCTCAGTTCATAACAGTGTGGAGGAAGTTGTCTGATAAAGTGGGCAAAGCTTATACTTGGGCCAGAAGGCCGAATATAGGAAACTACATGAAAACATGAATAATTCAGTGAAAATGACTGTAAACAGATGAGAACTTGTTTAGAACAGCTGAAAGAGAATCTCCAAGTCAGTTCTTAGTGTAGAAAAGGTAGCTAAGATAAGGAAAATCCTTAATTCCAGTTAAGATCACATGAAACACTGTATGAATCCTATATTCTTTACTTAAAGGAGACTCGAGTGGTAAATGTGTGTTATACAAGGCAGAATACCACTGAAATAGAGAAAGAAACACGTTCGGCAGCTTTGGAAAGCCTTACACTTCACTGAAATGTAGTACTACACTCTATAACACAGTAGAGAGACAATGTTCCCGAGCTGCCTCAGTTCATAATAGTGTGTAGGAAGTTGTTTGATAAAGTGGGCAAAGCTTATACTTGATGCAGAAGGCAGAATATAGGAAACTACATGAAAACATGAATAATTCAGTGAAAATGACTGTAAACAGATGAGAACTTGTTTTAGAACAGCTGAAAGAGATCCTCCAAGTCAGTTCTTAGTGTAGAAAAGGTAGCTAAATCCGGAAAATCCTTAATTCCAGTTAAGATCACATGAAACACTGTATGAATCCTATATTCTTTACTTAAAGGAGACTACAGTGGTAAATGTGTGTTATACAAGGCAGAATACCATTAAAATAGAGAAAGAAACACGTTCGGCAGCTTTGCAAAGCCTTACACTTCACTGAAATGTAGTACTACACTCTATAACACAGTTGAGAGACAATGTTCAATAGCTGCCTCAGTACTTAACAGTGTGTAGGAAGTTGTTTGATAAAGTGGGCAAAGCTTATACTTGGGCCAGAAAGCAGAATATAGGAAACTACATGAAAACATGAATAATTCAGTGAAAATGACTGTAAACAGATGAGAACTTCTTTAGAACAGCTGAAAGAGAATCTCCAAGTCAGTTCTTAGTGTAGAAAGGGTAGCTAAGATCCGGGAAATCCTTAATTCCAGTAAAGATCACATGAAACACTGTATGAATCCTATATTCTTTACTTAAAGGAGACTAGAGTGGTAAATGTGTGTTATACAAGGCAGAATACTATTGAAATAGAGAAAGAAACACGTTTGGCAGCTTTGGAATGCCTTACACTTCACTGAAATGTAGTACTACACTCTATAACACAGTTATGAGACAATGTTCCCTAGCTCCCTCAGTTCATAACAGTGTGTAGGAAGTTGTTTGATAAAGTGGGGAAAGCTTATACTTGGACCAGAAGGCAGAATATAGGAAACTACATGAAAACATGAATAATTCAGTGAAAATGACTGTAAACAGATGAGAACTTGTTTAGAACAGCTGAAAGAGAATCTCCAAGTCAGTTCTTAGTGTAGAAAAGGTAGCTAAGATAAGGGAAACCCTTAATTCCAGTTAAGATCACATGAAACACTGTATGAATCCTATATTCTTTACTTAAAGGAGACTCGAGTGGTAAATGTGTGTTATACAAGGCAGAATACCATTAAAATAGAGAAAGAAACACGTTCGGCAGCTTTGGAAAGCCTTACACTTCACTGAAATGTAGTACTACACTCTATTACACAGTTGAGAGACAATGTTCCCAAGCTGCCTCAGTTCATAACAAGGTGTTGGAAGTTGTTTGATAAAGTTGGCAAAGCTTATACTTGGACCAGAAGGCAGAATATAGGAAACTACATGAAAACATGATTAATTCAGTGAAAATGACTGTAAACAGATGAGAACATGTTTAGAACAGCTGAAAGAGATTCTCCAGGTCAGTTCTTAGTGTAGAAAAGGTAGCTAAGATCCGGGAAATACTTAATTCGAGTTAAGATTACATGAAACACTGTGTGAATCCTATATTCTTTACTTAAAGGCGACTAGAGTGGTAAATGTGTGTTATACAAGGCAGTATACCATTAAAATAGAGAAAGAAACACGTTCGGCAGCTTTGGAAAGCCTTACACTTCACTGAAATGTAGTACTACACTCTATAACACAGTTGAGAGACAATGTTCAATAGCTGCCTCAGTACTTAACAGTGTATAGGAAGTTGTTTGATAAAGTGGGCAAAGCTTATACTTGGACCAGAAGGCAGAATATAGGAAACTACATGAAAACATGATTAATTCAGTGAAAATGACTGTAAACAGATGAGAACTTGTTTAGAACAGCTGAAAGAGAATCTCCAAGTCAGTTCTTAGTGTAGAAAAGGTAGGTAAGATAAGGGAAATCCTTAATTCCAGTTAAGATCACATGAAACACTGTATGAATCCTATATTCTTTACTTAAAGGAGACTCGAGTGGTAAATGTGTGTTATACAAGGCAGAATACCATTGAAATAGAGAAAGAAACACATTCGGCAGCTTTGGAAAGCCTTACACTTCACTGACATGTAATACTACACTCTATCACACAGTTGAGAGACAATGTTCCCTAGCTCCCTCATTTCATAACAGTGTGGAGGAAGTTGTCTGATAAAGTGGGCAAAGCTTATACTTGGGCCAGAAGGCCGAATATAGGAAACTACATGAAAACATGAATAATTCAGTGAAAATGACTGTAAACAGATGAGAACTTGTTTAGAACAGCTGAAAGAGAATCTCCAAGTCAGTTCTTAGTGTAGAAAAGGTAGCTAAGATAAGGAAAATCCTTAATTCCTGTTAAGATCACATGAAACACTGTATGAATCCTATATTCTTTACTTAAAGGAGACTCGAGTGGTAAATGTGTGTTATACAAGGCAGAATACCACTGAAATAGAGAAAGAAACACGTTCGGCAGCTTTGGAAAGCCTTACACTTCACTGAAATGTAGTACTACACTCTATAACACAGTAGAGAGACAATGTTCCCGAGCTGCCTCAGTTCATAACAGTGTGTAGGAAGTTGTTTGATAAAGTGGGCAAAGCTTATACTTGAAGCAGAAGGCAGAATATAGGAAACTACATGAAAACATGAATAATTCAGTGAAAATGACTGTAAACAGATGAGAACTTGTTTTAGAACAGCTGAAAGACATCCTCCAAGTCAGTTCTTAGTGTAGAAAAGGTAGCTAAATCCGGAAAATCCTTAATTCCAGTTAAGATCACATGAAACACTGTATGAATCCTATATTCTTTACTTAAAGGAGACTACAGTGGTAAATGTGTGTTATACAAGGCAGAATACCATTGAAATAGAGAAAGAAACACGTTCAGCAGCTTTGGAAAGCCTTACACTTCACTGAAATGTAGTACTACACTCTATAACAAAGTTGTGAGACAATGTTCAATAGCTGCCTCATTACTTAACAGTGTGTAGGAAGTTGTTTGATAAAGTGGGCAAAGCTTATACTAGGTCCAGAAGGCAGAATATAGGAAACTAGGAAAGCCTTACACTTCACTGAAATGTAGTACTACACTCTATAACACATTTTAGAGACAATGTTCCCTAGCTGCCTCAGTTCATAACAGTGTGTAGGAAGTTGTTTGATAAAGTGGGCAAAGCTTATACTTGGGCCAGAAGGCAGAATATAGGAAACTACATGAAAACATGAATAATTCAGTGAAAATGACTATAAACAGATGAGAACTTCTTTAGAACAGCTGAAAGAGAATCTCCAAGTCAGTTCTTAGTGTAGAAAGGGTAGCTAAGATCCGGGAAATCCTTAATTCCAGTAAAGATCACATGAAACACAGTATGAATCCTATATTCTTTACTTAAAAAAGACTAGAGTGGTAAATGTGTGTTATACAAGGCAGAATACTATTGAAATAGAGAAAGAAACACGTTTGGCAGCTTTGGAAGGCCTTACACTTCACTGAAATGTAGTACTACACTCTATAACACAGTTAAGAGACAATGTTCCCTAGCTCCCTCAGTTCATAACAGTGTGTAGGAAGTTGTTTGATAAAGTGTGGAAAGCTTATACTTGGACCAGAAGGCAGAATATAGGAAACTACATGAAAACATGAATAATTCAGTGAAAATGACTGTAAACAGATGAGAACTTGTTTAGAAGAGCTGAAAGAGAATCTCCAAGTCAGTTCTTAGTGTAGAAAAGGTAGCTAAGATAAGGGAAACCCTTAATTCCAGTTAAGATCACATGAAACACTGTGTGCATCCTATATTCTTTACGTAAAGGAGACTAGAGTGGTAAATGTGTGTTATACAAGGCAGTATACCATTAAAATAGAGAAAGAAACAGGTTCGGCAGGTTTGGAAAGCCTTACACTTCACTGAAATGTAGTACTACAATCTATAACACAGTTGAGAGACAATGTTCAATAGCTGCCTCAGTACTTAACAGTGTGTAGGAAGTTGTTTGATAAAGTGGGAAAGCTTATACTTGGACAAGAAGGCAGAATATAGGAAACTACATGAAAACATGAATAATTTAGTGAAAATGACTGTAAACAGATGAGAACTTGTTTAGAACAGCTGAAAGAGAATCTCCAAGTCAGTTCTTAGTGTAGAAAAGGTAGGTAAGATAAGGGAAATCCTTAATTCCAGTTAAGATCACATGAAACACAGTATGAATCCTATATTCTTTACTTAAAGGAGACTCGAGTGGTAAATGTGTGTTATACAAGGCAGAATACCATTGAAATAGAGAGAGAAACACGTTTGGCAGCTTTGGAATGCCTTACACTTCACTGAAATGTAGTACTACACTCTATAACACAGTTAAGAGACAATGTTCCCTAGCTCCCTCAGTTCATAACAGTGTGTAGGAAGTTGTTTGATAAAGTGGGGAAAGCTTATACTTGGACCAGAAGGCAGAATATAGGAAACCCCCTGAAAACATGAATAATTCAGTGAAAATGACTGTAAACAGATGATAACTTGTTTAGAACAGCTGAAAGAGAATCTCCAAGTCAGTTCTTAGTGTAGAAAAGGTAGCTAAATCCGGAAAATCCGTAATTCCAGTTAAGATCACATGAAACACTGTATGAATCCTATATTCTTTACTTAAAAGAGACTAGAGTGTTAAATGTGTGTTATATAAGGCAGAATACCATTCAAATGGAGAAAGAAACACGTTCGGCAGCTTTCGAAAGCCTTACACTTCACTGAAATGTAGTACTACACTCTATAACACATTTTAGAGACAATGTTCCCGAGCTGCCTCAGTTCATAACAGTGTGTAGGAAGTTGTTTGATAAAGTGGGCAAAGCTTATACTTGGGCCAGAAAGCAGAATATAGGAAACTACATGAAAACATGAATAATTCAGTGAAAATGACTGTAAACAGATGAGAACTTGTTTAGAACAGCTGAAAGAGAATCTCCAAGTCAGTTCTTAGTGTAGAAAAGGTAGCTAAGATAAGGAAAATCCTTAATTCCAGTTAAGATCACATGAAACACTGTATGAATCCTATATTCTTTACTTAAAGGAGACTCGAGTGGTAAATGTGTGTTATACAAGGCAGAATACCACTGAAATAGAGAAAGAAACACGTTCGGCAGCTTTGGAAAGCCTTACACTTCACTGAAATGTAGTACTACACTCTATAACACAGTAGAGAGACAATGTTCCCGAGCTGCCTCAGTTCATAATAGTGTGTAGGAAGTTGTTTGATAAAGTGGGCAAAGCTTATACTTGAAGCAGAAGGCAGAATATAGGAAACTACATGAAAACATGAATAATTCAGTCAAAATGACTGTAAACAGATGAGAACTTGTTTTAGAACAGCTGAAAGAGATCCTCCAAGTCAGTTCTTAGTGTAGAAAAGGTAGCTAAATCCGGAAAATCCTTAATTCCAGTTAAGATCACATGAAACACTGTATGAATCCTATATTCTTTACTTAAAGGAGACTCGAGTGGTAAATGTGTGTTATACAAGGCAGAATACCATTAAAATAGAGAAAGAAACACGTTCGGCAGCTTTGCAAAGCCTTACACTTCACTGAAATGTAGTACTACACTCTATAACACAGTTGAGAGACAATGTTCAATAGCTGCCTCAGTACTTAACAGTGTGTAGGAAGTTGTTTGATAAAGTGGGCAAAGCTTATACTTGGACCAGAAGGCAGAATATAGGAAACTACATGAAAACATGAATAATTCAGTGAAAATGACTGTAAACAGATGAGAACTTGTTCAGAACTGCTGAAAGAGAATCTCCAAGTCAGTTCTTAGTGTAGAAAAGGTAGCTAAGATAATGGAAATCCTTAATTCCAGTTAAGATCACATGAAACACTTTATGAATCCTATATTCTTTACTTAAAGGAGACTAGAGTGGTAAATCTGTGTTATACAAGGCAGAATACCATTGAAATAGAGAAAGAAACACGTTCAGCAGCTTTGGAAAGCCTTACACTTCACTGAAATGTAGTACTACACTCTATAACAAAGTTGTGAGACAATGTTCAATAGCTGCCTCATTACTTAACAGTGTGTAGGAAGTTGTTTGATAAAGGGGGCAAAGCTTATACTAGGTCCAGAAGGCAGAATATAGGAAACTAGGAAAGCCTTACACTTCACTGAAATGTAGTACTACACTCTATAACACATTTTAGAGACAATGTTCCCTAGCTGCCTCAGTTCATAACAGTGTGTAGGAAGTTGTTTGATAAAGTGGGCAAAGCTTATACTTGGGCAAGAAGGCAGAATATAGGAAACTACATGAAAACATGAATAATTCAGTGAAAATGACTATAAACAGATGAGAACTTCTTTAGAACAGCTGAAAGAGAATCTCCAAGTCAGTTCTTAGTGTAGAAAGGGTAGCTAAGATCCGGGAAATCCTTAATTCCAGTAAAGATCACATGAAACACAGTATGAATCCTATATTCTTTACTTAAAAAAGACTAGAGTGGTAAATGTGTGTTATACAAGGCAGAATACTATTGAAATAGAGAAAGAAACACGTTTGGCAGCTTTGGAAGGCCTTACACTTCACTGAAATGTAGTACTACACTCTATAACACAGTTAAGAGACAATGTTCCCTAGCTCCCTCAGTTCATAACAGTGTGTAGGAAGTTGTTTGATAAAGTGGGGAAAGCTTATACTTGGGCCAGAAGGCAGAATATAGGAAACTACATGAAAACATGAATAATTCAGTGAAAATGACTGTAAACAGATGAGAACTTGTTTAGAACAGCTGAAAGAGAATCTCCAAGTCAGTTCTTAGTGTAGAAAAGGTAGCTAAGATAAGGGAAACCCTTAATTCCAGTTAAGATCACATAAAACACTGTGTGCATCCTATATTCTTTACGTAAAGGAGACTAGAGTGGTAAATGTGTGTTATACAAGGCAGAATACCATTGAAATAGAGAAAGAAACACGTTCGGCAGCTTTGGAAAGCCTTACACTTCACTGAAATGTAGTACTACACTCTATAACACAGTTGAGAGACAATGTTCCCAAGCTGCCTCAGTTCATAACAGGGTGTTGGAAGTTGTTTGATAAAGTGGAAAAAGCTTATACTTGGACCAGAAGGCAGAATATAGGAAACTACATGAAAACATGATTAATTCAGTGAAAATGACTGTAAACAGATGAGAACATGTTTAGAACAGCTGAAAGAGATTCTCCAGGTCAGTTCTTAGTGTAGAAAAGGTAGCTAAGATCCGGGAAATACTTAATTCGAGTTAAGATTACATGAAACACTGTGTGAATCCTATATTCTTTACTTAAAGGCGACTAGAGTGGTAAATGTGTGTTATACAAGGCAGTATACCATTAAAATAGAGAAAGAAACACGTTCGGCAGCTTTGGAAAGCCTTACACTTCACTGAAATGTAGTACTACACTCTATAACACAGTTGAGAGACAATGTTCAATAGCTGCCTCAGTACTTAACAGTGTATAGGAAGTTGTTTGATAAAGTGGGCAAAGCTTATACTTGGACCAGAAGGCAGAATATAGGAAACTACATGAAAACATGATTAATTCAGTGAAAATGACTGTAAACAGATGAGAACTTGTTTAGAACTGCTGAAAGAGAATCTCCAAGTCAGTTCTTAGTGTAGAAAAGGTAGGTAAGATAAGGGAAATCCTTAATTCCAGTTAAGATCACATGAAACACTGTATGAATCCTATATTCTTTACTTAAAGGAGACTCGAGTGGTAAATGTGTGTTATACAAGGCAGAATACCATTGAAATAGAGAAAGAAACACATTCGGCAGCTTTGGAAAGCCTTACACTTCACTGACATGTAATACTACACTCTATCACACAGTTGAGAGACAATGTTCCCTAGCTCCCTCATTTCATAACAGTGTGGAGGAAGTTGTCTGATAAAGTGGGCAAAGCTTATACTTGGGCCAGAAGGCCGAATATAGGAAACTACATGAAAACATGAATAATTCAGTGAAAATGACTGTAAACAGATGAGAACTTGTTTAGAACAGCTGAAAGAGAATCTCCAAGTCAGTTCTTAGTGTAGAAAAGGTAGCTAAGATAAGGAAAATCCTTAATTCCTGTTAAGATCACATGAAACACTGTATGAATCCTATATTCTTTACTTAAAGGAGACTCGAGTGGTAAATGTGTGTTATACAAGGCAGAATACCACTGAAATAGAGAAAGAAACACGTTCGGCAGCTTTGGAAAGCCTTACACTTCACTGAAATGTAGTACTACACACTATAACACAGTAGAGAGACAATGTTCCCGAGCTGCCTCAGTTCATAACAGTGTGTAGGAAGTTGTTTGATAAAGTGGGCAAAGCTTATACTTGAAGCAGAAGGCAGAATATAGGAAACTACATGAAAACATGAATAATTCAGTGAAAATGACTGTAAACAGATGAGAACTTGTTTTAGAACAGCTGAAAGACATCCTCCAAGTCAGTTCTTAGTGTAGAAAAGGTAGCTAAATCCGGAAAATCCTTAATTCCAGTTAAGATCACATGAAACACTGTATGAATCCTATATTCTTTACTTAAAGGAGACTACAGTGGTAAATGTGTGTTATACAAGGCAGAATACCATTGAAATAGAGAAAGAAACACGTTCAGCAGCTTTGGAAAGCCTTACACTTCACTGAAATGTAGTACTACACTCTATAACAAAGTTGTGAGACAATGTTCAATAGCTGCCTCATTACTTAACAGTGTGTAGGAAGTTGTTTGATAAAGTGGGCAAAGCTTATACTAGGTCCAGAAGGCAGAATATAGGAAACTAGGAAAGCCTTACACTTCACTGAAATGTAGTACTACACTCTATAACACATTTTAGAGACAATGTTCCCTAGCTGCCTCAGTTCATAACAGTGTGTAGGAAGTTGTTTGATAAAGTGGGCAAAGCTTATACTTGGGCCAGAAGGCAGAATATAGGAAACTACATGAAAACATGAATAATTCAGTGAAAATGACTATAAACAGATGAGAACTTCTTTAGAACAGCTGAAAGAGAATCTCCAAGTCAGTTCTTAGTGTAGAAAGGGTAGCTAAGATCCGGGAAATCCTTAATTCCAGTAAAGATCACATGAAACACAGTATGAATCCTATATTCTTTACTTAAAAAAGACTAGAGTGGTAAATGTGTGTTATACAAGGCAGAATACTATTGAAATAGAGAAAGAAACACGTTTGGCAGCTTTGGAAGGCCTTACACTTCACTGAAATGTAGTACTACACTCTATAACACAGTTAAGAGACAATGTTCCCTAGCTCCCTCAGTTCATAACAGTGTGTAGGAAGTTGTTTGATAAAGTGTGGAAAGCTTATACTTGGACCAGAAGGCAGAATATAGGAAACTACATGAAAACATGAATAATTCAGTGAAAATGACTGTAAACAGATGAGAACTTGTTTAGAAGAGCTGAAAGAGAATCTCCAAGTCAGTTCTTAGTGTAGAAAAGGTAGCTAAGATAAGGGAAACCCTTAATTCCAGTTAAGATCACATGAAACACTGTGTGCATCCTATATTCTTTACGTAAAGGAGACTAGAGTGGTAAATGTGTGTTATACAAGGCAGTATACCATTAAAATAGAGAAAGAAACAGGTTCGGCAGGTTTGGAAAGCCTTACACTTCACTGAAATGTAGTACTACAATCTATAACACAGTTGAGAGACAATGTTCAATAGCTGCCTCAGTACTTAACAGTGTATAGGAAGTTGTTTGATAAAGTGGGAAAGCTTATACTTGGACAAGAAGGCAGAATATAGGAAACTACATGAAAACATGAATAATTTAGTGAAAATGACTGTAAACAGATGAGAACTTGTTTAGAACAGCTGAAAGAGAATCTCCAAGTCAGTTCTTAGTGTAGAAAAGGTAGGTAAGATAAGGGAAATCCTTAATTCCAGTTAAGATCACATGAAACACAGTATGAATCCTATATTCTTTACTTAAAGGAGACTCGAGTGGTAAATGTGTGTTATACAAGGCAGAATACCATTGAAATAGAGAAAGAAACACGTTTGGCAGCTTTGGAATGCCTTACACTTCACTGAAATGTAGTACTACACTCTATAACACAGTTAAGAGACAATGTTCCCTAGCTCCCTCAGTTCATAACAGTGTGTAGGAAGTTGTTTGATAAAGTGGGGAAAGCTTATACTTGGACCAGAAGGCAGAATATAGGAAACCCCCTGAAAACATGAATAATTCAGTGAAAATGACTGTAAACAGATGATAACTTGTTTAGAACAGCTGAAAGAGAATCTCCAAGTCAGTTCTTAGTGTAGAAAAGGTAGCTAAATCCGGAAAATCCGTAATTCCAGTTAAGATCACATGAAACACTGTATGAATCCTATATTCTTTACTTAAAAGAGACTAGAGTGTTAAATGTGTGTTATATAAGGCAGAATACCATTCAAATGGAGAAAGATACACGTTCGGCAGCTTTCGAAAGCCTTACACTTCACTGAAATGTAGTACTACACTCTATAACACATTTTAGAGACAATGTTCCCGAGCTGCCTCAGTTCATAACAGTGTGTAGGAAGTTGTTTGATAAAGTGGGCAAAGCTTATACTTGGGCCAGAAAGCAGAATATAGGAAACTACATGAAAACATGAATAATTCAGTGAAAATGACTGTAAACAGATGAGAACTTGTTTAGAACAGCTGAAAGAGAATCTCCAAGTCAGTTCTTAGTGTAGAAAAGGTAGCTAAGATAAGGAAAATCCTTAATTCCAGTTAAGATCACATGAAACACTGTATGAATCCTATATTCTTTACTTAAAGGAGTCTCGAGTGGTAAATGTGTGTTATACAAGGCAGAATACCACTGAAATAGAGAAAGAAACACGTTCGGCAGCTTTGGAAAGCCTTACACTTCACTGAAATGTAGTACTACACTCTATAACACAGTAGAGAGACAATGTTCCCGAGCTGCCTCAGTTCATAATAGTGTGTAGGAAGTTGTTTGATAAAGTGGGCAAAGCTTATACTTGAAGCAGAAGGCAGAATATAGGAAACTACATGAAAACATGAATAATTCAGTCAAAATGACTGTAAACAGATGAGAACTTGTTTTAGAACAGCTGAAAGAGATCCTCCAAGTCAGTTCTTAGTGTAGAAAAGGTAGCTAAATCCGGAAAATCCTTAATTCCAGTTAAGATCACATGAAACACTGTATGAATCCTATATTCTTTACTTAAAGGAGACTCGAGTGGTAAATGTGTGTTATACAAGGCAGAATACCATTAAAATAGAGAAAGAAACACGTTCGGCAGCTTTGCAAAGCCTTACACTTCACTGAAATGTAGTACTACACTCTATAACACAGTTGAGAGACAATGTTCAATAGCTGCCTCAGTACTTAACAGTGTGTAGGAAGTTGTTTGATAAAGTGGGCAAAGCTTATACTTGGACCAGAAGGCAGAATATAGGAAACTACATGAAAACATGAATAATTCAGTGAAAATGACTGTAAACAGATGAGAACTTGTTCAGAACTGCTGAAAGAGAATCTCCAAGTCAGTTCTTAGTGTAGAAAAGGTAGCTAAGATAATGGAAATCCTTAATTCCAGTTAAGATCACATGAAACACTTTATGAATCCTATATTCTTTACTTAAAGGAGACTAGAGTGGTAAATCTGTGTTATACAAGGCAGAATACCATTGAAATAGAGAAAGAAACACGTTCAGCAGCTTTGGAAAGCCTTACACTTCACTGAAATGTAGTACTACACTCTATAACAAAGTTGTGAGACAATGTTCAATAGCTGCCTCATTACTTAACAGTGTGTAGGAAGTTGTTTGATAAAGGGGGCAAAGCTTATACTAGGTCCAGAAGGCAGAATATAGGAAACTAGGAAAGCCTTACACTTCACTGAAATGTAGTACTACACTCTATAACACATTTTAGAGACAATGTTCCCTAGCTGCCTCAGTTCATAACAGTGTGTAGGAAGTTGTTTGATAAAGTGGGCAAAGCTTATACTTGGGCAAGAAGGCAGAATATAGGAAACTACATGAAAACATGAATAATTCAGTGAAAATGACTATAAACAGATGAGAACTTCTTTAGAACAGCTGAAAGAGAATCTCCAAGTCAGTTCTTAGTGTAGAAAGGGTAGCTAAGATCCGGGAAATCCTTAATTCCAGTAAAGATCACATGAAACACAGTATGAATCCTATATTCTTTACTTAAAAAAGACTAGAGTGGTAAATGTGTGTTATACAAGGCAGAATACTATTGAAATAGAGAAAGAAACACGTTTGGCAGCTTTGGAAGGCCTTACACTTCACTGAAATGTAGTACTACACTCTATAACACAGTTAAGAGACAATGTTCCCAAGCTCCCTCAGTTCATAACAGTGTGTAGGAAGTTGTTTGATAAAGTGGGGAAAGCTTATACTTGGACCAGAAGGCAGAATATAGGAAACTACATGAAAACATGAATAATTCAGTGAAAATGACTGTAAACAGATGAGAACTTGTTTAGAACAGCTGAAAGAGAATCTCCAAGTCAGTTCTTAGTGTAGAAAAGGTAGCTAAGATAAGGGAAACCCTTAATTCCAGTTAAGGTCACATAAAACACTGTGTGCATCCTATATTCTTTACGTAAAGGAGACTAGAGTGGTAAATGTGTGTTATACAAGGCAGAATACCATTGAAATAGAGAAAGAAACACGTTCGGCAGCTTTGGAAAGCCTTACACTTCACTGAAATGTAGTACTACACTCTATAACACAGTTGAGAGACAATGTTCCCAAGCTGCCTCGGTTCATAACAGGGTGTTGGAAGTTGTTTGATAAAGTTGGCAAAGCTTATACTTGGACCAGAATGCAGAATATAGGAAACTACATGAAAACATGATTAATTAAGTGAAAATGACTGTAAACAGATGAGAACATGTTTAGAACAGCTGAAAGAGATTTTCCAGGTCAGTTCTTAGTGTAGAAAAGGTAGCTAAGAACCGGGAAATACTTAATTCGAGTTAAGATTACATGAAACACTGTGTGAATCCTATATTCTTTACTTAAAGGCGACTAGAGTGGTAAATGTGTGTTATACAAGGCAGTATACCATTAAAATAGAGAAAGAAACACGTTCGGCAGGTTTGGAAAGCCTTACACTTCACTGAAATGTAGTACTACAATCTATAACACAGTTGAGAGACAATGTTCAATAGCTGCCTCAGTACTTAACAGTGTATAGGAAGTTGTTTGATAAAGTGGGAAAGCTTATACTTGGACAAGAAGGCAGAATATAGGAAACTACATGAAAACATGAATAATTCAGTGAAAATGACTGTAAACAGATGAGAACTTGTTTAGAACAGCTGAAAGAGAATCTCCAAGTCAGTTCTTAGTGTAGAAAAGGTAGCTAAATCCGGAAAATCCGTAATTCCAGTTAAGATCACATGAAACACTGTATGAATCCTATATTCTTTACTTAAAGGAGACTCGAGTGGTAAATGTGTGTTATACAAGGCAGAATACCATTGAAATAGAGAAAGAAACACGTTCGGCAGCTTTGGAAAGCCTTACACTTCACTAAAATGTAGTACTACACTCTATAACACAGTTGAGAGACAATGTTCCCGAGCTGCCTCAGTTCATAACAGTGTGTAGGAAGTTGTTTGATAAAGTGGGCAAAGCTTATACTTGGGCCAGAAAGCAGAATATAGGAAACTACATGAAAACATGAATAATTCAGTGAAAATGACTGTAAACAGATGAGAACTTGTGTTAGAACAGCTGAAAGAGATCCTCCAAGTCAGTTCTTAGTGAAGAAAAGGTAGCTAAATCCGGAAACTCCTTAATTCCAGTTAAAATCACATGAAACACTGTATGAATCCTATATTCTTTACTGAAAGGAGACTACAGTGGTAAATGTGTGTTATGCAAGGCAGAATACCATTGAAATAGAGAAAGAAACACGTTCGGCAGCTATGGAAAACCTTACACTTCACTGAAATGTAGTACTACACTCTATAACAAAGTTGAGAGACAATGTTCAATAGCTGCCTCATTACTTAACAGTGTGTAGGAAGTTGTTTGATAAAGTGGGCAAAGCTTATACTTGGACCAGAAGGCAGAATATAGGAAACTACATGAAAACATGAATAATTCAGTGAAAATGACTGTAAACAGATGAGAACTTGTTTAGAACAGCTGAAAGAGATTTTCCAGGTCAGTTCTTAGTGTAGAAAAGGTAGTTAAGAACCGGGAAATACTTAATTCGAGTTAAGATTACATGAAACACTGTGTGAATCCTATATTCTTTACTTAAAGGCGACTAGAGTGGTAAATGTGTGTTATACAAGGCAGTATACCATTAAAATAGAGAAAGAAACACGTTCGGCAGGTTTGGAAAGCCTTACACTTCACTGAAATGTAGTACTACAATCTATAACACAGTTTAGAGACAATGTTCAATAGCTGCCTCAGTACTTAACAGTGTATAGGAAGTTGTTTGATAAAGTGGGAAAGCTTATACTTGGACAAGAAGGCAGAATATAGGAAACTACATGAAAACATGAATAATTCAGTGAAAATGACTGTAAACAGATGAGAACTTGTTTAGAACAGCTGAAAGAGAATCTCCAAGTCAGTTCTTAGTGTAGAAAAGGTAGGTAAGATAAGGGAAATCCTTAATTCCAGTTAAGATCACATGAAACACAGTATGAATCCTATATTCTTTACTTAAAGGAGACTGGAGTGGTAAATGTGTGTTATACAAGGCAGAATACCATTGAAATAGAGAAAGAAACACGTTTGGCAGCTTTGGAATGCCTTACACTTCACTGAAATGTAGTACTACACTCTATAACACAGTTAAGAGACAATGTTCCCTAGCTCCCTCAGTTCATAACAGTGTGTAGGAAGTTGTTTGATAAAGTGGGGAAAGCTTATACTTGGACCAGAAGGCAGAATATAGGAAACCCCCTGAAAACATGAATAATTCAGTGAAAATGACTGTAAACAGATGAGAACTTGTTTAGAACAGCTGAAAGAGAATTTCCAAGTCAGTTCTTAGTGTAGAAAAGGTAGCTAAATCCGGAAAATCCGTAATTCCAGTTAAGATCACATGAAACACTGTATGAATCCTATATTCTTTACTTAAAGGAGACTAGAGTGTTAAATGTGTGTTATATAAGGCAGAATACCATTCAAATGGAGAAAGAAACACGTTCGGCAGCTTTCGAAAGCCTTACACTTCACTGAAATGTAGTACCACACTCTATAACACAGTTGAGAGACAATGTTCCCTAGCTCCCTCAGTTCATAACAGTGTGTAGGAAGTTGTTTGATAAAGTGGGCAAAGCTTATACTTGGGCCAGAAGGCAGAATATAGGAAACTACATGAAAACATGAATAATTCAGTGAAAATGACTGTAAACAGATGAGAACTTGTTTAGAACAGCTGAAAGAGAATCTCCAAGTCAGTTCTTAGTGTAGAAAAGGTAGCTAAGATAAGGGAAACCCTTACTTCCAGTTAAGATCACATGAAACACTGTGTGCATCCTATATTCTTTACGTAAAGGAGACTAGAGTGGTAAATGTGTGTTATACAAGGCAGAATACCATTGAAATAGAGAAAGAAACACGTTCGGCAGCTTTGGAAAGCCTTACAGTTCACTGAAATGTAGGACTACACTCTATAACACAGTTGAGAGACAATGTTCCCAAGCTGCCTCAGTTCATAACAGGGTGTTGGAAGTTGTTTGATAAAGTTGGCAAAGCTTAAGATTACATGAAACACTGTGTGAATCCTATATTCTTTACTTAAAGGCGACTAGAGTGGTAAATGTGTGTTATACAAGGCAGTATACCATTAAAATAGAGAAAGGAACACGTTCGGCAGCTTTGGAAAGCCTTACACTTCACTGAAATGTAGTACTACACTCTATAACACAGTTGAGAGACAATGTTCAATAGCTGCCTCAGTACTTAACAGTGTATAGGAAGTTGTTTGATAAAGTGGGAAAGCTTATACTTGGACAAGAAGGCAGAATATAGGAAACTACATGAAAACATGAATAATTCAGTGAAAATGACTGTAAACAGATGAGAACTTGTTTAGAACAGCTGAAAGAGAATCTCCAAGTCAGTTCTTAGTGTAGAAAAGGTAGCTAAGATAAGGGAAACCCTTACTTCCAGTTAAGATCACATGAAACACTGTGTGCATCCTATATTCTTTACGTAAAGGAGACTAGTGTGGTAAATGTGTGTTATACAAGGCAGAATACCATTGAAATAGAGAAAGAAACACGTTCGGCAGCTTTGGAAAGCCTTACAGTTCACTGAAATGTAGTACTACACTCTATAACACAGTTGAGAGACAATGTTCCCAAGCTGCCTCAGTTCATAACAGGGTGTTGGAAGTTGTTTGATAAAGTTGGCAAAGCTTAAGATTACATGAAACACTGTGTGAATCCTATATTCTTTACTTAAAGTCGACTAGAGTGGTAAATGTGTGTTATACAAGGCAGTATACCATTAAAATAGAGAAAGGAACACGTTCGGCAGCTTTGGAAAGCCTTACACTTCACTGAAATGTAGTACTACACTCTATAACACAGTTGAGAGACAATGTTCAAAAGCTGCCTCAGTACTTAACAGTGTATAGGAAGTTGTTTGATAAAGTGGGAAAGCTTATACTTGGACCAGAAGGCAGAATATAGGAAACTACATGAAAAGATGATTTATTCAGTGAAAATGACTGTAAACAGATGAGAACTTCTTTAGAACAGCTGAAAGAGAATCTCCAAGTCAGTTCTTAGTGTAGAAAAGGTAGGTAAGATAAGGGAAATCCTTAATTCCAGTTAAGATCACATGAAACACTGTATGAATCCTATATTCTTTACTTAAAGGAGACTCGAGTGGTAAATGTGTGTTATACAAGGCAGAATACCATTGAAATAGAGAAAGAAACACGTTCGGCAGCTTTGGAAAGCCTTACACTTCACTAAAATGTAGTACTACACTCTATAACACAGTTGAGAGACAATGTTCAATAGCTGCCTCATTACTTAACAGTGTGTAGGAAGTTGTTTGATAAAGTGGGCAAAGCTTATACTAGGGCCAGAAGGCAGAATATAGGAAACTAGGAAAGCCTTACACTTCACTGAAATGTAGTACTACACTCTATAACACATTTTAGAGACAATGTTCCCGAGCTGCCTCAGTTCATAACAGTGTGTAGGAAGTTGTTTGATAAAGTGGGCAAAGCTTATACTTGGGCCAGAAGGCAGAATATAGGAAACTACATGAAAACATGAATAATTCAGTGAAAATGACTGTAAACAGATGAGAACTTGTTTAGAACAGCTGAAAGAGAATCTCCAAGTCAGTTCTTAGTGTAGAAAAGGTAGCTAAGATAAGGGAAACCCTTACTTCCAGTTAAGATCACATGAAACACTGTTTGCATCCTATATTCTTTACGTAAAGGAGACTAGAGTGGTAAATGTGTGTTATACAAGGCAGAATACCATTGAAATAGAGAAAGAAACACGTTCGGCAGCTTTGGAAAGCCTTACACTTCACTGAAATGTAGTACTACACTCTATAACACAGTTCAGAGACAATGTTCAATAGCTGCCTCAGTACTTAACAGTGTATAGGAAGTTGTTTGATAAAGTGGGAAAGCTTATACTTGGACCAGAAGGCAGAATATAGGAAACTACATGAAAAGATGATTAATTCAGTGAAAATGACTGTAAACAGATGAGAACTTCTTTAGAACAGCTGAAAGAGAATCTCCAAGTCAGTTCTTAGTGTAGAAAAGGTAGGTAAGATAAGGGAAATCCTTAATTCCAGTTAAGATCACATGAAACACTGTATGAATCCTATATTCTTTACTTAAAGGAGACTCGAGTGGTAAATGTGTGTTATACAAGGCAGAATACCATTGAAATAGAGAAAGAAACACGTTCGGCAGCTTTGGAAAGCCTTACACTTCACTAAAATGTAGTACTACACTCTATAACACAGTTGAGAGACAATGTTCCCGAGCTGCCTCAGTTCATAACAGTGTGTAGGAAGTTGTTTGATAAAGTGGGCAAAGCTTATACTTGGGCCAGAAGGCAGAATATAGGAAACTACATGAAAACATGAATAATTCAGTGAAAATGACTATAAACAGATGAGAACTTGTTTAGAACAGCTGAAAGAGAATCTCCAAGTCAGTTCTTAGTGTAGAAAATGTAGCTAAGATAATGGAAATCCTTAATTCCAGTTAAGATCACATGAAACACTTTATGAATCCTATATTCTTTACTTAAAGGAGACTAGAGTGGTAAATGTGTGTTATACAAGGCAGAATACCATTGAAATAGAGAAAGAAACACGTTCGGCAGCTTTGGAAAGCCTTACACTTCACTGAAATGTAGTACTACACTCTATAACAAAGTTGAGAGACAATGTTCAATAGCTGCCTCATTACTTAACAGTGTGTAGGAAGTTGTTTGATAAAGTGGGGAAAGCTTATACTAGGGCCAGAAGGCAGAATATAGGAAACTAGGAAAGCCTTACACTTCACTGAAATGTAGTACTACACTCTATAACACATTTTAGAGACAATGTTCCCGAGCTGCCTCAGTTCATAACAGTGTGTAGGAAGTTGTTTGATAAAGTGGGCAAAGCTTATACTTGGGCCAGAAGGCAGAATATAGGAAACTACATGAAAACATGAATAATTCAGTGAAAATGACTGTAAACAGATGAGAACTTCTTTAGAACAGCTGAAAGAGAATCTCCAAGTCAGTTCTTAGTGTAGAAAGGGTAGCTAAGATCCGGGAAATCCTTAATTCCAGTAAAGATCACATGAAACACTGTATGAATCCTATATTCTTTACTTAAAGGAGAGTAGAGTGGTAAATGTGTGTTATACAAGGCAGAATACTATTGAAATAGAGAAAGAAACACGTTTGGCAGCTTTGGAATGCCTTACACTTCACTGAAATGTAGTACTACACTCTATAACACAGTTATGAGACAATGTTCCCTAGCTCCCTCAGTTCATAATAGTGTGTAGGAAGTTGTTTGATAAAGTGGGGAAAGCTTATACTTGGACCAGAAGGCAGAATATAGGAAACTACATGAAAACATGAATAATTCAGTGAAAATGACTGTAAACAGATGAGAACTTGTTTAGAACAGCTGAAAGAGAATCTCCAAGTCAGTTCTTAGTGTAGAAAAGGTAGCTAAGATAAGGGAAACCCTTACTTCCAGTTAAGATCACATGAAACACTGTGTGCATCCTATATTCTTTACGTAAAGGAGACTAGAGTGGTAAATGTGTGTTATACAAGGCAGAATACCATTGAAATAGAGAAAGAAACACGTTCGGCAGCTTTGGAAAGCCTTACACTTCACTGAAATGTAGTACTACACTCTATAACACAGTTGAGAGACAATGTTCCCAAGCTGCCTCAGTTCATAACAAGGTGTTGGAAGTTGTTTGATAAAGTTGGCAAAGCTTATACTTGGACCAGAATGCAGAATATAGGAAACTACATGAAAACATGATTAATTCAGTGAAAATGACTGTAAACAGATGAGAACATGTTTAGAACAGCTGAAAGAGATTCTCCAGGTCAGTTCTTAGTGTAGAAAAGGTAGCTAAGATCCGGGAAATACTTAATTCGAGTTAAGATTACATGAAACACTGTGTGAATCCTATATTCTTTACTTAAAGGCGACTAGAGTGGTAAATGTGTGTTATACAAGGCAGTATACCATTAAAATAGAGAAAGAAACAAGTTCGGCAGCTTTGGAAAGCCTTACACTTCACTGAAATGTAGTACTACACTCTATAACACAGTTGAGAGACAATGTTCAATAGCTGCCTCAGTACTTAACAGTGTATAGGAAGTTGTTTGATAAAGTGGGCAAAGCTTATACTTGGACCAGAAGGCAGAATATAGGAAACTACATGAAAACATGATTAATTCAGTGAAAATGACTGTAAACAGATGAGAACTTGTTTAGAACAGCTGAAAGAGAATCTCCAAGTCAGTTCTTAGCGTAGAAAAGGTAGGTAAGATAAGGGAAATCCTTAATTCCAGTTAAGATCACATGAAACACTGTATGAATCCTATATTCTTTACTTAAAGGAGACTCGAGTGGTAAATGTGTGTTATACAAGGCAGAATAACATTGAAATAGAGAAAGAAACACATTCGGCAGCTTTGGAAAGCCTTACACTTCACTGACATGTAATACTACACTCTATCACACAGTTGAGAGACAATGTTCCCTAGCTCCCTCAGTTCATAACAGTGTGGAGGAAGTTGTCTGATAAAGTGGGCAAAGCTTATACTTGGGCCAGAAGGCCGAATATAGGAAACTACATGAAAACATGAATAATTCAGTGAAAATGACTGTAAACAGATGAGAACTTGTTTAGAACAGCTGAAAGAGAATCTCCAAGTCAGTTCTTAGTGTAGAAAAGGTAGCTAAGATAAGGGAAACCCTTACTTCCAGTTAAGATCACATGAAACACTGTTTGCATCCTATATTCTTTACGTAAAGGAGACTAGAGTGGTAAATGTGTGTTATACAAGGCAGAATACCATTGAAATAGAGAAAGAAACACGTTCGGCAGCTTTGGAAAGCCTTACACTTCACTGAAATGTAGTACTACACTCTATAACACAGTTCAGAGACAATGTTCAATAGCTGCCTCAGTACTTAACAGTGTATAGGAAGTTGTTTGATAAAGTGGGAAAGCTTATACTTGGACCAGAAGGCAGAATATAGGAAACTACATGAAAAGATGATTAATTCAGTGAAAATGACTGTAAACAGATGAGAACTTCTTTAGAACAGCTGAAAGAGAATCTCCAAGTCAGTTCTTAGTGTAGAAAAGGTAGGTAAGATAAGCGAAATCCTTAATTCCAGGTAAGATCACATGAAACACTGTATGAATCCTATATTCTTTACTTAAAGGAGACTCGAGTGGTAAATGTGTGTTATACAAGGCAGAATACCATTGAAATAGAGAAAGAAACACGTTCGGCAGCTTTGGAAAGCCTTACACTTCACTAAAATGTAGTACTACACTCTATAACACAGTTGAGAGACAATGTTCCCGAGCTGCCTCAGTTCATAACAGTGTGTAGGAAGTTGTTTGATAAAGTGGGCAAAGCTTATACTTGGGCCAGAAGGCAGAATATAGGAAACTACATGAAAACATGAATAATTCAGTGAAAATGACTATAAACAGATGAGAACTTGTTTAGAACAGCTGAAAGAGAATCTCCAAGTCAGTTCTTAGTGTAGAAAATGTAGCTAAGATAATGGAAATCCTTAATTCCAGTTAAGATCACATGAAACACTTTATGAATCCTATATTCTTTACTTAAAGGAGACTAGAGTGGTAAATGTGTGTTATACAAGGCAGAATACCATTGAAATAGAGAAAGAAACACGTTCGGCAGCTTTGGAAAGCCTTACACTTCACTGAAATGTAGTACTACACTCTATAACAAAGTTGAGAGACAATGTTCAATAGCTGCCTCATTACTTAACAGTGTGTAGGAAGTTGTTTGATAAAGTGGGGAAAGCTTATACTAGGGCCAGAAGGCAGAATATAGGAAACTAGGAAAGCCTTACACTTCACTGAAATGTAGTACTACACTCTATAACACATTTTAGAGACAATGTTCCCGAGCTGCCTCAGTTCATAACAGTGTGTAGGAAGTTGTTTGATAAAGTGGGCAAAGCTTATACTTGGGCCAGAAGGCAGAATATAGGAAACTACATGAAAACATGAATAATTCAGTGAAAATGACTGTAAACAGATGAGAACTTCTTTAGAACAGCTGAAAGAGAATCTCCAAGTCAGTTCTTAGTGTAGAAAGGGTAGCTAAGATCCGGGAAATCCTTAATTCCAGTAAAGATCACATGAAACACTGTATGAATCCTATATTCTTTACTTAAAGGAGACTAGAGTGGTAAATGTGTGTTATACAAGGCAGAATACTATTGAAATAGAGAAAGAAACACGTTTGGCAGCTTTGGAATGCCTTACACTTCACTGAAATGTAGTACTACACTCTATAACACAGTTATGAGACAATGTTCCCTAGCTCCCTCAGTTCATAATAGTGTGTAGGAAGTTGTTTGATAAAGTGGGGAAAGCTTATACTTGGACCAGAAGGCAGAATATAGGAAACTACATGAAAACATGAATAATTCAGTGAAAATGACTGTAAACAGATGAGAACTTGTTTAGAACAGCTGAAAGAGAATCTCCAAGTCAGTTCTTAGTGTAGAAAAGGTAGCTAAGATAAGGGAAACCCTTACTTCCAGTTAAGATCACATGAAACACTGTGTGCATCCTATATTCTTTACGTAAAGGAGACTAGAGTGGTAAATGTGTGTTATACAAGGCAGAATACCATTGAAATAGAGAAAGAAACACGTTCGGCAGCTTTGGAAAGCCTTACACTTCACTGAAATGTAGTACTACACTCTATAACACAGTTGAGAGACAATGTTCCCAAGCTGCCTCAGTTCATAACAAGGTGTTGGAAGTTGTTTGATAAAGTTGGCAAAGCTTATACTTGGACCAGAATGCAGAATATAGGAAACTACATGAAAACATGATTAATTCAGTGAAAATGACTGTAAACAGATGAGAACATGTTTAGAACAGCTGAAAGAGATTCTCCAGGTCAGTTCTTAGTGTAGAAAAGGTAGCTAAGATCCGGGAAATACTTAATTCGAGTTAAGATTACATGAAACACTGTGTGAATCCTATATTCTTTACTTAAAGGCGACTAGAGTGGTAAATGTGTGTTATACAAGGCAGTATACCATTAAAATAGAGAAAGAAACAAGTTCGGCAGCTTTGGAAAGCCTTACACTTCACTGAAATGTAGTACTACACTCTATAACACAGTTGAGAGACAATGTTCAATAGCTGCCTCAGTACTTAACAGTGTATAGGAAGTTGTTTGATAAAGTGGGCAAAGCTTATACTTGGACCAGAAGGCAGAATATAGGAAACTACATGAAAACATGATTAATTCAGTGAAAATGACTGTAAACAGATGAGAACTTGTTTAGAACAGCTGAAAGAGAATCTCCAAGTCAGTTCTTAGCGTAGAAAAGGTAGGTAAGATAAGGGAAATCCTTAATTCCAGTTAAGATCACATGAAACACTGTATGAATCCTATATTCTTTACTTAAAGGAGACTCGAGTGGTAAATGTGTGTTATACAAGGCAGAATAACATTGAAATAGAGAAAGAAACACATTCGGCAGCTTTGGAAAGCCTTACACTTCACTGACATGTAATACTACACTCTATCACACAGTTGAGAGACAATGTTCCCTAGCTCCCTCAGTTCATAACAGTGTGGAGGAAGTTGTCTGATAAAGTGGGCAAAGCTTATACTTGGGCCAGAAGGCCGAATATAGGAAACTACATGAAAACATGAATAATTCAGTGAAAATGACTGTAAACAGATGAGAACTTGTTTAGAACAGCTGAAAGAGAATCTCCAAGTCAGTTCTTAGTGTAGAAAAGATAGCTAAGATAAGGAAAATCCTTAATTCGAGTTAAGATCACATGAAACACTGTATGAATCCTATATTCTTTACTTAAAGGAGACTCGAGTGGTAAATGTGTGTTATACAAGGCAGAATACCACTGAAATAGAGAAAGAAACACGTTCGGCAGCTTTGGAAAGCCTTACACTTCACTGAAATGTAGTACTACACTCTATAACACAGTAGAGAGACAATGTTCCCGAGCTGCCTCAGTTCATAACACTGTGTAGGAAGTTGTTTGATAAAGTGGGCAAAGCTTATACTTGAAGCAGAAGGCAGAATATAGGAAACTACATGAAAACATGAATAATTCAGTGAAAATGACTGTAAACAGATGAGAACTTGTTTTAGAACAGCTGAAAGAGATCCTCCAAGTCAGTTCTTAGTGTAGAAAAGGTAGCTAACTCCGGAAAATCCTTAATTCCAGTTAAGATCACATGAAACACTGTATGAATCCTATATTCTTTACTTAAAGGAGACTACAGTGGTAAATGTGTGTTATACAAGGCAGAATACCATTAAAATAGAGAAAGAAACACGTTCGGCAGCTTTGCAAAGCCTTACACTTCACTGAAATGTAGTACTACACTCTATAACACAGTTGAGAGACAATGTTCAATAGCTGCCTCAGTACTTAACAGTGTGTAGGAAGTTGTTTGATAAAGTGGGCAAAGCTTATACTTGGACCAGAAGGCAGAATATAGGAAACTACATGAAAACATGAATAATTCAGTGAAAATGACTGTAAATAGATGAGAACTTGTTTAGAACAGCTGAACGAGAATCTCCAAGTCAGTTCTTAGTGTAGAAAAGGTAGCTAAGATAAGGAAAATCCTTAATTCCAGTTAAGATCACATGAAACACGGTATGAATCCTATATTCTTTACTTAAAGGAGACTCGAGTGGTAAATGTGTGTTATACAAGGCAGAATACCATTGAAATAGAGAAAGAAACACGTTCGGCAGCTTTGGAAAGCCTTAAACTTCACTGAAATGTAGTACTACACTCTATAACACAGTTGAGAGACAATGTTCCCGAGCTGCCTCAGTTCATAACAGTGTGTAGGAAGTTGTTTGATAAAGTGGGCAAAGCTTATACTTGGGCCAGAAGGCAGAATATAGGAAACTACATGAAAACATGAATAATTCAGTGAAAATGACTGTAAACAGATGAGAACTTGTTTAGAACAGCTGAAAGAGAATCTCCAAGTCAGTTCTTAGTGTAGAAAAGGTAGCTAAGATAAGGGAAACCCTTACTTCCAGTTAAGATCACATGAAACACTGCGTGCATCCTATATTCTTTACGTAAAGGAGACTAGAGTGGTAAATGTGTGTTATACAAGGCAGAATACCATTGAAATAGAGAAAGAAACACGTTCGGCAGCTTTGGAAAGCCTTACAGTTCACTGAAATGTAGGACTACACTCTATAACACAGTTGAGAGACAATGTTCCCAAGCTGCCTCAGTTCATAACAGGGTGTTGGAAGTTGTTTGATAAAGTTGGCAAAGCTTAAGATTACATGAAACACTGTGTGAATCCTATATTCTTTACTTAAAGGCGACTAGAGTGGTAAATGTGTGTTATACAAGGCAGTATACCATTAAAATAGAGAAAGGAACACGTTCGGCAGCTTTGGAAAGCCTTACACTTCACTGAAATGTAGTACTACACTCTATAACACAGTTGAGAGACAATGTTCAATAGCTGCCTCAGTACTTAACAGTGTATAGGAAGTTGTTTGATAAAGTGGGAAAGCTTATACTTGGACAAGAAGGCAGAATATAGGAAACTACATGAAAACATGAATAATTCAGTGAAAATGACTGTAAACAGATGAGAACTTGTTTAGAACAGCTGAAAGAGAATCTCCAAGTCAGTTCTTAGTGTAGAAAAGGTAGCTAAGATAAGGGAAACCCTTACTTCCAGTTAAGATCACATGAAACACTGTGTGCATCCTATATTCTTTACGTAAAGGAGACTAGTGTGGTAAATGTGTGTTATACAAGGCAGAATACCATTGAAATAGAGAAAGAAACACGTTCGGCAGCTTTGGAAAGCCTTACAGTTCACTGAAATGTAGTACTACACTCTATAACACAGTTGAGAGACAATGTTCCCAAGCTGCCTCAGTTCATAACAGGGTGTTGGAAGTTGTTTGATAAAGTTGGCAAAGCTTAAGATTACATGAAACACTGTGTGAATCCTATATTCTTTACTTAAAGTCGACTAGAGTGGTAAATGTGTGTTATACAAGGCAGTATACCATTAAAATAGAGAAAGGAACACGTTCGGCAGCTTTGGAAAGCCTTACACTTCACTGAAATGTAGTACTACACTCTATAACACAGTTGAGAGACAATGTTCAATAGCTGCCTCAGTACTTAACAGTGTATAGGAAGTTGTTTGATAAAGTGGGAAAGCTTATACTTGGACCAGAAGGCAGAATATAGGAAACTACATGAAAAGATGATTAATTCAGTGAAAATGACTGTAAACAGATGAGAACTTCTTTAGAACAGCTGAAAGAGAATCTCCAAGTCAGTTCTTAGTGTAGAAAAGGTAGGTAAGATAAGGGAAATCCTTAATTCCAGTTAAGATCACATGAAACACTGTATGAATCCTATATTCTTTACTTAAAGGAGACTCGAGTGGTAAATGTGTGTTATACAAGGCAGAATACCATTGAAATAGAGAAAGAAACACGTTCGGCAGCTTTGGAAAGCCTTACACTTCACTAAAATGTAGTACTACACTCTATAACACAGTTGAGAGACAATGTTCAATAGCTGCCTCATTACTTAACAGTGTGTAGGAAGTTGTTTGATAAAGTGGGCAAAGCTTATACTAGGGCCAGAAGGCAGAATATAGGAAACTAGGAAAGCCTTACACTTCACTGAAATGTAGTACTACACTCTATAACACATTTTAGAGACAATGTTCCCGAGCTGCCTCAGTTCATAACAGTGTGTAGGAAGTTGTTTGATAAAGTGGGCAAAGCTTATACTTGGGCCAGAAGGCAGAATATAGGAAACTACATGAAAACATGAATAATTCAGTGAAAATGACTGTAAACAGATGAGAACTTGTTTAGAACAGCTGAAAGAGAATCTCCAAGTCAGTTCTTAGTGTAGAAAAGGTAGCTAAGATAAGGGAAACCCTTACTTCCAGTTAAGATCACATGAAACACTGTTTGCATCCTATATTCTTTACGTAAAGGAGACTAGAGTGGTAAATGTGTGTTATACAAGGCAGAATACCATTGAAATAGAGAAAGAAACACGTTCGGCAGCTTTGGAAAGCCTTACACTTCACTGAAATGTAGTACTACACTCTATAACACAGTTGAGAGACAATGTTCAATAGCTGCCTCAGTACTTAACAGTGTATAGGAAGTTGTTTGATAAAGTGGGAAAGCTTATACTTGGACCAGAAGGCAGAATATAGGAAACTACATGAAAAGATGATTAATTCAGTGAAAATGACTGTAAACAGATGAGAACTTCTTTAGAACAGCTGAAAGAGAATCTCCAAGTCAGTTCTTAGTGTAGAAAAGGTAGGTAAGATAAGGGAAATCCTTAATTCCAGTTAAGATCACATGAAACACTGTATGAATCCTATATTCTTTACTTAAAGGAGACTCGAGTGGTAAATGTGTGTTATACAAGGCAGAATACCATTGAAATAGAGAAAGAAACACGTTCGGCAGCTTTGGAAAGCCTTACACTTCACTAAAATGTAGTACTACACTCTATAACACAGTTGAGAGACAATGTTCCCGAGCTGCCTCAGTTCATAACAGTGTGTAGGAAGTTGTTTGATAAAGTGGGCAAAGCTTATACTTGGGCCAGAAGGCAGAATATAGGAAACTACATGAAAACATGAATAATTCAGTGAAAATGACTATAAACAGATGAGAACTTGTTTAGAACAGCTGAAAGAGAATCTCCAAGTCAGTTCTTAGTGTAGAAAATGTAGCTAAGATAATGGAAATCCTTAATTCCAGTTAAGATCACATGAAACACTTTATGAATCCTATATTCTTTACTTAAAGGAGACTAGAGTGGTAAATGTGTGTTATACAAGGCAGAATACCATTGAAATAGAGAAAGAAACACGTTCGGCAGCTTTGGAAAGCCTTACACTTCACTGAAATGTAGTACTACACTCTATAACAAAGTTGAGAGACAATGTTCAATAGCTGCCTCATTACTTAACAGTGTGTAGGAAGTTGTTTGATAAAGTGGGGAAAGCTTATACTAGGGCCAGAAGGCAGAATATAGGAAACTAGGAAAGCCTTACACTTCACTGAAATGTAGTACTACACTCTATAACACATTTTAGAGACAATGTTCCCGAGCTGCCTCAGTTCATAACAGTGTGTAGGAAGTTGTTTGATAAAGTGGGCAAAGCTTATACTTGGGCCAGAAGGCAGAATATAGGAAACTACATGAAAACATGAATAATTCAGTGAAAATGACTGTAAACAGATGAGAACTTCTTTAGAACAGCTGAAAGAGAATCTCCAAGTCAGTTCTTAGTGTAGAAAGGGTAGCTAAGATCCGGGAAATCCTTAATTCCAGTAAAGATCACATGAAACAGTGTATGAATCCTACATTCTTTACTTAAAGGAGACTAGAGTGGTAAATGTGTGTTATACAAGGCAGAATACTATTGAAATAGAGAAAGAAACACGTTTGGCAGCTTTGGAATGCCTTACACTTCACTGAAATGTAGTACTACACTCTATAACACAGTTATGAGACAATGTTCCCTAGCTCCCTCAGTTCATAATAGTGTGTAGGAAGTTGTTTGATAAAGTGGGGAAAGCTTATACTTGGACCAGAAGGCAGAATATAGGAAACTACATGAAAACATGAATAATTCAGTGAAAATGACTGTAAACAGATGAGAACTTGTTTAGAACAGCTGAAAGAGAATCTCCAAGTCAGTTCTTAGTGTAGAAAAGGTAGCTAAGATAAGGGAAACCCTTACTTCCAGTTAAGATCACATGAAACACTGTGTGCATCCTATATTCTTTACGTAAAGGAGACTAGAGTGGTAAATGTGTGTTATACAAGGCAGAATACCATTGAAATAGAGAAAGAAACACGTTCGGCAGCTTTGGAAAGCCTTACACTTCACTGAAATGTAGTACTACACTCTATAACACAGTTGAGAGACAATGTTCCCAAGCTGCCTCAGTTCATAACAAGGTGTTGGAAGTTGTTTGATAAAGTTGGCAAAGCTTATACTTGGACCAGAATGCAGAATATAGGAAACTACATGAAAACATGATTAATTCAGTGAAAATGACTGTAAACAGATGAGAACATGTTTAGAACAGCTGAAAGAGATTCTCCAGGTCAGTTCTTAGTGTAGAAAAGGTAGCTAAGATCCGGGAAATACTTAATTCGAGTTAAGATTACATGAAACACTGTGTGAATCCTATATTCTTTACTTAAAGGCGACTAGAGTGGTAAATGTGTGTTATACAAGGCAGTATACCATTAAAATAGAGAAAGAAACAAGTTCGGCAGCTTTGGAAAGCCTTACACTTCACTGAAATGTAGTACTACACTCTATAACACAGTTGAGAGACAATGTTCAATAGCTGCCTCAGTACTTAACAGTGTATAGGAAGTTGTTTGATAAAGTGGGCAAAGCTTATACTTGGACCAGAAGGCAGAATATAGGAAACTACATGAAAACATGATTAATTCAGTGAAAATGACTGTAAACAGATGAGAACTTGTTTAGAACAGCTGAAAGAGAATCTCCAAGTCAGTTCTTAGCGTAGAAAAGGTAGGTAAGATAAGGGAAATCCTTAATTCCAGTTAAGATCACATGAAACACTGTATGAATCCTATATTCTTTACTTAAAGGAGACTCGAGTGGTAAATGTGTGTTATACAAGGCAGAATAACATTGAAATAGAGAAAGAAACACATTCGGCAGCTTTGGAAAGCCTTACACTTCACTGACATGTAATACTACACTCTATCACACAGTTGAGAGACAATGTTCCCTAGCTCCCTCAGTTCATAACAGTGTGGAGGAAGTTGTCTGATAAAGTGGGCAAAGCTTATACTTGGGCCAGAAGGCCGAATATAGGAAACTACATGAAAACATGAATAATTCAGTGAAAATGACTGTAAACAGATGAGAACTTGTTTAGAACAGCTGAAAGAGAATCTCCAAGTCAGTTCTTAGTGTAGAAAAGGTAGCTAAGATAAGGGAAACCCTTACTTCCAGTTAAGATCACATGAAACACTGTTTGCATCCTATATTCTTTACGTAAAGGAGACTAGAGTGGTAAATGTGTGTTATACAAGGCAGAATACCATTGAAATAGAGAAAGAAACACGTTCGGCAGCTTTGGAAAGCCTTACACTTCACTGAAATGTAGTACTACACTCTATAACACAGTTGAGAGACAATGTTCAATAGCTGCCTCAGTACTTAACAGTGTATAGGAAGTTGTTTGATAAAGTGGGAAAGCTTATACTTGGACCAGAAGGCAGAATATAGGAAACTACATGAAAAGATGATTAATTCAGTGAAAATGACTGTAAACAGATGAGAACTTCTTTAGAACAGCTGAAAGAGAATCTCCAAGTCAGTTCTTAGTGTAGAAAAGGTAGGTAAGATAAGGGAAATCCTTAATTCCAGGTAAGATCACATGAAACACTGTATGAATCCTATATTCTTTACTTAAAGGAGACTCGAGTGGTAAATGTGTGTTATACAAGGCAGAATACCATTGAAATAGAGAAAGAAACACGTTCGGCAGCTTTGGAAAGCCTTACACTTCACTAAAATGTAGTACTACACTCTATAACACAGTTGAGAGACAATGTTCCCGAGCTGCCTCAGTTCATAACAGTGTGTAGGAAGTTGTTTGATAAAGTGGGCAAAGCTTATACTTGGGCCAGAAGGCAGAATATAGGAAACTACATGAAAACATGAATAATTCAGTGAAAATGACTATAAACAGATGAGAACTTGTTTAGAACAGCTGAAAGAGAATCTCCAAGTCAGTTCTTAGTGTAGAAAATGTAGCTAAGATAATGGAAATCCTTAATTCCAGTTAAGATCACATGAAACACTTTATGAATCCTATATTCTTTACTTAAAGGAGACTAGAGTGGTAAATGTGTGTTATACAAGGCAGAATACCATTGAAATAGAGAAAGAAACACGTTCGGCAGCTTTGGAAAGCCTTACACTTCACTGAAATGTAGTACTACACTCTATAACAAAGTTGAGAGACAATGTTCAATAGCTGCCTCATTACTTAACAGTGTGTAGGAAGTTGTTTGATAAAGTGGGGAAAGCTTATACTAGGGCCAGAAGGCAGAATATAGGAAACTAGGAAAGCCTTACACTTCACTGAAATGTAGTACTACACTCTATAACACATTTTAGAGACAATGTTCCCGAGCTGCCTCAGTTCATAACAGTGTGTAGGAAGTTGTTTGATAAAGTGGGCAAAGCTTATACTTGGGCCAGAAGGCAGAATATAGGAAACTACATGAAAACATGAATAATTCAGTGAAAATGACTGTAAACAGATGAGAACTTCTTTAGAACAGCTGAAAGAGAATCTCCAAGTCAGTTCTTAGTGTAGAAAGGGTAGCTAAGATCCGGGAAATCCTTAATTCCAGTAAAGATCACATGAAACACTGTATGAATCCTATATTCTTTACTTAAAGGAGACTAGAGTGGTAAATGTGTGTTATACAAGGCAGAATACTATTGAAATAGAGAAAGAAACACGTTTGGCAGCTTTGGAATGCCTTACACTTCACTGAAATGTAGTACTACACTCTATAACACAGTTATGAGACAATGTTCCCTAGCTCCCTCAGTTCATAATAGTGTGTAGGAAGTTGTTTGATAAAGTGGGGAAAGCTTATACTTGGACCAGAAGGCAGAATATAGGAAACTACATGAAAACATGAATAATTCAGTGAAAATGACTGTAAACAGATGAGAACTTGTTTAGAACAGCTGAAAGAGAATCTCCAAGTCAGTTCTTAGTGTAGAAAAGGTAGCTAAGATAAGGGAAACCCTTACTTCCAGTTAAGATCACATGAAACACTGTGTGCATCCTATATTCTTTACGTAAAGGAGACTAGAGTGGTAAATGTGTGTTATACAAGGCAGAATACCATTGAAATAGAGAAAGAAACACGTTCGGCAGCTTTGGAAAGCCTTACACTTCACTAAAATGTAGTACTACACTCTATAACACAGTTGAGAGACAATGTTCCCAAGCTGCCTCAGTTCATAACAAGGTGTTGGAAGTTGTTTGATAAAGTTGGCAAAGCTTATACTTGGACCAGAATGCAGAATATAGGAAACTACATGAAAACATGATTAATTCAGTGAAAATGACTGTAAACAGATGAGAACATGTTTAGAACAGCTGAAAGAGATTCTCCAGGTCAGTTCTTAGTGTAGAAAAGGTAGCTAAGATCCGGGAAATACTTAATTCGAGTTAAGATTACATGAAACACTGTGTGAATCCTATATTCTTTACTTAAAGGCGACTAGAGTGGTAAATGTGTGTTATACAAGGCAGTATACCATTAAAATAGAGAAAGAAACAAGTTCGGCAGCTTTGGAAAGCCTTACACTTCACTGAAATGTAGTACTACACTCTATAACACAGTTGAGAGACAATGTTCAATAGCTGCCTCAGTACTTAACAGTGTATAGGAAGTTGTTTGATAAAGTGGGCAAAGCTTATACTTGGACCAGAAGGCAGAATATAGGAAACTACATGAAAACATGATTAATTCAGTGAAAATGACTGTAAACAGATGAGAACTTGTTTAGAACAGCTGAAAGAGAATCTCCAAGTCAGTTCTTAGCGTAGAAAAGGTAGGTAAGATAAGGGAAATCCTTAATTCCAGTTAAGATCACATGAAACACTGTATGAATCCTATATTCTTTACTTAAAGGAGACTCGAGTGGTAAATGTGTGTTATACAAGGCAGAATAACATTGAAATAGAGAAAGAAACACATTCGGCAGCTTTGGAAAGCCTTACACTTCACTGACATGTAATACTACACTCTATCACACAGTTGAGAGACAATGTTCCCTAGCTCCCTCAGTTCATAACAGTGTGGAGGAAGTTGTCTGATAAAGTGGGCAAAGCTTATACTTGGGCCAGAAGGCCGAATATAGGAAACTACATGAAAACATGAATAATTCAGTGAAAATGACTGTAAACAGATGAGAACTTGTTTAGAACAGCTGAAAGAGAATCTCCAAGTCAGTTCTTAGTGTAGAAAAGATAGCTAAGATAAGGAAAATCCTTAATTCGAGTTAAGATCACATGAAACACTGTATGAATCCTATATTCTTTACTTAAAGGAGACTCGAGTGGTAAATGTGTGTTATACAAGGCAGAATACCACTGAAATAGAGAAAGAAACACGTTCGGCAGCTTTGGAAAGCCTTACACTTCACTGAAATGTAGTACTACACTCTATAACACAGTAGAGAGACAATGTTCCCGAGCTGCCTCAGTTCATAACACTGTGTAGGAAGTTGTTTGATAAAGTGGGCAAAGCTTATACTTGAAGCAGAAGGCAGAATATAGGAAACTACATGAAAACATGAATAATTCAGTGAAAATGACTGTAAACAGATGAGAACTTGTTTTAGAACAGCTGAAAGAGATCCTCCAAGTCAGTTCTTAGTGTAGAAAAGGTAGCTAACTCCGGAAAATCCTTAATTCCAGTTAAGATCACATGAAACACTGTATGAATCCTATATTCTTTACTTAAAGGAGACTACAGTGGTAAATGTGTGTTATACAAGGCAGAATACCATTAAAATAGAGAAAGAAACACGTTCGGCAGCTTTGCAAAGCCTTACACTTCACTGAAATGTAGTACTACACTCTATAACACAGTTGAGAGACAATGTTCAATAGCTGCCTCAGTACTTAACAGTGTGTAGGAAGTTGTTTGATAAAGTGGGCAAAGCTTATACTTGGACCAGAAGGCAGAATATAGGAAACTACATGAAAACATGAATAATTCAGTGAAAATGACTGTAAATAGATGAGAACTTGTTTAGAACAGCTGAACGAGAATCTCCAAGTCAGTTCTTAGTGTAGAAAAGGTAGCTAAGATAAGGAAAATCCTTAATTCCAGTTAAGATCACATGAAACACGGTATGAATCCTATATTCTTTACTTAAAGGAGACTCGAGTGGTAAATGTGTGTTATACAAGGCAGAATACCATTGAAATAGAGAAAGAAACACGTTCGGCAGCTTTGGAAAGCCTTAAACTTCACTGAAATGTAGTACTACACTCTATAACACAGTTGAGAGACAATGTTCCCGAGCTGCCTCAGTTCATAACAGTGTGTAGGAAGTTGTTTGATAAAGTGGGCAAAGCTTATACTTGGGCCAGAAGGCAGAATATAGGAAACTACATGAAAACATGAATAATTCAGTGAAAATGACTGTAAACAGATGAGAACTTGTTTAGAACAGCTGAAAGAGAATCTCCAAGTCAGTTCTTAGTGTAGAAAAGGTAGCTAAGATAAGGAAAATCCTTAATTCCAGTTAAGATCACATGAAACACGGTATGAATCCTATATTCTTTACTTAAAGGAGACTCGAGTGGTAAATGTGTGTTATACAAGGCAGAATACCATTGAAATAGAGAAAGAAACACGTTCGGCAGCTTTGGAAAGCCTTACACTTCACTGAAATGTAGTACTACACTCTATAACAAAGTTGAGAGACAATGTTCAATAGCTGCCTCATTACTTAACAGTGTGTAGGAAGTTGTTTGATAAAGTGGGCAAAGCTTATACTAGGGCCAGAGGGCAGAATATAGGAAACTACATGAAAACATGGATAATTCAGAGAAAATGACTGGAAACTGATGAGAACTTGTTTAGAACAGCTCAAAGAGATTCTCCATTCAGTTCTTATTGTAGTAAATGTAGCTAAGATCCGGGAAATCCTTAATTCGAGTTAAGATCACATGAAACACTGTATGAATCCTATATTCTTTACTTAAAGGAGACTAGAGTGGTAAATGTGTGTTATACAAGGTAGAATACCATTGTAATAGAGAATTAAACACGTTTGGCAGCTTTGGAAAGCCTTACACTTCACTGAAATGTAGTACTACACTCTATAACACAGTTGAGAGACAATGTTCCCGAGCTGCCTCAGTTCATAACAATGTGTAGGAAGTTGTTTGATAAAGTGGGCAAAGCTTATACTTGGACCAGAAGGCAGAATATAGGAAACTACATGAAAACATGGATAATTCAGAGAAAATGACTGGAAACAGATGAGAACTTGTTTAGAACAGCTCAAAGAGATTCTCCCGTCAGCTCTTAGCGTAGTAAAGGTAGCTAAGTTCCGGGAAATCCTTAATTCGAGTTAAGATCACATGAAACACTGTATGAATCCTATATTCTTTACTTAAAGGAGACTAGAGTGGTAAATGTGTGTTATACAAGGCAGAATACCATTGAAATAGAGAAAGAAACACGTTTGGCAGCTTTGGAAAGCCTTACACTTCACTGAAATGTAGTACTACACTCTATAACATAGTTGAGAGACAATGTGCCCGAGCTACCTCAGTTCATAACAGTGTGTAGGAAGTTGTTTGATAAAGTGGGCAAAGCTTATACTTGGACCAGAAGGCAGAATATTGGAAACTACATGAAAACATGGATAATTCAGAGAAAATGACTGTAAACAGATGAGAAATTGTTTAGAACAGCTCAAAGAGATACTCCAATTCAATTATTAGTGTAGAAAAGGTAGCTAAGATCCGGGAAATCCTTAATTCGAGTTAAGATCACATGAAACACTGTATGAATCCTATATTCTTTACTTAAAGGAGACTAGAGTGGTAAATGTGTGTTATACAAGGCAGAATACCATTGAAATAGACAAAGAAACACGTTCGGCAGCTTTGCAAAGCCTTACACTTCACTGAAATGTAGTACTACACTCTATAACACAGTAGAGAGACAATGTTCCCGAGCTGCCTCAGTTCATAACAGTGTGTAGGAAGTTGTTTGATAAAGTGGGCAAAGCTTATACTTGGACCAGAAGGCAGAATATAGGAAACTACATGAAAACATGAATAATTCAGTGAAAATGACTGTAAATAGATGAGAACTTGTTTAGAACAGCTGAACGAGAATCTCCAAGTCAGTTCTTAGTGTAGAAAAGGTAGCTAAGATAAGGAAAATCCTTAATTCCAGTTAAGATCACATGAAACACGGTATGAATCCTATATTCTTTACTTAAAGGAGACTCGAGTGGTAAATGTGTGTTATACAAGGCAGAATACCATTGAAATAGAGAAAGAAACACGTTCGGCAGCTTTGGAAAGCCTTAAACTTCACTGAAATGTAGTACTACACTCTATAACACAGTTGAGAGACAATGTTCCCGAGCTGCCTCAGTTCATAACAGTGTGTAGGAAGTTGTTTGATAAAGTGGGCAAAGCTTATACTTGGGCCAGAAGGCAGAATATAGGAAACTACATGAAAACATGAATAATTCAGTGAAAATGACTGTAAACAGATGAGAACTTGTTTAGAACAGCTGAAAGAGAATCTCCAAGTCAGTTCTTAGTGTAGAAAAGGTAGCTAAGATAAGGAAAATCCTTAATTCCAGTTAAGATCACATGAAACACGGTATGAATCCTATATTCTTTACTTAAAGGAGACTCGAGTGGTAAATGTGTGTTATACAAGGCAGAATACCATTGAAATAGAGAAAGAAACACGTTCGGCAGCTTGTTTGATAAAGTCGGCAAAGCTTATACTAGGGCCAGAAGGCAGAATATAGGAAACTACATGAAAACATGGATAATTCAGAGAAAATGACTGGAAACTGATGAGAACTTGTTTAGAACAGCTCAAAGAGATTCTCCATTCAGTTCTTATTGTAGTAAATGTAGCTAAGATCCGGGAAATCCTTAATTCGAGTTAAGATCACATGAAACACTGTATGAATCCTATATTCTTTACTTAAAGGAGACTAGAGTGCTAAATGTGTGTTATACAAGGTAGAATACCATTGTAATAGAGAATTAAACACGTTTGGCAGCTTTGGAAAGCCTTACACTTCACTGAAATGTAGTACTACACTCTATAACACAGTTGAGAGACAATGTTCCCGAGCTGCCTCAGTTCATAACAATGTGTAGGAAGTTGTTTGATAAAGTGGGCAAAGCTTATACTTGGACCAGAAGGCAGAATATAGGAAACTACATGAAAACATGGATAATTCAGAGAAAATGACTGTAAACAGATGAGAAATTGTTTAGAACACCTCAAAGAGATACTCCAATTCAATTATTAGTGTAGAAAAGGTAGCTAAGATCCGGGAAATCCTTAATTCGAGTTAAGATCACATGAAACACTGTATGAATCCTATATTCTTTCCTTAAAGGAGACTAGAGTGGTAAATGTGTGTTACACAAGGCAGAATACCATTGAAATAGAGAAATAAACACGTTCGGCAGCTTTGGAAAGCCTTACACTTCACTGAAATGCAGTACTACACTCTATAACACAGTTGAGGGACAATGATCCCGAGCTGCCTCAGTTCATAACAGTGTGTAGGAAGTTGTTTGATAAAGTGGGCAAAGCTTATACTTGGACCAGAAGGCAGAATATAGGAAACTACATGAAAACATGGATAATTCAGAGAAAATGACTGTAAACAGAAGACACCTTGTTTAGTACAGGTGAATGAGATTCTCCAAGTCAGTTCTTTGTGTAGAAAAGGTAGCTAAGATCCGGGAAATCCTTAATTCGAGTTAAGATCACATGAAACACTGTATGAATCCTATATTCTTTACTTAAAGGAGACTAGAGTGGTAAATGTGTGTTATACAAGGCAGAATACCATTGAAATAGACAAAGAAACACGTTCGGCAGCTTTGCAAAGCCTTACACTTCACTGAAATGTAGTACTACACTCTATAACACAGTAGAGAGACAATGTTCCCGAGCTGCCTCAGTTCATAACAGTGTGTAGGAAGTTGTTTGATAAAGTGGGCAAAGCTTATACTTGAAGCAGAAGGCAGAATATAGGAAACTACATGAAAACATGAATAATTCAGTGAAAATGACTGTAAACAGATGAGAACTTGTTTTAGAACAGCTGAAAGAGATCCTCCAAGTCAGTTCTTAGTGTAGAAAAGGTAGCTAAATCCGGAAAATCCTTAATTCCAGTTAAGATCACATGAAACACTGTATGAATCCTATATTCTTTACTTAAAGGAGACTACAGTGGTAAATGTGTGTTATACAAGGCAGAATACCATTAAAATAGAGAAAGAAACACGTTCGGCAGCTTTGCAAAGCCTTACACTTCACTGAAATGTAGTACTACACTCTATAACACAGTTGAGAGACAATGTTCAATATCTGCCTCAGTACTTAACAGTGTGTAGGAAGTTGTTTGATAAAGTGGGCAAAGCTTATACTTGGACCAGAAGGCAGAATATAGGAAACTACATGAAAACATGGATAATTCAGAGAAAATGACTGTAAACAGATGAGAACTTGTTTAGAACAGCTCAAACAGATACTCCAATTCAATTATTAGTGTAGAAAAGGTAGCTACGATCCGGAAAATCTTTAATTCGAGTTAAGATCACATGAAACTCTGTATGAATCCTATATTCTTTACTTAAAGGAGACTAGAGTGGTAAATGTGTGTTATACAAGGCAGAATACCATTGAAATAGAGAAAGAAACACGTTCGGCAGCTTTGGAAAGCCTTACACTTCACTGAAATGTAGTACTACACTCTATAACACAGTTGAGAGACAATGTTCCCTAGCTGCCTCAGTTCATAACAGTGTGTAGGAAGTTGTTTGATAAAGTGGGCAAAGCTTATACTTGGACCAGAAGGCATAATATATGAAACTACATGAAAACATGGATAATTCAGAGAAAATGACTGTAAACAGATGAGAACTTGTTTAGAGCAGCTCAAAGAGATTCTCCAGTCAGTTCTTAGTGTAGTAAAAGTAGCTAAGATCCGGGAAATCCTTAATTCGAGTTAAGATCACATGAAACACTGTATGAATCCTATATTCTTTACTTAAAGGAGACTAGAGTGGTAAATGTGTGTTATACAAGGCAGAATACCATTGAAATAGAGAAAGAAACACGTTTGGCAGCTTTGGAAAGCCTTACACTTCACTGAAATGTAGTACTACACTCTATAACATAGTTGAGAGACAATGTGCCCGAGCTGCCTCAGTTCATAACAGTGTGTAGGAAGTTGTTTGATAAAGTGGGCAAAGCTTATACTTGGACCAGAAGGCAGAATATTGGAAACTACATGAAAACATGGATAATTCAGAGAAAATGACTGTAAACAGATGAGAACTTGTTTAGAACAGCTCAAAGAGATTCTCCAGTCAGCTCTTAGCGTAGTAAAGGTAGCTAAGATCCGGGAAATCCTTAATTCGAGTTAAGATCACATGAAACACTGTATGAATCCTATATTCTTTACTTAAAGGAGACTAGAGTGGTAAATGTGTGTTATACAAGGCAGAATACCATTGAAATAGAGAAAGAAACACGTTTGGCAGCTTTGGAAAGCCTTACACTTCACTGAAATGTAGTACTACACTCTATAACATAGTTGAGAGATAATGTGCCCGAGCTACCTCAGTTCATAACAGTGTGTAGGAAGTTGTTTGATAAAGTGGGCAAAGCTTATACTTGGACCAGAAGGCAGAATATTGGAAACTACATGAAAACATGGATAATTCAGAGAAAATGACTGTAAACAGATGAGAAATTGTTTAGAACAGCTCAAAGAGATACTCCAATTCAATTATTAGTGTAGAAAAGGTAGCTAAGATCCGGGAAATCCTTAATTCGAGTTAAGATCACATGAAACACTGTATGAATCCTATATTCTTTACTTAAAGGAGACTAGAGTGGTAAATGTGTGTTACACAAGGCAGAATACCATTGAAATAGAGAAATAAACACGTTCGGCAGCTTTGGAAAGCCTTACACTTCACTGAAATGCAGTACTACACTCTATAACACAGTTGAGGGACAATGATCCCGAGCTGCCTCAGTTCATAACAGTGTGTAGGAAGTTGTTTGATAAAGTGGGCAAAGCTTATACTTGGACCAGAAGGCAGAATATAGGAAACTACATGAAAACATGGATAATTCAGAGAAAATGACTGTAAACAGAAGACACCTTGTTTAGTACAGGTGAATGAGATTCTCCAAGTCAGTTCTTAGTGTAGAAAAGGTAGCTAAGGTCCGGGAAATCCTTAATTCGAGTTAAGATCACATGAAACACTGTATGAATCCTATATTCTTTACTTAAAGGAGACTAGAGTGGTAAATGTGTGTTATACAAGGCAGAATACCATTGAAATAGAGAAAGAAAAAGTTCGGTATCTTTGGAAACCTTACACTTCACTGAACTGAAGCACTACACTCTATAACACAGTTGAGAGACAATGTTCCTGAGCTGCCTCAGTTCATAACAGTGTGTAGGAAGTTGTTTGATAAAGTGGGCAAAGGTTATACTTGGTCCAGGAGGCAGAATATAGGAAACTATATTAAAACATGGATAATTCAGAGAAAATGACTGTAAACAGATGAGAAGTTGTTTACAACAGCTGAAAGAGATTCTCCAAGTCAGTTCTTAGTGTAGAAAATGTAGCTAAGATCCGGGAAATCCTTAATTCAAGTTAAGATGACATGAAACACTGTATGAATCCTATATTCTTTACTTAAAGGAGCCTAGAGTGGTAAATGTGTGTTATACAAGGCAGAATACCATTGAAATACAGAAAGAAACACGTTCGGTATCTTTGGAAACCTTACACTTCACTGAAATGTAGCACTACACTCTATAACACAGTTGAGAGACAATGTTCCTGAGCTGCCTCAGTTCATAACAGTGTGTAGGAAGTTGTTTGATAAAGTGGGCAAAGCTTATACTTGGACCAGAAGGCAGAATATAGGAAACTACATGAAAACATGGATAATTCAGAGAAAATGACTGTAAACAGATGAGAACTTGTTTAGAACAGCTCAAAGAGATACTCCAAGTCAATTATTAGTGTAGAAAAGGTAGCTAAGATCCGGGAAATCCTTAATTCGAGTTAAGATCACATGAAACACTGTATGAATCCTATATTCTTTACTTAAAGGAGACTAGAGTGGTAAATGTGTGTTATACAAGGCAGAATACCATTGAAATAGAGAAAGAAACACGTTCGGCAGCTTTGGAAAGCCTTACACTTCACTGAAATGTAGTACTACACTCTATAACACAGTTGAGAGACAATGTTCCCGAGCTGCCTCAGTTCATAACAATGTGTAGGAAGTTGTTTGATAAAGTGGGCAAAGCTTATACTTGGACCAGAAGGCAGAATATAGGAAACTACATGAAAACATGGATAATTCAGAGAAAATGACTGGAAACAGATGAGAACTTGTTTAGAACAGCTCAAAGAGATTCTCCCGTCAGCTCTTAGCGTAGTAAAGGTAGCTAAGTTCCGGGAAATCCTTAATTCGAGTTAAGATCACATGAAACACTGTATGAATCCTATATTCTTTACTTAAAGGAGACTAGAGTGGTAAATGTGTGTTATACAAGGCAGAATACCATTGAAATAGAGAAAGAAACACGTTTGGCAGCTTTGGAAAGCCTTACACTTCACTGAAATGTAGTACTACACTCTATAACATAGTTGAGAGACAATGTGCCCGAGCTACCTCAGTTCATAACAGTGTGTAGGAAGTTGTTTGATAAAGTGGGCAAAGCTTATACTTGGACCAGAAGGCAGAATATTGGAAACTACATGAAAACATGGATAATTCAGAGAAAATGACTGTAAACAGATGAGAAATTGTTTAGAACAGCTCAAAGAGATACTCCAATTCAATTATTAGTGTAGAAAAGGTAGCTAAGATCCGGGAAATCCTTAATTCGAGTTAAGATCACATGAAACACTGTATGAATCCTATATTCTTTACTTAAAGGAGACTAGAGTGGTAAATGTGTGTTATACAAGGCAGAATACCATTGAAATAGACAAAGAAACACGTTCGGCAGCTTTGCAAAGCCTTACACTTCACTGAAATGTAGTACTACACTCTATAACACAGTAGAGAGACAATGTTCCCGAGCTGCCTCAGTTCATAACAGTGTGTAGGAAGTTGTTTGATAAAGTGGGCAAAGCTTATACTTGGACCAGAAGGCAGAATATAGGAAACTACATGAAAACATGAATAATTCAGTGAAAATGACTGTAAATAGATGAGAACTTGTTTAGAACAGCTGAACGAGAATCTCCAAGTCAGTTCTTAGTGTAGAAAAGGTAGCTAAGATAAGGAAAATCCTTAATTCCAGTTAAGATCACATGAAACACGGTATGAATCCTATATTCTTTACTTAAAGGAGACTCGAGTGGTAAATGTGTGTTATACAAGGCAGAATACCATTGAAATAGAGAAAGAAACACGTTCGGCAGCTTTGGAAAGCCTTAAACTTCACTGAAATGTAGTACTACACTCTATAACACAGTTGAGAGACAATGTTCCCGAGCTGCCTCAGTTCATAACAGTGTGTAGGAAGTTGTTTGATAAAGTGGGCAAAGCTTATACTTGGGCCAGAAGGCAGAATATAGGAAACTACATGAAAACATGAATAATTCAGTGAAAATGACTGTAAACAGATGAGAACTTGTTTAGAACAGCTGAAAGAGAATCTCCAAGTCAGTTCTTAGTGTAGAAAAGGTAGCTAAGATAAGGAAAATCCTTAATTCCAGTTAAGATCACATGAAACACGGTATGAATCCTATATTCTTTACTTAAAGGAGACTCGAGTGGTAAATGTGTGTTATACAAGGCAGAATACCATTGAAATAGAGAAAGAAACACGTTCGGCAGCTTGTTTGATAAAGTCGGCAAAGCTTATACTAGGGCCAGAAGGCAGAATATAGGAAACTACATGAAAACATGGATAATTCAGAGAAAATGACTGGAAACTGATGAGAACTTGTTTAGAACAGCTCAAAGAGATTCTCCATTCAGTTCTTATTGTAGTAAATGTAGCTAAGATCCGGGAAATCCTTAATTCGAGTTAAGATCACATGAAACACTGTATGAATCCTATATTCTTTACTTAAAGGAGACTAGAGTGCTAAATGTGTGTTATACAAGGTAGAATACCATTGTAATAGAGAATTAAACACGTTTGGCAGCTTTGGAAAGCCTTACACTTCACTGAAATGTAGTACTACACTCTATAACACAGTTGAGAGACAATGTTCCCGAGCTGCCTCAGTTCATAACAATGTGTAGGAAGTTGTTTGATAAAGTGGGCAAAGCTTATACTTGGACCAGAAGGCAGAATATAGGAAACTACATGAAAACATGGATAATTCAGAGAAAATGACTGTAAACAGATGAGAAATTGTTTAGAACACCTCAAAGAGATACTCCAATTCAATTATTAGTGTAGAAAAGGTAGCTAAGATCCGGGAAATCCTTAATTCGAGTTAAGATCACATGAAACACTGTATGAATCCTATATTCTTTCCTTAAAGGAGACTAGAGTGGTAAATGTGTGTTACACAAGGCAGAATACCATTGAAATAGAGAAATAAACACGTTCGGCAGCTTTGGAAAGCCTTACACTTCACTGAAATGCAGTACTACACTCTATAACACAGTTGAGGGACAATGATCCCGAGCTGCCTCAGTTCATAACAGTGTGTAGGAAGTTGTTTGATAAAGTGGGCAAAGCTTATACTTGGACCAGAAGGCAGAATATAGGAAACTACATGAAAACATGGATAATTCAGAGAAAATGACTGTAAACAGAAGACACCTTGTTTAGTACAGGTGAATGAGATTCTCCAAGTCAGTTCTTTGTGTAGAAAAGGTAGCTAAGATCCGGGAAATCCTTAATTCGAGTTAAGATCACATGAAACACTGTATGAATCCTATATTCTTTACTTAAAGGAGACTAGAGTGGTAAATGTGTGTTATACAAGGCAGAATACCATTGAAATAGACAAAGAAACACGTTCGGCAGCTTTGCAAAGCCTTACACTTCACTGAAATGTAGTACTACACTCTATAACACAGTAGAGAGACAATGTTCCCGAGCTGCCTCAGTTCATAACAGTGTGTAGGAAGTTGTTTGATAAAGTGGGCAAAGCTTATACTTGAAGCAGAAGGCAGAATATAGGAAACTACATGAAAACATGAATAATTCAGTGAAAATGACTGTAAACAGATGAGAACTTGTTTTAGAACAGCTGAAAGAGATCCTCCAAGTCAGTTCTTAGTGTAGAAAAGGTAGCTAAATCCGGAAAATCCTTAATTCCAGTTAAGATCACATGAAACACTGTATGAATCCTATATTCTTTACTTAAAGGAGACTACAGTGGTAAATGTGTGTTATACAAGGCAGAATACCATTAAAATAGAGAAAGAAACACGTTCGGCAGCTTTGCAAAGCCTTACACTTCACTGAAATGTAGTACTACACTCTATAACACAGTTGAGAGACAATGTTCAATATCTGCCTCAGTACTTAACAGTGTGTAGGAAGTTGTTTGATAAAGTGGGCAAAGCTTATACTTGGACCAGAAGGCAGAATATAGGAAACTACATGAAAACATGGATAATTCAGAGAAAATGACTGTAAACAGATGAGAACTTGTTTAGAACAGCTCAAACAGATACTCCAATTCAATTATTAGTGTAGAAAAGGTAGCTACGATCCGGAAAATCTTTAATTCGAGTTAAGATCACATGAAACTCTGTATGAATCCTATATTCTTTACTTAAAGGAGACTAGAGTGGTAAATGTGTGTTATACAAGGCAGAATACCATTGAAATAGAGAAAGAAACACGTTCGGCAGCTTTGGAAAGCCTTACACTTCACTGAAATGTAGTACTACACTCTATAACACAGTTGAGAGACAATGTTCCCTAGCTGCCTCAGTTCATAACAGTGTGTAGGAAGTTGTTTGATAAAGTGGGCAAAGCTTATACTTGGACCAGAAGGCATAATATATGAAACTACATGAAAACATGGATAATTCAGAGAAAATGACTGTAAACAGATGAGAACTTGTTTAGAGCAGCTCAAAGAGATTCTCCAGTCAGTTCTTAGTGTAGTAAAAGTAGCTAAGATCCGGGAAATCCTTAATTCGAGTTAAGATCACATGAAACACTGTATGAATCCTATATTCTTTACTTAAAGGAGACTAGAGTGGTAAATGTGTGTTATACAAGGCAGAATACCATTGAAATAGAGAAAGAAACACGTTTGGCAGCTTTGGAAAGCCTTACACTTCACTGAAATGTAGTACTACACTCTATAACATAGTTGAGAGACAATGTGCCCGAGCTGCCTCAGTTCATAACAGTGTGTAGGAAGTTGTTTGATAAAGTGGGCAAAGCTTATACTTGGACCAGAAGGCAGAATATTGGAAACTACATGAAAACATGGATAATTCAGAGAAAATGACTGTAAACAGATGAGAACTTGTTTAGAACAGCTCAAAGAGATTCTCCAGTCAGCTCTTAGCGTAGTAAAGGTAGCTAAGATCCGGGAAATCCTTAATTCGAGTTAAGATCACATGAAACACTGTATGAATCCTATATTCTTTACTTAAAGGAGACTAGAGTGGTAAATGTGTGTTATACAAGGCAGAATACCATTGAAATAGAGAAAGAAACACGTTTGGCAGCTTTGGAAAGCCTTACACTTCACTGAAATGTAGTACTACACTCTATAACATAGTTGAGAGATAATGTGCCCGAGCTACCTCAGTTCATAACAGTGTGTAGGAAGTTGTTTGATAAAGTGGGCAAAGCTTATACTTGGACCAGAAGGCAGAATATTGGAAACTACATGAAAACATGGATAATTCAGAGAAAATGACTGTAAACAGATGAGAAATTGTTTAGAACAGCTCAAAGAGATACTCCAATTCAATTATTAGTGTAGAAAAGGTAGCTAAGATCCGGGAAATCCTTAATTCGAGTTAAGATCACATGAAACACTGTATGAATCCTATATTCTTTACTTAAAGGAGACTAGAGTGGTAAATGTGTGTTACACAAGGCAGAATACCATTGAAATAGAGAAATAAACACGTTCGGCAGCTTTGGAAAGCCTTACACTTCACTGAAATGCAGTACTACACTCTATAACACAGTTGAGGGACAATGATCCCGAGCTGCCTCAGTTCATAACAGTGTGTAGGAAGTTGTTTGATAAAGTGGGCAAAGCTTATACTTGGACCAGAAGGCAGAATATAGGAAACTACATGAAAACATGGATAATTCAGAGAAAATGACTGTAAACAGAAGACACCTTGTTTAGTACAGGTGAATGAGATTCTCCAAGTCAGTTCTTAGTGTAGAAAAGGTAGCTAAGGTCCGGGAAATCCTTAATTCGAGTTAAGATCACATGAAACACTGTATGAATCCTATATTCTTTACTTAAAGGAGACTAGAGTGGTAAATGTGTGTTATACAAGGCAGAATACCATTGAAATAGAGAAAGAAAAAGTTCGGTATCTTTGGAAACCTTACACTTCACTGAACTGAAGCACTACACTCTATAACACAGTTGAGAGACAATGTTCCTGAGCTGCCTCAGTTCATAACAGTGTGTAGGAAGTTGTTTGATAAAGTGGGCAAAGGTTATACTTGGTCCAGGAGGCAGAATATAGGAAACTATATTAAAACATGGATAATTCAGAGAAAATGACTGTAAACAGATGAGAAGTTGTTTACAACAGCTGAAAGAGATTCTCCAAGTCAGTTCTTAGTGTAGAAAATGTAGCTAAGATCCGGGAAATCCTTAATTCAAGTTAAGATGACATGAAACACTGTATGAATCCTATATTCTTTACTTAAAGGAGCCTAGAGTGGTAAATGTGTGTTATACAAGGCAGAATACCATTGAAATACAGAAAGAAACACGTTCGGTATCTTTGGAAACCTTACACTTCACTGAAATGTAGTACTACACTCTATAACACAGTTGAGAGACAATGTGCCCGAGATGCCTCAGTTCATAACAGTGTGTAGGAAGTTGTTTGATAAAGTGGGCAAAGCTTATACTTGGACCAGAAGGCAGAATATAGGAAACTACATGAAAACATGGATAATTCAGAGAAAATGACTGTAAACAGATGAGAACTTGTTTAGAACAGCTCAAACAGATACTCCAAGTCAATTATTAGTGTAGAAAAGGTAGCTAAGATCCGGGAAATCCTTAATTCGAGTTAAGATCACATGAAACACTGTATGAATCCTATATTCTTTACTTAAAGGAGACTAGAGTGGTAAATGTGTGTTATACAAGGCAGAATACCATTGAAATAGAGAAAGAAACACGTTCGGCAGCTTTGGAAAGCCTTACACTTCACTGAAATGTAGTACTACACTCTATAACACAGTTGAGAGACAATGTGCCCGAGATGCCTCAGTTCATAACAGTGTGTAGGAAGTTGTTTGATAAAGTGGGCAAAGCTTATACTTGGACCAGAAGGCAGAATATAGGAAACTACATGAAAACATGGATAATTCAGAGAAAATGACTGTAAACAGATGAGAACTTGTTTAGAACAGCTCAAACAGATACTCCAATTCAATTATTAGTGTAGAAAAGGTAGCTACGATCCGGAAAATCCTTAATTCGAGTTAAGATCACATGAAACACTGTATGAATCCTATATTCTTTACTTAAAGGAGACTAGAGTGGTAAATGTGTGTTATACAAGGCAGAATACCATTGAAATAGAGAAAGAAACACGTTCGGCAGCTTTGGAAAGCCTTACACTTCCCTGAAATGTAGTACTACACTCTATAACACAGTTGAGAGACAATGTTCCCTAGCTGCCTCAGTTCATAACAGTGTGTAGGAAGTTGTTTGATAAAGTGGGCAAAGCTTATACTTGGACCAGAAGGCATAATATATGAAACTACATGAAAACATGGATAATTCAGAGAAAATGACTGTAAACAGATGAGAACTTGTTTAGAGCAGCTCAAAGAGATTCTCCAGTCAGTTCTTAGTGTAGTAAAAGTAGCTAAGATCCGGGAAATCCTTAATTCGAGTTAAGATCACATGAAACACTGTATGAATCCTATATTCTTTACTTAAAGGAGACTAGAGTGGTAAATGTGTGTTATACAAGGCAGAATACCATTGAAATAGAGAAAGAAACACGTTTGGCAGCTTTGGAAAGCCTTACACTTCACTGAAATGTAGTACTACACTCTATAACATAGTTGAGAGACAATGTGCCCGAGCTGCCTCAGTTCATAACAGTGTGTAGGAAGTTGTTTGATAAAGTGGGCAAAGCTTATACTTGGACCAGAAGGCAGAATATTGGAAACTACATGAAAACATGGATAATTCAGAGAAAATGACTGTAAACAGATGAGAACTTGTTTAGAACAGCTCAAAGAGATTCTCCAGTCAGCTCTTAGCGTAGTAAAGGTAGCTAAGATCCGGGAAATCCTTAATTCGAGTTAAGATCACATGAAACACTGTATGAATCCTATATTCTTTACTTAAAGGAGACTAGAGTGGTAAATGTGTGTTATACAAGGCAGAATACCATTGAAATAGAGAAAGAAACACGTTTGGCAGCTTTGGAAAGCCTTACACTTCACTGAAATGTAGTACTACACTCTATAACATAGTTGAGAGATAATGTGCCCGAGCTACCTCAGTTCATAACAGTGTGTAGGAAGTTGTTTGATAAAGTGGGCAAAGCTTATACTTGGACCAGAAGGCAGAATATTGGAAACTACATGAAAACATGGATAATTCAGAGAAAATGACTGTAAACAGATGAGAAATTGTTTAGAACAGCTCAAAGAGATACTCCAATTCAATTATTAGTGTAGAAAAGGTAGCTAAGATCCGGGAAATCCTTAATTCGAGTTAAGATCACATGAAACACTGTATGAATCCTATATTCTTTACTTAAAGGAGACTAGAGTGGTAAATGTGTGTTACACAAGGCAGAATACCATTGAAATAGAGAAATAAACACGTTCGGCAGCTTTGGAAAGCCTTACACTTCACTGAAATGCAGTACTACACTCTATAACACAGTTGAGGGACAATGATCCCGAGCTGCCTCAGTTCATAACAGTGTGTAGGAAGTTGTTTGATAAAGTGGGCAAAGCTTATACTTGGACCAGAAGGCAGAATATTGGAAACTACATGAAAACATGGATAATTCAGAGAAAATGACTGTAAACAGATGAGAACTTGTTTAGAACAGCTCAAAGAGATTCTCCAGTCAGCTCTTAGCGTAGTAAAGGTAGCTAAGATCCGGGAAATCCTTAATTCGAGTTAAGATCACATGAAACACTGTATGAATCCTATATTCTTTACTTAAAGGAGACTAGAGTGGTAAATGTGTGTTATACAAGGCAGAATACCATTGAAATAGAGAAAGAAACACGTTTGGCAGCTTTGGAAAGCCTTACACTTCACTGAAATGTAGTACTACACTCTATAACATAGTTGAGAGATAATGTGCCCGAGCTACCTCAGTTCATAACAGTGTGTAGGAAGTTGTTTGATAAAGTGGGCAAAGCTTATACTTGGACCAGAAGGCAGAATATTGGAAACTACATGAAAACATGGATAATTCAGAGAAAATGACTGTAAACAGATGAGAAATTGTTTAGAACAGCTCAAAGAGATACTCCAATTCAATTATTAGTGTAGAAAAGGTAGCTAAGATCCGGGAAATCCTTAATTCGAGTTAAGATCACATGAAACACTGTATGAATCCTATATTCTTTACTTAAAGGAGACTAGAGTGGTAAATGTGTGTTACACAAGGCAGAATACCATTGAAATAGAGAAATAAACACGTTCGGCAGCTTTGGAAAGCCTTACACTTCACTGAAATGCAGTACTACACTCTATAACACAGTTGAGGGACAATGATCCCGAGCTGCCTCAGTTCATAACAGTGTGTAGGAAGTTGTTTGATAAAGTGGGCAAAGCTTATACTTGGACCAGAAGGCAGAATATAGGAAACTACATGAAAACATGGATAATTCAGAGAAAATGACTGTAAACAGAAGACACCTTGTTTAGTACAGGTGAATGAGATTCTCCAAGTCAGTTCTTAGTGTAGAAAAGGTAGCTAAGGTCCGGGAAATCCTTAATTCGAGTTAAGATCACATGAAACACTGTATGAATCCTATATTCTTTACTTAAAGGAGACTAGAGTGGTAAATGTGTGTTATACAAGGCAGAATACCATTGAAATAGAGAAAGAAAAAGTTCGGTATCTTTGGAAACCTTACACTTCACTGAACTGAAGCACTACACTCTATAACACAGTTGAGAGACAATGTTCCTGAGCTGCCTCAGTTCATAACAGTGTGTAGGAAGTTGTTTGATAAAGTGGGCAAAGGTTATACTTGGTCCAGGAGGCAGAATATAGGAAACTATATTAAAACATGGATAATTCAGAGAAAATGACTGTAAACAGATGAGAAGTTGTTTACAACAGCTGAAAGAGATTCTCCAAGTCAGTTCTTAGTGTAGAAAATGTAGCTAAGATCCGGGAAATCCTTAATTCAAGTTAAGATGACATGAAACACTGTATGAATCCTATATTCTTTACTTAAAGGAGCCTAGAGTGGTAAATGTGTGTTATACAAGGCAGAATACCATTGAAATACAGAAAGAAACACGTTCGGTATCTTTGGAAACCTTACACTTCACTAAAATGTAGTACTACACTCTATAACACAGTTGAGAGACAATGTTCAATAGCTGCCTCATTACTTAACAGTGTGTAGGAAGTTGTTTGATAAAGTGGGCAAAGCTTATACTAGGGCCAGAAGGCAGAATATAGGAAACTAGGAAAGCCTTACACTTCACTGAAATGTAGTACTACACTCTATAACACATTTTAGAGACAATGTTCCCGAGCTGCCTCAGTTCATAACAGTGTGTAGGAAGTTGTTTGATAAAGTGGGCAAAGCTTATACTTGGGCCAGAAGGCAGAATATAGGAAACTACATGAAAACATGAATAATTCAGTGAAAATGACTGTAAACAGATGAGAACTTGTTTAGAACAGCTGAAAGAGAATCTCCAAGTCAGTTCTTAGTGTAGAAAAGGTAGCTAAGATAAGGGAAACCCTTACTTCCAGTTAAGATCACATGAAACACTGTTTGCATCCTATATTCTTTACGTAAAGGAGACTAGAGTGGTAAATGTGTGTTATACAAGGCAGAATACCATTGAAATAGAGAAAGAAACACGTTCGGCAGCTTTGGAAAGCCTTACACTTCACTGAAATGTAGTACTACACTCTATAACACAGTTGAGAGACAATGTTCAATAGCTGCCTCAGTACTTAACAGTGTATAGGAAGTTGTTTGATAAAGTGGGAAAGCTTATACTTGGACCAGAAGGCAGAATATAGGAAACTACATGAAAAGATGATTAATTCAGTGAAAATGACTGTAAACAGATGAGAACTTCTTTAGAACAGCTGAAAGAGAATCTCCAAGTCAGTTCTTAGTGTAGAAAAGGTAGGTAAGATAAGGGAAATCCTTAATTCCAGTTAAGATCACATGAAACACTGTATGAATCCTATATTCTTTACTTAAAGGAGACTCGAGTGGTAAATGTGTGTTATACAAGGCAGAATACCATTGAAATAGAGAAAGAAACACGTTCGGCAGCTTTGGAAAGCCTTACACTTCACTAAAATGTAGTACTACACTCTATAACACAGTTGAGAGACAATGTTCCCGAGCTGCCTCAGTTCATAACAGTGTGTAGGAAGTTGTTTGATAAAGTGGGCAAAGCTTATACTTGGGCCAGAAGGCAGAATATAGGAAACTACATGAAAACATGAATAATTCAGTGAAAATGACTATAAACAGATGAGAACTTGTTTAGAACAGCTGAAAGAGAATCTCCAAGTCAGTTCTTAGTGTAGAAAATGTAGCTAAGATAATGGAAATCCTTAATTCCAGTTAAGATCACATGAAACACTTTATGAATCCTATATTCTTTACTTAAAGGAGACTAGAGTGGTAAATGTGTGTTATACAAGGCAGAATACCATTGAAATAGAGAAAGAAACACGTTCGGCAGCTTTGGAAAGCCTTACACTTCACTGAAATGTAGTACTACACTCTATAACAAAGTTGAGAGACAATGTTCAATAGCTGCCTCATTACTTAACAGTGTGTAGGAAGTTGTTTGATAAAGTGGGGAAAGCTTATACTAGGGCCAGAAGGCAGAATATAGGAAACTAGGAAAGCCTTACACTTCACTGAAATGTAGTACTACACTCTATAACACATTTTAGAGACAATGTTCCCGAGCTGCCTCAGTTCATAACAGTGTGTAGGAAGTTGTTTGATAAAGTGGGCAAAGCTTATACTTGGGCCAGAAGGCAGAATATAGGAAACTACATGAAAACATGAATAATTCAGTGAAAATGACTGTAAACAGATGAGAACTTCTTTAGAACAGCTGAAAGAGAATCTCCAAGTCAGTTCTTAGTGTAGAAAGGGTAGCTAATATCCGGGAAATCCTTAATTCCAGTAAAGATCACATGAAACAGTGTATGAATCCTACATTCTTTACTTAAAGGAGACTAGAGTGGTAAATGTGTGTTATACAAGGCAGAATACTATTGAAATAGAGAAAGAAACACGTTTGGCAGCTTTGGAATGCCTTACACTTCACTGAAATGTAGTACTACACTCTATAACACAGTTATGAGACAATGTTCCCTAGCTCCCTCAGTTCATAATAGTGTGTAGGAAGTTGTTTGATAAAGTGGGGAAAGCTTATACTTGGACCAGAAGGCAGAATATAGGAAACTACATGAAAACATGAATAATTCAGTGAAAATGACTGTAAACAGATGAGAACTTGTTTAGAACAGCTGAAAGAGAATCTCCAAGTCAGTTCTTAGTGTAGAAAAGGTAGCTAAGATAAGGGAAACCCTTACTTCCAGTTAAGATCACATGAAACACTGTGTGCATCCTATATTCTTTACGTAAAGGAGACTAGAGTGGTAAATGTGTGTTATACAAGGCAGAATACCATTGAAATAGAGAAAGAAACACGTTCGGCAGCTTTGGAAAGCCTTACACTTCACTGAAATGTAGTACTACACTCTATAACACAGTTGAGAGACAATGTTCCCAAGCTGCCTCAGTTCATAACAAGGTGTTGGAAGTTGTTTGATAAAGTTGGCAAAGCTTATACTTGGACCAGAATGCAGAATATAGGAAACTACATGAAAACATGATTAATTCAGTGAAAATGACTGTAAACAGATGAGAACATGTTTAGAACAGCTGAAAGAGATTCTCCAGGTCAGTTCTTAGTGTAGAAAAGGTAGCTAAGATCCGGGAAATACTTAATTCGAGTTAAGATTACATGAAACACTGTGTGAATCCTATATTCTTTACTTAAAGGCGACTAGAGTGGTAAATGTGTGTTATACAAGGCAGTATACCATTAAAATAGAGAAAGAAACAAGTTCGGCAGCTTTGGAAAGCCTTACACTTCACTGAAATGTAGTACTACACTCTATAACACAGTTGAGAGACAATGTTCAATAGCTGCCTCAGTACTTAACAGTGTATAGGAAGTTGTTTGATAAAGTGGGCAAAGCTTATACTTGGACCAGAAGGCAGAATATAGGAAACTACATGAAAACATGATTAATTCAGTGAAAATGACTGTAAACAGATGAGAACTTGTTTAGAACAGCTGAAAGAGAATCTCCAAGTCAGTTCTTAGCGTAGAAAAGGTAGGTAAGATAAGGGAAATCCTTAATTCCAGTTAAGATCACATGAAACACTGTATGAATCCTATATTCTTTACTTAAAGGAGACTCGAGTGGTAAATGTGTGTTATACAAGGCAGAATAACATTGAAATAGAGAAAGAAACACATTCGGCAGCTTTGGAAAGCCTTACACTTCACTGACATGTAATACTACACTCTATCACACAGTTGAGAGACAATGTTCCCTAGCTCCCTCAGTTCATAACAGTGTGGAGGAAGTTGTCTGATAAAGTGGGCAAAGCTTATACTTGGGCCAGAAGGCCGAATATAGGAAACTACATGAAAACATGAATAATTCAGTGAAAATGACTGTAAACAGATGAGAACTTGTTTAGAACAGCTGAAAGAGAATCTCCAAGTCAGTTCTTAGTGTAGAAAAGGTAGCTAAGATAAGGGAAACCCTTACTTCCAGTTAAGATCACATGAAACACTGTTTGCATCCTATATTCTTTACGTAAAGGAGACTAGAGTGGTAAATGTGTGTTATACAAGGCAGAATACCATTGAAATAGAGAAAGAAACACGTTCGGCAGCTTTGGAAAGCCTTACACTTCACTGAAATGTAGTACTACACTCTATAACACAGTTGAGAGACAATGTTCAATAGCTGCCTCAGTACTTAACAGTGTATAGGAAGTTGTTTGATAAAGTGGGAAAGCTTATACTTGGACCAGAAGGCAGAATATAGGAAACTACATGAAAAGATGATTAATTCAGTGAAAATGACTGTAAACAGATGAGAACTTCTTTAGAACAGCTGAAAGAGAATCTCCAAGTCAGTTCTTAGTGTAGAAAAGGTAGGTAAGATAAGGGAAATCCTTAATTCCAGGTAAGATCACATGAAACACTGTATGAATCCTATATTCTTTACTTAAAGGAGACTCGAGTGGTAAATGTGTGTTATACAAGGCAGAATACCATTGAAATAGAGAAAGAAACACGTTCGGCAGCTTTGGAAAGCCTTACACTTCACTAAAATGTAGTACTACACTCTATAACACAGTTGAGAGACAATGTTCCCGAGCTGCCTCAGTTCATAACAGTGTGTAGGAAGTTGTTTGATAAAGTGGGCAAAGCTTATACTTGGGCCAGAAGGCAGAATATAGGAAACTACATGAAAACATGAATAATTCAGTGAAAATGACTATAAACAGATGAGAACTTGTTTAGAACAGCTGAAAGAGAATCTCCAAGTCAGTTCTTAGTGTAGAAAATGTAGCTAAGATAATGGAAATCCTTAATTCCAGTTAAGATCACATGAAACACTTTATGAATCCTATATTCTTTACTTAAAGGAGACTAGAGTGGTAAATGTGCGTTATACAAGGCAGAATACCATTGAAATAGAGAAAGAAACACGTTCGGCAGCTTTGGAAAGCCTTACACTTCACTGAAATGTAGTACTACACTCTATAACAAAGTTGAGAGACAATGTTCAATAGCTGCCTCATTACTTAACAGTGTGTAGGAAGTTGTTTGATAAAGTGGGGAAAGCTTATACTAGGGCCAGAAGGCAGAATATAGGAAACTAGGAAAGCCTTACACTTCACTGAAATGTAGTACTACACTCTATAACACATTTTAGAGACAATGTTCCCGAGCTGCCTCAGTTCATAACAGTGTGTAGGAAGTTGTTTGATAAAGTGGGCAAAGCTTATACTTGGGCCAGAAGGCAGAATATAGGAAACTACATGAAAACATGAATAATTCAGTGAAAATGACTGTAAACAGATGAGAACTTCTTTAGAACAGCTGAAAGAGAATCTCCAAGTCAGTTCTTAGTGTAGAAAGGGTAGCTAAGATCCGGGAAATCCTTAATTCCAGTAAAGATCACATGAAACACTGTATGAATCCTATATTCTTTACTTAAAGGAGACTAGAGTGGTAAATGTGTGTTATACAAGGCAGAATACTATTGAAATAGAGAAAGAAACACGTTTGGCAGCTTTGGAATGCCTTACACTTCACTGAAATGTAGTACTACACTCTATAACACAGTTATGAGACAATGTTCCCTAGCTCCCTCAGTTCATAATAGTGTGTAGGAAGTTGTTTGATAAAGTGGGGAAAGCTTATACTTGGACCAGAAGGCAGAATATAGGAAACTACATGAAAACATGAATAATTCAGTGAAAATGACTGTAAACAGATGAGAACTTGTTTAGAACAGCTGAAAGAGAATCTCCAAGTCAGTTCTTAGTGTAGAAAAGGTAGCTAAGATAAGGGAAACCCTTACTTCCAGTTAAGATCACATGAAACACTGTGTGCATCCTATATTCTTTACGTAAAGGAGACTAGAGTGGTAAATGTGTGTTATACAAGGCAGAATACCATTGAAATAGAGAAAGAAACACGTTCGGCAGCTTTGGAAAGCCTTACACTTCACTGAAATGTAGTACTACACTCTATAACACAGTTGAGAGACAATGTTCCCAAGCTGCCTCAGTTCATAACAAGGTGTTGGAAGTTGTTTGATAAAGTTGGCAAAGCTTATACTTGGACCAGAATGCAGAATATAGGAAACTACATGAAAACATGATTAATTCAGTGAAAATGACTGTAAACAGATGAGAACATGTTTAGAACAGCTGAAAGAGATTCTCCAGGTCAGTTCTTAGTGTAGAAAAGGTAGCTAAGATCCGGGAAATACTTAATTCGAGTTAAGATTACATGAAACACTGTGTGAATCCTATATTCTTTACTTAAAGGCGACTAGAGTGGTAAATGTGTGTTATACAAGGCAGTATACCATTAAAATAGAGAAAGAAACAAGTTCGGCAGCTTTGGAAAGCCTTACACTTCACTGAAATGTAGTACTACACTCTATAACACAGTTGAGAGACAATGTTCAATAGCTGCCTCAGTACTTAACAGTGTATAGGAAGTTGTTTGATAAAGTGGGCAAAGCTTATACTTGGACCAGAAGGCAGAATATAGGAAACTACATGAAAACATGATTAATTCAGTGAAAATGACTGTAAACAGATGAGAACTTGTTTAGAACAGCTGAAAGAGAATCTCCAAGTCAGTTCTTAGCGTAGAAAAGGTAGGTAAGATAAGGGAAATCCTTAATTCCAGTTAAGATCACATGAAACACTGTATGAATCCTATATTCTTTACTTAAAGGAGACTCGAGTGGTAAATGTGTGTTATACAAGGCAGAATAACATTGAAATAGAGAAAGAAACACATTCGGCAGCTTTGGAAAGCCTTACACTTCACTGACATGTAATACTACACTCTATCACACAGTTGAGAGACAATGTTCCCTAGCTCCCTCAGTTCATAACAGTGTGGAGGAAGTTGTCTGATAAAGTGGGCAAAGCTTATACTTGGGCCAGAAGGCCGAATATAGGAAACTACATGAAAACATGAATAATTCAGTGAAAATGACTGTAAACAGATGAGAACTTGTTTAGAACAGCTGAAAGAGAATCTCCAAGTCAGTTCTTAGTGTAGAAAAGATAGCTAAGATAAGGAAAATCCTTAATTCGAGTTAAGATCACATGAAACACTGTATGAATCCTATATTCTTTACTTAAAGGAGACTCGAGTGGTAAATGTGTGTTATACAAGGCAGAATACCACTGAAATAGAGAAAGAAACACGTTCGGCAGCTTTGGAAAGCCTTACACTTCACTGAAATGTAGTACTACACTCTATAACGCAGTAGAGAGACAATGTTCCCGAGCTGCCTCAGTTCATAACACTGTGTAGGAAGTTGTTTGATAAAGTGGGCAAAGCTTATACTTGAAGCAGAAGGCAGAATATAGGAAACTACATGAAAACATGAATAATTCAGTGAAAATGACTGTAAACAGATGAGAACTTGTTTTAGAACAGCTGAAAGAGATCCTCCAAGTCAGTTCTTAGTGTAGAAAAGGTAGCTAACTCCGGAAAATCCTTAATTCCAGTTAAGATCACATGAAACACTGTATGAATCCTATATTCTTTACTTAAAGGAGACTACAGTGGTAAATGTGTGTTATACAAGGCAGAATACCATTAAAATAGAGAAAGAAACACGTTCGGCAGCTTTGCAAAGCCTTACACTTCACTGAAATGTAGTACTACACTCTATAACACAGTTGAGAGGCAATGTTCAATAGCTGCCTCAGTACTTAACAGTGTGTAGGAAGTTGTTTGATAAAGTGGGCAAAGCTTATACTTGGACCAGAAGGCAGAATATAGGAAACTACATGAAAACATGAATAATTCAGTGAAAATGACTGTAAATAGATGAGAACTTGTTTAGAACAGCTGAACGAGAATCTCCAAGTCAGTTCTTAGTGTAGAAAAGGTAGCTAAGATAAGGAAAATCCTTAATTCCAGTTAAGATCACATGAAACACGGTATGAATCCTATATTCTTTACTTAAAGGAGACTCGAGTGGTAAATGTGTGTTATACAAGGCAGAATACCATTGAAATAGAGAAAGAAACACGTTCGGCAGCTTTGGAAAGCCTTAAACTTCACTGAAATGTAGTACTACACTCTATAACACAGTTGAGAGACAATGTTCCCGAGCTGCCTCAGTTCATAACAGTGTGTAGGAAGTTGTTTGATAAAGTGGGCAAAGCTTATACTTGGGCCAGAAGGCAGAATATAGGAAACTACATGAAAACATGAATAATTCAGTGAAAATGACTGTAAATAGATGAGAACTTGTTTAGAACAGCTGAACGAGAATCTCCAAGTCAGTTCTTAGTGTAGAAAAGGTAGCTAAGATAAGGAAAATCCTTAATTCCAGTTAAGATCACATGAAACACGGTATGAATCCTATATTCTTTACTTAAAGGAGACTCGAGTGGTAAATGTGTGTTATACAAGGCAGAATACCATTGAAATAGAGAAAGAAACACGTTCGGCAGCTTTGGAAAGCCTTAAACTTCACTGAAATGTAGTACTACACTCTATAACACAGTTGAGAGACAATGTTCCCGAGCTGCCTCAGTTCATAACAGTGTGTAGGAAGTTGTTTGATAAAGTGGGCAAAGCTTATACTTGGGCCAGAAGGCAGAATATAGGAAACTACATGAAAACATGAATAATTCAGTGAAAATGACTGTAAACAGATGAGAACTTGTTTAGAACAGCTGAAAGAGAATCTCCAAGTCAGTTCTTAGTGTAGAAAAGGTAGCTAAGATAAGGAAAATCCTTAATTCCAGTTAAGATCACATGAAACACGGTATGAATCCTATATTCTTTACTTAAAGGAGACTCGAGTGGTAAATGTGTGTTATACAAGGCAGAATACCATTGAAATAGAGAAAGAAACACGTTCGGCAGCTTTGGAAAGCCTTACACTTCACTGAAATGTAGTACTACACTCTATAACAAAGTTGAGAGACAATGTTCAATAGCTGCCTCATTACTTAACAGTGTGTAGGAAGTTGTTTGATAAAGTGGGCAAAGCTTATACTAGGGCCAGAGGGCAGAATATAGGAAACTACATGAAAACATGGATAATTCAGAGAAAATGACTGGAAACTGATGAGAACTTGTTTAGAACAGCTCAAAGAGATTCTCCATTCAGTTCTTATTGTAGTAAATGTAGCTAAGATCCGGGAAATCCTTAATTCGAGTTAAGATCACATGAAACACTGTATGAATCCTATATTCTTTACTTAAAGGAGACTAGAGTGGTAAATGTGTGTTATACAAGGTAGAATACCATTGTAATAGAGAATTAAACACGTTTGGCAGCTTTGGAAAGCCTTACACTTCACTGAAATGTAGTACTACACTCTATAACACAGTTGAGAGACAATGTTCCCGAGCTGCCTCAGTTCATAACAATGTGTAGGAAGTTGTTTGATAAAGTGGGCAAAGCTTATACTTGGACCAGAAGGCAGAATATAGGAAACTACATGAAAACATGGATAATTCAGAGAAAATGACTGGAAACAGATGAGAACTTGTTTAGAACAGCTCAAAGAGATTCTCCCGTCAGCTCTTAGCGTAGTAAAGGTAGCTAAGTTCCGGGAAATCCTTAATTCGAGTTAAGATCACATGAAACACTGTATGAATCCTATATTCTTTACTTAAAGGAGACTAGAGTGGTAAATGTGTGTTATACAAGGCAGAATACCATTGAAATAGAGAAAGAAACACGTTTGGCAGCTTTGGAAAGCCTTACACTTCACTGAAATGTAGTACTACACTCTATAACATAGTTGAGAGACAATGTGCCCGAGCTACCTCAGTTCATAACAGTGTGTAGGAAGTTGTTTGATAAAGTGGGCAAAGCTTATACTTGGACCAGAAGGCAGAATATTGGAAACTACATGAAAACATGGATAATTCAGAGAAAATGACTGTAAACAGATGAGAAATTGTTTAGAACAGCTCAAAGAGATACTCCAATTCAATTATTAGTGTAGAAAAGGTAGCTAAGATCCGGGAAATCCTTAATTCGAGTTAAGATCACATGAAACACTGTATGAATCCTATATTCTTTACTTAAAGGAGACTAGAGTGGTAAATGTGTGTTATACAAGGCAGAATACCATTGAAATAGACAAAGAAACACGTTCGGCAGCTTTGCAAAGCCTTACACTTCACTGAAATGTAGTACTACACTCTATAACACAGTAGAGAGACAATGTTCCCGAGCTGCCTCAGTTCATAACAGTGTGTAGGAAGTTGTTTGATAAAGTGGGCAAAGCTTATACTTGGACCAGAAGGCAGAATATAGGAAACTACATGAAAACATGAATAATTCAGTGAAAATGACTGTAAATAGATGAGAACTTGTTTAGAACAGCTGAACGAGAATCTCCAAGTCAGTTCTTAGTGTAGAAAAGGTAGCTAAGATAAGGAAAATCCTTAATTCCAGTTAAGATCACATGAAACACGGTATGAATCCTATATTCTTTACTTAAAGGAGACTCGAGTGGTAAATGTGTGTTATACAAGGCAGAATACCATTGAAATAGAGAAAGAAACACGTTCGGCAGCTTTGGAAAGCCTTAAACTTCACTGAAATGTAGTACTACACTCTATAACACAGTTGAGAGACAATGTTCCCGAGCTGCCTCAGTTCATAACAGTGTGTAGGAAGTTGTTTGATAAAGTGGGCAAAGCTTATACTTGGGCCAGAAGGCAGAATATAGGAAACTACATGAAAACATGAATAATTCAGTGAAAATGACTGTAAACAGATGAGAACTTGTTTAGAACAGCTGAAAGAGAATCTCCAAGTCAGTTCTTAGTGTAGAAAAGGTAGCTAAGATAAGGAAAATCCTTAATTCCAGTTAAGATCACATGAAACACTGTATGAATCCTATATTCTTTACTTAAAGGAGACTAGAGTGCTAAATGTGTGTTATACAAGGTAGAATACCATTGTAATAGAGAATTAAACACGTTTGGCAGCTTTGGAAAGCCTTACACTTCACTGAAATGTAGTACTACACTCTATAACACAGTTGAGAGACAATGTTCCCGAGCTGCCTCAGTTCATAACAATGTGTAGGAAGTTGTTTGATAAAGTGGGCAAAGCTTATACTTGGACCAGAAGGCAGAATATAGGAAACTACATGAAAACATGGATAATTCAGAGAAAATGACTGTAAACAGATGAGAAATTGTTTAGAACACCTCAAAGAGATACTCCAATTCAATTATTAGTGTAGAAAAGGTAGCTAAGATCCGGGAAATCCTTAATTCGAGTTAAGATCACATGAAACACTGTATGAATCCTATATTCTTTCCTTAAAGGAGACTAGAGTGGTAAATGTGTGTTACACAAGGCAGAATACCATTGAAATAGAGAAATAAACACGTTCGGCAGCTTTGGAAAGCCTTACACTTCACTGAAATGCAGTACTACACTCTATAACACAGTTGAGGGACAATGATCCCGAGCTGCCTCAGTTCATAACAGTGTGTAGGAAGTTGTTTGATAAAGTGGGCAAAGCTTATACTTGGACCAGAAGGCAGAATATAGGAAACTACATGAAAACATGGATAATTCAGAGAAAATGACTGTAAACAGAAGACACCTTGTTTAGTACAGGTGAATGAGATTCTCCAAGTCAGTTCTTTGTGTAGAAAAGGTAGCTAAGATCCGGGAAATCCTTAATTCGAGTTAAGATCACATGAAACACTGTATGAATCCTATATTCTTTACTTAAAGGAGACTAGAGTGGTAAATGTGTGTTATACAAGGCAGAATACCATTGAAATAGACAAAGAAACACGTTCGGCAGCTTTGCAAAGCCTTACACTTCACTGAAATGTAGTACTACACTCTATAACACAGTAGAGAGACAATGTTCCCGAGCTGCCTCAGTTCATAACAGTGTGTAGGAAGTTGTTTGATAAAGTGGGCAAAGCTTATACTTGAAGCAGAAGGCAGAATATAGGAAACTACATGAAAACATGAATAATTCAGTGAAAATGACTGTAAACAGATGAGAACTTGTTTTAGAACAGCTGAAAGAGATCCTCCAAGTCAGTTCTTAGTGTAGAAAAGGTAGCTAAATCCGGAAAATCCTTAATTCCAGTTAAGATCACATGAAACACTGTATGAATCCTATATTCTTTACTTAAAGGAGACTACAGTGGTAAATGTGTGTTATACAAGGCAGAATACCATTAAAATAGAGAAAGAAACACGTTCGGCAGCTTTGCAAAGCCTTACACTTCACTGAAATGTAGTACTACACTCTATAACACAGTTGAGAGACAATGTTCAATATCTGCCTCAGTACTTAACAGTGTGTAGGAAGTTGTTTGATAAAGTGGGCAAAGCTTATACTTGGACCAGAAGGCAGAATATAGGAAACTACATGAAAACATGGATAATTCAGAGAAAATGACTGTAAACAGATGAGAACTTGTTTAGAACAGCTCAAACAGATACTCCAATTCAATTATTAGTGTAGAAAAGGTAGCTACGATCCGGAAAATCTTTAATTCGAGTTAAGATCACATGAAACTCTGTATGAATCCTATATTCTTTACTTAAAGGAGACTAGAGTGGTAAATGTGTGTTATACAAGGCAGAATACCATTGAAATAGAGAAAGAAACACGTTCGGCAGCTTTGGAAAGCCTTACACTTCACTGAAATGTAGTACTACACTCTATAACACAGTTGAGAGACAATGTTCCCTAGCTGCCTCAGTTCATAACAGTGTGTAGGAAGTTGTTTGATAAAGTGGGCAAAGCTTATACTTGGACCAGAAGGCATAATATATGAAACTACATGAAAACATGGATAATTCAGAGAAAATGACTGTAAACAGATGAGAACTTGTTTAGAGCAGCTCAAAGAGATTCTCCAGTCAGTTCTTAGTGTAGTAAAAGTAGCTAAGATCCGGGAAATCCTTAATTCGAGTTAAGATCACATGAAACACTGTATGAATCCTATATTCTTTACTTAAAGGAGACTAGAGTGGTAAATGTGTGTTATACAAGGCAGAATACCATTGAAATAGAGAAAGAAACACGTTTGGCAGCTTTGGAAAGCCTTACACTTCACTGAAATGTAGTACTACACTCTATAACATAGTTGAGAGACAATGTGCCCGAGCTGCCTCAGTTCATAACAGTGTGTAGGAAGTTGTTTGATAAAGTGGGCAAAGCTTATACTTGGACCAGAAGGCAGAATATTGGAAACTACATGAAAACATGGATAATTCAGAGAAAATGACTGTAAACAGATGAGAACTTGTTTAGAACAGCTCAAAGAGATTCTCCAGTCAGCTCTTAGCGTAGTAAAGGTAGCTAAGATCCGGGAAATCCTTAATTCGAGTTAAGATCACATGAAACACTGTATGAATCCTATATTCTTTACTTAAAGGAGACTAGAGTGGTAAATGTGTGTTATACAAGGCAGAATACCATTGAAATAGAGAAAGAAACACGTTTGGCAGCTTTGGAAAGCCTTACACTTCACTGAAATGTAGTACTACACTCTATAACATAGTTGAGAGATAATGTGCCCGAGCTACCTCAGTTCATAACAGTGTGTAGGAAGTTGTTTGATAAAGTGGGCAAAGCTTATACTTGGACCAGAAGGCAGAATATTGGAAACTACATGAAAACATGGATAATTCAGAGAAAATGACTGTAAACAGATGAGAAATTGTTTAGAACAGCTCAAAGAGATACTCCAATTCAATTATTAGTGTAGAAAAGGTAGCTAAGATCCGGGAAATCCTTAATTCGAGTTAAGATCACATGAAACACTGTATGAATCCTATATTCTTTACTTAAAGGAGACTAGAGTGGTAAATGTGTGTTACACAAGGCAGAATACCATTGAAATAGAGAAATAAACACGTTCGGCAGCTTTGGAAAGCCTTACACTTCACTGAAATGCAGTACTACACTCTATAACACAGTTGAGGGACAATGATCCCGAGCTGCCTCAGTTCATAACAGTGTGTAGGAAGTTGTTTGATAAAGTGGGCAAAGCTTATACTTGGACCAGAAGGCAGAATATAGGAAACTACATGAAAACATGGATAATTCAGAGAAAATGACTGTAAACAGAAGACACCTTGTTTAGTACAGGTGAATGAGATTCTCCAAGTCAGTTCTTAGTGTAGAAAAGGTAGCTAAGGTCCGGGAAATCCTTAATTCGAGTTAAGATCACATGAAACACTGTATGAATCCTATATTCTTTACTTAAAGGAGACTAGAGTGGTAAATGTGTGTTATACAAGGCAGAATACCATTGAAATAGAGAAAGAAAAAGTTCGGTATCTTTGGAAACCTTACACTTCACTGAACTGAAGCACTACACTCTATAACACAGTTGAGAGACAATGTTCCTGAGCTGCCTCAGTTCATAACAGTGTGTAGGAAGTTGTTTGATAAAGTGGGCAAAGGTTATACTTGGTCCAGGAGGCAGAATATAGGAAACTATATTAAAACATGGATAATTCAGAGAAAATGACTGTAAACAGATGAGAAGTTGTTTACAACAGCTGAAAGAGATTCTCCAAGTCAGTTCTTAGTGTAGAAAATGTAGCTAAGATCCGGGAAATCCTTAATTCAAGTTAAGATGACATGAAACACTGTATGAATCCTATATTCTTTACTTAAAGGAGCCTAGAGTGGTAAATGTGTGTTATACAAGGCAGAATACCATTGAAATACAGAAAGAAACACGTTCGGTATCTTTGGAAACCTTACACTTCACTGAAATGTAGCACTACACTCTATAACACAGTTGAGAGACAATGTTCCTGAGCTGCCTCAGTTCATAACAGTGTGTAGGAAGTTGTTTGATAAAGTGGGCAAAGCTTATACTTGGACCAGAAGGCAGAATATAGGAAACTACATGAAAACATGGATAATTCAGAGAAAATGACTGTAAACAGATGAGAACTTGTTTAGAACAGCTCAAAGAGATACTCCAAGTCAATTATTAGTGTAGAAAAGGTAGCTAAGATCCGGGAAATCCTTAATTCGAGTTAAGATCACATGAAACACTGTATGAATCCTATATTCTTTACTTAAAGGAGACTAGAGTGGTAAATGTGTGTTATACAAGGCAGAATACCATTGAAATAGAGAAAGAAACACGTTCGGCAGCTTTGGAAAGCCTTACACTTCACTGAAATGTAGTACTACACTCTATAACACAGTTGAGAGACAATGTGCCCGAGATGCCTCAGTTCATAACAGTGTGTAGGAAGTTGTTTGATAAAGTGGGCAAAGCTTATACTTGGACCAGAAGGCAGAATATAGGAAACTACATGAAAACATGGATAATTCAGAGAAAATGACTGTAAACAGATGAGAACTTGTTTAGAACAGCTCAAACAGATACTCCAATTCAATTATTAGTGTAGAAAAGGTAGCTACGATCCGGAAAATCCTTAATTCGAGTTAAGATCACATGAAACACTGTATGAATCCTATATTCTTTACTTAAAGGAGACTAGAGTGGTAAATGTGTGTTATACAAGGCAGAATACCATTGAAATAGAGAAAGAAACACGTTCGGCAGCTTTGGAAAGCCTTACACTTCCCTGAAATGTAGTACTACACTCTATAACACAGTTGAGAGACAATGTTCCCTAGCTGCCTCAGTTCATAACAGTGTGTAGGAAGTTGTTTGATAAAGTGGGCAAAGCTTATACTTGGACCAGAAGGCATAATATATGAAACTACATGAAAACATGGATAATTCAGAGAAAATGACTGTAAACAGATGAGAACTTGTTTAGAGCAGCTCAAAGAGATTCTCCAGTCAGTTCTTAGTGTAGTAAAAGTAGCTAAGATCCGGGAAATCCTTAATTCGAGTTAAGATCACATGAAACACTGTATGAATCCTATATTCTTTACTTAAAGGAGACTAGAGTGGTAAATGTGTGTTATACAAGGCAGAATACCATTGAAATAGAGAAAGAAACACGTTTGGCAGCTTTGGAAAGCCTTACACTTCACTGAAATGTAGTACTACACTCTATAACATAGTTGAGAGACAATGTGCCCGAGCTGCCTCAGTTCATAACAGTGTGTAGGAAGTTGTTTGATAAAGTGGGCAAAGCTTATACTTGGACCAGAAGGCAGAATATTGGAAACTACATGAAAACATGGATAATTCAGAGAAAATGACTGTAAACAGATGAGAACTTGTTTAGAACAGCTCAAAGAGATTCTCCAGTCAGCTCTTAGCGTAGTAAAGGTAGCTAAGATCCGGGAAATCCTTAATTCGAGTTAAGATCACATGAAACACTGTATGAATCCTATATTCTTTACTTAAAGGAGACTAGAGTGGTAAATGTGTGTTATACAAGGCAGAATACCATTGAAATAGAGAAAGAAACACGTTTGGCAGCTTTGGAAAGCCTTACACTTCACTGAAATGTAGTACTACACTCTATAACATAGTTGAGAGATAATGTGCCCGAGCTACCTCAGTTCATAACAGTGTGTAGGAAGTTGTTTGATAAAGTGGGCAAAGCTTATACTTGGACCAGAAGGCAGAATATTGGAAACTACATGAAAACATGGATAATTCAGAGAAAATGACTGTAAACAGATGAGAAATTGTTTAGAACAGCTCAAAGAGATACTCCAATTCAATTATTAGTGTAGAAAAGGTAGCTAAGATCCGGGAAATCCTTAATTCGAGTTAAGATCACATGAAACACTGTATGAATCCTATATTCTTTACTTAAAGGAGACTAGAGTGGTAAATGTGTGTTACACAAGGCAGAATACCATTGAAATAGAGAAATAAACACGTTCGGCAGCTTTGGAAAGCCTTACACTTCACTGAAATGCAGTACTACACTCTATAACACAGTTGAGGGACAATGATCCCGAGCTGCCTCAGTTCATAACAGTGTGTAGGAAGTTGTTTGATAAAGTGGGCAAAGCTTATACTTGGACCAGAAGGCAGAATATAGGAAACTACATGAAAACATGGATAATTCAGAGAAAATGACTGTAAACAGAAGACACCTTGTTTAGTACAGGTGAATGAGATTCTCCAAGTCAGTTCTTAGTGTAGAAAAGGTAGCTAAGGTCCGGGAAATCCTTAATTCGAGTTAAGATCACATGAAACACTGTATGAATCCTATATTCTTTACTTAAAGGAGACTAGAGTGGTAAATGTGTGTTATACAAGGCAGAATACCATTGAAATAGAGAAAGAAAAAGTTCGGTATCTTTGGAAACCTTACACTTCACTGAACTGAAGCACTACACTCTATAACACAGTTGAGAGACAATGTTCCTGAGCTGCCTCAGTTCATAACAGTGTGTAGGAAGTTGTTTGATAAAGTGGGCAAAGGTTATACTTGGTCCAGGAGGCAGAATATAGGAAACTATATTAAAACATGGATAATTCAGAGAAAATGACTGTAAACAGATGAGAAGTTGTTTACAACAGCTGAAAGAGATTCTCCAAGTCAGTTCTTAGTGTAGAAAATGTAGCTAAGATCCGGGAAATCCTTAATTCAAGTTAAGATGACATGAAACACTGTATGAATCCTATATTCTTTACTTAAAGGAGCCTAGAGTGGTAAATGTGTGTTATACAAGGCAGAATACCATTGAAATACAGAAAGAAACACGTTCGGTATCTTTGGAAACCTTACACTTCACTGAAATGTAGCACTACACTCTATAACACAGTTGAGAGACAATGTTCCTGAGCTGCCTCAGTTCATAACAGTGTGTAGGAAGTTGTTTGATAAAGTGGGCAAAGCTTATACTTGGACCAGAAGGCAGAATATAGGAAACTACATGAAAACATGGATAATTCAGAGAAAATGACTGTAAACAGATGAGAACTTGTTTAGAACAGCTCAAAGAGATACTCCAAGTCAATTATTAGTGTAGAAAAGGTAGCTAAGATCCGGGAAATCCTTAATTCGAGTTAAGATCACATGAAACACTGTATGAATCCTATATTCTTTACTTAAAGGAGACTAGAGTGGTAAATGTGTGTGATACAAGGCAGAATACCATTGAAATAGAGAAAGAAACACGTTCGGCAGCTTTGGAAAGCCTTACACTTCACTGAAATGTAGTACTACACTCTATAACACAGTTGAGAGACAATGTGCCCGAGATGCCTCAGTTCATAACAGTGTGTAGGAAGTTGTTTGATAAAGTGGGCAAAGCTTATACTTGGACCAGAAGGCAGAATATAGGAAACTACATGAAAACATGGATAATTCAGAGAAAATGACTGTAAACAGATGAGAACTTGTTTAGAACAGCTCAAACAGATACTCCAATTCAATTATTAGTGTAGAAAAGGTAGCTACGATCCGGAAAATCCTTAATTCGAGTTAAGATCACATGAAACACTGTATGAATCCTATATTCTTTACTTAAAGGAGACTAGAGTGGTAAATGTGTGTTATACAAGGCAGAATACCATTGAAATAGAGAAAGAAACACGTTCGGCAGCTTTGGAAAGCCTTACACTTCCCTGAAATGTAGTACTACACTCTATAACACAGTTGAGAGACAATGTTCCCGAGCTGCCTCAGTTCATAACAGTGTGTAGGAAGTTGTTTGATAAAGTGGGCAAAGCTTATACTTGGACCAGAAGGCAGAATATATGAAACTACATGAAAACATGGATAATTCAGAGAAAATGACTGTAAACAGATGAGAACTTGTTTAGAGCAGCTCAAAGAGATTCTCCAGTCAGTTCTTAGTGTAGTAAAAGTAGCTAAGATCCGGGAAATCCTTATTTCGAGTTAACATCACATGAAACACTGTATGAATCCTATATTCTTTACTTAAAGGAGACTAGAGTGGTAAATGTGTGTTATACAAGGCAGAATACCATTGAAATAGAGAAAGAAACACGTTCGGCAGCTTTGGAAAGCCTTACACTTCACTGAAATGTAGTACTACACTCTATAACACAGTTGAGAGACAATGTTCCCGAGCTGCCTCAGTTCATAACAGTGTGTAGGAAGTTGTTTGATAAAGTGGGTAAAGCTTATACTTGGACCAGAAGGCAGAATATAGGAAACTACATGAAAACATGGATAATTCAGAGAAAATGACTGTAAACAGAAGACACCTTGTTTAGTACAGGTGAATGAGATTCTCCAAGTCAGTTCTTAGTGTAGAAAAGGTAGCTAAGATCCGGGAAATCCTTAATTCGAGTTAAGATCACATGAAACACTGTATGAATCCTATATTCTTTACTTAAAGGAGACTAGAGTGGTAAATGTGTGTTATACAAGGCAGAATACCATTGAAATAGAGAAAGAAAAAGTTCGGTATCTTTGGAAACCTTACACTTCACTGAACTGAAGCACTACACTCTATAACACAGTTGAGAGACAATGTTCCTGAGCTGCCTCAGTTCATAACAGTGTGTAGGAAGTTGTTTGATAAAGTGGGCAAAGGTTATACTTGGTCCAGGAGGCAGAATATAGGAAACTATATTAAAACATGGATAATTCAGAGAAAATGACTGTAAACAGATGAGAAGTTGTTTACAACAGCTGAAAGAGATTCTCCAAGTCAGTTCTTAGTGTAGAAAATGTAGCTAAGATCCGGGAAATCCTTAATTCAAGTTAAGATGACATGAAACACTGTATGAATCCTATATTCTTTACTTAAAGGAGCCTAGAGTGGTAAATGTGTGTTATACAAGGCAGAATACCATTGAAATAGAGAAAGAAACACGTTCGGTATCTTTGGAAACCTTACACTTCACTGAAATGTAGCACTACACTCTATAACACAGTTGAGAGACAATGTTCCTGAGCTGCCTCAGTTCATAACAGTGTGTAGGAAGTTGTTTGATAAAGTGGGCAAAGCTTATACTTGGACCAGAAGGCAGAATATAGGAAACTACATGAAAACATGGATAATTCAGAGAAAATGACTGTAAACAGATGAGAACTTGTTTAGAACAGCTCAAAGAGATACTCCAAGTCAATTATTAGTGTAGAAAAGGTAGCTAAGATCCGGGAAATCCTTAATTCGAGTTAAGATCACATGAAACACTGTATGAATCCTATATTCTTTACTTAAAGGAGACTAGAGTGGTAAATGTGTGTTATACAAGGCAGAATACCATTGAAATAGAGAAAGAAACACGTTCGGCAGCTTTGGAAAGCCTTACACTTCACTGAAATGTAGTACTACACTCTATAACACAGTTGAGAGACAATGTGCCCGAGCTGCCTCAGTTCATAACAGTGTGTAGGAAGTTGTTTGATAAAGTGGGCAAAGCTTATACTTGGACCAGAAGGCAGAATATAGGAAACTACATGAAAACATGGATAATTCAGAGAAAATGACTGTAAACAGATGAGAACTTGTTTAGAACAGCTCAAACAGATACTCCAATTCAATTATTAGTGTAGAAAAGGTAGCTACGATCCGGAAAATCCTTAATTCGAGTTAAGATCACATGAAACACTGTATGAATCCTATATTCTTTACTTAAAGGAGACTAGAGTGGTAAATGTGTGTTATACAAGGCAGAATACCATTGAAATAGAGAAAGAAACACGTTCGGCAGCTTTGGAAAGCCTTACACTTCCCTGAAATGTAGTACTACACTCTATAACACAGTTGAGAGACAATGTTCCCGAGCTGCCTCAGTTCATAACAGTGTGTAGGAAGTTGTTTGATAAAGTGGGCAAAGCTTATACTTGGACCAGAAGGCAGAATATATGAAACTACATGAAAACATGGATAATTCAGAGAAAATGACTGTAAACAGATGAGAACTTGTTTAGAGCAGCTCAAAGAGATTCTCCAGTCAGTTCTTAGTGTAGTAAAAGTAGCTAAGATCCGGGAAATCCTTATTTCGAGTTAAGATCACATGAAACACTGTATGAATCCTATATTCTTTACTTAAAGGAGACTAGAGTGGTAAATGTGTGTTATACAAGGCAGAATACCATTGGAATAGAGAAAGAAACACGTTCGGCAGCTTTGGAAAGCCTTACACTTCACTGAAATGTAGTACTACACTCTATAACACAGTTGAGAGACAATGTTCCTGAGCTGCCTCAGTTCATAACAGTGTGTAGGAAGTTGTTTGATAAAGTGGGCAAAGCTTATACTTGGACCAGAAGGCAGAATATAGGAAACTACATGAAAACATGGATAATTCAGTGAAAATGACTGTAAACAGATAACTTGTTTAAAACAGCTCAAAGAGCTTCTCCACGTCAGTTCTTAGTGTAGAAAGGTAGCTAAGATCCGGGAAATCCTTAATTCGAGTTAAGATCACATGAAACACTGTATGAATCCTATATTCTTTACTTAAAGGAGACTAGAGTGGTAAATGTGTGTTATACAAGGCAGAATACCATTGAAATAGAGAAAGAAACACGTTCGGCAGCTTTGGAAAGCCTTACACTTCACTGAAATGTAGTACTACACTCTATAACACAGTTGAGAGACAATGTGCCCGAGCTGCCTCAGTTCATAACAGTGTGTAGGAAGTTGTTTGATAAAGTGGGCAAAGCTTATACTTGGACCAGAAGGCAGAATATAGGAAACTACATGAAAACATGGATAATTCAGAGAAAATGACTGTAAACAGATGAGAACTTGTTTAGAACAGCTCAAACAGATACTCCAATTCAATTATTAGTGTAGAAAAGGTAGCTACGATCCGGAAAATCCTTAATTCGAGTTAAGATCACATGAAACACTGTATGAATCCTATATTCTTTACTTAAAGGAGACTAGAGTGGTAAATGTGTGTTATACAAGGCAGAATACCATTGGAATAGAGAAAGAAACACGTTTGGCAGCTTTGGAAAGCCTTACTCTTCACTGAAATGTAGTACTACACTCTATAACATAGTTGAGAGACAATGTGCCCGAGCTGCCTCAGTTCATAACAGTGTGTAGGAAGTTGTTTGAAAAAGTGGGCAAAGCTTATACTTGGACCAGAAGGCAGAATATAGGAAACTACATGAAAACATGGATAATTCAGCGAAAATGACTGTAAACAGATAACTTGTTTAAAACAGCTCAAAGAGCTTCTCCAAGTCAGTTCTTAGTGTAGAAAAGGTAGCTAAGATCCGGGAAATCCTTAATTCGAGTTAAGATCACATGAAACACTGTATGAATCCTATATTCTTTACTTAAAGGAGACTAGAGTGGTAAATGTGTGTTATACAAGGCAGAATACCATTGAAATAGAGAAAGAAACACGTTTGGCAGCTTTGGAAAGCCTTACTCTTCACTGAAATGTAGTACTACACTCTATAACACAGTTGAGAGACAATGCTCCTGAGCTGCCTCAGTTCATAACAGTGTGTAGGAAGTTGTTTGATAAAGTGGGGAAAGCTTATACTTGGACCAGAAGGCAGAATATAGGAAACTACATGAAAACATGGATAATTCAGCGAAAATGACTGTAAACAGATAACTTGTTTAAAACAGCTCAAAGAGCTTCTCCAAGTCAGTTCTTAGTGTAGAAAGGTAGCTAAGATCCGGGAAATCCTTAATTCGAGTTAAGATCACATGAAACACTGTATGAATCCTATATTCTTTACTTAAAGGAGACTAGAGTGGTAAATGTGTGTTATACAAGGCAGAATACCATTGAAATAGAGAAAGAAACACGTTCGGCAGCTTTGGAAAGCCTTACACTTCACTGAAATGTAGTACTACACTCTATAACACAGTTGAGAGACAATGTTCCCTAGCTGCCTCAGTTCATAACAGTGTGTAGGAAGTTGTTTGATAAAGTGGGCAAAGCTTATACTTGGACCAGAAGGCATAATATATGAAACTACATGAAAACATGGATAATTCAGAGAAAATGACTGTAAACAGATGAGAACTTGTTTAGAGCAGCTCAAAGAGATTCTCCAGTCAGTTCTTAGTGTAGTAAAAGTAGCTAAGATCCGGGAAATCCTTAATTCGAGTTAAGATCACATGAAACACTGTATGAATCCTATATTCTTTACTTAAAGGAGACTAGAGTGGTAAATGTGTGTTATACAAGGCAGAATACCATTGAAATAGAGAAAGAAACACGTTTGGCAGCTTTGGAAAGCCTTACACTTCACTGAAATGTAGTACTACACTCTATAACATAGTTGAGAGACAATGTGCCCGAGCTGCCTCAGTTCATAACAGTGTGTAGGAAGTTGTTTGATAAAGTGGGCAAAGCTTATACTTGGACCAGAAGGCAGAATATTGGAAACTACATGAAAACATGGATAATTCAGAGAAAATGACTGTAAACAGATGAGAACTTGTTTAGAACAGCTCAAAGAGATTCTCCAGTCAGCTCTTAGCGTAGTAAAGGTAGCTAAGATCCGGGAAATCCTTAATTCGAGTTAAGATCACATGAAACACTGTATGAATCCTATATTCTTTACTTAAAGGAGACTAGAGTGGTAAATGTGTGTTATACAAGGCAGAATACCATTGAAATAGAGAAAGAAACACGTTTGGCAGCTTTGGAAAGCCTTACACTTCACTGAAATGTAGTACTACACTCTATAACATAGTTGAGAGATAATGTGCCCGAGCTACCTCAGTTCATAACAGTGTGTAGGAAGTTGTTTGATAAAGTGGGCAAAGCTTATACTTGGACCAGAAGGCAGAATATTGGAAACTACATGAAAACATGGATAATTCAGAGAAAATGACTGTAAACAGATGAGAAATTGTTTAGAACAGCTCAAAGAGATACTCCAATTCAATTATTAGTGTAGAAAAGGTAGCTAAGATCCGGGAAATCCTTAATTCGAGTTAAGATCACATGAAACACTGTATGAATCCTATATTCTTTACTTAAAGGAGACTAGAGTGGTAAATGTGTGTTACACAAGGCAGAATACCATTGAAATAGAGAAATAAACACGTTCGGCAGCTTTGGAAAGCCTTACACTTCACTGAAATGCAGTACTACACTCTATAACACAGTTGAGGGACAATGATCCCGAGCTGCCTCAGTTCATAACAGTGTGTAGGAAGTTGTTTGATAAAGTGGGCAAAGCTTATACTTGGACCAGAAGGCAGAATATAGGAAACTACATGAAAACATGGATAATTCAGAGAAAATGACTGTAAACAGAAGACACCTTGTTTAGTACAGGTGAATGAGATTCTCCAAGTCAGTTCTTAGTGTAGAAAAGGTAGCTAAGGTCCGGGAAATCCTTAATTCGAGTTAAGATCACATGAAACACTGTATGAATCCTATATTCTTTACTTAAAGGAGACTAGAGTGGTAAATGTGTGTTATACAAGGCAGAATACCATTGAAATAGAGAAAGAAAAAGTTCGGTATCTTTGGAAACCTTACACTTCACTGAACTGAAGCACTACACTCTATAACACAGTTGAGAGACAATGTTCCTGAGCTGCCTCAGTTCATAACAGTGTGTAGGAAGTTGTTTGATAAAGTGGGCAAAGGTTATACTTGGTCCAGGAGGCAGAATATAGGAAACTATATTAAAACATGGATAATTCAGAGAAAATGACTGTAAACAGATGAGAAGTTGTTTACAACAGCTGAAAGAGATTCTCCAAGTCAGTTCTTAGTGTAGAAAATGTAGCTAAGATCCGGGAAATCCTTAATTCAAGTTAAGATGACATGAAACACTGTATGAATCCTATATTCTTTACTTAAAGGAGCCTAGAGTGGTAAATGTGTGTTATACAAGGCAGAATACCATTGAAATACAGAAAGAAACACGTTCGGTATCTTTGGAAACCTTACACTTCACTGAAATGTAGCACTACACTCTATAACACAGTTGAGAGACAATGTTCCTGAGCTGCCTCAGTTCATAACAGTGTGTAGGAAGTTGTTTGATAAAGTGGGCAAAGCTTATACTTGGACCAGAAGGCAGAATATAGGAAACTACATGAAAACATGGATAATTCAGAGAAAATGACTGTAAACAGATGAGAACTTGTTTAGAACAGCTCAAAGAGATACTCCAAGTCAATTATTAGTGTAGAAAAGGTAGCTAAGATCCGGGAAATCCTTAATTCGAGTTAAGATCACATGAAACACTGTATGAATCCTATATTCTTTACTTAAAGGAGACTAGAGTGGTAAATGTGTGTTATACAAGGCAGAATACCATTGAAATAGAGAAAGAAACACGTTCGGCAGCTTTGGAAAGCCTTACACTTCACTGAAATGTAGTACTACACTCTATAACACAGTTGAGAGACAATGTGCCCGAGCTGCCTCAGTTCATAACAGTGTGTAGGAAGTTGTTTGATAAAGTGGGCAAAGCTTATACTTGGACCAGAAGGCAGAATATAGGAAACTACATGAAAACATGGATAATTCAGAGAAAATGACTGTAAACAGATGAGAACTTGTTTAGAACAGCTCAAACAGATACTCCAATTCAATTATTAGTGTAGAAAAGGTAGCTACGATCCGGAAAATCCTTAATTCGAGTTAAGATCACATGAAACACTGTATGAATCCTATATTCTTTACTTAAAGGAGACTAGAGTGGTAAATGTGTGTTATACAAGGCAGAATACCATTGAAATAGAGAAAGAAACACGTTCGGCAGCTTTGGAAAGCCTTACACTTCCCTGAAATGTAGTACTACACTCTATAACACAGTTGAGAGACAATGTTCCCGAGCTGCCTCAGTTCATAACAGTGTGTAGGAAGTTGTTTGATAAAGTGGGCAAAGCTTATACTTGGACCAGAAGGCAGAATATATGAAACTACATGAAAACATGGATAATTCAGAGAAAATGACTGTAAACAGATGAGAACTTGTTTAGAGCAGCTCAAAGAGATTCTCCAGTCAGTTCTTAGTGTAGTAAAAGTAGCTAAGATCCGGGAAATCCTTATTTCGAGTTAACATCACATGAAACACTGTATGAATCCTATATTCTTTACTTAAAGGAGACTAGAGTGGTAAATGTGTGTTATACAAGGCAGAATACCATTGAAATAGAGAAAGAAACACGTTCGGTATCTTTGGAAACCTTACACTTCACTGAAATGTAGCACTACACTCTATAACACAGTTGAGAGACAATGTTCCTGAGCTGCCTCAGTTCATAACAGTGTGTAGGAAGTTGTTTGATAAAGTGGGCAAAGCTTATACTTGGACCAGAAGGCAGAATATAGGAAACTACATGAAAACATGGATAATTCAGAGAAAATGACTGTAAACAGATGAGAACTTGTTTAGAACAGCTCAAAGAGATACTCCAAGTCAATTATTAGTGTAGAAAAGGTAGCTAAGATCCGGGAAATCCTTAATTCGAGTTAAGATCACATGAAACACTGTATGAATCCTATATTCTTTACTTAAAGGAGACTAGAGTGGTAAATGTGTGTTATACAAGGCAGAATACCATTGAAATAGAGAAAGAAACACGTTCGGCAGCTTTGGAAAGCCTTACACTTCACTGAAATGTAGTACTACACTCTATAACACAGTTGAGAGACAATGTGCCCAAGCTGCCTCAGTTCATAACAGTGTGTAGGAAGTTGTTTGATAAAGTGGGCAAAGCTTATACTTGGACCAGAAGGCAGAATATAGGAAACTACATGAAAACATGGATAATTCAGAGAAAATGACTGTAAACAGATGAGAACTTGTTTAGAACAGCTCAAACAGATACTCCAATTCAATTATTAGTGTAGAAAAGGTAGCTACGATCCGGAAAATCCTTAATTCGAGTTAAGATCACATGAAACACTGTATGAATCCTATATTCTTTACTTAAAGGAGACTAGAGTGGTAAATGTGTGTTATACAAGGCAGAATACCATTGAAATAGAGAAAGAAACACGTTCGGCAGCTTTGGAAAGCCTTACACTTCACTGAAATGTAGTACTACACTCTATAACACAGTTGAGAGACAATGTTCCCGAGCTGCCTCAGTTCATAACAGTGTGTAGGAAGTTGTTTGATAAAGTGGGCAAAGCTTATACTTGGACCAGAAGGCAGAATATAGGAAACTACATGAAAACATGGATAATTCAGAGAAAATGACTGTAAACAGAAGACACCTTGTTTAGTACAGGTGAATGAGATTCTCCAAGTCAGTTCTTAGTGTAGAAAAGGTAGCTAAGATCCGGGAAATCCTTAATTCGAGTTAAGATCACATGAAACACTGTATGAATCCTATATTCTTTACTTAAAGGAGACTAGAGTGGTAAATGTGTGTTATACAAGGCAGAATACCATTGAAATAGAGAAAGAAAAAGTTCGGTATCTTTGGAAACCTTACACTTCACTGAACTGAAGCACTACACTCTATAACACAGTTGAGAGACAATGTTCCTGAGCTGCCTCAGTTCATAACAGTGTGTAGGAAGTTGTTTGATAAAGTGGGCAAAGGTTATACTTGGTCCAGGAGGCAGAATATAGGAAACTATATTAAAACATGGATAATTCAGAGAAAATGACTGTAAACAGATGAGAAGTTGTTTACAACAGCTGAAAGAGATTCTCCAAGTCAGTTCTTAGTGTAGAAAATGTAGCTAAGATCCGGGAAATCCTTAATTCAAGTTAAGATGACATGAAACACTGTATGAATCCTATATTCTTTACTTAAAGGAGCCTAGAGTGGTAAATGTGTGTTATACAAGGCAGAATACCATTGAAATAGAGAAAGAAACACGTTCGGTATCTTTGGAAACCTTACACTTCACTGAAATGTAGCACTACACTCTATAACACAGTTGAGAGACAATGTTCCTGAGCTGCCTCAGTTCATAACAGTGTGTAGGAAGTTGTTTGATAAAGTGGGCAAAGCTTATACTTGGACCAGAAGGCAGAATATAGGAAACTACATGAAAACATGGATAATTCAGAGAAAATGACTGTAAACAGATGAGAACTTGTTTAGAACAGCTCAAAGAGATACTCCAAGTCAATTATTAGTGTAGAAAAGGTAGCTAAGATCCGGGAAATCCTTAATTCGAGTTAAGATCACATGAAACACTGTATGAATCCTATATTCTTTACTTAAAGGAGACTAGAGTGGTAAATGTGTGTTATACAAGGCAGAATACCATTGAAATAGAGAAAGAAACACGTTCGGCAGCTTTGGAAAGCCTTACACTTCACTGAAATGTAGTACTACACTCTATAACACAGTTGAGAGACAATGTGCCCGAGCTGCCTCAGTTCATAACAGTGTGTAGGAAGTTGTTTGATAAAGTGGGCAAAGCTTATACTTGGACCAGAAGGCAGAATATAGGAAACTACATGAAAACATGGATAATTCAGAGAAAATGACTGTAAACAGATGAGAACTTGTTTAGAACAGCTCAAACAGATACTCCAATTCAATTATTAGTGTAGAAAAGGTAGCTACGATCCGGAAAATCCTTAATTCGAGTTAAGATCACATGAAACACTGTATGAATCCTATATTCTTTACTTAAAGGAGACTAGAGTGGTAAATGTGTGTTATACAAGGCAGAATACCATTGAAATAGAGAAAGAAACACGTTCGGCAGCTTTGGAAAGCCTTACACTTCCCTGAAATGTAGTACTACACTCTATAACACAGTTGAGAGACAATGTTCCCGAGCTGCCTCAGTTCATAACAGTGTGTAGGAAGTTGTTTGATAAAGTGGGCAAAGCTTATACTTGGACCAGAAGGCAGAATATATGAAACTACATGAAAACATGGATAATTCAGAGAAAATGACTGTAAACAGATGAGAACTTGTTTAGAGCAGCTCAAAGAGATTCTCCAGTCAGTTCTTAGTGTAGTAAAAGTAGCTAAGATCCGGGAAATCCTTATTTCGAGTTAAGATCACATGAAACACTGTATGAATCCTATATTCTTTACTTAAAGGAGACTAGAGTGGTAAATGTGTGTTATACAAGGCAGAATACCATTGGAATAGAGAAAGAAACACGTTCGGCAGCTTTGGAAAGCCTTACACTTCACTGAAATGTAGTACTACACTCTATAACACAGTTGAGACACAATGTTCCTGAGCTGCCTCAGTTCATAACAGTGTGTAGGAAGTTGTTTGATAAAGTGGGCAAAGCTTATACTTGGACCAGAAGGCAGAATATAGGAAACTACATGAAAACATGGATAATTCAGTGAAAATGACTGTAAACAGATAACTTGTTTAAAACAGCTCAAAGAGCTTCTCCACGTCAGTTCTTAGTGTAGAAAGGTAGCTAAGATCCGGGAAATCCTTAATTCGAGTTAAGATCACATGAAACACTGTATGAATCCTATATTCTTTACTTAAAGGAGACTAGAGTGGTAAATGTGTGTTATACAAGGCAGAATACCATTGAAATAGAGAAAGAAACACGTTCGGCAGCTTTGGAAAGCCTTACACTTCACTGAAATGTAGTACTACACTCTATAACACAGTTGAGAGACAATGTGCCCGAGCTGCCTCAGTTCATAACAGTGTGTAGGAAGTTGTTTGATAAAGTGGGCAAAGCTTATACTTGGACCAGAAGGCAGAATATAGGAAACTACATGAAAACATGGATAATTCAGAGAAAATGACTGTAAACAGATGAGAACTTGTTTAGAACAGCTCAAACAGATACTCCAATTCAATTATTAGTGTAGAAAAGGTAGCTACGATCCGGAAAATCCTTAATTCGAGTTAAGATCACATGAAACACTGTATGAATCCTATATTCTTTACTTAAAGGAGACTAGAGTGGTAAATGTGTGTTATACAAGGCAGAATACCATTGGAATAGAGAAAGAAACACGTTTGGCAGCTTTGGAAAGCCTTACTCTTCACTGAAATGTAGTACTACACTCTATAACATAGTTGAGAGACAATGTGCCCGAGCTGCCTCAGTTCATAACAGTGTGTAGGAAGTTGTTTGAAAAAGTGGGCAAAGCTTATACTTGGACCAGAAGGCAGAATATAGGAAACTACATGAAAACATGGATAATTCAGCGAAAATGACTGTAAACAGATAACTTGTTTAAAACAGCTCAAAGAGCTTCTCCAAGTCAGTTCTTAGTGTAGAAAAGGTAGCTAAGATCCGGGAAATCCTTAATTCGAGTTAAGATCACATGAAACACTGTATGAATCCTATATTCTTTACTTAAAGGAGACTAGAGTGGTAAATGTGTGTTATACAAGGCAGAATACCATTGAAATAGAGAAAGAAACACGTTTGGCAGCTTTGGAAAGCCTTACTCTTCACTGAAATGTAGTACTACACTCTATAACACAGTTGAGAGACAATGCTCCTGAGCTGCCTCAGTTCATAACAGTGTGTAGGAAGTTGTTTGATAAAGTGGGGAAAGCTTATACTTGGACCAGAAGGCAGAATATAGGAAACTACATGAAAACATGGATAATTCAGCGAAAATGACTGTAAACAGATAACTTGTTTAAAACAGCTCAAAGAGCTTCTCCAAGTCAGTTCTTAGTGTAGAAAGGTAGCTAAGATCCGGGAAATCCTTAATTCGAGTTAAGATCACATGAAACACTGTATGAATCCTATATTCTTTACTTAAAGGAGACTAGAGTGGTAAATGTGTGTTATACAAGCAGAATACCATTGAAATAGAGAAAGAAACACGTTCGGCAGCTTTGGAAAGCCTTACACTTCACTGAAATGTAGTACTACACTCTATAACACAGTTGAGAGACAATGTGCCCGAGCTGCCTCAGTTCATAACATTGTGTAGGAAGTTGTTTGATAAAGTGGGCAAAGCTTATACTTGTACCAGAAGGCAGAATATAGGAAACTACATGAAAACATGGATAATTCAGAGAAAATTACAGTAAACAGATGAGAACTTGTTTAGAACAGCTCAAACAGATACTCCAATTCAATTATTAGTGTAGAAAAGGTCGCTACGATCCGGAAAATCCTTAATTCAAGTTAAGATCACATGAAACACTGTATGAATCCTATATTCTTTACTTAAAGGAGACTAGAGTGGTAAATGTGTGTTATACAAGGCAGAATACCATTGGAATAGAGAAAGAAACACGTTCGGCAGCTTTGGAAAGCCTTACACTTCACTGAAATGTAGTACTACACTCTATAACACAGTTGAGAGACAATGTGCCCGAGCTGCCTCAGTTCATAACAGTGTGTAGGAAGTTGTTAGATAAAGTGGGCAAAGCTTATACTTGGACCAGAAGGCAGAATATAGGAAACTACATGAAAACATGGATAATTCAGAGAAAATGACTGTAAACAGATGAGAACTTGTTTAGAGCAGCTCAAAGATATTCTCCAGTCAGTTCTTAGTGTAGTAAAAGTAGCTAAGATCCGGGAAATCCTTATTTCGAGTTAAGATCACATGAAACACTGTATGAATCCTATATTCTTTACTTAAAGGAGACTAGAGTGGTAAATGTGTGTTATACAAGGCAGAATACCATTGGAATAGAGAAAGAAACACGTTCGGCAGCTTTGGAAAGCCTTACACTTCACTGAAATGTAGTACTACACTCTATAACACAGTTGAGAGACAATGTTCCTGAGCTGCCTCAGTTCATAACAGTGTGTAGGAAGTTGTTTGATAAAGTGGGGAAAGCTTATACTTGGACCAGAAGGCAGAATATAGGAAACTACATGAAAACATGGATAATTCAGCGAAAATGACTGTAAACAGATAACTTGTTTAAAACAGCTCAAAGAGCTTCTCCAAGTCAGTTATTAGTGTAGAAAGGTAGCTAAGATCCGGGAAATCCTTAATTCGAGTTAAGATCACATGAAACACTGTATGAATCCTATATTCTTTACTTAAAGGAGACTAGAGTGGTAAATGTGTGTTATACAAGGCAGAATACCATTGAAATAGAGAAAGAAACACGTTCGGCAGCTTTGGAAAGCCTTACACTTCACTGAAATGTAGTACTACACTCTATAACACAGTTGAGAGACAATGTGCCCGAGCTGCCTCAGTTCATAACATTGTGTAGGAAGTTGTTTGATAAAGTGGGCAAAGCTTATACTTGGACCAGAAGGCAGAATATAGGAAACTACATGAAAACATGGATAATTCAGAGAAAATTACTGTAAACAGATGAGAACTTGTTTAGAACAGCTCAAACAGATACTCCAATTCAATTATTAGTGTAGAAAAGGTCGCTACGATCCGGAAAATCCTTAATTCAAGTTAAGATCACATGAAACACTGTATGAATCCTATATTCTTTACTTAAAGGAGACTAGAGTGGTAAATGTGTGTTATACAAGGCAGAATACCATTGAAATAGAGAAAGAAACACGTTCGGCAGCTTTGGAAAGCCTTACACTTCACTGAAATGTAGTACTACACTCTATAACACAGTTGAGAGACAATGTTCCCTAGCTGCCTCAGTTCATAACAGTGTGTAGGAAGTTGTTTGATAAAGTGGGCAAAGCTTATACTTGGACCAGAAGGCATAATATATGAAACTACATGAAAACATGGATAATTCAGAGAAAATGACTGTAAACAGATGAGAACTTGTTTAGAGCAGCTCAAACAGATACTCCAATTCAATTATTAGTGTAGAAAAGGTAGCTACGATCCGGAAAATCCTTAATTCGAGTTAAGATCACATGAAACACTGTATGAATCCTATATTCTTTACTTAAAGGAGACTAGAGTGGTAAATGTGTGTTATACAAGGCAGAATACCATTGAAATAGAGAAAGAAACACGTTCGGCAGCTTTGGAAAACCTTACACTTCACTGAAATGTAGTACTACACTCTATAACACAGTTGAGAGACAATGTTCCCTAGCTGCCTCAGTTCATAACAGTGTGTAGGAAGTTGTTTGATAAAGTGGGCAAAGCTTATACTTGGACCAGAAGGCAGAATATATGAAACTACATGAAAACATGGATAATTCAGAGAAAATGACTGTAAACAGATGAGAACTTGTTTAGAGCAGCTCAAAGAGATTCTCCAGTCAGTTCTTAGTGTAGTAAAAGTAGCTAAGATCCGGGAAATCCTTATTTCGAGTTAAGATCACATGAAACACTGTATGAATCCTATATTCTTTACTTAAAGGAGACTAGAGTGGTAAATGTGTGTTATACAAGGCAGAATACCATTGGAATAGAGAAAGAAACACGTTCGGCAGCTTTGGAAAGCCTTACACTTCACTGAAATGTAGTACTACACTCTATAACACAGTTGAGAGACAATGTTCCTGAGCTGCCTCAGTTCATAACAGTGTGTAGGAAGTTGTTTGATAAAGTGGGCAAAGCTTATACTTGGACCAGAAGGCAGAATATAGGAAACTACATGAAAACATGGATAATTCAGCGAAAATGACTGTAAACAGATAACTTGTTTAAAACAGCTCAAAGAGCTTCTCCAAGTCAGTTCTTAGTGTAGAAAAGGTAGCTACGATCCGGAAAATCCTTAATTCGAGTTAAGATCACATGAAACACTGTATGAATCCTATATTCTTTACTTAAAGGAGACTAGAGTGGTAAATGTGTGTTATACAAGGCAGAATACCATTGAAATAGAGAAAGAAACACGTTCGGCAGCTTTGGAAAGCCTTACACTTCACTGAAATGTAGTACTACACTCTATAACACAGTTGAGAGACAATGTTCCCTAGCTGCCTCAGTTCATAACAGTGTGTAGGAAGTTGTTTGATAAAGTGGGCAAAGCTTATACTTGGACCAGAAGGCAGAATATATGAAACTACATGAAAACATGGATAATTCAGAGAAAATGACTGTAAACAGATGAGAACTTGTTTAGAGCAGCTCAAAGAGATTCTCCAGTCAGTTCTTAGTGTAGTAAAAGTAGCTAAGATCCGGGAAATCCTTATTTCGAGTTAAGATCACATGAAACACTGTATGAATCCTATATTCTTTACTTAAAGGAGACTAGAGTGGTAAATGTGTGTTATACAGGGCAGAATACCATTGGAATAGAGAAAGAAACACGTTCGGCAGCTTTGGAAAGCCTTACACTTCACTGAAATGTAGTACTACACTCTATAACACAGTTGAGAGACAATGTTCCTGAGCTGCCTCAGTTCATAACAGTGTGTAGGAAGTTGTTTGATAAAGTGGGCAAAGCTTATACTTGGACCAGAAGGCAGAATATAGGAAACTACATGAAAACATGGATAATTCAGCGAAAATGACTGTAAACAGATAACTTGTTTAAAACAGCTCAAAGAGCTTCTCCAAGTCAGTTCTTAGTGTAGAAAAGGTAGCTAAGATCCGGGAAATCCTTAATTCGAGTTAAGATCACATGAAACACTGTATGAATCCTATATTCTTTACTTAAAGGAGACTAGAGTGGTAAATGTGTGTTATACAAGGCAGAATACCATTGAAATAGAGAAAGAAACACGTTCGGCAGCTTTGGAAAGCCTTACACTTCACTGAAATGTAGTACTACACTCTATAACACAGTTGAGAGACAATGTGCCCGAGCTGTCTCAGTTCATAACAGTGTGTAGGAAGTTGTTTGATAAAGTGTGCAAAGCTTATACTTGGACCAGAAGGCAGAATATTGGAAACTACATGAAAACATGGATAATTCAGAGAAAATGACTGTAAACAGATAACTTGTTTAGAACAGCTCATAGAGCTTCTCCAAGTCAGTTCTTAGTGTAGAAAATGTAGCTAAGATCCAGGAAATCCTTAATTCGAGTTAAGATCACATGAAACACTGTATGAATCCTATATTCTTTACTTAAAGGAGACTAGAGTGGTAAATGTGTGTTACACAAGGCAGAATACCATTGAAATAGAGAAATAAACACGTTCGGCAGCTTTGGAAAGCCTTACACTTCACTGAAATGCAGTACTACACTCTATAACACAGTTGAGGGACAATGATCCCGAGCTGCCTCAGTTCATAACAGTGTGTAGGAAGTTGTTTGATAAAGTGGGCAAAGCTTATACTTGGACCAGAAGGCAGAATATAGGAAACTACATGAAAACATGTATAATTCAGAGAAAATGACTGTAAACATATGAGAACTTGTTTGGAACAGCTCAAAAAGATTCTCCAAGTCAGTTCTTAGTGTAGTAAAGGTAGCTACGATCCGGAAAATCCTTAATTCGAGTTAAGATCACATGAAACACTGTATGAATCCTATATTCTTTACTTAAAGGAGACTAGAGTGGTAAATGTGTGTTATACAAGGCAGAATACCATTGAAATAGAGAAAGAAACACGTTCGGCAGCTTTGCAAAGCCTTACACTTCACTGAAATGTAGTACTACACTCTATAACACAGTTGAGAAACAATGTTCCTGAGCTGCCTCAGTTAATAACAGTCTGTAGGAAGTTGTTTGATAAAGTGGGCAAAGCTTACACTTGGACCAGAAGGCAGAATATAGGAAACTACAAGAAAACATGGATAATTCAGAGAAAATGACTGTAAACAGATAACTTGTTTAGAACAGCTCAAAGAGCTTCTCCAAGTCAGTTCTTAGTGTAGAAAAGGTAGCTAAGATCCGGGAAATCCTTAATTCGAGTTAAGATGACATGTAACACTGTATGAATCCTATATTCTTTACTTAAAGGAGACTAGAGTGGTAAATGTGTGTTATACAAGGCAGAATACCATTGAAATAGAGAAAGAAACACGTTCGGCAGCTTTGGAAAGCCTTACACTTCACTGAAATGTAACACTAAACTCTGTAACACAGTTGAGAGATAATGTTCCCGAGCTGCCTCAGTTCATAACAGTGTGTAGGAAGTTGTTTGATAAAGTGGGGAAAGATTATACTTGGACCAAAAGGCAGAATATAGGAAACTACCTGAAAACGTGGATAATTCAGAGAAAATGACTGTAAACTGATGAGAACTTGTTTAGAACAGCTCAATGAGATTCTGCAGTAAGTTCTTAGTGTAGAAAATGTAGCTAAGATCCGGGAAATCCTTAATTCGAGTTAAGATCACATGAAACACTGTATGAATCCTATATTCTTTACTTAAAGGAGACTAGAGTGCTAAATGTGTGTTATACAAGGCAGAATACCATTGAAATAGAGAAAGAAACACGTTCGGCAGCTTTGGAAAGCCTTACACTTCACTGAAATGTAGTACTACACTCTATAACACAGTTGAGAGACAATGTGCCCGAGCTGCCTCAGTTCATAACAGTGTGTAGGAAGTTGTTAGATAAAGTGGGCAAAGCTTATACTTGGACCAGAAGGCAGAATATAGGAAACTACATGAAAACATGGATAATTTAGAGAAAATGACTGTAAACAGATGAGAACTTGTTTAGAACAGCTCAAACAGATACTCCAATTCAATTATTAGTGTAGAAAAGGTAGCTACGATCCGGAAAATCCTTAATTCGAGTTAAGATCACATGAAACACTGTATGAATCCTATATTCTTTACTTAAAGGAGACTAGAGTGGTAAATGTGTGTTATACAAGGCAGAATACCATTGAAATAGAGAAAGAAACACGTTCGGCAGCTTTGGAAAACCTTACACTTCACTGAAATGTAGTACTACACTCTATAACACAGTTGAGAGACAATGTTCCCTAGCTGCCTCAGTTCATAACAGTGTGTAGGAAGTTGTTTGATAAAGTGGGCAAAGCTTATACTTGGACCAGAAGGCAGAATATATGAAACTACATGAAAACATGGATAATTCAGAGAAAATGACTGTAAACAGATGAGAACTTGTTTAGAGCAGCTCAAAGAGATTCTCCAGTCAGTTCTTAGTGTAGTAAAAGTAGCTAAGATCCGGGAAATCCTTATTTCGAGTTAAGATCACATGAAACACTGTATGAATCCTATATTCTTTACTTAAAGGAGACTAGAGTGGTAAATGTGTGTTATACAAGGCAGAATACCATTGGAATAGAGAAAGAAACACGTTCGGCAGCTTTGGAAAGCCTTACACTTCACTGAAATGTAGTACTACACTCTATAACACAGTTGAGAGACAATGTTCCTGAGCTGCCTCAGTTCATAACAGTGTGTAGGAAGTTGTTTGATAAAGTGGGCAAAGCTTATACTTGGACCAGAAAGCAGAATATAGGAAACTACATGAAAACATGGATAATTCAGCGAAAATAACTGTAAACAGATAACTTGTTTAAAACAGCTCAAAGAGCTTCTCCAAGTCAGTTCTTAGTGTAGAAAATGTAGCTAAGATCCGGGAAATCCTTAATTCGAGTTAAGATCACATGAAACACTGTATGAATCCTATATTCTTTACTTAAAGGAGACTAGAGTGGTAAATGTGTGTTATACAAGGCAGAATACCATTGAAATAGAGAAAGAAACACGTTCGGCAGCTTTGGAAAGCCTTACACTTCACTGAAATGTAGTACTACACACTATAACACAGTTGAGAGACAATGTGCCCGAGCTGTCTCAGTTCATAACAGTGTGTAGGAAGTTGTTTGATAAAGTGGGCAAAGCTAATACTTGGACCAGAAGGCAGAATATTGGAAACTACATGAAAACATGGATAATTCAGAGAAAATGACTGTAAACAGATAACTTGTTTAGAACAGCTCATAGAGCTTCTCCAAGTCAGTTCTTAGTGTAGAAAATGTAGCTAAGATCCAGGAAATCCTTAATTCGAGTTAAGATCACATGAAACACTGTATGAATCCTATATTCTTTACTTAAAGGAAACTAGAGTGGTAAATGTGTGTTACACAAGGCAGAATACCATTGAAATAGAGAAATAAACACGTTCGGCAGCTTTGGAAAGCCTTACACTTCACTGAAATGCAGTACTACACTCTATAACACAGTTGAGGGACAATGATCCCGAGCTGCCTCAGTTCATAACAGTGTGTAGGAAGTTGTTTGATAAAGTGGGCAAAGCTTACACTTGGACCAGAAGGCAGAATATAGGAAACTACAAGAAAACATGGATAATTCAGAGAAAATGACTGTAAACAGATAACTTGTTTAGAAAAGCTCAAAGAGCTTCTCCAAGTCAGTTCTTAGTGTAGAAAAGGTAGCTAAGATCCGGGAAATCCTTAATTCGAGTTAAGATGACATGTAACACTGTATGAATCCTATATTCTTTACTTAAAGGAGACTAGAGTGGTAAATGTGTGTTATACAAGGCAGAATACCATTGAAATAGAGAAAGAAACACGTTCGGCAGCTTTGGAAAGCCTTACACTTCACTGAAATGTAACACTAAGCTCTGTAACACAGTTGAGAGATAATGTTCCCGAGCTGCCTCAGTTCATAACAGTGTGTAGGAAGTTGTTTGATAAAGTGGGCAAAGATTATACTTGGACCAAAAGGCAGAATATAGGAAACTACCTGAAAAGGTGGATAATTCAGAGAAAATGACTGTAAACTGATGAGAACTTGTTTAGAACAGCTCAATGAGATTCTGCAGTAAGTTCTTAGTGTAGAAAATGTATCTAAGATCCGGGAAATCCTTAATTCGAGTTAAGATCACATGAAACAATGTATGAATCCTATATTGTTTACTTAAAAAAGACTAGAGTGGTAAATGTGTGTTATACAAGGCAGAATACCATTGGAATAGAGAAAGAAACACGTTCGGCAGCTTTGGAAAGCCTTACACTTCACTGAAATGTAGTACTACACTCTATAACACAGTTGAGAGACAATGTTCCTGAGCTGCCTCAGTTCATAACAGTGTGTAGGAAGTTGTTTGATAAAGTGGGCAAAGCTTATACTTGGACCAGAAGGCAGAATATAGGAAACTACATGAAAACATGGATAATTCAGCGAAAATGACTGTAAACAGATAACTTGTTTAAAACAGCTCAAAGAGCTTCTCCAAGTCAGTTCTTAGTGTAGAAAAGGTAGCTAAGATCCGGGAAATCCTTAATTCGAGTTAAGATCACATGAAACACTGTATGAATCCTATATTCTTTACTTAAAGGAGACTAGAGTGGTAAATGTGTGTTATACAAGGCAGAATACCATTGAAATAGAGAAAGAAACATGTTCGGCAGCTTTGGAAAGCCTTACACTTCACTGAAATGTAGTACTACACTCTATAACACAGTTGAGAGACAATGTGCCCGAGCTGTCTCAGTTCATAACAGTGTGTAGGAAGTTGTTTGATAAAGTGTGCAAAGCTTATACTTGGACCAGAAGGCAGAATATTGGAAACTACATGAAAACATGGATAATTCAGAGAAAATGACTGTAAACAGATAACTTGTTTAGAACAGCTCATAGAGCTTCTCCAAGTCAGTTCTTAGTGTAGAAAATGTAGCTAAGATCCAGGAAATCCTTAATTCGAGTTAAGATCACATGAAACACTGTATGAATCCTATATTCTTTACTTAAAGGAGACTAGAGTGGTAACTGTGTGTTATACAAGGCAGAATACCATTGAAATAGGAAAGAAACACGTTCGGCAGCTTTGGAAAGCCTTACACTTCACTAAAATGTAGCACTACACTCTATAACACAGTTGAGAGACAATGTTCCCTAGCTGCCTCAGTTCATAACAGTGTGTAGGAAGTTGTTTGATAAAGTGGGCAAAGCTTATACTTGGACCAGAAGGCAGAATATATGAAACTACATGAAAACATGGATAATTCAGAGAAAATGACTGTAAACAGATGAGAACTTGTTTAGAGCAGCTCAAAGAGATTCTCCAGTCAGTTCTTAGTGTAGTAAAAGTAGCTAAGATCCGGGAAATCCTTATTTCGAGTTAAGATCACATGAAACACTGTATGAATCCTATATTCTTTACTTAAAGGAGACTAGAGTGGAAAATGTGTGTTATACAAGGCAGAATACCATTGGAATAGAGAAAGAAACACGTTCGGCAGCTTTGGAAAGCCTTACACTTCACTGAAATGTAGTACTACACTCTATAACACAGTTGAGAGACAATGTTCCTGAGCTGCCTCAGTTCATAACAGTGTGTAGGAAGTTGTTTGATAAAGTGGGCAAAGCTTATACTTGGACCAGAAGGCAGAATATAGGAAACTACATGAAAACATGGATAATTCAGCGAAAATGACTGTAAACAGATAACTTGTTTAAAACAGCTCAAAGAGCTTCTCCAAGTCAGTTCTTAGTGTAGAAAAGGTAGCTAAGATCCGGGAAATCCTTAATTCGAGTTAAGATCACATGAAACACTGTATGAATCCTATATTCTTTACTTAAAGGAGACTAGAGTGGTAAATGTGTGTTATACAAGGCAGAATACCATTGAAATAGAGAAAGAAACACGTTCGGCAGCTTTGGAAAGCCTTACACTTCACTGAAATGTAGTACTACACTCTATAACACAGTTGAGAGACAATGTGCCCGAGCTGTCTCAGTTCATAACAGTGTGTAGGAAGTTGTTTGATAAAGTGTGCAAAGCTTATACTTGGACCAGAAGGCAGAATATTGGAAACTACATAAAAACATGGATAATTCAGAGCAAATGACTGTAAACAGATAACTTGTTTAGAACAGCTCATAGAGCTTCTCCAAGCCAGTTCTTAGTGTAGAAAATGTAGCTAAGATCCAGGAAATCCTTAATTCGAGTTAAGATCACATGAAACACTGTATGAATCCTATATTCTTTACTTAAAGGAAACTAGAGTGGTAAATGTGTGTTACACAAGGCAGAATACCATTGAAATAGAGAAATAAACACGTTCGGCAGCTTTGGAAAGCCTTACACTTCACTGAAATGCAGTACTACACTCTATAACACAGTTGAGGGACAATGATCCCGAGCTGCCTCAGTTCATAACAGTGTGTAGGAAGTTGTTTGATAAAGTGGGCAAAGCTTACACTTGGACCAGAAGGCAGAATATAGGAAACTACAAGAAAACATGGATAATTCAGAGAAAATGACTGTAAACAGATAACTTGTTTAGAAAAGCTCAAAGAGCTTCTCCAAGTCAGTTCTTAGTGTAGAAAAGGTAGCTAAGATCCGGGAAATCCTTAATTCGAGTTAAGATGACATGTAACACTGTATGAATCCTATATTCTTTACTTAAAGGAGACTAGAGTGGTAAATGTGTGTTATACAAGGCAGAATACCATTGAAATAGAGAAAGAAACACGTTCGGCAGCTTTGGAAAGCCTTACACTTCACTGAAATGTAACACTAAGCTCTGTAACACAGTTGAGAGATAATGTTCCCGAGCTGCCTCAGTTCATAACAGTGTGTAGGAAGTTGTTTGATAAAGTGGGCAAAGATTATACTTGGACCAAAAGGCAGAATATAGGAAACTACCTGAAAACGTGGATAATTCAGAGAAAATGACTGTAAACTGATGAGAACTTGTTTAGAACAGCTCAATGAGATTCTGCAGTAAGTTCTTAGTGTAGAAAATGTATCTAAGATCCGGGAAATCCTTAATTCGAGTTAAGATCACATGAAACAATGTATGAATCCTATATTCTTTACTTAAAAAAGACTAGAGTGGTAAATGTGTGTTATACAAGGCAGAATACCATTGAAATAGAGAAAGAAACACGTTCGGCAGCTTTGGAAAGCCTTACACTTCACTGAAATGTAGTACTACACTCTATAACACAGTTGAGAGACAATGTTCCTGAGCTGCCTCAGTTCATAACAGTGTGTAGGAAGTTGTTTGATAAAGTGGGCAAAGCTTATACTTGGACCAGAAGGCAGAATATAGGAAACTACATGAAAACATGGATAATTCAGAGAAAATGACTGTAAACAGATGAGAACTTGTTTAGAACAGCTCAAAGAGATTCTCCAAGTCAGTTCTTAGTGTAGAAAAGGTAGCTAAGATCCGGGAAATCCTTAATTCGAGTTAAGATAACATGAAACACTTTATGAATCCTATATTCTTTACTTAAAGGAGACTAGAGTGGAAAATGTGTGTTATTCAAGGCAGAATACCATTGAAATAGAGAAAGAAACACGTTCGGCAGCTTTGGAAAGCCTTAAACTTCACTGAAATGTAGTACTACACTCTAAAACACAGTTGAGAGACAATGTTCCCAAGCTCCCTCTGTTCATAACAGTGTGTAGGAAGTTGTTTGATAAAGTGGGCAAAGCTTATACTTGGACCAGAAGGCAGAATATAGGAAACTACATGAAAACATGGATAATTCAGAGAAAATGACTGTAAACAGATGAGAACTTGTTTAGAACAGCTCAAAGAGATTCTCCAAGTCAGTTCTTAGTGTAGAAAAGGTAGCTAAGATCCGGGAAATCCTTAATTCGAGTTAAGATCACATGAAACACTTTATGAATCCTATATTCTTTACTTAAAGGAGACTAGAGTGGAAAATGTGTGTTATTCAAGGCAGAATACCATTGAAATAGAGAAAGAAACACGTTCGGCAGCTTTGGAAAGCCTTAAACTTCACTGAAATGTAGTACTACACTCTAAAACACAGTTGAGAGACAATGTTCCCGAGCTCCCTCTGTTCATAACAGTGTGTAGGAAGTTGTTTGATAAAGTGGGCAAAGATTATACTTGGACCAGAAGGCAGAATATAGGAAACTACCTGAAAACATGGATAATTCAAAGAAAATGACTGTAAACACATGAGAACTTGTTTAGAACAGCTCAAAGAGATTCTCCAGTAAGTTCTTAGTGTAGAAAAGGTAGCTAAGATCCAGGAAATCCTTAATTCGAGTTAAGATCACATGAAACACTGTATGAATCCTATATTCTTTACTTAAAGGAGACTAGAGTGGTAAATGTGTGTTATACAAGGCAGAATGCAATTGAAATATAGAAAGAAACACGTTCGGCAGCTTTGGAAAGCCTTACACTTCACTGAAATATAGTACCACACTCTATAACACAGTTGAGAGACAATGTTCCTGAGCTGCCTCAGTTCATAACAGTGTGTAGGAAGTTGTTTGATAAAGTGGGCAAAGCTTACACTTGGACCAGAAGGCAGAATATAGGAAACTACATGAAAACATGGATAATTCAGAGAAAATGACTATAAACAGATAACTTGTTTAGAACAGCTCAAAGAGCTTCTCCAAGTCAGTTCTTACTGTAGAAAAGGTAGCTAAGATCCGGGAAATCCTTATTTCGAGTTAAGATCACATGAAACACTGTATGAATCCTATATTCTTTACTTAAAGGAGACTAGAGTGGTAAATGTGTGTTATACAAGGCAGAATACCATTGGAATAGAGAAAGAAACACGTTCGGCAGCTTTGGAAAGCCTTACACTTCACTGAAATGTAGTACTACACTCTATAACACAGTTGAGAGACAATGTTCCTGAGCTGCCTCAGTTCATAACAGTGTGTAGGAAGTTGTTTGATAAAGTGGGCAAAGCTTATACTTGGACCAGAAGGCAGAATATAGGAAACTACATGAAAACATGGATAATTCAGCGAAAATGACTGTAAACAGATAACTTGTTTAAAACAGCTCAAAGAGCTTCTCCAAGTCAGTTCTTAGTGTAGAAAAGGTAGCTACGATCCGGAAAATCCTTAATTCGAGTTAAGATCACATGAAACACTGTATGAATCCTATATTCTTTACTTAAAGGAGACTAGAGTGGTAACTGTGTGTTATACAAGGCAGAATACCATTGAAATAGGAAAGAAACACGTTCGGCAGCTTTGGAAAGCCTTACACTTCACTAAAATGTAGCACTACACTCTATAACACAGTTGAGAGACAATGTTCCCTAGCTGCCTCAGTTCATAACAGTGTGTAGGAAGTTGTTTGATAAAGTGGGCAAAGCTTATACTTGGACCAGAAGGCAGAATATATGAAACTACATGAAAACATGGATAATTCAGAGAAAATGACTGTAAACAGATGAGAACTTGTTTAGAGCAGCTCAAAGAGATTCTCCAGTCAGTTCTTAGTGTAGTAAAAGTAGCTAAGATCCGGGAAATCCTTATTTCGAGTTAAGATCACATGAAACACTGTATGAATCCTATATTCTTTACTTAAAGGAGACTAGAGTGGAAAATGTGTGTTATACAAGGCAGAATACCATTGGAATAGAGAAAGAAACACGTTCGGCAGCTTTGGAAAGCCTTACACTTCACTGAAATGTAGTACTACACTCTATAAAACAGTTGAGAGACAATGTTCCTGAGCTGCCTCAGTTCATAACAGTGTGTAGGAAGTTGTTTGATAAAGTGGGCAAAGCTTATACTTGGACCAGAAGGCAGAATATAGGAAACTACATGAAAACATGGATAATTCAGCGAAAATGACTGTAAACAGATAACTTGTTTAAAACAGCTCAAAGAGCTTCTCCAAGTCAGTTCTTAGTGTAGAAAAGGTAGCTAAGATCCGGGAAATCCTTAATTCGAGTTAAGATCACATGAAACACTGTATGAATCCTATATTCTTTACTTAAAGGAGACTAGAGTGGTAAATGTGTGTTATACAAGGCAGAATACCATTGAAATAGAGAAAGAAACATGTTCGGCAGCTTTGGAAAGCCTTACACTTCACTGAAATGTAGTACTACACTCTATAACACAGTTGAGAGACAATGTGCCCGAGCTGTCTCAGTTCATAACAGTGTGTAGGAAGTTGTTTGATAAAGTGTGCAAAGCTTATACTTGGACCAGAAGGCAGAATATTGGAAACTACATGAAAACATGGATAATTCAGAGAAAATGACTGTAAACAGATAACTTGTTTAGAACAGCTCATAGAGCTTCTCCAAGTCAGTTCTTAGTGTAGAAAATGTAGCTAAGATCCAGGAAATCCTTAATTCGAGTTAAGATCACATGAAACACTGTATGAATCCTATATTCTTTACTTAAAGGAAACTAGAGTGGTAAATGTGTGTTACACAAGGCAGAATACCATTGAAATAGAGAAATAAACACGTTCGGCAGCTTTGGAAAGCCTTACACTTCACTGAAATGCAGTACTACACTCTATAACACAGTTGAGGGACAATGATCCCGAGCTGCCTCAGTTCATAACAGTGTGTAGGAAGTTGTTTGATAAAGTGGGCAAAGCTTATACTTGGACCAGAAGGCAGAATATAGGAAACTACATGAAAACATGTATAATTCAGAGAAAATGACTGTAAACATATGAGAACTTGTTTGGAACAGCTCAAAAAGATTCTCCAAGTCAGTTCTTAGTGTAGTAAAGGTAGCTACGATCCGGAAAATCCTTAATTCGAGTTAAGGTCACATGAAACACTGTATGAATCCTATATTCTTTACTTAAAGGAGACTAGAGTGGTAAATGTGTGTTATACAAGGCAGAATACCATTGAAATAGAGAAAGAAACACGTTCGGCAGCTTTGCAAAGCCTTACACTTCACTGAAATGTAGTACTACACTCTATAACACAGTTGAGAAACAATGTTCCTGAGCTGCCTCAGTTCATAACAGTGTGTAGGAAGTTGTTTGATAAAGTGGGCAAAGCTTACACTTGGAACAGAAGGCAGAATATAGGAAACTACAAGAAAACATGGATAATTCAGAGAAAATGACTGTAAACAGATAACTTGTTTAGAACAGCTCAAAGAGCTTCTCCAAGTCAGTTCTTAGTGTAGAAAAGGTAGCTAAGATCCGGGAAATCCTTAATTCGAGTTAAGATGACATGTAACACTGTATGAATCCTATATTCTTTACTTAAAGGAGACTAGAGTGGTAAATGTGTGTTATACAAGGCAGAATACCATTGAAATAGAGAAAGAAACACGTTCGGCAGCTTTGGAAAGCCTTACACTTCACTGAAATGTAACACTAAACTCTGTAACACAGTTGAGAGATAATGTTCCCGAGCTGCCTCAGTTCATAACAGTGTGTAGGAAGTTGTTTGATAAAGTGGGCAAAGATTATACTTGGACCAAAAGGCAGAATATAGGAAACTACCTGAAAACGTGGATAATTCAGAGAAAATGACTGTAAACTGATGAGAACTTGTTTAGAACAGCTCAATGAGATTCTGCAGTAAGTTCTTAGTGTAGAAAATGTAGCTAAGATCCGGGAAATCCTTAATTCGAGTTAAGATCACATGAAACACTGTATGAATCCTATATTCTTTACTTAAAGGAGACTAGAGTGTTAAATGTGTGTTATACAAGGCAGAATACCATTGAAATAGAGAAAGAAACACGTTCGGCAGCTTTGGAAAGCCTTACACTTCACTGAAATGTAGTACTACACTCTATAACACAGTTGAGAGACAATGTGCCCGAGCTGCCTCAGTTCATAACAGTGTGTAGGAAGTTGTTTGATAAAGTGGGGAAAGCTTATACTTGGACCAGAAGGCAGAATATAGGAAACTACATGAAAACATGGATAATTCAGCGAAAATGACTGTAAACAGATAACTTGTTTAAAACAGCTCAAAGAGCTTCTCCAAGTCAGTTGTTAGTGTAGAAAGGTAGCTAAGATCCGGGAAATCCTTAATTCGAGTTAAGATCACATGAAACACTGTATGAATCCTATATTCTTTACTTAAAGGAGACTAGAGTGGTAAATGTGTGTTATACAAGGCAGAATACCATTGAAATAGAGAAAGAAACACGTTCGGCAGCTTTGGAAAGCCTTACACTTCACTGAAATGTAGTACTACACTCTATAACACAGTTGAGAGACAATGTGCCCGAGCTGCCTCAGTTCATAACATTGTGTAGGAAGTTGTTTGATAAAGTGGGCAAAGCTTATACTTGGACCAGAAGGCAGAATATAGGAAACTACATGAAAACATGGATAATTCAGAGAAAATTACTGTAAACAGATGAGAACTTGTTTAGAACAGCTCAAACAGATACTCCAATTCAATTATTAGTGTAGAAAAGGTAGCTACGATCCGGAAAATCCTTAATTCAAGTTAAGATCACATGAAACACTGTATGAATCCTATATTCTTTACTTAAAGGAGACTAGAGTGGTAAATGTGTGTTATACAAGGCAGAATACCGTTGGAATAGAGAAAGAAACACGTTCGGCAGCTTTGGAAAGCCTTACACTTCACTGAAATGTAGTACTACACTCTATAACACAGTTGAGAGACAATGTGCCCGAGCTGCCTCAGTTCATAACAGTGTGTAGGAAGTTGTTAGATAAAGTGGGCAAAGCTTATACTTGGACCAGAAGGCAGAATATAGGAAACTACATGAAAACATGGATAATTTAGAGAAAATGACTGTAAACAGATGAGAACTTGTTTAGAACAGCTCAAACAGATACTCCAATTCAATTATTAGTGTAGAAAAGGTAGCTACGATCCGGAAAATCCTTAATTCGAGTTAAGATCACATGAAACACTGTATGAATCCTATATTCTTTACTTAAAGGAGACTAGAGTGGTAAATGTGTGTTATACAAGGCAGAATACCATTGAAATAGAGAAAGAAACACGTTCGGCAGCTTTGGAAAACCTTACACTTCACTGAAATGTAGTACTACACTCTATAACACAGTTGAGAGACAATGTTCCCTAGCTGCCTCAGTTCATAACAGTGTGTAGGAAGTTGTTTGATAAAGTGGGCAAAGCTTATACTTGGACCAGAAGGCAGAATATATGAAACTACATGAAAACATGGATAATTCAGAGAAAATGACTGTAAACAGATGAGAACTTGTTTAGAGCAGCTCAAAGAGATTCTCCAGTCAGTTCTTAGTGTAGTAAAAGTAGCTAAGATCCGGGAAATCCTTATTTCGAGTTAAGATCACATGAAACACTGTATGAATCCTATATTCTTTACTTAAAGGAGACTAGAGTGGTAAATGTGTGTTATACAAGGCAGAATACCATTGGAATAGAGAAAGAAACACGTTCGGCAGCTTTGGAAAGCCTTACACTTCACTGAAATGTAGTACTACACTCTATAACACAGTTGAGAGACAATGTTCCTGAGCTGCCTCAGTTCATAACAGTGTGTAGGAAGTTGTTTGATAAAGTGGGCAAAGCTTATACTTGGACCAGAAGGCAGAATATAGGAAACTACATGAAAACATGGATAATTCAGCGAAAATAACTGTAAACAGATAACTTGTTTAAAACAGCTCAAAGAGCTTCTCCAAGTCAGTTCTTAGTGTAGAAAAGGTAGCTAAGATCCGGGAAATCCTTAATTCGAGTTAAGATCACATGAAACACTGTATGAATCCTATATTCTTTACTTAAAGGAGACTAGAGTGGTAAATGTGTGTTATACAAGGCAGAATACCATTGAAATAGAGAAATAAACACGTTCGGCAGCTTTGGAAAGTCTTACACTTCACTGAAATGCAGTACTACACTCTATAACACAGTTGAGGGACAATGATCCCGAGCTGCCTCAGTTCATAACAGTGTGTAGGAAGTTTTTTGATAAAGTGGGCAAAGCTTATACTTGGACCAGAAGGCAGAATATAGGAAACTACAAGAAAACATGGATAATTCAGAGAAAATGACTGTAAACAGATAACTTGTTTAGAACAGCTCAAAGAGCTTCTCCAAGTCAGTTCTTAGTGTAGAAAAGGTAGCTAAGATCCGGGAAATCCTTAATTCGAGTTAAGATGACATGTAACACTGTATGAATCCTATATTCTTTACTTAAAGGAGACTAGAGTGGTAAATGTGTGTTATACAAGGCAGAATACTATTGAAATAGAGAAAGAAACACGTTCGGCAGCTTTGGAAAGCCTTACACTTCACTGAAATGTAACACTAAACTCTGTAACACAGTTGAGAGATAATGTTCCCGAGCTGCCTCAGTTCATAACAGTGTGTAGGAAGTTGTTTGATAAAGTGGGCAAAGATTATACTTGTACCAGAAGGCAGAATATAGGAAACTACAGGAAAACATGGATAATTCAGAGAAAATGACTGTAAACAGATGAGAAGTTGTTTACAACAGCTGAAAGAGATTCTCCAAGTCAGTTCTTAGTGTAGAAAAGGTAGCTAAGATCCGGGAAATCCTTAATTCGAGTTAAGATGAGAAGAAACACTGTATGAATCCTATATTCTTTACTTAAAAAAGACTAGAGTGGTAAATGTGTGTTATACAAGCCAGAATACCATTGAAATAGAGAAAGAAACACGTTCGGCAGCTTTGGAAAGCCTTACACTTCACTGAAATGTAGTACTACACTCTATAACACAGTTGAGAGACAATGTTCCTGAGCTGCCTCAGTTCATAACAGTGTGTAGGAAGTTGTTTGATAAAGTGGGCAAAGCTTATACTTGGACCAGAAGGCAGAATATAGGAAACTACATGAAAACATGGATAATTCAGAGAAAATGACTGTAAACAGATGAGAACTTGTTTAGAACAGCTCAAAGAGATTCTCCAAGTCAGTTCTTAGTGTAGTAAAGGTAGCTACGATCCGGAAAATCCTTAATTCCAGTTAAGATCACATGAAACACTGTATGAATCCTATATTCTTTACTTAAAGGAGACTAGAGTGGTAAATGTGTGTTATACAAGGCAGAATACCATTGAAATAGAGAAAGAAACACGTTCGGCAGCTTTGGAAAGCCTTACACTTCACTGAAATGTAGTACTACACTCTATAACACAGTTGAGAGACAATGTTCCCTAGCTGCCTCAGTTCATAACAGTGTGTAGGAAGTTGTTTGATAAAGTGGGCAAAGCTTATACTTGGACCAGAAGGCAGAATATATGAAACTACATGAAAACATGGATAATTCAGAGAAAATGACTGTAAACAGATGAGAACTTGTTTAGAGCAGCTCAAAGAGATTCTCCAGTCAGTTCTTAGTGTAGTAAAAGTAGCTAAGGTCCGGGAAATCCTTATTTCGAGTTAAGATCACATGAAACACTGTATGAATCCTATATTCTTTACTTAAAGGAGACTAGAGTGGTAAATGTGTGTTATACAAGGCAGAATACCATTGGAATAGAGAAAGAAACACGTTCGGCAGCTTTGGAAAGCCTTACACTTCACTGAAATGTAGTACTACACTCTATAACACAGTTGAGAGACAATGTTCCTGAGCTGCCTCAGTTCATAACAGTGTGTAGGAAGTTGTTTGATAAAGTGGGCAAAGCTTATACTTGGACCAGAATCAGAATATAGGAAACTACATGAAAACATGGATAATTCAGCGAAAATGACTGTAAACAGATAACTTGTTTAAAACAGCTCAAAGAGCTTCTCCAAGTCAGTTCTTAGTGTAGAAAAGGTAGCTAAGATCCGGGAAATCCTTAATTCGAGTTAAGATCACATGAAACACTGTATGAATCCTATATTCTTTACTTAAAGGAGACTAGAGTGGTAAATGTGTGTTATACAAGGCAGAATACCATTGAAATAGAGAAAGAAACACGTTCGGCAGCTTTGGAAAGCCTTACACTTCACTGAAATGTAGTACTACACTCTATAACACAGTTGAGAGACAATGTGCCCGAGCTGTCTCAGTTCATAACAGTGTGTAGGAAGTTGTTTGATAAAGTGTGCAAAGCTTATACTTGGACCAGAAGGCAGAATATTGGAAACTACATGAAAACATGGATAATTCAGAGAAAATGACTGTAAACAGATAACTTGTTTAGAACAGCTCATAGAGCTTCTCCAAGTCAGTTCTTAGTGTAGAAAATGTAGCTAAGATCCAGGAAATCCTTAATTCGAGTTAAGATCACATGAAACACTGTATGAATCCTATATTCTTTACTTAAAGGAGACTAGAGTGGTAAATGTGTGTTACACAAGGCAGAATACCATTGAAATAGAGAAATAAACACGTTCGGCAGCTTTGGAAAGCCTTACACTTCACTGAAATGCAGTACTACACTCTATAACACAGTTAAGGGACAATGATCCCGAGCTGCCTCAGTTCATAACAGTGTGTAGGAAGTTGTTTGATAAAGTGGGCAAAGCTTATACTTGGACCAGAAGGCAGAATATAGGAAACTACATGAAAACATGTATAATTCAGAGAAAATGACTGTAAACATATGAGAACTTGTTTAGAACAGCTCAAAGAGATTCTCCAAGTCAGTTCTTAGTGTAGTAAAGGTAGCTACGATCCGGAAAATCCTTAATTCGAGTTAAGATCACATGAAACACTGTATGAATCCTATATTCTTTACTTAAAGGAGACTAGAGTGGTAAATGTGTGTTATACAAGGCAGAATACCATTGAAATAGAGAAAGAAACACGTTCGGCAGCTTTGGAAAGCCTTACACTTCACTGAAATGTAGTACTACACTCTATAACACAGTTGAGAGACAATGTTCCTGAGCTGCCTCAGTTCATAACAGTGTGTAGGAAGTTGTTTGATAAAGTGGGGAAAGCTTACACTTGGACCAGAAGGCAGAATATAGGAAACTACAAGAAAACATGGATAATTCAGAGAAAATGACTGTAAACAGATAACTTGTTTAGAACAGCTCAAAGAGCTTCTCCAAGTCAGTTCTTAGTGTAGAAAAGGTAGCTAAGATCCGGGAAATCCTTAATTCGAGTTAAGATGACATGTAACACTGTATGAATCCTATATTCTTTACTTAAAGGAGACTAGAGTGGTAAATGTGTGTTATACAAGGCAGAATACCATTGAAATAGAGAAAGAAACACGTTCGGCAGCTTTGGAAAGCCTTACACTTCACTGAAATGTAACACTAAACTCTGTAACACAGTTGAGAGATAATGTTCCCGAGCTGCCTCAGTTCATAACAGTGTGTAGGAAGTTGTTTGATAAAGTGGGCAAAGATTATACTTGGACCAGAAGGCAGAATATAGGAAACTACCTGAAAACGTGGATAATTCAGAGAAAATGACTGTAAACTGATGAGAACTTGTTTAGAACAGCTCAATGAGATTCTTCAGTAAGTTCTTAGTGTAGAAAATGTAGCTAAGATCTGGGAAATCCTTAATTCGAGTTAAGATCACATGAAACACTGTATGAATCATATATTCTTTACTTAAAGGAGACTAGAGTGGTAACTGTGTGTTATACAAGGCAGAATACCATTGAAATAGGAAAGAAACACGTTCGGCAGCTTTGGAAAGCCTTACACTTCACTAAAATGTAGCACTACACTCTATAACACAGTTGAGAGACAATGTTCCCGAGCTGCCTCAGTTCATAACAGTGTGTAGGAAGTTGTTTGATTAAGTGGGCAAAGCTTATACTTGTACCAGAAGGCAGAATATAGGAAACTACAGGAAAACATGGATAATTCAGAGAAAATGACTGTAAACAGATGAGAAGTTGTTTACAACAGCTGAAAGAGATTCTCCAAGTCAGTTCTTAGTGTAGAAAAGTTAGCTAAGATCCGGGAAATCCTTAATTCGAGTTAAGATGAGAAAAAACACTGTATGAATCCTATATTCTTTACTTAAAAAAGACTAGAGTGGTAAATGTGTGTTATACAAGGCAGAATACCATTGAAATAGAGAAAGAAACACGTTCGGCAGCTTTGGAAAGCCTTACACTTCACTGAAATGTAGTACTACACTCTATAACACAGTTGAGAGACAATGTTCCTGAGCTGCCTCAGTTCATAACAGTGTGTAGGAAGTTTTTTGATTAAGTGGGCAAAGCTTATACTTGGACCAGAAGGCAGAATATAGGAAACTACATGAAAACATGGATAATTCAGAGAAAATGACTGTAAACTAATAACTTGTTTAGAACAGCTCAAAGAGATTCTCCAAGTCAGTTCTTAGTATAGAAAAGGTAGCTAAGATCCGGGAAATCCTTAATTCGAGTTAAGATCACATGAAACACTTTATGAATCCTATATTCTTTACTTAAAGGAGACTAGAGTGGAAAATGTGTGTTATTCAAGGCAGAATACCATTGAAATAGAGAAAGAAACACGTTCGGCGGCTTTGAAAAGCCTTAAACTTCACTGAAATGTAGTACTACACTCTATAACACAGTTGAGAGACAATGTTCCCGAGCTCCCTCAGTTCATAACAGTGTGTAGGAAGTTGTTGATAAAGTGGGCAAAGATTATACTTGGACCAGAAGGCAGAATATAGGAAACTACCTGAAAACATGGATAATTCAGAGAAAATGACTGTAAACACATGAGAACTTGTTTAGAACAGCTCAAAGAGATTCTCCAGTAAGTTCTTAGTGTAGAAAAGGTAGCTAAGATCCAGGAAATCCTTAATTCGAGTTAAGATCACATGAAACACTGTATGAATCCTATATTCTTTACTTAAAGGAGACTAGAGTGGTAAATGTGTGTTATACAAGGCAGAATGCAATTGAAATATAGAAAGAAACACGTTCGGCAGCTTTGGAAAGCCTTACACTTCACTGAAATATAGTACCACACTCTATAACACAGTTGAGAGACAATGTTCCTGAGCTGCCTCAGTTCATAACAGTGTGTAGGAAGTTGTTTGATAAAGTGGGCAAAGCTTATACTTGGACCAGAAGGCAGAATATAGGAAACGACATGAAAACATGGATAATTCAGAGAAAATGACTATAAACAGATAACTTGTTTAGAACAGCTCAAAGAGCTTCTCCAAGTCAGTTCTTACTGTAGAAAAGGTAGCTAAGATCTGGAAAATCCTTAATTCGAGTTAAGATCACATGAAACACTGCATGAATCCTATATTCTTTACTTAAAGGAGACTAGAGTGGTAAATGTGTGTTATACAAGGCAGAATACCATTGAAATAAAGAAAGAAACACGTTTGGCAGCTTTGGAAAGCCTTACACTTCACTGAAATGCAGTACTACACTCTATAACACAGTTGAGGGACAATGTTCCCGAGCTGCCTCAGTTCATAACAGTGTGTAGGAAGTTGTTTGATAAAGTGGGCAAAGCTTATACTTGGACCAATAGGCAGAATATAGGAAACTACATGAAAACATGGATAATTCAGAGAAAATGACTGTAAACAGATGAGAACTTGTTTAGAACAGTTCAAACAGAATCTCCAAATCAGTTCTTAGTGTAGTAAAGGTAGCTAAGATCCGGAAAATCCTTAATTCGAGTTAAGATCACATGAAACACTGTATGAATCCTATATTCTTTACTTAAAGGAGACTAGAGTGGTAAATGTGTGTTATACAAGGCAGAATACCATTGAAATAGAGAAAGAAACACGTTCGGCAGCTGTGGAAATCCTTACACATCACTGAAATGTAGTACTACACTCTATAACACAGTTGAGAGACAATGTTCCCGAGCTGCCTCAGTTCATAACAGTGTGTAGGAAGTTGTTTGATAAAGTGGGCAAAGCTTATACTTGGACCAGAGGCAGAATATAGGAAACTACATGAAAACATGGATAATTCAGAGAAAATGAGTGTAAACAGATGTGAACTTGTTTAGAACAGCACAAAGAGATTCTCCAAGTCAGTTCTTAGGGTAGAAAAGGTAGCTAAGATCCGGGAATTCCTTAATTCGAGCTAAGATGACATGAAACACTGTATGAATCCTATATTCTTTACTTAAAGGAGACTAGAGTGGTAAATGTGTGTTATACAAGGCAGAATACCATTGAAATAGAGAAAGAAACACGTTCGGCAGCTTTGGAAAGCCTTACACTTCACTGAAATGTAGTACTACACTCTATAACACAGTTGAGAGACAATGTTCCTGAGCTGCCTCAGTTCATAACAGTGTGTAGGAAGTTGTTTGATAAAGTGGGGAAAGCTTACACTTGGACCAGAAGGCAGAATATAGGAAACTACAAGAAAACATGGATAATTCAGAGAAAATGACTGTAAACAGATAACTTGTTTAGAACAGCTCAAAGAGCTTCTCCAAGTCAGTTCTTAGTGTAGAAAAGGTAGCTAAGATCCGGGAAATCCTTAATTCGAGTTAAGATGACATGTAACACTGTATGAATCCTATATTCTTTACTTAAAGGAGACTAGAGTGGTAAATGTGTGTTATACAAGGCAGAATACCATTGAAATAGAGAAAGAAACACGTTCGGCAGCTTTGGAAAGCCTTACACTTCACTGAAATGTAACACTAAACTCTGTAACACAGTTGAGAGATAATGTTCCCGAGCTGCCTCAGTTCATAACAGTGTGTAGGAAGTTGTTTGATAAAGTGGGCAAAGATTATACTTGGACCAGAAGGCAGAATATAGGAAACTACCTGAAAACGTGGATAATTCAGAGAAAATGACTGTAAACTGATGAGAACTTGTTTAGAACAGCTCAATGAGATTCTTCAGTAAGTTCTTAGTGTAGAAAATGTAGCTAAGATCTGGGAAATCCTTAATTCGAGTTAAGATCACATGAAACACTGTATGAATCATATATTCTTTACTTAAAGGAGACTAGAGTGGTAACTGTGTGTTATACAAGGCAGAATACCATTGAAATAGGAAAGAAACACGTTCGGCAGCTTTGGAAAGCCTTACACTTCACTAAAATGTAGCACTACACTCTATAACACAGTTGAGAGACAATGTTCCCGAGCTGCCTCAGTTCATAACAGTGTGTAGGAAGTTGTTTGATTAAGTGGGCAAAGCTTATACTTGTACCAGAAGGCAGAATATAGGAAACTACAGGAAAACATGGATAATTCAGAGAAAATGACTGTAAACAGATGAGAAGTTGTTTACAACAGCTGAAAGAGATTCTCCAAGTCAGTTCTTAGTGTAGAAAAGTTAGCTAAGATCCGGGAAATCCTTAATTCGAGTTAAGATGAGAAAAAACACTGTATGAATCCTATATTCTTTACTTAAAAAAGACTAGAGTGGTAAATGTGTGTTATACAAGGCAGAATACCATTGAAATAGAGAAAGAAACACGTTCGGCAGCTTTGGAAAGCCTTACACTTCACTGAAATGTAGTACTACACTCTATAACACAGTTGAGAGACAATGTTCCTGAGCTGCCTCAGTTCATAACAGTGTGTAGGAAGTTTTTTGATTAAGTGGGCAAAGCTTATACTTGGACCAGAAGGCAGAATATAGGAAACTACATGAAAACATGGATAATTCAGAGAAAATGACTGTAAACTAATAACTTGTTTAGAACAGCTCAAAGAGATTCTCCAAGTCAGTTCTTAGTATAGAAAAGGTAGCTAAGATCCGGGAAATCCTTAATTCGAGTTAAGATCACATGAAACACTTTATGAATCCTATATTCTTTACTTAAAGGAGACTAGAGTGGAAAATGTGTGTTATTCAAGGCAGAATACCATTGAAATAGAGAAAGAAACACGTTCGGCGGCTTTGAAAAGCCTTAAACTTCACTGAAATGTAGTACTACACTCTATAACACAGTTGAGAGACAATGTTCCCGAGCTCCCTCAGTTCATAACAGTGTGTAGGAAGTTGTTGATAAAGTGGGCAAAGATTATACTTGGACCAGAAGGCAGAATATAGGAAACTACCTGAAAACATGGATAATTCAGAGAAAATGACTGTAAACACATGAGAACTTGTTTAGAACAGCTCAAAGAGATTCTCCAGTAAGTTCTTAGTGTAGAAAAGGTAGCTAAGATCCAGGAAATCCTTAATTCGAGTTAAGATCACATGAAACACTGTATGAATCCTATATTCTTTACTTAAAGGAGACTAGAGTGGTAAATGTGTGTTATACAAGGCAGAATGCAATTGAAATATAGAAAGAAACACGTTCGGCAGCTTTGGAAAGCCTTACACTTCACTGAAATATAGTACCACACTCTATAACACAGTTGAGAGACAATGTTCCTGAGCTGCCTCAGTTCATAACAGTGTGTAGGAAGTTGTTTGATAAAGTGGGCAAAGCTTATACTTGGACCAGAAGGCAGAATATAGGAAACGACATGAAAACATGGATAATTCAGAGAAAATGACTATAAACAGATAACTTGTTTAGAACAGCTCAAAGAGCTTCTCCAAGTCAGTTCTTACTGTAGAAAAGGTAGCTAAGATCTGGAAAATCCTTAATTCGAGTTAAGATCACATGAAACACTGCATGAATCCTATATTCTTTACTTAAAGGAGACTAGAGTGGTAAATGTGTGTTATACAAGGCAGAATACCATTGAAATAAAGAAAGAAACACGTTTGGCAGCTTTGGAAAGCCTTACACTTCACTGAAATGCAGTACTACACTCTATAACACAGTTGAGGGACAATGTTCCCGAGCTGCCTCAGTTCATAACAGTGTGTAGGAAGTTGTTTGATAAAGTGGGCAAAGCTTATACTTGGACCAATAGGCAGAATATAGGAAACTACATGAAAACATGGATAATTCAGAGAAAATGACTGTAAACAGATGAGAACTTGTTTAGAACAGTTCAAAGAGAATCTCCAAATCAGTTCTTAGTGTAGTAAAGGTAGCTAAGATCCGGAAAATCCTTAATTCGAGTTAAGATCACATGAAACACTGTATGAATCCTATATTCTTTACTTAAAGGAGACTAGAGTGGTAAATGTGTGTTATACAAGGCAGAATACCATTGAAATAGAGAAAGAAACACGTTCGGCAGCTGTGGAAATCCTTACACATCACTGAAATGTAGTACTACACTCTATAACACAGTTGAGAGACAATGTTCCCGAGCTGCCTCAGTTCATAACAGTGTGTAGGAAGTTGTTTGATAAAGTGGGCAAAGCTTATACTTGGACCAGAGGCAGAATATAGGAAACTACATGAAAACATGGATAATTCAGAGAAAATGAGTGTAAACAGATGTGAACTTGTTTAGAACAGCACAAAGAGATTCTCCAAGTCAGTTCTTAGGGTAGAAAAGGTAGCTAAGATCCGGGAATTCCTTAATTCGAGCTAAGATGACATGAAACACTGTATGAATCCTATATTCTTTACTTAAAGGAGACTAGAGTGGTAAATGTGTGTTATACAAGGCAGAATACCATTGAAATAAAGAAAGAAACACGTTTGGCAGCTTTGGAAAGCCTTACACTTCAATGAAATGCAGTACTACACTCTATAACACAGTTGAGGGACAATGTTCCCGAGCTGCCTCAGTTCATAACAGTGTGTAGGAAGTTGTTTGATAAAGTGGGGAAAGCTTATACTTGGACCAGAAGGCAGAATATAGGAAACTACATGAAAACATGAATAATTCAGTGAAAATGACTGTAAACAGATGAGAACTTGTTTAGAACTGCTGAAAGAGATTCTCCAAGTCAGTTCTTAATGTAGAAAAGGTAGCTAAGATCCGGGAAATCCTTAATTCAAGTTAAGATGACATGAAACATTGTATGAATCCTATATTCTTTAGTAAAAGGAGACTAGAGTGGTAAATGTGTTATACCAGGCAGAATACCATTGAAATAGAGAAAGAAACACGTTCGGCAGCTTTGGAAAGCCTTACACTTCACTGAAATGTAGTACTACACTCTATAACACAGTTGAGAGACAATGTTCCTGAGTTGCCTCAGTTCATAACAGTGTGTAGGAAGTTGTTTGATAAAGTGGGCAAAGCTTATACTGGGACCAGAAGGCAGAATATAGGAAACTACATGAAAACATGGATAATTCAGAGAAAATGACTGTAAACAGATAACTTGTTTAGAACAGCTCAAAGAGCTTCTCCAAGTCAGTTCTTAGTGTAGAAAAGGTAGCTAAGATCCGGGAAATCCTTAATTCGAGTTAAGATGACTTGAAACACTCTATGAATCCTATATTCTTTACTTAAAGGAGACTAGAGTGGTAAATGTGTGTTATACAAGGCAGAATACCATTGAAATAGAGAAAGAAACACTTTCGGCAGCTTTGGAAAGCCATACACTTCACTGAAATGTAGTACTACACTCTGTAACACAGTTGAGAGACAATGTTCCCAAGCTGCCTCAGTTCATAACAGTGTGTAGGAAGTTGTTTGATAAAGTGGGGAAAGCTTATACTTGGACCAGAAGGCAGAATATAGAAAACTACATGAAAACATGGATAATTCAGAGAAAATGACTGTAAACAGATGAGAACTTGTTTAGAACAGCTCAAAGAGATTCTCTAGTAAGTTCTTAGTGTAGAAAAGGTAGCTAAGATCCGGGAAATCCTTAATTCAAGTTAAGATGACAAGAAACACTGTATTAATCCTATATTCTTTACTTAAAGGAGACTAGAGTGGTAAATGTGTTATACAAGGCAGAATACCATTGAAATAGAGAAAGAAACACGTTCGGCAGCTTTGGAAATCCTTACACTTCACTGAAATGTAGTACTACACTCTATAACACAGTTGAGAGACAATGTTCCTGAGCTGCCTCAGTTCATAACAGTGTGTAGGAAGTTGTTTGATAAAGTGGGCAAAGCTTATACTGGGACCAGAAGGCAGAATATAGGAAACTACATGAAAACATGGATAATTCAGAGAAAATGACTGTAAACAGATAACTTGTTTAGAACAGCTCAAAGAGCTTCTCCAAGTCAGTTCTTAGTGTAGAAAAGGTAGCTAAGATCCGGGAAATCCTTAATTCGAGTTAAGATGACATGAAACACTGTATGAATCCTATATTCTTTACTTAAAGGAGACTATAGTGGTAAATGTGTGTTATACAAGGCAGAATACCATTGAAATAGAGAAAGAAACACGTTCGGCAGCTTAGGAAAGCCTTACACTTCACTGAAATGTAGTACTACACTCTATAACACAGTTGAGAGACAATGTTACTGAGCTGCCTCAGTTCATAACAGTGTGTAGGAAGTTGTTTGATAAAGTGGGCAAAGATTATACTTGGACCAGAAGGCAGAATATAGGAAACTACATGAAAACATTGATAATTCAGAGAAAATGAATGTAAACAGATGAGAACTTGTTTAGAACAGCTCAAAGAGATTCTCCAGTAAGTTCTTAGTGTAGAAAAGGTAGCTAAGATCCGGGAAATCCTTAATTCGAGTTAAGATCACATGAAACACTGTATGAATCCTATATTCTTTACTTAAAGGAGACTAGAGTGGTAAATGTGTGTTATACAAGGCAGAATACCATTGAAATAGAGAAAGAAGCACGTTCGGCAGCTTTGGAAAGCCTTACACTTCACTGCAATGTAGAACTAAACTCCATAACATAGTTGAGAGACAATGTTCCCGAGCTGCTTCTGTTCAGAACAGTGTGTAGGAAGTTGTTCGTATATGAGGGCAAATCTTTTACTTGGCCTAGAAGGCAGAATACAGGAAACTACATGAAAACATGAATAATTCAGAGAAAATGACTGTAAATAGATGAAAACTCGCTTAGAACACCTGGAAGAGATTCTCCAAGTCAGTTCTTAGTGTAGAAAAGGTAGTTAGCATCCGGGAAATCTTAACTTCGAGGTAAGATCACATGAAACACTGTATGAATCCTATATTGTCTACTTAAAGAGCCTAAAGTGGTAAATGAGTGTCATGAAAGGCAGAATATCATTGAAATAGAGAAAGAGACACATACCGCAGCATTGGAAAGCCTTACACTTCACTCCAATGTAGTACTACACTCTATAACATAGTTGAGAGACAATGTTCCTGACCTGCTTTTGTTCATAACAATGTGTAGGATGTTGTTTGATAATGTGGGCAAAGCTTAAACTTGGACAAGAAGGCAGAATATAGGAAACTACATGAAAACATGAATAACTCAAAAAAAATGACTGTAAACAGAGGAGAACTCGCTTACAACAGCTCAAATAGATTCTCCAAGTCAGTTCTTAGTGTAGAAAAGGTAACTAAGATCTGGAAAATCCTTAGTTCGAGTTGAGATCACATGAAACACTGTATGAATCTTATTGCTTACTTAAAGTAGCCTAGAGTGGTAAATGAGTGTCATAAAAGGCAGAACAGCATTGAAATTGAGAAAGAAACACATTCGGCAGCGTTGGAAAGCCTTACACTACAATGCAATGTAGTACTACACTCTATAACATAGTTGAGAGACATTGTTCCCGAGCTGCTTCTGTTCATTACAGTGTGTAAGAAGTTGTTTGTATATGTGGGCAAAGCTTATACTTCGACAAGAAGGCAGAATATAGGAAACTACATGAAAACATGAATAAATTCCAAAAATGACTGTAAATAGATGAGAATTCATTTAGAACTGCTGAAAGAGATTCTCCATGTCAGTTCTTAGTGTAAAAAGGGTAGCTAAGATCCGGGAAATCCTTAATTCGAGTTAAGATCACATGAAACACTGTATGAATCCTATATTGTTTACTTAAAGAAGCCTAAAGTGGTAAATGAGTGTCATAAAAGGCAGAATATTATTGAAAAAGAGAAATTAACACATACCGCAGCCATGGAAACCCTTACAATTCACTGCAATGTAGTACTACACTCTATAACATATTTGAGAGACAATGTTCACGAGCTGTTTCTGTTCATAACAGTGTGTGGGAAGTTGTTTGTATTTGTGGGCAAAGCTTATACCTCGACAAGAAGGCAGAATATAGGAAACTACATGAAAACATGAATAATTCAGAGAAAATGAATGTAAACAGATCAGAACTGGCTGAGAACAGCTGAAAGAGATTTTCCATGTCACTTCTTAGTGTAGAAAGGGTAGCTAATATCCAGGAAATCCTTAATTCGAGTTAAGATCACATGAAACACTGTATGAATTCTATATTGTTTACTTAAAGAAGCCTAAAGTGGTAAATGAGTGTCATACAAGGCAGAGTATCACTGAAGTAGAGAAAGAAACACATTCCGCAGCTTTGGAAATCCTTACATGTCACTGCAATGTAGTACTACACTCTATAATAGGGGTGTCGAACTCAATCAGAGAAGGGTCCAAAATCTAAAATCCAGCCTACATCGCGGACCGAATGGTTTACTGAACAGTCATAAACTGACAATGTCATAATCTGACAGCAGAGTGCAGTGAAGAAAGCGTGGTGCGGGCCACATTGCAAGGCCAGTAGGGCTGGATTTGGCCCGGGGGCCTTGTGTTTGATACAAGTGCTCTATAATATAGTTGAGAGACAATGTTCCCGAGCTGCTTCTGTTTATAACAGTGTGTAGGAAGTTCTTTGTATATGTAGGCAAAGCTTAAACTTAGACAAGAAGGGAGAATATATGAAACTACATGAAAACAAGAATAATTCAGAGAAAATGACTGAAAACAGATGAGAACTGGCTTAGAACAGCTGAAAGAGATTCTCCAAGTCAGTTCTTAGTGTAGAAAATTTAGCTAGGATCTGGAAATACTTAATTCGAGTTAAGATCACATGAAAAACTGTATGAATCCTATATTGTTTATTTAAAAGAGCCGAGAGTGGTAAATGTATGTCATACAAGGCATAATACCATTGAAATAGAGAAAGAAACACGTTCGGCAGCTTTGCAAAGCCTTACACTTCACTGCAATGTAGTACTACACTCTATAAAAAAGTTGAGAGACAATGTTCCCTAGCAGCTTCTGTTCATAACAGTGTGTAGAAAGTGGTTTGATAAAGAGGGCAAAGCTTATACTTGGACCAGAAGGCAACCGGAAGAGAGCTGTGTCAAGTGTGAGAAAAATCACTTTCCACTCTGGGGGCACCTCGCCGGCCCCTCCGGAGGTTCTCACTGGTCTGGTGTCCGGGCCCCGGGGGCCTGCTTTCTGCCCCATTCCCCGGGAACGCCTTGCCCCGAGGACAAGGGTCCCTCTTGCTGGCAACCAGTCTGAAGCTCACGCAGGAGAGGCTTTTGTGGCCACTTGAGACCCTCGTCCAGTTTTCACAGGGCCCCAGGGCGTTAGCCACTGGTGAGGGTTTGGTTGAGGGATAGGCTTAGTTTTAGGGTTAGGGTTAGCCTTTGACAACGGGGAGAGAGCTGTGTCAAGTTCGAGAAAATCACTTTGATCTTCGGGGGCACCGCCCCGGCCCCTCCGGAGGGTCTAACTGGCCCGCTGGCCGGGCCCCCGCGGCCAGCTTTCTGCCCCATTCGCCGGGAACGCCCTACCCTGAGGACAAGGGAACCTCTTGCTGGCGTCCAGCCTGGAGCTCAGGCATTCGGGCCTTTGTGGCCACTGGCGACCCTGGTCCACATTCACCGGGCCCCAGGGCCTTCCCCACTGGACCACATCCAGCTTTTGACACCGGCCCCAACCCACTCTTCCCTTGACCGCTTCCCGCCGGTCAGCTAAGCGCCCGGCCGAGCCGCCGGGCCCCCTCTTTAGGTCCCTGCCGCCGGCAGACCGGCCTGCCGGTCACCCGTGTCCCTGCCCGTGACCCTCTCTTAGGCTTACCTCACCACTTCAGGCTGTTCACCTGGGCCCGCCCCCTCCTTGACTTGACCTGGCTCAGCTGTGGGCCTGGGTCCGCCTCCTTTTTCCGGAAACCCCGCCCCTGGTCCATTCGACCAATGAGCGAGCAGCACCAGCCAGTCTGCCCTGCTCCCAAACACAGAGGAAAAGCCCCACCACTGGGATGTAAAGGCACATAGACCTCTGCTCACAGGGTGCCTCCCAGGTTCCCAAGCGTGGGAAGACCAGCCAGCCCTCCCTTCAGGACACCCACGGGCCTCCGTGAGCCTCGGGGCCGGCCCTCCTCCCCCAAACCCCCCCCCACCCCGGTTTCCCATCGCTCACACCAAAGGGCAGCTCACAGCAGAGTGTCCTGGGACGCCCACAGCCCTGCCTATGGGCTTTGACAACCGGGAGAGAGCTGTGCCAAGTCCGACAAAAATCACTTTCCACTCTGGGGGCACCTCCCCCGCCCCTCCGGAGGTTCTTACTGGTCTGGTGTCCGGGCCCCGGGGGCCTGCTTTCTGCCCCATTCCCCGGGAACGCCCTGCCCTGAGGACAAGGGTCCCTCTTGCTGGCAACCAGTCTGAAGCTCAGACAGGAGAGGCTTTTGTGGCCACTTGAGACCCTCGTCCAGTTTTCACAGGGCCCCAGGGCGTTAGCCACTGGTGAGGGTTTGGTTGAGGGATAGGCTTAGTTTTAGGGTTAGGGTTAGCCTTTGACAACGGGGAGAGAGCTGTGTCAAGTTCGAGAAAATCACTTTCGCTTCGGGGGCACCGCCCCGGCCCCTCCGGAGGGTCTAACTGGCCTGCTGGCCGGGCCCCTGCGGCCAGCTTTTTGCCCCATTCGCTGGGAACGCCCTACCCTGAGGACAAGGGAACCTCTTGCTGGCGTCCAGCCTGGAGCTCAGGCATTCGGGGCTTTGTGGCCACTGGCGACCCTGGTCCACATTCACCGGGCCCCAGGGCCTTCCACACTGGACCACCTCCAGCTTTTGACACAGGCCCCAACCCACTCTTCCCTTGACCGCTTCCCGCCGGTCAGCTAAGCGCCCGGCCGAGCCGCCGGGCCCCCTCTTTAGGTCCCTGCCGCCGGCAGACCGGCCTGCAGGTCACCGGTGTCCCTGCCCGCGACCCTCTCTCCTGCTTACCTCACCACTTCAGGCTGTTCACCTGGCCCTGCCCCGTGATCCCGTGACCGCCTCCAGCTGCTCACCTGGCCCCGCCCCCTCCTTGACTTGACCAGGCTCAGCTGTGGGCCTGGGTCCGCCTCCTTGTTCCGGAAACCCCGCCCCTGGTCCATTCGACCAATGAGCGAGCAGCACCAGCCAGTCTGCCCTGCTCCAGAACACAGAGGAATAGCCCCACCACTGGGATGTAAAGGCACATAGACCTCTGCTCACAGGGTGCCTCCCAGGTTCCCAAGCGTGGGAAGACCAGCCAGCCCTCCCTTCAGGATACCCAGGGGCCTCCGTGAGCCTCGGGGCCGGCCCTCCTCTCCCCCTCCCCCGTCCCCAAAGCTCACACCAAAGGGCAGCTCACAGCAGAGTGTCCTGGGACGCCCACAGCCCTGCTTATGGGCTTTGACAACGGGGAGAGAGCTGTGCCAAGTCCGAGAAAAATCACTTTCTACTCTGGGGGCACCTCCAGGGCCCCTCCGGAGGTTCTTACTGGTCTGGTGGCCGGGCCCAGGGGGCCTTCTTTCTGCCCCATTCCCCGGGAACGCCCTGCCCTGAGGACAAGGGTCCCTCTTGCTGGCATCCAGTCTGAAGCTCAGGCAGGTGAGGCTTTTGTGGCCAATTGAGACCCTCGTCCAGGTTTCACAGGGCCCCAGTGCATTAGCCACTGGTGAGGGTTAGGTTGAGGGATAGGCTTAGTTTTACGGTTAGGGTTAGCCTTTGACAACGGGCAGAGAGCTGTGTCAAGTTCCAGAAAATCACTTTCCACTATGGGGGCACCTCCTCCTGTAAAATACGGTTGAAAGATAATATTCCCTACTTTCTCAGGTTGATTACAGTGTTTAGGAAGTTGTTTGTACATGTTGGCAATGATTATGCTTGGACAAGAAGGCCTAATATAGGAATGTAGAAGAAATCATGAATAATTCATTGTAATAATTGTAAATAAATGAGAACTCTCATAGAATATGTAGAAAACACTATTCCTAATAAGTTGTTAATGCAGAAAGTTATCTATGATCCAGGAAATTTTTAATTACAGTAAAGATCACATTGAACAGTGTATGAAACCTCTATTATTTACTTACAGTAGTCTAGAGGTGTAAATGTGTGTCATACAAGGCTTGAGAGAGGGAAATATGCACAATTAATCTGTTATGGAATGCCTTAGACTTCATAGCAATGTAGCATTGAACTCTAAACCATAGTTGAGGAAAAATGTTTCCTAGATTCTCAAGTTCATTACAGTATTTATGAAGTATTTTGTTCTTGTGGGCAATGTTTTTACTTGGACAAGAAGGCCTTATACAGGAAACTACAAGAAAACATGAATAATTCAGAAGTAATAACAATAAATAGATGAGAACTCTAATAGAACATGTAGAAGACACTTCTCCAAGTCAGTTGTTAGTATAGAAAAAGTATCGAAGATCCAGGAAATCTTTAATTAGAGTTAAGAGCACATTAAACAGTGTATGAAACCTCTTTTATTTACTTAAAGGAGCCTAGAACTATAAAAGTGTGTCATACAAGGAATAATATCCTTGAAATAGAGAAATAAGCACATTTAAGCAGCTTTGGAAAGCCTTAGACTTCACTGCAATGTAGCTTTAAACCCTATAACATAGTTGAGATACAATGTTCCCGACATTCTCAGGTTCATAACAGTTTGTAGGAAGTTGTTTGTACATGTAGGCAATGGTTATACTTAGACAACAATGCCTCATATAGGAAACTACAGGAAAACATGAGTCATTCATAAAAATAACATTAAGTAGATGAGAACATGCGTAAAACATGTAGAACACACTTTTCCAAGTCAGTTGTTAGTGTAGAAAACGTATCTAAGATACAGGAAATTCTTAGAGATTAGAGCACATGAAACCATGTATGAAACCTCTATTATTTACTATAAAAGCCTAGAACTGTTATGTGTTTCATACAAGGCAGAATATCCTTGAATTGGAGAAATAAGCACATTTTAGTAGCTTTGGAAAGCCTTACACTTCACTGAAATGTAGCATTAAACTCTAAAACATAATTGAGAGACAATGTTCCCACGCTTCTCATGTCATTAACACTGTGTAAAAAGTTGTTTGTATATGTGGGCAATGTTTATACTTGGACAAGAAGGCCTAATATGGGAAACTACCTGAAAACATGAGTAATTCAGAGAAAATAAAAGTAAATAGATGAAAACTGGTATAGAACAGGTGAAACTGATTCCCCAATTCAGTTGTTAGTGTAGAAAAGGTATCGAAGATCTTGGGAATCCTTGGGAATAAATAGCACATTTACCATTGTATGAAACGTCTATTATTTACTTAACGGATCCAAGAACTTTAAATGTGTGTCATAGAAGACTTGAAAGAGAGAAATAAGCACAGTTAAGCAGCTTTGGAAAGGCTTAGACTTCACTGCAATGTAGCAATAAACTGTAAAACATGGTTGAGAGACAATGTTCCCTAGTTTCTCAGGTTGATTATAGTGTTTAGGTAGTTGTTTGTACATGTGTGCAATGCTTATACTTGGATAAGCAGGCCTAATATAGAAAACTACAAGAAAGCATAAATAATTCAGAAGAAATAATAGTAAATAGATGAGAACTCTCATAGAACATGTAGAAAACACTAATCCATGTAAGTTGTTAGTGCAGAAAGTTATCTAAGATCCAGGAAATTTTTAATTACAATAAAGAGCACATTAAACAGTGTATGAAACCTCTATTATTTACTTACAGTAGCCTAGAACTGTAAATATGTGTCATACAAGGCTTAAAAGAGAGAAATATGCACAATTAAGCAGCTTTGGAAAGCCTTTGACTTAACTGCAGTGTAGCATTAAACCGTATAACTTAGTGGAGAGACAATGTTCTCAAACTTCTCAGGTTCATAACAGTGTGTGGGAAGTTGTTTGTACATGTGAGCAATGCTTATACTTGGACAAGAAAGCCAAATATAGAAAACTCAAGAAAACATGAGTAATTCAGAGATAATAACAGTAAATAGATGAGAATTCCCATAGTACATGTAGAACACACTTCTCCAAGTAAGTTGTTAGCGTAGAAAGGTATCTATGATCCAGGAAATTTTTAATTACAGTAAAGAGCACATTAAACAGTGTATGAAACCTCTATTATTTACTTTAAAAAGCCTAAACTGTAAATGTGTGTCATACAAAGCTTGAAAGAGAGAAATATGCACAATTAAGCAGCTTTAGAAAGCCTTAGACTTCACTGCAAGATAGCATTAAACTCTAAATCAGAGTTGCAAGAAAGATGTTCCCGAGCTTCTCAGGTTCATGACAGTGTGTAAGAAGTTGTTTGTTCATGTGTGCAATGCTTATACTTGGAAAAGAAGGCCTAATATAGGAAACTACAGAAAACATGAGTAATTTATGGAAAATAACAGTAAATAGATGAGAACTCCCATAGAACAGGTAAAACACATTCTGCTAGTCAGTCGTTAGTGTAGAAAAGGTACCTAAGATCCAGAAATCCTTAATTAGAGTAAATATCACATTTAAGATTGTATGAAACCTCTATTATTTACTCAAAGGAGCCTAGAAATTTACATGTGTGTCATACAAGGCTTGAAAGAGGGAAATATGCACAAGTAAGCAGCTTTGGAAAGCCTTAGACTTCACAGCAATGTAGCATTAAACTCTAAACCGTAGTTGAGAGAAAATGTTCCCTAGCTTCTCAGGTTCATTACAGTGTGTAGGAAGTTGTTTGTATATGTGAGCAATGCTTATACTTGGACAAGAAGGCCTAATATAGGAAACTACAAGAAAACATGAATAATTCAGAGAAAATAACAATATATAGATGAAAAATTGCATAAAAAATGTGGAAGACACTTCTCCAAGTCAGTTGTTAGTATAGAAAAAGTATCGAAGATCCAGAAAATCCTTAGAGTTAAGAGCAGATTAAACAATGTATGAAACCTCTATTATTTACTTAAAGGAGCCTAGAACTGTAAATGTGTGTCATACAAGACTTGAGAGAAATAAGCACAATTAAGCAGCTGGAGAAAGCCTTAGACTTCACTGCAATGTAGCATTAAACTCTGAAACATAGTTGAGAGACAATGTTCCCGAGCTTCTCAGCTTCATAACAGTGTGTAGTAAGTTGATTGTACATGTGAGCAATGTTTATGATTGGACAAGAACATCTAATATAGGAAACTACAAGAAAACATGAGTAATTCAGAAGTAATAACAGTAAAAAGATGAGAATTCTCATAGAACATGTAGAAAACAGGTCTCCAAGTAAGTTGTTAGTGTAGAAAGTTATCTAAGATCCAGGAAATCATTAATTAGAGATTAGAGCACATTAAACGGTGAATGAAACCTCTATTATTTACTTAAAGGTGCCTAGAACTGTAATTGTGTGTCATACAAGGCAGAATATCTTTGAAATAGAGAAATAAGCACATCTAAGCAGCTTTGGAAAGCCTTAGATTTCACTGCAATGTAGCATTAAACTCTAAAACATTTAAGCAGTTGTGGAAACCATTAGACTTCACTGCAATGTATCATTAAACTCTATAACATAGTTGAGAGACAATGTTCTGGCGTTTCTCAGGTTCTTAACAGTGTGTACAAAGTTGTGTGTATAGGTGGGCAAAGCTTATCCTTGGAAAGAAGGCCTAATATATAAAACTAAAAGAAAACATGAGTAATTCAGAGAAAATAACAGTAAATAGATGAAAACTGGTATAGAACAAGTGAAACAGATTCTCCTACTCAGTTGTTAGTGTAGAAAAGTTATCTAAGATCCAGGAAAAATAACAGTAAATACATGAGAACTCCCATAGAATGTATAGAAAACACTACTTCAAGTAAGTTGTTAGTGTAGAAAGGTATCTAAGATCCAGGAAATCCTTAATTAGAGTAAAGAGCACATGAAACAATGCATGAAACATCTATTATTTACTTAAAGGAGCCTAGAACTGTAAATGTGTGTCATACAAGGCAGAATATCCTTTAAATGCAGAAATAAGCACATTTAAGCAGCTTTGGAAAGCCTTAGGGTTCACTGCAATGTAGCCTTAAACCCTTTCACAATACTTATAATAAGGCAAGAATGCTGAATATACGAAACTACAAGAAAACATGAGTAATTCAGAACAAATAACAATAAATAAATGAGAACTCTAATAGAACATGTTGAAAACACTTCTTCAAGTAAGTTGTTAGTGTAGAAAGTTATATAAGATACAGGAAATCCTAAATTAGAGTTAAGAGAACTGTAAATGTGTGTCATAGAAGCTTGAAAGAAAGACGTAAGCACATTTAAGCAGTGTGTAGGAAGTTGTTTGTACCTGTGGGCAATGCTTATACTTGGACTAGAAGGCCTACTGTAGTAAACTACAAGAAAACTTGAGTAATTCAGAGAAAATAACAGTAAAAGGATTAGAACTCGAATAGAAGAGGTAGAACACTCTTCTCCACGATAGTTGTTATTGTAGAAATGTATTGAAGATCCAGGAAATTCTTAATTAGAGTTAAGAGCACATGAATCAGTGTATGAAACCTCTATTATTTACTTAAAGGGGCCTAGAACTTTAAATGTGTGACATACAGGGATTGAAAGAGAGAAATAAACACAATTAAGCAGCTTTGGAAAGCCTTAGACTTCACTGCAATGTAGCATTAAACTCTAAAACATGGTTGAGAGACAATGTTCCCGAGTTCTCAGCTTCATAACATTGTGTAGGAAATTGTTTGTACATATGGGCAATGCTTATAATTGGACAAGAAATCCTAATATAGGAAACTACAAGAAAACCTGAGTAATTCAGAAAAAATAACAGAAAATAGACGAGAACTCTCATAGTACATGTAGAAAACACTTCTCCAAGTAAGTTGTTAGTGTAGAAAAGGAACCTGTTTAACCTGTTCTAAACGAGTTCTCATCTATTTACTGTTATTTTCGCTGAATTACTCATGTTTTCATGTAGTTGCCTATATTAGGCCTTCTTGTTTAAGTATAAGCATTACCTACTTAAACAAACACACTGTTATGAACCTAAGAGCAGGGTAACATTGTCTCTCAACTACGTTATAGAGTTTAAAGCTAAATTATAGTGAAGTCTAAGGCTTTTCAAAGCTGCTGAATTGTGCTTATTTCACTCTTTCAAGACTTGTATGAGGTTTCATATTGAGTTTAATGTGCTCTTCAGTTTAATTAAGGATTTTCTGGATCTTAGATACCTTCTCTACACTAACAACTGACTTAGAGAAATCTGTTTCACCTGTTCTATGCTAATTCTCATCTGTTTACTGTTATTTTCCCGGAATTAGTGATGTTATAGAGTTTAATAGTACATTATAGCGAAGGGTAAGGCTTTCCAAAGCTGCTTAATTATGCTTATTTCTCTCATTCAAGCCTTGTTTGAGACTTATTTAAAGTTCTAAGCACCTTTAAGTAAATAATGTAGGGTTCATACACTGTTTAATGTGATCATAACTCTAATTAAGGATTTCCTGGATCTTAGATACCTTTTCAACTTTATCAACTGACTTGGAGAATCTGTTTCACCAGTTCGATACAAGTTATCATCTATTTAATGTAGTTTTCTCTGTATTACTGATGTTTTCTTGTAGTTCCCAATATTAGGCCTCTTTTTCAAAGAATAAGCATTGGAATATGGACAAACAACTTTCTACACAAGGTTATGAACCTGAGAAGCTCTGGAACATTGTCTCTCAACTATATTATAGAGTTAAATACTACATTATCATGAAGCAGGAGTCTTTCCAAAGTTGCTTAAATTGTTTATTTGTCTATTTCAAGGATATTTTTCCTTGTATGACACCCATTTACCATTCTAGGCTCCTGTAAGTAAATAATTCATACACTGTTTAATGTGATCTTAACTCTAATTAAGGATTTCCTGGATCGTAGATACATTTTATAAACTAACAACAGACTTGGAGAAATGTTTTCTAGATGTCCTATGGGAGTTCTCATCTATTTACTGTTATTTTCCCTGAATTACTGATGTTTTCTTGTAGTTTCCAATATTAGGCCTTCTTGTCCAAGTATAAGCATTGCCCACATGTACAAACAACTTCCTGCACACTGTTATGAACCCGAGAAGCTCGTGAACATTGTCTCTCAACTATGTTTTAGAGTTTAATGCTACAATGCAGTGAAGTGTAAGGGTTTCCAAAGCTACTTAAATATGTTTATTTCTCTATTTCAAGGATTTCTGTCTTTTATGACATACATTTATAGTTATGTGCTCCTTTAAGTACATAATATAGGTTTTAATGATCTCTTTAGTATAAATAAGGTTTTCCTGGATCTTACATACCTTTTCTACACTAACAACTGACTTGTAGAAGTGTTTTCTACATGTTCTATGCGAGTTCTCATTTATTTACTGTTATTTTCTCTGAATTACTGTTTTCTTCTAGTTTCCAATATTAGGCTTTCTTGTCCAAGTATAAGCATTGGGAACGTGGACAAACAACTACCTAAACACTGTTTTGAACCTGAGAAGCTCTGGAACATTGTCTCTCAACTATGTTATAGAGTTTAATGCTACATTACAGTGAAGTCAAAAGCTTTCCAAAGCTGCTTAAATATGCTTATTTCTCTATTTCAAGGATATTCTGTCTTGCATGACACACATTTACAGTGCTAGGCTACTTTAAGTAAATAATAGAGGTTTCATACACTGTTTTATGTGCTCTTAACTCTAATTAAGTATTTCCTGGATGTTAGATACCTTTCTACAAAAACAACTTACTTGGAGAAGTGTTTCCTACATATTACATGCGAGTTCTCACACTGTTAACAACCTGAGAAACTCAGGAACATTGATTCTCACCTATATTATAGAGTTGAATACTACATTGCTGTGAAGTCTAAGACTTTCCAAAGATGCTGAAATGTGCGTATTTCTCTATATCAAGGATATTTTGCCTTGCATGTCACACATTTACACTTCTAGGCTCCTTTAAGTAAATAATAGAGGGTTCCTACACGGTTTAATGAGCTCTTTACTGTAATTAAGGATTTCCTGGATCTTAGATTCCTTTTATACACAAACAACAGACTTGGAGAAGTGTTTTCTACATGTTCTATGCCAGTATTCATCTATTTACTGTTATTTTCCCTGAATTACTGATATTTTCTTATAGTTTCCAATATTAGGACTTCTTGTCAAAGTATAAGCATTGGAGATATGGACAAACAACTTCCTACACACGGTTATGAACCTGACAAGCTCTGGAACATTGTCCCTCAACTATGTTATAGAGTTCAATGCTACATTGCAGTGAAGTCTAAGGCTTTCTCCAGTTGCTTAATTGTGCTTATTTCTCTCTTTCAAGCCTTGTGTGACACATATTAAAAGATCTGGGCTCCTTTACGTAAATAATATGGGATTCATACACTGTTTAATGTGCTCTTAACTCTAATTAAGGAATTCCTGGATATTAGATACCTTTTCTATACTAACAACTGACTTGGAGAATCTGTTTCACCTGTTCTAAACGAGTTCTCATCTATTTACTGTCATTTTCTCTGAATTATTCATGTTTTCATGTAGTTTCCTATATTAGGCCTTCTTGTCCAAGTATAAGCATTGCCCACATGTACAAACAACTTCCTGAACACTGTTATGAACCCGAGAAGCTTGGAAACATTGTCTCTCAACTATGTTTTAGAGTTTAATGCTACAATGCAGTAAAGTCTAAGGATTTCCAAAGCTGCTTAATAGTGCTTATTTCTCTCTTTCAAGCCTTGTGTGACACACATTTAAAGTTCTAGGCTACCTTAAGAAAATAATAGAGGTTTCATACACTGTTTAATGTGCTGTTCCATTTAATTAAAGATTGCCTGGGTCTTAGATTCCTTTTCTCCACTAATAACTGACTTGTAGAAATCTGTTTCAGCTGTTTTATATGAGGTCTCATCTATTTACTGTTGATTTCTCTGTATTACTCATTTTTTTCTCGTGGTTTCATATATTAGGCCTTCTTATCCAAATATAAGCATTGCCCACAAGGACAAACAACTTGCTACACACTGTTATGAAGCTGGGAAGCTAGGGTTAGGGTTAGGGCTAGGGTTAGGGTTAGGGTTAGGTTTAGGGTTAGAACTAGGGTTAGGGTTAGGGCTAGGGTTAGGGTTAGGGTTAGGGTTAGGGTTAGGGTTAGGACTAGGGTTAGGGTTAGGGATAGGGTTATGGTTAGGGTGAGGGAATATTGTCTTTCAACTCTGTTATAGAATTTAATGCTACATTTCAGTGAAGTGTAAGGGTTTCCAAAGTTACTAAAATATGTTTATTTCTCTATTTCAAGGATTTCTGTCTTGTATGACATACCTTTATAATTATGTGGTTTTTTTGGTTTATTGGTTTCATACACTATTTAATGATCTCTTTAGTGTAATTAAGGTTTTCCTGGATCTTAGAAACCTTTTCTACCCTAACAACTGACTTGGAGAATTGTTTTCTACATGTTCTATGTGAGTTCTCATCTATATACTGTTATTTTCTCTGAATTACTGTTTTCTTCTAGTTTCCAATATTATGCCTTCTTGTTCAAGTATAAGCATTGGGAACATGGACAAACAAATACCTAAACACTGTTTTGAACCTGAGAAGCTCTGGAACATTGTCTCTCAACTATGTTTTAGAGTTTAATGCTACATTACAGTGAAGTCAAAAGCTTTCCAAAGCTGCTTAAATATGCTTATTTCTCTATTTAAAGGATATTCTGTCTTGCATGGCACACATTTACAGTTCCATGCTACTTTAATTAAATAAAAAGTCTTCATACACTGTTTCATGTGCTCTTAACTCTAATTAAGGATTTCCTGGATGTTAAATACCTTTCTACACAAACAACTTACTTGGAGAAGTGTTTCCTACATATTACACGCGAGTTCTCACGCTGTTAACAACCTGAGAAGCTCAGGAACATTGTATCTCACCTATATTATAGAGTTTAATACTACATTGCAGTGATGTGTAAGGCTTTCCAAAGATGCTGAAATGTGCTTATTTGTCTATTTCAAGGATATTTTGCTTTGTATGACACACATTTACACTTCTAGGCTCCATTAAGAAATAATAGAGATTTCATACACGGTTTAATGAGCTCTTTACTGTAATAAGGATTTCCTGGATCTTAGATTCCTTTTATACACAAACAACAGACTTGGAGAAGTGTTTTCTACATGTTCTATGTGAGTTCTCATCTATTTAATGTTATTTTCCCTGAATTAATGATATTTTCTTGTAGTTTCCAACATTAGGCCTTGTTGTCAAAGTATAAGCATTGGGGATATGAACAAACAACTTCCTACACACGGTTATGAACCTGAGAAGCTCTGGAATATTGTCTCTCAACTATGTTATAGAATTCAATGCTATATTGCAGTGAAGTGTAAGGCTTTCTCCAGCTGCTTAATTGTGCTTATTTCTCTCTTTCAAGCCTTGTGTGACACACATTTAAACTTCTAGGTTCCTGTAGAATCCAAGATGGCTGCTCAGGTAGACACCTAGCCGCAGCCGCACCCAACAATTTCAATAAAATACAACTAAAATATAAAATGGACATTACCCAGAACTACAGGAAAGTCGACTGACTGGAAATTCTACAGCGAGAAGTAAGCAGAAAACCAGAAGGAAGCGCAGAGGAGTTGTAAAAGCCTAAGGTACGGAGACATGCCACGCTTGCAGAGAGGACGGAGCCGGAGAGGATGGAGCTAGAGAGGAGGGAGGCTGAGTGCCTGGCTGGCATTCCCTTGCAGGAAGGAGATAAAAGCTCCAACTGTGCTGGGCCCCAGTTCCGACTGCTCTGAACCCCAGTTCTAGGCCAGACCCCGGGGACCCAGGCTCATCCATAGGAAGCTGGGCTGCGAGGCGGATCCTTGGGGGAACGGCGAAAGGAGGTCCTGGTGGCTTGCACATTGTGCACAGAGAAGGGACGGTTGGCTGTGCCACGGGATTGCCCTGGCGGAAAGGAGACTGGGGCTCCAGACTGCTCTGAACGCCACCTCCAGCTCCACTTCCAACTGAACTGAACCCCAATACCGGGCTCATTTGGCGAAAGCCTAGACTCTTTGGTAGCAGGCGAAAATCAAGGGCACCTTTCTCTCAGAGGCACTTGCAGCATGGACTGAAGGACCCTGAGACCCAGGAGCCACGGGGCTGACGGAAGTCAAGGCTGTAGGCTCCACCCTGAAATGCCATCCCATCTGTAGCTGGGAAATGTGACAATGAAATAGATCACAAATGAAAGAAATGGAGGACAAAAAGCGACTGGACATAGAGTTCAAATCTACGCTTATAAAGTTTTTCAAGAATTTCGTAGAAAAGATCGATAAGACCTATGAGGATATGAAAATAGATCAACTAGAATTAATAAGGAATCAACAAGAAATGATAAGGGATCAATAAGAAATGATAAGGGATCAACAAGAAATAAAGAATACATTGTCTGAAATAAAAAAAATATTATAGAGAGTCCTAAAAACAGAATGGAAGATCGCAAGAAACAAGTCAAAGATTTGGAACATAAAGAGCCAGAAGACACTCCTCCACAGAACCTAGAAGGCAAGAGAATCCAGAAAATTGAACATAATGTAAGAAACCTCTGGGACAACTTCAAGCGAACCAACATCAGAATTATGGGGGTCCCGGAAGAGGAGAGAGAGCAAGATATCGAAAACATACTGAAAGAAATAGTGACAGAAAACTTCCCCCACCTGGTGAAAGAATTACACTTACAAGTCCAGGAAGTGCACAGAACTTCAAACAAAAGGAATCCAAAGAGGACCAAACCAAGACAAATCATAATTAAAATTCCAAGAGCAAAAGGCAAAGATAGAATATTAAAAGCAGCAAGAGCAAAGAAGGTAGTTACCTATAAAGGAGCACCTATACGATTGTCAGCTGATTTCTCAAGAGAAACCATGCAGGCCAGACAGGAATGGCAAGAAATATTCAAGGTGATGAATAGTAAGAACCTACAGCCAAAGATAATCTATCCAGCAAAGCTATTACTCAGAATCGAAGGTCAGATAAAGAGCTTCACTAATAAAAAACAAAAAAAAGCTAAAGGAGTTCATCAAAAAACAAACCAGAATTATATGAATTGCTGAAGGGGGTTCTTTCAGAAGAGAAAGTAAATAAAGATAAAAATTATGAACAACAAATACGTAACTATCAACAAGTGAATCTAAAAACCAAGGAAATTTAAAAAAAAATCTGATGAACAATATTAACTGTTGAATGTAATAGAATCAGAGGTATGGAAGGGGAGTGAACTGATGATTCTTGGGGAAAAGGGCACAGGGGGATGTGGGAAGAGACTGAACATTAACTGTGCACCTATGGACGAGGACAATGGGGAGAGGGGAAAGGGCAGAGGGTGGGGTGGGAACCTGGTGGAGGAGAGCAATGGTGGTGGTGGGGAAAGGAACATTTGTAATAATATGAACAACAAAAATTTATTTTAAAAAATAAAGATATTGGATGCAAAAAAATAAACTTCTAGGTTCCTTTAAGTAAATAATATAAGATTCACACACTGCTTATTGTGATTGTAACTCTAATTAAGGATTTCCTGGCTCATAAATATCTTTTATACACTAAGAACAGACTTGGAGAAGTGTTTTCTACATATTACATGCGAGTTCTCACACTGTTATCAACCTGAGAAGCTCAGGAACATTGTATCTCACCTATATTATAGAGTTGAATACTACATTGCGGTGAAGTGTAAGGCTTTCCAAAGATGCTGAAATGTGCTTATTTGTCTATTTTAAGACTATTTTGCCTTGTATGACAGATATTTACACTTCTAGGCTCCATTAAGAAATAATAGAGGTTTCATACACTGTTTAATGAGCTCTTTACTGTAATAAGGATTTCCTGGATCTTAGATTCTTTTTATACACAAACAACAGACTTGGAGAAGTGTTTTCTACATGTTCTATGCGAGTACTCATCTATTTAATGTTATTTTCCCTGAATTACTGATATTTTCTTGTAGTTCCCAATATTAGGCCTTGTTGTCAAAGTATAAGCATTGGGGATAAGGACAAACAACTTCCTACACACGGTTATGAACCTGAGAAGTTCTGGAACATTGTCTCTCAACTATGTTATAGCGTTCAATGCTACAATGCAGTGAACTGTAAGGATTTTTCCAGCTGCTCAATGAAGGATTTCTTGGATCGTAGATACCTTTTATAAACTAACAGCAGAGTTGCAGAAGTGTTTTATACATGTTCTATGTGAGTTCACATCTATTTTCTGTTATTTTCCCAGAATTACTGATGTTTTCTTGTAGTTTCTAACATTAGTCCTTCTTGTCTAGGTATAAGCATTGGAAACATGGACAAACAGCTACCTAAACACTGTTATGAACCTGAAAAGCTCGAGAACATTGTCTCTCAGCTATCAATATGTTATAGAGTTTAATGATACATTTCAGTAAAGTGTAAGGCTTTCCGTAGCTACTTTATTTGCTTATTTCTCTATTTCAAGCTTTGTGTGACATACATTTAAAGTTCTAGGCTCCTTTAAGTAAGAAATAAAGGACTCATACACTGTTTAATGAACTCTCAACTCGAATTAAGGAATTCCTGGATGTTAGATAACTTTTCTACACTAACAACTGTCTTGGAGAATCTCTTTCACCTGTTCTAAACGAGTTCTCATGTATTTACTGACATTTTCTTTGAATTATTCATGTTTTCAAGTAGTTTCCTATATTTGGCATACCTGTCCAAGTATAAGCATAGCCCACATATACAAACAACTTCCTACACACTGTTATGAACAGAAGAAGCTAGGGAACATTGTCTATCAACTATGTTATAGATTGTAATGCTACATTACAGTGATCTGTAAGGCTTTCCAAAGCTGCTCAATTTGCTTATTTCTCTCTTTCAAGCCTTGTATGACACACATGTAAAGTTCTAGGTTATTTTAAGTAAACAAAAGAGGTTTCATACACTGCTTAATGTGCTCTTAACTCTAATTAAGCATTTCCTGGGTCTTAGATAACTTTTCTACACTAAAATCTGACTTGGAGAATCTGTTTTAGCTATTCTAAATGAGTTCTCATCTATTTACTGACATTTTATCTGAATTATTCATGTTTTCATGTAGTTTCCTATAGTAGGCCTTCTTTTCCAAGTAAAAGTAGAGCCCACATAAACAAACAACTTCCTACACACTGTTATGAACAGAAGAAGCTAGGGAACATTGTCTATCAACTATGTTATAGAGTGTAATCCTACATTGCAGTGAAGTATAAGGCTTTCCAAAGCTGCTTAATGTGTTTCTTTCTCTATTTCAATGGCACTCTACCTTGTATGACACACATTTATTGTTCTAGGCTCCTTTAAATAAACAATATTGGTTTCTTACAATGTTTCATGTGATCTTGACTCTAATTAATCATTTCCTAGATGGTAGATACCTTTTATAAATGAACAACAGAATTGGAGAAGTGTTTTATACACGTTGAATACGAGTTCACACTGTTATGAACCTGTAAACCTCGGGAACATTGTCTCTCAACTATGTTGTAGAGTGTAATACTACATTGCAGGGAAGTGTAAGGCTTCACAAGCTGCATAATGTGTTTATTTCTCCATTTCAATGGAATTCTGCCTGTATGACAACATTTACCTTTCTAGGCTCCTTTAAGTAAACAATATAGGATTCATACACTGTTTCATTGCTTTAAACTCTAATTAAGAATTTCTTGGATCTTTGATACCTTTTTACACTAAGAACTGACTTGGAGAATCTGATTCGGCTGTTCTAAATGAGTTCTCATCTATTTACTGTCATTTATTCTGAATTATTCATGTTTTCATATAGTTTCCTATATTATGCCTTCTTTTCTAAGTATAAGCTTTACCAACATATACAAACAACTTCCTACACACTGTTATGAACAGAAGAAGCTCGGGAACATTGTCTCTCAACTATGTGATAGAGTGTAATAATATTGTACATTGCAGTGAAGTGTAAGGCTTCACAAGCAGCATAATGTGTTTATTTCTCTATTTCAATGGAATTCTGCCTGTATGACAACATTTACCATTCCAGGCTCCTTTAAGTACACAATATAGGATTCATACACTGTTTGATATGATCTGAACTCTAATTTAGAATTTCCTGGATCTTAGATAACTTTCTACACTAAGAACTGACTTGGAGAATCTGTTTCAGCTCTTCTGAAAGAGTTCTCATCATTTATTGACATTTTCTATGAATTATTCATGTTTTCATGTAATTTCCTATATTAGGCCTTCTTGTCCAATATAAGCTTTGCCCACATATACAAACAACTTCCCACACACTGTTATGAACAGAAAAGGCTCGGAAACATTGTCTTTCAACTATGTTATAGAGTGTAATGCTAAATTACAGTGAACTGTAAGGCTTTCTAAAGCTGCTCAATTTGATTATTTCTGTCTTTCAAGCTTTGTCTGACATACATTTAACGTTCTAGGCTCCAATGAGTTAAAAATATAGGATTCACACACTGTTTTATGTGCTCTAAACTTGAATTAAGGAATTCCTTGATGTTAGATCCCTTTTCTACACTAAGAACTGATTGGAAAATCTGTTTCACCTGTTCTAAACTAGTTCTCATCTATTTACTGTCATTTACTCAAATTATTCATGTTTTCATTTTGTTTCCTTTATCAGGCCTTCTTGTCTACGTATAAGCTTTGCCCCCATATGCAAACAATGTCCTACACACTGTTATGAACAGAAGAAGGTCGGGAACATTGTCTCTCAACTATGTTATAGAGTGTAATACTACATTGCAGTGAAGTGTAAGGCTTTCCAAAGCTGCCTAACGTGTTTCTTTCTCTATTTCAATGGTATTCTGCCTGTATGACACACATTTACCGTTCTAGGCTCCTTTAAGTAAACAATGTAGGATTCATTCACTGTTTCATGTGATCTGAACTCTAATTAAGGATTTCCTGGATCCTAGATAACTTTTCTAAACTAACAACAGACTTAGAGAAGCGTTTTATACATGTTCTATGCGGGTTCTCATCTATTTACTGTTATTTTCCCAGAATTACTGATGTTTTCTCATAGTTTCTAACATTAGGCCTTCTGGTCCAGGTATAAGCATTGGTAACATGGACAAACAACTACCTAAACACTGTTATGAACCTGAAAACCTCGGGAACATTGTTTCTCAACTATGTTATAGAGTGTAATACTACATTGCAGTGAAGTGTAAGGCTTTCCAAAGCTGCCTAACATGTTCCTTTCTCTATTTCAATGGTATTCTGCCTTGTATGTCACACATTTACAATTCTAGGCTCCTTTAAGTAAACAATATAGGATTTATACAGTGTTTCATGCGATCTGAACTCTAATTAAGGATTTCCTGGATCCTAGATAACTTTTATAAACTAACAACAGACTTAGAGAAGTGTTTTATACATGTTCTATTCCAGTTCTCATCTATATACTTTTATTTTCCCAGAATTTCAGATGTTTTCTCATAGTTTCTAACATTAGGCCTTCAGGTCCAGGTATAAGCATTGGGAACATGGACAAACCACTACCTGAACATTGTTATGAACCTGAAAAGCTCGGGAACATTGTCTCTCAACTTTGTTATAGAGTTTAATGATACATTTCAGTGAAGTGTAAGGCTTTCCAAAGCTGCTTAATTTGCTTATTTCTCTCTTTCAAGCTTTGAGTGACATACATTTAAGGTTCTGGGCTTCAGTTAGTAAAAATATAGGATTCATACACTGTTTCATGTGCTCTCAACTCGAATTAAGGAATTCCTGGATGTTAGATCCCTTTACTACACTATGAACTGACTTGGATAATCTGTTTCACCTGTTCTAAACGAGTTCTCATCTATTTACTCTCATTTACTCTGAATTATTCATGTTTTCATGTAGTTTCCTATATTAGGCCTTCTTGTCTAAGTATAAGCATAGCCCACACATACAAACAACTTCCTACACACAGTTACAAACAGAAGAAGCTCAGGAACATGGTCTGTCAACTATGTTATAGAGCGTAATACTACATTGCAGTGAAATTTAAGGATTTCAAAGATGCTAAATGTGTTTAGTTCTCTATTTCAATGACATTCTGCCTGTATGACACACATTTACCTTTCTAGGCTCCTTTAAGTTAACAATATAGGATTCATACAAAGTTTCATGTGATCTTAACTCTAATTAAGAATTTCCTGGATCTGAGATACATTTTTACACTAAGAACTGACTTGCAGAATCTGTTTCAGCTGTTCTAAATGAGTTCTCATCTATTTACTGACATTTTCTCTGAATTATTCATGTTTTCATGTAGGTTCATATATTATGCTTTCTTGTCCAAGTATAAGCTTTGCCCACATAAAGAAACAATGTCCTACACACTGTTATGAATAGAAGAAGCTCGGGAACATTGTATCAACTATGTTATAGAGTATAATACTATATTGAAGTGAAGTGTAAGGCTTCCATAAACTGCTTAATATGTTTATTTCTCTATTTCAATAGTATTCTACCTGTAGGACAACATTTATCTTTCTAGGTTCCTTTAAGTAAACAATATAGGATTCGTACACTGTTTGATGTGATCTTAACTCTATTTTAGAATATCCTGGATCTTATATACCTTTGTACACTAAGAACTAACTTGGAGAATCTGTTTCAGCTGTTCTAAATGAGTTCTCATCTATTTACTGACATTTTCTCTGAATTATTCAGGTTTTCATGTAGTTTCCTAAATTATGCCTTCTTGTCCATGTATAAGCTTTGCCCACATATAAAAAGAACTTCCAACATACTGTTATGAACAGAAGAAGCTGGTAACATTGTCTCTCAACTATGTTATAGAGTGTAATACTACATTGCAACGAAGTGTAAGGATTTCCAAAACTGCTTAATGTGTTTAATTCTCTATTACAATGGTATTCTGCCTTGTATGACACACAGGTACCATTCTAGGCTCCTTTAAGTAAACAATATAGGATTCAAACACTGTTTCATGTGATCTGAACTCTAATTAAGGATTTCCTGGATCGTAGATACCTTTTATAGACTAACTACAGACTTGGGGAAATGTTTTATACATGTTCTATGGGAGTTCTCATCTATTTACTGTTAATTTCCCAGAATTACTGATGTTTTCTCATAGTTTCTAACATTAGGCCTTCTCGTCCAGGTATAAGCATTGGGAACGTGGACAAACAAATACCTAAACATTGTTATGAACTTGAAAACCTCGGGAACATTGTCTCTCAACTATGTTATAGAGTTTAATGCTATATTACAGTGAAGTGTAAGGCTTTCCAAAGCTGCTTAATTTGCTTATTTCTCTCTTTCGAGCTTTGTGTGACATTCATTTAAAGTTCTAGGCTCCAATAAGTAAAAAATATAGGATTCATGCACTGTTTCATGTGCTCTAAACTCTAATTAAGAATTTCTTGGATCTTTGATATGTTTTACACTAAGAACTGACTTGGAGAATATGTATCAGCTGTTCTAACTGAGTTCTCATCTATTTAGTGTCATTTATTCTGAATTATTCATGTTTTCATATAGTTTCCTATATTATGCCTTCGTTTCTAAGTATAAGCTTTACCCACATATACAAACAACGTCCTACACACTGTTATGAACAGAAGAAGCTCGGGAACATTGTCTCTCAACTATGCCATAGAGTGTAATACTACATTGCAGTGAAGTGTAAGGCTTCACAAGCTGCATAATGTGTTTATTTCTCTATTTCAATGGAATTCTGCCTATATGACAACATTTACCATTCCAGGCTCCTTTAGGTAAACAATATAGGATTCATACACTGTTTGATGTGATCTGAACTCTAATTTAGAATTTCCTGGATCTTAGATACCTTTCTACACTAAGAACTGACTTGGAGAATCTGTTTCAGCTCTTCTGAAAGAGTTCTGATCTATTTACTGACATTTTCTCTGAATTATTCATGTTTTCATGTACTTTCCTATATTAGGCCTTCTTGTCCAATATAAGCTTTACCGACATATACAAACAAAGTCCTACACACTGTTATGAACATCAGAAGCTCAGGAATATTGTCTCTCAACTCGTTAAAGAGTGTAATACTAGGTTGCAGTGAATTGTAAGGCTTTCCAAAGTGGCTTAATGTGTTTATTTATCCATTTCAATGGTATTCTTCCTTGTATGACACACATTTACCATTTTAGGCTACTTTAAGTAAACAATATAGGATTTATACACTGTTTCATGTGATCTGAACTCTAATTAAGGATTTCCTGGATCGTAGATACCTTTGATAAACTAACAACAGACTTGGGGAATTGTTTTATACATGTTCTATTCGGGTTCTCATCTATTTACTGTTATTTTCCCAGAATTACTGATGTTTTCTCATAGTTTCTAACATTAGGCCTTCTGGTCCAGGTATAAGCATTGGGAACATGGACAAACAACAACATAAACATTGTTATGAACCTGAAAACCTCGGGAACATTGTCTCTCAACTATGTTATAGAGTGTAATGCTACATTACAGTGAACTGTAAAGCTTTCCAAAGCTGCTAAATTTCCTTATTTCTCTCTTTCAAGCTTTGTGTGACATGCATTTAAAGTTCTAGGCTCCAATAAGTAAAAAATGTAGGATTCATACACTGTTTCATGTGATCTGAACTCTAATTAAGGATTTCCTGGATCTTAGATACCTTTCTACACTAAGAACTGACCTGGAGAATTTGTTTGAGCTGTTCTAAATGAGTTCTCATCTATTTTCTGACATTTGATCTGAATTTTTCATGTTTTCATGTAGTTTCCTATATTATGCCTTCTTGTCCACATATAAGCTTTGCCCACATAAACAAACAATGTCTTACACACTGTTATGAACAGAAGAAGCTAGGGAACATTGTCTCTCAACTATGTTAGAGAGTGTAATACTATATTTCAGTGAAGTGTAAGCTTTCCAAAGCTGCTTAATGTGTTTATTTCTCTATTTCAATGGTAATCTGCCTTGTATGACACACTTTTACCTTTCTAGGCTCATTTAAGTAAACAATATAGGATTCATACACTGTTTCTTGCGATCTGAAATCTAATTAAGGATTTTCTGGATCTTAGATATCTATTCTACACTAAGAACTAACCTGGAGAATCTGTTTGAGCTGTTCTAAATGAGTTCTCATCTATTTTCTGACATTTTCTCTGAACTATTCATGTTTTCATGTAGTTTCCTATTTTATGCCTTCTTGTCCATGTATAAGCTTTGCCCACATATACAAAGAACTTACTACACACTGTTATGAACACAAGAAGCTCAGGAACATTGTCTCTCAACTGCGTTATAGAGTGCAATACTACATTGAAGTGACGTGAAAGGCTTTCCAAAGCTGCCTAACGTGTTTCTTTCTCTATTACAATGGTATTCTGCCTTGTATGACAAATTTACAATTCCAGGCTCCTTTAAGTAAACAATATAGGATTTATATACTGTTTCTTGTGATCTGAACACTAATTAAGTATTTCCTGGATCATAGATACTTTTATACACTAACATCAGACTTGGAGAAGTGTTTTACACATGTTCTATGCGAGTTCCCATCTATTTACGTTTATTTTCTCAGAATTACTGATTTTTTGTCATAGTTACTAAAAATAGGCCTTCTGATTCAGGTATAAGCATTGGGAACATGGACAAACAACTACCTAAACACTGTTTTGAACCTGAAAACCTCGGGAACATTGTCTCTCAACCATGTAATAGAGTGTAATACTACATTGCAGTCAAGTGTAAGGCTTTCCAAAACTGCCTAACATATTTCTTTCTCTATTTCAGTGGTATTCTGCCTGGTATGACTCAAATTTATCATTGAAGGCTCCTTTCAGTAAACAATATAGGATTTATACATTGTATCATGTGATCTGAACTTGAATTAAGAATTTCCTGGATCATAAAACTTTTATAAACTAACAACAGACTTGGAGAAGTGTTTTATACATGTTCTAAGCGAGTTCTCATCTATTTACTGTTATTTTCTTAGAATTACTGATGTTTTCTCATAGTTTCTAACATTAGGCCTTCAGGTCCAGGTATAAGCATTGGGAACATGGACAAACAACTTCATAAACACTGTTATGAACCTGAAAACCTCAGGAACATTGTCTCTCAACTATGTTATAGAGTGTAGTACTACATTGCAGTGAAGTGTAAGGCTTTCCAAAGCTGCAGAACATGTTCCTTTCTCTATTTCAATGGTATTCTGCCTTGTATGACACACATTTACCATTCCAGGCTCCTTTAAGTAAACCATATAGGATTTGTACACTGTTTCATGTAATCTGACCTCTAATTAAGGATTTCTTGGATCGTAGATACCTTTTTTTAAACTAACAACAGACTTGGAGATGTGTTTTATACATGTTCTATGCGAGTTCTCATCTATTTTCTGTTATATTCCCAGAATTACTGATGTTTTCTCATAGTTTCTAACATTAGGCCTTCTGGTCCAGGTATAAGCATTGGGAACATGGACAAAAAACTACCTAAACATAGTTATGAACCTGAAAACCTCGGGAACATTGTCTCTCAATTATGTTATAGAGTGTAATGCTACATTAAGTGAACTTTAGGGCTTTCCAAAGCTGCTTAATTTGCTTATTTCTCTCTTTCAAGTTTTGTGTGACATATCTGTAAAGCTCTAGGCTCCAATAAGAAAAAAATATAGGATTCATATAATGATTCATGTTCTCTAAACTCTAATTATGGATTTCTTGGATCTTAGATACCTTTCTACACAAAGATCTGACTTGGATAATCTGTTTCAGCTGTTCCAAATGAGTTCTCATCTATTTACTGACATTTTCTATGAATTATTCATTTTTTCTTGTAGTTTCCTATATTATGCCTACTTGTTCATGTATAAGCTTTGCCCACATATACAAACAACTTCCTACACACTGTTATGAACACAAGAAGCTCGGAAACATTGTCTCTCAACTATGTTCTGGAGTGTAATACTACATTGCAGTGAAGTGTAAAGCTTTCCAAAGCTACCTAACGTGTTATTTTCTCTATTTCATTGCTATTCTACCTTGTATGACACACATTTACCCTTCCAGGCTCCTTTAAGTAAACAATACGGGATTTATACACTATTTCATGTGATCTGAACTCAAATTAAGGATTTCCTGGATCCTATATACCTTTCTGAAACTAACAACAGACTTGGAGAAGTGTTTTATACATGTTCTATGCGAGTTCTCATCTATTTACTTTTATTTTCCCAGAATTACTGATGTTTTCTCATAGTATCTAACATTAGGCCTTCTTGTCTAGCTGTAAGCATAGGGAACAAGGACAAACAACTACCTAAACATTGTTATGAACCTAAAAACCTCGGGATCATTGTCTCTCAACTATGTTATAGAGTGTAATACTACATTGCAGTGAAGTGTAAGGATTTCCAAAGCTGCCTAACTTGTTTCTTTCTCTATATCTATGGTATTTTGCCTTGTAGGACACAAATTTACCATTACAATTTCCTTTAAGTAAACAATATATGATTTATACAGTGTTTCATGTGACCTTAACTCGAACTAAGAATTTCCCGGATCTTAGCTACGTTTTATACACTAAGAACTGACATGGAGAATCTCTTTTAGCTGTTCTAAATGATTTCTCATTTGTTTATAGTCATTTTCTCTGAATTATACATGTTTTCATGTAGTTTCCTATATTCCTTAATTCGAGATAAGATCACAGGAAACACTGTATGAATCCTATATTCTTTACTTAAAGGAGACTAGAGTGGTAAATGTGTGTCATACAAGACAGTATAGCATTGAAATAGAGAAAGAAACACGTTCGGCAGCTTTGGAAAGCCTTAAACTTCACTGAAATATAGTACTACACTCTATAACACAGTTGAGAGACAATGTTCCCGTGCTGCCTCTGTTCATAACAGTGTGTAGGAAGTTGTTTGATAAAGTGGGCAAAGATTATACTTGTACCAGAAGGCAGAATAAAGGAAACTACATGAAAACATGAATAATTCAGAGAAAATGACTGTAAACAGATGAGAACTGCTTTAAAACTGCTGATAGAGATTCTCCAAGTCAGTTCTTTTTGTAGAAAAGGTAGCTAAGATACGGGAAATCCTTAATTCTAGTTAAGATGACATGAAACACTGTATGAATCCTATATTCTTTACTTAAAGGAGACTGGAGTGGTAAATGTGTGTTTTACAAGGCAGAATACAATTGAAATAGAGAAAAAAACACGTTTGGCAGCTTTGGAAAGCCTTACACTTCACTGAAATGTAGTACTACACTTTATAACACAGTTGAGAGACAATGTTCCCGAGCTGCCTCAGTTCATAACAGTGTGTAAGAAGTTGTTTGATAAAGTGGGCAAAGCTTATACTTGGACCAGAAGGCAGAATATAGGAAACTACATGAAAACATGGATAATTCAGAGAAAATGACTGTAAACAGATGAGAACTTATTTAGAACCGCTCAAAGAGATTCTCCAATTCAGTTCTTAGTGTAGAAAAGGTAGCTAAGATCCGGGAAATCCTTAATTCGAGTTAAGATGACATGAAACACTGTATGAATTCTATATTCTTTACTTAAAGGAGACTAGAGTGGTAAATGTGTATTATACAAGGTAGAATACCATGGAAATAGAGAATTAAACACGTTTGGCAGCTTTGGAAAGCCTTACACTTCACTGAAATGTAGTACTACACTCTATAACACAGTTGAGAGACAATGTTCCCGAGCTGCCTCAGTTCATAACAGTGTGTAGGAAGTTGTCTGATAAAGTGGGCAAAGCTTATACTAGGACCAGAAGGCAGAATATAGGAAACTACATGAAAACATGGATAATTCAGAGAAAATGACAGGAAACAGATGAGAACTTGTTTAGAACAGCTGAAAGAGATTCTCCAAATCAGTTCTTAGTGTAGAAAAGGTAGCTAAGATTGGGGAAATCCTTAATTTCAGTTAAGATGACTTGAAGCACTGTAGGAATCCTATATTCTTTACTTCAAGGAGACTGGAGTGGTAAATGTGTGTTTTACAAGGCAGAATACCATTGAAATAGAGAAAGAAACACGTTCGGCAGCTTTGGAAAGCCTTACACTTTACTGAAATATAGTACTACACTCTATAACACAGTTGAGAGACAATGTTCCCGAGCTGCCTCAGTTCATAACAGTGTGTAGGAAGTTGTTTGATAAAGTGGGCAAAGCTTATACTTGGACCAGAAGGCAGAATATAGGAAACTACATGAAAACATGGATAATTCAGAGAAAATTACTGTAAACAGATGAGAACTTGTTTAGAACAGCTCAAAGAGATTCTCCAGTCCGTTCTTAGCATAGTAAAGGTAGCTAATATCCGGGAAATCCTTAATTCGAGTTAAGATCACATGAAACACTGTATGAATCCTATATTTTTTACTTAAAGGATACTAGAGTGGTAAATGTGTGTTATACAAGGCAGAATACCATTGAAATAGAGAAAGAAACACGTTCAGCAGCTTTGGAAAGCCTTACACTTCACTGAAATGTAGTACTACACTCTATAACACAGTTGAGAGACAATGTTCCCGAGCTGCCTCAGTTCATAACAGTGTGTAGGAAGTTGTTTGATAAAGTGGGCAAAGCTTATACTTGGACCAGAAGGCAGAATATAGGAAACTACATGAAAACATGGATAATTCAGAGAAAATGACTGGAAACATATGATAACTTGTTTAGAACAGCTCAAAGAGATTCTCCAGTCAGTTCTTAGCATAGTAAATGTAGCTAAGATCCGGGAAATCATTAATTCGAGTTAAAATCACATGAAACACTGTATGAATCCTATATTCTTTACTTAAAGGAGACTGGAGCGGTAAATGTGTGTTTTACAGGGCAGAATACCATTGAAATAGAGAAAAAAACACTTTTGGCAGCTTTGGAAAGCCTTACACTTCACTGAAATATAGTACTACACTCTGTAACACAGTTGAGAGACAATGTTCCCGAGCTGCCTCAGTTCATAACAGTGTGTAGGAAGTTGTTTGATAAAGTGGGCAAAGCTTATACTTGGACCAGAAGGCAGAATATAGGAAACTACGTGAAAACATGGATAATTCAGAGAAAATGACTGGAAACAGATGAGAACTTGTTTAGAACAGCTGAAAGAGATTCTCCAAATCAGTTCTTAGTGTAGAAAAGGTAGCTAAGATCCGGGAAATCCTTAATTCAAGTTAAGATTACTTGAAACACTCTATGAATCCTATATTCTTTACTTAAAGGAGACTAGAGTGGTAAATGTGTGTTATACAAGGCAGAATACCATTGAAATAGAGAAAGAAACACGTTCGGCAGCTTTGGAAAGCCTTACACTTCACTGAAATGTAGTACTACACTCTATAAGACAGTTGAGAGACAATGTTCCCGAGCTGCCTCAGTTCATAACAGTGTGTAGGAAGTTGTTTGATAAAGTGGGCAAAGCTTATACTAGGACCAGAAGGCAGAATATAGGAAACTACATGAAAACATGGATAATTCAGAGAAAATGACAGGAAACAGATGAGAACTTGTTTAGAACAGCTGAAAGAGATTCTCCATTCAGTTATTATTGTAGTAAATATAGCTAAAATCCGGGAAATCCTTAATTCAAGTTAAGATCACATGAAACACTGTATGAATCCTATATTCTTTACTTAAAGGAGACTAGAGTGCTAAATGTGTGTTATACAAGGTAGAATACCATTGAAATAGAGAATAAAACACGTTTGGCAGCTTTGGAAAGCCTTACACTTCACTGAAATGTAGTACTACACTCTATAACACAGTTGATAGACAATGTTCCCGAGCTGCCTCAGTTCATAACAGTGTGTAGGAAGTTGTTTGATAAAGTGGGCAAAGCTTATACTTGGTCCAGAAGGCAGAATATAGGAAACTACATGAAAACATGGATAATTCAGAGAAAATGACTGGAAACAGATGAGAACTTGTTTAGAACAGCTCAAAGAGATTCTCCAGTCAGTTCTTAGCGTAGTAAAGGTAGCTAAGATCTGGGAAATCCTTAATTCGAGTTAGGATCACATGAAACACTGTATGAATACTATATTCTTTACTTAAAGGAGACTAGAGTGGTAAATGTGTGTTATACAAGGCAGAATACCATTGAAATAGAGAAAGAAACACGTTCGGCAGCTTTGGAAAGCCTTAAACTTCACTGAAATGTAGTACTACACTCTATAAGACAGTTGAGAGACAATGTTCCCGAGCTGCCTCAGTTCATAACAGTATGTAGGAAGTTGTTTGATAAAGTGGGCAAAGCTTAAACTAGGACCAGAAGGCAGAATATAGGAAACTACATGAAAACATGGATAATTCAGAGAAAATGACAGGAAACAGATGAGAACTTGTTTAGAACAGCTGAAAGAGATTCTCCAAATCAGTTCTTAGTGTAGAAAAGGTAGCTAAGATCCGGGAAATCCTTAATTCGAGTTAAGATGACTTGAAACACTGTAGGAATCCTATATTCTTTACTTAAAGGAGACTGGAGTGGTAAATGTGTGTTTTACAAGGCAGAATACCATTGAAATAGAGAAAGAAACACTTTCGGCAGCTTTGGAAAGCCTTACACTTCACTGAAATGTATTACTACACTCTATAACACAGTTGATAGACAATGTTCCCGAGCTGCCTCAGTTCATAACGGTGTGTAGGAAGTTGTTTGATAAAGTGGGAAAAGCTTATACTTTGACCAGAAGGCAGAATATAGGAAACTACATGAAAACATGGATAATTCAGAGAAAATGACTGTAAACAGATGAGAACTTGTTTAGAACAGCTCAAAGAGATTCTCCAGTCAGTTCTTATTGTAGTAAATGTAGCTAAGATCCGGGAAATCCTTAATTCGAGTTAAGATCACATGAAACACTGTATGAATCCTATATTCTTTACTTAAAGGAGACTAGAGTGCTAAATGTGTGTTATACAAGGTAGAATACCATTGAAATAGAGAATTAAACACGTTTGGCAGCTTTGGAAAGCCTTACACTTCACTGAAATGTAGTACTACACTCTATAACACAGTTGAGAGACAATGTTCCCGAGCTGCCTCAGTTCATAACAGTGTGTAGGAAGTTGTTTGATAAAGTGGGCAAAGCTTATACTTGGTCCAGAAGGCAGAATATAGGAAACTACATGAAAACATGGATAATTCAGAGAAAATGACTGGAAACAGATGAGAACTTGTTTAGAACAGCTCAAAGAGATTCTCCAGTCAGTTATTATTGTAGTAAATATAGCTAAGATCCGGGAAATCCTTAATTCAAGTTAAGATCACATGAAACACTGTATGAATCCTATATTCTTTACTTAAAGGAGACTAGAGTGCTAAATGTGTGTTATACAAGGTAGAATACCATTGAAATAGAGAATTAAACACGTTTGGCAGCTTTGGAAAGCCTTACACTTCACTGAAATGTAGTACTACACTCTATAACACAGTTGAGAGACAATGTTCCCGATCTGCCTCAGTTCATAACAGTGTGTAGGAAGTTGTTTGATAAAGTGGGCAAAGCTTATACTTGGTCCAGAAGGCAGAATATAGGAAACTACATGAAAACATGGATAATTCAGAGAAAATGACTGGAAACAGATGAGAACTTGTTTAGAACAGCTCAAAGAGATTCTCCAGTCAGTTCTTAGCGTAGTAAAGGTAGCTAAGATCCGGGAAATCCTTAATTCGAGTTAGGATCACATGAAACACTGTATGAATACTATATTCTTTACTTAAAGGAGACTAGAGTGGTAAATGTGTGTTATACAAGGCAGAATACCATTGAAATAGAGAAAGAAACACGTTCGGCAGCTTTGGAAAGCCTTAAACTTCACTGAAATGTAGTACTACACTCTATAAGACAGTTGAGAGACAATGTTCCCGAGCTGCCTCAGTTCATAACAGTATGTAGGAAGTTGTTTGATAAAGTGGGCAAAGCTTAAACTAGGACCAGAAGGCAGAATATAGGAAACTACATGAAAACATGGATAATTCAGAGAAAATGACAGGAAACAGATGAGAACTTGTTTAGAACAGCTGAAAGAGATTCTCCAAATCAGTTCTTAGTGTAGAAAAGGTAGCTAAGATCCGGGAAATCCTTAATTCGAGTTAAGATGACTTGAAACACTGTAGGAATCCTATATTCTTTACTTAAAGGAGACTGGAGTGGTAAATGTGTGTTTTACAAGGCAGAATACCATTGAAATAGAGAAAGAAACACTTTCGGCAGCTTTGGAAAGCCTTACACTTCACTGAAATGTATTACTACACTCTATAACACAGTTGATAGACAATGTTCCCGAGCTGCCTCAGTTCATAACGGTGTGTAGGAAGTTGTTTGATAAAGTGGGAAAAGCTTATACTTGGACCAGAAGGCAGAATATAGGAAACTACATGAAAACATGGATAATTCAGAGAAAATGACTGTAAACAGATGAGAACTTGTTTAGAACAGCTCAAAGAGATTCTCCAGTCAGTTCTTATTGTAGTAAATGTAGCTAAGATCCGGGAAATCCTTAATTCGAGTTAAGATCACATGAAACACTGTATGAATCCTATATTCTTTACTTAAAGGAGACTAGAGTGCTAAATGTGTGTTATACAAGGTAGAATACCATTGAAATAGAGAATTAAACACGTTTGGCAGCTTTGGAAAGCCTTACACTTCACTGAAATGTAGTACTACACTCTATAACACAGTTGAGAGACAATGTTCCCGAGCTGCCTCAGTTCATAACAGTGTGTAGGAAGTTGTTTGATAAAGTGGGCAAAGCTTATACTTGGTCCAGAAGGCAGAATATAGGAAACTACATGAAAACATGGATAATTCAGAGAAAATGACTGGAAACAGATGAGAACTTGTTTAGAACAGCTCAAAGAGATTCTCCAGTCAGTTATTATTGTAGTAAATATAGCTAAGATCCGGGAAATCCTTAATTCAAGTTAAGATCACATGAAACACTGTATGAATCCTATATTCTTTACTTAAAGGAGACTAGAGTGCTAAATGTGTGTTATACAAGGTAGAATACCATTGAAATAGAGAATTGAACACGTTTGGCAGCTTTGGAAAGCCTTACACTTCACTGAAATGTAGTACTACACTCTATAACACAGTTGAGAGACAATGTTCCCGAGCTGCCTCAGTTCATAACAGTGTGTAGGAAGTTGTTTGATAAAGTGGGCAAAGCTTATACTTGGTCCAGAAGGCAGAATATAGGAAACTACATGAAAACATGGATAATTCAGAGAAAATGACTGGAAACAGATGAGAACTTGTTTAGAACAGCTCAAAGAGATTCTACAGTCAGTTCTTAGCGTAGTAAAGGTAGCTAAGATCCGGGAAATCCTTAATTCGAGTTAGGATCACATGAAACACTGTATGAATACTATATTCTTTACTTAAAGGAGACTAGAGTGGTAAATGTGTGTTATACAAGGCAGAATACCATTGAAATAGAGAAAGAAACACGTTCGGCAGCTTTGGAAAGCCTTAAACTTCACTGAAATGTAGTACTACACTCTATAAGACAGTTGAGAGACAATGTTCCCGAGCTGCCTCAGTTCATAACAGTATGTAGGAAGTTGTTTGATAAAGTGGGCAAAGCTTAAACTAGGACCAGAAGGCAGAATATAGGAAACTACATGAAAACATGGATAATTCAGAGAAAATGACAGGAAACAGATGAGAACTTGTTTAGAACAGCTGAAAGAGATTCTCCAAATCAGTTCTTAGTGTAGAAAAGGTAGCTAAGATCCGGGAAATCCTTAATTCGAGTTAAGATGACTTGAAACACTGTAGGAATCCTATATTCTTTACTTAAAGGAGACTGGAGTGGTAAATGTGTGTTTTACAAGGCAGAATACCATTGAAATAGAGAAAGAAACACTTTCGGCAGCTTTGGAAAGCCTTACACTTCACTGAAATGTATTACTACACTCTATAACACAGTTGATAGACAATGTTCCCGAGCTGCCTCAGTTCATAACGGTGTGTAGGAAGTTGTTTGATAAAGTGGGAAAAGCTTATACTTGGACCAGAAGGCAGAATATAGGAAACTACATGAAAACATGGATAATTCAGAGAAAATGACTGTAAACAGATGAGAACTTGTTTAGAACAGCTCAAAGAGATTCTCCAGTCAGTTCTTATTGTAGTAAATGTAGCTAAGATCCGGGAAATCCTTAATTCGAGTTAAGATCACATGAAACACTGTATGAATCCTATATTCTTTACTTAAAGGAGACTAGAGTGCTAAATGTGTGTTATACAAGGTAGAATACCATTGAAATAGAGAATTAAACACGTTTGGCAGCTTTGGAAAGCCTTACACTTCACTGAAATGTAGTACTACACTCTATAACACAGTTGAGAGACAATGTTCCCGAGCTGCCTCAGTTCATAACAGTGTGTAGGAAGTTGTTTGATAAAGTGGGCAAAGCTAATACTTGGACCAGAAGGCAGAATATAGGAAACTACATGAAAACATGGATAATTCAGAGAAAATGACTGGAAACAGATGAGAACTTGTTTAGAACAGCTCAAAGAGATTCTCCAGTCAGTTCTTAGCGTAGTAAAGGTAGCTAAGATCCGGGAAATCCTTAATTCGAGTTAAGATCACATGAAACACTGTATGAATCCTATATTCTTTACTTAAAGGAGACTAGAGTGCTAAATGTGTGTTATACAAGGCAGAATGCCATTGAAATAGAGAAAGAAACACCTTCGGCAGCTTTGGAAAGCCTTACACTTCACTGAAATGTAGTACTACACTCTATAACACAGTTTAGAGACAATGTTCCCGAGCTGCCTCAGTTCATAACAGTGTGTAGGAAGTTGCTTGATAAAGTGGGCAAAGCTTATACTTGGACCAGAGGGCAGAATAGAGGAAACTACATGAAAACATGTATAATTCAGGGAAAATGACTGTAAACAGATGAGAACTTGTTTAGCACAGCTCAAAGAGATTCTCCAGTCAGTTCTTATTGAAGTAAATGTAGCTAAGATCCGGGAAATCCTTAATTTGAGTTAAGATCACATGAAACACTGTATGAATCCTATATTCTTTACTTAAAGGAGACTAGAGTGCTAAATGTGTGTTATACAAGGCAGAATGCCATTGAAATAGAGAAAGAAACACGTTCGGCAGCTTTGGAAAGCCTTACACTTCACTGAAATGTAGTACTACACTCTATAACACAGTTGAGAGACAATGTTCCCGAGCTGCCTCAGTTCATAACAGTGTGTAGGAAGTTGTTTGATAAAGTGGGCAAAGCTTATACTTGGTCCAGAAGGCAGAATATAGGAAACAACATGAAAACATGGATAATTCAGAGAAAATGACTGGAAACAGATGAGAACTTGTTTAGAACAGCTCAAAGAGATTCTCCAGTCAGTTCTTAGCGTAGTAAAGGTAGCTAAGATCCGGGAAATCCTTAATTCGAGTTAGGATCACATGAAACACTGTAGGAATCCTATATTCTTTACTTAAAGGAGACTAGAGTGGTAAATGTGTGTCATACAAGGCAGAATACCATTGAAATAGAGAAAGAAACACGTTCGGCAGCTTTGGAAAGCGTTAAACTTCACTGAAATGTAGTACTACACTCTATAAGACAGTTGAGAGACAATGTTCCCGAGCTGCCTCAGTTCATAACAGTATGTAGGAAGTTGTTTGATAAAGTGGGCAAAGCTTATACTAGGACCAGAAGGCAGAATATAGGAAACTACATGAAAACATGGATAATTCAGAGAAAATGACAGGAAACAGATGAGAACTTGTTTAGAACAGCTGAAAGAGATTCTCCAAATCAGTTCTTAGTGTAGAAAAGGTAGCTAAGATCCGGGAAATCCTTAATTCGAGTTAAGATGACTTGAAACACTGTAGGAATCCTATATTCTTTACTTCAAGGAGACTGGAGTGGTAAATGTGTGTTTTACCAGGCAGAATACCATTGAAATAGAGAAAGAAACACTTTCGGCAGCTTTGGAAAGCCTTACACTTCACTGAAATGTAGTACTACACTCTATAAGACAGTTTAGAGACAATGTTCCCGAGCTGCCTCAGTTCATAACAGTGTGTAGGAAGTTGTTTGATAAAGTGGGAAAAGCTTATACTTGGACCAGAAGGCAGAATATAGGAAACTACATGAAAACATGGATAATTCAGAGAAAATGACTGTAAACAGATGAGAACTTGTTTAGAACAGCTCAAAGAGATTCTCCAGTCAGTTCTTATTGTAGTAAATGTAGCTAAGATCCGGGAAATCCTTAATTCGAGTTAAGATCACATGAAACACTGTATGAATCCTATATTCTTTACTTAAAGGAGACTAGAGTGCTAAATGTGTGTTATACAAGGTAGAATACCATTGAAATAGAGAAAGAAACACGTTCGGCAGCTTTGGAAAGCCTTAAACTTCACTGAAATGTAGTACTACACTCTATAAGACAGTTGAGAGACAATGTTCCCGAGCTGCCTCAGTTCATAACAGTATGTAGGAAGTTGTTTGATAAAGTGGGCAAAGCTTATACTAGGACCAGAAGGCAGAATATAGGAAACTACATGAAAACATGGATAATTCAGAGAAAATGACTGTAAACAGATGAGAACTTGTTTAGAACAGCTCAAAGAGATTCTCCATTCAGTTCTTATTGTAGTAAATATAGCTAAGATCCGGGAAATCCTTAATTTGAGTTAAGATGACTTGAAACACTGTAGGAATCCTATATTCTTTACTTAAAGGAGACTGGAGTGGTAAATGTGTGTTATACAAGGTAGAATACCATTGAAATAGAGAATTAAACACGTTTGGCAGCTTTGGAAAGCCTTACACTTCACTGAAATGTAGTACTACACTCTATAAGACAGTTGAGAGACAATGTTCCCGAGCTGCCTCAGTTCATAACAGTATGTAGGAAGTTGTTTGATAAAGTGGGCAAAGCTTGTACTAGGACCAGAAGGCAGAATATAGGAAACTACATGAAAACATGGATAATTCAGAGAAAATGACAGGAAACAGATGAGAACTTGTTTAGAACAGCTGAAAGAGATTCTCCAAATCAGTTCTTAGTGTAGAAAAGGTAGCTAAGATCCGGGAAATCCTTAATTCGAGTTAAGATGACTTGAAACACTGTAGGAATCCTATATTCTTTACTTAAAGGAGACTGGAGTGGTAAATGTGTGTTTTACAAGGCAGAATACCATTGAAATAGAGAAAGAAACACTTTCGGCAGCTTTGGAAAGCCTTACACTTCACTGAAATGTAGTACTACACTCTATAACACAATTGAGAGACAATGTTCCCGAGCTGCCTCAGTTCATAACAGTGTGTAGGAAGTTGTTTGATAAAGTGGGCAAAGCTTATACTTGGTCCAGAAGGCAGAATATAGGAAACTACATGAAAACATGGATAATTCAGAGAAAATGATTGGAAACAGATGAGAACTTGTTTAGAACAGCTCAAAGAGATTCTCCAGTCAGTTCTTAGCGTAGTAAAGGTAGCTAAGATCCGGGAAATCCTTAATTCGAGTTAGGATCACATGAAACACTGTAGGAATCCTATATTCTTTACTTAAAGGAGACTAGAGTGGTAAATGTGTGTCATACAAGGCAGAATACCATTGAAATAGAGAAAGAAACACGTTCGGCAGCTTTGGAAAGCCTTAAACTTCACTGAAATGTAGTACTACACTCTATAAGACAGTTGAGAGACAATGTTCCCGAGCTGCCTCACTTCATAACAGTATGTAGGAAGTTGTTTGATAAAGTGGGCAAAGCTTATACTAGGACCAGAAGGCAGAATATAGGAAACTACATGAAAACATGGATAATTCAGAGAAAATGACTGTAAACAGATGAGAACTTGTTTAGAACAGCTCAAAGAGATTCTCCATTCAGTTCTTATTGTAGTAAATATAGCTAAGATCCGGGAAATCCTTAATTTGAGATAAGATGACTTGAAACACTGTAGGAATCCTATATTCTTTACTTAAAGGAGACTGGAGTGGTAAATGTGTGTTATACAAGGTAGAATACCATTGAAATAGAGAATTAAACACGTTTGGCAGCTTTGGAAAGCCTTACACTTCACTGAAATGTAGTACTACACTCTATAAGACAGTTGAGAGACAATGTTCCCGAGCTGCCTCAGTTCATAACAGTATGTAGGAAGTTGTTTGATAAAGTGGGCAAAGCTTATACTAGGACCAGAAGGCAGAATATAGGAAACTACATGAAAACATGGATAATTCAGAGAAAATGACAGGAAACAGATGAGAACTTGTTTAGAACAGCTCAAAGAGATTCTCCAGTCAGTTCTTAGCGTAGTAAAGGTAGCTAAGATCCCGGAAATCCTTAATTCGAGTTAAGATCACATGAAACACTGTATGAATCCTATATTCTTTACTTAAAGGAGACTAGAGTGGTAAATGTGTGTTATACAAGGCAGAATACCATTGAAATAGAGAAAGAAACACTTTCAGCAGCTTTGGAAAGCCTTACACTTCACTGAAATGTAGTACTACACTCTATAACACAGTTGAGAGACAATGTTCCCGAGCTGCCTCAGTTCATAACAGTGTGTAGGAAGTTGTTTGATAAAGTGGGCAAAGCTTATACTTGGACCAGAAGGCAGAATATAGGAAACTACATGAAAACATGGATAATTCAGAGAAAATGACAGGAAACAGATGAGAACTTGTTTAGAACCGATGAAAGAGATTCTCTAAATCAGTTCTTAGTGTAGAAAAGGTAGCTAAGATCCGGGAAATCCTTAATTCGAGTTAAGATGACTTGAAACACTGTAGGAATCCTATATTCTTTACTTAAAGGAGACTGGAGTGGTAAATGTGTGTTTTACAACGCAGAATACCATTGAGATAGAGAAAGAAACACGTTCGGCAGCTTTGGAAAGCCTTACACTTCACTGAAATGTAGTACTACACTCTATAACACAGTTGAGAGACAATGTTCCCGAGCTGCCTCAGTTCATAACAGTGTGTAGGAAGTTGTTTGATAAAGTGGGAAAAGCTTATACTTGGACCAGAAGGCAGAATATAGAAAACTACATGAAAACAAGGATAATTCAGAGAAAATGACTGTAAACAGATGAGAACTGGTTTAGAACAGCTCAAAGAGATTCTCCAGTCAGTTCTTAGCGTAGTAAAGGTAGCTAAGATCCCGGAAATCCTTAATTCGAGTTAAGATCACATGAAACACTGTATGAATCCTATATTCTTTACTTAAAGGAGACTAGAGTGGTAAATGTGTGTTATACAAGGCAGAATACCATTGAAATAGAGAAAGAAACACTTTCGGCAGCTTTGGAAAGCCTTACACTTCACTGAAATGTAGTACTACACTCTATAACACAGTTGAGAGACAATGTTCCCGAGCTGCCTCAGTTCATAACAGTGTGTAGGAAGTTGTTTGATAAAGTGGGCAAAGCTTATACTTGGACCAGAAGGCAGAATAGAGGAAACTACATGAAAACATGGATAATTCAGAGAAAATGACTGTAAACAGATGAGAACTTGTTTAGCACAGCTCAAAGAGATTCTCCAGTCAGTTCTTATTGTAGTAAATGTAGCTAAGATCCGGGAAATCCTTAATTCGAGTTAAGATCACATGAAACACTGTATGAATCCTATATTCTTTACTTAAAGGAGACTAGAGTGCTAAATGTGTGTTATACAAGGCAGAATGCCATTGAAATAGAGAAAGAAACACGTTCGGCAGCTTTGGAAAGCCTTACACTTCACTGAAATGTAGTACTACACTCTATAACACAGTTGAGAGACAATGTTCCCGAGCTGCCTCAGTTCATAACAGTGTGTAGGAAGTTGTTTGATAAAGTGGGCAAAGCTTATACTTGGACCAGAAGGCAGAATATAGGAAACTACATGAAAACATGGATAATTCAGAGAAAATGACCGTAAACAGATGAGAACTTGTTTAGAACAGCTCAAAGAGATTCTCCATTCAGTTCTTATTGTAGTAAATATAGCTAAGATCCGGGAAATCCTTAATTCAAGTTAAGATCACATGAAAAACTGTATGAATCCTATATTCTTTACTTAAAGGAGACTAGAGTGCTAAATGTGTGTTATACAAGGTAGAATACCATTGAAATAGAGAATTAAACACGTTTGGCAGCTTTGGAAAGCCTTACACTTCACTGAAATGTAGTACTACACTCTATAACACAGTTGAGAGACAATGTTCCCGAGCTGCCTCAGTTCATAACAGTGTGTAGGAAGTTGTTTGATAAAGTGGGCAAAGCTTATACTAGGACCAGAAGGCAGAATATAGGAAACTACATGAAAACATGGATAATTCAGAGAAAATGACAGGAAACAGATGAGAACTTGTTTAGAACCGATGAAAGAGATTCTCTAAATCAGTTCTTAGTGTAGAAAAGGTAGCTAAGATCCGGGAAATCCTTAATTCGAGTTAAGATGACTTGAAACACTGTAGGAATCCTATATTCTTTACTTAAAGGAGACTGGAGTGGTAAATGTGTGTTTTACAACGCAGAATACCATTGAGATAGAGAAAGAAACACGTTCGGCAGCTTTGGAAAGCCTTACACTTCACTGAAATGTAGTACTACACTCTATAACACAGTTGAGAGACAATGTTCCCGAGCTGCCTCAGTTCATAACAGTGTGTAGGAAGTTGTTTGATAAAGTGGGAAAAGCTTATACTTGGACCAGAAGGCAGAATATAGGAAACTACATGAAAACATGGATAATTCAGAGAAAATGACTGGAAACAGATGAGAACTTGTTTAGAACAGCTGAAAGAGATTCTCCAAATCAGTTCTTAGTGTAGAAAAGGTAGCTAAGATCCGGGAAATCCTTAATTTCAGTTAAGATGACTTGAAACACTGTAGGAATCCTATATTCTTTACTTCAAGGAGACTGGAGTGGTAAATGTGTGTTTTACAAGGCAGAATACCATTGAAATAGAGAAAGAAACACTTTCTGCAGCTTTGGAAAGCCTTACACTTCACTGAAATATAGTACTAAACTCTGTAACACAGTTGAGAGACAATGTTCCCGAGCTGCCTCAGTTCATAGCAGTGTGTAGGAAGTTGTTTAATAAAGTGGGCAAAGCTTATACTTGGACCAGAAGGCAGAATATAGGAAACTACATGAAAACATGGATAATTCAGAGAAAATGACTGTAAACAAATGAGAACTTGTTTAGAACAGCTCAAAGAGATTCTCCAGTCAGTTCTTAGCGTAGTAAAGGTAGCTAACATCCAGGAAATCCTTAATTCGAGTTAAGATCACATGAAACACTGTATGAATCCTATATTCTTTACTTAAAGGAGACTAGAGTGCTAAATGTGTGTTATACAAGGTAGAATAGAATTGAAATAGAGAATTAAACACGTTTGGCAGCTTTGGAAAGCCTTACACTTCACTGAAATGTAGTACTACACTCTATAACACAGTTGAGAGACAATGATCCCGAGCTGCCTCAGTTCATAACAGTGTGTAGGAAGTTGTTTGATAAAGTGGGCAAAGCTTATACTTGGTCCAGAAGGCAGAATATAGGAAACTACATGAAAACATGGATAATTCAGAGAAAATGACTGGAAACAGATGAGAACTTGTTTAGAACAGCTCAAAGAGATTCTCCAGTCAGTTCTTAGCGTAGTAAAGGTAGCTAAGATCCGGGAAATCCTTAATTCGAGTTAGGATCACATGAAACACTGTATGAATCCTATATTCTTTACTTAAAGGAGACTAGAGTGGTAAATGTGTGTTTTACAAGGCAGAATACCATTGAAATAGAGAAAGAAACACGTTCGGCAGCTTTGGAAAGCCTTACACTTCACTGAAATGTAGTACTACACTCTATAACACAGTTGAGAGACAATGTTCCCGAGCTGCCTCAGTTCATAACAGTGTGTAGGAAGTTGTTTGATAAAGTGGGCAAAGCTTATACTTGGTCCAGAAGGTAGAATATAGGAAACTACATGAAAACATGGATAATTCAGAGAAAATGACTGGAAACAGATGAGAACTTGTTTAGAACAGCTCAAAGAGATTCTCCAGTCAGTTCTTAGCGTAGTAAAGGTAGCTAAGATCCGGGAAATCCTTAATTCGAGTTAGGATCACATGAAACACTGTATGAATCCTATATTCTTTACTTAAAGGAGACTAGAGTGGTAAATGTGTGTTTTACAAGGCAGAATACCATTGAAATAGAGAAAGAAACACGTTTGGCAGCTTTGGAAAGCCTTACACTTCACTGAAATGTAGTACTACATTCTATAACACAGTTGAGAGACAATGTTCCCGAGCTGCCTCAGTTCATAACAGTGTGTAGGAAGTTGTTTGGTAAAGTGGGCAAAGCTTATACATGGTCCAGAAGGCAGAATATAGGAAACTACATGAAAACATGGATAATTCAGAGAAAATGACTGGAACAGATGAGAACTTGTTTAGAACAGCTCAAAGAGATTCTCCAGTCAGTTCTTAGTGTAGTAAAGGTAGCTAAGATCCGGGAAATCCTTAATTCGAGTTAGGATCACATGAAACACTGTATGAATCCTATATTCTTTACTTAAAGGAGACTAGAGTGGTAAATGTGTGTTATACAAGGCAGAATACCATTGAAATAGAGAAAGAAACACGTTCGGCAGCTTAGGAAAGCCTTACACTTCACTGAAATGTAGTACTACACTCTATAACACAGTTGAGAGACAATGTTCCCGAGCTGCCTCAGTTCATAACAGTGTGTAGGAAGTTGTTTGATAAAGTGGGCAAAGCTTATACTTGGACCAGAAGGCAGAATAGAGGAAACTACATGAAAACATGGATAATTCAGAGAAAATGACTGTAAACAGATGAGAACTTGTTTAGCACAGCTCAAAGAGATTCTCCAGTCAGTTCTTATTGTAGTAAATGTAGCTAAGATCCGGGAAATCCTTAATTCGAGTTAAGATCACATGAAACACTGTATGAATCCTATATTCTTTACTTAAAGGAGACTAGAGTGCTAAATGTGTGTTATACAAGGCAGAATGCCATTGAAATAGAGAAAGAAACACGTTCGGCAGCTTTGGAAAGCCTTACACTTCACTGAAATGTAGTACTACACTCTATAACACAGTTGAGAGACAATGTTCCCGAGCTGCCTCAGTTCATAACAGTGTGTAGGAAGTTGTTTGATAAAGTGGGCAAAGCTTATACTTGGACCAGAAGGCAGAATATAGGAAACTACATGAAAACATGGATAATTCAGAGAAAATGACCGTAAACAGATGAGAACTTGTTTAGAACAGCTCAAAGAGATTCTCCATTCAGTTCTTATTGTAGTAAATATAGCTAAGATCCGGGAAATCCTTAATTCAAGTTAAGATCACATGAAAAACTGTATGAATCCTATATTCTTTACTTAAAGGAGACTAGAGTGCTAAATGTGTGTTATACAAGGTAGAATACCATTGAAATAGAGAATTAAACACGTTTGGCAGCTTTGGAAAGCCTTACACTTCACTGAAATGTAGTACTACACTCTATAACACAGTTGAGAGACAATGTTCCCGAGCTGCCTCAGTTCATAACAGTGTGTAGGAAGTTGTTTGATAAAGTGGGCAAAGCTTATACTAGGACCAGAAGGCAGAATATAGGAAACTACATGAAAACATGGATAATTCAGAGAAAATGACAGGAAACAGATGAGAACTTGTTTAGAACCGATGAAAGAGATTCTCTAAATCAGTTCTTAGTGTAGAAAAGGTAGCTAAGATCCGGGAAATCCTTAATTCGAGTTAAGATGACTTGAAACACTGTAGGAATCCTATATTCTTTACTTAAAGGAGACTGGAGTGGTAAATGTGTGTTTTACAACGCAGAATACCATTGAGATAGAGAAAGAAACACGTTCGGCAGCTTTGGAAAGCCTTACACTTCACTGAAATGTAGTACTACACTCTATAACACAGTTGAGAGACAATGTTCCCGAGCTGCCTCAGTTCATAACAGTGTGTAGGAAGTTGTTTGATAAAGTGGGAAAAGCTTATACTTGGACCAGAAGGCAGAATATAGGAAACTACATGAAAACATGGATAATTCAGAGAAAATGACTGGAAACAGATGAGAACTTGTTTAGAACAGCTGAAAGAGATTCTCCAAATCAGTTCTTAGTGTAGAAAAGGTAGCTAAGATCCGGGAAATCCTTAATTTCAGTTAAGATGACTTGAAACACTGTAGGAATCCTATATTCTTTACTTCAAGGAGACTGGAGTGGTAAATGTGTGTTTTACAAGGCAGAATACCATTGAAATAGAGAAAGAAACACTTTCTGCAGCTTTGGAAAGCCTTACACTTCACTGAAATATAGTACTAAACTCTGTAACACAGTTGAGAGACAATGTTCCCGAGCTGCCTCAGTTCATAGCAGTGTGTAGGAAGTTGTTTAATAAAGTGGGCAAAGCTTATACTTGGACCAGAAGGCAGAATATAGGAAACTACATGAAAACATGGATAATTCAGAGAAAATGACTGTAAACAGATGAGAACTTGTTTAGAACAGCTCAAAGAGATTCTCCAGTCAGTTCTTAGCGTAGTAAAGGTAGCTAACATCCAGGAAATCCTTAATTCGAGTTAAGATCACATGAAACACTGTATGAATCCTATATTCTTTACTTAAAGGAGACTAGAGTGCTAAATGTGTGTTATACAAGGTAGAATAGAATTGAAATAGAGAATTAAACACGTTTGGCAGCTTTGGAAAGCCTTACACTTCACTGAAATGTAGTACTACACTCTATAACACAGTTGAGAGACAATGTTCCCGAGCTGCCTCAGTTCATAACAGTGTGTAGGAAGTTGTTTGATAAAGTGGGCAAAGCTTATACTTGGTCCAGAAGGTAGAATATAGGAAACTACATGAAAACATGGATAATTCAGAGAAAATGACTGGAAACAGATGAGAACTTGTTTAGAACAGCTCAAAGAGATTCTCCAGTCAGTTCTTAGCGTAGTAAAGGTAGCTAAGATCCGGGAAATCCTTAATTCGAGTTAGGATCACATGAAACACTGTATGAATCCTATATTCTTTACTTAAAGGAGACTAGAGTGGTAAATGTGTGTTTTACAAGGCAGAATACCATTGAAATAGAGAAAGAAACACGTTTGGCAGCTTTGGAAAGCCTTACACTTCACTGAAATGTAGTACTACATTCTATAACACAGTTGAGAGACAATGTTCCCGAGCTGCCTCAGTTCATAACAGTGTGTAGGAAGTTGTTTGGTAAAGTGGGCAAAGCTTATACATGGTCCAGAAGGCAGAATATAGGAAACTACATGAAAACATGGATAATTCAGAGAAAATGACTGGAACAGATGAGAACTTGTTTAGAACAGCTCAAAGAGATTCTCCAGTCAGTTCTTAGTGTAGTAAAGGTAGCTAAGATCCGGGAAATCCTTAATTCGAGTTAGGATCACATGAAACACTGTATGAATCCTATATTCTTTACTTAAAGGAGACTAGAGTGGTAAATGTGTGTTATACAAGGCAGAATACCATTGAAATAGAGAAAGAAACACGTTCGGCAGCTTAGGAAAGCCTTACACTTCACTGAAATGTAGTACTACACTCTATAACACAGTTGAGCGACAATGTTCCCGAGCTGCCTCAGTTCATAACAGTGTGTAGGAAGTTGTTTGATAAAGTGGGCAAAGCTAATACTTGGACCAGAAGGCAGAATATAGGAAACTACATGAAAACATGGATAATTCAGAGAAAATGACAGGAAACAGATGAGAACTTGTTTAGAACCGATGAAAGAGATTCTCCAAATCAGTTCTTAGTGTAGAAAAGGTAGCTAAGATCCGGGAAATCCTTAATTCGAGTTAAGATGACTTGAAACACTGTAGGAATCCTATATTCTTTACTTAAAGGAGACTGGAGTGGTAAATGTGTGTTTTACAACGCAGAATACCATTGAGATAGAGAAAGAAACACGTTCGGCAGCTTTGGAAAGCCTTACACTTCACTGAAATGTAGTACTACACTCTATAACACAGTTGAGAGACAATGTTCCCGAGCTGCCTCAGTTCATAACAGTGTGTAGGAAGTTGTTTGATAAAGTGGGAAAAGCTTATACTTGGACCAGAAGGCAGAATATAGGAAACTCCATGAAAACATGGATAATTCAGAGAAAATGACTGGAAACAGATGAGAACTTGTTTAGAACAGCTGAAAGAGATTCTCCAAATCAGTTCTTAGTGTAGAAAAGGTAGCTAAGATCCGGGAAATCCTTAATTTCAGTTAAGATGACTTGAAACACTGTAGGAATCCTATATTCTTTACTTCAAGGAGACTGGAGTGGTAAATGTGTGTTTTACAAGGCAGAATACCATTGAAATAGAGAAAGAAACACTTTCGGCAGCTTTGGAAAGCCTTACACTTCACTGAAATATAGTACTAAACTCTGTAACACAGTTGAGAGACAATGTTCCCGAGCTGCCTCAGTTCATAGCAGTGTGTAGGAAGTTGTTTGATAAAGTGGGCAAAGCTTATACTTGGACCAGAAGGCAGAATATAGGAAACTACATGAAAACATGGATAATTCAGAGAAAATGACTGTAAACAGATGAGAACTTGTTTAGAACAGCTCAAAGAGATTCTCCAGTCAGTTCTTAGCGTAGTAAAGGTAGCTAACATCCAGGAAATCCTTAATTCGAGTTAAGATCACATGAAACACTGTATGAATCCTATATTCTTTACTTAAAGGTGACTAGAGTGGTAAATGTGTGTTATACAAGGCAGAATACCATTGAAATAGAGAAAGAAACACGTTCGGCAGCTTTGGAAAGCCTTACACTTCACTGAAATGTAGTACTACACTCTATAACACAGTTGAGAGACAATGTTCCCGAGCTGCCTCAGTTCATAACAGTGTGTAGGAAGTTGTTTGATAAAGTGGGCAAAGCTTATACTTGGACCAGAAGACAGAATATAGGAAACTACATGAAAACATGGATAATTCAGAGAAAATGACTGGAAACAGATGAGAACTTGTTTAGAACAGATCAAAGAGATTCTCCATTCAGTTCTTATTGTAGTAAATGTAGCTAAGATCCGGGAAATCCTTATTTCGAGTTAAGATGACATGAAACACTGTATGAATCCTATATTCTTTACTTAAAGGAGACTAGAGTGCTAAATGTGTGTTATACAAGGTAGAATACCATTGAAATAGAGAATTAAACACGTTTGACAGCTTTGGAAATCCTTACACTTCACTGAAATGTAGTACTACACTCTATAACACAGTTGAGAGACAATGTTCCCGAGCTGCCTAAGTTCATAACAGTGTGTAGGAAGTTGTTTGATAAAGTGGGCAAAGCTTATACTTGGTCCAGAAGGCAGAATATAGGAAACTACATGAAAACATGGATAATTCAGAGAAAATGACTGTAAACAGCTGAGAACTTGTTTAGAACAGCTCAAAGAGATTCTCCAGTCAGTTCTTAGTGTAGTAAAGGTAGCTAAGATCCGGGAAATCCTTAATTCGAGTTAGGATCACATGAATCACTGTATGAATCCTATATTCTTTACTTAAAGGAGACTAGAGTGGTAAATGTGTGTTATACAAGGCAGAATACCATTGAAATAGAGAAAGAAACACTTTCGGCAGCTTTGGAAAGCCTTACACTTCACTAAAATATAGTACAACACTCTGTAACACACTTGATTGACAATGTTCCCGAGCTGCCTCAGTTCATAACAGTGTGTAGGAAGTTGTTTGATAAAGTGGGCAAAGCTTATACTTGGTCCAGAAGGCAGAATATAGGAAACTACATGAAAACATGGATAATTCAGAGAAAATGACTGTAAACAGATAACTTGTTTAGAACAGCTGAAAGAGATTCTCCAAATCATTTCTTAGTGTAGAAAAGGTAGCTAAGATCCGGGAAATCCTTAATTCAAGTTAAGATGACTTGAAACACTCTATGAATCCTATATTCTTTACTTAAAGGAGACTAGAGTGGTAAATGTGTGTTATACAAGGCAGAATACCATTGAAATAGAGAAAGAAACACTTTCGGCAGCTTTGGAAAGCCATACACTTCACTGAAATGTAGTACTACACTCTGTAACACAGTTGAGAGACAATGTTCCCAAGCTGCCTCAGTTCATAACAGTGTGTAGGAAGTTGTTTGATAAAGTGGAAAAAGCTTATACTTGGAACAGAAGGCAGAATATAGGAAACTACATGAAAACATGGATAATTCAGAGAAAATGACTGTAAACAGATGAGAACTTGTTTAGAACAGCTCAAAGAGATTCTCCAGTCAGTTCTTATTGTAGTAAATGTAGCTAAGATACGGGAAATCCTTAATTCGAGTTAAGATCACATGAAACACTGTATGAATCCTATATTCTTTACTTAAAGGAGACTAGAGTGGTAAATGTGTGTTATACAAGGCAGAATACCATTGAAATAGAGAAAGAAACACGTTCGGCAGCTTAGGAAAGCCTTACACTTCACTGAAATGTAGTACTACACTCTATAACACAGTTGAGAGACAATGTTCCCGAGCTGCCTCAGTTCATAACAGTGTGTAGGAAGTTGTTTGATAAAGTGGGAAAAGCTTATACTTGGACCAGAAGGCAGAATATAGGAAACTACATGAAAACATGGATAATTCAGAGAAAATGACTGGAAACAGATGAGAACTTGTTTAGAACAGCTGAAAGAGATTCTCCAAATCAGTTCTTAGTGTAGAAAAGGTAGCTAAGATCCGGGAAATCCTTAATTTCAGTTAAGATGACTTGAAACACTGTAGGAATCCTATATTCTTTACTTCAAGGAGACTGGAGTGGTAAATGTGTGTTTTACAAGGCAGAATACCATTGAAATAGAGAAAGAAACACTTTCTGCAGCTTTGGAAAGCCTTACACTTCACTGAAATATAGTACTAAACTCTGTAACACAGTTGAGAGACAATGTTCCCGAGCTGCCTCAGTTCATAGCAGTGTGTAGGAAGTTGTTTAATAAAGTGGGCAAAGCTTATACTTGGACCAGAAGGCAGAATATAGGAAACTACATGAAAACATGGATAATTCAGAGAAAATGACTGTAAACAAATGAGAACTTGTTTAGAACAGCTCAAAGAGATTCTCCAGTCAGTTCTTAGCGTAGTAAAGGTAGCTAACATCCAGAAAATCCTTAATTCGAGTTAAGATCACATGAAACACTGTATGAATCCTATATTCTTTACTTAAAGGAGACTAGAGTGCTAAATGTGTGTTATACAAGGTAGAATAGAATTGAAATAGAGAATTAAACACGTTTGGCAGCTTTGGAAAGCCTTACACTTCACTGAAATGTAGTACTACACTCTATAACACAGTTGAGAGACAATGATCCCGAGCTGCCTCAGTTCATAACAGTGTGTAGGAAGTTGTTTGATAAAGTGGGCAAAGCTTATACTTGGTCCAGAAGGCAGAATATAGGAAACTACATGAAAACATGGATAATTCAGAGAAAATGACTGGAAACAGATGAGAACTTGTTTAGAACAGCTCAAAGAGATTCTCCAGTCAGTTCTTAGCGTAGTAAAGGTAGCTAAGATCCGGGAAATCCTTAATTCGAGTTAGGATCACATGAAACACTGTATGAATCCTATATTCTTTACTTAAAGGAGACTAGAGTGGTAAATGTGTGTTTTACAAGGCAGAATACCATTGAAATAGAGAAAGAAACACGTTCGGCAGCTTTGGAAAGCCTTACACTTCACTGAAATGTAGTACTACACTCTATAACACAGTTGAGAGACAATGTTCCCGAGCTGCCTCAGTTCATAACAGTGTGTAGGAAGTTGTTTGATAAAGTGGGCAAAGCTTATACTTGGTCCAGAAGGTAGAATATAGGAAACTACATGAAAACATGGATAATTCAGAGAAAATGACTGGAAACAGATGAGAACTTGTTTAGAACAGCTCAAAGAGATTCTCCAGTCAGTTCTTAGCGTAGTAAAGGTAGCTAAGATCCGGGAAATCCTTAATTCGAGTTAGGATCACATGAAACACTGTATGAATCCTATATTCTTTACTTAAAGGAGACTAGAGTGGTAAATGTGTGTTTTACAAGGCAGAATACCATTGAAATAGAGAAAGAAACACGTTTGGCAGCTTTGGAAAGCCTTACACTTCACTGAAATGTAGTACTACATTCTATAACACAGTTGAGAGACAATGTTCCCGAGCTGCCTCAGTTCATAACAGTGTGTAGGAAGTTGTTTGGTAAAGTGGGCAAAGCTTATACATGGTCCAGAAGGCAGAATATAGGAAACTACATGAAAACATGGATAATTCAGAGAAAATGACTGGAACAGATGAGAACTTGTTTAGAACAGCTCAAAGAGATTCTCCAGTCAGTTCTTAGTGTAGTAAAGGTAGCTAAGATCCGGGAAATCCTTAATTCGAGTTAGGATCACATGAAACACTGTATGAATCCTATATTCTTTACTTAAAGGAGACTAGAGTGGTAAATGTGTGTTATACAAGGCAGAATACCATTGAAATAGAGAAAGAAACACGTTCGGCAGCTTAGGAAAGCCTTACACTTCACTGAAATGTAGTACTACACTCTATAACACAGTTGAGCGACAATGTTCCCGAGCTGCCTCAGTTCATAACAGTGTGTAGGAAGTTGTTTGATAAAGTGGGCAAAGCTAATACTTGGACCAGAAGGCAGAATATAGGAAACTACATGAAAACATGGATAATTCAGAGAAAATGACAGGAAACAGATGAGAACTTGTTTAGAACCGATGAAAGAGATTCTCCAAATCAGTTCTTAGTGTAGAAAAGGTAGCTAAGATCCGGGAAATCCTTAATTCGAGTTAAGATGACTTGAAACACTGTAGGAATCCTATATTCTTTACTTAAAGGAGACTGGAGTGGTAAATGTGTGTTTTACAACGCAGAATACCATTGAGATAGAGAAAGAAACACGTTCGGCAGCTTTGGAAAGCCTTACACTTCACTGAAATGTAGTACTACACTCTATAACACAGTTGAGAGACAATGTTCCCGAGCTGCCTCAGTTCATAACAGTGTGTAGGAAGTTGTTTGATAAAGTGGGAAAAGCTTATACTTGGACCAGAAGGCAGAATATAGGAAACTCCATGAAAACATGGATAATTCAGAGAAAATGACTGGAAACAGATGAGAACTTGTTTAGAACAGCTGAAAGAGATTCTCCAAATCAGTTCTTAGTGTAGAAAAGGTAGCTAAGATCCGGGAAATCCTTAATTTCAGTTAAGATGACTTGAAACACTGTAGGAATCCTATATTCTTTACTTCAAGGAGACTGGAGTGGTAAATGTGTGTTTTACAAGGCAGAATACCATTGAAATAGAGAAAGAAACACTTTCGGCAGCTTTGGAAAGCCTTACACTTCACTGAAATATAGTACTAAACTCTGTAACACAGTTGAGAGACAATGTTCCCGAGCTGCCTCAGTTCATAGCAGTGTGTAGGAAGTTGTTTGATAAAGTGGGCAAAGCTTATACTTGGACCAGAAGGCAGAATATAGGAAACTACATGAAAACATGGATAATTCAGAGAAAATGACTGTAAACAGATGAGAACTTGTTTAGAACAGCTCAAAGAGATTCTCCAGTCAGTTCTTAGCGTAGTAAAGGTAGCTAACATCCAGGAAATCCTTAATTCGAGTTAAGATCACATGAAACACTGTATGAATCCTATATTCTTTACTTAAAGGTGACTAGAGTGGTAAATGTGTGTTATACAAGGCAGAATACCATTGAAATAGAGAAAGAAACACGTTCGGCAGCTTTGGAAAGCCTTACACTTCACTGAAATGTAGTACTACACTCTATAACACAGTTGAGAGACAATGTTCCCGAGCTGCCTCAGTTCATAACAGTGTGTAGGAAGTTGTTTGATAAAGTGGGCAAAGCTTATACTTGGACCAGAAGACAGAATATAGGAAACTACATGAAAACATGGATAATTCAGAGAAAATGACTGGAAACAGATGAGAACTTGTTTAGAACAGATCAAAGAGATTCTCCATTCAGTTCTTATTGTAGTAAATGTAGCTAAGATCCGGGAAATCCTTATTTCGAGTTAAGATGACATGAAACACTGTATGAATCCTATATTCTTTACTTAAAGGAGACTAGAGTGCTAAATGTGTGTTATACAAGGTAGAATACCATTGAAATAGAGAATTAAACACGTTTGACAGCTTTGGAAATCCTTACACTTCACTGAAATGTAGTACTACACTCTATAACACAGTTGAGAGACAATGTTCCCGAGCTGCCTAAGTTCATAACAGTGTGTAGGAAGTTGTTTGATAAAGTGGGCAAAGCTTATACTTGGTCCAGAAGGCAGAATATAGGAAACTACATGAAAACATGGATAATTCAGAGAAAATGACTGTAAACAGCTGAGAACTTGTTTAGAACAGCTCAAAGAGATTCTCCAGTCAGTTCTTAGTGTAGTAAAGGTAGCTAAGATCCGGGAAATCCTTAATTCGAGTTAGGATCACATGAATCACTGTATGAATCCTATATTCTTTACTTAAAGGAGACTAGAGTGGTAAATGTGTGTTATACAAGGCAGAATACCATTGAAATAGAGAAAGAAACACTTTCGGCAGCTTTGGAAAGCCTTACACTTCACTAAAATATAGTACAACACTCTGTAACACACTTGATTGACAATGTTCCCGAGCTGCCTCAGTTCATAACAGTGTGTAGGAAGTTGTTTGATAAAGTGGGCAAAGCTTATACTTGGTCCAGAAGGCAGAATATAGGAAACTACATGAAAACATGGATAATTCAGAGAAAATGACTGTAAACAGATAACTTGTTTAGAACAGCTGAAAGAGATTCTCCAAATCATTTCTTAGTGTAGAAAAGGTAGCTAAGATCCGGGAAATCCTTAATTCAAGTTAAGATGACTTGAAACACTCTATGAATCCTATATTCTTTACTTAAAGGAGACTAGAGTGGTAAATGTGTGTTATACAAGGCAGAATACCATTGAAATAGAGAAAGAAACACTTTCGGCAGCTTTGGAAAGCCATACACTTCACTGAAATGTAGTACTACACTCTGTAACACAGTTGAGAGACAATGTTCCCAAGCTGCCTCAGTTCATAACAGTGTGTAGGAAGTTGTTTGATAAAGTGGAAAAAGCTTATACTTGGAACAGAAGGCAGAATATAGGAAACTACATGAAAACATGGATAATTCAGAGAAAATGACTGTAAACAGATGAGAACTTGTTTAGAACAGCTCAAAGAGATTCTCCAGTCAGTTCTTATTGTAGTAAATGTAGCTAAGATACGGGAAATCCTTAATTCGAGTTAAGATCACATGAAACACTGTATGAATCCTATATTCTTTACTTAAAGGAGACTAGAGTGGTAAATGTGTGTTATACAAGGCAGAATACCATTGAAATAGAGAAAGAAACACGTTCGGCAGCTTAGGAAAGCCTTACACTTCACTGAAATGTAGTACTACACTCTATAACACAGTTGAGAGACAATGTTCCCGAGCTGCCTCAGTTCATAACAGTGTGTAGGAAGTTGTTTGATAAAGTGGGCAAAGCTAATACTTGGACCAGAAGGCAGGATATAGGAAACTACATGAAAACATGGATAATTCAGAGAAAATGACAGGAAACAGATGAGAACTTGTTTAGAACCGATGAAAGAGATTCTCCAAATCAGTTCTTAGTGTAGAAAAGGTAGCTAAGATCCTGGAAATCCTTAATTCGAGTTAAGATGACTTGAAACACTGTAGGAATCCTATATTCTTTACTTAAAGGAGACTGGAGTGGTAAATGTGTGTTTTACAACGCAGAATACCATTGAGATAGAGAAAGAAACACGTTCGGCAGCTTTGGAAAGCCTTACACTTCACTGAAATGTAGTACTACACTCTATAACACAGTTGAGAGACAATGTTCCCGAGCTGCCTCAGTTCATAACAGTGTGTAGGAAGTTGTTTGATAAAGTGGGAAAAGCTTATACTTGGACCAGAAGGCAGAATATAGGAAACTCCATGAAAATATGGATAATTCAGAGAAAATGACTGGAAACAGATGAGAACTTGTTTAGAACAGCTGAAAGAGATTCTCCAAATCAGTTCTTAGTGTAGAAAAGGTAGCTAAGATCCGGGAAATCCTTAATTTCAGTTAAGATGACTTGAAACACTGTAGGAATCCTATATTCTTTACTTCAAGGAGACTGGAGTGGTAAATGTGTGTTTTACAAGGCAGAATACCATTGAAATAGAGAAAGAAACACTTTCGGCAGCTTTGGAAAGCCTTACACTTCACTGAAATATAGTACTAAACTCTGTAACACAGTTGAGAGACAATGTTCCCGAGCTGCCTCAGTTCATAGCAGTGTGTAGGAAGTTGTTTGATAAAGTGGGCAAAGCTTATACTTGGACCAGAAGGCAGAATATAGGAAACTACATGAAAACATGGATAATTCAGAGAAAATGACTGTAAACAGATGAGAACTTGTTTAGAACAGCTCAAAGAGATTCTCCAGTCAGTTCTTAGCGTAGTAAAGGTAGCTAACATCCAGGAAATCCTTAATTCGAGTTAAGATCACATGAAACACTGTATGAATCCTATATTCTTTACTTAAAGGTGACTAGAGTGGTAAATGTGTGTTATACAAGGCAGAATACCATTGAAATAGAGAAAGAAACACGTTCGGCAGCTTTGGAAAGCCTTACACTTCACTGAAATGTAGTACTACACTCTATAACACAGTTGAGAGACAATGTTCCCGAGCTGCCTCAGTTCATAACAGTGTGTAGGAAGTTGTTTGATAAAGTGGGCAAAGCTTATACTTGGACCAGAAGACAGAATATAGGAAACTACATGAAAACATGGATAATTCAGAGAAAATGACTGGAAACAGATGAGAACTTGTTTAGAACAGATCAAAGAGATTCTCCATTCAGTTCTTATTGTAGTAAATGTAGCTAAGATCCGGGAAATCCTTATTTCGAGTTAAGATGACATGAAACACTGTATGAATCCTATATTCTTTACTTAAAGGAGAATAGAGTGCTAAATGTGTGTTATACAAGGTAGAATACCATTGAAATAGAGAATTAAACACGTTTGGCAGCTTTGGAAAGCCTTACACTTCACTGAAATGTAGTACTACACTCTATAACACAGTTGAGAGACAATGTTCCCGAGCTGCCTAAGTTCATAACAGTGTGTAGGAAGTTGTTTGATAAAGTGGGCAAAGCTTATACTTGGTACAGAAGGCAGAATATAGGAAACTACATGAAAACATGGATAATTCAGAGAAAATGACTGTAAACAGCTGAGAACTTGTTTAGAACAGCTCAAAGAGATTCTCCAGTCATTTCTTAGTGTAGTAAAGGTAGCTAAGATCCGGGAAATCCTTAATTCGAGTTAGGATCACATGAAACACTGTATGAATCCTATATTCTTTACTTAAAGGAGACTAGAGTGGTAAATGTGTGTTATACAAGGCAGAATACCATTGAAATAGAGAAAGAAACACTTTCGGCAGCTTTGGAAAGCCTTACACTTCACTAAAATATAGTACAACACTCTGTAACACACTTGATTGACAATGTTCCCGAGCTGCCTCAGTTCATAACAGTGTGTAGGAAGTTGTTTGATAAAGTGGGCAAAGCTTATACTTGGTCCAGAAGGCAGAATATAGGAAACTACATGAAAACATGGATAATTCAGAGAAAATGACTGTAAACAGATAACTTGTTTAGAACAGCTGAAAGAGATTCTCCAAATCATTTCTTAGTGTAGAAAAGGTAGCTAAGATCCGGGAAATCCTTAATTCAAGTTAAGATGACTTGAAACACTCTATGAATCCTATATTCTTTACTTAAAGGAGACTAGAGTGGTAAATGTGTGTTATACAAGGCAGAATACCATTGAAATAGAGAAAGAAACACTTTCGGCAGCTTTGGAAAGCCATACACTTCACTGAAATGTAGTACTACACTCTATAACACAGTTGAGAGACAATGTTCCCAAGCTGCCTCAGTTCATAACAGTGTGTAGGAAGTTGTTTGATAAAGTGGGCAAAGCTTATACTTGGACCAGAAGGCAGAATATAGGAAACTACATGAAAACATGGATAATTCAGAGAAAATGACTGGAAACAGATGAGAACTTGTTTAGAACAGCTCAAAGAGATTCTCCAAATCAGTTCTTAGTGTAGAAAAGGTAGCTAAGATCCGGGAAATCCTTAATACAAGTTAAGATGACTTGAAACACTCTATGAATCCTATATTCTTTACTTAAAGGAGACTAGAGTGGTAAATGTGTGTTATACAAGGCAGAATACCATTGAAATAGAGAAAGAAACACGTTCGGCAGCTTTGGAAAGCCTTACACTTCACTGAAATGTAGTACTACACTCTATAACACAGTTGAGAGACAATGTTCCCGAGCTGCCTCAGTTCATAACAGTGTGTAGGAAGTTGTTTGATAAAGTGGGCAAAGCTAATACTTGGACCAGAAGGCAGAATATAGGAAACTACATGAAAACATGGATAATTCAGAGAAAATGACTGGAAACAGATGAGAACTTGTTTAGAAATGCTGAAAGAGATTCTCCAAATCAGTTCTTAGTGTAGAAAAGGTAGCTAAGATCCGGGAAATCCTTAATTTCAGTTAAGATGACTTGAAACACTGTAGGAATCCTATATTCTTTACTTCAAGGAGACTTGAGTGGTAAATGTGTGTTTTACAAGGCAGAATACCATTGAAATAGAGAAAGAAACACGTTTGGCAGCTTTGGAAAGCCTTACACTTCACTGAAATGTAGTACTACACTCTATAACACAGTTGAGAGACAATGTTCAAGAGCTGCCTCAGTTCATAACAGTGTGTAGGAAGTTGTTTGATAAAGTGGGCAAACCTTATACTTGGTCCAGAAGGCAGAATATAGGAAACTACATGAAAACATGGATAATTCAGAGAAAATGACTGGAAACAGATGAGAACTTGTTTAGAACAGCTCAAAGAGATTCTCCTGTCAGTTCTTAGTGTAGTAAAGGTAGCTAAGATCCGGGAAATCCTTAATTCGAGTTAGGATCACATGAAACACTGTATGAATCCTATATTCTTTACTTAAAGGAGACTAGAGTGGTAAATGTGTGTTATACAAGGCAGAATACCATTGAAATAGAGAAAGAAACACGTTCGGCAGCTTAGAAAAGCCTTACACTTCACTGAAATGTAGTACTACACTCTATAACACAGTTGAGAGACAATGTTCCCGAGATGCCTCAGTTCATAACAGTGTGTAGGAAGTTGTTTGATAACCTGGGCAAAGCTTATACTTGGTCCAGAAGGCAGAATATAGGAAACTACATGAAAACATGGATAATTCAGAGAAAATGACTGTAAACAGCTGAGAACTTGTTTAGAACAGCTCAAAGAGATTCTCCAGTCAGTTCTTAGTGTAGTAAAGGTAGCTAAGATCCGGGAAATCCTTAATTCGAGTTAGGATCACATGAAACACTGTATGAATCCTATATTCTTTACTTAAAGGAGACTAGAGTGGTAAATGTGTGTTATACAAGGCAGAATACCATTGAAATAGAGAAAGAAACACTTTCGGCAGCTTTGGAAAGCCTTACACTTCACTAAAATATAGTACAACACTCTGTAACACACTTGATTGACAATGTTCCCGAGCTGCCTCAGTTCATAACAGTGTGTAGGAAGTTGTTTGATAAAGTGGGCAAAGCTTATACTTGGTCCAGAAGGCAGAATATAGGAAACTACATGAAAACATGAATAATTCAGAGAAAATGACTGTAAACAGATAACTTGTTTAGAACAGCTGAAAGAGATTCTCCAAATCATTTCTTAGTGTAGAAAAGGTAGCTAAGATCCGGGAAATCCTTAATTCAAGTTAAGATGACTTGAAACACTCTATGAATCCTATATTCTTTACTTAAAGGAGACTAGAGTGGTAAATGTGTGTTATACAAGGCAGAATACCATTGAAATAGAGAAAGAAACACTTTCGGCAGCTTTGGAAAGCCATACACTTCACTGAAATGTAGTACTACACTCTGTAACACAGTTGAGAGACAATGTTCCCAAGCTGCCTCAGTTCAATACAGTGTGTAGGAAGTTGTTTGATAAAGTGGAAAAAGCTTATACTTGGAACAGAAGGCAGAATATAGGAAACTACATGAAAACATGGATAATTCAGAGAAAATGACTGTAATCAGATGAGAACTTGTTTAGAACAGCTCAAAGAGATTCTCCAGTCAGTTCTTATTGTAGTAAATGTAGCTAAGATACGGGAAATCCTTAATTCGAGTTAAGATCACATGAAACACTGTATGAATCCTATATTCTTTACTTAAAGGAGACTAGAGTGCTAAATGTGTGTTATACAAGGTAGAATACCATTGAAATAGAGAATTAAACACCTTTGGCAGCTTTGGAAAGCCTTACACTTCACTGAAATGTAGTACTACACTCTATAACACAGTTGAGAGACAATGTTCCCGAGCTGCCTAAGTTCATAACAGTGTGTAGGAAGTTGTTTGATAAAGTGGGCAAAGCTTATACTTGGACCAGAAGGCTAAATATAGGAAACTACATGAAAACATGGATAATTCAGAGAAAATGACAGGAAACAGATGAGAACTTGTTTAGAACAGCTCAAAGAGATTCTCCATTCAGTTCTTATTGTAGTAAATGTAGCTAAGATCCGGGAAATCCTTATTTCCAGTTAAGATGACATGAAACACTGTATGAATCCTATATTCTTTACTTAAAGGAGACTAGAGTGCTAAATGTGTGTTATACAAGGTAGAATACCATTGAAATAGAGAATTTAACACGTTTGGCAGCTTTGGAAAGCCTTACACTTCACTGAAATGTAGTACTACACTCTATAACACAGTTGAGAGACAATGTTCCCGAGCTGCCTCAGTTCATAACAGTGTGTAGGAAATTGTTTGATAAAGTGGGCAAAGCTTATACTTGGACCAGAAGGCAGGATATAGGAAACTACATGAAAACATGGATAATTCAGAGAAAATGACAGGAAACAGATGAGAACTTGTTTAGAACCGATGAAAGAGATTCTCCAAATCAGTTCTTAGTGTAGAAAAGGTAGCTAAGATCCTGGAAATCCTTAATTCGAGTTAAGATGACTTGAAACACTGTAGGAATCCTATATTCTTTACTTAAAGGAGACTGGAGTGGTAAATGTGTGTTTTACAACGCAGAATACCATTGAGATAGAGAAAGAAACACGTTCGGCAGCTTTGGAAAGCCTTACACTTCACTGAAATGTAGTACTACACTCTATAACACAGTTGAGAGACAATGTTCCCGAGCTGCCTCAGTTCATAACAGTGTGTAGGAAGTTGTTTGATAAAGTGGGAAAAGCTTATACTTGGACCAGAAGGCAGAATATAGGAAACTCCATGAAAATATGGATAATTCAGAGAAAATGACTGGAAACAGATGAGAACTTGTTTAGAACAGCTGAAAGAGATTCTCCAAATCAGTTCTTAGTGTAGAAAAGGTAGCTAAGATCCGGGAAATCCTTAATTTCAGTTAAGATGACTTGAAACACTGTAGGAATCCTATATTCTTTACTTCAAGGAGACTGGAGTGGTAAATGTGTGTTTTACAAGGCAGAATACCATTGAAATAGAGAAAGAAACACTTTCGGCAGCTTTGGAAAGCCTTACACTTCACTGAAATATAGTACTAAACTCTGTAACACAGTTGAGAGACAATGTTCCCGAGCTGCCTCAGTTCATAGCAGTGTGTAGGAAGTTGTTTGATAAAGTGGGCAAAGCTTATACTTGGACCAGAAGGCAGAATATAGGAAACTACATGAAAACATGGATAATTCAGAGAAAATGACTGTAAACAGATGAGAACTTGTTTAGAACAGCTCAAAGAGATTCTCCAGTCAGTTCTTAGCGTAGTAAAGGTAGCTAACATCCAGGAAATCCTTAATTCGAGTTAAGATCACATGAAACACTGTATGAATCCTATATTCTTTACTTAAAGGTGACTAGAGTGGTAAATGTGTGTTATACAAGGCAGAATACCATTGAAATAGAGAAAGAAACACGTTCGGCAGCTTTGGAAAGCCTTACACTTCACTGAAATGTAGTACTACACTCTATAACACAGTTGAGAGACAATGTTCCCGAGCTGCCTCAGTTCATAACAGTGTGTAGGAAGTTGTTTGATAAAGTGGGCAAAGCTTATACTTGGACCAGAAGACAGAATATAGGAAACTACATGAAAACATGGATAATTCAGAGAAAATGACTGGAAACAGATGAGAACTTGTTTAGAACAGATCAAAGAGATTCTCCATTCAGTTCTTATTGTAGTAAATGTAGCTAAGATCCGGGAAATCCTTATTTCGAGTTAAGATGACATGAAACACTGTATGAATCCTATATTCTTTACTTAAAGGAGAATAGAGTGCTAAATGTGTGTTATACAAGGTAGAATACCATTGAAATAGAGAATTAAACACGTTTGGCAGCTTTGGAAAGCCTTACACTTCACTGAAATGTAGTACTACACTCTATAACACAGTTGAGAGACAATGTTCCCGAGCTGCCTAAGTTCATAACAGTGTGTAGGAAGTTGTTTGATAAAGTGGGCAAAGCTTATACTTGGTACAGAAGGCAGAATATAGGAAACTACATGAAAACATGGATAATTCAGAGAAAATGACTGTAAACAGCTGAGAACTTGTTTAGAACAGCTCAAAGAGATTCTCCAGTCATTTCTTAGTGTAGTAAAGGTAGCTAAGATCCGGGAAATCCTTAATTCGAGTTAGGATCACATGAAACACTGTATGAATCCTATATTCTTTACTTAAAGGAGACTAGAGTGGTAAATGTGTGTTATACAAGGCAGAATACCATTGAAATAGAGAAAGAAACACTTTCGGCAGCTTTGGAAAGCCTTACACTTCACTAAAATATAGTACAACACTCTGTAACACACTTGATTGACAATGTTCCCGAGCTGCCTCAGTTCATAACAGTGTGTAGGAAGTTGTTTGATAAAGTGGGCAAAGCTTATACTTGGTCCAGAAGGCAGAATATAGGAAACTACATGAAAACATGGATAATTCAGAGAAAATGACTGTAAACAGATAACTTGTTTAGAACAGCTGAAAGAGATTCTCCAAATCATTTCTTAGTGTAGAAAAGGTAGCTAAGATCCGGGAAATCCTTAATTCAAGTTAAGATGACTTGAAACACTCTATGAATCCTATATTCTTTACTTAAAGGAGACTAGAGTGGTAAATGTGTGTTATACAAGGCAGAATACCATTGAAATAGAGAAAGAAACACTTTCGGCAGCTTTGGAAAGCCATACACTTCACTGAAATGTAGTACTACACTCTATAACACAGTTGAGAGACAATGTTCCCAAGCTGCCTCAGTTCATAACAGTGTGTAGGAAGTTGTTTGATAAAGTGGGCAAAGCTTATACTTGGACCAGAAGGCAGAATATAGGAAACTACATGAAAACATGGATAATTCAGAGAAAATGACTGGAAACAGATGAGAACTTGTTTAGAACAGCTCAAAGAGATTCTCCAAATCAGTTCTTAGTGTAGAAAAGGTAGCTAAGATCCGGGAAATCCTTAATACAAGTTAAGATGACTTGAAACACTCTATGAATCCTATATTCTTTACTTAAAGGAGACTAGAGTGGTAAATGTGTGTTATACAAGGCAGAATACCATTGAAATAGAGAAAGAAACACGTTCGGCAGCTTTGGAAAGCCTTACACTTCACTGAAATGTAGTACTACACTCTATAACACAGTTGAGAGACAATGTTCCCGAGCTGCCTCAGTTCATAACAGTGTGTAGGAAGTTGTTTGATAAAGTGGGCAAAGCTAATACTTGGACCAGAAGGCAGAATATAGGAAACTACATGAAAACATGGATAATTCAGAGAAAATGACTGGAAACAGATGAGAACTTGTTTAGAAATGCTGAAAGAGATTCTCCAAATCAGTTCTTAGTGTAGAAAAGGTAGCTAAGATCCGGGAAATCCTTAATTTCAGTTAAGATGACTTGAAACACTGTAGGAATCCTATATTCTTTACTTCAAGGAGACTTGAGTGGTAAATGTGTGTTTTACAAGGCAGAATACCATTGAAATAGAGAAAGAAACACGTTTGGCAGCTTTGGAAAGCCTTACACTTCACTGAAATGTAGTACTACACTCTATAACACAGTTGAGAGACAATGTTCAAGAGCTGCCTCAGTTCATAACAGTGTGTAGGAAGTTGTTTGATAAAGTGGGCAAACCTTATACTTGGTCCAGAAGGCAGAATATAGGAAACTACATGAAAACATGGATAATTCAGAGAAAATGACTGGAAACAGATGAGAACTTGTTTAGAACAGCTCAAAGAGATTCTCCTGTCAGTTCTTAGTGTAGTAAAGGTAGCTAAGATCCGGGAAATCCTTAATTCGAGTTAGGATCACATGAAACACTGTATGAATCCTATATTCTTTACTTAAAGGAGACTAGAGTGGTAAATGTGTGTTATACAAGGCAGAATACCATTGAAATAGAGAAAGAAACACGTTCGGCAGCTTAGAAAAGCCTTACACTTCACTGAAATGTAGTACTACACTCTATAACACAGTTGAGAGACAATGTTCCCGAGATGCCTCAGTTCATAACAGTGTGTAGGAAGTTGTTTGATAACCTGGGCAAAGCTTATACTTGGTCCAGAAGGCAGAATATAGGAAACTACATGAAAACATGGATAATTCAGAGAAAATGACTGTAAACAGCTGAGAACTTGTTTAGAACAGCTCACAGAGATTCTCCAGTCAGTTCTTAGTGTAGTAAAGGTAGCTAAGATCCGGGAAATCCTTAATTCGAGTTAGGATCACATGAAACACTGTATGAATCCTATATTCTTTACTTAAAGGAGACTAGAGTGGTAAATGTGTGTTATACAAGGCAGAATACCATTGAAATAGAGAAAGAAACACTTTCGGCAGCTTTGGAAAGCCTTACACTTCACTAAAATATAGTACAACACTCTGTAACACACTTGATTGACAATGTTCCCGAGCTGCCTCAGTTCATAACAGTGTGTAGGAAGTTGTTTGATAAAGTGGGCAAAGCTTATACTTGGTCCAGAAGGCAGAATATAGGAAACTACATGAAAACATGAATAATTCAGAGAAAATGACTGTAAACAGATAACTTGTTTAGAACAGCTGAAAGAGATTCTCCAAATCATTTCTTAGTGTAGAAAAGGTAGCTAAGATCCGGGAAATCCTTAATTCAAGTTAAGATGACTTGAAACACTCTATGAATCCTATATTCTTTACTTAAAGGAGACTAGAGTGGTAAATGTGTGTTATACAAGGCAGAATACCATTGAAATAGAGAAAGAAACACTTTCGGCAGCTTTGGAAAGCCATACACTTCACTGAAATGTAGTACTACACTCTGTAACACAGTTGAGAGACAATGTTCCCAAGCTGCCTCAGTTCAATACAGTGTGTAGGAAGTTGTTTGATAAAGTGGAAAAAGCTTATACTTGGAACAGAAGGCAGAATATAGGAAACTACATGAAAACATGGATAATTCAGAGAAAATGACTGTAATCAGATGAGAACTTGTTTAGAACAGCTCAAAGAGATTCTCCAGTCAGTTCTTATTGTAGTAAATGTAGCTAAGATACGGGAAATCCTTAATTCGAGTTAAGATCACATGAAACACTGTATGAATCCTATATTCTTTACTTAAAGGAGACTAGAGTGCTAAATGTGTGTTATACAAGGTAGAATACCATTGAAATAGAGAATTAAACACCTTTGGCAGCTTTGGAAAGCCTTACACTTCACTGAAATGTAGTACTACACTCTATAACACAGTTGAGAGACAATGTTCCCGAGCTGCCTAAGTTCATAACAGTGTGTAGGAAGTTGTTTGATAAAGTGGGCAAAGCTTATACTTGGACCAGAAGGCTAAATATAGGAAACTACATGAAAACATGGATAATTCAGAGAAAATGACAGGAAACAGATGAGAACTTGTTTAGAACAGCTCAAAGAGATTCTCCATTCAGTTCTTATTGTAGTAAATGTAGCTAAGATCCGGGAAATCCTTATTTCCAGTTAAGATGACATGAAACACTGTATGAATCCTATATTCTTTACTTAAAGGAGACTAGAGTGCTAAATGTGTGTTATACAAGGTAGAATACCATTGAAATAGAGAATTTAACACGTTTGGCAGCTTTGGAAAGCCTTACACTTCACTGAAATGTAGTACTACACTCTATAACACAGTTGAGAGACAATGTTCCCGAGCTGCCTCAGTTCATAACAGTGTGTAGGAAATTGTTTGATAAAGTGGGCAAAGCTTATACTTGGACCAGAAGGCAGAATATAGGAAACTACATGAAAACATGGATAATTCAGAGAAAACGACTGTAAACAGATGAGAACTTCTTTAGAACAGCTCAAAGAGATTCTCCGGTCAGTTCTTAGCGTAGTAAAGGTAGCTAAGATCCGGGAAATCCTTAATTCGAGTTAAGATCACATGAAACACTGTATGAATCCTATATTCTTTACTTAAAGGAGACTAGAGTGGTAAATGTGTGTTATACAAGGCAGAATACCATTGAAATAGAGAAAGAAACACGTTCGGCAGCTTTGGAAAGCCATACACTTCACTGAAATGTAGTACTACACTCTATAACACAGTTGAGAGACAATGTTCCCAAGCTGCCTCAGTTCATAACAGTGTGTAGGAAGTTGTTTGATAAAGTGGGCAAAGCTTATACTTGGACCAGAAGGCAGAATATAGGAAACTACATGAAAACATGGATAATTCAGAGAAAATGACTGGAAACAGATGAGAACTTGTTTAGAACAGCTCAAAGAGATTCTCCAAATCAGTTCTTAGTGTAGAAAAGGTAGCTAAGATCCGGGAAATCCTTAATACAAGTTAAGATGACTTGAAACACTCTATGAATCCTATATTCTTTACTTAAAGGAGACTAGAGTGGTAAATGTGTGTTATACAAGGCAGAATACCATTGAAATAGAGAAAGAAACACGTTCGGCAGCTTTGGAAAGCCTTACACTTCACTGAAATGTAGTACTACACTCTATAACACAGTTGAGAGACAATGTTCCCGAGCTGCCTCAGTTCATAACAGTGTGTAGGAAGTTGTTTGATAAAGTGGGCAAAGCTAATACTTGGACCAGAAGGCAGAATATAGGAAACTACATGAAAACATGGATAATTCAGAGAAAATGACTGGAAACAGATGAGAACTTGTTTAGAAATGCTGAAAGAGATTCTCCAAATCAGTTCTTAGTGTAGAAAAGGTAGCTAAGATCCGGGAAATCCTTAATTTCAGTTAAGATGACTTGAAACACTGTAGGAATCCTATATTCTTTACTTCAAGGAGACTTGAGTGGTAAATGTGTGTTTTACAAGGCAGAATACCATTGAAATAGAGAAAGAAACACGTTTGGCAGCTTTGGAAAGCCTTACACTTCACTGAAATGTAGTACTACACTCTATAACACAGTTGAGAGACAATGTTCAAGAGCTGCCTCAGTTCATAACAGTGTGTAGGAAGTTGTTTGATAAAGTGGGCAAACCTTATACTTGGTCCAGAAGGCAGAATATAGGAAACTACATGAAAACATGGATAATTCAGAGAAAATGACTGGAAACAGATGAGAACTTGTTTAGAACAGCTCAAAGAGATTCTCCTGTCAGTTCTTAGTGTAGTAAAGGTAGCTAAGATCCGGGAAATCCTTAATTCGAGTTAGGATCACATGAAACACTGTATGAATCCTATATTCTTTACTTAAAGGAGACTAGAGTGGTAAATGTGTGTTATACAAGGCAGAATACCATTGAAATAGAGAAAGAAACACGTTCGGCAGCTTAGAAAAGCCTTACACTTCACTGAAATGTAGTACTACACTCTATAACACAGTTGAGAGACAATGTTCCCGAGATGCCTCAGTTCATAACAGTGTGTAGGAAGTTGTTTGATAACCTGGGCAAAGCTTATACTTGGTCCAGAAGGCAGAATATAGGAAACTACATGAAAACATGGATAATTCAGAGAAAATGACTGTAAACAGCTGAGAACTTGTTTAGAACAGCTCAAAGAGATTCTCCAGTCAGTTCTTAGTGTAGTAAAGGTAGCTAAGATCCGGGAAATCCTTAATTCGAGTTAGGATCACATGAAACACTGTATGAATCCTATATTCTTTACTTAAAGGAGACTAGAGTGGTAAATGTGTGTTATACAAGGCAGAATACCATTGAAATAGAGAAAGAAACACTTTCGGCAGCTTTGGAAAGCCTTACACTTCACTAAAATATAGTACAACACTCTGTAACACACTTGATTGACAAAGTTCCCGAGCTGCCTCAGTTCATAACAGTGTGTAGGAAGTTGTTTGATAAAGTGGGCAAAGCTTATACTTGGTCCAGAAGGCAGAATATAGGAAACTACATGAAAACATGAATAATTCAGAGAAAATGACTGTAAACAGATAACTTGTTTAGAACAGCTGAAAGAGATTCTCCAAATCATTTCTTAGTGTAGAAAAGGTAGCTAAGATCCGGGAAATCCTTAATTCAAGTTAAGATGACTTGAAACACTCTATGAATCCTATATTCTTTACTTAAAGGAGACTAGAGTGGTAAATGTGTGTTATACAAGGCAGAATACCATTGAAATAGAGAAAGAAACACTTTCGGCAGCTTTGGAAAGCCATACACTTCACTGAAATGTAGTACTACACTCTGTAACACAGTTGAGAGACAATGTTCCCAAGCTGCCTCAGTTCAATACAGTGTGTAGGAAGTTGTTTGATAAAGTGGAAAAAGCTTATACTTGGAACAGAAGGCAGAATATAGGAAACTACATGAAAACATGGATAATTCAGAGAAAATGACTGTAATCAGATGAGAACTTGTTTAGAACAGCTCAAAGAGATTCTCCAGTCAGTTCTTATTGTAGTAAATGTAGCTAAGATACGGGAAATCCTTAATTCGAGTTAAGATCACATGAAACACTGTATGAATCCTATATTCTTTACTTAAAGGAGACTAGAGTGCTAAATGTGTGTTATACAAGGTAGAATACCATTGAAATAGAGAATTAAACACCTTTGGCAGCTTTGGAAAGCCTTACACTTCACTGAAATGTAGTACTACACTCTATAACACAGTTGAGAGACAATGTTCCCGAGCTGCCTAAGTTCATAACAGTGTGTAGGAAGTTGTTTGATAAAGTGGGCAAAGCTTATACTTGGACCAGAAGGCTAAATATAGGAAACTACATGAAAACATGGATAATTCAGAGAAAATGACAGGAAACAGATGAGAACTTGTTTAGAACAGCTCAAAGAGATTCTCCATTCAGTTCTTATTGTAGTAAATGTAGCTAAGATCCGGGAAATCCTTATTTCCAGTTAAGATGACATGAAACACTGTATGAATCCTATATTCTTTACTTAAAGGAGACTAGAGTGCTAAATGTGTGTTATACAAGGTAGAATACCATTGAAATAGAGAATTTAACACGTTTGGCAGCTTTGGAAAGCCTTACACTTCACTGAAATGTAGTACTACACTCTATAACACAGTTGAGAGACAATGTTCCCGAGCTGCCTCAGTTCATAACAGTGTGTAGGAAATTGTTTGATAAAGTGGGCAAAGCTTATACTTGGACCAGAAGGCAGAATATAGGAAACTACATGAAAACATGGATAATTCAGAGAAAACGACTGTAAACAGATGAGAACTTCTTTAGAACAGCTCAAAGAGATTCTCCGGTCAGTTCTTAGCGTAGTAAAGGTAGCTAAGATCCGGGAAATCCTTAATTCGAGTTAAGATCACATGAAACACTGTATGAATTCTATATTCTTTACTTAAAGGAGACTAGAGTGGTAAATGTGTGTTATACAAGGCAGAATACCATTGAAATAGAGAAAGAAACACGTTCGGCAGCTTTGGAAAGCCTTACACTTCACTGAAATGTAGTACTACACTCTATAACACAGTTGAGAGACAATGTTCCCGAGCTGCCTCAGTTCATAACAGTGTGTAGGAAGTTGTTTGATAAAGTGGGCAAAGCTTATACTTGGACCAGAAGGCAGAATATAGGAAACTACATGAAAACATTGATAATTCAGGGAAAATGACTGTAAACAGATGAGAACTTGTTTAGAATCGCTCAAAGAGATTCTTCAAGTTAGTTCTTAGTGTAGAAAAGGTAGCTAAGATCCGGGAAATCCTTAATTCGAGTTAAGATGACATGAAACACTGTATGAATCCTATATTCTTTACTTAAAGGAGACTAGAGTGGTAAATGTGTGTTATATAAGGCAGAATACCATTGAAATAGAGAAAGAAACATGATCGGCAGCTTTGGAAAGCCTTACACTTCACTGAAATATAGTACTACACTCTATAACACAGTTGACAGACAATGTTCCCGAGCTGCCTCAGTTCATAACAGTGTGTAGGAAGTTGTTTGATAAAGTGGGCAAAGCTTATACTTGGACCAGAAGGCAGAATATAAGAAACTACATGAAAACATGGATAATTCAGAGAAAATGACTGGAAACAGATGAGAGATTGTTTAGAACAGCTGAAAGAGATTCTCCAAATCAGTTCTTAGTGTAGAAAAGGTAGCTAAGATCCGGGAAATCCTTAATTCAAGTTAAGATGACTTGAAACACTGTATGAATCCTATATTCTTTACTTAAAAGAGACTGGAGTGGTAAATGTGTGTTTTACAAGGCAGAATACCATTGAAATAGAGAAAGAAACTCGTTCGGCAGCTTTGGAAAGCCATACACTTCACTGAAATATAGTACTATACTCTGTAACACAGTTGAGAGACAATGTTCCCAAGCTGCCTCAGTTCATACCAGTGTGTAGGAAGTTGTTTGATAAAGTGGGCAAAGCTTATACTTGGTCCAGAAGGCAGAATATAGGAAACTACATGAAAACATGGATAATTCAGAGAAAATGACTGTAAACAGATGAGAACTTGTTTAGAACAGCTCAAAGAGATTCTCCAGTCAGTTCTTAGCGTAGTAAAGGTAGCTAAGATCCGGGAAATCCTTAATTCGAGTTAAGATGACATAAAACACTGTATGAATCCTATATTCTTTACTTAAAGGAGACTAGAGTGGTAAATGTGTGTTATACAAGGCAGAATACCATTGAAATAGAGAAAGAAACACGTTCGGCAGCTTTAGAAAGCCTTATACTTCACTGAAATGTAGTACTGCACTCTATAACACAGTTAATGTTCCCGAGCTACCTCAGTTCATAACAGTGTGTAGGAAGTTGTTTGATAACGTGAGCAAAGCTTATACTTGGACCAGAAGGCAGAATATAGGAAACTACATGAAAACATGGATAATTCAGAGAAAATGACTGTAAACAGATGAGAACTTGTTTAGAACCGCTCAAAGAGATTCTCCAAGTCAGTTATTAGTGTAGAAAAGGTAGCTAAGATCCGGGAAATCCTTAATTCGAGTTAAGATGACATGAAACACTGTATGAATCCTATATTCTTTACTTAAAGGAGACTAGAGTGGTAAATGTGTGTTATACAAGGCAGAATACCATTGAAATAGAGAAAGAAACACGTTCGGCAGCTTTGGAAAGCCTTATACTTCACTGAAATGTAGTACTACACTCTATAACACAGTTGAGAGACAATGTTCCCGAGATGCCTCAGTTCATAACAGTGTGTAGGAAGTTGTTTGATAACCTGGGCAAACTTATACTTGGTCCAGAAGGCAGAATATAGGAAACTACATGAAAACATGGATAATTCAGAGAAAATGACTGTAAACAGATGAGAACTTGTTTAGAACAGCTCAAAGAGATTCTCCAGTCAGTTCTTATTGTAGTAAATGTAGCTAAGATCCGGGAAATCCTTAATTCGAGTTAAGATCACATGAAACACTGTATGAATCCTATATTCTTTACTTAAAGGAGACTAGAGTGCTAAATGTGTGTTATACAAGGTAGAATACCATTGAAATAGAGAATTAAACACGTTTGGCAGCTTTGGAAAGCCTTACACTTCACTGAAATGTAGTACTACACTCTATAACACAGTTGAGAGACAATGTTCCCGAGCAGCCTAAGTTCATAACAGTGTGTAGGTAGTTGTTTGATAAAGTGGGCAAAGCTTATACTTGGTCCAGAAGGCAGAATATAGGAAACTACATGAAAACATGGATAATTCAGAGAAAATGACTGTAAACAGATGAGAACTTGTTTAGAACAGCTCAAAGAGATTCTCCAGTCAGTTCTTAGTGTAGTAAAGGTAGCTAAGATCCGGGAAATCCTTAATTCGAGTTAGGATAACATGAAACACTGTATGAATCCTTTATTCTTTACTTAAAGGAGACTAGAGTGGTAAATGTGTGTTATCCAAGGCAGAATACCATTGAAATAGAGAAAGAAACACTTTCGGCAGCTTTGGAAAGCCTTACACTTCACTAAAATATAGTACAACACTCTGTAACACACTTGATTGACAATGTTCCCGAGCTGCCTCAGTTCATAACAGTGTGTAGGAAGTTGTTTGATAAAGTGGGCAAAGCTTATACTTGGTCCAGAAGGTAGAATATAGGAAACTACATGAAAACATGGATAATTCAGAGAAAATGACTGTAAACAGATAAGTTGTTTAGAACAGCTGAAAGAGATTCTCCAAATCATTTCTTAGTGTAGAAAAGGTAGCTAAGATCCGGGAAATCCTTAATTCAAGTTAAGATGACTTGAAACACTCTATGAATCCTATATTCTTTACTTAAAGGAGACTAGAGTAGTAAATGTGTGTTATACAAGGCAGAATACCATTGAAATAGAGAAAGAAACACTTTCGGCAGCTTTGGAAAGCCATACACTTCAATGAAATGTAGTACTACACTCTGTAACACAGTTGAGAGACAATGTTCCCAAGCTGCCTCAGTTCATAACAGTGTGTAGGAAGTTGTTTGATAAAGTGGAAAAAGCTTATACTTGGACCAGAAGGCAGAATATAGGAAACTACATGAAAACATGGATAATTCAGAGAAAATGACTGTAAACAGATGAGAACTTGTTTAGAACAGCTCAAAGAGATTCTCCAGTCAGTTCTTATTGTAGTAAATGTAGCTAAGATACGGGAAATCCTTAATTCGAGTTAAGATCACATGAAACACTGTATGAATCCTATATTCTTTACTTAAAGGAGACTAGAGTGCTAAATGTGTGTTATACAAGGTAGAATACCATTGAAATAGAGAATTAAACACGTTTGGCAGCTTTGGAAAGCCTTACACTTCACTGAAATGTAGTACTACACTCTATAACACAGTTGAGAGACAATGTTCCCTAGCTGCCTAAGTTCATAACAGTGTGTAGGAAGTTGTTTGATAAAGTGGGCAAAGCTTACACTTGGACCAGAAGGCAGAATATAGGAAACTACATGAAAACATGGATAATTCAGAGAAAATGACAGGAAACAGATGAGAACTTGTTTAGAACAGCTCAAAGAGATTCTCCATTCAGTTCTTATTGTAGTAAATGTAGCTAAGATCCGGGAAATCCTTATTTCGAGTTAAGATGACATGAAACACTGTATGAATCTTATATTCTTTACTTAAAGGAGACTAGAGTGCTAAATGTGTGTTATACAAGGTAGAATACCATTGAAATAGAGAATTTAACACGTTTGGCAGCTTTGGAAAGCCTTACACTTCACTGAAATGTAGTACTACACTCTATAACACAGTTGAGAGACAATGTTCCCGAGCTGCCTCAGTTCATAACAGTGTGTAGGAAGTTGTTTGATAAAGTGGGCAAAGCTTATACTTGGTCCAGAAGGCAGAATATAGGAAACTACATGAAAACATGGATAATTCAGAGAAAATGACTGGAAACAGATGAGAACTTGTTTAGAACAGCTCAAAGAGATTCTCCAGTCAGTTCTTAGTGTAGTAAAGGTAGCTAAGATCCGGGAAATCCTTAATTCGAGTTAAGATCACATGAAACACTGTATGAATCCTATATTCTTTACTTAAAGGAGACTAGAGTGGTAAATGTGTGTTATATAAGGCAGAATACCATTGAAATAGAGAAAGAAACATGATCGGCAGCTTTGGAAAGCCTTACACTTCACTGAAATATAGTACTACACTCTATAACACAGTTGACAGACAATGTTCCCGAGCTGCCTCAGTTCATAACAGTGTGTAGGAAGTTGTTTGATAAAGTGGAAAAAGCTTATACTTGGACCAGAAGGCAGAATATAGGAAACTACATGAAAACATGGATAATTCAGAGAAAATGACTGTAAACAGATGAGAACTTGTTTAGAACCGCTCAAAGAGATTCTCCAAGTAAGTTATTAGTGTAGAAAAGGTAGCTAAGATCCGGGAAATCCTTAATTCGAGTTAAGATGACATGAAACACTGTATGAATCCTATATTCTTTACTTAAAGGAGACTAGAGTGGTAAATGTGTGTTATACAAGGCAGAATACCATTGAAATAGAGAATGAAACAGGTTCGGCAGCTTTGGAAAGCCTTATACTTCACTGAAATGTAGTACTACACTCTATAACACAGTTGAGAGACAATGTTCCCGAGCTGCCTCAGTTCATAACAGTGTGTAGGAAGTTGTTTGATAAAGTGGGCAAAGCTTATACTTGGTCCAGAAGGCAGAATATAGGAAACTACATGAAAACATGGATAATTCAGAGAAAATGACTGGAAACAGATGAGAACTTGTTTAGAACAGCTCAAAGAGATTCTCCAAATCATTTCTTAGTGTAGAAAAGGTAGCTAAGATCCGGGAAATCCTTAATTCAAGTTAAGATGACTTGAAACACTCTATGAATCCTATATTCTTTACTTAAAGGAGACTAGAGTGGTAAATGTGTGTTATACAAGGCAGAATACCATTGAAATAGAGAAAGAAACACTTTCGGCAGCTTTGGAAAGCCATACACTTCACTGAAATGTAGTACTACACTCTATAACACAGTTGAGAGACAATGTTCCCAAGCTGCCTCAGTTCATAACAGTGTGTAGGAAGTTGTTTGATAAAGTGGGCAAAGCTTATACTTGGACCAGAAGGCAGAATATAGGAAACTACATGAAAACATGGATAATTCAGAGAAAATGACTGGAAACAGATGAGAACTTGTTTAGAACAGCTCAAAGAGATTCTCCAAATCAGTTCTTAGTGTAGAAAAGGTAGCTAAGATCCGGGAAATCCTTAATACAAGTTAAGATGACTTGAAACACTCTATGAATCCTATATTCTTTACTTAAAGGAGACTAGAGTGGTAAATGTGTGTTATACAAGGCAGAATACCATTGAAATAGAGAAAGAAACACGTTCGGCAGCTTTGGAAAGCCTTACACTTCACTGAAATGTAGTACTACACTCTATAACACAGTTGAGAGACAATGTTCCCGAGCTGCCTCAGTTCATAACAGTGTGTAGGAAGTTATTTGATAAAGTGGGCAAAGCTAATACTTGGACCAGAAGGCAGAATATAGGAAACTACATGAAAACATGGATAATTCAGAGAAAATGACTGGAAACAGATGAGAACTTGTTTAGAAATGCTGAAAGAGATTCTCCAAATCAGTTCTTATTGTAGAAAAGGTAGCTAAGATCCGGGAAATCCTTAATTTCAGTTAAGATGACTTGAAACACTGTAGGAATCCTATATTCTTTACTTCAAGGAGACTTGAGTGGTAAATGTGTGTTTTACAAGGCAGAATACCATTGAAATAGAGAAAGAAACACGTTTGGCAGCTTTGGAAAGCCTTACACTTCACTGAAATGTAGTACTACACTCTATAACACAGTTGAGAGACAATGTTCAAGAGCTGCCTCAGTTCATAACAGTGTGTAGGAAGTTGTTTGATAAAGTGGGCAAAGCTTATACTTGGTCCAGAAGGCAGAATATAGGAAACTACATGAAAACATGGATAATTCACAGAAAATGACTGGAAACAGATGAGAACTTGTTTAGAACAGCTCAAAGAGATTCTCCAGTCAGTTCTTAGTGTAGTAAAGGTAGCTAAGATCCGGGAAATCCTTAATTCGAGTTAGGATCACAGGAAACACTGTATGAATCCTATATTCTTTACTTAAAGGAGACTAGAGTGGTAAATGTGTGTTATACAAGGCAGAATACCATTGAAATAGAGAAAGAAACACGTTCGGCAGCTTAGGAAAGCCTTACACTTCACTGAAATGTAGTACTACACTCTATAACACAGTTGAGAGACAATGTTCCCGAGATGCCTCAGTTCATAACAGTGTGTAGGAAGTTGTTTGATAACCTGGGCAAAGCTTATACTTGGTCCAGAAGGCAGAATATAGGAAACTACATGAAAACATGGATAATTCAGAGAAAATGACTGTAAACAGATGAGAACTTGTTTAGAACAGCTCAAAGAGATTCTCCAGTCAGTTCTTATTGTAGTAAATGTAGCTAAGATACGGGAAATCCTTAATTCGAGTTAAGATCACATGAAACACTGTATGAATCCTATATTCTTTACTTAAAGGAGACTAGAGTGCTAAATGTGTGTTATACAAGGTAGAATACCATTGAAATAGAGAATTAAACACCTTTGGCAGCTTTGGAAAGCCTTACACTTCACTGAAATGTAGTACTACACTCTATAACACAGTTGACAGACAATGTTCCCGAGCTGCCTAAGTACATAACAGTGTGTAGGAAGTTGTTTGATAAAGTGGGCAAAGCTTATACTTGGACCAGAAGGCAGAATATAGGAAACTACATGAAAACATGGATAATTCAGAGAAAACGACTGTAAACAGATGAGAACTTCTTTAGAACAGCTCAAAGAGATTCTCCGGTCAGTTCTTAGCGTAGTAAAGGTAGCTAAGATCCGGGAAATCCTTAATTCGAGTTAAGATCACATGAAACACTGTATGAATCCTATATTCTTTACTTAAAGGAGACTAGAGTGGTAAATGTGTGTTATACAAGGCAGAATACCATTGAAATAGAGAAAGAAACACGTTCGGCAGCTTTGGAAAGCCTTACACTTCACTGAAATGTAGTACTACACTCTATAACACAGTTGAGAGACAATGTTCCCGAGCTGCCTTAGTTCATAACAGTGTGTAGGAAGTTGTTTGATAAAGTGGGCAAAGCTTATACTTGGACCAGAAGGCAGAATATAGGAAACTACATGAAAACATTGATAATTCAGGGAAAATGACTGTAAACAGATGAGAACTTGTTTAGAATCGCTCAAAGAGATTCTTCAAGTTAGTTCTTAGTGTAGAAAAGGTAGCTAAGATCCGGGAAATCCTTAATTCGAGTTAAGATGACATGAAACACTGTATGAATCCTATATTCTTTACTTAAAGGAGACTAGAGTGGTAAATGTGTGTTATATAAGGCAGAATACCATTGAAATAGAGAAAGAAAAATGATCGGCAGCTTTGGAAAGCCTTACACTTCACTGAAATATAGTACTACACTCTATAACACAGTTGACAGACAATGTTCCCGAGCTGCCTCAGTTCATAACAGTGTGTAGGAAGTTGTTTGATAAAGTGGGCAAAGCTTATACTTGGACCAGAAGGCAGAATATAAGAAACTACATGAAAACATGGATAATTCAGAGAAAATGACTGGAAACAGATGAGAGATTGTTTAGAACAGCTGAAAGAGATTCTCCAAATCAGTTCTTAGTGTAGAAAAGGTAGCTAAGATCCGGGAAATCCTTAATTCAAGTTAAGATGACTTGAAACACTGTATGAATCCTATATTCTTTACTTAAAAGAGACTGGAGTGGTAAATGTGTGTTTTACAAGGCAGAATACCATTGAAATAGAGAAAGAAACTCGTTCGGCAGCTTTGGAAAGCCATACACTTCACTGAAATATAGTACTATACTCTGTAACACAGTTGAGAGACAATGTTCCCAAGCTGCCTCAGTTCATAACAGTGTGTAGGAAGTTGTTTGATAAAGTGGGCAAAGCTTATACTTGGTCCAGAAGGCAGAATATAGGAAACTACATGAAAACATGGATAATTCAGAGAAAATGACTGTAAACAGATGAGAACTTGTTTAGAACAGCTCAAAGAGATTCTCCAGTCAGTTCTTAGCGTAGTAAAGGTAGCTAAGATCCGGGAAATCCTTAATTCGAGTTAAGATGACATAAAACACTGTATGAATCCTATATTCTTTACTTAAAGGAGACTAGAGTGGTAAATGTGTGTTATACAAGGCAGAATACCATTGAAATAGAGAAAGAAACACGTTCGGCAGCTTTAGAAAGCCTTATACTTCACTGAAATGTAGTACTGCACTCTATAACACAGTTAATGTTCCCGAGCTACCTCAGTTCATAACAGTGTGTAGGAAGTTGTTTGATAACGTGAGCAAAGCTTATACTTGGACCAGAAGGCAGAATATAGGAAACTACATGAAAACATGGATAATTCAGAGAAAATGACTGTAAACAGATGAGAACTTGTTTAGAACCGCTCAAAGAGATTCTCCAAGTCAGTTATTAGTGTAGAAAAGGTAGCTAAGATCCGGGAAATCCTTAATTCGAGTTAAGATGACATGAAACACTGTATGAATCCTATATTCTTTACTTAAAGGAGACTAGAGTGGTAAATGTGTGTTATACAAGGCAGAATACCATTGAAATAGAGAAAGAAACACGTTCGGCAGCTTTGGAAAGCCTTATACTTCACTGAAATGTAGTACTACACTCTATAACACAGTTGAGAGACAATGTTCCCGAGATGCCTCAGTTCATAACAGTGTGTAGGAAGTTGTTTGATAACCTGGGCAAAGCTTATACTTGGTCCAGAAGGCAGAATATAGGAAACTACATGAAAACATGGATAATTCAGAGAAAATGACTGTAAACAGATGAGAACTTGTTTAGAACAGCTCAAAGAGATTCTCCAGTCAGTTCTTATTGTAGTAAATGTAGCTAAGATCCGGGAAATCCTTAATTCGAGTTAAGATCACATGAAACACTGTATGAATCCTATATTCTTTACTTAAAGGAGACTAGAGTGCTAAATGTGTGTTATACAAGGTAGAATACCATTGAAATAGAGAATTAAACACGTTTGGCAGCTTTGGAAAGCCTTACACTTCACTGAAATGTAGTACTACACTCTATAACACAGTTGAGAGACAATGTTCCCGAGCTGCCTAAGTTCATAACAGTGTGTAGGTAGTTGTTTGATAAAGTGGGCAAAGCTTATACTTGGTCCAGAAGGCAGAATATAGGAAACTACATGAAAACATGGATAATTCAGAGAAAATGACTGTAAACAGATGAGAACTTGTTTAGAACAGCTCAAAGAGATTCTCCAGTCAGTTCTTATTGTAGTAAATGTAGCTAAGATACGGGAAATCCTTAATTCGAGTTAAGATCACATGAAACACTGTATGAATCCTATATTCTTTACTTAAAGGAGACTAGAGTGCTAAATGTGTGTTATACAAGGTAGAATACCATTGAAATAGAGAATTAAACACGTTTGGCAGCTTTGGAAAGCCTTACACTTCACTGAAATGTAGTACTACACTCTATAACACAGTTGAGAGACAATGTTCCCTAGCTGCCTAAGTTCATAACAGTGTGTAGGAAGTTGTTTGATAAAGTGGGCAAAGCTTACACTTGGACCAGAAGGCAGAATATAGGAAACTACATGAAAACATGGATAATTCAGAGAAAATGACAGGAAACAGATGAGAACTTGTTTAGAACAGCTCAAAGAGATTCTCCATTCAGTTCTTATTGTAGTAAATGTAGCTAAGATCCGGGAAATCCTTATTTCGAGTTAAGATGACATGAAACACTGTATGAATCTTATATTCTTTACTTAAAGGAGACTAGAGTGCTAAATGTGTGTTATACAAGGTAGAATACCATTGAAATAGAGAATTTAACACGTTTGGCAGCTTTGGAAAGCCTTACACTTCACTGAAATGTAGTACTACACTCTATAACACAGTTGAGAGACAATGTTCCCGAGCTGCCTCAGTTCATAACAGTGTGTAGGAAGTTGTTTGATAAAGTGGGCAAAGCTTATACTTGGTCCAGAAGGCAGAATATAGGAAACTACATGAAAACATGGATAATTCAGAGAAAATGACTGGAAACAGATGAGAACTTGTTTAGAACAGCTCAAAGAGATTCTCCAGTCAGTTCTTAGTGTAGTAAAGGTAGCTAAGATCCGGGAAATCCTTAATTCGAGTTAAGATCACATGAAACACTGTATGAATCCTATATTCTTTACTTAAAGGAGACTAGAGTGGTAAATGTGTGTTATATAAGGCAGAATACCATTGAAATAGAGAAAGAAACATGATCGGCAGCTTTGGAAAGCCTTACACTTCACTGAAATATAGTACTACACTCTATAACACAGTTGACAGAGAATGTTCCCGAGCTGCCTCAGTTCATAACAGTGTGTAGGAAGTTGTTTGATAAAGTGGGCAAAGGTTATACTTGGACCAGAAGGCAGAATATAAGAAACTACATGAAAACATGGATAATTCAGAGAAAATGACTGGAAACAGATGAGAGATTGTTTAGAACAGCTGAAAGAGATTCTCCAAATAAGTTCTTAGTGTAGAAAAGGTAGCTAAGATCCGGGAAATCCTTAATTCAAGTTAAGATGACTTGAAACACTGTATTAATCCTATATTCTTTACTTAAAGGAGACTGGAGTGGTAAATGTGTGTTTTACAAGGCAGAATACCATTGAAATAGAGAAAGAAACTCGTTCGGCAGCTTTGGAAAGCCATACACTTCACTGAAATATAGTACTATACTCTGTAACACAGTTGAGAGACAATGTTCCCAAGCTGCCTCAGTTCATAACAGTGTGTAGGAAGTTGTTTGATAAAGTGGAAAAAGCTTATACTTGGACCAGAAGGCAGAATATAGGAAACTACATGAAAACATGGATAATTCAGAGAAAATGACTGTAAACAGATGAGAACTTGTTTAGAACCGCTCAAAGAGATTCTCCAAGTAAGTTATTAGTGTAGAAAAGGTAGCTAAGATCCGGGAAATCCTTAATTCGAGTTAAGATGACATGAAACACTGTATGAATCCTATATTCTTTACTTAAAGGAGACTAGAGTGGTAAATGTGTGTTATACAAGGCAGAAACCATTGAAATAGAGAATGAAACAGGTTCGGCAGCTTTGGAAAGCCTTATACTTCACTGAAATGTAGTACTACACTCTATAACACAGTTGAGAGACAATGTTCCCGAGCTGCCTCAGTTCATAACAGTGTGTAGGAAGTTGTTTGATAAAGTGGGCAAAGCTTATACTTGGTCCAGAAGGCAGAATATAGGAAACTACATGAAAACATGGATAATTCAGAGAAAATGACTGGCAACAGATGAGAACTTGTTTAGAACAGCTCAAAGAGATTCTCCAGTCAGTTCTTAGTGTAGTAAAGGTAGCTACGATCCGGGAAATCCTTAATTCGAGTTAGGATCACATGAAACACTGTATGAATCCTATATTCTTTACTTAAAGGAGACTAGAGTGGTAAATGTGTGTTATACAAGGCAGAATACCATTGAAATAGAGAAAGAAACACGTTCGGCAGCTTAGGAAAGCCTTACACTTCACTGAAATGTAGTACTACACTCTATAACACAGTTGAGAGACAATGTTCCCGAGATGCCTCAGTTCATAACAGTGTGTAGGAAGTTGTTTGATAACCTGGGCAAAGCTTATACTTGGTCCAGAAGGTAGAATATAGGAAACTACATGAAAACATGGATAATTCAGAGAAAATGACTGTAAACAGATAACTTGTTTAGAACAGCTGAAAGAGATTCTCCAAATCATTTCTTAGTGTAGAAAAGGTAGCTAACATCCGGGAAATCCTTAATTCAAGTTAAGATGACTTGAAACACTCTATGAATCCTATATTCTTTACTTAAAGGAGACTAGAGTGGTAAATGTGTGTTATACAAGGCAGAATACCATTGAAATAGAGAAAGAAACACTTTCGGCAGCTTTGGAAAGCCATACACTTCACTGAAATGTAGTACTACACTCTGTAACACAGTTGAGAGACAATGTTCCCAAGCTGCCTCAGTTCATAACAGTGTGTAGGAAGTTGTTTGATAAAGTGGGCAAAGCTTATACTAGGACCAGAAGGCAGAATATAGGAAACTACATGAAAACATGGATAATTCAGAGAAAATGACTGTAAACAGATGAGAACTTGTTTAGAACCGCTCAAAGAGATGCTCCAAGTCAGTTATTAGTGTAGAAAAGGTAGCTAAGATCCGGGAAATCCTTAATTCGAGTTAAGATGACATGAAACACTGTATGAATCCTATATTCTTTACTTAAAGGAGACTAGAGTGGTAAATGTGTGTTATACAAGGCAGAATACCATTGAAATAGAGAAAGAAACACGTTCGGCAGCTTTGGAAAGCCTTATACTTCACTGAAATGTAGTACTACACTCTATAACACAGTTGAGAGACAATGTTCCCGAGATGCCTCAGTTCATAACAGTGTGTAGGAAGTTGTTTGATAACCTGGGCAAAGCTTATACTTGGTCCAGAAGGCAGAATATAGGAAACTACATGAAAACATGGATAATTCAGAGAAAATGACTGTAAACAGATGAGAACTTGTTTAGAACAGCTCAAAGAGATTCTCCAGTCAGTTCTTATTGTAGTAAATGTAGCTAAGATCCGGGAAATCCTTAATTCGAGTTAAGATCACATGAAACACTGTATGAATCCTATATTCTTTACTTAAAGGAGACTAGAGTGCTAAATGTGTGTTATACAAGGTAGAATACCATTGAAATAGAGAATTAAACACGTTTGGCAGCTTTGGAAAGCCTTACACTTCACTGAAATGTAGTACTACACTCTATAACACAGTTGAGAGACAATGTTCCCGAGCTGCCTAAGTTCATAACAGTGTGTAGGAAGTTGTTTGATAAAGTGGGCAAAGCTTATACTTGGTCCAGAAGGCAGAATATAGGAAACTACATGAAAACATGGATAATTCAGAGAAAATGACTGTAAACAGATGAGAACTTGTTTAGAACAGCTCAAAGAGATTCTCCAGTCAGTTCTTAGTGTAGTAAAGGTAGCTAAGATCCGGGAAATCCTTAATTCGAGTTAGGATCTCATGAACAACTGTATGAATCCTATATTCTTTACTTTAAGGAGACTAGAGTGGTAAATGTGTGTTATCCAAGGCAGAATACCATTGAAATAGAGAAAGAAACACTTTCGGCAGCTTTGGAAAGCCTTATACTTCACTAAAATATAGTACAACACTCTGTAACACACTTGATTGACAATGTTCCCGAGCTGCCTCAGTTCATAACAGTGTGTAGGAAGTTGTTTGATAAAGTGGGCAAAGCTTATACTTGGTCCAGAAGGCAGAATATAGGAAACTACATGAAAACATGGATAATTCAGAGAAAATGACTGTAAACAGATAACTTGTTTAGAACAGCTGAAAGAGATTCTCCAAATCATTTCTTAGTGTAGAAAAGGTAGCTAAGATCCGGGAAATCCTTAATTCAAGTTAAGATGACTTGAAACACTCTATGAATCCTATATTCTTTACTTAAAGGAGACTAGAGTGGTAAATGTGTGTTATACAAGGCAGAATACCATTGAAATAGAGAAAGAAACACTTTCGGCAGCTTTGGAAAGCCATACACTTCACTGAAATGTAGTACTACACTCTGTAACACATTTGAGAGACAATGTTCCCAAGCTGCCTCAGTTCATAACAGTGTGTAGGAAGTTGTTTGATAAAGTGGAAAAAGCTTATACTTGGAACAGAAGGCAGAATATAGGAAACTACATGAAAACATGGATAATTCAGAGAAAATGACTGTAAACAGATGAGAACTTGTTTAGAACAGCTCAAAGAGATTCTCCAGTCAGTTCTTATTGTAGTAAATGTAGCTAAGATACGGGAAATCCTTATTTCGAGTTAAGATGACATGAAACACTGTATGAATCCTATATTCTTTACTTAAAGGAGACTAGAGTGGTAAATGTGTGTTATACAAGGCAGAATACCATTGAAATAGAGAAAGAAACACGTTCGGCAGCTTTGGAAAGCCTTATACTTCACTGAAATGTAGTACTACACTCTATAACACAGTTGAGAGACAATGTTCCCGAGATGCCTCAGTTCATAACAGTGTGTAGGAAGTTGTTTGATAACCTGGGCAAAGCTTATACTTGGTCCAGAAGGCAGAATATAGGAAACTACATGAAAACATGGATAATTCAGAGAAAATGACTGTAAACAGATGAGAACTTGTTTAGAACAGCTCAAAGAGATTCTCCAGTCAGTTCTTATTGTAGTAAATGTAGCTAAGATCCGGGAAATCCTTAATTCGAGTTAAGATCACATGAAACACTGTATGAATCCTATATTCTTTACTTTAAGGAGACTAGAGTGCTAAATGTGTGTTATACAAGGTAGAATACCATTGAAATAGAGAATTAAACACGTTTGGCAGCTTTGGAAAGCCTTACACTTCACTGAAATGTAGTACTACACTCTATAACACAGTTGAGAGACAATGTTCCCGAGCTGCCTAAGTTCATAACAGTGTGTAGGAAGTTGTTTGATAAAGTGGGCAAAGCTTATACTTGGTCCAGAAGGCAGAATATAGGAATCTACATGAAAACATGGATAATTCAGAGAAAATGACTGTAAACAGATAACTTGTTTAGAACAGCTGAAAGAGATTCTCCAAATCATTTCTTAGTGTAGAAAAGGTAGCTAAGATCCGGGAAATCCTTAATTCAAGTTAAGATGACTTGAAACACTCTATGAATCCTATATTCTTTACTTAAAGGAGACTAGAGTGGTAAATGTGTGTTATACAAGGCAGAATACCATTGAAATAGAGAAAGAAACACTTTCGGCAGCTTTGGAAAGCCATACACTTCACTGAAATTTAGTACTACACTCTGTAACACAGTTGAGAGACAATGTTCCCAAGCTGCCTCAGTTCATAACAGTGTGTAGGAAGTTGTTTGATAAAGTGGAAAAAGCTTATACTTGGAACAGAAGGCAGAATATAGGAAACTACATGAAAACATGGATAATTCAGAGAAAATGACTGTAAACAGATGAGAACTTGTTTAGAACAGCTCAAAGAGATTCTCCAGTCAGTTCTTATTGTAGTAAATGTAGCTAAGATACGGGAAATCCTTATTTCGAGTTAAGATGACATGAAACACTGTATGAATCCTATATTCTTTACTTAAAGGAGACTAGAGTGGTAAATGTGTGTTATACAAGGCAGAATACCATTGAAATAGAGAAAGAAACACGTTCGGCAGCTTTGGAAAGCCTTATACTTCACTGAAATGTAGTACTACACTCCATAACACAGTTGAGAGACAATGTTCCCGAGATGCCTCCGTTCATAACAGTGTGTAGGAAGTTGTTTGATAACCTGGGCAAAGCTTATACTTGGTCCAGAAGGCAGAATATAGGAAACTACATGAAAACATGGATAATTCAGAGAAAATGACTGTAAACAGATGAGAACTTGTTTAGAACAGCTCAAAGAGATTCTCCAGTCAGTTCTTATTGTAGTAAATGTAGCTAAGATCCGGGAAATCCTTAATTCGAGTTAAGATCACATGAAACACTGTATGAATCCTATATTCTTTACTTAAAGGAGACTAGAGTGCTAAATGTGTGTTATACAAGGTAGAATACCATTGAAATAGAGAATTAAACACGTTTGGCAGCTTTGGAAAGCCTTACACTTCACTGAAATGTAGTACTACACTCTATAACACAGTTGAGAGACAATGTTCCCGAGCTGCCTAAGTTCATAACAGTGTGTAGGAAGTTGTTTGATAAAGTGGGCAAAGCTTATACTTGGTCCAGAAGGCAGAATATAGGAAACTACATGAAAACATGGATAATTCAGAGAAAATGACTGTAAACAGATGAGAACTTGTTTAGAACAGCTCAAAGAGATTCTCCAGTCAGTTCTTAGTGTAGTAAAGGTAGCTAAGATCCGGGAAATCCTTAATTCGAGTTAGGATCACATGAAACACTGTATGAATCCTATATTCTTTACTTAAAGGAGACTAGAGTGGTAAATGTGTGTTATCCAAGGCAGAATACCATTGAAATAGAGAAAGAAACACTTTCAGCAGCTTTGGAAAGCCTTACACTTCACTAAAATATAGTACAACACTCTGTAACACACTTGATTGACAATGTTCCCGAGCTGCCTCAGTTCATAACAGTGTGTAGGAAGTTGTTTGATAAAGTGGGCAAAGCTTATACTTGGTCCAGAAGGCAGAATATAGGAAACTACATGAAAACATGGATAATTCAGAGAAAATGACTGTAAACAGATAACTTGTTTAGAACAGCTGAAAGAGATTCTCCAAATCATTTCTTAGTGTAGAAAAGGTAGCTAAGATCCGGGAAATCCTTAATTCAAGTTAAGATGACTTGAAACACTCTATGAATCCTATATTCTTTACTTAAAGGTGACTAGAGTGGTAAATGTGTGTTATACAAGGCAGAATACCATTGAAATAGAGAAAGAAACACTTTCGACAGCTTTGGAAAGCCATACACTTCACTGAAATGTAGTACTACACTCTGTAACACAGTTGAGAGACAATGTTCCCAAGCTGCCTCAGTTCATAACAGTGTGTAGGAAGTTGTTTGATAAAGTGGAAAAAGCTTATACTTGGAACAGAAGGCAGAATATAGGAAACTACATGAAAACATGGATAATTCAGAGAAAATGACTGTAAACAGATGAGAACTTGTTTAGAACAGCTCAAAGAGATTCTCCAGTCAGTTCTTATTGTAGTAAATGTAGCTAAGATACGGGAAATCCTTATTTCGAGTTAAGATGACATGAAACACTGTATGAATCCTATATTCTTTACTTAAAGGAGACTAGAGTGGTAAATGTGTGTTATACAAGGCAGAATACCATTGAAATAGAGAAAGAAACACGTTCGGCAGCTTTGGAAAGCCTTATACTTCACTGAAATGTAGTACTACACTCTATAACACAGTTGAGAGACAATGTTCCCGAGATGCCTCAGTTCATAACAGTGTGTAGGAAGTTGTTTGATAACCTGGGCAAAGCTTATACTTGGTCCAGAAGGCAGAATATAGGAAACTACATGAAAACATGGATAATTCAGAGAAAATGACTGTAAACAGATGAGAACTTGTTTAGAACAGCTCAAAGAGATTCTCCAGTCAGTTCTTATTGTAGTAAATGTAGCTAAGATCCGGGAAATCCTTAATTCGAGTTAAGATCACATGAAACACTGTAGGAATCCTATATTCTTTACTTCAAGGACACTTGAGTGGTAAATGTGTGTTTTACAAGGCAGAATACCATTGAAATAGAGAAAGAAACACGTTTGGCAGCTTTGGAAAGCCTTACACTTCACTGAAATGTAGTACTACACTCTATAACACAGTTGAGAGACAATGTTCCCGAGCTGCCTCAGTTCATAACAGTGTGTAGGAAGTTGTTTGATAAAGTGGGCAAAGCTTATACTTGGTCCAGAAGGCAGAATATAGGAAACTACATGAAAACATGGATAATTCAGACAAAATGACTGGAAACAGATGAGAACTTGTTTAGAACAGCTCAAAGAGATTCTCCAGTCAGTTCGTAGTGAAGTAAAGGTAGCTAAGATCCGGGAAATCCTTAATTCGAGTTAGGATCACATGAAACACTGTATGAATCCTATATTCTTTACTTAAAGGAGACTAGAGTGGTAAATGTGTGTTATCCAAGGCAGAATACCATTGAAATAGAGAAAGAAACACTTTCGGCAGCTTTGGAAAGCCTTACACTTCACTAAAATATAGTACAACACTCTGTAACACACTTGATTGACAATGTTCCCGAGCTGCCTCAGTTCATAACAGTGTGTAGGAAGTTGTTTGATAAAGTGGGCAAAGCTTATACTTGGTCCAGAAGGCAGAATATAGGAAACTACATGAAAACATGGATAATTCAGAGAAAATGACTGTAAACAGATAACTTGTTTAGAACAGCTGAAAGAGATTCTCCAAATCATTTCTTAGTGTAGAAAAGGTAGCTAAGATCCGGGAAATCCTTAATTCAAGTTAAGATGACTTGAAACACTCTATGAATCCTATATTCTTTACTTAAAGGAGACTAGAGTGGTAAATGTGTGTTATACAAGGCAGAATACCATTGAAATAGAGAAAGAAACACTTTCGGCAGCTTTGGAAAGCCATACACTTCACTGAAATGTAGTACTACACTCTGTAACACAGTTGAGAGACAATGTTCCCAAGCTGCCTCAGTTCATAACAGTGTGTAGGAAGTTGTTTGATAAAGTGGAAAAAGCTTATACTTGGAACAGAAGGCAGAATATAGGAAACTACATGAAAACATGAATAATTCAGAGAAAATGACTGTAAACAGATGAGAACTTGTTTAGAACAGCTCAAAGAGATTCTCCAGTCAGTTCTTATTGTAGTAAATGTAGCTAAGATACGGGAAATCCTTATTTCGAGTTAAGATGACATGAAACACTGTATGAATCCTATATTCTTTACTTAAAGGAGACTAGAGTGGTAAATGTGTGTTATACAAGGCAGAATACCATTGAAATAGAGAAAGAAACACGTTCGGCAGCTTTGGAAAGCCTTATACTTCACTGAAATGTAGTACTACACTCTATAACACAGTTGAGAGACAATGTTCCCGAGATGCCTCAGTTCATAACAGTGTGTAGGAAGTTGTTTGATAACCTGGGCAAAGCTTATACTTGGTCCAGAAGGCAGAATATAGGAAACTACATGAAAACATGGATAATTCAGAGAAAATGACTGTAAACAGATGAGAACTTGTTTAGAACAGCTCAAAGAGATTCTCCAGTCAGTTCTTATTGTAGTAAATGTAGCTAAGATCCGGGAAATCCTTAATTCGAGTTAAGATCACATGAAACACTGTATGAATCCTATATTCTTTACTTAAAGTAGACTAGAGTGCTAAATGTGTGTTATACAAGGTAGAATACCATTGAAATAGAGAATTAAACACGTTTGGCAGCTTTGGAAAGCATTACACTTCACTGAAATGTAGTACTACACTCTATAACACAGTTGACAGACAATGTTCCCGAGCTGCCTCAGTTCATAACAGTGTGTAGGAAGTTGTTTGATAAAGTGGGCAAAGCTTATACTTGGACCAGAAGGCAGAATATAGGAAACTACATGAAAACATGGATAATTCAGAGAAAATGACTGGAAACAGATGAGAACTTGTTTAGAAATGCTGAAAGAGATTCTCCAAATCAGTTCTTAGTGTAGAAAAGGTAGCTAAGATCCGGGAAATCCTTAATTTCAGTTAAGATGACTTGAAACACTGTAGGAATCCTATATTCTTTACTTCAAGGACACTTGAGTGGTAAATGTGTGTTTTACAAGGCAGAATACCATTGAAATAGAGAAAGAAACACGTTTGGCAGCTTTGGAAAGCCTTACACTTCACTGAAATGTAGTACTACACTCTATAACACAGTTGAGAGACAATGTTCCCGAGCTGCCTCAGTTCATAACAGTGTGTAGGAAGTTGTTTGATAAAGTGGGCAAAGCTTATACTTGGTCCAGAAGGCAGAATATAGGAAACTACATGAAAACATGGATAATTCAGACAAAATGACTGGAAACAGATGAGAACTTGTTTAGAACAGCTCAAAGAGATTCTCCAGTCAGTTCTTAGTGTAGTAAAGGTAGCTAAGATCCGGGAAATCCTTAATTCGAGTTAGGATCACATGAAACACTGTATGAATCCTATATTCTTTACTTAAAGGAGACTAGAGTGGTAAATGTGTGTTATCCAAGGCAGAATACCATTGAAATAGAGAAAGAAACACTTTCGGCAGCTTTGGAAAGCCTTACACTTCACTAAAATATAGTACAACACTCTGTAACACACTTGATTGACAATGTTCCCGAGCTGCCTCAGTTCATAACAGTGTGTAGGAAGTTGTTTGATAAAGTGGGCAAAGCTTATACTTGGTCCAGAAGGCAGAATATAGGAAACTACATGAAAACATGGATAATTCAGAGAAAATGACTGTAAACAGATGAGAACTTGTTTAGAACAGCTCAAAGAGATTCTCCAGTCAGTTCTTATTGTAGTAAATGTAGCTAAGATATGGGAAATCCTTATTTCGAGTTAAGATGACATGAAACACTGTATGAATCCTATATTCTTTACTTAAAGGAGACTAGAGTGGTAAATGTGTGTTATACAAGGCAGAATACCATTGAAATAGAGAAAGAAACACGTTCGGCAGCTTTGGAAAGCCTTATACTTCACTGAAATGTAGTACTACACTCTATAACACAGTTGAGAGACAATGTTCCCGAGATGCCTCAGTTCATAACAGTGTGTAGGAAGTTGTTTGATAACCTGGGCAAAGCTTATACTTGGTCCAGAAGGCAGAATATAGGAAACTACATGAAAACATGGATAATTCAGAGAAAATGACTGTAAACAGATAACTTGTTTAGAACAGCTGAAAGAGATTCTCCAAATCATTTCTTAGTGTAGAAAAGGTAGCTAAGATCCGGGAAATCCTTAATTCAAGTTAAGATGACTTGAAACACTCTATGAATCCTATATTCTTTACTTAAAGGTGACTAGAGTGGTAAATGTGTGTTATACAAGGCAGAATACCATTGAAATAGAGAAAGAAACACTTTCGGCAGCTTTGGAAAGCCATACACTTCACTGAAATGTAGTACTACACTCTGTAACACAGTTGAGAGACAATGTTCCCAAGCTGCCTCAGTTCATAACAGTGTGTAGGAAGTTGTTTGATAAAGTGGAAAAAGCTTATACTTGGAACAGAAGGCAGAATATAGGAAACTACATGAAAACATGGATAATTCAGAGAAAATGACTGTAAACAGATGAGAACTTGTTTAGAACAGCTCAAAGAGATTCTCCAGTCAGTTCTTATTGTAGTAAATGTAGCTAAGATACGGGAAATCCTTATTTCGAGTTAAGATGACATGAAACACTGTATGAATCCTATATTCTTTACTTAAAGGAGACTAGAGTGGTAAATGTGTGTTATACAAGGCAGAATACCATTGAAATAGAGAAAGAAACACGTTCGGCAGCTTTGGAAAGCCTTATACTTCACTGAAATGTAGTACTACACTCTATAACACAGTTGAGAGACAATGTTCCCGAGATGCCTCAGTTCATAACAGTGTGTAGGAAGTTGTTTGATAACCTGGGCAAAGCTTATACTTGGTCCAGAAGGCAGAATATAGGAAACTACATGAAAACATGGATAATTCAGAGAAAATGACTGTAAACAGATGAGAACTTGTTTAGAACAGCTCAAAGAGATTCTCCAGTCAGTTCTTATTGTAGTAAATGTAGCTAAGATCCGGGAAATCCTTAATTCGAGTTAAGATCACATGAAACACTGTAGGAATCCTATATTCTTTACTTCAAGGACACTTGAGTGGTAAATGTGTGTTTTACAAGGCAGAATACCATTGAAATAGAGAAAGAAACACGTTTGGCAGCTTTGGAAAGCCTTACACTTCACTGAAATGTAGTACTACACTCTATAACACAGTTGAGAGACAATGTTCCCGAGCTGCCTCAGTTCATAACAGTGTGTAGGAAGTTGTTTGATAAAGTGGGCAAAGCTTATACTTGGTCCAGAAGGCAGAATATAGGAAACTACATGAAAACATGGATAATTCAGACAAAATGACTGTAAACAGATGAGAACTTGTTTAGAACAGCTCAAAGAGATTCTCCAGTCAGTTCTTATTGTAGTAAATGTAGCTAAGATATGGGAAATCCTTATTTCGAGTTAAGATGACATGAAACACTGTATGAATCCTATATTCTTTACTTAAAGGAGACTAGAGTGGTAAATGTGTGTTATACAAGGCAGAATACCATTGAAATAGAGAAAGAAACACGTTCGGCAGCTTTGGAAAGCCTTATACTTCACTGAAATGTAGTACTACACTCTATAACACAGTTGAGAGACAATGTTCCCGAGATGCCTCAGTTCATAACAGTGTGTAGGAAGTTGTTTGATAACCTGGGCAAAGCTTATACTTGGTCCAGAAGGCAGAATATAGGAAACTACATGAAAACATGGATAATTCAGAGAAAATGACTGTAAACAGATAACTTGTTTAGAACAGCTGAAAGAGATTCTCCAAATCATTTCTTAGTGTAGAAAAGGTAGCTAAGATCCGGGAAATCCTTAATTCAAGTTAAGATGACTTGAAACACTCTATGAATCCTATATTCTTTACTTAAAGGTGACTAGAGTGGTAAATGTGTGTTATACAAGGCAGAATACCATTGAAATAGAGAAAGAAACACTTTCGGCAGCTTTGGAAAGCCATACACTTCACTGAAATGTAGTACTACACTCTGTAACACAGTTGAGAGACAATGTTCCCAAGCTGCCTCAGTTCATAACAGTGTGTAGGAAGTTGTTTGATAAAGTGGAAAAAGCTTATACTTGGAACAGAAGGCAGAATATAGGAAACTACATGAAAACATGGATAATTCAGAGAAAATGACTGTAAACAGATGAGAACTTGTTTAGAACAGCTCAAAGAGATTCTCCAGTCAGTTCTTATTGTAGTAAATGTAGCTAAGATACGGGAAATCCTTATTTCGAGTTAAGATGACATGAAACACTGTATGAATCCTATATTCTTTACTTAAAGGAGACTAGAGTGGTAAATGTGTGTTATACAAGGCAGAATACCATTGAAATAGAGAAAGAAACACGTTCGGCAGCTTTGGAAAGCCTTATACTTCACTGAAATGTAGTACTACACTCTATAACACAGTTGAGAGACAATGTTCCCGAGATGCCTCAGTTCATAACAGTGTGTAGGAAGTTGTTTGATAACCTGGGCAAAGCTTATACTTGGTCCAGAAGGCAGAATATAGGAAACTACATGAAAACATGGATAATTCAGAGAAAATGACTGTAAACAGATGAGAACTTGTTTAGAACAGCTCAAAGAGATTCTCCAGTCAGTTCTTATTGTAGTAAATGTAGCTAAGATCCGGGAAATCCTTAATTCGAGTTAAGATCACATGAAACACTGTAGGAATCCTATATTCTTTACTTCAAGGACACTTGAGTGGTAAATGTGTGTTTTACAAGGGAGAATACCATTGAAATAGAGAAAGAAACACGTTTGGCAGCTTTGGAAAGCCTTACACTTCACTGAAATGTAGTACTACACTCTATAACACAGTTGAGAGACAATGTTCCCGAGCTGCCTCAGTTCATAACAGTGTGTAGGAAGTTGTTTGATAAAGTGGGCAAAGCTTATACTTGGTCCAGAAGGCAGAATATAGGAAACTACATGAAAACATGGATAATTCAGACAAAATGACTGGAAACAGATGAGAACTTGTTTAGAACAGCTCAAAGAGATTCTCCAGTCAGTTCGTAGTGAAGTAAAGGTAGCTAAGATCCGGGAAATCCTTAATTCGAGTTAGGATCACATGAAACACTGTATGAATCCTATATTCTTTACTTAAAGGAGACTAGAGTGGTAAATGTGTGTTATCCAAGGCAGAATACCATTGAAATAGAGAAAGAAACACTTTCGGCAGCTTTGGAAAGCCTTACACTTCACTAAAATATAGTACAACACTCTGTAACACACTTGATTGACAATGTTCCCGAGCTGCCTCAGTTCATAACAGTGTGTAGGAAGTTGTTTGATAAAGTGGGCAAAGCTTATACTTGGTCCAGAAGGCAGAATATAGGAAACTACATGAAAACATGGATAATTCAGAGAAAATGACTGTAAACAGATAACTTGTTTAGAACAGCTGAAAGAGATTCTCCAAATCATTTCTTAGTGTAGAAAAGGTAGCTAAGATCCGGGAAATCCTTAATTCAAGTTAAGATGACTTGAAACACTCTATGAATCCTATATTCTTTACTTAAAGGAGACTAGAGTGGTAAATGTGTGTTATACAAGGCAGAATACCATTGAAATAGAGAAAGAAACACTTTCGGCAGCTTTGGAAAGCCATACACTTCACTGAAATGTAGTACTACACTCTGTAACACAGTTGAGAGACAATGTTCCCAAGCTGCCTCAGTTCATAACAGTGTGTAGGAAGTTGTTTGATAAAGTGGAAAAAGCTTATACTTGGAACAGAAGGCAGAATATAGGAAACTACATGAAAACATGGATAATTCAGAGAAAATGACTGTAAACAGATGAGAACTTGTTTAGAACAGCTCAAAGAGATTCTCCAGTCAGTTCTTATTGTAGTAAATGTAGCTAAGATACGGGAAATCCTTATTTCGAGTTAAGATGACATGAAACACTGTATGAATCCTATATTCTTTACTTAAAGGAGACTAGAGTGGTAAATGTGTGTTATACAAGGCAGAATACCATTGAAATAGAGAAAGAAACACGTTCGGCAGCTTTGGAAAGCCTTATACTTCACTGAAATGTAGTACTACACTCTATAACACAGTTGAGAGACAATGTTCCCGAGATGCCTCAGTTCATAACAGTGTGTAGGAAGTTGTTTGATAACCTGGGCAAAGCTTATACTTGGTCCAGAAGGCAGAATATAGGAAACTACATGAAAACATGGATAATTCAGAGAAAATGACTGTAAACAGATGAGAACTTGTTTAGAACAGCTCAAAGAGATTCTCCAGTCAGTTCTTATTGTAGTAAATGTAGCTAAGATCCGGGAAATCCTTAATTCGAGTTAAGATCACATGAAACACTGTATGAATCCTATATTCTTTACTTAAAGTAGACTAGAGTGCTAAATGTGTGTTATACAAGGTAGAATACCATTGAAATAGAGAATTAAACACGTTTGGCAGCTTTGGAAAGCATTACACTTCACTGAAATGTAGTACTACACTCTATAACACAGTTGACAGACAATGTTCCCGAGCTGCCTCAGTTCATAACAGTGTGTAGGAAGTTGTTTGATAAAGTGGGCAAATCTTATACTTGGACCAGAAGGCAGAATATAGGAAACTACATGAAAACATGGATAATTCAGAGAAAATGACTGGAAACAGATGAGAACTTGTTTAGAAATGCTGAAAGAGATTCTCCAAATCAGTTCTTAGTGTAGAAAAGGTAGCTAAGATCCGGGAAATCCTTAATTTCAGTTAAGATGACTTGAAACACTGTAGGAATCCTATATTCTTTACTTCAAGGACACTTGAGTGGTAAATGTGTGTTTTACAAGGCAGAATACCATTGAAATAGAGAAAGAAACACGTTTGGCAGCTTTGGAAAGCCTTACACTTCACTGAAATGTAGTACTACACTCTATAACACAGTTGAGAGACAATGTTCCCGAGCTGCCTCAGTTCATAACAGTGTGTAGGAAGTTGTTTGATAAAGTGGGCAAAGCTTATACTTGGTCCAGAAGGCAGAATATAGGAAACTACATGAAAACATGGATAATTCAGACAAAATGACTGGAAACAGATGAGAACTTGTTTAGAACAGCTCAAAGAGATTCTCCAGTCAGTTCTTAGTGTAGTAAAGGTAGCTAAGATCCGGGAAATCCTTAATTCGAGTTAGGATCACATGAAACACTGTATGAATCCTATATTCTTTACTTAAAGGAGACTAGAGTGGTAAATGTGTGTTATCCAAGGCAGAATACCATTGAAATAGAGAAAGAAACACTTTCGGCAGCTTTGGAAAGCCTTACACTTCACTAAAATATAGTACAACACTCTGTAACACACTTGATTGACAATGTTCCCGAGCTGCCTCAGTTCATAACAGTGTGTAGGAAGTTGTTTGATAAAGTGGGCAAAGCTTATACTTGGTCCAGAAGGCAGAATATAGGAAACTACATGAAAACATGGATAATTCAGAGAAAATGACTGTAAACAGATAACTTGTTTAGAACAGCTGAAAGAGATTCTCCAAATCATTTCTTAGTGTAGAAAAGGTAGCTAAGATCCGGGAAATCCTTAATTCAAGTTAAGATGACTTGAAACACTCTATGAATCCTATATTCTTTACTTAAAGGAGACTAGAGTGGTAAATGTGTGTTATACAAGGCAGAATACCATTGAAATAGAGAAAGAAACACTTTCGGCAGCTTTGGAAAGCCATACACTTCACTGAAATGTAGTACTAAACTCTGTAACACAGTTGAGAGACAATGTTCCCAAGCTGCCTCATTTCATAACAGTGTGTAGGAAGTTGTTTGATAAAGTGGAAAAAGCTTATACTTGGAACAGAAGGCAGAATATAGGAAACTACATGAAAACAAGGATAATTCAGAGAAAATGACTGTAAACAGATGAGAACTTGTTTAGAACAGCTCAAAGAGATTCTCCAGTCAGTTCTTATTGTAGTAAATGTAGCTAAGATACGGGAAATCCTTATTTCGAGTTAAGATGACATGAAACACTGTATGAATCCTATATTCTTTACTTAAAGGAGACTAGAGTGGTAAATGTGTGTTATACAAGGCAGAATACCATTGAAATAGAGAAAGAAACACGTTCGGCAGCTTTGGAAAGCCTTATACTTCACTGAAATGTAGTACTACACTCCATAACACAGTTGAGAGACAATGTTCCCGAGATGCCTCCGTTCATAACAGTGTGTAGGAAGTTGTTTGATAACCTGGGCAAAGCTTATACTTGGTCCAGAAGGCAGAATATAGGAAACTACATGAAAACATGGATAATTCAGAGAAAATGACTGTAAACAGATGAGAACTTGTTTGGAACAGCTCAAAGAGATTCTCCAGTCAGTTCTTATTGTAGTAAATGTAGCTAAGATCCGGGAAATCCTTAATTCGAGTTAAGATCACATGAAACACTGTATGAATCCTATATTCTTTACTTAAAGGAGACTAGAGTGCTAAATGTGTGTTATACAAGGTAGAATACCATTGAAATAGAGAATTAAACACGTTTGGCAGCTTTGGAAAGCCTTACACTTCACTGAAATGTAGTACTACACTCTATAACACAGTTGAGAGACAATGTTCCCGAACTGCCTAAGTTCATAACAGTGTGTAGGAAGTTGTTTGATAAAGTGGGCAAAGCTTATACTTGGTCCAGAAGGCAGAATATAGGAAACTACATGAAAACATGGATAATTCAGAGAAAATGACTGTAAACAGATGAGAACTTGTTTAGAACAGCTCAAAGAGATTCTCCAGTCAGTTCTTAGTGTAGTAAAGGTAGCTAAGATCCGGGAAATCCTTAATTCGAGTTAGGATCACATGAAACACTGTATGAATCCTATATTCTTTACTTAAAGGAGACTAGAGTGGTAAATGTGTGTTATCCAAGGCAGAATACCATTGAAATAGAGAAAGAAACACTTTCGGCAGCTTTGGAAAGCCTTACACTTCACTAAAATATAGTACAACACTCTGTAACACACTTGATTGACAATGTTCCCGAGCTGCCTCAGTTCATAACAGTGTGTAGGAAGTTGTTTGATAAAGTGGGCAAAGCTTATACTTGGTCCAGAAGGCAGAATATAGGAAACTACATGAAAACATGGATAATTCAGAGAAAATGACTGTAAACAGATAACTTGTTTAGAACAGCTGAAAGAGATTCTCCAAATCATTTCTTAGTGTAGAAAAGGTAGCTAAGATCCGGGAAATCCTTAATTCAAGTTAAGATGACTTGAAACACTCTATGAATCCTATATTCTTTACTTAAAGGTGACTAGAGTGGTAAATGTGTGTTATACAAGGCAGAATACCATTGAAATAGAGAAAGAAACACTTTCGGCAGCTTTGGAAAGCCATACACTTCACTGAAATGTAGTACTACACTCTGTAACACAGTTGAGAGACAATGTTCCCAAGCTGCCTCAGTTCATAACAGTGTGTAGGAAGTTGTTTGATAAAGTGGAAAAAGCTTATACTTGGAACAGAAGGCAGAATATAGGAAACTACATGAAAACATGGATAATTCAGAGAAAATGACTGTAAACAGATGAGAACTTGTTTAGAACAGCTCAAAGAGATTCTCCAGTCAGTTCTTATTGTAGTAAATGTAGCTAAGATACGGGAAATCCTTATTTCGAGTTAAGATGACATGAAACACTGTATGAATCCTATATTCTTTACTTAAAGGAGACTAGAGTGGTAAATGTGTGTTATACAAGGCAGAATACCATTGAAATAGAGAAAGAAACACGTTCGGCAGCTTTGGAAAGCCTTATACTTCACTGAAATGTAGTACTACACTCTATAACACAGTTGAGAGACAATGTTCCCGAGATGCCTCAGTTCATAACAGTGTGTAGGAAGTTGTTTGATAACCTGGGCAAAGCTTATACTTGGTCCAGAAGGCAGAATATAGGAAACTACATGAAAACATGGATAATTCAGAGAAAATGACTGTAAACAGATGAGAACTTGTTTAGAACAGCTCAAAGAGATTCTCCAGTCAGTTCTTATTGTAGTAAATGTAGCTAAGATCCGGGAAATCCTTAATTCGAGTTAAGATCACATGAAACACTGTAGGAATCCTATATTCTTTACTTCAAGGACACTTGAGTGGTAAATGTGTGTTTTACAAGGCAGAATACCATTGAAATAGAGAAAGAAACACGTTTGGCAGCTTTGGAAAGCCTTACACTTCACTGAAATGTAGTACTACACTCTATAACACAGTTGAGAGACAATGTTCCCGAGCTGCCTCAGTTCATAACAGTGTGTAGGAAGTTGTTTGATAAAGTGGGCAAAGCTTATACTTGGTCCAGAAGGCAGAATATAGGAAACTACATGAAAACATGGATAATTCAGACAAAATGACTGGAAACAGATGAGAACTTGTTTAGAACAGCTCAAAGAGATTCTCCAGTCAGTTCGTAGTGAAGTAAAGGTAGCTAAGATCCGGGAAATCCTTAATTCGAGTTAGGATCACATGAAACACTGTATGAATCCTATATTCTTTACTTAAAGGAGACTAGAGTGGTAAATGTGTGTTATCCAAGGCAGAATACCATTGAAATAGAGAAAGAAACACTTTCGGCAGCTTTGGAAAGCCTTACACTTCACTAAAATATAGTACAACACTCTGTAACACACTTGATTGACAATGTTCCCGAGCTGCCTCAGTTCATAACAGTGTGTAGGAAGTTGTTTGATAAAGTGGGCAAAGCTTATACTTGGTCCAGAAGGCAGAATATAGGAAACTACATGAAAACATGGATAATTCAGAGAAAATGACTGTAAACAGATAACTTGTTTAGAACAGCTGAAAGAGATTCTACAAATCATTTCTTAGTGTAGAAAAGGTAGCTAAGATCCGGGAAATCCTTAATTCAAGTTAAGATGACTTGAAACACTCTATGAATCCTATATTCTTTACTTAAAGGAGACTAGAGTGGTAAATGTGTGTTATACAAGGCAGAATACCATTGAAATAGAGAAAGAAACACTTTCGGCAGCTTTGGAAAGCCATACACTTCACTGAAATGTAGTACTACACTCTGTAACACAGTTGAGAGACAATGTTCCCAAGCTGCCTCAGTTCATAACAGTGTGTAGGAAGTTGTTTGATAAAGTGGAAAAAGCTTATACTTGGAACAGAAGGCAGAATATAGGAAACTACATGAAAACATGGATAATTCAGAGAAAATGACTGTAAACAGATGAGAACTTGTTTAGAACAGCTCAAAGAGATTCTCCAGTCAGTTCTTATTGTAGTAAATGTAGCTAAGATACGGGAAATCCTTATTTCGAGTTAAGATGACATGAAACACTGTATGAATCCTATATTCTTTACTTAAAGGAGACTAGAGTGGTAAATGTGTGTTATACAAGGCAGAATACCATTGAAATAGAGAAAGAAACACTTTCGGCAGCTTTGGAAAGCCTTATACTTCACTGAAATGTAGTACTACACTCTATAACACAGTTGAGAGACAATGTTCCCGAGATGCCTCAGTTCATAACAGTGTGTAGGAAGTTGTTTGATAACCTGGGCAAAGCTTATACTTGGTCCAGAAGGCAGAATATAGGAAACTACATGAAAACATGGATAATTCAGAGAAAATGACTGTAAACAGATGAGAACTTGTTTAGAACAGCTCAAAGAGATTCTCCAGTCAGTTCTTATTGTAGTAAATGTAGCTAAGATCCGGGAAATCCTTAATTCGAGTTAAGATCACATGAAACACTGTATGAATCCTATATTCTTTACTTAAAGTAGACTAGAGTGCTAAATGTGTGTTATACAAGGTAGAATACCATTGAAATAGAGAATTAAACACGTTTGGCAGCTTTGGAAAGCATTACACTTCACTGAAATGTAGTACTACACTCTATAACACAGTTGACAGACAATGTTCCCGAGCTGCCTCAGTTCATAACAGTGTGTAGGAAGTTGTTTGATAAAGTGGGCAAAGCTTATACTTGGACCAGAAGGCAGAATATAGGAAACTACATGAAAACATGGATAATTCAGAGAAAATGACTGGAAACAGATGAGAACTTGTTTAGAAATGCTGAAAGAGATTCTCCAAATCAGTTCTTAGTGTAGAAAAGGTAGCTAAGATCCGGGAAATCCTTAATTTCAGTTAAGATGACTTGAAACACTGTAGGAATCCTATATTCTTTACTTCAAGGACACTTGAGTGGTAAATGTGTGTTTTACAAGGCAGAATACCATTGAAATAGAGAAAGAAACACGTTTGGCAGCTTTGGAAAGCCTTACACTTCACTGAAATGTAGTACTACACTCTATAACACAGTTGAGAGACAATGTTCCCGAGCTGCCTCAGTTCATAACAGTGTGTAGGAAGTTGTTTGATAAAGTGGGCAAAGCTTATACTTGGTCCAGAAGGCAGAATATAGGAAACTACATGAAAACATGGATAATTCAGACAAAATGACTGGAAACAGATGAGAACTTGTTTAGAACAGCTCAAAGAGATTCTCCAGTCAGTTCTTAGTGTAGTAAAGGTAGCTAAGATCCGGGAAATCCTTAATTCGAGTTAGGATCACATGAAACACTGTATGAATCCTATATTCTTTACTTAAAGGAGACTAGAGTGGTAAATGTGTGTTATCCAAGGCAGAATACCATTGAAATAGAGAAAGAAACACTTTCGGCAGCTTTGGAAAGCCTTACACTTCACTAAAATATAGTACAACACTCTGTAACACACTTGATTGACAATGTTCCCGAGCTGCCTCAGTTCATAACAGTGTGTAGGAAGTTGTTTGATAAAGTGGGCAAAGCTTATACTTGGTCCAGAAGGCAGAATATAGGAAACTACATGAAAACATGGATAATTCAGAGAAAATGACTGTAAACAGATAACTTGTTTAGAACAGCTGAAAGAGATTCTCCAAATCATTTCTTAGTGTAGAAAAGGTAGCTAAGATCCGGGAAATCCTTAATTCAAGTTAAGATGACTTGAAACACTCTATGAATCCTATATTCTTTACTTAAAGGAGACTAGAGTGGTAAATGTGTGTTATACAAGGCAGAATACCATTGAAATAGAGAAAGAAACACTTTCGGCAGCTTTGGAAAGCCATACACTTCACTGAAATGTAGTACTACACTCTGTAACACAGTTGAGAGACAATGTTCCCAAGCTGCCTCAGTTCATAACAGTGTGTAGGAAGTTGTTTGATAAAGTGGAAAAAGCTTATACTTGGAACAGAAGGCAGAATATAGGAAACTACATGAAAACATGGATAATTCAGAGAAAATGACTGTAAACAGATGAGAACTTGTTTAGAACAGCTCAAAGAGATTCTCCAGTCAGTTCTTATTGTAGTAAATGTAGCTAAGATACGGGAAATCCTTATTTCGAGTTAAGATGACATGAAACACTGTATGAATCCTATATTCTTTACTTAAAGGAGACTAGAGTGGTAAATGTGTGTTATACAAGGCAGAATACCATTGAAATAGAGAAAGAAACACGTTCGGCAGCTTTGGAAAGCCTTATACTTCACTGAAATGTAGTACTACACTCCATAACACAGTTGAGAGACAATGTTCCCGAGATGCCTCCGTTCATAACAGTGTGTAGGAAGTTGTTTGATAACCTGGGCAAAGCTTATACTTGGTCCAGAAGGCAGAAGATAGGAAACTACATGAAAACATGGATAATTCAGAGAAAATGACTGTAAACAGATGAGAACTTGTTTAGAACAGCTCAAAGAGATTCTCCAGTCAGTTCTTATTGTAGTAAATGTAGCTAAGATCCGGGAAATCCTTAATTCGAGTTAAGATCACATGAAACACTGTATGAATCCTATATTCTTTACTTAAAGGAGACTAGAGTGCTAAATGTGTGTTATACAAGGTAGAATACCATTGAAATAGAGAATTAAACACGTTTGGCAGCTTTGGAAAGCCTTACACTTCACTGAAATGTAGTACTACACTCTATAACACAGTTGAGAGACAATGTTCCCGAGCTGCCTAAGTTCATAACAGTGTGTAGGCAGTTGTTTGATAAAGTGGGCAAAGCTTATACTTGGTCCAGAAGGCAGAATATAGGAAACTACATGAAAACATGGATAATTCAGAGAAAATGACTGTAAACAGATGAGAACTTGTTTAGAACAGCTCAAAGAGATTCTCCAGTCAGTTCTTAGTGTAATAAAGGTAGCTAAGATCCGGGAAATCCTTAATTCGAGTTAGGATCACATGAAACACTGTATGAATCCTATATTCTTTACTTAAAGGAGACTAGAGTGGTAAATGTGTGTTATCCAAGGCAGAATACCATTGAAATAGAGAAAGAAACACTTTCAGCAGCTTTGGAAAGCCTTACACTTCACTAAAATATAGTACAACACTCTGTAACACACTTGATTGACAATGTTCCCGAGCTGCCTCAGTTCATAACAGTGTGTAGGAAGTTTTTTGATAAAGTGGGCAAAGCTTATACTTGGTCCAGAAGGCAGAATATAGGAAACTACATGAAAACATGGATAATTCAGAGAAAATGACTGTAAACAGATAACTTGTTTAGAACAGCTGAAAGAGATTCTCCAAATCATTTCTTAGTGTAGAAAAGGTAGCTAAGATCCGGGAAATCCTTAATTCAAGTTAAGATGACTTGAAACACTCTATGAATCCTATATTCTTTACTTAAAGGTGACTAGAGTGGTAAATGTGTGTTATACAAGGCAGAATACCATTGAAATAGAGAAAGAAACACTTTCGGCAGCTTTGGAAAGCCATACACTTCACTGAAATGTAGTACTACACTCTGTAACACAGTTGAGAGACAATGTTCCCAAGCTGCCTCAGTTCATAACAGTGTGTAGGAAGTTGTTTGATAAAGTGGAAAAAGCTTATACTTGGAACAGAAGGCAGAATATAGGAAACTACATGAAAACATGGATAATTCAGAGAAAATGACTGTAAACAGATGAGAACTTGTTTAGAACAGCTCAAAGAGATTCTCCAGTCAGTTCTTATTGTAGTAAATGTAGCTAAGATACGGGAAATCCTTATTTCGAGTTAAGATGACATGAAACACTGTATGAATCCTATATTCTTTACTTAAAGGAAACTAGAGTGGTAAATGTGTGTTATACAAGGCAGAATACCATTGAAATAGAGAAAGAAACACGTTCGGCAGCTTTGGAAAGCCTTATACTTCACTGAAATGTAGTACTACACTCTATAACACAGTTGAGAGACAATGTTCCCGAGATGCCTCAGTTAATAACAGTGTGTAGGAAGTTGTTTGATAACCTGGGCAAAGCTTATACTTGGTCCAGAAGGCAGAATATAGGAAACTACATGAAAACATGGATAATTCAGAGAAAATGACTGTAAACAGATGAGAACTTGTTTAGAACAGCTCAAAGAGATTCTCCAGTCAGTTCTTATTGTAGTAAATGTAGCTAAGATCCGGGAAATCCTTAATTCGAGTTAAGATCACATGAAACACTGTATGAATCCTATATTCTTTACTTAAAGTAGACTAGAGTGCTAAATGTGTGTTATACAAGGTAGAATACCATTGAAATAGAGAATTAAACACGTTTGGCTGCTTTGGAAAGCATTACACTTCACTGAAATGTAGTACTACACTCTATAACACAGTTGACAGACAATGTTCCCGAGCTGCCTCAGTTCATAACAGTGTGTAGGAAGTTGTTTGATAAAGTGGGCAAAGCTTATACTTGGTCCAGAAGGCAGAATATAGGAAACTACATGAAAACATGGATAATTCAGAGAAAATGACTGTAAACAGATAACTTGTTTAGAACAGCTGAAAGAGATTCTCCAAATCATTTCTTAGTGTAGAAAAGGTAGCTAAGATCCGGGAAATCCTTAATTCAAGTTAAGATGACTTGAAACACTCTATGAATCCTATATTCTTTACTTAAAGGAGACTAGAGTGGTAAATGTGTGTTATGCAAGGCAGAATACCATTGAAATAGAGAAAGAAACACTTTCGGCAGCTTTGGAAAGCCATACACTTCACTGAAATGTAGTACTACACTCTGTAACACAGTTGAGAGACAATGTTCCCAAGCTGCCTCAGTTCATAACAGTGTGTAGGAAGTTGTTTGATAAAGTGGAAAAAGCTTATACTTGGAACAGAAGGCAGAATATAGGAAACTACATGAAAACATGGATAATTCAGAGAAAATGACTGTAAACAGATGAGAACTTGTTTAGAACAGCTCAAAGAGATTCTCCAGTCAGTTCTTATTGTAGTAAATGTAGCTAAGATCCGGGAAATCCTTAATTCGAGTTAAGATCACATGAAACACTGTATGAATCCTATATTCTTTACTTAAAGTAGACTAGAGTGCTAAATGTGTGTTATACAAGGTAGAATACCATTGAAATAGAGAATTAAACACGTTTGGCAGCTTTGGAAAGCATTACACTTCACTGAAATGTAGTACTACACTCTATAACACAGTTGACAGACAATGTTCCCGAGCTGCCTCAGTTCATAACAGTGTGTAGGAAGTTGTTTGATAAAGTGGGCAAAGCTTATACTTGGACCAGAAGGCAGAATATAGGAAACTACATGAAAACATGGATAATTCAGAGAAAATGACTGGAAACAGATGAGAACTTGTTTAGAAATGCTGAAAGAGATTCTCCAAATCAGTTCTTAGTGTAGAAAAGGTAGCTAAGATCCGGGAAATCCTTAATTTCAGTTAAGATGACTTGAAACACTGTAGGAATCCTATATTCTTTACTTCAAGGACACTTGAGTGGTAAATGTGTGTTTTACAAGGCAGAATACCATTGAAATAGAGAAAGAAACACGTTTGGCAGCTTTGGAAAGCCTTACACTTCACTGAAATGTAGTACTACACTCTATAACACAGTTGAGAGACAATGTTCCCGAGCTGCCTCAGTTCATAACAGTGTGTAGGAAGTTGTTTGATAAAGTGGGCAAAGCTTATACTTGGTCCAGAAGGCAGAATATAGGAAACTACATGAAAACATGGATAATTCAGACAAAATGACTGGAAACAGATGAGAACTTTTTTAGAACAGCTCAAAGAGATTCTCCAGTCAGTTCGTAGTGAAGTAAAGGTAGCTAAGATCCGGGAAATCCTTAATTCGAGTTAGGATCACATGAAACACTGTATGAATCCTATATTCTTTACTTAAAGGAGACTAGAGTGGTAAATGTGTGTTATCCAAGGCAGAATACCATTGAAATAGAGAAAGAAACACTTTCGGCAGCTTTGGAAAGCCTTACACTTCACTAAAATATAGTACAACACTCTGTAACACACTTGATTGACAATGTTCCCGAGCTGCCTCAGTTCATAACAGTGTGTAGGAAGTTGTTTGATAAAGTGGGCAAAGCTTATACTTGGTCCAGAAGGCAGAATATAGGAAACTACATGAAAACATGGATAATTCAGAGAAAATGACTGTAAACAGATAACTTGTTTAGAACAGCTGAAAGAGATTCTCCAAATCATTTCTTAGTGTAGAAAAGGTAGCTAAGATCCGGGAAATCCTTAATTCAAGTTAAGATGACTTGAAACACTCTATGAATCCTATATTATTTACTTAAAGGAGACTAGAGTGGTAAATGTGTGTTATACAAGGCAGAATACCATTGAAATAGAGAAAGAAACACTTTCGGCAGCTTTGGAAAGCCATACACTTCACTGAAATGTAGTACTACACTCTGTAACACAGTTGAGAGACAATGTTCCCAAGCTGCCTCAGTTCATAACAGTGTGTAGGAAGTTGTTTGATAAAGTGGAAAAAGCTTATACTTGGAACAGAAGGCAGAATATAGGAAACTACATGAAAACATGGATAATTCAGAGAAAATGACTGTAAACAGATGAGAACTTGTTTAGAACAGCTCAAAGAGATTCTCCAGTCAGTTCTTATTGTAGTAAATGTAGCTAAGATACGGGAAATCCTTATTTCGAGTTAAGATGACATGAAACACTGTATGAATCCTATATTCTTTACTTAAAGGAGACTAGAGTGGTAAATGTGTGTTATACAAGGCAGAATACCATTGAAATAGAGAAAGAAACACGTTCGGCAGCTTTGGAAAGCCTTATACTTCACTGAAATGTAGTACTACACTCTATAACACAGTTGAGAGACAATGTTCCCGAGATGCCTCAGTTCATAACAGTGTGTAGGAAGTTGTTTGATAACCTGGGCAAAGCTTATACTTGGTCCAGAAGGCAGAATATAGGAAACTACATGAAAACATGGATAATTCAGAGAAAATGACTGTAAACAGATGAGAACTTGTTTAGAACAGCTCAAAGAGATTCTCCAGTCAGTTCTTATTGTAGTAAATGTAGCTAAGATCCGGGAAATCCTTAATTCGAGTTAAGATCACATGAAACACTGTATGAATCCTATATTCTTTACTTAAAGGAGACTAGAGTGCTAAATGTGTGTTATACAAGGTAGAATACCATTGAAATAGAGAATTAAACACGTTTGGCAGCTTTGGAAAGCCTTACACTTCACTGAAATGTAGTACTACACTCTATAACACAGTTGAGAGACAATGTTCCCGAGCTGCCTAAGTTCATAACAGTGTGTAGGAAGTTGTTTGATAAAGTGGGCAAAGCTTATACTTGGTCCAGAAGGCAGAATATAGGAAACTACATGAAAACATGGATAATTCAGAGAAAATGACTGTAAACAGATGAGAACTTGTTTAGAACAGCTCAAAGAGATTCTCCAGTCAGTTCTTAGTGTAGTAAAGGTAGCTAAGATCCGGGAAATCCTTAATTCGAGTTAGGATCACATGAAACACTGTATGAATCCTATATTCTTTACTTAAAGGAGACTAGAGTGGTAAATGTGTGTTATCCAAGGCAGAATACCATTGAAATAGAGAAAGAAACACTTTCGGCAGCTTTGGAAAGCCTTACACTTCACTAAAATATAGTACAACACTCTGTAACACACTTGATTGACAATGTTCCCGAGCTGCCTCAGTTCATAACAGTGTGTAGGAAGTTGTTTGATAAAGTGGGCAAAGCTTATACTTGGTCCAGAAGGCAGAATATAGGAAACTACATGAAAACATGGATAATTCAGAGAAAATGACTGTAAACAGATAACTTGTTTAGAACAGCTGAAAGAGATTCTCCAAATCATTTCTTAGTGTAGAAAAGGTAGCTAAGATCCGGGAAATCCTTAATTCAAGTTAAGATGACTTGAAACACTCTATGAATCCTATATTCTTTACTTAAAGGAGACTAGAGTGGTAAATGTGTGTTATACAAGGCAGAATACCATTGAAATAGAGAAAGAAACACTTTCGGCAGCTTTGGAAAGCCATACACTTCACTGAAATGTAGTACTACACTCTGTAACACAGTTGAGAGACAATGTTCCCAAGCTGCCTCAGTTCATAACAGTGTGTAGGAAGTTGTTTGATAAAGTGGAAAAAGCTTATACTTGGAACAGAAGGCAGAATATAGGAAACTACATGAAAACATGGATAATTCAGAGAAAATGACTGTAAACAGATGAGAACTTGTTTAGAACAGCTCAAAGAGATTCTCCAGTCAGTTCTTATTGTAGTAAATGTAGCTAAGATACGGGAAATCCTTATTTCGAGTTAAGATGACATGAAACACTGTATGAATCCTATATTCTTTACTTAAAGGAGACTAGAGTGGTAAATGTGTGTTATACAAGGCAGAATACCATTGAAATAGAGAAAGTAACACGTTCGGCAGCTTTGGAAAGCCTTATACTTCACTGAAATGTAGTACTACACTCTATAACACAGTTGAGAGACAATGTTCCCGAGATGCCTCAGTTCATAACAGTGTGTAGGAAGTTGTTTGATAACCTGGGCAAAGCTTATACTTGGTCCAGAAGGCAGAATATAGGAAACTACATGAAAACATGGATAATTCAGAGAAAATGACTGTAAACAGATGAGAACTTGTTTAGAACAGCTCAAAGAGATTCTCCAGTCAGTTCTTATTGTAGTAAATGTAGCTAAGATCCGGGAAATCCTTAATTCGAGTTAAGATCACATGAAACACTGTATGAATCCTATATTCTTTACTTAAAGGAGACTAGAGTGCTAAATGTGTGTTATACAAGGTAGAATACCATTGAAATAGAGAATTAAACACGTTTGGCAGCTTTGGAAAGCCTTACACTTCACTGAAATGTAGTACTACACTCTATAACACAGTTGAGAGACAATGTTCCCGAGCTGCCTCAGTTCATAACAGTGTGTAGGAAGTTGTTTGATAAAGTGGGCAAAGCTTATACTTGGTCCAGAAGGCAGAATATAGGAAACTACATGAAAACATGGATAATTCAGAGAAAATGACTGTAAACAGATGAGAACTTGTTTAGAACAGCTCAAAGAGATTCTCCAGTCAGTTCTTAGTGTAGTAAAGGTAGCTAAGATCCGGGAAATCCTTAATTCGAGTTAGGATCACATGAAACACTGTATGAATCCTATATTCTTTACTTAAAGGAGACTAGAGTGGTAAATGTGTGTTATCCAAGGCAGAATACCATTGAAATAGAGAAAGAAACACTTTCGGCAGCTTTGGAAAGCCTTACACTTCACTAAAATATAGTACAACACTCTGTAACACACTTGATTGACAATGTTCCCGAGCTGCCTCAGTTCATAACAGTGTGTAGGAAGTTGTTTGATAAAGTGGGCAAAGCTTATACTTGGTCCAGAAGGCAGAATATAGGAAACTACATGAAAACATGGATAATTCAGAGAAAATGACTGTAAACAGATAACTTGTTTAGAACAGCTGAAAGAGATTCTCCAAATCATTTCTTAGTGTAGAAAAGGTAGCTAAGATCCGGGAAATCCTTAATTCAAGTTAAGATGACTTGAAACACTCTATGAATCCTATATTCTTTACTTAAAGGAGACTAGAGTGGTAAATGTGTGTTATACAAGGCAGAATACCATTGAAATAGAGAAAGAAACACTTTCGGCAGCTTTGGAAAGCCATACACTTCACTGAAATGTAGTACTACACTCTGTAACACAGTTGAGAGACAATGTTCCCAAGCTGCCTCAGTTCATAACAGTGTGTAGGAAGTTGTTTGATAAAGTGGAAAAAGCTTATACTTGGAACAGAAGGCAGAATATAGGAAACTACATGAAAACATGGATAATTCAGAGAAAATGACTGTAAACAGATGAGAACTTGTTTAGAACAGCTCAAAGAGATTCTCCAGTCAGTTCTTATTGTAGTAAATGTAGCTAAGATACGGGAAATCCTTATTTCGAGTTAAGATGACATGAAACACTGTATGAATCCTATATTCTTTACTTAAAGGAGACTAGAGTGGTAAATGTGTGTTATACAAGGCAGAATACCATTGAAATAGAGAAAGTAACACGTTCGGCAGCTTTGGAAAGCCTTATACTTCACTGAAATGTAGTACTACACTCTATAACACAGTTGAGAGACAATGTTCCCGAGATGCCTCAGTTCATAACAGTGTGTAGGAAGTTGTTTGATAACCTGGGCAAAGCTTATACTTGGTCCAGAAGGCAGAATATAGGAAACTACATGAAAACATGGATAATTCAGAGAAAATGACTGTAAACAGATGAGAACTTGTTTAGAACAGCTCAAAGAGATTCTCCAGTCAGTTCTTATTGTAGTAAATGTAGCTAAGATCCGGGAAATCCTTAATTCGAGTTAAGATCACATGAAACACTGTATGAATCCTATATTCTTTACTTAAAGGAGACTAGAGTGCTAAATGTGTGTTATACAAGGTAGAATACCATTGAAATAGAGAATTAAACACGTTTGGCAGCTTTGGAAAGCCTTACACTTCACTGAAATGTAGTACTACACTCTATAACACAGTTGAGAGACAATGTTCCCGAGCTGCCTCAGTTCATAACAGTGTGTAGGAAGTTGTTTGATAAAGTGGGCAAAGCTTATACTTGGTCCAGAAGGCAGAATATAGGAAACTACATGAAAACATGGATAATTCAGAGAAAATGACTGTAAACAGATGAGAACTTGTTTAGAACAGCTCAAAGAGATTCTCCAGTCAGTTCTTAGTGTAGTAAAGGTAGCTAAGATCCGGGAAATCCTTAATTCGAGTTAGGATCACATGAAACACTGTATGAATCCTATATTCTTTACTTAAAGGAGACTAGAGTGGTAAATGTGTGTTATCCAAGGCAGAATACCATTGAAATAGAGAAAGAAACACTTTCGGCAGCTTTGGAAAGCCTTACACTTCACTAAAATATAGTACAACACTCTGTAACACACTTGATTGACAATGTTCCCGAGCTGCCTCAGTTCATAACAGTGTGTAGGAAGTTGTTTGATAAAGTGGGCAAAGCTTATACTTGGTCCAGAAGGCAGAATATAGGAAACTACATGAAAACATGGATAATTCAGAGAAAATGACTGTAAACAGATAACTTGTTTAGAACAGCTGAAAGAGATTCTCCAAATCATTTCTTAGTGTAGAAAAGGTAGCTAAGATCCGGGAAATCCTTAATTCAAGTTAAGATGACTTGAAACACTCTATGAATCCTATATTCTTTACTTAAAGGAGACTAGAGTGGTAAATGTGTGTTATACAAGGCAGAATACCATTGAAATAGAGAAAGAAACACTTTCGGCAGCTTTGGAAAGCCATACACTTCACTGAAATGTAGTACTACACTCTGTAACACAGTTGAGAGACAATGTTCCCAAGCTGCCTCAGTTCATAACAGTGTGTAGGAAGTTGTTTGATAAAGTGGAAAAAGCTTATACTTGGAACAGAAGGCAGAATATTGGAAACTACATGAAAACATGGATAATTCAGAGAAAATGACTGTAAACAGATGAGAACTTGTTTAGAACAGCTCAAAGAGATTCTCCATTCAGTTCTTATTGTAGTAAATGTAGCTAAGATACGGGAAATCCTTATTTCGAGTTAAGATGACATGAAACACTGTATGAATCCTATATTCTTTACTTAAAGGAGACTAGAGTGGTAAATGTGTGTTATACAAGGCAGAATACCATTGAAATAGAGAAAGAAACACGTTCGGCAGCTTTGGAAAGCCTTATACTTCACTGAAATGTAGTACTACACTCTATAACACAGTTGAGAGACAATGTTCCCGAGATGCCTCAGTTCATAACAGTGTGTAGGAAGTTGTTTGATAACCTGGGCAAAGCTTATACTTGGTCCAGAAGGCAGAATATAGGAAACTACATGAAAACATGGATAATTCAGAGAAAATGACTGTAAACAGATGAGAACTTGTTTAGAACAGCTCAAAGAGATTCTCCAGTCAGTTCTTATTGTAGTAAATGTAGCTAAGATCCGGGAAATCCTTAATTCGAGTTAAGATCACATGAAACACTGTATGAATCCTATATTCTTTACTTAAAGTAGACTAGAGTGCTAAATGTGTGTTATACAAGGTAGAATACCATTGAAATAGAGAATTAAACACGTTTGGCAGCTTTGGAAAGCATTACACTTCACTGAAATGTAGTACTACACTCTATAACACAGTTGACAGACAATGTTCCCGAGCTGCCTCAGTTCATAACAGTGTGTAGGAAGTTGTTTGATAAAGTGGGCAAAGCTTATACTTGGACCAGAAGGCAGAATATAGGAAACTACATGAAAACATGGATAATTCAGAGAAAATGACTGGAAACAGATGAGAACTTGTTTAGAAATGCTGAAAGAGATTCTCCAAATCAGTTCTTAGTGTAGAAAAGGTAGCTAAGATCCGGGAAATCCTTAATTTCAGTTAAGATGACTTGAAACACTGTAGGAATCCTATATTCTTTACTTCAAGGACACTTGAGTGGTAAATGTGTGTTTTACAAGGCAGAATACCATTGAAATAGAGAAAGAAACACGTTTGGCAGCTTTGGAAAGCCTTACACTTCACTGAAATGTAGTACTACACTCTATAACACAGTTGAGAGACAATGTTCCCGAGCTGCCTCAGTTCATAACAGTGTGTAGGAAGTTGTTTGATAAAGTGGGCAAAGCTTATACTTGGTCCAGAAGGCAGAATATAGGAAACTACATGAAAACATGGATAATTCAGACAAAATGACTGGAAACAGATGAGAACTTGTTTAGAACAGCTCAAAGAGATTCTCCAGTCAGTTCTTAGTGTAGTAAAGGTAGCTAAGATCCGGGAAATCCTTAATTCGAGTTAGGATCACATGAAACACTGTATGAATCCTATATTCTTTACTTAAAGGAGACTAGAGTGGTAAATGTGTGTTATCCAAGGCAGAATACCATTGAAATAGAGAAAGAAACACTTTCGGCAGCTTTGGAAAGCCTTACACTTCACTAAAATATAGTACAACACTCTGTAACACACTTGATTGACAATGTTCCCGAGCTGCCTCAGTTCATAACAGTGTGTAGGAAGTTGTTTGATAAAGTGGGCAAAGCTTATACTTGGTCCAGAAGGCAGAATATAGGAAACTACATGAAAACATGGATAATTCAGAGAAAATGACTGTAAACAGATAACTTGTTTAGAACAGCTGAAAGAGATTCTCCAAATCATTTCTTAGTGTAGAAAAGGTAGCTAAGATCCGGGAAATCCTTAATTCAAGTTAAGATGACTTGAAACACTCTATGAATCCTATATTCTTTACTTAAAGGAGACTAGAGTGGTAAATGTGTGTTATACAAGGCAGAATACCATTGAAATAGAGAAAGAAACACTTTCGGCAGCTTTGGAAAGCCATACACTTCACTGAAATGTAGTACTACACTCTGTAACACAGTTGAGAGACAATGTTCCCAAGCTGCCTCAGTTCATAACAGTGTGTAGGAAGTTGTTTGATAAAGTGGAAAAAGCTTATACTTGGAACAGAAGTCAGAATATAGGAAACTACATGAAAACATGGATAATTCAGAGAAAATGACTGTAAACAGATGAGAACTTGTTTAGAACAGCTCAAAGAGATTCTCCAGTCAGTTCTTATTGTAGTAAATGTAGCTAAGATCCGGGAAATCCTTAATTCGAGTTAAGATCACATGAAACACTGTATGAATCCTATATTCTTTACTTAAAGTAGACTAGAGTGCTAAATGTGTGTTATACAAGGTAGAATACCATTGAAATAGAGAATTAAACACGTTTGGCAGCTTTGGAAAGCATTACACTTCACTGAAATGTAGTACTACACTCTATAACACAGTTGACAGACAATGTTCCCGAGCTGCCTCAGTTCATAACAGTGTGTAGTAAGTTGTTTGATAAAGTGGGCAAAGCTTATACATGGACCAGAAGGCAGAATATAGGAAACTACATGAAAACATGGATAATTCAGAGAAAATGACTGTAAACAGATGAGAACTTGTTTAGAACAGCTCAAAGAGATTCTCCAGTCAGTTCTTATTGTAGTAAATGTAGCTAAGATACGGGAAATCCTTATTTCGAGTTAAGATGACATGAAACACTGTATGAATCCTATATTCTTTACTTAAAGGAGACTAGAGTGGTAAATGTGTGTTATACAAGGCAGAATACCATTGAAATAGAGAAAGAAACACGTTCGGCAGCTTTGGAAAGCCTTATACTTCACTGAAATGTAGTACTACACTCTATAACACAGTTGAGAGACAATGTTCCCGAGATGCCTCAGTTCATAACAGTGTGTAGGAAGTTGTTTGATAACCTGGGCAAAGCTTATACTTGGTCCAGAAGGCAGAATATAGGAAACTAGATGAAAACATGGATAATTCAGAGAAAATGACTGTAAACAGATGAGAACTTGTTTAGAACAGCTCAAAGAGATTCTCCAGTCAGTTCTTATTGTAGTAAATGTAGCTAAGATCCGGGAAATCCTTAATTCGAGTTAAGATCACATGAAACACTGTATGAATCCTATATTCTTTACTTAAAGTAGACTAGAGTGCTAAATGTGTGTTATACAAGGTAGAATACCATTGAAATAGAGAATTAAACACGTTTGGCAGCTTTGGAAAGCATTACACTTCACTGAAATGTAGTACTACACTCTATAACACAGTTGACAGACAATGTTCCCGAGCTGCCTCAGTTCATAACAGTGTGTAGGAAGTTGTTTGATAAAGTGGGCAAATCTTATACTTGGACCAGAAGGCAGAATATAGGAAACTACATGAAAACATGGATAATTCAGAGAAAATGACTGGAAACAGATGAGAACTTGTTTAGAAATGCTGAAAGAGATTCTCCAAATCAGTTCTTAGTGTAGAAAAGGTAGCTAAGATCCGGGAAATCCTTAATTTCAGTTAAGATGACTTGAAACACTGTAGGAATCCTATATTCTTTACTTCAAGGACACTTGAGTGGTAAATGTGTGTTTTACAAGGCAGAATACCATTGAAATAGAGAAAGAAACACGTTTGGAAGCTTTGGAAAGCCTTACACTTCACTGAAATGTAGTACTACACTCTATAACACAGTTGAGAGACAATGTTCCCTAGCTGCCTCAGTTCATAACAGTGTGTAGGAAGTTGTTTGATAAAGTGGGCAAAGCTTATACTTGGTCCAGAAGGCAGAATATAGGAAACTACATGAAAACATGGATAATTCAGACAAAATGACTGGAAACAGATGAGAACTTGTTTAGAACAGCTCAAAGAGATTCTCCAGTCAGTTCTTAGTGTAGTAAAGGTAGCTAAGATCCGGGAAATCCTTAATTCGAGTTAGGATCACATGAAACACTGTATGAATCCTATATTCTTTACTTAAAGGAGACTAGAGTGGTAAATGTGTGTTATCCAAGGCAGAATACCATTGAAATAGAGAAAGAAACACTTTCGGCAGCTTTGGAAAGCCTTACACTTCACTAAAATATAGTACAACACTCTGTAACACACTTGATTGACAATGTTCCTGAGCTGCCTCAGTTCATAACAGTGTGTAGGAAGTTGTTTGATAAAGTGGGCAAAGCTTATACTTGGTCCAGAAGGCAGAATATAGGAAACTACATGAAAACATGGATAATTCAGAGAAAATGACTGTAAACAGATAACTTGTTTAGAACAGCTGAAAGAGATTCTCCAAATCATTTCTTAGTGTAGAAAAGGTAGCTAAGATCCGGGAAATCCTTAATTCAAGTTAAGATGACTTGAAACACTCTATGAATCCTATATTCTTTACTTAAAGGAGACTAGAGTGGTAAATGTGTGTTATACAAGGCAGAATACCATTGAAATAGAGAAAGAAACACTTTCGGCAGCTTTGGAAAGCCATACACTTCACTGAAATGTAGTACTACACTCTGTAACACAGTTGAGAGACAATGTTCCCAAGCTGCCTCAGTTCATAACAGTGTGTAGGAAGTTGTTTGATAAAGTGGAAAAAGCTTATACTTGGAACAGAAGGCAGAATATAGGAAACTACATGAAAACATGGATAATTCAGAGAAAATGACTGTAAACAGATGAAAACTTGTTTAGAACAGCTCAAAGAGATTCTCCAGTCAGTTCTTATTGTAGTAAATGTAGCTAAGATACGGGAAATCCTTATTTCGAGTTAAGATGACATGAAACACTGTATGAATCCTATATTCTTTACTTAAAGGAGACTAGAGTGGTAAATGTGTGTTATACAAGGCAGAATACCATTGAAATAGAGAAAGAAACACGTTCGGCAGCTTTGGAAAGCCTTATACTTCACTGAAATGTAGTACTACACTCTATAACACAGTTGAGAGACAATGTTCCCGAGATGCCTCAGTTCATAACAGTGTGTAGGAAGTTGTTTGATAACCTGGGCAAAGCTTATACTTGGTCCAGAAGGCAGAATATAGGAAACTACATGAAAACATGGATAATTCAGAGAAAATGACTGTAAACAGATGAGAACTTGTTTAGAACAGCTCAAAGAGATTCTCCAGTCAGTTCTTATTGTAGTAAATGTAGCTAAGATCCGGGAAATCCTTAATTCGAGTTAAGATCACATGAAACACTGTATGAATCCTATATTCTTTACTTAAAGTAGACTAGAGTGCTAAATGTGTGTTATACAAGGTAGAATACCATTGAAATAGAGAATTAAACACGTTTGGCAGCTTTGGAAAGCATTACACTTCACTGAAATGTAGTACTACACTCTATAACACAGTTGACAGACAATGTTCCCGAGCTGCCTCAGTTCATAACAGTGTGTAGGAAGTTGTTTGATAAAGTGGGCAAAGCTTATACTTGGACCAGAAGGCAGAATATAGGAAACTACATGAAAACATGGATAATTCAGAGAAAATGACTGGAAACAGATGAGAACTTGTTTAGAAATGCTGAAAGAGATTCTCCAAATCAGTTCTTAGTGTAGAAAAGGTAGCTAAGATCCGGGAAATCCTTAATTTCAGTTAAGATGACTTGAAACACTGTAGGAATCCTATATTCTTTACTTCAAGGACACTTGAGTGGTAAATGTGTGTTTTACAAGGCAGAATACCATTGAAATAGAGAAAGAAACACGTTTGGCAGCTTTGGAAAGCCTTACACTTCACTGAAATGTAGTACTACACTCTATAACACAGTTGAGAGACAATGTTCCCGAGCTGCCTCAGTTCATAACAGTGTGTAGGAAGTTGTTTGATAAAGTGGGCAAAGCTTATACTTGGTCCAGAAGGCAGAATATAGGAAACTACATGAAAACATGGATAATTCAGACAAAATGACTGGAAACAGATGAGAACTTGTTTAGAACAGCTCAAAGAGATTCTCCAGTCAGTTCTTAGTGTAGTAAAGGTAGCTAAGATCCGGGAAATCCTTAATTCGAGTTAGGATCACATGAAACACTGTATGAATCCTATATTCTTTACTTAAAGGAGACTAGAGTGGTAAATGTGTGTTATCCAAGGCAGAATACCATTGAAATAGAGAAAGAAACACTTTCGGCAGCTTTGGAAAGCCTTACACTTCACTAAAATATAGTACAACACTCTGTAACACACTTGATTGACAATGTTCCCGAGCTGCCTCAGTTCATAACAGTGTGTAGGAAGTTGTTTGATAAAGTGGGCAAAGCTTATACTTGGTCCAGAAGGCAGAATATAGGAAACTACATGAAAACATGGATAATTCAGAGAAAATGACTGTAAACAGATAACTTGTTTAGAACAGCTGAAAGAGATTCTCCAAATCATTTCTTAGTGTAGAAAAGGTAGCTAAGATCCGGGAAATCCTTAATTCAAGTTAAGATGACTTGAAACACTCTATGAATCCTATATTCTTTACTTAAAGGAGACTAGAGTGGTAAATGTGTGTTATACAAGGCAGAATACCATTGAAATAGAGAAAGAAACACTTTCGGCAGCTTTGGAAAGCCATACACTTCACTGAAATGTAGTACTACACTCTGTAACACAGTTGAGAGACAATGTTCCCAAGCTGCCTCAGTTCATAACAGTGTGTAGGAAGTTGTTTGATAAAGTGGAAAAAGCTTATACTTGGAACAGAAGTCAGAATATAGGAAACTACATGAAAACATGGATAATTCAGAGAAAATGACTGTAAACAGATGAGAACTTGTTTAGAACAGCTCAAAGAGATTCTCCAGTCAGTTCTTATTGTAGTAAATGTAGCTAAGATCCGGGAAATCCTTAATTCGAGTTAAGATCACATGAAACACTGTATGAATCCTATATTCTTTACTTAAAGTAGACTAGAGTGCTAAATGTGTGTTATACAAGGTAGAATACCATTGAAATAGAGAATTAAACACGTTTGGCAGCTTTGGAAAGCATTACACTTCACTGAAATGTAGTACTACACTCTATAACACAGTTGACAGACAATGTTCCCGAGCTGCCTCAGTTCATAACAGTGTGTAGTAAGTTGTTTGATAAAGTGGGCAAAGCTTATACATGGACCAGAAGGCAGAATATAGGAAACTACATGAAAACATGGATAATTCAGAGAAAATGACTGTAAACAGATGAGAACTTGTTTAGAACAGCTCAAAGAGATTCTCCAGTCAGTTCTTATTGTAGTAAATGTAGCTAAGATACGGGAAATCCTTATTTCGAGTTAAGATGACATGAAACACTGTATGAATCCTATATTCTTTACTTAAAGGAGACTAGAGTGGTAAATGTGTGTTATCCAAGGCAGAATACCATTGAAATAGAGAAAGAAACACGTTCGGCAGCTTTGGAAAGCCTTATACTTCACTGAAATGTAGTACTACACTCTATAACACAGTTGAGAGACAATGTTCCCGAGATGCCTCAGTTCATAACAGTGTGTAGGAAGTTGTTTGATAACCTGGGCAAAGCTTATACTTGGTCCAGAAGGCAGAATATAGGAAACTAGATGAAAACATGGATAATTCAGAGAAAATGACTGTAAACAGATGAGAACTTGTTTAGAACAGCTCAAAGAGATTCTCCAGTCAGTTCTTATTGTAGTAAATGTAGCTAAGATCCGGGAAATCCTTAATTCGAGTTAAGATCACATGAAACACTGTATGAATCCTATATTCTTTACTTAAAGTAGACTAGAGTGCTAAATGTGTGTTATACAAGGTAGAATACCATTGAAATAGAGAATTAAACACGTTTGGCAGCTTTGGAAAGCATTACACTTCACTGAAATGTAGTACTACACTCTATAACACAGTTGACAGACAATGTTCCCGAGCTGCCTCAGTTCATAACAGTGTGTAGGAAGTTGTTTGATAAAGTGGGCAAAGCTTATACTTGGACCAGAAGGCAGAATATAGGAAACTACATGAAAACATGGATAATTCAGAGAAAATGACTGGAAACAGATGAGAACTTGTTTAGAAATGCTGAAAGAGATTCTCCAAATCAGTTCTTAGTGTAGAAAAGGTAGCTAAGATCCGGGAAATCCTTAATTTCAGTTAAGATGACTTGAAACACTGTAGGAATCCTATATTCTTTACTTCAAGGACACTTGAGTGGTAAATGTGTGTTTTACAAGGCAGAATACCATTGAAATAGAGAAAGAAACACGTTTGGAAGCTTTGGAAAGCCTTACACTTCACTGAAATGTAGTACTACACTCTATAACACAGTTGAGAGACAATGTTCCCTAGCTGCCTCAGTTCATAACAGTGTGTAGGAAGTTGTTTGATAAAGTGGGCAAAGCTTATACTTGGTCCAGAAGGCAGAATATAGGAAACTACATGAAAACATGGATAATTCAGACAAAATGACTGGAAACAGATGAGAACTTGTTTAGAACAGCTCAAAGAGATTCTCCAGTCAGTTCTTAGTGTAGTAAAGGTAGCTAAGATCCGGGAAATCCTTAATTCGAGTTAGGATCACATGAAACACTGTATGAATCCTATATTCTTTACTTAAAGGAGACTAGAGTGGTAAATGTGTGTTATCCAAGGCAGAATACCATTGAAATAGAGAAAGAAACACTTTCGGCAGCTTTGGAAAGCCTTACACTTCACTAAAATATAGTACAACACTCTGTAACACACTTGATTGACAATGTTCCCGAGCTGCCTCAGTTCATAACAGTGTGTAGGAAGTTGTTTGATAAAGTGGGCAAAGCTTATACTTGGTCCAGAAGGCAGAATATAGGAAACTACATGAAAACATGGATAATTCAGAGAAAATGACTGTAAACAGATAACTTGTTTAGAACAGCTGAAAGAGATTCTCCAAATCATTTCTTAGTGTAGAAAAGGTAGCTAAGATCCGGGAAATCCTTAATTCAAGTTAAGATGACTTGAAACACTCTATGAATCCTATATTCTTTACTTAAAGGAGACTAGAGTGGTAAATGTGTGTTATACAAGGCAGAATACCATTGAAATAGAGAAAGAAACACTTTCGGCAGCTTTGGAAAGCCATACACTTCACTGAAATGTAGTACTACACTCTGTAACACAGTTGAGAGACAATGTTCCCAAGCTGCCTCAGTTCATAACAGTGTGTAGGAAGTTGTTTGATAAAGTGGAAAAAGCTTATACTTGGAACAGAAGGCAGAATATAGGAAACTACATGAAAACATGGATAATTCAGAGAAAATGACTGTAAACAGATGAGAACTTGTTTAGAACAGCTCAAAGAGATTCTCCAGTCAGTTCTTATTGTAGTAAATGTAGCTAAGATACGGGAAATCCTTATTTCGAGTTAAGATGACATGAAACACTGTATGAATCCTATATTCTTTACTTAAAGGAGACTAGAGTGGTAAATGTGTGTTATACAAGGCAGAATACCATTGAAATAGAGAAAGAAACACGTTCGGCAGCTTTGGAAAGCCTTATACTTCACTGAAATGTAGTACTACACTCTATAACACAGTTGAGAGACAATGTTCCCGAGATGCCTCAGTTCATAACAGTGTGTAGGAAGTTGTTTGATAACCTGGGCAAAGCTTATACTTGGTCCAGAAGGCAGAATATAAGAAACTACATGAAAACATGGATAATTCAGAGAAAATGACTGTAAACAGATGAGAACTTGTTTAGAACAGCTCAAAGAGATTCTCCAGTCAGTTCTTATTGTAGTAAATGTAGCTAAGATCCGGGAAATCCTTAATTCGAGTTAAGATCACATGAAACACTGTATGAATCCTATATTCTTTACTTAAAGTAGACTAGAGTGCTAAATGTGTGTTATACAAGGTAGAATACCATTGAAATAGAGAATTAAACACGTTTGGCAGCTTTGGAAAGCATTACACTTCACTGAAATGTAGTACTACACTCTATAACACAGTTGACAGACAATGTTCCCGAGCTGCCTCAGTTCATAACAGTGTGTAGGAAGTTGTTTGATAAAGTGGGCAAAGCTTATACTTGGACCAGAAGGCAGAATATAGGAAACTACATGAAAACATGGATAATTCAGAGAAAATGACTGGAAACAGATGAGAACTTGTTTAGAAATGCTGAAAGAGATTCTCCAAATCAGTTCTTAGTGTAGAAAAGGTAGCTAAGATCCGGGAAATCCTTAATTTCAGTTAAGATGACTTGAAACACTGTAGTAATCCTATATTCTTTACTTCAAGGACACTTGAGTGGTAAATGTGTGTTTTACAAGGCAGAATACCATTGAAATAGAGAAAGAAACACGTTTGGCAGCTTTGGAAAGCCTTACACTTCACTGAAATGTAGTACTACACTCTATAACACAGTTGAGAGACAATGTTCCCGAGCTGCCTCAGTTCATAACAGTGTGTAGGAAGTTGTTTGATAAAGTGGGCAAAGCTTATACTTGGTCCAGAAGGCAGAATATAGGAAACTACATGAAAACATGGATAATTCAGACAAAATGACTGGAAACAGATGAGAACTTGTTTAGAACAGCACAAAGAGATTCTCCAGTCAGTTCTTAGTGTAGTAAAGGTAGCTAAGATCCGGGAAATCCTTAATTCGAGTTAGGATCACATGAAACACTGTATGAATCCTATATTCTTTACTTAAAGGAGACTAGAGTGGTAAATGTGTGTTATCCAAGGCAGAATACCATTGAAATAGAGAAAGAAACACTTTCGGCAGCTTTGGAAAGCCTTACACTTCACTAAAATATAGTACAACACTCTGTAACACACTTGATTGACAATGTTCCCGAGCTGCCTCAGTTCATAACAGTGTGTAGGAAGTTGTTTGATAAAGTGGGCAAAGCTTATACTTGGTCCAGAAGCAGAATATAGGAAACTACATGAAAACATGGATAATTCAGAGAAAATGACTGTAAACAGATAACTTGTTTAGAACAGCTGAAAGAGATTCTCCAAATCATTTCTTAGTGTAGAAAAGGTAGCTAAGATCCGGGAAATCCTTAATTCAAGTTAAGATGACTTGAAACACTCTATGAATCCTATATTCTTTACTTAAAGGAGACTAGAGTGGTAAATGTGTGTTATACAAGGCAGAATACCATTGAAATAGAGAAAGAAACACTTTCGGCAGCTTTGGAAAGCCATACACTTCACTGAAATGTAGTACTACACTCTGTAACACAGTTGAGAGACAATGTTCCCAAGCTGCCTCAGTTCATAACAGTGTGTAGGAAGTTGTTTGATAAAGTGGAAAAAGCTTATACTTGGAACAGAAGGCAGAATATAGGAAACTACATGAAAACATGGATAATTCAGAGAAAATGACTGTAAACAGATGAGAACTTGTTTAGAACAGCTCAAAGAGATTCTCCAGTCAGTTCTTATTGTAGTAAATGTAGCTAAGATACGGGAAATCCTTATTTCGAGTTAAGATGACATGAAACACTGTATGAATCCTATATTCTTTACTTAAAGGAGACTAGAGTGGTAAATGTGTGTTATACAAGGCAGAATACCATTGAAATAGAGAAAGAAACACGTTCGGCAGCTTTGGAAAGCCTTATACTTCACTGAAATGTAGTACTACACTCTATAACACAGTTGAGAGACAATGTTCCCGAGATGCCTCAGTTCATAACAGTGTGTAGGAAGTTGTTTGATAACCTGGGCAAAGCTTATACTTGGTCCAGAAGGCAGAATATAGGAAACTACATGAAAACATGGATAATTCAGAGAAAATGACTGTAAACAGATGAGAACTTGTTTAGAACAGCTCAAAGAGATTCTCCAGTCAGTTCTTATTGTAGTAAATGTAGCTAAGATCCGGGAAATCCTTAATTCGAGTTAAGATCACATGAAACACTGTATGAATCCTATATTCTTTACTTAAAGTAGACTAGAGTGCTAAATGTGTGTTATACAAGGTAGAATACCATTGAAATAGAGAATTAAACACGTTTGGCAGCTTTGGAAAGCATTACACTTCACTGAAATGTAGTACTACACTCTATAACACAGTTGACAGACAATGTTCCCGAGCTGCCTCAGTTCATAACAGTGTGTAGGAAGTTGTTTGATAAAGTGGGCAAAGCTTATACTTGGACCAGAAGGCAGAATATAGGAAACTACATGAAAACATGGATAATTCAGAGAAAATGACTGGAAACAGATGAGAACTTGTTTAGAAATGCTGAAAGAGATTCTCCAAATCAGTTCTTAGTGTAGAAAAGGTAGCTAAGATCCGGGAAATCCTTAATTTCAGTTAAGATGACTTGAAACACTGTAGGAATCCTATATTCTTTACTTCAAGGACACTTGAGTGGTAAATGTGTGTTTTACAAGGCAGAATACCATTGAAATAGAGAAAGAAACATGTTTGGCAGCTTTGGAAAGCCTTACACTTCACTGAAATGTAGTACTACACTCTATAACACAGTTGAGAGACAATGTTCCCGAGCTGCCTCAGTTCATAACAGTGTGTAGGAAGTTGTTTGATAAAGTGGGCAAAGCTTATACTTGGTCCAGAAGGCAGAATATAGGAAACTACATGAAAACATGGATATTTCAGACAAAATGACTGGAAACAGATGAGAACTTGTTTAGAACAGCTCAAAGAGATTCTCCAGTCAGTTCTTAGTGTAGTAAAGGTAGCTAAGATTCGGGAAATCCTTAATTCGAGTTAGGATCACATGAAACACTGTATGAATCCTATATTCTTTACTTAAAGGAGACTAGAGTGGTAAATGTGTGTTATCCAAGGCAGAATACCATTGAAATAGAGAAAGAAACACGTTCGGCAGCTTTGGAAAGCCATACACTTCACTGAAATGTAGTACTACACTCTGTAAGACAGTTGAGAGACAATGTTCCCAAGCTGCCTCAGTTCATAACAGTGTGTAGGAAGTTGTTTGATAAAGTGGAAAAAGCTTATACTTGGAACAGAAGGCAGAATATAGGAAACTACATGAAAACATGGATAATTCAGAGAAAATGACTGTAAACAGATGAGAACTTGTTTAGAACAGCTCAAAGAGATTCTCCAGTCAGTTCTTATTGTAGTAAATGTAGCTAAGATACGGGAAATCCTTATTTCGAGTTAAGATGACATGAAACACTGTATGAATCCTATATTCTTTACTTAAAGGAGACTAGAGTGGTAAATGTGTGTTATACAAGGCAGAATACCATTGAAATAGAGAAAGAAACACTTTCGGCAGCTTTGGAAAGCCATACACGTCACTGAAATGTAGTACTACACTCTGTAACACAGTTGAGAGACAATGTTCCCAAGCTCCCTCAGTTCATAACAGTGTGTAGGAAGTTGTTTGATAAAGTGGGCAAAGCTTATACTAGGACCAGAAGGCAGAATATAGGAAACTACATGAAAACATGGATAATTCAGAGAAAATGACTGTAAACAGATGAGAACTTGTTTAGAACCGCTCAAAGAGATTCTCCAAGTCAGTTATTAGTGTAGAAAAGGTAGCTAAGATCCGGGAAATCCTTAATTCGAGTTAAGATGACATGAAACACTGTATGAATCCTATATTCTTTACTTAAAGGAGACTAGAGTGGTAAATGTGTGTTATACAAGGCAGAATACCATTGAAATAGAGAAAGAAACACGTTCGGCAGCTTTGGAAAGCCTTATACTTCACTGAAATGTAGTACTACACTCTATAACACAGTTGAGAGACAATGTTCCCGAGATGCCTCAGTTCATAACAGTGTGTAGGAAGTTGTTTGATAACCTGGGCAAAGCTTATACTTGGTCCAGAAGGCAGAATATAGGAAACTACATGAAAACATGGATAATTCAGAGAAAATGACTGTAAACAGATGAGAACTTGTTTAGAACAGCTCAAAGAGATTCTCCAGTCAGTTCATATTGTAGTAAATGTAGCTAAGATCCGGGAAATCCTTAATTCGAGTTAAGATCACATGAAACACTGTATGAATCCTATATTCTTTACTTAAAGGAGACTAGAGTGCTAAATGTGTGCTATACAAGGTAGAATACCATTGAAATAGAGAATTAAACACGTTTGGCAGCTTTGGAAAGCCTTACACTTCACTGAAATGTAGTACTACACTCTATAACACAGTTGAGAGACAATGTTCCCGAGCTGCCTCAGTTCATAACCGTGTGTAGGAAGTTGTTTGATAAAGTGGGCAAAGCTTATACTTGGTCCAGAAGGCAGAATGTAGGAAACTACATGAAAACATGGATAATTCAGAGAAAATGACTGTAAACAGATAACTTGTTTAGAACAGCTGAAAGAGATTCTCCAAATCATTTCTTAGTGTAGAAAAGGTAGCTAAGATCCGGGAAATCCTTAATTCAAGTTAAGATGACTTGAAACACTCTATGAATCCTATATTCTTTACTTAAAGGAGACTAGAGTGGTAAATGTGTGTTATACTAGGCAGAATACCATTGAAATAGAGAAAGAAACACTTTGGGCAGCTTTGGAAAGCCATACACTTCACTGAAATGTAGTACTACACTCTGTAACACAGTTGAGAGACAATGTTCCCAAGCTGCCTCAGTTCATAACAGTGTGTAGGAAGTTGTTTGATAAAGTGGAAAAAGCTTATACTTGGAACAGAAGGCAGAATATAGGAAACTACATGAAAACATGGATAATTCAGAGAAAATGACTGTAAACAGATGAGAACTTGTTTAGAACAGCTCAAAGAGATTCTCCAGTCAGTTCTTATTGTAGTAAATGTAGCTAAGATACGGGAAATCCTTAATTCGAGTTAAGATCACATGAAACACTGTATGAATCCTATATTCTTTACTTAAAGGAGACTAGAGTGGTAAATGTGTGTTATACAAGGCAGAATACCATTGAAATAGAGAAAGAAACACGTTCGGCAGCTTTGGAAAGCCTTATACTTCACTGAAATGTAGTACTACACTCTATAACACAGTTGAGAGACAATGTTCCCGAGATGCCTCAGTTCATAACAGTGTGTAGGAAGTTGTTTGATAACCTGGGCAAAGCTTATACTTGGACCAGAAGGCAGAATATAGGAAACTACATGAAAACATGGATAATTCAGAGAAAATGACTGGAAACAGATGAGAACTTGTTTAGAAATGCTGAAAGAGATTCTCCAAATCAGTTCTTAGTGTAGAAAAGGTAGCTAAGATCCGGGAAATCCTTAATTTCAGTTAAGATGACTTGAAACACTGTAGGAATCCTATATTCTTTACTTCAAGGACACTTGAGTGGTAAATGTGTGTTTTACAAGGCAGAATACCATTGAAATAGAGAAAGAAACATGTTTGGCAGCTTTGGAAAGCCTTACACTTCACTGAAATGTAGTACTACACTCTATAACACAGTTGAGAGACAATGTTCCCGAGCTGCCTCAGTTCATAACAGTGTGTAGGAAGTTGTTTGATAAAGTGGGCAAAGCTTATACTTGGTCCAGAAGGCAGAATATAGGAAACTACATGAAAACATGGATAATTCAGACAAAATGACTGGAAACAGATGAGAACTTGTTTAGAACAGCTCAAAGAGATTCTCCAGTCAGTTCTTAGTGTAGTAAAGGTAGCTAAGATTCGGGAAATCCTTAATTCAAGTTAAGATGACTTGAAACACTCTATGAATCCTATATTCTTTACTTAAAGGAGACTAGAGTGGTAAATGTGTGTTATACAAGGCAGAATACCATTGAAATAGAGAAAGAAACACTTTCGGCAGCTTTGGAAAGCCATACACTTCACTGAAATGTAGTACTACACTCTGTAACACAGTTGAGAGACAATGTTCCCAAGCTGCCTCAGTTCATAACAGTGTGTAGGAAGTTGTTTGATAAAGTGGAAAAAGCTTATACTTGGAACAGAAGGCAGAATATAGGAAACTACATGAAAACATGGATAATTCAGAGAAAATGACTGTAAACAGATGAGAACTTGTTTAGAACAGCTCAAAGAGATTCTCCAGTCAGTTCTTATTGTAGTAAATGTAGCTAAGATACGGGAAATCCTTATTTCGAGTTAAGATGACATGAAACACTGTATGAATCCTATATTCTTTACTTAAAGGAGACTAGAGTGGTAAATGTGTGTTATACAAGGCAGAATACCATTGAAATAGAGAAAGAAACACTTTCGGCAGCTTTGGAAAGCCATACACGTCACTGAAATGTAGTACTACACTCTGTAACACAGTTGAGAGACAATGTTCCCAAGCTCCCTCAGTTCATAACAGTGTGTAGGAAGTTGTTTGATAAAGTGGGCAAAGCTTATACTAGGACCAGAAGGCAGAATATAGGAAACTACATGAAAACATGGATAATTCAGAGAAAATGACTGTAAACAGATGAGAACTTGTTTAGAACCGCTCAAAGAGATTCTCCAAGTCAGTTATTAGTGTAGAAAAGGTAGCTAAGATCTGGGAAATCCTTAATTCGAGTTAAGATGACATGAAACACTGTATGAATCCTATATTCTTTACTTAAAGGAGACTAGAGTGGTAAATGTGTGTTATACAAGGCAGAATACCATTGAAATAGAGAAAGAAACACGTTCGGCAGCTTTGGAAAGCCTTATACTTCACTGAAATGTAGTACTACACTCTATAACACAGTTGAGAGACAATGTTCCCGAGATGCCTCAGTTCATAACAGTGTGTAGGAAGTTGTTTGATAACCTGGGCAAAGCTTATACTTGGTCCAGAAGGCAGAATATAGGAAACTACATGAAAACATGGATAATTCAGAGAAAATGACTGTAAACAGATGAGAACTTGTTTAGAACAGCTCAAAGAGATTCTCCAGTCAGTTCTTATTGTAGTAAATGTAGCTAAGATACGGGAAATCCTTAATTCGAGTTAAGATCACATGAAACACTGTATGAATCCTATATTCTTTACTTAAAGGAGACTAGAGTGCTAAATGTGTGTTATACAAGGTAGAATACCATTGAAATAGAGAATTAAACACGTTTGGCAGCTTTGGAAAGCCTTACACTTCACTGAAATGTAGTACTACACTCTATAACACAGTTGAGAGACAATGTTCCCGAGCTGCCTCAGTTCATAACAGTGTGTAGGAAGTTGTTTAATAAAGTGGGCAAAGCTTATACTTGGTCCAGAAGGCAGAATATAGGAAACTACATGAAAACATGGATAATTCAGAGAAAATGACTGTAAACAGATGAGAACTTGTTTAGAACAGCTCAAAGAGATTCTCCAGTCAGTTCTTAGTGTAGTAAAGGTAGCTAAGATCCGGGAAATCCTTAATTCGAGTTAGGATCACATGAAACACTGTATGAATCCTATATTCTTTACTTAAAGGAGACTAGAGTGGTAAATGTGTGTTATCCAAGGCAGAATACCATTGAAATAGAGAAAGAAACACTTTCGGCAGCTTTGGAAAGCCTTACACTTCACTAATATATAGTACAACACTCTGTAACACACTTGATTGAAAATGTTCCCGAGCTGCCTCAGTTCATAACAGTGTGTAGGAAGTTGTTTGATAAAGTGGGCAAAGCTTATACTTGGTCCAGAAGGCAGAATATAGGAAACTACATGAAAACATGGATAATTCAGAGAAAATGACTGTAAACAGATAACTTGTTTAGAACAGCTGAAAGAGATTCTCCAAATCATTTCTTAGTGTAGAAAAGGTAGCTAAGATCCGGGAAATCCTTAATTCAAGTTAAGATGACTTGAAACACTCTATGAATCCTATATTCTTTACTTAAAGGAGACTAGAGTGGTAAATGTGTGTTATACTAGGCAGAATACCATTGAAATAGAGAAAGAAACACTTTCGGCAGCTTTGGAAAGCCATACACTTCACTGAAATGTAGTACTACACTCTGTAACACAGTTGAGAGACAATGTTCCCAAGCTGCCTCAGTTCATAACAGTGTGTAGGAAGTTGTTTGATAAAGTGGAAAAAGCTTATACTTGGAACAGAAGGCAGAATATAGGAAACTACATGAAAACATGGATAATTCAGAGAAAATGACTGTAAACAGATGAGAACTTGTTTAGAACAGCTCAAAGAGATTCTCCAGTCAGTTCTTATTGTAGTAAATGTAGCTAAGATACGGGAAATCCTTAATTCGAGTTAAGATCACATGAAACACTGTATGAATCCTATATTCTTTACTTAAAGGAGACTAGAGTGCTAAATGTGTGTTATACAAGGTAGAATACCATTGAAATAGAGAATTAAACACGTTTGGCAGCTTTGGAAAGCCTTACACTTCACTGAAATGTAGTACTACACTCTATAACACAGTTGAGAGACAATGTTCCCTAGCTGCCTAAGTTCATAACAGTGTGTAGGAAGTTGTTTGATAAAGTGGGCAAAGCTTATACTTGGACCAGAAGGCAGAATATAGGAAACTACATGAAAACATGGATAAATCAGAGAAAATGACAGTAAACAGATGAGAACTTGTTTAGAACAGCTCAAAGAGATTCTCCATTCAGTTCTTATTGTAGTAAATGTAGCTAAGATCCGGGAAATCCTTATTTTGAGTTAAGATGACATGAAACACTGTATGAATCTCATATTCTTTACTTAAAGGAGACTAGAGTGCTAAATGTGTGTTATACAAGGTAGAATACCATTGAAATAGAGAATTTAACACGTTTGGCAGCTTTGGAAAGCCTTACACTTCACTGAAATGTAGTACTACACTCTATAACACAGTTGAGAGACAATGTTCCCGAGCTGCCTAAGTTCATAACAGTGTGTAGGAAGTTGTTTGATAAAGTGGGCAAAGCTTATACTTGGTCCAGAAGGCAGAATATAGGAAACTACATGAAAACATGGATAATTCAGAGAAAATGACTGGAAACAGATGAGAACTTGTTTAGAACAGCTCAAAGAGATTCTCCAGTCAGTTCTTAGTGTAGTAAAGGTAGCTAAGATCCGGGAAATCCTTAATTCGAGTTAGGATCACATGAAACACTGTATGAATCCTATATTCTTTACTTAAAGGAGACTAGAGTGGTAAATGTGTGTTATACAAGGCAGAATACCATTGAAATAGAGAATTTAACACGTTTGGCAGCTTTGGAAAGCCTTACACTTCACTGAAATGTAGTACTACACTCTATAACACAGTTGAGAGACAATGTTCCCGAGCTGCCTCAGTTCATAACAGTGTGTAGGAAGTTGTTTGATAAAGTGGGCAAAGCTTATATTTGGTCCAGAAGGCAGAATATAGGAAACTACATGAAAACATGGATAATTCAGAGAAAATGACTGTAAACAGATGAGAACTTGTTTAGAACAGCTCAAAGAGATTCTCCAGTCAGTTCTTAGTGTAGTAAAGGTAGCTAAGATCCGGGAAATCCTTAATTCGAGTTAGGATCACATGAAACACTGTATGAATCCTATATTCTTTACTTAAAGGAGACTAGAGTGGTAAATGTGTGTTATACAAGGCAGAATACCATTGAAATAGAGAAAGAAACACTTTCGGAAGCTTTGGAAAGCCTTACACTTCACTAAAATATAGTACAACACTCTGTAACACACTTGAGAGACAATGTTCCCGAGCTGCCTCAGTTCATAACAGTGTGTAGGAAATTGTTTGATAAAGTGGGCAAAGCTTATACTTGGACCAGAAGGCAGAATATAGGAAACTACATGAAAACATGGATAATTCAGAGAAAATGACTGTAAACAGATGAGAATTTGTTTAGAACAGCTCAAAGAGATTCTCCAGTCAGTTCTTAGCGTAGTAAAGGTAGCTAAGATCCGGGAAATCCTTAATTCGAGTTAAGATCACATGAAACACTGTATGAATCCTATATTCTTTACTTGAAGGAGACTAGAGTGGTAAATGTGTGTTATACAAGGCAGAATACCACTGAAATAGAGAAAGAAACACGTTCGGCAGCTTTGGAAAGCCTTACACTTCACTGAAATGTAATACTACACTCTATAACACAGTTGAGAGACAATGTTCCCGAGCTGCCTCAGTTCATAACAGTGTGTAGGAAGTTGTTTGATAAAGTGGGCAAAGCTTATACTTGGACCAGAAGGCAGAATATAGGAAACTACATGAAAACATGGATAATTCAGAGAAAATGACTGTAAACAGATGAGAACTTGTTTAGAACAGCTCAAAGAGATTCTCCAATCAGTTCTTAGTGTAGTAAAGGTACCTGAGATCCAGGAAATCCTTAATTCGAGTTAAGATGACATGAAACACTGTATGAATCCTATATTCTTTACTTAAAGGAGAATAGAGTGGTAAATGTGTGTTATACAAGGCAGAATGCCATTGAAATAGAGAAAGAAACACATTCGACATCTTTGGAAAGCATTACACTTCACTGAAATGTAGTACTACACTCTATAACACAGTTGAGAGACAATGTTCCCGAGCTGCCTCACTTCATAACAGTGTGTAGGAAGTTGTTTGATAAAGTGGGCAAAGCTTATAATTGGACCAGAAGGCAGAATATAGGAAACTACATGAAAACATGGATAATTCAGAGAAAATGACTGTAAACAGATGAGAACTTGTTTAGAACAGCTCAAAGAGATTCTCCAAGTCAGTTCTTAGTGTAGAAAAGGTAGCTGAGATCCGGGAAATCCTTAATTCAAGTTAAGATCACATGAAACACTGTATGAATCCTATATTCTTTACTTAAAGGAGACTAGAGTGGTAAATGTGTGTTATCCAAGGCAGAATACCATTGAAATAGAGAAAGAAACACTTTCGGCAGCTTTGGAAAGCCTTACACTTCACTAAAATATAGTACAACACTCTGTAACACACTTGATTGAAAATGTTCCCGAGCTGCCTCAGTTCATAACAGTGTGTAGGAAGTTGTTTGATAAAGTGGGCAAAGCTTATACTTGGTCCAGAAGGCAGAATATAGGAAACTACATGAAAACATGGATAATTCAGAGAAAATGACTGTAAACAGATAACTTGTTTAGAACAGCTGAAAGAGATTCTCCAAATCATTTCTTAGTGTAGAAAAGGTAGCTAAGATCCGGGAAATCCTTAATTCAAGTTAAGATGACTTGAAACACTCTATGAATCCTATATTCTTTACTTAAAGGAGACTAGAGTGGTAAATGTGTGTTATACTAGGCAGAATACCATTGAAATAGAGAAAGAAACACTTTCGGCAGCTTTGGAAAGCCATACACTTCACTGAAATGTAGTACTACACTCTGTAACACAGTTGAGAGACAATGTTCCCAAGCTGCCTCAGTTCATAACAGTGTGTAGGAAGTTGTTTGATAAAGTGGAAAAAGCTTATACTTGGAACAGAAGGCAGAATATAGGAAACTACATGAAAACATGGATAATTCAGAGAAAATGACTGTAAACAGATGAGAACTTGTTTAGAACAGCTCAAAGAGATTCTCCAGTCAGTTCATATTGTAGTAAATGTAGCTAAGATACGGGAAATCCTTAATTCGAGTTAAGATCACATGAAACACTGTATGAATCCTATATTCTTTACTTAAAGGAGACTAGAGTGGTAAATGTGTGTTATACAAGGCAGAATACCATTGAAATAGAGAAAGAAACACGTTCGGCAGCTTTGGAAAGCCTTATACTTCACTGAAATGTAGTACTACACTCTATAACACAGTTGAGAGACAATGTTCCCGAGATGCCTCAGTTCATAACAGTGTGTAGGAAGTTGTTTGATAACCTGGGCAAAGCTTATACTTGGACCAGAAGGCAGAATATAGGAAACTACATGAAAACATGGATAATTAAGAGAAAATGACTGGAAACAGATGAGAACTTGTTTAGAAATGCTGAAAGAGATTCTCCAAATCAGTTCTTAGTGTAGAAAAGGTAGCTAAGATCCGGGAAATCCTTAATTTCAGTTAAGATGACTTGAAACACTGTAGGAATCCTATATTCTTTACTTCAAGGACACTTGAGTGGTAAATGTGTGTTTTACAAGGCAGAATACCATTGAAATAGAGAAAGAAACATGTTTGGCAGCTTTGGAAAGCCTTACACTTCACTGAAATGTAGTACTACACTCTATAACACAGTTGAGAGACAATGTTCCCGAGCTGCCTCAGTTCATAACAGTGTGTAGGAAGTTGTTTGATAAAGTGGGCAAAGCTTATACTTGGTCCAGAAGGCAGAATATAGGAAACTACATGAAAACATGGATAATTCAGACAAAATGACTGGAAACAGATGAGAACTTGTTTAGAACAGCTCAAAGAGATTCTCCAGTCAGTTCTTAGTGTAGTAAAGGTAGCTAAGATTCGGGAAATCCTTAATTCGAGTTAGGATCACATGAAACACTGTATGAATCCTATATTCTTTACTTAAAGGAGACTAGAGTGGTAAATGTGTGTTATCCAAGGCAGAATACCATTGAAATAGAGAAAGAAACACGTTCGGCAGCTTTGGAAAGCCTTGCACTTCACTAAAATATAGTACAACACTCTGTAACACACTTGATTGACAATGTTCCCGAGCTGCCTCAGTTCATAACAGTGTGTAGGAAGTTGTTTGATAAAGTGGGCAAAGCTTATACTTGGTCCAGAAGGCAGAATATAGGAAACTACATGAAAACATGGATAATTCAGAGAAAATGACTGTAAACAGATAACTTGTTTAGAACAGCTGAAAGAGATTCTCCAAATCATTTCTTAGTGTAGAAAAGGTAGCTAAGATCCGGGAAATCCTTAATTCAAGTTAAGATGACTTGAAACACTCTATGAATCCTATATTCTTTACTTAAAGGAGACTAGAGTGGTAAATGTGTGTTATACAAGGCAGAATACCATTGAAATAGAGAAAGAAACACTTTCGGCAGCTTTGGAAAGCCATACACTTCACTGAAATGTAGTACTACACTCTGTAACACAGTTGAGAGACAATGTTCCCAAGCTGCCTCAGTTCATAACAGTGTGTAGGAAGTTGTTTGATAAAGTGGAAAAAGCTTATACTTGGAACAGAAGGCAGAATATAGGAAACTACATGAAAACATGGATAATTCAGAGAAAATGACTGTAAACAGATGAGAACTTGTTTAGAACAGCTCAAAGAGATTCTCCAGTCAGTTCTTATTGTAGTAAATGTAGCTAAGATACGGGAAATCCTTATTTCGAGTTAAGATGACATGAAACACTGTATGAATCCTATATTCTTTACTTAAAGGAGACTAGAGTGGTAAATGTGTGTTATACAAGGCAGAATACCATTGAAATAGAGAAAGAAACACTTTCGGCAGCTTTGGAAAGCCATACACGTCACTGAAATGTAGTACTACACTCTGTAACACAGTTGAGAGACAATGTTCCCAAGCTCCCTCAGTTCATAACAGTGTGTAGGAAGTTGTTTGATAAAGTGGGCAAAGCTTATACTAGGACCAGAAGGCAGAATATAGGAAACTACATGAAAACATGGATAATTCAGAGAAAATGACTGTAAACAGATGAGAACTTGTTTAGAACCGCTCAAAGAGATTCTCCAAGTCAGTTATTAGTGTAGAAAAGGTAGCTAAGATCTGGGAAATCCTTAATTCGAGTTAAGATGACATGAAACACTGTATGAATCCTATATTCTTTACTTAAAGGAGACTAGAGTGGTAAATGTGTGTTATACAAGGCAGAATACCATTGAAATAGAGAAAGAAACACGTTCGGCAGCTTTGGAAAGCCTTATACTTCACTGAAATGTAGTACTACACTCTATAACACAGTTGAGAGACAATGTTCCCGAGATGCCTCAGTTCATAACAGTGTGTAGGAAGTTGTTTGATAACCTGGGCAAAGCTTATACTTGGTCCAGAAGGCAGAATATAGGAAACTACATGAAAACATGGATAATTCAGAGAAAATGACTGTAAACAGATGAGAACTTGTTTAGAACAGCTCAAAGAGATTCTCCAGTCAGTTCTTATTGTAGTAAATGTAGCTAAGATACGGGAAATCCTTAATTCGAGTTAAGATCACATGAAACACTGTATGAATCCTATATTCTTTACTTAAAGGAGACTAGAGTGCTAAATGTGTGTTATACAAGGTAGAATACCATTGAAATAGAGAATTAAACACGTTTGGCAGCTTTGGAAAGCCTTACACTTCACTGAAATGTAGTACTACACTCTATAACACAGTTGAGAGACAATGTTCCCGAGCTGCCTCAGTACATAACAGTGTGTAGGAAGTTGTTTGATAAAGTGGGCAAAGCTTATACTTGGTCCAGAAGGCAGAATATAGGAAACTACATGAAAACATGGATAATTCAGAGAAAATGACTGTAAACAGATGAGAACTTGTTTAGAACAGCTCAAAGAGATTCTCCAGTCAGTTCTTAGTGTAGTAAAGGTAGCTAAGATCCGGGAAATCCTTAATTCGAGTTAGGATCACATGAAACACTGTATGAATCCTATCTTCTTTACTTAAAGGAGACTAGAGTGGTAAATGTGTGTTATCCAAGGCAGAATACCATTGAAATAGAGAAAGAAACACTTTCGGCAGCTTTGGAAAGCCTTACACTTCACTAAAATATAGTACAACACTCTGTAACACACTTGATTGAAAATGTTCCCGAGCTGCCTCAGTTCATAACAGTGTGTAGGAAGTTGTTTGATAAAGTGGGCAAAGCTTATACTTGGTCCAGAAGGCAGAATATAGGAAACTACATGAAAACATGGATAATTCAGAGAAAATGACTGTAAACAGATAACTTGTTTAGAACAGCTGAAAGAGATTCTCCAAATCATTTCTTAGTGTAGAAAAGGTAGCTAAGATCCGGGAAATCCTTAATTCAAGTTAAGATGACTTGAAACACTCTATGAATCCTATATTCTTTACTTAAAGGAGACTAGAGTGGTAAATGTGTGTTATACTAGGCAGAATACCATTGAAATAGAGAAAGAAACACTTTCGGCAGCTTTGGAAAGCCATACACTTCACTGAAATGTAGTACTACACTCTGTAACACAGTTGAGAGACAATGTTCCCAAGCTGCCTCAGTTCATAACAGTGTGTAGGAAGTTGTTTGATAAAGTGGAAAAAGCTTATACTTGGAACAGAAGGCAGAATATAGGAAACTACATGAAAACATGGATAATTCAGAGAAAATGACTGTAAACAGATGAGAACTTGTTTAGAACAGCTCAAAGAGATTCTCCAGTCAGTTCTTATTGTAGTAAATGTAGCTAAGATACGGGAAATCCTTAATTCGAGTTAAGATCACATGAAACACTGTATGAATCCTATATTCTTTACTTAAAGGAGACTAGAGTGCTAAATGTGTGTTATACAAGGTAGAATACCATTGAAATAGAGAATTAAACACGTTTGGCAGCTTTGGAAAGCCTTACACTTCACTGAAATGTAGTACTACACTCTATAACACAGTTGAGAGACAATGTTCCCTAGCTGCCTAAGTTCATAACAGTGTGTAGGAAGTTGTTTGATAAAGTGGGCAAAGCTTATACTTGGACCAGAAGGCAGAATATAGGAAACTACATGAAAACATGGATAAATCAGAGAAAATGACAGGAAACAGATGAGAACTTGTTTAGAACAGCTCAAAGAGATTCTCCATTCAGTTCTTATTGTAGTAAATGTAGCTAAGATCCGGGAAATCCTTATTTTGAGTTAAGATGACATGAAACACTGTATGAATCTCATATTCTTTACTTAAAGGAGACTAGAGTGCTAAATGTGTGTTATACAAGGTAGAATACCATTGAAATAGAGAATTTAACACGTTTGGCAGCTTTGGAAAGCCTTACACTTCACTGAAATGTAGTACTACACTCTATAACACAGTTGAGAGACAATGTTCCCGAGCTGCCTAAGTTCATAACAGTGTGTAGGAAGTTGTTTGATAAAGTGGGCAAAGCTTATACTTGGTCCAGAAGGCAGAATATAGGAAACTACATGAAAACATGGATAATTCAGAGAAAATGACTGGAAACAGATGAGAACTTGTTTAGAACAGCTCAAAGAGATTCTCCAGTCAGTTCTTAGTGTAGTAAAGGTAGCTAAGATCCGGGAAATCCTTAATTCGAGTTAGGATCACATGAAACACTGTATGAATCCTATATTCTTTACTTAAAGGAGACTAGAGTGGTAAATGTGTGTTATACAAGGCAGAATACCATTGAAATAGAGAAAGAAACACTTTCGGAAGCTTTGGAAAGCCTTACACTTCACTAAAATATAGTACAACACTCTGTAACACACTTGAGAGACAATGTTCCCGAGCTGCCTCAGTTCATAACAGTTTGTAGGAAGTTGTTTGATAAAGTGGGCAAAGCTTATACTTGGTCCAGAAGGCAGAATATAGGAAACTACATGAAAACATGGATAATTCAGAGAAAATGACTGTAAACTGATGAGAACTTGTTTAGAACAGCTCAAAGAGATTCTCCAGTCAGTTCTTAGTGTAGTAAAGGTAGCTAAGATCCGGGAAATCCTTAATTCGAGTTAGGATCACATGAAACACTGTATGAATCCTATATTCTTTACTTAAAGGAGACTAGAGTGGTAAATGTGTGTTATCCAAGGCAGAATACCATTGTAATAGAGAAAGAAACACTTTCGGCAGCTTTGGAAAGCCTTACACTTCACTAAAATATAGTACAACACTCTGTAACACACTTGATTGACAATGTTCCCGAGCTGCCTCAGTTCATAACAGTGTGTAGGAAGTTGTTTGATAAAGTGGGCAAAGCTTATACTTGGTCCAGAAGGCAGAATATAGGAAACTACATGAAAACATGGATAATTCAGAGAAAATGACTGTAAACAGATAACTTGTTTAGAACAGCTGAAAGAGATTCTCCAAATCATTTCTTAGTGTAGAAAAGGTAGCTAAGATCCGGGAAATCCTTAATTCAAGTTAAGATGACTTGAAACACTCTATGAATCCTATATTCTTTACTTAAAGGAGACTAGAGTGGTAAATGTGTGTTATACAAGGCAGAATACCATTGAAATAGAGAAAGAAACACTTTCGGCAGCTTTGGAAAGCCATACACTTCACTGAAATGTAGTACTACACTCTGTAACACAGTTGAGCGACAATGTTCCCAAGCTGCCTCAGTTCATAACAGTGTGTAGGAAGTTGTTTGATAAAGTGGAAAAAGCTTATACTTGGAACAGAAGGCAGAATATAGGAAACTACATGAAAACATGGATAATTCAGAGAAAATGACTGTAAACAGATGAGAACTTGTTTAGAACAGCTCAAAGAGATTCTCCATTCAGTTCTTATTGTAGTAAATGTAGCTAAGATCCGGGAAATCCTTATTTTGAGTTAAGATGACATGAAACACTGTATGAATCTTATATTCTTTACTTAAAGGAGACTAGAATGCTAAATGTGTGTTATACAAGGTAGAATACCATTGAAATAGAGAATTTAACACGTTTGGCAGCTTTGGAAAGCCTTACACTTCACTTAAATGTAGTACTACACTCTATAACACAGTTGAGAGACAATGTTCCCGAGCTGCCTCAGTTCATAACAGTGTGTAGGAAGTTGTTTGATAAAGTGGGCAAAGCTTATATTTGGTCCAGAAGGCAGAATATAGGAAACTACATGAAAACATGGATAATTCAGAGAAAATGACTGTAAACAGATGAGAACTTGTTTAGAACAGCTCAAAGAGATTCTCCAGTCAGTTCTTAGTGTAGTAAAGGTAGCTAAGATCCGGGAAATCCTTAATTCGAGTTAGGATCACATGAAACACTGTATGAATCCTATATTCTTTACTTAAAGGAGACTAGAGTGGTAAATGTGTGTTATACAAGGCAGAATACCATTGAAATAGAGAAAGAAACACTTTCGGAAGCTTTGGAAAGCCTTACACTTCACTAAAATATAGTACAACACTCTGTAACACACTTGAGAGACAATGTTCCCGAGCTGCCTCAGTTCATAACAGTGTGTAGGAAATTGTTTGATAAAGTGGGCAAAGCTTATACTTGGACCAGAAGGCAGAATATAGGAAACTACATGAAAACATGGATAATTCAGAGAAAACGACTGTAAACAGATGAGAACTTCTTTAGAACAGCTCAAAGAGATTCTCCAGTCAGTTCTTAGCGTAGTAAAGGTAGCTAAGATCCGGGAAATCCTTAATTCGAGTTAAGATCACATGAAACACTGTATGAATCCTATATTCTTTACTTGAAGGAGACTAGAGTGGTAAATGTGTGTTATACAAGGCAGAATACCACTGAAATAGAGAAAGAAACACGTTCGGCAGCTTTGGAAAGCCTTACACTTCACTGAAATGTAATACTACACTCTATAACACAGTTGAGAGACAATGTTCCCGAGCTGCCTCAGTTCATAACAGTGTGTAGGAAGTTGTTTGATAAAGTGGGCAAAGCTTATACTTGGACCAGAAGGCAGAATATAGGAAACTACATGAAAACATGGATAATTCAGAGAAAATGACTGTAAACAGATGATAACTTGTTTAGAACAGCTCAAAGAGATTCTCCAGTCAGTTCTTAGCGTAGTAAAGGTAGCTAAGATCCGGGAAATCCTTAATTCGAGTTAAGATCACATGAAACACTGTATGAATCCTATATTCTTTACTTGAAGGAGACTAGAGTGGTAAATGTGTGTTATACAAGGCAGAATACCACTGAAATAGAGAAAGAAACACGTTCGGCAGCTTTGGAAAGCCTTACACTTCACTGAAATGTAATACTACACTCTATAACACAGTTGAGGGACAATGTTCCCGAGCAGCCTCAATTCATAACAGTGTGTAGGAAGTTGTTTGATAAAGTGGGCAAAGCTTATACTTGGACCAGAAGGCAGAATATAGGAAACTACATGAAAACATGGATAATTCAGAGAAAATGACTGTAAACAGATGAGAACTTGTTTAGAACAGCTCAAAGAGATTCTCTAATCAGTTCTTAGTGTAGTAAAGGTAGCTAAGATCCGGGAAATCCTTAATTCGAGTTAAGATGACATGAAACACTGTATGAATCCTATATTCTTTACTTAAGGGAGAATAGAGTGGTAAATGTGTGTTATACAGGGCAGAATGCCATTGAAATAGAGAAAGAAACACATTCGACATATTTGGAAAGCATTACACTTCACTGAAATGTAGTACTACACTCTATAACACAGTTGAGAGACAATGTTCCCGAGCTGCCTCACTTCATAACAGTGTGTAGGAAGTTGTTTGATAAAGTGGGCAAAGCTTATACTTGGACCAGAAGGCAGAATTTAGGAAACTACATGAAAACATGGATAATTCAGAGAAAATGACTGTAAACAGATGAGAACTTGTTTAGAACAGCTCAAAGAGATTCTCCATTCAGTTCTTAGTAAATGTAGCTAAGATCCGGGAAATCCTTAATTCGAGTTAAGATCACATGAAACACTGTATGAATCCTATATTCCTTACTTAAAGGAGACTAGAGTGGTAAATGTGTGTTATACAAGGCAGAATACCATTGAAATAGAGAAAGAAACACGTTCGGCAGCTTTGGAAAGCCTTACACTTCACTGAAATGTAGTACTACACACTATAACACAGTTGAGAGACAATGTTCCCGAGCTGCCTCAGTTCATAACAGTGTGTAGGAAGTTGTTTGATAAAGTGGGCAAAGCTTATACTAGGACCAGAAGGCAGAATATAGGAAACTACATGAAAACATGGATAATTCAGAGAAAATGACAGGAAACAGATGAGAACTTGTTTAGAACACTGAAAGAGATTCTCCAAATCAGTTCTTAGTGTAGAAAAGGTAGCTAAGATCCGGGAAATCCTTAATTCAAGTTAAGATGACTTGAAACACTCGATGAATCCTATATTCTTTACTTAAAGGAGACTAGAGTCGTAAATGTGTGTTATACAAGGCAGAATACCATTGAAATAGAGAAAGAAACACTTTCGGCAGCTTTAGAAAGCCTTACACTTCACTGAAATGTAGTACTACACTCTATAACACAGTTGAGAGACAATGTTCCCGAGCTGCCTCAGTTCATAACAGTGTGTAGGAAGTTGTTTGATAAAGTGGGCAAAGCTTATACTTGGACCAGAAGGCAGAATATAGGAAACTACATGAAAACATGGATAATTCAGAGAAAATGACTGGAAACAGATGAGAGATTGTTTAGAACAGCTGAAAGAGATTCTCCAAATCAGTTCTTAGTGTAGAAAAGGTAGCTAAGATCCGGGAAATCCTTAATTCGAGTTAAGATGACATAAAACACTGTATGAATCCTATATTCTTTACTTAAAGGAGACTAAAGTGGTAAATGTGTGTTATACAAGGCAGAATACCATCGAAATAGAGAAAGAAACATGTCCGGCAGCTTTGGAAAGCCTTACACTTCACTGAAATGTAATACTAAACTCTATAACACAGTTGAGAGACAATGTTCCTGAGCTGCCTCAGTTCATAACAGTGTGTAGGAAGTTGTTTGATAAAGTGGGCAAAGCTTATACTTGGACCAGAAGGCAGAATATAGGAAACTACATGAAAACATGGATAATTCAGAGAAAATGACTGTAAACATATGAGAACTTGTTTAGAACAGCTCAAAGAGATTCTCCGGTCAGTTCTCAGCATAGTAAAGGTAGCTAAGATCCGGGAAATCCTTAATTCGAGTTAAGATGACATAAAACACTGTATGAATCCTATATTCTTTACTTAAAGGAGACTAGAGTGCTTAATGTGTGTTATACAAGGCAGAATACCATCGAAATAGAGAAAGAAACTTGTTCGGCAGCTTTGGAAAGCCTTACACTTCACTGAAATGTAATACTAAACTCTATAACACAGTTGAGAGACAATGTTCCTGAGCTGCCTCAGTTCATAACAGTGTGTAGGAAGTTGTTTGATAAAGTGGGCAAAGCTTATACTTGGACCAGAAGGCAGAATATAGGAAACTACATGAAAACATGGATAATTCAGAGAAAATGACTGTAAACAGATGAGAACTTGTTTAGAACAGCTCAAAGAGATTCTCCAGTCAGTTCTTAGCGTAGTAAAGGTAGCTAAGATCCGGGAAATCCTTAATTCGAGTTAAGATCACATGAAACACTGTATGAATCCTATATTCTTTACTTGAAGGAGACTAGAGTGGTAAATGTGTGTTATACAAGGCAGAATACCACTGAAATAGAGAAAGAAACACGTTCGTCAGCTTTGGAAAGCCTTACACTTCACTGAAATGTAGTACTACACTCTATAACACAGTTGAGAGACAATGTTCCCGAGCTGCCTCAGTTCATAACAGTGTGTAGGAAGTTGTTTGATAAAGTGGGCAAAGCTTATACTTGGACCAGAAGGCAGAATATAGGAAACTACATGAAAACATGGATAATTCAGAGAAAATGACTGGAAACAGATGAGAGATTGTTTAGAACAGCTGAAAAAGATTCTCCAAATCAGTTCTTAGTGTAGAAAAGGTAGCTAAGATCCGGGAAATCCTTAATTCAAGTTAAGATGACTTGAAACACTGTATGAATCCTATATTCTTTACTTAAAGGAGACTGGAGTGGTAAATGTGTGTTTTTCAAGGCAGAATACCATTAAAATCGAGAAAGAAACACGTTCGGCAGCTTTGGAAAGCCTTACACTTCACTGAAATGTAGTACTACACTCTGTAACACAGTTGAGAGACAATGTTCCCGAGCTGCCTCAGTTCATAACAGTGTGTAGGAAGTTGTTTGATAAAGTGGGCAAAGCTTATACTTGGACCAGAAGGCAGAATATAGGAAACTGCATGAAAACATGGATAATTCAGAGAAAATGACTGTAAACAGATGAGAACTTGTTTAGAACAGCTCAAAGAGATTCTCCAGTCAGTTCTTAGTGTAGTAAAGGTAGCTAAGATCCGGGAAATCCTTAATTCGAGTTAAGATCACATGAAACACTGTATGAATCCTATATTCTTTACTTGAAGGAGACTAGAGTGGTAAATGTGTGTTATACAAGGCAGAATACCATTGAAATAGAGAAAGAAACACGTTGGGCAGCTTTTGGAAAGCCTTACACTTCACTGAAATGTAATACTACACTCTATAACACAGTTGAGAGACAATGTTCCCGAGCTGCCTCAGTTCATAACAGTGTGTAGGAAGTTGTTTGATAAAGTGGGCAAAGCTTATACTTGGACCAGAAGGCAGAATATAGGAAACTACATGAAAACATGGATAATTCAGAGAAAATGACTGTAAACAGATGAGAACTTGTTTAGAACAGCTCAAAGAGATTCTCCAATCAGTTCTTAGTGTAGTAAAGGTACCTAAGATCCAGGAAATCCTTAATTCGAGTTAAGATGACATGAAACACTGTATGAATCCTATATTCTTTACTTAAAGGAGAATAGAGTGGTAAATGTGTGTTATACAAGGCAGAATGCCATTGAAATAGAGAAAGAAACACATTCGACATCTTTGGAAAGCATTACACTTCACTGAAATGTAGTACTACACTCTATAACACAGTTGAGAGACAATGTTCCCGAGCTGCCTCACTTCATAACAGTGTGTAGGAAGTTGTTTGATAAAGTGGGCAAAGCTTATACTTGGACCAGAAGGCAGAATATAGGAAACTACATGAAAACATGGATAATTCAGAGAAAATGACTGTAAACAGATGAGAACTTGTTTAGAACAGCTCAAAGAGATTCTCCAAGTCAGTTCTTAGTGTAGAAAAGGTAGCTGAGATCCGGGAAATCCTTAATTCAAGTTAAGATCACATGAAACACTGTATGAATCCTATATTCTTTACTTAAAGGAGACTGGAGTGGTAAATGTGTGTTATACAAGGCAGAATACCACTGAAATAAAGAAAGAAACACGTTCGGCAGCTTTGGAAAGCCTTACACTTCACTGAAATGTAATACTACACTCTATAACACAGTTGAGGGACAATGTTCCCGAGCAGCCTCAATTCATAACAGTGTGTAGGAAGTTGTTTGATAAAGTGGGCAAAGCTTATACTTGGACCAGAAGGCAGAATATAGGAAACTACATGAAAACATGGATAATTCAGAGAAAATGACTGTAAACAGATGAGAACTTGTTTAGAACAGCTCAAAGAGATTCTCTAATCAGTTCTTAGTGTAGTAAAGGTAGCTAAGATCCGGGAAATCCTTAATTCGAGTTAAGATGACATGAAACACTGTATGAATCCTATATTCTTTACTTAAGGGAGAATAGAGTGGTAAATGTGTGTTATACAGGGCAGAATGCCATTGAAATAGAGAAAGAAACACATTCGACATATTTGGAAAGCATTACACTTCACTGAAATGTAGTACTACACTCTATAACACAGTTGAGAGACAATGTTCCCGAGCTGCCTCACTTCATAACAGTGTGTAGGAAGTTGTTTGATAAAGTGGGCAAAGCTTATACTTGGACCAGAAGGCAGAATTTAGGAAACTACATGAAAACATGGATAATTCAGAGAAAATGACTGTAAACAGATGAGAACTTGTTTAGAACAGCTCAAAGAGATTCTCCATTCAGTTCTTAGTAAATGTAGCTAAGATCCGGGAAATCCTTAATTCGAGTTAAGATCACATGAAACACTGTATGAATCCTATATTCCTTACTTAAAGGAGACTAGAGTGGTAAATGTGTGTTATACAAGGCAGAATACCATTGAAATAGAGAAAGAAACACGTTCGGCAGCTTTGGAAAGCCTTACACTTCACTGAAATGTAGTACTACACACTATAACACAGTTGAGAGACAATGTTCCCGAGCTGCCTCAGTTCATAACAGTGTGTAGGAAGTTGTTTGATAAAGTGGGCAAAGCTTATACTAGGACCAGAAGGCAGAATATAGGAAACTACATGAAAACATGGATAATTCAGAGAAAATGACAGGAAACAGATGAGAACTTGTTTAGAACACTGAAAGAGATTCTCCAAATCAGTTCTTAGTGTAGAAAAGGTAGCTAAGATCCGGGAAATCCTTAATTCGAGTTAAGATGACATAAAACACTGTATGAATCCTATATTCTTTACTTAAAGGAGACTAAAGTGGTAAATGTGTGTTATACAAGGCAGAATACCATCGAAATAGAGAAAGAAACATGTCCGGCAGCTTTGGAAAGCCTTACACTTCACTGAAATGTAATACTAAACTCTATAACACAGTTGAGAGACAATGTTCCTGAGCTGCCTCAGTTCATAACAGTGTGTAGGAAGTTGTTTGATAAAGTGGGCAAAGCTTATACTTGGACCAGAAGGCAGAATATAGGAAACTACATGAAAACATGGATAATTCAGAGAAAATGACTGTAAACATATGAGAACTTGTTTAGAACAGCTCAAAGAGATTCTCCGGTCAGTTCTCAGCATAGTAAAGGTAGCTAAGATCCGGGAAATCCTTAATTCGAGTTAAGATCACATGAAACACTGTATGAATCCTATATTCTTTACTTGAAGGAGACTAGAGTAGTAAATGTGTGTTATACAAGGCAGAATACCACTGAAATAGAGAAAGAAACACGTTCGTCAGCTTTGGAAAGCCTTACACTTCACTGAAATGTAGTACTACACTCTATAACACAGTTGAGAGACAATGTTCCCGAGCTGCCTCAGTTCATAACAGTGTGTAGGAAGTTGTTTGATAAAGTGGGCAAAGCTTATACTTGGACCAGAAGGCAGAATATAGGAAACTACATGAAAACATGGATAATTCAGAGAAAATGACTGGAAACAGATGAGAGATTGTTTAGAACAGCTGAAAAAGATTCTCCAAATCAGTTCTTAGTGTAGAAAAGGTAGCTAAGATCCGGGAAATCCTTAATTCAAGTTAAGATGACTTCAAACACTGTATGAATCCTATATTCTTTACTTAAAGGAGACTGGAGTGGTAAATGTGTGTTTTTCAAGGCAGAATACCATTAAAATCGAGAAAGAAACACGTTCGGCAGCTTTGGAAAGCCTTACACTTCACTGAAATGTAGTACTACACTCTGTAACACAGTTGAGAGACAATGTTCCCGAGCTGCCTCAGTTCATAACAGTGTGTAGGAAGTTGTTTGATAAAGTGGGCAAAGCTTATACTTGGACCAGAAGGCAGAATATAGGAAACTGCATGAAAACATGGATAATTCAGAGAAAATGACTGTAAACAGATGAGAACTTGTTTAGAACAGCTCAAAGAGATTCTCCAGTCAGTTCTTAGTGTAGTAAAGGTAGCTAAGATCCGGGAAATCCTTAATTCGAGTTAAGATCACATGAAACACTGTATGAATCCTATATTCTTTACTTAAAGGAGAATAGAGTGGTAAATGTGCGTTATACAAGGCACAATACCATTTAAATAGAGAAAGAAACACGTTTGGCAGCTTTGGAAAGCCTTACACTTCACTGAAATGTAGTACTACACTCTATAACACAGTTGAGAGACAATGTTCCCGAGCTGCCTCAGTTCATAACAGTGTGTAGGAAGTTGTTTGATAAAGTGGGCAAAGCTTATACTTGGACCAGAAGGCAGAATATAGGAAACTACATGAAAACATGGATAATTCAGAGAAAATGACTGTAAACAGATGAGAACTTGTTTAGAACACCTCAAAGAGATTCTCCAGTTAGTTCTTAGCGTAGTAAAGGTAGCTAAGATCCGGGAAATCCTTAATTCGAGTTAAGATCACATGAAACACTGTATGAATCCTATATTCTTTACTTGAAGGAGACTAGAGTGGTAAATGTGTGTTATACAAGGCAGAATACCATTGAAATAGAGAAAGAAACACGTTGGGCAGCTTTTGGAAAGCCTTACACTTCACTGAAATGTAATACTACACTCTATAACACAGTTGAGAGACAATGTTCCCGAGCTGCCTCAGTTCATAACAGTGTGTAGGAAGTTGTTTGATAAAATGGGCAAAGCTTATACTTGGACCAGAAGGCAGAATATAGGAAACTACATGAAAACATGGATAATTCAGAGAAAATGACTGTAAACAGATGAGAACTTGTTTAGAACAGCTCAAAGAGATTCTCCAATCAGTTCTTAGTGTAGTAAACGTAGCTAAGATCCGGGAAATCCTTAATTCGAGTTAAGTTGACATGAAACACTGTATGAATCCTATATTCTTTACTGAAAGGAGAATAGAGTGGTAAATGTGTGTTATGCAAGGCAGAATGCCATTGAAATAGAGAAAGAAACACATTTGGCATCTTTGGAAAGCCTTACACTTCACTGAAATGTAGTACTACACTCTATAACACAGTTGAGAGACAATGTTCCCGAGCTACCTCAGTTCATAACAGTGTGTAGGAAGTTGTTTGATAACGTGGGCAAAGCTTATACTTGGACCAGAAGGCAGAATATAGGAAACTACATGAAAACATGGATAATTCAGAGAAAATGACTGGAAACAGATGAGAACTTGTTTAGAACAGCTGAAAGAGATACTCCAAATCAGTTCTTAGTGTAGAAAAGGTAGCTAAGATCCGGGAAATCCTTAATTCAAGTTAAGATGACTTGAAACACTCTATGAATCCTATATTCTTTACTTAAAGGAGACTAGAGTGGTAAATGTGTGTTATACAAGGCAGAATACCATTGAAATAGAGAAAGAAACACGTTCGGCAGCTTTGGAAAGCCTTACACTTCACTGAAATGTAGTACTACACTCTATAACACAGTTGAGAGACAATGTTCCCGAGCTGCCTCAGTTCATAACAGTGTGTATGAAGTTGTTTGATAACGTGGGCAAAGCTTATACTTGGACCAGAAGGCAGAATATAGGAAACTACATGAAAACATGGATAATTCAGAGAAAATGACTGGAAACAGATGAGAACTTGTTTAGAACAGCTGAAAGAGATTCTCCAAATCAGTTCTTAGTGTAGAAAAGGTAGCTAAGATCCGGGAAATCCTTAATTCAAGTTAAGATGACTTGAAACACTCTATGAATCCTATATTCTTTACTTAAAGGAGACTAGAGTGGTAAATGTGTGTTATACAAGGCAGAATACCATTGAAATAGAGAAAGAAACACGTTCGGCAGCTTTGGAAAGCCTTACACTTCACTGAAATGTAGTACTACACTCTATAACACAGTTGAGAGACAATGTTCCCGAGCTGCCTCAGTTCATAACAGTGTGTAGGAAGTTGTTTGATAAAGTGGGCAAAGCTTATACTTGGACCAGAAGGCAGAATATAGGAAACTACATGAAAACATGGATAATTCAGAGAAAATGACTGGAAACAGATGAGAGATTGTTTAGAACAGCTGAAAGAGATTCTCCAAATCAGTTCTTAGTGTAGAAAAGGTAGCTAAGATCCGGGAAATCCTTAATTCAAGTTAAGATGACTTGAAACACTGTATGAATCCTATATTCTTTACTAAAAGGAGACTGGAGTGGTAAATGTGTGTTTTACAAGGCAGAATACCATTGAAATAGAGAAAGAAACTCGTTCGGCAGCTTTGGAAACCCTTACACTTCACTGAAATATAGTACTACACTCTGTAACACAGTTGAGAGACAATGTTCTCCAGCTGCCTCAGTTCATAACAGTGTGTAGGAAGTTGTTTGATAAAGTGGGCAAAGCTTATACTTGGACCAGAAGGCAGAATATAGGAAACTACATGAAAACATGGATAATTCAGAGAAAATGACTGTAAACATATGAGAACTTGTTTAGAACAGCTCAAAGAGATTCTCCGGTCAGTTCTCAGCATAGTAAAGGTAGCTAAGATCCGGGAAATCCTTAATTCGAGTTAAGATGACATAAAACACTGTATGAATCCTATATTCTTTACTTAAAGGAGACTAGAGTGCTAAATGTGTGTTATACAAGGCAGAATACCATCGAAATAGAGAAAGAAACATGTTCGGCAGCTTTGGAAAGCCTTACACTTCACTGAAATGTAATACTACACTCTATAACACAGTTGAGAGACAATGTTCCTGAGCTGCCTCAGTTCATAACAGTGTGTAGGAAGTTGTTTGATAAAGTGGGCAAAGCTTATACTTGGACCAGAAGGCAGAATATAGGAAACTACATGAAAACATGGATAATTCAGAGAAAATGACTGTAAACAGATGAGAACTTGTTTAGAACAGCTCAAAGAGATTCTCCAAGTCAGTTCTTAGTGTAGAAAAGGTAGCTGAGATCCGGGAAATCCTTAATTCAAGTTAAGATCACATGAAACACTGTATGAATCCTATATTCTTAACTTAAAGGAGACTGGAGTGGTAAATGTGTGTTATACAAGGCAGAATACCACTGAAATAGAGAAAGAAACACGTCCGGCAGCTTTGGAAAGCCTTACACTTCACTGAAATGTAATACTACACTCTATAACACAGTTGAGAGAAAATGTTCCCGAGCTGCCTCAATTCATAACAGTGTGTAGGAAGTTGTTTGATAAAGTGGGCAAAGCTTATACTTGGACCAGAAGGCAGAATATAGGAAACTACATGAAAACATGGATAATTCAGAGAAAATGACTGTAAACAGATGAGAACTTGTTTAGAACAGCTCAAAGAGATTCTCCAATCAGTTCTTAGTGTAGTAAAGGTAGCTAAGATCCGGGAAATCCTTAATTCGAGTTAAGATGACATGAAACACTGTATGAATCCTATATTCTTTACTTAAGGGAGAATAGAGTGGTAAATGTGTGTTATACAGGGCAGAATGCCATTGAAATAGAGAAAGAAACACATTCGACATATTTGGAAAGCATTACACTTCACTGAAATGTAGTACTACACTCTATAACACAGTTGAGAGACAATGTTCCTGAGCTGCCTCAGTTCATAACAGTGTGTAGGAAGTTGTTTGATAAAGTGGGCAAAGCTTATACTTGGACCAGAAGGCAGAATATAGGAAACTACATGAAAACATGCATAATTCAGAGAAAATGACTGTAAACAGATGAGAACTTGTTTAGAACAGCTCAAAGAGATTCTCCAGTCAGTTTTTATTGTAGTAAATGTAGCTAAGATCCGGGAAATCCTTAATTCGAGTTAAGATCACATGAAACACTGTATGAATCCTATATTCTTTACTTAAAGGAGACTAGAGTGCTAAATGTGTGTTATACAAGGTAGAATACCATTGAAATAGAGAATTAAATACGTTTGGCAGCTTTGGAAAGCCTTACACTTCACTGAAATGTAGTACTACACTCTATAACACAGTTGAGAGACAATGTTCCCGAGCTGCCTCAGTTCATAACAGTGTGTAGGAAGTTGTTTGATAAAGTGGGCAAAGCTTATACTTGGACCAGAAGGCAGAATATAGGAAACTAAATGAAAACATGGATAATTCAGAGAAAATGACTGTAAACAGATGAGAACTTGTTTAGAACAGCTCAAAGAGATTCTCCAAGTCAATTCTTAGCGTAGTAAAGGTAGCTAAGATCCGGGAAATCATTAATTCGAGTTAAGATCACATGAAACACTGTATGAATCCTATATTCCTTACTTAAATGAGACTAGAGTGGTAAATATGTGTTATACAAGGCAGGATACCATTGAAATAGAGAAAGAAACACGTTGGGCAGCTTTGGAAACCCTTAAACTTCACTGAAATGTAGTACTACACACTATAACACAGTTGAGAGACAATGTTCCCGAGCTGCCTCAGTTCATAACAGTGTGTAGGAAGTTGTTTGATAAAGTGGGCAAAGCTTATACTAGGACCAGAAGGCAGAATATAGGAAACTACATGAAAACATGGATAATTCAGAGAAAATGACTGGAAACAGATGAGAGATTGTTTAGAACAGCTGAAAGAGATTCTCCAAATCAGTTCTTAGTGTAGAAAAGGTAGCTAAGATCCGGGAAATCCTTAATTCAAGTTAAGATGACTTGAAACACTGTATGAATCCTATATTCTTTACTAAAAGGAGACTGGAGTGGTAAATGTGTGTTTTACAAGGCAGAATACCATTGAAATAGAGAAAGAAACTCGTTCGGCAGCTTTGGAAAGCCTTACACTTCACTGAAATATAGTACTACACTCTGTAACACAGTTGAGAGACAATGTTCCCGAGCTGCCTCAGTTCATAACAGTGTGTAGGAAGTTGTTTGATAAAGTGGGCAAAGCTTATACTTGGACCAGAAGGCAGAATATAGGAAACTACATGAAAACATGGATAATTCAGAGAAAATGACTGTAAACAGATGAGAACTTGTTTAGAACAGCTCAAAGAGATTCTCCAATCAGTTCTTAGTGTAGTAAAGGTAGCTAAGATCCGGGAAATCCTTAATTCGAGTTAAGATGACATGAAACACTGTATGAATCCTATATTCTTTACTTAAGGGAGAATAGAGTGGTAAATGTGTGTTATACAGGGCAGAATGCCATTGAAATAGAGAAAGAAACACATTCGACATATTTGGAAAGCATTACACTTCACTGAAATGTAGTACTACACTCTATAACACAGTTGAGAGACAATGTTCCTGAGCTGCCTCAGTTCATAACAGTGTGTAGGAAGTTGTTTGATAAAGTGGGCAAAGCTTATACTTGGACCAGAAGGCAGAATATAGGAAACTACATGAAAACATGCATAATTCAGAGAAAATGACTGTAAACAGATGAGAACTTGTTTAGAACAGCTCAAAGAGATTCTCCAGTCAGTTTTTATTATAGTAAATGTAGCTAAGATCCGGGAAATCCTTAATTCGAGTTAAGATCACATAAAACACTGTATGAATCCTATATTCTTTACTTAAAGGAGACTAGAGTGCTAAATGTGTGTTATACAAGGTAGAATACCATTGAAATAGAGAATTAAATACGTTTGGCAGCTTTGGAAAGCCTTACACTTCACTGAAATGTAGTACTACACTCTATAACACAGTTGAGAGACAATGTTCCCGAGCTGCCTCAGTTCATAACAGTGTGTAGGAAGTTGTTTGATAAAGTGGGCAAAGCTTATACTTGGACCAGAAGGCAGAATATAGGAAACTAAATGAAAACATGGATAATTCAGAGAAAATGACTGTAAACAGATGAGAACTTGTTTAGAACAGCTCAAAGAGATTCTCCAAGTCAATTCTTAGCGTAGTAAAGGTAGCTAAGATCCGGGAAATCCTTAATTCGAGTTAAGATCACATGAAACACTGTATGAATCCTATATTCTTTACTTGAAGGAGACTAGAGTGGTAAATGTGTGTTATACAAGGCAGAATACCACTGAAATAGAGAAAGAAACATGTTCGGCAGCTTTGGAAAGCCTTACACTTCACTGAAATGTAATACTACACTCTATAACACAGTTGAGAGACAATGTTCCCGAGCTGCCTCAGTTCATAACAGTGTGTAGGAAGTTGTTTGATAAAGTGGGCAAAGCTTATACTTGGACCAGAAGGCAGAATATAGGAAACTACATGAAAACATGGATAACTCAGAGAAAATGACTGTAAACAGATGAGAACTTGTTTAGAACAGCTCAAAGAGATTCTCCAATCAGTTCTTAGTGTAGTAAAGGTAGCTAAGATCCAGGAAATCCTTAATTCGAGTTAAGATGACATGAAACACTGTATGAATCCTATATTCTTTACTTAAAGGAAAATAGAGTGGTAAATGTGTGTTATACAAGGCAGAATGCCATTGAAATAGAGAAAGAAACACATTCGACATCTTTGGAAAGCATTACACTTCACTGAAATGTAGTACTACACTCTATAACACAGTTGAGAGACAATGTTCCCGAGCTGCCTCAGTTCATAACAGTGTGTAGGAAGTTGTTTGATAAAGTGGGCAAAGCTTATACTTGGACCAGAAGGCAGAATATAGGAAACTACATGAAAACATGGATAATTTAGAGAAAATGACTGTAAACAGATGAGAACTTGTTTAGAACAGCTCAAAGAGATTCTCCAGTCAGTTCTTAGCGTAGTAAAGGTAGCTAAGATCCGGGAAATCCTTAATTCGAGTTAAGATCACATGAAACACTGTATGAATCCTATATTCTTTACTTGAAGGAGACTAGAGTGGTAAATGTGTGTTATACAAGGCAGAATACCACTGAAATAGAGAAGGAAACACGTTCGGCAGCTTTGGAAAGCCTTACACTTCACTGAAATGTAATACTACACTCTATAACACAGTTGAGAGACAATGTTCCCGAGCTGCCTCAGTTCATAACAGTGTGTAGGAAGTTGTTTGATAAAGTGGGCAAAGCTTATACTTGGACCAGAAGGCAGAATATAGGAAACTACATGAAAACATGGATAATTCAGAGAAAATGACTGTAAACAGATGAGAACTTGTTTAGAACAGCTCAAAGAGATTCTCCAATCAGTTCTTAGTGTAGTAAAGGTAGCTAAGATCCGGGAAATCCTTAATTGGAGTTAAGATGACATAAAACACTGTATAAATCCTATATTCTTTACTTAAAGGAGACTAGAGTGGTAAATGTGTGTTATACAAGGCAGAATACCATCGAAATAGAGAAAGAAACATGTTCGGCAGCTTTGGAAAGCCTTACACTTCACTGAAATGTAATACTACACTCTATAACATAGTTGAGAGACAATGTTCCTGAGCTGCCTCAGTTCATAACAGTGTGTAGGAAGTTGTTTGATAAAGAGGGCAAAGCTTATACTTGGACCAGAAGGCAGAATATAGGAAACTACATGAAAACATGGATCATTCAGAGAAAATGACTGGAAACAGATGAGAGATTGTTTAGAACAGCTGAAAGAGATTCTCCAAATCAGTTCTTAGTGTAGAAAATGTAGCTAAGATCCGGGAAATCCTTAATTCGAGTTAAGATGACATAAAACACTGTATGAATCCTATATTCTTTACTTAAAGGAGACTAGAGTGGTAAATGTGTGTTATACAAGGCAGAATACCATCGAAATAGAGAAAGAAACATGTTCGGCAGCTTTGGAAAGCCTTACACTTCACTGAAATGTAATACTACACTCTATAACACAGTTGAGAGACAATGTTCCTGAGCTGCCTCAGTTCATAACAGTGTGTAGGAAGTTGTTTGATAAAGTGGGCAAAGCTTATACTTGGACCAGAAGGCAGAATATAGGAAACTACATGAAAACATGGATAATTCAGAGAAAATGACTGTAAACAGATGAGAACTTGTTTAGAAAAGCTCAAAGAGATTCTCCAGTTAGTTCTTAGCGTAGTAAAGGTAGCTAAGATTCGGGAAATCCTTAATTCGAGTTAAGATCACATGAAACACTGTATGAATCCTATATTCTTTACTTGAAGGAGACTAGAGTGGTAAATGTGTGTTATACAAGGCAGAATACCATTGAAATAGAGAAAGAAACACGTTCGGCAGCTTTGGAAAGCCTTACACTTCACTGAAATGTAGTACTACACTCTATAACACAGTTGAGAGACAAGGTTCCCGAGCTGCCTCAGTTCATAACGGTGTGTAGGAAATTGTTTGATAAAGTGGGCAAAGCTTATACTTGGACCAGAAGGCAGAATATAGGAAACTACATGAAAACATGCATAATTCAGAGAAAATGACTGTAAACAGATGAGAACTTGTTTAGAACAGCTCAAAGAGATTCTCCATTCAGTTCTTATTGTAGTAAATGTAGCTAAGATCCGGGAAATCTTAATTCGAGTTAAGATCACATGAAACACTGTATGAATCCTATATTCTTTACTTAAAGGAGACTAGAGTGCTAAATGTGTGTTATACAAGGTAGAATACCATTGAAATAGAGAATTAAACACGTTTGGCAGCTTTGGAAAGCCTTACACTTCACTGAAATGTAGTACTACACTCTATAACACAGTTGAGAGACAATGTTCCCGAGCTGCCTCAGTTCATAACAGTGTGTAGGAAGTTGTTTGATAAAGTGGAAAAAGCTTATACTTGGACCAGAAGGCAGAATATAGGAAACTAAATGAAAACATGGATAATTCAGAGAAAATGACTGTAAACAGATGAGAACTTGTTTAGAACACTGAAAGAGATTCTCCAAATCAGTTCTTAGTGTAGAAAAGGTAGCTAAGATCCGGGAAATCCTTAATTCAAGTTAAGATGACTTGAAACACTCTATGAATCCTATATTCTTTACTTAAAGGAGACTAGAGTCGTAAATGTGTGTTATACAAGGCAGAATACCATTGAAATAGAGAAAGAAACACGTTCAGCAGCTTTGGAAAGCCTTACACTTCACTGAAATGTAGTACTACACTCTATAACACAGTTGAGAGACAATGTTCCCGAGCTGCCTCAGTTCATAACAGTGTGTAGGAAGTTGTTTGATAAAGTGGGCAAAGCTTATACTTGGACCAGAAGGCAGAATATAGGAAACTACATGAAAACATGGATAATTCAGAGAAAATGACTGGAAACAGATGAGAGATTGTTTAGAACAGCTGAAAGAGATTCTCCAAATCAGTTCTTAGTGTAGAAAATGTAGCTAAGATCCGGGAAATCCTTAATTCGAGGTAAGATGACATAAAACACTGTATGAATCCTATATTCTTTACTTAAAGGAGACTAGAGTGGTAAATGTGTGTTATACAAGGCAGAATACCATCGAAAAAGAGAAAGAAACATGTTCGGCAGCTTTGGAAAGCCTTACACTTCACTGAAATGTAATACTACACTCTATAACACAGTTGAGAGACAATGTTCCTGAGCTGCCTCAGTTCATAACAGTGGGTAGGAAGTTGTTTGATAAAGTGGGCAAAGCTTATTCTTGGACCAGAAGGCAGAATATAGGAAACTACATGAAAACATGGATAATTCAGAGAAAATGACTGTAAACAGATGAGAACTTGTTTAGAAAAGCTCAAAGAGATTCTCCAGTTAGTTCTTAGCGTAGTAAAGGTAGCTAAGATTCGGGAAATCCTTAATTCGAGTTAAGATCACATGAAACACTGTATGAATCCTATATTCTTTACTTGAAGGAGACTAGAGTGGTAAATGTGTGTTATACAAGGCAGAATACCATTGAAATAGAGAAAGAAACACGTTCGGCAGCTTGGAAAGCCTTACACTTCACTGAAATGTAGTACTACACTCTATAACACAGTTGAGAGACAAGGTTCCCGAGCTGCCTCAGTTCATAACGGTGTGTAGGAAGTTGTTTGATAAAGTGGGCAAAGCTTATACTTGGACCAGAAGGCAGAATATAGGAAACTACATGAAAACATGCATAATTCAGAGAAAATGACTGTAAACAGATGAGAACTTGTTTAGAACAGCTCAAAGAGATTCTCCATTCAGTTCTTATTGTAGTAAATGTAGCTAAGATCCGGGAAATCTTAATTCGAGTTAAGATCACATGAAACACTGTATGAATCCTATATTCTTTACTTAAAGGAGACTAGAGTGCTAAATGTGTGTTATACAAGGTAGAATACCATTGAAATAGAGAATTAAACACGTTTGGCAGCTTTGGAAAGCCTTACACTTCACTGAAATGTAGTACTACACTCTATAACACAGTTGAGAGACAATGTTCCCGAGCTGCCTCAGTTCATAACAGTGTGTAGGAAGTTGTTTAATAAAGTGGGCAAAGCTTATACTTGGACCAGAAAGCAGAATATAGGAAACTAAATGAAAACATGGATAATTCAGAGAAAATGACTGTAAACAGATGAGAACTTGTTTAGAACAGCTCAAAGAGATTCTCCAAGTCAGTTCTTAGCGTAGTAAAGGTAGCTAAGATCCGGAAAATCATTAATTCGAGTTAAGATCACATGAAACACTGTATGAATCCTATATTCCTTACTTAAAGGAGACTAGAGTGGTAAATGTGTGTTATACAAGGCAGAATACCATTGAAATAGAGAAAGAAACACGTTCGGCAGCTTTGGAAAGCCTTACACTTCACTGAAATATAGTACTACACACTATAACACAGTTGAGAGACAATGTTCCCGAGCTGCCTCAGTTCATAACAGTGTGTAGGAAGTTGTTTGATAAAGTGGGCAAAGCTTATACTAGGACCAGAAGGCAGAATATAGGAAACTACATGAAAACATGGATAATTCAGAGAAAATGACAGGAAACAGATGAGAACTTGTTTAGAACACTGAAAGAGATTCTCCAAATCAGTTCTTAGTGTAGAAAAGGTAGCTAAGATCCCGGAAATCCTTAATTCAAGTTAAGATGACTTGAAACACTCTATGAATCCTATATTCTTTACTTAAAGGAGACTAGAGTCGTAAATGTGTGTTATACAAGGCAGAATACCATTGAAATAGAGAAAGAAACACGTTCAGCAGCTTTGGAAAGCCTTACACTTCACTGAAATGTAGTACTACACTCTATAACACAGTTGAGAGACAATGTTCCCGAGCTGCCTCAGTTCATAACAGTGTGTAGGAAGTTGTTTGATAAAGTGGGCAAAGCTTATACTTGGACCAGAAGGCAGAATATAGGAAACTAAATGAAAACATGGATAATTCAGAGAAAATGACTGTAAACAGATGTGAACTTGTTTAGAACAGCTCAAAGAGATTCTCCAAGTCAGTTCTTAGCGTAGTAAAGGTAGCTAAGATCCGGGAAATCATTAATTCGAGTTAAGATCACATGAAACACTGTATGAATCCTATATTCCTTACTTAAAGGAGACTAGAGTGGTAAATGTGTGTTATACAAGGCAGAATACCATTGAAATAGAGAAAGAAACACGTTCGGCAGCTTTGGAAAGCCTTACACTTCACTGAAATGTAGTACTACACACTATAACACAGTTGAGAGACAATGTTCCCGAGCTGCCTCAGTTCATAACAGTGTGTAGGAAGTTGTTTGATAAAGTGGGCAAAGCTTATACTAGGACCAGAAGGCAGAATATAGGAAACTACATGAAAACATGGATAATTCAGAGAAAATGAGAGGAAACAGATGAGAACTTGTTTAGAACACTGAAAGAGATTCTCCAAATCAGTTCTTAGTGTAGAAAAGGTAGCTAAGATAAGGAAAATCCTTAATTCCAGTTAAGATCACATGAAACACTGTATGAATCCTATATTCTTTACTTAAAGGAGACTAGAGTGGTAAATGTGTGTTATACAAGGCAGAATACTATTGAAATGGAGAAAGAAACACGTTCGGCAGCTTTGGAAAGCCTTACACTTCACTGAAATGTAGTACTACACTCTATAACACAGTTGAGAGACCATGTTCAATAGCTGCCTCAGTACTTAACAGTGTGTAGGAAGTTGTTTGATAAAGTGGGCAAAGCTTATACTTGGACCAGAAGGCAGAATATAGGAAACCCCCTGAAAACATGAATAATTCAGTGAAAATGACTGTAAACAGATGAGAACTTGTTTAGAACAGCTGAAAAAGAATCTCCAAGTCAGTTCTTAGTGTAGAAAAGGTAGGTAAATCCGGAAAATCCGTAATTCCAGTTAAGATCACATGAAACACTGTATGAATCCTATATTCCTTACTTAAAGGAGACTAGAGTGGTAAATGTGTGTTATACAAGGCAGAATACCATTGAAATAGAGAAAGAAACACGTTCGGCAGCTTTGGAAAGCCTTACACTTCACTGAAATGTAGTACTACACACTATAACACAGTTGAGAGACAATGTTCCCGAGCTGCCTCAGTTCATAACAGTGTGTAGGAAGTTGTTTGATAAAGTGGGCAAAGCTTATACTAGGACCAGAAGGCAGAATATAGGAAACTACATGAAAACATGGATAATTCAGAGAAAATGACAGGAAACAGATGAGAACTTGTTTAGAACACTGAAAGAGATTCTCCAAATCAGTTCTTAGTGTAGAAAAGGTAGCTAAGATCCGGGAAATCCTTAATTCAAGTAAAGATGACTTGAAACACTCTATGAATCCTATATTCTTTACTTAAAGGAGACTAGAGTCGTAAATGTGTGTTATACAAGGCAGAATACCATTGAAATAGAGAAAGAAACACGTTCAGCAGCTTTGGAAAGCCTTACACTTCACTGAAATGTAGTACTACACTCTATAACACAGTTGAGAGACAATGTTCCCGAGCTGCCTCAGTTCATAACAGTGTGTAGGAAGTTGTTTGATAAAGTGGGCAAAGCTTATACTTGGACCAGAAGGCAGAATATAGGAAACTACATGAAAACATGGATAATTCAGAGAAAATGACTGGAAACAGATGAGAGATTGTTTAGAACAGCTGAAAGAGATTCTCCAAATCAGTTCTTAGTGTAGAAAATGTAGCTAAGATCCGGGAAATCCTTAATTCGAGTTAAGATGACATAAAACACTGTATGAATCCTATATTCTTTACTTAAAGGAGACTAGAGTGGTAAATGTGTGTTATACAAGGCAGAATACCATCGAAATAGAGAAAGAAACATGTTCCGCAGCTTTGGAAAGCCTTACACTTCACTGAAATGTAATACTACACTCTATAACACAGTTGAGAGACAATGTTCCTGAGCTGCCTCAGTTCATAACAGTGTGTAGGAAGTTGTTTGATAAAGTGGGCAAAGCTTATACTTGGACCAGAAGGCAGAATATAGGAAACTACATGAAAACATGGATAATTCAGAGAAAATGAGTGTAAACAGATGAGAACTTGTTTAGAAAAGCTCAAAGAGATTCTCCAGTTAGTTCTTAGCGTAGTAAAGGTAGCTAAGATTCGGGAAATCCTTAATTCGAGTTAAGATCACATGAAACACTGTATGAATCCTATATTCTTTACTTGAAGGAGACTAGAGTGGTAAATGTGTGTTATACAAGGCAGAATACCATTGAAATAGAGAAAGAAACACGTTCGGCAGCTTTGGAAAGCCTTACACTTCACTGAAATGTAGTACTACACTCTATAACACAGTTGAGAGACAAGGTTCCCGAGCTGCCTCAGTTCATAACGGTGTGTAGGAAGTTGTTTGATAAAGTGGGCAAAGCTTATACTTGGACCAGAAGGCAGAATATAGGAAACTACATGAAAACATGGATAATTCAGAGAAAATTACTGGAAACAGATGAGAGATTGTTTAGAACAGCTGAAAGAGATTCTCCAAATCAGTTCTTAGTGTAGAAAAGGTAGCTAAGATCCGGGAAATCCATAATTCGAGTTAAGATGACGTAAAACACTGTATGAATCCTATATTCTTTACTTAAAGGTGACTAGAGTGGTAAACGTGTGTTATACAAGGCAGAATACCATCGAAATAGAGAAAGAAACATGTTCGGCAGCTTTGGAAAGCCTTACACTTCACTGAAATGTAATACTACACTCTATAACACAGTTGAGAGACAATGTTCCTGAGCTGCCTCAGTTCATAACAGTGTGTAGGAAGTTGTTTGATAAAGTGGGCAAAGCTTATACTTGGACCAGAAGGCAGAATATAGGAAACTACATGAAAACATGGATAATTCAGAGAAAATGACTGTAAACAGATGAGAACTTGTTTAAAACAGCTCAAAGGGATTCTCCAGTCAGTTCTTAGCGTAGTAAAGGTAGCTAAGATCCGGGAAATCCTTAATTCGAGTTAAGATCACATGAAACACTGTATGAATCCTATATTCTTTACTTGAAGGAGACTAGAGTGGTAAATGTGTGTTATACAAGGCAGAATACCACTGAAATAGAGAAAGAAACAAGTTCGGCAGCTTAGGAAAGCCTTACACTTCACTGAAATGTAATACTACACTCTATAACACAGTTGAGAGACAATGTTCCCGAGCTGCCTCAGTTCATAACAGTGTGTAGGAAGTTGTTTCATAAAGTGGGCAAAGCTTATACTTGGACCAGAAGGCAGAATATAGGAAACTACATGAAAACAAGGATAATTCAGAGAAAATGACTGTAAACAGATGAGAACTTGTTTAGAACAGCTCAAAGAGATTCTCCAGTCAGTTCTTAGGTACCTAAGGCAGAATACCAGCTCAAAGAGATTCTCCAGTCAGTTCTTAGGTAGCTAAGGCAGAATACCATTGAAATAGAGAAAGAAACACGTTCGGCAGCTTTGGAAAGCCTTACACTTCACTGAAATGTAGTACTACACTCTATAACACAGTTGAGAGACAAGGTTCCCGAGCTGCCTCAGTTCATAACAGTGTGTAGGAAGTTGTTTGATAAAGTGGGCAAAGCTTATACTAGGACCAGAAGGCAGAATATAGGAAACTACATGAAAACATGGATAATTCAGAGAAAATGACTGTAAACAGATGAGAACTTGTTCAGAACAGCTGAAAGAGGTTCTCCAATCAGTTCTTAGTGTAGAAAAGGTAGCTAAGATCCGGGAAATCCTTAATTCAAGTTAAGATGACTTGAAACACAGTATGAATCCTATATTCTTTACTTAAAGGAGACTGGAGTGGTAAATGTGTGTTTTACAAGGCAGAATACCATTGAAATAGAGAAAGAAACACGTTCGGCAGCTTTGGAAAGCCTTACACTTCACTGAAATATAGTACTACACTCTGTAACACAGTAGAGAGACAATGTTCCCGAGCTACCTCAGTTCATAACAGTGTGTAGGAAGTTGTTTGATAAAGTGGGCAAAGCTTATACTTGGACCAGAAGGCAGAATATAGGAAACTACATGAAAACATGGATAATTCAGAGAAAATGACTGGAAACAGATGAGAACTTGTTTAGAACAGCTCAAAGAGATTCTCCAGTCAGTTCTTAGCGTAGTAAAAGTAGCTAAGATCCGGGAAATCATTAATTCTAGTTAAGATGACATGAAACACTCTATGAATCCTATATTCTTTACTTAAAGGAGACTAGAGTGGTAAATGTGTGTTATACAAGGCAGAATACCCTTGAAATAGAGAAAGAAACACGTTAGGCAGCTTTGGAAAGCCTTACACTTCACTGAAACGTAGTACTACACTCTATAACACAGTTGAGAGACAATGTTCCCGAGTTGCCTCAGTTCATAACAGTGTGTAGGAAGTTGTTTGATAAAGTGGGCAAAGCTTATACTTGGACCAGAAGGCAGAATATAGGAAACTACATTAAAACATGGATAATTCAGAGAAAATGACTATAAACAGATGAGAACATGTTTAGAACAGCTCAAAGAGATTCTCCAAGTCAGTTCTTAGCGTAGTAAAGGTAGCTAAGATCCGGGAAATCATTAATTCGAGTTAAGATCACATGAAACACTGTATGAATCCTATATTCCTTACTTAAAGGAGACTAGAGTGGTAAATGGGTGTTATACAAGGCAGAATACCATCGAAATAGAGAAAGAAACATGTTCTGCAGCTTTGGAAAGCCTTACACTTCACTGAAATATAGTACTACACTCTGTAACACAGTTGAGAGACAATGTTCCCGAGCTGACTCAGTTCATAACAGTGTGTAGGAAGTTGTTTGATAAAGTGGGCAAAGCTTATACTTGGACCAGAAGGCAGAATATAGGAAACTACATGAAAACATGGATAATTCAGAGAAAATGACTGTAAACAGATGAGAACTTGTTTAGAACAGCTCAAAGAGATTCTCCAGTCAGTTCTTAGGTACCTAAGGCAGAATACCAGCTCAAAGAGATTCTCCAGTCAGTTCTTAGGTAGCTAAGGCAGAATACCATTGAAATAGAGAAAGAAACACGTTCGGCAGCTTTGGAAAGCCTTACACTTCACTGAAATGTAGTACTACACTCTATAACACAGTTGAGAGACAAGGTTCCCGAGCTGGCTCAGTTCATAACGGTGTGTAGGAAGTTGTTTGATAAAGTGGGCAAAGCTTATACTAGGACCAGAAGGCAGAATATAGGAAACTACATGAAAACATGGATAATTCAGAGAAAATGACTGTAAACAGATGAGAACTTGTTCAGAACAGCTCAAAGAGATTCTCCAATCAGTTCTTAGTGTAGAAAAGGTAGCTAAGATCCGGGAAATCCTTAATTCAAGTTAAGATGACTTGAAACACTGTATCAATCCTATATTCTTTACTTAAAGGAGACTGGAGTGGTAAATGTGTGTTTTACAAGGCAGAATACCATTGAAATAGAGAAAGAAACACGTTCGGCAGCTTTGGAAAGCCTTACACTTCACTGAAATATAGTACTACACTCTGTAACACAGTAGAGAGACAATGTTCCCGAGCTGCCTCAGTTCATAACAGTGTGTAGGAAGTTGTTTGATAAAGTGGGCAAAGCTTATACTTGGACCAGAAGGCAGAATATAGGAAACTACATGAAAACATGGATAATTCAGAGAAAATGACTGGAAACAGATGAGAACTTGTTTAGAACAGCTCAAAGACATTCTCCAGTCAGTTCTTAGCGTAGTAAAAGTAGCTAAGATCCGGGAAATCATTAATTCTAGTTAAGATGACATGAAACACTCTATGAATCCTATATTCTTTACTTAAAGGAGACTAGAGTGGTAAATGTGTGTTATACAAGGCAGAATACCGTTGAAATAGAGAAAGAAACACGTTAGGCAGCTTTGGAAAGCCTTACACTTCACTGAAACGTAGTACTACACTCTATAACACAGTTGAGAGACAATGTTCCCGAGTTGCCTCAGTTCATAACAGTGTGTAGGAAGTTGTTTGATAAAGTGGGCAAAGCTTATACTTGGACCAGAAGGCAGAATATAGGAAAATACATGAAAACATGGATAATTCAGAGAAAATGACTATAAACAGATGAGAACTTGTTTAGAACAGCTCAAAGAGATTCTCCAAGTCAGTTCTTAGCGTAGTAAAGGTAGCTAAGATCCGGGAAATCATTAATTCGAGTTAAGATCACATGAAACACTGTATGAATCCTATATTCCTTACTTAAAGGAGACTAGAGTGGTAAATGGGTGTTATACAAGGCAGAATACCATTGAAATAGAGAAAGAAACACTTTCGGCAGCTTTGGAAAGCCTTACACTTCACTGAAATATAGTACTACACTCTGTAACACAGTTGAGAGACAATGTTCCCGAGCTGACTCAGTTCATAACAGTGTGTAGGAAGTTGTTTGATAAAGTGGGCAAAGCTTATACTTGGACCAGAAGGCAGAATATAGGAAACTACATGAAAACATGGATAATTCAGAGAAAATGACTGTAAACAGATGAGAACTTGTTTAAAACAGCTCAAAGAGATTCTCCAGTCAGTTCTTAGCGTAGTAAAGGTAGCTAAGATCCGGGAAATCCTTAATTCGAGTTAAGATCACATGAAACACTGTATGAATCCTATATTCTTTACTTGAAGGAGACTAGAGTGGTCAATGTGTGTTATACAAGGCAGAATACCACTGAAATAGAGAAAGAAACAAGTTCGGCAGCTTAGGAAAGCCTTACACTTCACTGAAATGTAATACTACACTCTATAACACAGTTGAGAGACAATGTTCCCGAGCTGCCTCAGTTCATAACAGTGTGTAGGAAGTTGTTTCATAAAGTGGGCAAAGCTTATACTTGGACCAGAAGGCAGAATATAGGAAACTACATGAAAACAAGGATAATTCAGAGAAAATGACTGTAAACAGATGAGAACTTGTTTAGAACAGCTCAAAGAGATTCTCCAGTCAGTTCTTAGGTACCTAAGGCAGAATACCAGCTCAAAGAGATTCTCCAGTCAGTTCTTAGGTAGCTAAGGCAGAATACCATTGAAATAGAGAAAGAAACACGTTCGGCAGCTTTGGAAAGCCTTACACTTCACTGAAATGTAGTACTACACTCTATAACACAGTTGAGAGACAAGGTTCCCGAGCTGCCTCAGTTCATAACAGTGTGTAGGAAGTTGTTTGATAAAGTGGGCAAAGCTTATACTAGGACCAGAAGGCAGAATATAGGAAACTACATGAAAACATGGATAATTCAGAGAAAATGACTGTAAACAGATGAGAACTTGTTCAGAACAGCTGAAAGAGGTTCTCCAATCAGTTCTTAGTGTAGAAAAGGTAGCTAAGATCCGGGAAATCCTTAATTCAAGTTAAGATGACTTGAAACACAGTATGAATCCTATATTCTTTACTTAAAGGAGACTGGAGTGGTAAATGTGTGTTTTACAAGGCAGAATACCATTTAAATAGAGAAAGAAACACGTTCGGCAGCTTTGGAAAGCCTTACACTTCACTGAAATATAGTACTACACTCTGTAACACAGTAGAGAGACAATGTTCCCGAGCTACCTCAGTTCATAACAGTGTGTAGGAAGTTGTTTGATAAAGTGGGCAAAGCTTATACTTGGACCAGAAGGCAGAATATAGGAAACTACATGAAAACATGGATAATTCAGAGAAAATGACTGGAAACAGATGAGAACTTGTTTAGAACAGCTCAAAGAGATTCTCCAGTCAGTTCTTAGCGTAGTAAAAGTAGCTAAGATCCGGGAAATCATTAATTCTAGTTAAGATGACATGAAACACTCTATGAATCCTATATTCTTTACTTAAAGGAGACTAGAGTGGTAAATGTGTGTTATACAAGGCAGAATACCCTTGAAATAGAGAAAGAAACACGTTAGGCAGCTTTGGAAAGCCTTACACTTCACTGAAACGTAGTACTACACTCTATAACACAGTTGAGAGACAATGTTCCCGAGTTGCCTCAGTTCATAACAGTGTGTAGGAAGTTGTTTGATAAAGTGGGCAAAGCTTATACTTGGACCAGAAGGCAGAATATAGGAAACTACATGAAAACATGGATAATTCAGAGAAAATGACTGTAAACAGATGAGAACTTGTTTAGAACAGCTCAAAGAGATTCTCCAGTCAGTTCTTAGCGTAGTAAAGGTAGCTAAGATCCGGGAAATCCTTAATTCGAGTTAAGATCACATGAAACACTGTATGAATCCTATATTCTTTACTTGAAGGAGACTAGAGTGGTAAATGTGTGTTATACAAGGCAGAATACCACTGAAATAGAGAAAGAAACACGTTCGGCAGCTTTGGAAAGCCTTACACTTCACTGAAATGTAATACTACACTCTATAACACAGTTGAGAGACAATGTTCCCGAGCTGCCTCAGTTCATAACAGTGTGTAGGAAGTTGTTTGATAAAGTGGGCAAAGCTTATACTTGGACCAGAAGGCAGAATATAGGAAACTACATGAAAACATGGATAATTCAGAGAAAATGACTGTAAACAGATGAGAACTTGTTTAGAACAGCTCAAAGAGATTCTCCAGTCAGTTCTTAGGTACCTAAGGCAGAATACCAGCTCAAAGAGATTCTCCAGTCAGTTCTTAGGTAGCTAAGGCAGAATACCATTGAAATAGAGAAAGAAACACGTTCGGCAGCTTTGGAAAGCCTTACACTTCACTGAAATGTAGTACTACACTCTATAACACAGTTGAGAGACAAGGTTCCCGAGCTGGCTCAGTTCATAACGGTGTGTAGGAAGTTGTTTGATAAAGTGGGCAAAGCTTATACTAGGACCAGAAGGCAGAATATAGGAAACTACATGAAAACATGGATAATTCAGAGAAAATGACGGTAAACAGATGAGAACTTGTTCAGAACAGCTCAAAGAGATTCTCCAATCAGTTCTTAGTGTAGAAAAGGTAGCTAAGATCCGGGAAATCCTTAATTCAAGTTAAGATGACTTGAAACACTGTATGAATCCTATATTCTTTACTTAAAGGAGACTGGAGTGGTAAATGTGTGTTTTACAAGGCAGAATACCATTGAAATAGAGAAAGAAACACGTTCGGCAGCTTTGGAAAGCCTTACACTTCACTGAAATATAGTACTACACTCTGTAACACAGTAGAGAGACAATGTTCCCGAGCTGCCTCAGTTCATAACAGTGTGTAGGAAGTTGTTTGATAAAGTGGGCAAAGCTTATACTTGGACCAGAAGGCAGAATATAGGAAACTACATGAAAACATGGATAATTCAGAGAAAATGACTGGAAACAGATGAGAACTTGTTTAGAACAGCTCAAAGACATTCTCCAGTCAGTTCTTAGCGTAGTAAAAGTAGCTAAGATCCGGGAAATCATTAATTCTAGTTAAGATGACATGAAACACTCTATGAATCCTATATTCTTTACTTAAAGGAGACTAGAGTGGTAAATGTGTGTTATACAAGGCAGAATACCGTTGAAATAGAGAAAGAAACACGTTAGGCAGCTTTGGAAAGCCTTACACTTCACTGAAACGTAGTACTACACTCTATAACACAGTTGAGAGACAATGTTCCCGAGTTGCCTCAGTTCATAACAGTGTGTAGGAAGTTGTTTGATAAAGTGGGCAAAGCTTATACTTGGACCAGAAGGCAGAATATAGGAAAATACATGAAAACATGGATAATTCAGAGAAAATGACTATAAACAGATGAGAACTTGTTTAGAACAGCTCAAAGAGATTCTCCAAGTCAGTTCTTAGCGTAGTAAAGGTAGCTAAGATCCGGGAAATCATTAATTCGAGTTAAGATCACATGAAACACTGTATGAATCCTATATTCCTTACTTAAAGGAGACTAGAGTGGTAAATGGGTGTTATACAAGGCAGAATACCATTGAAATAGAGAAAGAAACACTTTCGGCAGCTTTGGAAAGCCTTACACTTCACTGAAATATAGTACTACACTCTGTAACACAGTTGAGAGACAATGTTCCCGAGCTGACTCAGTTCATAACAGTGTGTAGGAAGTTGTTTGATAAAGTGGGCAAAGCTTATACTTGGACCAGAAGGCAGAATATAGGAAACTACATGAAAACATGGATAATTCAGAGAAAATGACTGTAAACAGATGAGAACTTGTTTAGAACAGCTCAAAGAGATTCTCCAGTCAGTTCTTAGCGTAGTAAAGGTAGCTAACATCCGGGAAATCCTTAATTCGAGTTAAGATCACATGAAACACTGTATGAATCCTATATTCTTTACTTGAAGGAAACTAGAGTGGTAAATGTGTGTTATACAAGGCAGAATACCACTGAAATAGAGAAAGAAACACGTTCGGCAGCTTTGGAAAGCCTTACACTTCACTGAAATGTAATACTACACTCTATAACACAGTTGAGAGACAATGTTCCCGAGCTGCCTCAGTTCATAACAGTGTGTAGGAAGTTGTTTGATAAAGTGGGCAAAGCTTATACTTGGACCAGAAGGCAGAATATAGGAAACTACATGAAAACATGGATAATTCAGAGAAAATGACTGTAAACAGATGAGAACTTGTTTAAAACAGCTCAAAGGGATTCTCCAGTCAGTTCTTAGCGTAGTAAAGGTAGCTAAGATCCGGGAAATCCTTAATTCGAGTTAAGATCACATGAAACACTGTATGAATCCTATATTCTTTACTTGAAGGAGACTAGAGTGGTAAATGTGTGTTATACAAGGCAGAATACCACTGAAATAGAGAAAGAAACAAGTTCGGCAGCTTAGGAAAGCCTTACACTTCACTGAAATGTAATACTACACTCTATAACACAGTTGAGAGACAATGTTCCCGAGCTGCCTCAGTTCATAACAGTGTGTAGGAAGTTGTTTCATAAAGTGGGCAAAGCTTATACTTGGACCAGAAGGCAGAATATAGGAAACTACATGAAAACAAGGATAATTCAGAGAAAATGACTGTAAACAGATGAGAACTTGTTTAGAACAGCTCAAAGAGATTCTCCAGTCAGTTCTTAGGTACCTAAGGCAGAATACCAGCTCAAAGAGATTCTCCAGTCAGTTCTTAGGTAGCTAAGGCAGAATACCATTGAAATAGAGAAAGAAACACGTTCGGCAGCTTTGGAAAGCCTTACACTTCACTGAAATGTAGTACTACACTCTATAACACAGTTGAGAGACAAGGTTCCCGAGCTGCCTCAGTTCATAACAGTGTGTAGGAAGTTGTTTGATAAAGTGGGCAAAGCTTATACTAGGACCAGAAGGCAGAATATAGGAAACTACATGAAAACATGGATAATTCAGAGAAAATGACTGTAAACAGATGAGAACTTGTTCAGAACAGCTGAAAGAGGTTCTCCAATCAGTTCTTAGTGTAGAAAAGGTAGCTAAGATCCGGGAAATCCTTAATTCAAGTTAAGATGACTTGAAACACAGTATGAATCCTATATTCTTTACTTAAAGGAGACTGGAGTGGTAAATGTGTGTTTTACAAGGCAGAATACCATTGAAATAGAGAAAGAAACACGTTCGGCAGCTTTGGAAAGCCTTACACTTCACTGAAATATAGTACTACACTCTGTAACACAGTAGAGAGACAATGTTCCCGAGCTACCTCAGTTCATAACAGTGTGTAGGAAGTTGTTTGATAAAGTGGGCAAAGCTTATACTTGGACCAGAAGGCAGAATATAGGAAACTACATGAAAACATGGATAATTCAGAGAAAATGACTGGAAACAGATGAGAACTTGTTTAGAACAGCTCAAAGAGATTCTCCAGTCAGTTCTTAGCGTAGTAAAAGTAGCTAAGATCCGGGAAATCATTAATTCTAGTTAAGATGACATGAAACACTCTATGAATCCTATATTCTTTACTTAAAGGAGACTAGAGTGGTAAATGTGTGTTATACAAGGCAGAATACCCTTGAAATAGAGAAAGAAACACGTTAGGCAGCTTTGGAAAGCCTTACACTTCACTGAAACGTAGTACTACACTCTATAACACAGTTGAGAGACAATGTTCCCGAGTTGCCTCAGTTCATAACAGTGTGTAGGAAGTTGTTTGATAAAGTGGGCAAAGCTTATACTTGGACCAGAAGGCAGAATATAGGAAACTACATTAAAACATGGATAATTCAGAGAAAATGACTATAAACAGATGAGAACATGTTTAGAACAGCTCAAAGAGATTCTCCAAGTCAGTTCTTAGCGTAGTAAAGGTAGCTAAGATCCGGGAAATCATTAATTCGAGTTAAGATCACATGAAACACTGTATGAATCCTATATTCCTTACTTAAAGGAGACTAGAGTGGTAAATGGGTGTTATACAAGGCAGAATACCATCGAAATAGAGAAAGAAACATGTTCTGCAGCTTTGGAAAGCCTTACACTTCACTGAAATATAGTACTACACTCTGTAACACAGTTGAGAGACAATGTTCCCGAGCTGACTCAGTTCATAACAGTGTGTAGGAAGTTGTTTGATAAAGTGGGCAAAGCTTATACTTGGACCAGAAGGCAGAATATAGGAAACTACATGAAAACATGGATAATTCAGAGAAAATGACTGTAAACAGATGAGAACTTGTTTAGAACAGCTCAAAGAGATTCTCCAGTCAGTTCTTAGGTACCTAAGGCAGAATACCAGCTCAAAGAGATTCTCCAGTCAGTTCTTAGGTAGCTAAGGCAGAATACCATTGAAATAGAGAAAGAAACACGTTCGGCAGCTTTGGAAAGCCTTACACTTCACTGAAATGTAGTACTACACTCTATAACACAGTTGAGAGACAAGGTTCCCGAGCTGGCTCAGTTCATAACGGTGTGTAGGAAGTTGTTTGATAAAGTGGGCAAAGCTTATACTAGGACCAGAAGGCAGAATATAGGAAACTACATGAAAACATGGATAATTCAGAGAAAATGACTGTAAACAGATGAGAACTTGTTCAGAACAGCTCAAAGAGATTCTCCAATCAGTTCTTAGTGTAGAAAAGGTAGCTAAGATCCGGGAAATCCTTAATTCAAGTTAAGATGACTTGAAACACTGTATGAATCCTATATTCTTTACTTAAAGGAGACTGGAGTGGTAAATGTGTGTTTTACAAGGCAGAATACCATTGAAATAGAGAAAGAAACACGTTCGGCAGCTTTGGAAAGCCTTACACTTCACTGAAATATAGTACTACACTCTGTAACACAGTAGAGAGACAATGTTCCCGAGCTGCCTCAGTTCATAACAGTGTGTAGGAAGTTGTTTGATAAAGTGGGCAAAGCTTATACTTGGACCAGAAGGCAGAATATAGGAAACTACATGAAAACATGGATAATTCAGAGAAAATGACTGGAAACAGATGAGAACTTGTTTAGAACAGCTCAAAGACATTCTCCAGTCAGTTCTTAGCGTAGTAAAAGTAGCTAAGATCCGGGAAATCATTAATTCTAGTTAAGATGACATGAAACACTCTATGAATCCTATATTCTTTACTTAAAGGAGACTAGAGTGGTAAATGTGTGTTATACAAGGCAGAATACCGTTGAAATAGAGAAAGAAACACGTTAGGCAGCTTTGGAAAGCCTTACACTTCACTGAAACGTAGTACTACACTCTATAACACAGTTGAGAGACAATGTTCCCGAGTTGCCTCAGTTCATAACAGTGTGTAGGAAGTTGTTTGATAAAGTGGGCAAAGCTTATACTTGGACCAGAAGGCAGAATATAGGAAAATACATGAAAACATGGATAATTCAGAGAAAATGACTATAAACAGATGAGAACTTGTTTAGAACAGCTCAAAGAGATTCTCCAAGTCAGTTCTTAGCGTAGTAAAGGTAGCTAAGATCCGGGAAATCATTAATTCGAGTTAAGATCACATGAAACACTGTATGAATCCTATATTCCTTACTTAAAGGAGACTAGAGTGGTAAATGGGTGTTATACAAGGCAGAATACCATCGAAATAGAGAAAGAAACATGTTCTGCAGCTTTGGAAAGCCTTACACTTCACTGAAATATAGTACTACACTCTGTAACACAGTTGAGAGACAATGTTCCCGAGCTGACTCAGTTCATAACAGTGTGTAGGAAGTTGTTTGATAAAGTGGGCAAAGCTTATACTTGGACCAGAAGGCAGAATATAGGAAACTACATGAAAACATGGATAATTCAGAGAAAATGACTGTAAACAGATGAGAACTTGTTTAGAACAGCTCAAAGAGATTCTCCAGTCAGTTCTTAGCGTAGTAAAGGTAGCTAAGATCCGGGAAATCCTTAATTCGAGTTAAGATCACATGAAACACTGTATGAATCCTATATTCTTTACTTGAAGGAGACTAGAGTGGTAAATGTGTGTTATACAAGGCAGAATACCACTGAAATAGAGAAAGAAACACGTTCGGCAGCTTTGGAAAGCCTTACACTTCACTGAAATGTAATACTACACTCTATAACACAGTTGAGAGACAATGTTCCCGAGCTGCCTCAGTTCATAACAGTGTGTAGGAAGTTGTTTGATAAAGTGGGCAAAGCTTTTACTTGGACCAGAAGGCAGAATATAGGAAACTACATGAAAACATGGATAATTCAGAGAAAATGACTGTAAACAGATGAGAACTTGTTTAGAACAGCTCAAAGAGATTCTCCAGTCAGTTCTTAGGTACCTAAGGCAGAATACCAGCTCAAAGAGATTCTCCAGTCAGTTCTTAGGTAGCTAAGGCAGAATACCATTGAAATAGAGAAAGAAACACGTTCGGCAGCTTTGGAAAGCCTTACACTTCACTGAAATGTAGTACTACACTCTATAACACAGTTGAGAGACAAGGTTCCCGAGCTGGCTCAGTTCATAACGGTGTGTAGGAAGTTGTTTGATAAAGTGGGCAAAGCTTATACTAGGACCAGAAGGCAGAATATAGGAAACTACATGAAAACATGGATAATTCAGAGAAAATGACTGTAAACAGATGAGAACTTGTTCAGAACAGCTCAAAGAGATTCTCCAATCAGTTCTTAGTGTAGAAAAGGTAGCTAAGATCCGGGAAATCCTTAATTCAAGTTAAGATGACTTGAAACACTGTATGAATCCTATATTCTTTACTTAAAGGAGACTGGAGTGGTAAATGTGTGTTTTACAAGGCAGAATACCATTGAAATAGAGAAAGAAACACGTTCGGCAGCTTTGGAAAGCCTTACACTTCACTGAAATATAGTACTACACTCTGTAACACAGTAGAGAGACAATGTTCCCGAGCTGCCTCAGTTCATAACAGTGTGTAGGAAGTTGTTTGATAAAGTGGGCAAAGCTTATACTTGGACCAGAAGGCAGAATATAGGAAACTACATGAAAACATGGATAATTCAGAGAAAATGACTGGAAACAGATGAGAACTTGTTTAGAACAGCTCAAAGACATTCTCCAGTCAGTTCTTAGCGTAGTAAAAGTAGCTAAGATCCGGGAAATCATTAATTCTAGTTAAGATGACATGAAACACTCTATGAATCCTATATTCTTTACTTAAAGGAGACTAGAGTGGTAAATGTGTGTTATACAAGGCAGAATACCGTTGAAATAGAGAAAGAAACACGTTAGGCAGCTTTGGAAAGCCTTACACTTCACTGAAACGTAGTACTACACTCTATAACACAGTTGAGAGACAATGTTCCCGAGTTGCCTCAGTTCATAACAGTGTGTAGGAAGTTGTTTGATAAAGTGGGCAAAGCTTATACTTGGACCAGAAGGCAGAATATAGGAAAATACATGAAAACATGGATAATTCAGAGAAAATGACTATAAACAGATGAGAACTTGTTTAGAACAGCTCAAAGAGATTCTCCAAGTCAGTTCTTAGCGTAGTAAAGGTAGCTAAGATCCGGGAAATCATTAATTCGAGTTAAGATCACATGAAACACTGTATGAATCCTATATTCCTTACTTAAAGGAGACTAGAGAGGTAAATGGGTGTTATACAAGGCAGAATACCATTGAAATAGAGAAAGAAACACTTTCGGCAGCTTTGGAAAGCCTTACACTTCACTGAAATATAGTACTACACTCTGTAACACAGTTGAGAGACAATGTTCCCGAGCTGACTCAGTTCATAACAGTGTGTAGGAAGTTGTTTGATAAAGTGGGCAAAGCTTATACTTGGACCAGAAGGCAGAATATAGGAAACTACATGAAAACATGGATAATTCAGAGAAAATGACTGTAAACAGATGAGAACTTGTTTAGAACAGCTCAAAGAGATTCTCCAGTCAGTTCTTAGCGTAGTAAAGGTAGCTAACATCCGGGAAATCCTTAATTCGAGTTAAGATCACATGAAACACTGTATGAATCCTATATTCTTTACTTGAAGGAAACTAGAGTGGTAAATGTGTGTTATACAAGGCAGAATACCACTGAAATAGAGAAAGAAACACGTTCGGCAGCTTTGGAAAGCCTTACACTTCACTGAAATGTAATACTACACTCTATAACACAGTTGAGAGACAATGTTCCCGAGCTGCCTCAGTTCATAACAGTGTGTAGGAAGTTGTTTGATAAAGTGGGCAAAGCTTATACTTGGACCAGAAGGCAGAATATAGGAAACTACATGAAAACATGGATAATTCAGAGAAAATGACTGTAAACAGATGAGAACTTGTTTAAAACAGCTCAAAGAGATTCTCCAGTCAGTTCTTAGCGTAGTAAAGGTAGCTAAGATCCGGGAAATCCTTAATTCGAGTTAAGATCACATGAAACACTGTATGAATCCTATATTCTTTACTTGAAGGAGACTAGAGTGGTAAATGTGTGTTATACAAGGCAGAATACCACTGAAATAGAGAAAGAAACACGTTCGGCAGCTTAGGAAAGCCTTACACTTCACTGAAATGTAATACTACACTCTATAACACAGTTGAGAGACAATGTTCCCGAGCTGCCTCAGTTCATAACAGTGTGTAGGAAGTTGTTTCATAAAGTGGGCAAAGCTTATACTTGGACCAGAAGGCAGAATATAGGAAACTACATGAAAACAAGGATAATTGAGAGAAAATGACTGTAAACAGATGAGAACTTGTTTAGAACAGCTCAAAGAGATTCTCCAGTCAGTTCTTAGGTACCTAAGGCAGAATACCAGCTCAAAGAGATTCTCCAGTCAGTTCTTAGGTAGCTAAGGCAGAATACCATTGAAATAGAGAAAGAAACACGTTCGGCAGCTTTGGAAAGCCTTACACTTCACTGAAATGTAGTACTACACTCTATAACACAGTTGAGAGACAAGGTTCCCGAGCTGCCTCAGTTCATAACAGTGTGTAGGAAGTTGTTTGATAAAGTGGGCAAAGCTTATACTAGGACCAGAAGGCAGAATATAGGAAACTACATGAAAACATGGATAATTCAGAGAAAATGACTGTAAACAGATGAGAACTTGTTCAGAACAGCTGAAAGAGGTTCTCCAATCAGTTCTTAGTGTAGAAAAGGTAGCTAAGATCCGGGAAATCCTTAATTCAAGTTAAGATGACTTGAAACACAGTATGAATCCTATATTCTTTACTTAAAGGAGACTGGAGTGGTAAATGTGTGTTTTACAAGGCAGAATACCATTGAAATAGAGAAAGAAACACGTTCGGCAGCTTTGGAAAGCCTTACACTTCACTGAAATATAGTACTACACTCTGTAACACAGTAGAGAGACAATGTTCCCGAGCTACCTCAGTTCATAACAGTGTGTAGGAAGTTGTTTGATAAAGTGGGCAAAGCTTATACTTGGACCAGAAGGCAGAATATAGGAAACTACATGAAAACATGGATAATTCAGTGAAAATGACTGGAAACAGATGAGAACTTGTTTAGAACAGCTCAAAGAGATTCTCCAGTCAGTTCTTAGCGTAGTAAAAGTAGCTAAGATCCGGGAAATCATTAATTCTAGTTAAGATGACATGAAACACTCTATGAATCCTATATTCTTTACTTAAAGGAGACTAGAGTGGTAAATGTGTGTTATACCAGGCAGAATACCGTTGAAATAGAGAAAGAAACACGTTAGGCAGCTTTGGAAAGCCTTACACTTCACTGAAACGTAGTACTACACTCTATAACACAGTTGAGAGACAATGTTCCCGAGTTGCCTCAGTTCATAACAGTGTGTAGGAAGTTGTTTGATAAAGTGGGCAAAGCTTATACTTGGACCAGAAGGCAGAATATAGGAAACTACATGAAAACATGGATAATTCAGAGAAAATGACTATAAACAGATGAGAACTTGTTTAGAACAGCTCAAAGAGATTCTCCAAGTCAGTTCTTAGCGTAGTAAAGGTAGCTAAGATCCGGGAAATCATTAATTCGAGTTAAGATCACATGAAACACTGTATGAATCCTATATTCCTTACTTAAAGGAGACTAGAGTGGTAAATGGGTGTTATACAAGGCAGAATACCATCGAAATAGAGAAAGAAACATGTTCGGCAGCTTTGGAAAGCCTTACACTTCACTGAAATATAGTACTACACTCTGTAACACAGTTGAGAGACAATGTTCCCGAGCTGACTCAGTTCATAACAGTGTGTAGGAAGTTGTTTGATAAAGTGGGCAAAGCTTATACTTGGACCAGAAGGCAGAATATAGGAAACTACATGAAAACATGGATAATTCAGAGAAAATGACTGGAAACAGATGAGAGATTGTTTAGAACAGCTGAAAGAGATTCTCCAAATCAGTTCTTAGTGTAGAAAAGGTAGCTAAGATCCGGGAAATCCATAATTCGAGTTAAGATGACGTAAAACACTGTATGAATCCTATATTCTTTACTTAAAGGTGACTAGAGTGGTAAATGTGTGTTATACAAGGCAGAATACCATCGAAATAGAGAAAAAAACATGTTCGGCAGCTTTGGAAAGCCTTACACTTCACTGAAATGTAATACTACACTCTATAACACAGTTGAGAGACAATGTTCCTGAGCTGCCTCAGTTCATAACAGTGTGTAGGAAGTTGTTTGATAAAGTGGGCAAAGCTTATACTTGGACCAGAAGGCAGAATATAGGAAACTACATGAAAACATGGATAATTCAGAGAAAATGACTGTAAACAGATGAGAACTTGTTTAAAACAGCTCAAAGAGATTCTCCAGTCAGTTCTTAGCGTAGTAAAGGTAGCTAAGATCCGGGAAATCCTTAATTCGAGTTAAGATCACATGAAACACTGTATGAATCCTATATTCTTTACTTGAAGGAGACTAGAGTGGTAAATGTGTGTTATACAAGGCAGAATACCACTGAAATAGAGAAAGAAACACGTTCGGCAGCTTTGGAAAGCCTTACACTTCACTGAAATGTAGTACTACACTCTATAACACAGTTGAGAGACAAGGTTCCCGAGCTGCCTCAGTTCGTAACGGTGTGTAGGAAGTTGTTTGATAAAGTGGGCAAAGCTTATACTTGGACCAGAAGGCAGAATATAGGAAACTACATGAAAACATGGATAATTCAGAGAAAATGACTGGAAACAGATGAGAGATTGTTTAGAACAGCTGAAAGAGATTCTCCAAATCAGTTCTTAGTGTAGAAAAGGTAGCTAAGATCCGGGAAATCCATAATTCGAGTTAAGATGACGTAAAACACTGTATGAATCCTATATTCTTTACTTAAAGGTGACTAGAGTGGTAAATGTGTGTTATACAAGGCAGAATACCATCGAAATAGAGAAAGAAACATGTTCGGCAGCTTTGGAAAGCCTTACACTTCACTGAAATGTAATACTACACTCTATAACACAGTTGAGAGACAATGTTCCTGAGCTGCCTCAGTTCATAACAGTGTGTAGGAAGTTGTTTGATAAAGTGGGCAAAGCTTATACTTGGACCAGAAGGCAGAATATAGGAAACTACATGAAAACATGGATAATTCAAAGAAAATGACTGTAAACAGATGAGAACTTGTTTAAAACAGCTCAAAGAGATTCTCCAGTCAGTTCTTAGCGTAGTAAAGGTAGCTAAGATCCGGGAAATCCTTAATTCGAGTTAAGATCACATGAAACACTGTATGAATCCTATATTCTTTACTTGAAGGAGACTAGAGTGGTAAATGTGTGTTATACAAGGCAGAATACCACTGAAATAGAGAAAGAAACAAGTTCGGCAGCTTAGGAAAGCCTTACACTTCACTGAAATGTAATACTACACTCTATAACACAGTTGAGAGACAATGTTCCCGAGCTGCCTCAGTTCATAACAGTGTGTAGGAAGTTGTTTCATAAAGTGGGCAAAGCTTATACTTGGACCAGAAGGCAGAATATAGGAAACTACATGAAAACAAGGATAATTCAGAGAAAATGACTGTAAACAGATGAGAACTTGTTTAGAACAGCTCAAAGAGATTCTCCAGTCAGTTCTTAGGTACCTAAGGCAGAATACCAGCTCAAAGAGATTCTCCAGTCAGTTCTTAGGTAGCTAAGGCAGAATACCATTGAAATAGAGAAAGAAACACGTTCGGCAGCTTTGGAAAGCCTTACACTTCACTGAAATGTAGTACTACACTCTATAACACAGTTGAGAGACAAGGTTCCCGAGCTGCCTCAGTTCATAACAGTGTGTAGGAAGTTGTTTGATAAAGTGGGCAAAGCTTATACTAGGACCAGAAGGCAGAATATAGGAAACTACATGAAAACATGGATAATTCAGAGAAAATGACTGTAAACAGATGAGAACTTGTTCAGAACAGCTGAAAGAGGTTCTCCAATCAGTTCTTAGTGTAGAAAAGGTAGCTAAGATCCGGGAAATCCTTAATTCAAGTTAAGATGACTTGAAACACAGTATGAATCCTATATTCTTTACTTAAAGGAGACTAGAGTGGTAAATGTGTGTTATACCAGGCAGAATACCGTTGAAATAGAGAAAGAAACACGTTAGGCAGCTTTGGAAAGCCTTACACTTCACTGAAACGTAGTACTACACTCTATAACACAGTTGAGAGACAATGTTCCCGAGTTGCCTCAGTTCATAACAGTGTGTAGGAAGTTGTTTGATAAAGTGGGCAAAGCTTATACTTGGACCAGAAGGCAGAATATAGGAAACTACATGAAAACATGGATAATTCAGAGAAAATGACTATAAACAGATGAGAACTTGTTTAGAACAGCTCAAAGAGATTCTCCAAGTCAGTTCTTAGCGTAGTAAAGGTAGCTAAGATCCGGGAAATCATTAATTCGAGTTAAGATCACATGAAACACTGTATGAATCCTATATTCCTTACTTAAAGGAGACTAGAGTGGTAAATGGGTGTTATACAAGGCAGAATACCATCGAAATAGAGAAAGAAACATGTTCGGCAGCTTTGGAAAGCCTTACACTTCACTGAAATATAGTACTACACTCTGTAACACAGTTGAGAGACAATGTTCCCGAGCTGACTCAGTTCATAACAGTGTGTAGGAAGTTGTTTGATAAAGTGGGCAAAGCTTATACTTGGACCAGAAGGCAGAATATAGGAAACTACATGAAAACATGGATAATTCAGAGAAAATGACTGGAAACAGATGAGAGATTGTTTAGAACAGCTGAAAGAGATTCTCCAAATCAGTTCTTAGTGTAGAAAAGGTAGCTAAGATCCGGGAAATCCATAATTCGAGTTAAGATGACGTAAAACACTGTATGAATCCTATATTCTTTACTTAAAGGTGACTAGAGTGGTAAATGTGTGTTATACAAGGCAGAATACCATCGAAATAGAGAAAAAAACATGTTCGGCAGCTTTGGAAAGCCTTACACTTCACTGAAATGTAATACTACACTCTATAACACAGTTGAGAGACAATGTTCCTGAGCTGCCTCAGTTCATAACAGTGTGTAGGAAGTTGTTTGATAAAGTGGGCAAAGCTTATACTTGGACCAGAAGGCAGAATATAGGAAACTACATGAAAACATGGATAATTCAGAGAAAATGACTGTAAACAGATGAGAACTTGTTTAAAACAGCTCAAAGAGATTCTCCAGTCAGTTCTTAGCGTAGTAAAGGTAGCTAAGATCCGGGAAATCCTTAATTCGAGTTAAGATCACATGAAACACTGTATGAATCCTATATTCTTTACTTGAAGGAGACTAGAGTGGTAAATGTGTGTTATACAAGGCAGAATACCACTGAAATAGAGAAAGAAACACGTTCGGCAGCTTTGGAAAGCCTTACACTTCACTGAAATGTAGTACTACACTCTATAACACAGTTGAGAGACAAGGTTCCCGAGCTGCCTCAGTTCGTAACGGTGTGTAGGAAGTTGTTTGATAAAGTGGGCAAAGCTTATACTTGGACCAGAAGGCAGAATATAGGAAACTACATGAAAACATGGATAATTCAGAGAAAATGACTGGAAACAGATGAGAGATTGTTTAGAACAGCTGAAAGAGATTCTCCAAATCAGTTCTTAGTGTAGAAAAGGTAGCTAAGATCCGGGAAATCCATAATTCGAGTTAAGATGACGTAAAACACTGTATGAATCCTATATTCTTTACTTAAAGGTGACTAGAGTGGTAAATGTGTGTTATACAAGGCAGAATACCATCGAAATAGAGAAAGAAACATGTTCGGCAGCTTTGGAAAGCCTTACACTTCACTGAAATGTAATACTACACTCTATAACACAGTTGAGAGACAATGTTCCTGAGCTGCCTCAGTTCATAACAGTGTGTAGGAAGTTGTTTGATAAAGTGGGCAAAGCTTATACTTGGACCAGAAGGCAGAATATAGGAAACTACATGAAAACATGGATAATTCAAAGAAAATGACTGTAAACAGATGAGAACTTGTTTAAAACAGCTCAAAGAGATTCTCCAGTCAGTTCTTAGCGTAGTAAAGGTAGCTAAGATCCGGGAAATCCTTAATTCGAGTTAAGATCACATGAAACACTGTATGAATCCTATATTCTTTACTTGAAGGAGACTAGAGTGGTAAATGTGTGTTATACAAGGCAGAATACCACTGAAATAGAGAAAGAAACAAGTTCGGCAGCTTAGGAAAGCCTTACACTTCACTGAAATGTAATACTACACTCTATAACACAGTTGAGAGACAATGTTCCCGAGCTGCCTCAGTTCATAACAGTGTGTAGGAAGTTGTTTCATAAAGTGGGCAAAGCTTATACTTGGACCAGAAGGCAGAATATAGGAAACTACATGAAAACAAGGATAATTCAGAGAAAATGACTGTAAACAGATGAGAACTTGTTTAGAACAGCTCAAAGAGATTCTCCAGTCAGTTCTTAGGTACCTAAGGCAGAATACCAGCTCAAAGAGATTCTCCAGTCAGTTCTTAGGTAGCTAAGGCAGAATACCATTGAAATAGAGAAAGAAACACGTTCGGCAGCTTTGGAAAGCCTTACACTTCACTGAAATGTAGTACTACACTCTATAACACAGTTGAGAGACAAGGTTCCCGAGCTGCCTCAGTTCATAACAGTGTGTAGGAAGTTGTTTGATAAAGTGGGCAAAGCTTATACTAGGACCAGAAGGCAGAATATAGGAAACTACATGAAAACATGGATAATTCAGAGAAAATGACTGTAAACAGATGAGAACTTGTTCAGAACAGCTGAAAGAGGTTCTCCAATCAGTTCTTAGTGTAGAAAAGGTAGCTAAGATCCGGGAAATCCTTAATTCAAGTTAAGATGACTTGAAACACAGTATGAATCCTATATTCTTTACTTAAAGGAGACTGGAGTGGTAAATGTGTGTTTTACAAGGCAGAATACCATTGAAATAGAGAAAGAAACACGTTCGGCAGCTTTGGAAAGCCTTACACTTCACTGAAATATAGTACTACACTCTGTAACACAGTAGAGAGACAATGTTCCCGAGCTACCTCAGTTCATAACAGTGTGTAGGAAGTTGTTTGATAAAGTGGGCAAAGCTTATACTTGGACCAGAAGGCAGAATATAGGAAACTACATGAAAACATGGATAATTCAGAGAAAATGACTGGAAACAGATGAGAACTTGTTTAGAACAGCTCAAAGAGATTCTCCAGTCAGTTCTTAGCGTAGTAAAAGTAGCTAAGATCCGGGAAATCATTAATTCTAGTTAAGATGACATGAAACACTCTATGAATCCTATATTCTTTACTTAAAGGAGACTAGAGTGGTAAATGTGTGTTATACCAGGCAGAATACCGTTGAAATAGAGAAAGAAACACGTTAGGCAGCTTTGGAAAGCCTTACACTTCACTGAAACGTAGTACTACACTCTATAACACAGTTGAGAGACAATGTTCCCGAGTTGCCTCAGTTCATAACAGTGTGTAGGAAGTTGTTTGATAAAGTGGGCAAAGCTTATACTTGGACCAGAAGGCAGAATATAGGAAACTACATGAAAACATGGATAATTCAGAGAAAATGACTATAAACAGATGAGAACTTGTTTAGAACAGCTCAAAGAGATTCTCCAAGTCAGTTCTTAGCGTAGTAAAGGTAGCTAAGATCCGGGAAATCATTAATTCGAGTTAAGATCACATGAAACACTGTATGAATCCTATATTCCTTACTTAAAGGAGACTAGAGTGGTAAATGGGTGTTATACAAGGCAGAATACCATCGAAATAGAGAAAGAAACATGTTCGGCAGCTTTGGAAAGCCTTACACTTCACTGAAATATAGTACTACACTCTGTAACACAGTTGAGAGACAATGTTCCCGAGCTGACTCAGTTCATAACAGTGTGTAGGAAGTTGTTTGATAAAGTGGGCAAAGCTTATACTTGGACCAGAAGGCAGAATATAGGAAACTACATGAAAACATGGATAATTCAGAGAAAATGACTGGAAACAGATGAGAGATTGTTTAGAACAGCTGAAAGAGATTCTCCAAATCAGTTCTTAGTGTAGAAAAGGTAGCTAAGATCCGGGAAATCCATAATTCGAGTTAAGATGACGTAAAACACTGTATGAATCCTATATTCTTTACTTAAAGGTGACTAGAGTGGTAAATGTGTGTTATACAAGGCAGAATACCATCGAAATAGAGAAAAAAACATGTTCGGCAGCTTTGGAAAGCCTTACACTTCACTGAAATGTAATACTACACTCTATAACACAGTTGAGAGACAATGTTCCTGAGCTGCCTCAGTTCATAACAGTGTGTAGGAAGTTGTTTGATAAAGTGGGCAAAGCTTATACTTGGACCAGAAGGCAGAATATAGGAAACTACATGAAAACATGGATAATTCAGAGAAAATGACTGTAAACAGATGAGAACTTGTTTAAAACAGCTCAAAGAGATTCTCCAGTCAGTTCTTAGCGTAGTAAAGGTAGCTAAGATCCGGGAAATCCTTAATTCGAGTTAAGATCACATGAAACACTGTATGAATCCTATATTCTTTACTTGAAGGAGACTAGAGTGGTAAATGTGTGTTATACAAGGCAGAATACCACTGAAATAGAGAAAGAAACACGTTCGGCAGCTTTGGAAAGCCTTACACTTCACTGAAATGTAGTACTACACTCTATAACACAGTTGAGAGACAAGGTTCCCGAGCTGCCTCAGTTCGTAACGGTGTGTAGGAAGTTGTTTGATAAAGTGGGCAAAGCTTATACTTGGACCAGAAGGCAGAATATAGGAAACTACATGAAAACATGGATAATTCAGAGAAAATGACTGGAAACAGATGAGAGATTGTTTAGAACAGCTGAAAGAGATTCTCCAAATCAGTTCTTAGTGTAGAAAAGGTAGCTAAGATCCGGGAAATCCATAATTCGAGTTAAGATGACGTAAAACACTGTATGAATCCTATATTCTTTACTTAAAGGTGACTAGAGTGGTAAATGTGTGTTATACAAGGCAGAATACCATCGAAATAGAGAAAGAAACATGTTCGGCAGCTTTGGAAAGCCTTACACTTCACTGAAATGTAATACTACACTCTATAACACAGTTGAGAGACAATGTTCCTGAGCTGCCTCAGTTCATAACAGTGTGTAGGAAGTTGTTTGATAAAGTGGGCAAAGCTTATACTTGGACCAGAAGGCAGAATATAGGAAACTACATGAAAACATGGATAATTCAAAGAAAATGACTGTAAACAGATGAGAACTTGTTTAAAACAGCTCAAAGAGATTCTCCAGTCAGTTCTTAGCGTAGTAAAGGTAGCTAAGATCCGGGAAATCCTTAATTCGAGTTAAGATCACATGAAACACTGTATGAATCCTATATTCTTTACTTGAAGGAGACTAGAGTGGTAAATGTGTGTTATACAAGGCAGAATACCACTGAAATAGAGAAAGAAACAAGTTCGGCAGCTTAGGAAAGCCTTACACTTCACTGAAATGTAATACTACACTCTATAACACAGTTGAGAGACAATGTTCCCGAGCTGCCTCAGTTCATAACAGTGTGTAGGAAGTTGTTTCATAAAGTGGGCAAAGCTTATACTTGGACCAGAAGGCAGAATATAGGAAACTACATGAAAACAAGGATAATTCAGAGAAAATGACTGTAAACAGATGAGAACTTGTTTAGAACAGCTCAAAGAGATTCTCCAGTCAGTTCTTAGGTACCTAAGGCAGAATACCAGCTCAAAGAGATTCTCCAGTCAGTTCTTAGGTAGCTAAGGCAGAATACCATTGAAATAGAGAAAGAAACACGTTCGGCAGCTTTGGAAAGCCTTACACTTCACTGAAATGTAGTACTACACTCTATAACACAGTTGAGAGACAAGGTTCCCGAGCTGCCTCAGTTCATAACAGTGTGTAGGAAGTTGTTTGATAAAGTGGGCAAAGCTTATACTAGGACCAGAAGGCAGAATATAGGAAACTACATGAAAACATGGATAATTCAGAGAAAATGACTGTAAACAGATGAGAACTTGTTCAGAACAGCTGAAAGAGGTTCTCCAATCAGTTCTTAGTGTAGAAAAGGTAGCTAAGATCCGGGAAATCCTTAATTCAAGTTAAGATGACTTGAAACACAGTATGAATCCTATATTCTTTACTTAAAGGAGACTGGAGTGGTAAATGTGTGTTTTACAAGGCAGAATACCATTGAAATAGAGAAAGAAACACGTTCGGCAGCTTTGGAAAGCCTTACACTTCACTGAAATATAGTACTACACTCTGTAACACAGTAGAGAGACAATGTTCCCGAGCTACCTCAGTTCATAACAGTGTGTAGGAAGTTGTTTGATAAAGTGGGCAAAGCTTATACTTGGACCAGAAGGCAGAATATAGGAAACTACATGAAAACATGGATAATTCAGAGAAAATGACTGGAAACAGATGAGAATTTGTTTAGAACAGCTCAAAGAGATTCTCCAGTCAGTTCTTAGCGTAGTAAAAGTAGCTAAGATCCGGGAAATCATTAATTCTAGTTAAGATGACATGAAACACTCTATGAATCCTATATTCTTTACTTAAAGGAGACTAGAGTGGTAAATGTGTGTTATACAAGGCAGAATACCGTTGAAATAGAGAAAGAAACACGTTAGGCAGCTTTGGAAAGCCTTACACTTCACTGAAACGTAGTACTACACTCTATAACACAGTTGAGAGACAATGTTCCCGAGTTGCCTCAGTTCATAACAGTGTGTAGGAAGTTGTTTGATAAAGTGGGCAAAGCTTATACTTGGACCAGAAGGCAGAATATAGGAAACTACATGAAAACATGGATAATTCAGAGAAAATGACTATAAACAGATGAGAACATGTTTAGAACAGCTCAAAGAGATTCTCCAAGTCAGTTCTTAGCGTAGTAAAGGTAGCTAAGATCCCGGAAATCATTAATTCGAGTTAAGATCACATGAAACACTGTATGAATCCTATATTCCTTACTTAAAGGAGACTAGAGTGGTAAATGGGTGTTATACAAGGCAGAATACCATCGAAATAGAGAAAGAAACATGTTCGGCAGCTTTGGAAAGCCTTACACTTCACTGAAATATAGTACTACACTCTGTAACACAGTTGAGAGACAATGTTCCCGAGCTGACTCAGTTCATAACAGTGTGTAGGAAGTTGTTTGATAAAGTGGGCAAAGCTTATACTTGGACCAGAAGGCAGAATATAGGAAACTACATGAAAACATGGATAATTCAGAGAAAATGACTGTAAACAGATGAGAACTTGTTTAGAACAGCTCAAAGAGATTCTCCAGTCAGTTCTTAGAGTAGTAAAGGTAGCTAAGATCCGGGAAATCCTTAATTCGAGTTAAGATCACATGAAACACTGTATGAATCCTATATTCTTTACTTGAAGGAGACTAGAGTGGTAAATGTGTGTTATACAAGGCAGAATACCACTGAAATAGAGAAAGAAACACGTTCGGCAGCTTTGGAAAGCCTTACACTTCACTGAAATGTAATACTACACTCTATAACACAGTTGAGAGACAATGTTCCCGAGCTGCCTCAGTTCATAACAGTGTGTAGGAAGTTGTTTGATAAAGTGGGCAAAGCTTATACTTGGACCAGAAGGCAGAATATAGGAAACTACATGAAAACATGGATAATTCAGAGAAAATGACTGTAAACAGATGAGAACTTGTTTAGAACAGCTCAAAGAGATTCTCCAGTCAGTTCTTAGGTACCTAAGGCAGAATACCAGCTCAAAGAGATTCTCCAGTCAGTTCTTAGGTAGCTAAGGCAGAATACCATTGAAATAGAGAAAGAAACACGTTCGGCAGCTTTGGAAAGCCTTACACTTCACTGAAATGTAGTACTACACTCTATAACACAGTTGAGAGACAAGGTTCCCGAGCTGGCTCAGTTCATAACGGTGTGTAGGAAGTTGTTTGATAAAGTGGGCAAAGCTTATACTAGGACCAGAAGGCAGAATATAGGAAACTACATGAAAACATGGATAATTCAGAGAAAATGACTGTAAACAGATGAGAACTTGTTCAGAACAGCTGAAAGAGGTTCTCCAATCAGTTCTTAGTGTAGAAAAGGTAGCTAAGATCCGGGAAATCCTTAATTCAAGTTAAGATGACTTGAAACACAGTATGAATCCTATATTCTTTACTTAAAGGAGACTGGAGTGGTAAATGTGTGTTTTACAAGGCAGAATACCATTGAAATAGAGAAAGAAACACGTTCGGCAGCTTTGGAAAGCCTTACACTTCACTGAAATATAGTACTACACTCTGTAACACAGTAGAGAGACAATGTTCCCGAGCTACCTCAGTTCATAACAGTGTGTAGGAAGTTGTTTGATAAAGTGGGCAAAGCTTATACTTGGACCAGAAGGCAGAATATAGGAAACTACATGAAAACATGGATAATTCAGAGAAAATGACTGGAAACAGATGAGAACTTGTTTAGAACAGCTCAAAGAGATTCTCCAGTCAGTTCTTAGCGTAGTAAAAGTAGCTAAGATCCGGGAAATCATTAATTCTAGTTAAGATGACATGAAACACTCTATGAATCCTATATTCTTTACTTAAAGGAGACTAGAGTGGTAAATGTGTGTTATACCAGGCAGAATACCGTTGAAATAGAGAAAGAAACACGTTAGTCAGCTTTGGAAAGCCTTACACTTCACTGAAACGTAGTACTACACTCTATAACACAGTTGAGAGACAATGTTCCCGAGTTGCCTCAGTTCATAACAGTGTGTAGGAAGTTGTTTGATAAAGTGGGCAAAGCTTATACTTGGACCAGAAGGCAGAATATAGGAAACTACATGAAAACATGGATAATTCAGAGAAAATGACTATAAACAGATGAGAACTTGTTTAGAACAGCTCAAAGAGATTCTCCAAGTCAGTTCTTAGCGTAGTAAAGGTAGCTAAGATCCGGGAAATCATTAATTCGAGTTAAGATCACATGAAACACTGTATGAATCCTATATTCCTTACTTAAAGGAGACTAGAGTGGTAAATGGGTGTTATACAAGGCAGAATACCATCGAAATAGAGAAAGAAACATGTTCGGCAGCTTTGGAAAGCCTTACACTTCACTGAAATATAGTACTACACTCTGTAACACAGTTGAGAGACAATGTTCCCGAGCTGACTCAGTTCATAACAGTGTGTAGGAAGTTGTTTGATAAAGTGGGCAAAGCTTATACTTGGACCAGAAGGCAGAATATAGGAAACTACATGAAAACATGGATAATTCAGAGAAAATGACTGGAAACAGATGAGAGATTGTTTAGAACAGCTGAAAGAGATTCTCCAAATCAGTTCTTAGTGTAGAAAAGGTAGCTAAGATCCGGGAAATCCATAATTCGAGTTAAGATGACGTAAAACACTGTATGAATCCTATATTCTTTACTTAAAGGTGACTAGAGTGGTAAATGTGTGTTATACAAGGCAGAATACCATCGAAATAGAGAAAAAAACATGTTCGGCAGCTTTGGAAAGCCTTACACTTCACTGAAATGTAATACTACACTCTATAACACAGTTGAGAGACAATGTTCCTGAGCTGCCTCAGTTCATAACAGTGTGTAGGAAGTTGTTTGATAAAGTGGGCAAAGCTTATACTTGGACCAGAAGGCAGAATATAGGAAACTACATGAAAACATGGATAATTCAGAGAAAATGACTGTAAACAGATGAGAACTTGTTTAAAACAGCTCAAAGAGATTCTCCAGTCAGTTCTTAGCGTAGTAAAGGTAGCTAAGATCCGGGAAATCCTTAATTCGAGTTAAGATCACATGAAACACTGTATGAATCCTATATTCTTTACTTGAAGGAGACTAGAGTGGTAAATGTGTGTTATACAAGGCAGAATACCACTGAAATAGAGAAAGAAACACGTTCGGCAGCTTTGGAAAGCCTTACACTTCACTGAAATGTAGTACTACACTCTATAACACAGTTGAGAGACAAGGTTCCCGAGCTGCCTCAGTTCGTAACGGTGTGTAGGAAGTTGTTTGATAAAGTGGGCAAAGCTTATACTTGGACCAGAAGGCAGAATATAGGAAACTACATGAAAACATGGATAATTCAGAGAAAATGACTGGAAACAGATGAGAGATTGTTTAGAACAGCTGAAAGAGATTCTCCAAATCAGTTCTTAGTGTAGAAAAGGTAGCTAAGATCCGGGAAATCCATAATTCGAGTTAAGATGACGTAAAACACTGTATGAATCCTATATTCTTTACTTAAAGGTGACTAGAGTGGTAAATGTGTGTTATACAAGGCAGAATACCATCGAAATAGAGAAAGAAACATGTTCGGCAGCTTTGGAAAGCCTTACACTTCACTGAAATGTAATACTACACTCTATAACACAGTTGAGAGACAATGTTCCTGAGCTGCCTCAGTTCATAACAGTGTGTAGGAAGTTGTTTGATAAAGTGGGCAAAGCTTATACTTGGACCAGAAGGCAGAATATAGGAAACTACATGAAAACATGGATAATTCAAAGAAAATGACTGTAAACAGATGAGAACTTGTTTAAAACAGCTCAAAGAGATTCTCCAGTCAGTTCTTAGCGTAGTAAAGGTAGCTAAGATCCGGGAAATCCTTAATTCGAGTTAAGATCACATGAAACACTGTATGAATCCTATATTCTTTACTTGAAGGAGACTAGAGTGGTAAATGTGTGTTATACAAGGCAGAATACCACTGAAATAGAGAAAGAAACAAGTTCGGCAGCTTAGGAAAGCCTTACACTTCACTGAAATGTAATACTACACTCTATAACACAGTTGAGAGACAATGTTCCCGAGCTGCCTCAGTTCATAACAGTGTGTAGGAAGTTGTTTCATAAAGTGGGCAAAGCTTATACTTGGACCAGAAGGCAGAATATAGGAAACTACATGAAAACAAGGATAATTCAGAGAAAATGACTGTAAACAGATGAGAACTTGTTTAGAACAGCTCAAAGAGATTCTCCAGTCAGTTCTTAGGTACCTAAGGCAGAATACCAGCTCAAAGAGATTCTCCAGTCAGTTCTTAGGTAGCTAAGGCAGAATACCATTGAAATAGAGAAAGAAACACGTTCGGCAGCTTTGGAAAGCCTTACACTTCACTGAAATGTAGTACTACACTCTATAACACAGTTGAGAGACAAGGTTCCCGAGCTGCCTCAGTTCATAACAGTGTGTAGGAAGTTGTTTGATAAAGTGGGCAAAGCTTATACTAGGACCAGAAGGCAGAATATAGGAAACTACATGAAAACATGGATAATTCAGAGAAAATGACTGTAAACAGATGAGAACTTGTTCAGAACAGCTGAAAGAGGTTCTCCAATCAGTTCTTAGTGTAGAAAAGGTAGCTAAGATCCGGGAAATCCTTAATTCAAGTTAAGATGACTTGAAACACAGTATGAATCCTATATTCTTTACTTAAAGGAGACTGGAGTGGTAAATGTGTGTTTTACAAGGCAGAATACCATTGAAATAGAGAAAGAAACACGTTCGGCAGCTTTGGAAAGCCTTACACTTCACTGAAATATAGTACTACACTCTGTAACACAGTAGAGAGACAATGTTCCCGAGCTACCTCAGTTCATAACAGTGTGTAGGAAGTTGTTTGATAAAGTGGGCAAAGCTTATACTTGGACCAGAAGGCAGAATATAGGAAACTACATGAAAACATGGATAATTCAGAGAAAATGACTGGAAACAGATGAGAATTTGTTTAGAACAGCTCAAAGAGATTCTCCAGTCAGTTCTTAGCGTAGTAAAAGTAGCTAAGATCCGGGAAATCATTAATTCTAGTTAAGATGACATGAAACACTCTATGAATCCTATATTCTTTACTTAAAGGAGACTAGAGTGGTAAATGTGTGTTATACAAGGCAGAATACCGTTGAAATAGAGAAAGAAACACGTTAGGCAGCTTTGGAAAGCCTTACACTTCACTGAAACGTAGTACTACACTCTATAACACAGTTGAGAGACAATGTTCCCGAGTTGCCTCAGTTCATAACAGTGTGTAGGAAGTTGTTTGATAAAGTGGGCAAAGCTTATACTTGGACCAGAAGGCAGAATATAGGAAACTACATGAAAACATGGATAATTCAGAGAAAATGACTATAAACAGATGAGAACATGTTTAGAACAGCTCAAAGAGATTCTCCAAGTCAGTTCTTAGCGTAGTAAAGGTAGCTAAGATCCCGGAAATCATTAATTCGAGTTAAGATCACATGAAACACTGTATGAATCCTATATTCCTTACTTAAAGGAGACTAGAGTGGTAAATGGGTGTTATACAAGGCAGAATACCATCGAAATAGAGAAAGAAACATGTTCGGCAGCTTTGGAAAGCCTTACACTTCACTGAAATATAGTACTACACTCTGTAACACAGTTGAGAGACAATGTTCCCGAGCTGACTCAGTTCATAACAGTGTGTAGGAAGTTGTTTGATAAAGTGGGCAAAGCTTATACTTGGACCAGAAGGCAGAATATAGGAAACTACATGAAAACATGGATAATTCAGAGAAAATGACTGTAAACAGATGAGAACTTGTTTAGAACAGCTCAAAGAGATTCTCCAGTCAGTTCTTAGAGTAGTAAAGGTAGCTAAGATCCGGGAAATCCTTAATTCGAGTTAAGATCACATGAAACACTGTATGAATCCTATATTCTTTACTTGAAGGAGACTAGAGTGGTAAATGTGTGTTATACAAGGCAGAATACCACTGAAATAGAGAAAGAAACACGTTCGGCAGCTTTGGAAAGCCTTACACTTCACTGAAATGTAATACTACACTCTATAACACAGTTGAGAGACAATGTTCCCGAGCTGCCTCAGTTCATAACAGTGTGTAGGAAGTTGTTTGATAAAGTGGGCAAAGCTTATACTTGGACCAGAAGGCAGAATATAGGAAACTACATGAAAACATGGATAATTCAGAGAAAATGACTGTAAACAGATGAGAACTTGTTTAGAACAGCTCAAAGAGATTCTCCAGTCAGTTCTTAGGTACCTAAGGCAGAATACCAGCTCAAAGAGATTCTCCAGTCAGTTCTTAGGTAGCTAAGGCAGAATACCATTGAAATAGAGAAAGAAACACGTTCGGCAGCTTTGGAAAGCCTTACACTTCACTGAAATGTAGTACTACACTCTATAACACAGTTGAGAGACAAGGTTCCCGAGCTGGCTCAGTTCATAACGGTGTGTAGGAAGTTGTTTGATAAAGTGGGCAAAGCTTATACTAGGACCAGAAGGCAGAATATAGGAAACTACATGAAAACATGGATAATTCAGAGAAAATGACTGTAAACAGATGAGAACTTGTTCAGAACAGCTCAAAGAGATTCTCCAATCAGTTCTTAGTGTAGAAAAGGTAGCTAAGATCCGGGAAATCCTTAATTCAAGTTAAGATGACTTGAAACACTGTATGAATCCTATATTCTTTACTTAAAGGAGACTGGAGTGGTAAATGTGTGTTTTACAAGGCAGAATACCATTGAAATAGAGAAAGAAACACGTTCGGCAGCTTTGGAAAGCCTTACACTTCACTGAAATATAGTACTACACTCTGTAACACAGTAGAGAGACAATGTTCCCGAGCTGCCTCAGTTCATAACAGTGTGTAGGAAGTTGTTTGATAAAGTGGGCAAAGCTTATACTTGGACCAGAAGGCAGAATATAGGAAACTACATGAAAACATGGATAATTCAGAGAAAATGACTGGAAACAGATGAGAACTTGTTTAGAACAGCTCAAAGACATTCTCCAGTCAGTTCTTAGCGTAGTAAAAGTAGCTAAGATCCGGGAAATCATTAATTCTAGTTAAGATGACATGAAACACTCTATGAATCCTATATTCTTTACTTAAAGGAGACTAGAGTGGTAAATGTGTGTTATACAAGGCAGAATACCGTTGAAATAGAGAAAGAAACACGTTAGGCAGCTTTGGAAAGCCTTACACTTCACTGAAACGTAGTACTACACTCTATAACACAGTTGAGAGACAATGTTCCCGAGTTGCCTCAGTTCATAACAGTGTGTAGGAAGTTGTTTGATAAAGTGGGCAAAGCTTATACTTGGACCAGAAGGCAGAATATAGGAAAATACATGAAAACATGGATAATTCAGAGAAAATGACTGGAAACAGATGAGAACTTGTTTAGAACAGCTCAAAGAGATTCTCCAGTCAGTTCTTAGCGTAGTAAAAGTAGCTAAGATCCGGGAAATCATTAATTCTAGTTAAGATGACATGAAACACTCTATGAATCCTATATTCTTTACTTAAAGGAGACTAGAGTGGTAAATGTGTGTTATACCAGGCAGAATACCGTTGAAATAGAGAAAGAAACACGTTAGTCAGCTTTGGAAAGCCTTACACTTCACTGAAACGTAGTACTACACTCTATAACACAGTTGAGAGACAATGTTCCCGAGTTGCCTCAGTTCATAACAGTGTGTAGGAAGTTGTTTGATAAAGTGGGCAAAGCTTATACTTGGACCAGAAGGCAGAATATAGGAAACTACATGAAAACATGGATAATTCAGAGAAAATGACTATAAACAGATGAGAACTTGTTTAGAACAGCTCAAAGAGATTCTCCAAGTCAGTTCTTAGCGTAGTAAAGGTAGCTAAGATCCGGGAAATCATTAATTCGAGTTAAGATCACATGAAACACTGTATGAATCCTATATTCCTTACTTAAAGGAGACTAGAGTGGTAAATGGGTGTTATACAAGGCAGAATACCATCGAAATAGAGAAAGAAACATGTTCGGCAGCTTTGGAAAGCCTTACACTTCACTGAAATATAGTACTACACTCTGTAACACAGTTGAGAGACAATGTTCCCGAGCTGACTCAGTTCATAACAGTGTGTAGGAAGTTGTTTGATAAAGTGGGCAAAGCTTATACTTGGACCAGAAGGCAGAATATAGGAAACTACATGAAAACATGGATAATTCAGAGAAAATGACTGGAAACAGATGAGAGATTGTTTAGAACAGCTGAAAGAGATTCTCCAAATCAGTTCTTAGTGTAGAAAAGGTAGCTAAGATCCGGGAAATCCATAATTCGAGTTAAGATGACGTAAAACACTGTATGAATCCTATATTCTTTACTTAAAGGTGACTAGAGTGGTAAATGTGTGTTATACAAGGCAGAATACCATCGAAATAGAGAAAAAAACATGTTCGGCAGCTTTGGAAAGCCTTACACTTCACTGAAATGTAATACTACACTCTATAACACAGTTGAGAGACAATGTTCCTGAGCTGCCTCAGTTCATAACAGTGTGTAGGAAGTTGTTTGATAAAGTGGGCAAAGCTTATACTTGGACCAGAAGGCAGAATATAGGAAACTACATGAAAACATGGATAATTCAGAGAAAATGACTGTAAACAGATGAGAACTTGTTTAAAACAGCTCAAAGAGATTCTCCAGTCAGTTCTTAGCGTAGTAAAGGTAGCTAAGATCCGGGAAATCCTTAATTCGAGTTAAGATCACATGAAACACTGTATGAATCCTATATTCTTTACTTGAAGGAGACTAGAGTGGTAAATGTGTGTTATACAAGGCAGAATACCACTGAAATAGAGAAAGAAACACGTTCGGCAGCTTTGGAAAGCCTTACACTTCACTGAAATGTAGTACTACACTCTATAACACAGTTGAGAGACAAGGTTCCCGAGCTGCCTCAGTTCGTAACGGTGTGTAGGAAGTTGTTTGATAAAGTGGGCAAAGCTTATACTTGGACCAGAAGGCAGAATATAGGAAACTACATGAAAACATGGATAATTCAGAGAAAATGACTGGAAACAGATGAGAGATTGTTTAGAACAGCTGAAAGAGATTCTCCAAATCAGTTCTTAGTGTAGAAAAGGTAGCTAAGATCCGGGAAATCCATAATTCGAGTTAAGATGACGTAAAACACTGTATGAATCCTATATTCTTTACTTAAAGGTGACTAGAGTGGTAAATGTGTGTTATACAAGGCAGAATACCATCGAAATAGAGAAAGAAACATGTTCGGCAGCTTTGGAAAGCCTTACACTTCACTGAAATGTAATACTACACTCTATAACACAGTTGAGAGACAATGTTCCTGAGCTGCCTCAGTTCATAACAGTGTGTAGGAAGTTGTTTGATAAAGTGGGCAAAGCTTATACTTGGACCAGAAGGCAGAATATAGGAAACTACATGAAAACATGGATAATTCAAAGAAAATGACTGTAAACAGATGAGAACTTGTTTAAAACAGCTCAAAGAGATTCTCCAGTCAGTTCTTAGCGTAGTAAAGGTAGCTAAGATCCGGGAAATCCTTAATTCGAGTTAAGATCACATGAAACACTGTATGAATCCTATATTCTTTACTTGAAGGAGACTAGAGTGGTAAATGTGTGTTATACAAGGCAGAATACCACTGAAATAGAGAAAGAAACAAGTTCGGCAGCTTAGGAAAGCCTTACACTTCACTGAAATGTAATACTACACTCTATAACACAGTTGAGAGACAATGTTCCCGAGCTGCCTCAGTTCATAACAGTGTGTAGGAAGTTGTTTCATAAAGTGGGCAAAGCTTATACTTGGACCAGAAGGCAGAATATAGGAAACTACATGAAAACAAGGATAATTCAGAGAAAATGACTGTAAACAGATGAGAACTTGTTTAGAACAGCTCAAAGAGATTCTCCAGTCAGTTCTTAGGTACCTAAGGCAGAATACCAGCTCAAAGAGATTCTCCAGTCAGTTCTTAGGTAGCTAAGGCAGAATACCATTGAAATAGAGAAAGAAACACGTTCGGCAGCTTTGGAAAGCCTTACACTTCACTGAAATGTAGTACTACACTCTATAACACAGTTGAGAGACAAGGTTCCCGAGCTGCCTCAGTTCATAACAGTGTGTAGGAAGTTGTTTGATAAAGTGGGCAAAGCTTATACTAGGACCAGAAGGCAGAATATAGGAAACTACATGAAAACATGGATAATTCAGAGAAAATGACTGTAAACAGATGAGAACTTGTTCAGAACAGCTGAAAGAGGTTCTCCAATCAGTTCTTAGTGTAGAAAAGGTAGCTAAGATCCGGGAAATCCTTAATTCAAGTTAAGATGACTTGAAACACAGTATGAATCCTATATTCTTTACTTAAAGGAGACTGGAGTGGTAAATGTGTGTTTTACAAGGCAGAATACCATTGAAATAGAGAAAGAAACACGTTCGGCAGCTTTGGAAAGCCTTACACTTCACTGAAATATAGTACTACACTCTGTAACACAGTAGAGAGACAATGTTCCCGAGCTACCTCAGTTCATAACAGTGTGTAGGAAGTTGTTTGATAAAGTGGGCAAAGCTTATACTTGGACCAGAAGGCAGAATATAGGAAACTACATGAAAACATGGATAATTCAGAGAAAATGACTGGAAACAGATGAGAATTTGTTTAGAACAGCTCAAAGAGATTCTCCAGTCAGTTCTTAGCGTAGTAAAAGTAGCTAAGATCCGGGAAATCATTAATTCTAGTTAAGATGACATGAAACACTCTATGAATCCTATATTCTTTACTTAAAGGAGACTAGAGTGGTAAATGTGTGTTATACAAGGCAGAATACCGTTGAAATAGAGAAAGAAACACGTTAGGCAGCTTTGGAAAGCCTTACACTTCACTGAAACGTAGTACTACACTCTATAACACAGTTGAGAGACAATGTTCCCGAGTTGCCTCAGTTCATAACAGTGTGTAGGAAGTTGTTTGATAAAGTGGGCAAAGCTTATACTTGGACCAGAAGGCAGAATATAGGAAACTACATGAAAACATGGATAATTCAGAGAAAATGACTATAAACAGATGAGAACATGTTTAGAACAGCTCAAAGAGATTCTCCAAGTCAGTTCTTAGCGTAGTAAAGGTAGCTAAGATCCCGGAAATCATTAATTCGAGTTAAGATCACATGAAACACTGTATGAATCCTATATTCCTTACTTAAAGGAGACTAGAGTGGTAAATGGGTGTTATACAAGGCAGAATACCATCGAAATAGAGAAAGAAACATGTTCGGCAGCTTTGGAAAGCCTTACACTTCACTGAAATATAGTACTACACTCTGTAACACAGTTGAGAGACAATGTTCCCGAGCTGACTCAGTTCATAACAGTGTGTAGGAAGTTGTTTGATAAAGTGGGCAAAGCTTATACTTGGACCAGAAGGCAGAATATAGGAAACTACATGAAAACATGGATAATTCAGAGAAAATGACTGTAAACAGATGAGAACTTGTTTAGAACAGCTCAAAGAGATTCTCCAGTCAGTTCTTAGAGTAGTAAAGGTAGCTAAGATCCGGGAAATCCTTAATTCGAGTTAAGATCACATGAAACACTGTATGAATCCTATATTCTTTACTTGAAGGAGACTAGAGTGGTAAATGTGTGTTATACAAGGCAGAATACCACTGAAATAGAGAAAGAAACACGTTCGGCAGCTTTGGAAAGCCTTACACTTCACTGAAATGTAATACTACACTCTATAACACAGTTGAGAGACAATGTTCCCGAGCTGCCTCAGTTCATAACAGTGTGTAGGAAGTTGTTTGATAAAGTGGGCAAAGCTTATACTTGGACCAGAAGGCAGAATATAGGAAACTACATGAAAACATGGATAATTCAGAGAAAATGACTGTAAACAGATGAGAACTTGTTTAGAACAGCTCAAAGAGATTCTCCAGTCAGTTCTTAGGTACCTAAGGCAGAATACCAGCTCAAAGAGATTCTCCAGTCAGTTCTTAGGTAGCTAAGGCAGAATACCATTGAAATAGAGAAAGAAACACGTTCGGCAGCTTTGGAAAGCCTTACACTTCACTGAAATGTAGTACTACACTCTATAACACAGTTGAGAGACAAGGTTCCCGAGCTGGCTCAGTTCATAACGGTGTGTAGGAAGTTGTTTGATAAAGTGGGCAAAGCTTATACTAGGACCAGAAGGCAGAATATAGGAAACTACATGAAAACATGGATAATTCAGAGAAAATGACTGTAAACAGATGAGAACTTGTTCAGAACAGCTCAAAGAGATTCTCCAATCAGTTCTTAGTGTAGAAAAGGTAGCTAAGATCCGGGAAATCCTTAATTCAAGTTAAGATGACTTGAAACACTGTATGAATCCTATATTCTTTACTTAAAGGAGACTGGAGTGGTAAATGTGTGTTTTACAAGGCAGAATACCATTGAAATAGAGAAAGAAACACGTTCGGCAGCTTTGGAAAGCCTTACACTTCACTGAAATATAGTACTACACTCTGTAACACAGTAGAGAGACAATGTTCCCGAGCTGCCTCAGTTCATAACAGTGTGTAGGAAGTTGTTTGATAAAGTGGGCAAAGCTTATACTTGGACCAGAAGGCAGAATATAGGAAACTACATGAAAACATGGATAATTCAGAGAAAATGACTGGAAACAGATGAGAACTTGTTTAGAACAGCTCAAAGACATTCTCCAGTCAGTTCTTAGCGTAGTAAAAGTAGCTAAGATCCGGGAAATCATTAATTCTAGTTAAGATGACATGAAACACTCTATGAATCCTATATTCTTTACTTAAAGGAGACTAGAGTGGTAAATGTGTGTTATACAAGGCAGAATACCGTTGAAATAGAGAAAGAAACACGTTAGGCAGCTTTGGAAAGCCTTACACTTCACTGAAACGTAGTACTACACTCTATAACACAGTTGAGAGACAATGTTCCCGAGTTGCCTCAGTTCATAACAGTGTGTAGGAAGTTGTTTGATAAAGTGGGCAAAGCTTATACTTGGACCAGAAGGCAGAATATAGGAAAATACATGAAAACATGGATAATTCAGAGAAAATGACTATAAACAGATGAGAACTTGTTTAGAACAGCTCAAAGAGATTCTCCAAGTCAGTTCTTAGCGTAGTAAAGGTAGCTAAGATCCGGGAAATCATTAATTCGAGTTAAGATCACATGAAACACTGTATGAATCCTATATTCCTTACTTAAAGGAGACTAGAGTGGTAAATGGGTGTTATACAAGGCAGAATACCATTGAAATAGAGAAAGAATCACTTTCGGCAGCTTTGGAAAGCCTTACACTTCACTGAAATATAGTACTACACTCTGTAACACAGTTGAGAGACAATGTTCCCGAGCTGACTCAGTTCATAACAGTGTGTAGGAAGTTGTTTGATAAAGTGGGCAAAGCTTATACTTGGACCAGAAGGCAGAATATAGGAAACTACATGAAAACATGGATAATTCAGAGAAAATGACTGTAAACAGATGAGAACTTGTTTAGAACAGCTCAAAGAGATTCTCCAGTCAGTTCTTAGCGTAGTAAAGGTAGCTAAGATCCGGGAAATCCTTAATTCGAGTTAAGATCACATGAAACACTGTATGAATCCTATATTCTTTACTTGAAGGAAACTAGAGTGGTAAATGTGTGTTATACAAGGCAGAATACCACTGAAATAGAGAAAGAAACACGTTCGGCAGCTTTGGAAAGCCTTACACTTCACTGAAATGTAATACTACACTCTATAACACAGTTGAGAGACAATGTTCCCGAGCTGCCTCAGTTCATAACAGTGTGTAGGAAGTTGTTTGATAAAGTGGGCAAAGCTTATACTTGGACCAGAAGGCAGAATATAGGAAACTACATGAAAACATGGATAATTCAGAGAAAATGACTGTAAACAGATGAGAACTTGTTTAAAACAGCTCAAAGAGATTCTCCAGTCAGTTCTTAGCATAGTAAAGGTAGCTAAGATCCGGGAAATCCTTAATTCGAGTTAAGATCACATGAAACACTGTATGAATCCTATATTCTTTACTTGAAGGAGACTAGAGTGGTAAATGTGTGTTATACAAGGCAGAATACCACTGAAATAGAGAAAGAAACACGTTCGGCAGCTTAGGAAAGCCTTACACTTCACTGAAATGTAATACTACACTCTATAACACAGTTGAGAGACAATGTTCCCGAGCTGCCTCAGTTCATAACAGTGTGTAGGAAGTTGTTTCATAAAGTGGGCAAAGCTTATACTTGGACCAGAAGGCAGAATATAGGAAACTACATGAAAACAAGGATAATTCAGAGAAAATGACTGTAAACAGATGAGAACTTGTTTAGAACAGCTCAAAGAGATTCTCCAGTCAGTTCTTAGGTACCTAAGGCAGAATACCAGCTCAAAGAGATTCTCCAGTCAGTTCTTAGGTAGCTAAGGCAGAATACCATTGAAATAGAGAAAGAAACACGTTCGGCAGCTTTGGAAAGCCTTACACTTCACTGAAATGTAGTACTACACACTATAACACAGTTGAGAGACAAGGTTCCCGAGCTGCCTCAGTTCATAACAGTGTGTAGGAAGTTGTTTGATAAAGTGGGCAAAGCTTATACTAGGACCAGAAGGCAGAATATAGGAAACTACATGAAAACATGGATAATTCAGAGAAAATGACTGTAAACAGATGAGAACTTGTTCAGAACAGCTGAAAGAGGTTCTCCAATCAGTTCTTAGTGTAGAAAAGGTAGCTAAGATCCGGGAAATCCTTAATTCAAGTTAAGATGACTTGAAACACAGTATGAATCCTATATTCTTTACTTAAAGGAGACTGGAGTGGTAAATGTGTGTTTTACAAGGCAGAATACCATTGAAATAGAGAAAGAAACATGTTCGGCAGCTTTGGAAAGCCTTACACTTCACTGAAATATAGTACTACACTCTGTAACACAGTAGAGAGACAATGTTCCCGAGCTACCTCAGTTCATAACAGTGTGTAGGAAGTTGTTTGATAAAGTGGGCAAAGCTTATACTTGGACCAGAAGGCAGAATATAGGAAACTACATGAAAACATGGATAATTCAGAGAAAACGACTGGAAACAGATGAGAACTTGTTTAGAACAGCTCAAAGAGATTCTCCAGTCAGTTCTTAGCGTAGTAAAAGTAGCTAAGATCCGGGAAATCATTAATTCTAGTTAAGATGACATGAAACACTCTATGAATCCTATATTCTTTACTTAAAGGAGACTAGAGTGGTAAATGTGTGTTTTACAAGGCAGAATACCACTGAAATAGAGAAAGAAACACGTTCGGCAGCTTTGGAAAGCCTTACACTTCACTGAAATGTAATACTACACTCTATAACACAGTTGAGAGACAATGTTCCCGAGCTGCCTCAGTTCATAACAGTGTGTAGGAAGTTGTTTGATAAAGTGGGCAAAGCTTATACTTGGACCAGAAGGCAGAATATAGGAAACTACATGAAAACATGGATAATTCAGAGAAAATGACTTTAAACAGATGAGAACTTGTTAGAACAGCTCAAAGAGATTCTCCAATCAGTTCTTAGTGTAGTAAAGGTAGCTAAGATCCAGGAAATCCTTAATTCGTGTTAAGATGACATGAAACACTGTATGAATCCTATATTCTTTACTTAAAGGAGAATAGAGTGGTAAATGTGTGTTATACAAGGCAGAATACCATTGAAATAGAGAAAGAAAGACATTCGACATCTTTGGAAAGCATTACACTTCACTGAAATGTAGTACTACACTCTATAACACAGTTGAGAGACAATGTTCCCGAGCTGCCTCACTTCGTAACAGTGTGTAGGAAGTTGTTTGATAAAGTGGGCAAAGCTTATACTTGGACCAGAAGGCAGAATATAGGAAACTACATGAAAACATGGATAATTCAGAGAAAATGACTGTAAACAGATGAGAACTTGTTTAGAAAAGCTCAAAGAGATTCTCCAGTTAGTTCTTAGCGTAGTAAAGGTAGCTAAGATCCGGGAAATCCTTAATTCGAGTTAAGATCACATGAAACACTGTATGAATCCTATATTCTTTACTTGAAGGAGACTAGAGTGGTAAATGTGTGTTATACAAGGCAGAATACCACTGAAATAGAGAAAGAAACACGTTCGGCAGCTTTGGAAAGCCTTACACTTCACTGAAATGTAATACTACACTCTATAACACAGTTGAGAGACAATGTTCCCGAGCTGCCTCAGTTCATAACAGTGTGTAGGAAGTTGTTTGATAAAGTGGGCAAAGCTTATACTTGGACCAGAAGGCAGAATATAGGAAACTACATGAAAACATGGATAATTCAGAGAAAATGACTGTAAACAGATGAGAACTTGTTCAGAACAGCTCAAAGAGATTCTCCAATCAGTTCTTAGTGTAGAAAAGGTAGCTAAGATCCGGGAAATCCTTAATTCAAGTTAAGATGACTTGAAACACTGTATGAATCCTATATTCTTTACTTAAAGGAGACTGGAGTGGTAAATGTGTGTTTTACAAGGCAGAATACCATTGAAATAGAGAAAGAAACACGTTCGGCAGCTTTGGAAAGCCTTACACTTCACTGAAATATAGTACTACACTCTGTAACACAGTAGAGAGACAATGTTCCCGAGCTGCCTCAGTTCATAACGGTGTGTAGGAAGTTGTTTGATAAAGTGGGCAAAGCTTATACTTGGACCAGAAGGCAGAATATAGGAAACTACATGAAAACATGGATAATTCAGAGAAAATGACTGGAAACAGATGAGAACTTGTTTAGAACAGCTCAAAGACATTCTCCAGTCAGTTCTTAGCGTAGTAAAAGTAGCTAAGAACCGGGAAATCATTAATTCTAGTTAAGATGACATGAAACACTCTATGAATCCTATATTCCTTATTTAAAGGAGACTAGAGTGGTAAATGTGTGTTATACAAGGCAGAATACCGTTGAAATAGAGAAAGAAACACGTTAGGCAGCTTTGGAAAGCCTTACACTTCACTGAAACGTAGTACTACACTCTATAACACAGTTGAGAGACAATGTTCCCGAGTTGCCTCAGTTCATAACAGTGTGTAGGAAGTTGTTTGATAAAGTGGGCAAAGCTTATACTTGGACCAGAAGGCAGAATATAGGAAACTACATGAAAACATGGATAATTCAGAGAAAATGACTATAAACAGATGAGAACTTGTTTAGAACAGCTCAAAGAGATTCTCCAAGTCAGTTCTTAGCGTAGTAAAGGTAGCTAAGATCCGGGAAATCCTTAATTCGAGTTAAGATCACATGAAACACTGTATGAATCCTATATTCCTTACTTAAAGGAGACTAGAGTGGTAAATGGGTGTTATACAAGGCAGAATACCATTGAAATAGAGAAAGAAACACTTTCGGCAGCTTTGGAAAGCCTTACACTTCACTGAAATATAGTACTACACTCTGTAACACAGTTGAGAGACAATGTTCCAGAGCTGACTCAGTTCATAACAGTGTGTAGGAAGTTGTTTGATAAAGTGGGCAAAGCTTATACTTGGACCAGAAGGCAGAATATAGGAAACTACATGAAAACATGGATAATTCAGAGAAAATGACTGTAAACAGATGAGAACTTGTTTAGAACAGCTCAAAGAGATTCTCCAGTCAGTTCTTAGCGTAGTAAAGGTAGCTAAGATCCGGGAAATCCTTAATTCGAGTTAAGATCACATGAAACACTGTATGAATCCTATATTCTTTACTTGAAGGAGACTAGAGTGGTAAATGTGTGTTATACAAGGCAGAATACCACTGAAATAGAGAAAGAAACACGTTCGGCAGCTTTGGAAAGCCTTACACTTCACTGAAATGTAATACTACACTCTATAACACAGTTGAGAGACAATGTTCCCGAGCTGCCTCAGTTCATAACAGTGTGTAGGAAGTTGTTTGATAAAGTGGGCAAAGCTTATACTTGGACCAAAAGACAGAAAATAGGAAACTACATGAAAACATGCATAATTCAGAGAAAATGACTGTAAACAGATGAGAACTTGTTTAGAACAGCTCAAAGAGATTCTCCATTCAGTTCTTATTGTAGTAAATGTAGCTAAGATCCGGGAAATCTTAATTCGAGTTAAGATCACATGAAACACTGTATGAATCCTATATTCTTTACTTAAAGGAGACTAGAGTGCTAAATGTGTGTTATACAAGGTAGAATACCATTGAAATAGAGAATTAAACACGTTTGGCAGCTTTGGAAAGCCTTACACTTCACTGAAATGTAGTACTACACTCTATAACACAGTTGAGAGAAAATGTTCCCGAGCTGCCTCAGTTCATAACAGTGTGTAGGAAGTTGTTTGATAAAGTGGGCAAAGCTTATACTTGGACCAGAAGGCAGAATATAGGAAACTAAATGAAAACATGGATAATTCAGAGAAAATGACTGTAAACAGATGAGAACTTGTTTAGAACAGCTCAAAGAGATTCTCCAAGTCAGTTCTTAGCGTAGTAAAGGTAGCTAAGATCCGGGAAATCATTAATTCGAGTTAAGATCACATGAAACACTGTATGAATCCTATATTCCTTACTTAAAGGAGACTAGAGTGGTAAATATGTGTTATACAAGGCAGAATACCATTGAAATAGAGAAAGAAACACGTTCGGCAGCTTTGGAAAGCCTTACACTTCACTGAAATGTAGTACTACACACTATAACACAGTTGAGAGACAATGTTCCCGAGCTGCCTCAGTTCATAACAGTGTGTAGAAAGTTGTTTGATAAAGTGGGCAAAGCTTATACTAGGACCAGAAGGCAGAATATAGGAAACTACATGAAAACATGGATAATTCAGAGAAAATGACAGGAAACAGATGAGAACTTGTTTAGAACACTGAAAGAGATTCTCCAAATCAGTTCTTAGTGTACAAAAGGTAGCTAAGATCCGGGAAATCCTTAATTCAAGTTAAGATGACTTGAAACACTCTATGAATCCTATATTCTTTACTTAAAGGAGACTAGAGTCGTAAATGTGTGTTATACAAGGCAGAATACCATTGAAATAGAGAAAGAAACAAGTTCAGCAGCTTTGGAAAGCCTTACACTTCACTGAAATGTAGTACTACACTCTATAACACAGTTGAGAGACAATGTTCCCGAGCTGCCTCAGTTCATAACAGTGTGTAGGAAGTTGTTTGATAAAGTGGGCAAAGCTTATACTTGGACCAGAAGGCAGAATATAGGAAACTACATGAAAACATGGATAATTCAGAGAAAATGACTTTAAACAGATGAGAACTTGTTTAGAACAGCTCAAAGAGATTCTCCAATCAGTTCTTAGTGTAGTAAAGGTAGCTAAGATCCAGGAAATCCTTAATTCGAGTTAAGATGACATGAAACACTGTATGAATCCTATATTCTTTACTTAAAGGAGAATAGAGTGGTAAATGTGTGTTATACAAGGCAGAATACCATTGAAATAGAGAAAGAAAGACATTCGACATCTTTGGAAAGCATTACACTTCACTGAAATGTAGTACTACACTCTATAACACAGTTGAGAGACAATGTTCCCGAGCTGCCTCACTTCATAACAGTGTGTAGGAAGTTGTTTGATAAAGTGGGCAAAGCTTATACTTGGACCAGAAGGCAGAATATAGGAAACTACATGAAAACATGGATAATTCAGAGAAAATGACTGTAAACAGATGAGAACTTGTTTAGAAAAGCTCAAAGAGATTCTCCAGTTAGTTCTTAGCGTAGTAAAGGTAGCTAAGATTCGGGAAATCCTTAATTTGAGTTAAGATCACATGAAACACTGTATGAATCCTATATTCTTTACTTGAAGGAGACTAGAGTGGTAAATGTGTGTTATACAAGGCAGAATACCATTGAAATAGAGAAAGAAACACGTTCGGCAGGTTTGGAAAGCCTTTCACTTCACTGAAATGTAGTACTACACTCTATAACACAGTTGAGAGACAAGGTTCCCGAGCTGCCTCAGTTCATAACGGTGTGTAGGAAGTTGTTTGATAAAGTGGGCAAAGCTTATACTTGGACCAAAAGACAGAAAATAGGAAACTACATGAAAACATGCATAATTCAGAGAAAATGACTGTAAACAGATGAGAACTTGTTTAGAACAGCTCAAAGAGATTCTCCATTCAGTTCTTATTGTAGTAAATGTAGCTAAGATCCGGGAAATCTTAATTCGAGTTAAGATCACATGAAACACTGTATGAATCCTATATTCTTTACTTAAAGGAGACTAGAGTGCTAAATGTGTGTTATACAAGGTAGAATACCATTGAAATAGAGAATTAAACACGTTTGGCAGCTTTGGAAAGCCTTACACTTCACTGAAATGTAGTACTACACTCTATAACACAGTTGAGAGAAAATGTTCCCGAGCTGCCTCAGTTCATAACAGTGTGTAGGAAGTTGTTTGATAAAGTGGGCAAAGCTTATACTTGGACCAGAAGGCAGAATATAGGAAACTAAATGAAAACATGGATAATTCAGAGAAAATGACTGTAAACAGATGAGAACTTGTTTAGAACAGCTCAAAGAGATTCTCCAAGTCAGTTCTTAGCGTAGTAAAGGTAGCTAAGATCCGGGAAATCATTAATTCGAGTTAAGATCACATGAAACACTGTATGAATCCTATATTCCTTACTTAAAGGAGACTAGAGTGGTAAATATGTGTTATACAAGGCAGAATACCATTGAAATAGAGAAAGAAACACGTTCGGCAGCTTTGGAAAGCCTTACACTTCACTGAAATGTAGTACTACACACTATAACACAGTTGAGAGACAATGTTCCCGAGCTGCCTCAGTTCATAACAGTGTGTAGGAAGTTGTTTGATAAAGTGGGCAAAGCTTATACTAGGACCAGAAGGCAGAATATAGGAAACTACATGAAAACATGGATAATTCAGAGAAAATGACAGGAAACAGATGAGAACTTGTTTAGAACACTGAAAGAGATTCTCCAAATCAGTTCTTAGTGTACAAAAGGTAGCTAAGATCCGGGAAATCCTTAATTCAAGTTAAGATGACTTGAAACACTCTATGAATCCTATATTCTTTACTTAAAGGAGACTAGAGTCGTAAATGTGTGTTATACAAGGCAGAATACCATTGAAATAGAGAAAGAAACAAGTTCAGCAGCTTTGGAAAGCCTTACACTTCACTGAAATGTAGTACTACACTCTATAACACAGTTGAGAGACAATGTTCCCGAGCTGCCTCAGTTCATAACAGTGTGTAGGAAGTTGTTTGATAAAGTGGGCAAAGCTTATACTTGGACCAGAAGGCAGAATATAGGAAACTACATGAAAACATGGATAATTCAGAGAAAATGACTTTAAACAGATGAGAACTTGTTTAGAACAGCTCAAAGAGATTCTCCAATCAGTTCTTAGTGTAGTAAAGGTAGCTAAGATCCAGGAAATCCTTAATTCGAGTTAAGATGACATGAAACACTGTATGAATCCTATATTCTTTACTTAAAGGAGAATAGAGTGGTAAATGTGTGTTATACAAGGCAGAATACCATTGAAATAGAGAAAGAAAGACATTCGACATCTTTGGAAAGCATTACACTTCACTGAAATGTAGTACTACACTCTATAACACAGTTGAGAGACAATGTTCCCGAGCTGCCTCACTTCATAACAGTGTGTAGGAAGTTGTTTGATAAAGTGGGCAAAGCTTATACTTGGACCAGAAGGCAGAATATAGGAAACTACATGAAAACATGGATAATTCAGAGAAAATGACTGTAAACAGATGAGAACTTGTTTAGAACAGCTCAAAGAGATTCTCCAAGTCAGTTCTTAGCGTAGTAAAGGTAGCTAAGATCCGGGAAATCATTAATTCGAGTTAAGATCACATGAAACACTGTATGAATCCTATATTCCTTACTTAAAGGAGACTAGAGTGGTAAATGGGTGTTATACAAGGCAGAATACCATCGAAATAGAGAAAGAAACATGTTCGGCAGCTTTGGAAAGCCTTACACTTCACTGAAATATAGTACTACACTCTGTAACACAGTTGAGAGACAATGTTCCCGAGCTGACTCAGTTCATAACAGTGTGTAGGAAGTTGTTTGATAAAGTGGGCAAAGCTTATACTTGGACCAGAAGGCAGAATATAGGAAACTACATGAAAACATGGATAATTCAGAGAAAATGACTGGAAACAGATGAGAGATTGTTTAGAACAGCTGAAAGAGATTCTCCAAATCAGTTCTTAGTGTAGAAAAGGTAGCTAAGATCCGGGAAATCCATAATTCGAGTTAAGATGACGTAAAACACTGTATGAATCCTATATTCTTTACTTAAAGGTGACTAGAGTGGTAAATGTGTGTTATACAAGGCAGAATACCATCGAAATAGAGAAAAAAACATGTTCGGCAGCTTTGGAAAGCCTTACACTTCACTGAAATGTAATACTACACTCTATAACACAGTTGAGAGACAATGTTCCTGAGCTGCCTCAGTTCATAACAGTGTGTAGGAAGTTGTTTGATAAAGTGGGCAAAGCTTATACTTGGACCAGAAGGCAGAATATAGGAAACTACATGAAAACATGGATAATTCAGAGAAAATGACTGTAAACAGATGAGAACTTGTTTAAAACAGCTCAAAGAGATTCTCCAGTCAGTTCTTAGCGTAGTAAAGGTAGCTAAGATCCGGGAAATCCTTAATTCGAGTTAAGATCACATGAAACACTGTATGAATCCTATATTCTTTACTTGAAGGAGACTAGAGTGGTAAATGTGTGTTATACAAGGCAGAATACCACTGAAATAGAGAAAGAAACACGTTCGGCAGCTTTGGAAAGCCTTACACTTCACTGAAATGTAGTACTACACTCTATAACACAGTTGAGAGACAAGGTTCCCGAGCTGCCTCAGTTCGTAACGGTGTGTAGGAAGTTGTTTGATAAAGTGGGCAAAGCTTATACTTGGACCAGAAGGCAGAATATAGGAAACTACATGAAAACATGGATAATTCAGAGAAAATGACTGGAAACAGATGAGAGATTGTTTAGAACAGCTGAAAGAGATTCTCCAAATCAGTTCTTAGTGTAGAAAAGGTAGCTAAGATCCGGGAAATCCATAATTCGAGTTAAGATGACGTAAAACACTGTATGAATCCTATATTCTTTACTTAAAGGTGACTAGAGTGGTAAATGTGTGTTATACAAGGCAGAATACCATCGAAATAGAGAAAGAAACATGTTCGGCAGCTTTGGAAAGCCTTACACTTCACTGAAATGTAATACTACACTCTATAACACAGTTGAGAGACAATGTTCCTGAGCTGCCTCAGTTCATAACAGTGTGTAGGAAGTTGTTTGATAAAGTGGGCAAAGCTTATACTTGGACCAGAAGGCAGAATATAGGAAACTACATGAAAACATGGATAATTCAAAGAAAATGACTGTAAACAGATGAGAACTTGTTTAAAACAGCTCAAAGAGATTCTCCAGTCAGTTCTTAGCGTAGTAAAGGTAGCTAAGATCCGGGAAATCCTTAATTCGAGTTAAGATCACATGAAACACTGTATGAATCCTATATTCTTTACTTGAAGGAGACTAGAGTGGTAAATGTGTGTTATACAAGGCAGAATACCACTGAAATAGAGAAAGAAACAAGTTTGGCAGCTTAGGAAAGCCTTACACTTCACTGAAATGTAATACTACACTCTATAACACAGTTGAGAGACAATGTTCCCGAGCTGCCTCAGTTCATAACAGTGAGTAGGAAGTTGTTTCATAAAGTGGGCAAAGCTTATACTTGGACCAGAAGGCAGAATATAGGAAACTACATGAAAACAAGGATAATTCAGAGAAAATGACTGTAAACAGATGAGAACTTGTTTAGAACAGCTCAAAGAGATTCTCCAGTCAGTTCTTAGGTACCTAAGGCAGAATACCAGCTCAAAGAGATTCTCCAGTCAGTTCTTAGGTAGCTAAGGCAGAATACCATTGAAATAGAGAAAGAAACACGTTCGGCAGCTTTGGAAAGCCTTACACTTCACTGAAATGTAGTACTACACTCTATAACACAGTTGAGAGACAAGGTTCCCGAGCTGCCTCAGTTCATAACAGTGTGTAGGAAGTTGTTTGATAAAGTGGGCAAAGCTTATACTAGGACCAGAAGGCAGAATATAGGAAACTACATGAAAACATGGATAATTCAGAGAAAATGACTGTAAACAGATGAGAACTTGTTCAGAACAGCTGAAAGAGGTTCTCCAATCAGTTCTTAGTGTAGAAAAGGTAGCTAAGATCCGGGAAATCCTTAATTCAAGTTAAGATGACTTGAAACACAGTATGAATCCTATATTCTTTACTTAAAGGAGACTGGAGTGGTAAATGTGTGTTTTACAAGGCAGAATACCATTGAAATAGAGAAAGAAACACGTTCGGCAGCTTTGGAAAGCCTTACACTTCACTGAAATATAGTACTACACTCTGTAACACAGTAGAGAGACAATGTTCCCGAGCTACCTCAGTTCATAACAGTGTGTAGGAAGTTGTTTGATAAAGTGGGCAAAGCTTATACTTGGACCAGAAGGCAGAATATAGGAAACTACATGAAAACATGGATAATTCAGAGAAAATGACTGGAAACAGATGAGAATTTGTTTAGAACAGCTCAAAGAGATTCTCCAGTCAGTTCTTAGCGTAGTAAAAGTAGCTAAGATCCGGGAAATCATTAATTCTAGTTAAGATGACATGAAACACTCTATGAATCCTATATTCTTTACTTAAAGGAGACTAGAGTGGTAAATGTGTGTTATACAAGGCAGAATACCGTTGAAATAGAGAAAGAAACACGTTAGGCAGCTTTGGAAAGCCTTACACTTCACTGAAACGTAGTACTACACTCTATAACACAGTTGAGAGACAATGTTCCCGAGTTGCCTCAGTTCATAACAGTGTGTAGGAAGTTGTTTGATAAAGTGGGCAAAGCTTATACTTGGACCAGAAGGCAGAATATAGGAAACTACATGAAAACATGGATAATTCAGAGAAAATGACTATAAACAGATGAGAACTTGTTTAGAACAGCTCAAAGAGATTCTCCAGTCAGTTCTTAGAGTAGTAAAGGTAGCTAAGATCCGGGAAATCCTTAATTCGAGTTAAGATCACATGAAACACTGTATGAATCCTATATTCTTTACTTGAAGGAGACTAGAGTGGTAAATGTGTGTTATACAAGGCAGAATACCACTGAAATAGAGAAAGAAACACGTTCGGCAGCTTTGGAAAGCCTTACACTTCACTGAAATGTAATACTACACTCTATAACACAGTTGAGAGACAATGTTCCCGAGCTGCCTCAGTTCATAACAGTGTGTAGGAAGTTGTTTGATAAAGTGGGCAAAGCTTATACTTGGACCAGAAGGCAGAATATAGGAAACTACATGAAAACATGGATAATTCAGAGAAAATGACTGTAAACAGATGAGAACTTGTTTAGAACAGCTCAAAGAGATTCTCCAGTCAGTTCTTAGGTACCTAAGGCAGAATACCAGCTCAAAGAGATTCTCCAGTCAGTTCTTAGGTAGCTAAGGCAGAATACCATTGAAATAGAGAAAGAAACACGTTCGGCAGCTTTGGAAAGCCTTACACTTCACTGAAATGTAGTACTACACTCTATAACACAGTTGAGAGACAAGGTTCCCGAGCTGGCTCAGTTCATAACGGTGTGTAGGAAGTTGTTTGATAAAGTGGGCAAAGCTTATACTAGGACCAGAAGGCAGAATATAGGAAACTACATGAAAACATGGATAATTCAGAGAAAATGACTGTAAACAGATGAGAACTTGTTCAGAACAGCTCAAAGAGATTCTCCAATCAGTTCTTAGTGTAGAAAAGGTAGCTAAGATCCGGGAAATCCTTAATTCAAGTTAAGATGACTTGAAACACTGTATGAATCCTATATTCTTTACTTAAAGGAGACTGGAGTGGTAAATGTGTGTTTTACAAGGCAGAATACCATTGAAATAGAGAAAGAAACACGTTCGGCAGCTTTGGAAAGCCTTACACTTCACTGAAATATAGTACTACACTCTGTAACACAGTAGAGAGACAATGTTCCCGAGCTGCCTCAGTTCATAACAGTGTGTAGGAAGTTGTTTGATAAAGTGGGCAAAGCTTATACTTGGACCAGAAGGCAGAATATAGGAAACTACATGAAAACATGGATAATTCAGAGAAAATGACTGGAAACAGATGAGAACTTGTTTAGAACAGCTCAAAGACATTCTCCAGTCAGTTCTTAGCGTAGTAAAAGTAGCTAAGATCCGGGAAATCATTAATTCTAGTTAAGATGACATGAAACACTCTATGAATCCTATATTCTTTACTTAAAGGAGACTAGAGTGGTAAATGTGTGTTATACAAGGCAGAATACCGTTGAAATAGAGAAAGAAACACGTTAGGCAGCTTTGGAAAGCCTTACACTTCACTGAAACGTAGTACTACACTCTATAACACAGTTGAGAGACAATGTTCCCGAGTTGCCTCAGTTCATAACAGTGTGTAGGAAGTTGTTTGATAAAGTGGGCAAAGCTTATACTTGGACCAGAAGGCAGAATATAGGAAAATACATGAAAACATGGATAATTCAGAGAAAATGACTATAAACAGATGAGAACTTGTTTAGAACAGCTCAAAGAGATTCTCCAAGTCAGTTCTTAGCGTAGTAAAGGTAGCTAAGATCCGGGAAATCATTAATTCGAGTTAAGATCACATGAAACACTGTATGAATCCTATATTCCTTACTTAAAGGAGACTAGAGTGGTAAATGGGTGTTATACAAGGCAGAATACCATTGAAATAGAGAAAGAATCACTTTCGGCAGCTTTGGAAAGCCTTACACTTCACTGAAATATAGTACTACACTCTGTAACACAGTTGAGAGACAATGTTCCCGAGCTGACTCAGTTCATAACAGTGTGTAGGAAGTTGTTTGATAAAGTGGGCAAAGCTTATACTTGGACCAGAAGGCAGAATATAGGAAACTACATGAAAACATGGATAATTCAGAGAAAATGACTGTAAACAGATGAGAACTTGTTTAGAACAGCTCAAAGAGATTCTCCAGTCAGTTCTTAGCGTAGTAAAGGTAGCTAAGATCCGGGAAATCCTTAATTCGAGTTAAGATCACATGAAACACTGTATGAATCCTATATTCTTTACTTGAAGGAAACTAGAGTGGTAAATGTGTGTTATACAAGGCAGAATACCACTGAAATAGAGAAAGAAAGACGTTCGGCAGCTTTGGAAAGCCTTACACTTCACTGAAATGTAATACTACACTCTATAACACAGTTGAGAGACAATGTTCCCGAGCTGCCTCAGTTCATAACAGTGTGTAGGAAGTTGTTTGATAAAGTGGGCAAAGCTTATACTTGGACCAGAAGGCAGAATATAGGAAACTACATGAAAACATGGATAATTCAGAGAAAATGACTGTAAACAGATGAGAACTTGTTTAAAACAGCTCAAAGAGATTCTCCAGTCAGTTCTTAGCGTAGTAAAGGTAGCTAAGATCCGGGAAATCCTTAATTCGAGTTAAGATCACATGAAACACTGTATGAATCCTATATTCTTTACTTGAAGGAGACTAGAGTGGTAAATGTGTGTTATACAAGGCAGAATACCACTGAAATAGAGAAAGAAACACGTTCGGCAGCTTAGGAAAGCCTTACACTTCACTGAAATGTAATACTACACTCTATAACACAGTTGAGAGACAATGTTCCCGAGCTGCCTCAGTTCATAACAGTGTGTAGGAAGTTGTTTCATAAAGTGGGCAAAGCTTATACTTGGACCAGAAGGCAGAATATAGGAAACTACATGAAAACAAGGATAATTCAGAGAAAATGACTGTAAACAGATGAGAACTTGTTTAGAACAGCTCAAAGAGATTCTCCAGTCAGTTCTTAGGTACCTAAGGCAGAATACCAGCTCAAAGAGATTCTCCAGTCAGTTCTTAGGTAGCTAAGGCAGAATACCATTGAAATAGAGAAAGAAACACGTTCGGCAGCTTTGGAAAGCCTTACACTTCACTGAAATGTAGTACTACACACTATAACACAGTTGAGAGACAAGGTTCCCGAGCTGCCTCAGTTCATAACAGTGTGTAGGAAGTTGTTTGATAAAGTGGGCAAAGCTTATACTAGGACCAGAAGGCAGAATATAGGAAACTACATGAAAACATGGATAATTCAGAGAAAATGACTGTAAACAGATGAGAACTTGTTCAGAACAGCTGAAAGAGGTTCTCCAATCAGTTCTTAGTGTAGAAAAGGTAGCTAAGATCCGGGAAATCCTTAATTCAAGTTAAGATGACTTGAAACACAGTATGAATCCTATATTCTTTACTTAAAGGAGACTGGAGTGGTAAATGTGTGTTTTACAAGGCAGAATACCATTGAAATAGAGAAAGAAACATGTTCGGCAGCTTTGGAAAGCCTTACACTTCACTGAAATATAGTACTACACTCTGTAACACAGTAGAGAGACAATGTTCCCGAGCTGACTCAGTTCATAACAGTGTGTAGGAAGTTGTTTGATAAAGTGGGCAAAGCTTATACTTGGACCAGAAGGCAGAATATAGGAAACTACATGAAAACATGGATAATTCAGAGAAAATGACTATAAACAGATGAGAACTTGTTTAGAACAGCTCAAAGAGATTCTCCAAGTCAGTTCTTAGCGTAGTAAAGGTAGCTAAGATCCGGGAAATCATTAATTCGAGTTAAGATCACATGAAACACTGTATGAATCCTATATTCCTTACTTAAAGGAGACTAGAGTGGTAAATGGGTGTTATACAAGGCAGAATACCATCGAAATAGAGAAAGAAACACTTTCGGCAGCTTTGGAAAGCCTTACACTTCACTGAAATATAGTACTACACTCTGTAACACAGTTGAGAGACAATGTTCCCGAGCTGACTCAGTTCATAACAGTGTGTAGGAAGTTGTTTGATAAAGTGGGCAAAGCTTATACTTGGACCAGAAGGCAGAATATAGGAAACTACATGAAAACATGGATAATTCAGAGAAAATGACTGTAAACAGATGAGAACTTGTTTAGAACAGCTCAAAGAGATTCTCCAGTCAGTTCTTAGCGTAGTAAAGGTAGCTAAGATCCGGGAAATCCTTAATTCGAGTTAAGATCACATGAAACACTGTATGAATCCTATATTCTTTACTTGAAGGAGACTAGAGTGGTAAATGTGTGTTATACAAGGCAGAATACCACTGAAATAGAGAAAGAAACACGTTCGGCAGCTTTGGAAAGCCTTACACTTCACTGAAATGTAATACTACACTCTATAACACAGTTGAGAGACAATGTTCCCGAGCTGCCTCAGTTCATAACAGTGTGTAGGAAGTTGTTTGATAAAGTGGGCAAAGCTTATACTTGGACCAGAAGGCAGAATATAGGAAACTACATGAAAACATGGATAATTCAGAGAAAATGACTGTAAACAGATGAGAACTTGTTCAGAACAGCTCAAAGAGATTCTCCAATCAGTTCTTAGTGTAGAAAAGGTAGCTAAGATCCGGGAAATCCTTAATTCAAGTTAAGATGACTTGAAACACTGTATGAATCCTATATTCTTTACTTAAAGGAGACTGGAGTGGTAAATGTGTGTTTTACAAGGCAGAATACCATTGAAATAGAGAAAGAAACACGTTCGGCAGCTTTGGAAAGCCTTACACTTCACTGAAATATAGTACTACACTCTGTAACACAGTAGAGAGACAATGTTCCCGAGCTGCCTCAGTTCATAACAGTGTGTAGGAAGTTGTTTGATAAAGTGGGCAAAGCTTATACTTGGACCAGAAGGCAGAATATAGGAAACTACATGAAAACATGGATAATTCAGAGAAAATGACTGGAAACAGATGAGAACTTGTTTAGAACAGCTCAAAGACATTCTCCAGTCAGTTCTTAGCGTAGTAAAAGTAGCTAAGAACCGGGAAATCATTAATTCTAGTTAAGATGACATGAAACACTCTATGAATCCTATATTCCTTACTTAAAGGAGACTAGAGTGGTAAATGTGTGTTATACAAGGCAGAATACCGTTGAAATAGAGAAAGAAACACGTTAGGCAGCTTTGGAAAGCCTTACACTTCACTGAAACGTAGTACTACACTCTATAACACAGTTGAGAGACAATGTTCCCGAGTTGCCTCAGTTCATAACAGTGTGTAGGAAGTTGTTTGATAAAGTGGGCAAAGCTTATACTTGGACCAGAAGGCAGAATATAGGAAACTACATGAAAACATGGATAATTCAGAGAAAATGACTATAAACAGATGAGAACTTGTTTAGAACAGCTCAAAGAGATTCTCCAAGTCAGTTCTTAGCGTAGTAAAGGTAGCTAAGATCCGGGAAATCATTAATTCGAGTTAAGATCACATGAAACACTGTATGAATCCTATATTCCTTACTTAAAGGAGACTAGAGTGGTAAATGGGTGTTATACAAGGCAGAATACCATTGAAATAGAGAAAGAAACACTTTCGGCAGCTTTGGAAAGCCTTACACTTCACTGAAATATAGTACTACACTCTGTAACACAGTTGAGAGACAATGTTCCCGAGCTGACTCAGTTCATAACAGTGTGTAGGAAGTTGTTTGATAAAGTGGGCAAAGCTTATACTTGGACCAGAAGGCAGAATATAGGAAACTACATGAAAACATGGATAATTCAGAGAAAATGACTGTAAACAGATGAGAACTTGTTTAGAACAGCTCAAAGAGATTCTCCAGTCAGTTCTTAGCGTAGTAAAGGTAGCTAAGATCCGGGAAATCCTTAATTCGAGTTAAGATCACATGAAACACTGTATGAATCCTATATTCTTTACTTGAAGGAGACTAGAGTGGTAAATGTGTGTTTTACAAGGCAGAATACCACTGAAATAGAGAAAGAAACACGTTCGGCAGCTTTGGAAAGCCTTACACTTCACTGAAATGTAATACTACACTCTATAACACAGTTGAGAGACAATGTTCCCGAGCTGCCTCAGTTCATAACAGTGTGTAGGAAGTTGTTTGATAAAGTGGGCAAAGCTTATACTTGGACCAGAAGGCAGAATATAGGAAACTACATGAAAACATGGATAATTCAGAGAAAATGACTGTAAACAGATGAGAACTTGTTTAGAACAGCTCAAAGAGATTCTCCAAGTCAGTTCTTAGTGTAGAAAAGGTAGCTGAGATCCGGGAAATCCTTAATTCAAGTTAAGATCACATGAAACACTGTATGAATCCTATATTCTTTACTTAAAGGAGACTGGAGTGGTAAATGTGTGTTATACAAGGCAGAATACCACTGAAATAGAGAAAGAAACACGTTCGGCAGCTTTGGAAAGCCTTACACTTCACTGAAATGTAATACTACACTCTATAACACAGTTGAGAGACAATGTTCCCGAGCTGCCTCAATTCATAACAGTGTGTAGGAAGTTGTTTGATAAAGTGGGCAAAGCTTTTACTTGGACTAGAAGGCAGAATATAGGAAACTACATGAAAACATGGATAATTCAGAGAAAATGACTGTAAAAAGATGAGAACTTGTTTAGAACAGCTCAAAGAGATTCTCCAATCAGTTCTTAGTGTAGTAAAGGTAGCTAAGATCCGGGAAATCCTTAATTCGAGTTAAGATGACATGAAACACTGTATGAATCCTATATTCTTTACTTAAGGGAGAATAGAGTGGTAAATGTGTGTTATACAGGGCAGAATGCCATTGAAATAGAGAAAGAAACGCATTCGACATATTTGGAAAGCATTACACTTCACTAAAATGTAGTACTACACTCTATAACACAGTTGAGAGACAATGTTCCCGAGCTGCCTCAGTTCATAACAGTGTGTAGGAAGTTGTTTGATAAAGTGGGCAAAGCTTATACTTGGACCAGAAGGCAGAATATAGGAAACTACATGAAAACTTGGATAATTCAGAGAAAATGACTGGAAACAGATGAGAGATTGTTTAGAACAGCTGAAAGAGATTCTCCAAATCAGTTCTTAGTGTAGAAAATGTAGCTAAGATCCGGGAAATCCTTAATTCGAGTTAAGATGACATAAAACACTGTATGAATCCTATATTCTTTACTTAAAGGAGACTAGAGTGGTAAATGTGTGTTATACAAGGCAGAATACCATCGAAATAGAGAAAGAAACATGTTCGGCAGCTTTGGAAAGCATTACACTTCACTGAAATGTAGTACTACACTCTATAACACAGTTGAGAGACAATGTTCCCGAGCTGCCTCAGTTCATAACAGTGTGTAGGAAGTTGTTTGATAAAGTGGGCAAAGCTTATACTTGGACCAGAAGGCAGAATATAGGAAACTACATGAAAACATGGATAATTCAGAGAAAATGACTGTAAACAGATGAGAACTTGTTTAGAACAGCTCAAAGAGATTCTCCATTCAGTTCTTATTGTAGTAAATGTAGCTAAGATACGGGAAATCTTAATTCGAGTTAAGATCACATGAAACACTGTATGAATCCTATATTCTTTACTTAAAGGAGACTAGAGTGGTAAATGTGTGTTATACAAGGCAGAATACCACTGAAATAGAGAAAGAAACACGTTCGTCAGCTTAGGAAAGCCTTACACTTCACTGAAATTTAATACTACACTCTATAACACAGTTGAGAGACAATGTTCCCGAGCTGCCTCAGTTCATAACAGTGTGTAGGAAGTTGTTTCATAAAGTGGGCAAAGCTTATACTTGGACCAGAAGGCAGAATATAGGATACTACATGAAAACAAGGATAATTCAGAGAAAATGACTGTAAACAGATGAGAACTTGTTTAGAACAGCTCAAAGAGATTCTCCAGTCAGTTCTTAGGTACCTAAGGCAGAATACCAGCTCAAAGAGATTCTCCAGTCAGTTCTTATGTAGCTAAGGCAGAATACCATTGAAATAGAGAAAGAAACACGTTCGGCAGCTTTGGAAAGCCTTACACTTCACTGAAATGTAGTACTACACTCTATAACACAGTTGAGAGACAAGGTTCCCGAGCTGCCTCAGTTCATAACAGTGTGTAGGAAGTTGTTTGATAAAGTGGGCAAAGCTTATACATGGACCAGAAGGCAGAATATAGGAAACTACATGAAAACATGGATAATTCAGAGAAAAAGACTATAAACAGATGAGAACTTGTTTAGAACAGCTCAAAGAGATTCTCCATTCAGTTCTTATTGTAGTAAATGTAGCTAAGATCCGGGAAATCCTTAATTCGAGTTAAGATCACATGAAACACTGTATGAATCCTATATTCTTTACTTAAAGGAGACTAGAGTGCTAAATCTGTGTTATACAAGGTAGAATACCATTGAAATAGAGAATTAAACAAGTTTGGCAGCTTTGGAAAGCCTTACACTTCACTGAAATGTAGTACTACACTCTATAACACAGTTGAGAGACAATGTTCCCGAGCTGCCTCAGTTCATAACAGTGTGTAGGAAGTTGTTTGATAAAGTGGGCAAAGCTTATACTTGGACCAGAAGGCAGAATATAGGAAACTACATGAAAACATGGATAATTCAGAGAAAATGACTGGAAACAGATGAGAACTTGTTTAGAACAGCTCAAAGAGATCCTCCAAGTCAGTTCTTAGCGAAGTAAAGGTAGCTAAGATCCGGGAAATCATTAATTCGAGTTAAGATCACATGAAACACTGTATGAATCCTATATTCCTTACTTAAAGGAGACTAGAGTGGTAAATGGGTGTTATACAAGGCAGAATACCATTGAAATAGAGAAAGAAACACGTTCGGCAGCTTTGGAAAGCCTTACACTTCACTGAAATATAGTACTACACTCTGTAACACAGTTGAGAGACAATGTTCCCGAGCTGACTCAGTTCATAACAGTGTGTAGGAAGTTGTTTGATAAAGTGGGCAAAGCTTATACTTGGACCAGAAGGCAGAATATAGGAAACTACATGAAAACATGGATAATTCAGAGAAAATGACTGTAAACAGATGAGAACTTGTTTAGAACAGCTCAAAGAGATTCTCCATTCAGTTCTTATTGTAGTACATGTAGCTAAGATCCGGGAAATCCTTAATTCGAGTTAAGATCACATGAAACACTGTATGAATCCTATATTCTTTACTTAAAGGAGATTAGAGTGCTAAATGTGTGTTATACAAGGTAGAATACCATTGAAATAGAGAATTAAACACGTTTGGCAGCTTTGGAAAGCCTTACACTTCTCTGAAATGTAGTACTACACTCTATAACACAGTTGAGAGACAATGTTCCCGAGCTGCCTCAGTTCATAACAGTGTGTAGGAAGTTGTTTGATAAAGTGGGCAAAGCTTATACTTGGACCAGAAGGCAGAATATAGGAAACTACATGAAAACATGGATAATTCAGAGAAAATGACTGGAAACAGATGAGAACTTGTTTAGAACAGCTCAAAGAGATTCTCCAGTCAGTTCTTAGCGTAGTAAAAGTAGCTAAGATCCGGGAAATCATTAATTCTAGTTAAGATGACATGAAACACTCTATGAATCCTATATTCTTTACTTAAAGGAGACTAGAGTGGTAAATGTGTGTTATACAAGGCAGAATACCGTTGAAATAGAGAAAGAAACACGTTAGGCAGCTTTGGAAAGCCTTACACTTCACTGAAACGTAGTACTACACTCTATAACACAGTTGAGAGACAATGTTCCCGAGCTGCCTCAGTTCAAAACAGTGTGTAGGAAGTTGTTTGATAAAGTGGGCAAAGCTTATACTTGGACCAGAAGGCAGAATATAGGAAACTACATGAAAACATGGATAATTCAGAGAAAATGAGTATAAACAGATGAGAACTTGTTTAGAACAGCTCAAAGAGATTCTCCATTCAGTTCTTATTGTAGTAAATGTAGATAAGATCCGGGAAATCCTTAATTCGAGTTAAGATCACATGAAACACCGTATGAATCCTATATTCTTTACTTAAAGGAGACTAGAGTGCTAAATCTGTGTTATACAAGGTAGAATACCATTGAAATAGAGAATTAAAAACGTTTGGCAGCTTTGGAAAGCCTTACACTTCACTGAAATGTAGTACTACACGCTATAACACAGTTGAGAGACAATGTTCCCGAGTTGCCTCAGTTCATAACAGTGTGTAGGAAGTTGTTTGATAAAGTGGGCAAAGCTTATACTTGGACCAGAAGGCAGAATATAGGAAACTACATGAAAACATGGATAATTCAGAGAAAATGACTGGAAACAGATGAGAACTTGTTTAGAACAGCTCAAAGAGATTCTCCAAGTCAGTTCTTAGCGTAGTAAAGGTAGCTAAGATCCGGGAAATCATTTATTCGAGTTAAGATCACATGAAACACTGTATGAATCCTATATTCCTTACCTAAAGGAGACTAGAGTGGTAAATGGGTGTTATACAAGGCAGAATACCATTGAAATAGAGAAAGAAACACGTTCGGCAGCTTTGGAAAGCCTTACACTTCACTGAAATGTAGTACTACACTCTATAACACAGTTGAGAGACAATGTTCCCGAGCTGCCTCAGTTCATAACAGTGTGTAGGAAGTTGTTTGATAAAGTGGGCAAAGCTTATACTAGGACCAGAAGGCAGAATATAGGAAACTACATGAAAACATGGATAATTCAGAGAAAATGACTGTAAACAGATGAGAACTTGTTCAGAACAGCTGAAAGAGGTTCTCCAGTCAGTTCTTAGTGTAGAAAAGGTAGCTAAGATCCGGGAAATCCTTAATTCAAGTTAAGATGACTTGAAACACTGTATGAATCCTATATTCTTTACTTAAAGGAGACTGGAGTGGTAAATGTGTGTTTTACAAGGCAGAATACCATTGAAATAGAGAAAGAAACACGTTCGGCAGCTTTGGAAAGCCTTACACTTCACTGAAATATAGTACTACACTATGTAACACAGTAGAGAGACAATGTTCCCGAGCTGCCTCAGTTCATAACAGTGTGTAGGAAGTTGTTTGATAAAGTGGGCAAAGCTTATACTTGGACCAGAAGGCAGAATATAGGAAACTACATGAAAACATGATTAATTCAGAGAAAATGACTGTAAACAGATGAGAACTTGTTTAGAACCGCTCAAAGAGATTCTCCAAGTCAGTTCTTAGCGTAGTAAAGGTAGCTAAGATCCGGGAAATCATTAATTCGAGTTAAGATCACATGAAACACTGTATGAATCCTATATTCCTTACTTAAAGGAGACTAGAGTGGTAAATGGGTGTTATACAAGGCAGAATACCATTGAAATAGAGAAAGAAACACGTTCGGCAGCTTTGGAAAGCCTTACACTTCACTGAAATGTAGTACTACACTCTATAACACAGTTGAGAGACAATGTTCCCGAGCTGCCTCAGTTCATAACAGTGTGTAGGAAGTTGTTTGATAAAGTGGGCAAAGCTTATACTTGGAACAGAAGGCAGAAAATCACTTTGCACTCCTGGGGCACCTTCACCGGGCCCCAGGGCCTTCCCCACTGGACCACCTCCAGCTTTTGACACCGGCCCCAACCCACTCTTCCCTTGACCGCTTCCCGCAGGTCAGCTAAGGGGCCGGCCAAGCCGCCGGGCCCCCTCTTTAGGTCCCTGCCGCCGGCAGACCCGCCTGCTGGTCACCCGTGTCCCTGCCCGCGACCCTCTCTCCTGCTTACCTCACCACTTCAGGCTGTTCACCTGGCCCCGCCCCCTTGATCCAGTGACCGCCTCCAGCTGCTCACCTGGCCCCGCCCCCGCCTTGACTTGACCTGGCTCAGCTGTGGGCCTGGGCCCGCCTCCTGGTTCCGGAAACCACGCCCCTGGTCCATTCGACCAATGATCGAGCAGCACCAGCCAGTCTGCCCTGCTCCCAAACACAGAGGAATAGCCCCCACCACTGGGATGTAAAGGCACATAGCCCTCTGCTCACAGGGTGCCTCCCAGGTCCCCAAGCGTGGGCAGACCAGCCAGCCCTCCCTTCAGGACACCCAGGGTCCTCCATGAGCCTCGGGGCCGGCCCTCCTCCCTCACACCCTTCCACCCCCGGTCCCCATGGCTCACACCAAAGGGCAGCTCACAGCAGAGTGTCCTGGGACACCCACAGCCCTGCCTATGGGCTTTGACAACCGGGAGAGAGCTGTGTCAAGTCCGAGAAATTATCACTTTCCACTCTGGGGGCACCTCCCCGACCCCTCCGGAGGTTCTGACTGGTCTGGTGGCCCGGCCGCGGGGGCCTGCTTTCCGCCCCATTCGCCTGGAACGCCCTGCCCTGAGGACAAGGGTCCCTCTTGCTGGCATCCAGTCTGAAGCTCAGGCAGGTGACGCTTTTGTGGGCACTTGAGACCCTCGTCCAGGTTTCACAGGGCCCCAGGGCCTTAGCCACTGGTGAGGGTTAGGTTGAGGGATAGGCTTAGTTTTAGGGTTAGTGTGAGCCTTTGACAACGGGGAGAGAGCTGTGTCAAGTCCGAGAAAATCACTTTGCGCTCCTGGGGCACCTTCACCGGGCCCCAGGGCCTTCCCCACTGGACCACCTCCAGCTTTTGACACCGGCCCCAACACACTCTTCCCTTGACCGCTTCCCGCAGGTCAGCTAAGGGGCTGGCCAAGCCGCTGGGCCGCTCTTTAGGTCCCTGCCGCCGGCAGACCCGCCTGCTGGTCACCCGTGTCCCTGCCCGCGACCCTCTCTCCTGCTTACCTCACCACTTCAGGCTGTTCACCTGGCCCCGCCCCCTTGATCCCGTGACCGCCTCCAGCTGCTCACCTGGCCCCGCCCCCGCCTTGACTTGACCTGGCCCAGCTGTGGGCCTGGGCCCGCCTCCTGGTTCCGGAAACCACGCCCCTGGTCCATTCGACCAATGAGCGAGCAGCACCAGCCAGTCTGCCCTGCTCCCAAACACAAAGGAATAGCCCCCACCACTGGGATGTAAAGGCACATAGCCCTCTGCTCACAGGGTGCCTCCCAGGCCCCAAGCGTGGGCAGACCAGCCAGCCCTCCCTTCAGGTCACCCAGGGGCCTCCATGAGCCTCGGGGCCGGCCCTCTAACACCCCCGCCCCGGCCCCCATGGCTCCCACCAAAGGGCAGCTCAGAGCAGAGTGTCCTGGGACGCCCAGAGCCCTGCCTATGGGCTTTGACAACCGGGAGAGAGCTGTGTCAAGTCCGAGAAATTATCACTTTCCACTCTGGGGGCACCTCCCCGCCCCCTCCGGAGGTTCTGATTGGTCTGGTGGCCCGGACCCGGGGGCCTGCTTTCCGCCCCATTCCCCTGGAACGCCCTGCCCTGAGGACAAGGGTCCCTCTTGCTGGCATCCAGTCTGAAGCTCAGGCAGGTGAGGCTTTTGTGGGCACTTGAGACCCTCGTCCAGGTTTCACAGGGCCCCAGGGCCTTAGCCACTGGTGAGGGTTAGGTTGAGGGATAGGCTTAGTTTTAGGGTTACGGTTAGCCTTTGAGAACGGGGAGAGAGCTGTGTCAAGTCCGAGAAAATCACTTTGTGCTCCGGGGGCACCTTCACGGGGCCCCAGGGCCTTCACCACTGGACCACCTCCAGCTTTTGACACCGGCCCCAACCCACTCTTCCCTTGACCGCTTCCCGCAGGTCAGCTAAGGGGCCGGCCAAGCCGCCGGGCCCCCTCTTTAGGTCCCTGCCGCCGGCAGACCCGCCTGCTGGTCACCCTTGTCCCTGCCTGCGACCCTCTCTCCTGCTTACCTCACCACTTCAGGCTGTTCACCTGGCCCCGCCCCCGTGTTCCCGTGACCGCCTCCAGCTGCTCACCTGGCCCCGCCCCATCCTTGACTTAACCTGGCTCAGCTGTGGGCCTGGGCCCGCCTCCTGGTTCCGGAAACCACGCCCCTGGTCCATTCGACCAATGAGCGAGCAGCACCAGCCAGCCTGCCCTGCTCCCAAACACAGAGGAATAGCCCCACCACTGGGATGTAAAGGCACATAGCCCTCTGCTCACAGGGTGCCTCCCAGGTCCCCAAGCGTGGGCAGACCAGCCAGCCATCCCTTCAGGACACCCAGGGGCCTCCATGAGCCTCGGGGCCGGCCCTCTAACCCCCCCGCCCCGGCCCCCACCGCTCCCACCAAAGGGCAGCTCAGAGCAGAGTGTCCCGGGACGCCCAGAGCCCTGCCTATGGGCTTTGAAAACCGGGAGAGAGCTGTGCCAAGTCCGAGAAATCATCACTTTCCACTCTAGGGGCACCTCCCCGGCACCTCCGGAGGTTCTGATTGGTCTGGTGGCCCGGCCCCGGGGGCCTGCTTTCTGCCCCATTCGCCTGGAACGCCCTGCCCTGAGGACAAGGGTCCCTCTTGCTGGCATCCAGTCTGAAGCTCAGGCAGGTGAGGCTTTTGTGGGCACTTGAGACCCTCGTCCAGGTTTCACAGGGCCCCAGGGCCTTAGCCACTGGTGAGGGTTAGGTTGAGGGATAGGCTTAGTTTTAGGGTTAGGGTGAGCCTTTGACAATGGGGAGAGAGCTGTGTCAAGTCCGAGAAAATCACTTTGCGCTCCTGGGGCACCTTCACCGGGCCCCAGGGCCTTCCCCACTGGACCACCTCCAGCTTTTGACACTGGCCCCAACCCACTCTTCCCTTGACCGCTTCCCGCAGGTCAGCTAAGGGGCCGGCCAAGCCGCCGGGCCCCCTCTTTAGGTCCCTGCCGCCAGCAGACCCGCCTGCTGGTCACCCGTGTCCCTGCCCGCGACCCTCTCTCCTGCTTACCTCACCACTTCAGGCTGTTCACCTGGCCCCGCCCCCTTGATCCCGTGACCGCCTCCAGCTGCTCACCTGGCCCCGCCCCCGCCTTGACTTGACCTGGCTCAGCTGTGGGCCTGGGCCCGCCTCCTGGTTCCGGAAACCACGCCCCTGGTCCATTCGACCAATGAGCGAGCAGCACCAGCCAGTCTGCCCTGCTCCCAAACACAGAGGAATAGCCCCCACCACTGGGATGTAAAGGCACATAGCCCTCTGCTCACAGGGTGCCTCCCAGGTACCCAAGCGTGGGCAGACAAGCCAGCCATCCCTTCAGGACACCCAGGGTCCTCCATGAGCCTCGGGGCCGGCCCTCTAACCCCCCCGCCCCGGCCCCCACCGCTCCCACCAAAGGGCAGCTCAGAGGAGAGTGTCCTGGGACGCCCAGAGCCCTGCCTATGGGCTTTGACAACCGGGAGAGAGCTTTGTCAAGTCCGAGAAATTATCACTTTCCACTCTGGGGGCACCTCCCCGGCCCCTCCGGAGGTTCTGACTGGTCTGGTGGCCCCGGCCCGGGGCCTGCTTTCTGCCCCATTCGCCTGGAACGCCCTGCCCTGAGGACAAGGGTCCCTCTTGCTGGCATCCAGTCTGAAGCTCAGGCAGGTGAGGCTTTTGTGGGCACTTGAGACCCTCGTCCAGGTTTCACAGGGCCCCAGGGCCTTAGCCACTGGTGAGGGTTAGGTTGAGGTATAGGCTTAGTTTTAGGTTGAGGGTGAGCCTTTGACAACGGGGAGAGAGCTGTGTCAAGTCCGAGAAAATCACTTTGCGCTCCTGGGGCACCTTCACCGGGCCCCAGGGCCTTCCCAACTGGACCTCCTCCAGCTTTTGACACCGGCCCCAACCCACTCTTCCCTTGACCGCTTCCCGCAGGTCAGCTAAGGGGCCGGCCAAGCCGCCGGGCCCCCTATTTGGTCCCTGCCGCCGGCAGACCCGCCTGCTGGTCACCCGTGTCCCTGCCCGCCACCCTCTCTTCTGCTTACCTAACCACTTCAGGCTGTTCACCTGGCCCCGCCCCCTTGATCCCGTGACCGCCTCCAGCTGCTCACCTGGCCCCGCCCCCGCCTTGACTTGACCTGGCTCAGCTGTGGGCCTGGGCCCGCCTCCTGGTTCCGGAAACCACGCCCCTGGTCCATTCGACCAATGAGCGAGCAGCACCAGCCAGTCTGCCCTGCTCCCAAACACAAAGGAATAGCCCCCACCACTGGGAGGTAAAGGCACATAGCCCTCTGCTCACAGGGTGCCTCCCAGGCCCCAAGCGTGGGCAGACCAGCCAGCCCTCCCTTCAGGACACCCAGGGGCCTCCATGAGCCTCGGGGCCGGCCCTCTAACCCCCCCGCCCCGGCCCCCATCGCTCCCACCAAAGGGCAGCTCACAGCAGATTGTCCTGGGACGCCCAGAGCCCTTCCTATGGGCTTTGAAAACCGGGAGAGAGCTGTGTCAAGTCCGAAAAATCATCACTTTCCACTCTAGGGGCACCTCCCCGGCACCTCCGGAGGTTCTGACTGGTCTGGTGGCCCGGCCCCCGGGGGCCTGCTTTCCGCCCCATTCGCCTGGAACGCCCTGCCCTGAGGACAAGGGTCCCTCTTGCTGGCATCCAGTCTGAAGCTCAGGCAGGTAAGGCTTTTGTGGGCACTTGAGACAATCGTCCAGGTTTCACAGGGCCCCAGGGCCTTAGCCACTGGTGAGGGTTAGGTTGAGAGATAGGCTTAGTTTTAGGGTTAGGGTTAGCCTTTGACAACGGGGAGAGAGCTGTATCAAGTCCGAGAAAATCACTTGGCGCTCCTGGGGCACCTTCACCGGGCCCCAGGGCCTTCCCCACTGGACCACCTCCAGCTTTTGACACCGGCCCCAACCCACTCTTCCCTTGACCGCTTCCCGCAGGTCAGCTAAGGGGCCGGCCAAGCCGCCGGGCCCCCTCTTTAGGTCCCTGCCGCTGGCAGACCCGCCTAGTGGTCACCTGTGTCCCTGCCCGCGACCCTCTCTCCTGCTTACCTCACCACTTCAGGCTGTTCAACTGGCCCTGCCCCCTTGATCCCGTGACCGCCTCCAGCTGCTCACCTTGCCCCGCCCCCGCCTTGACTTGACCTGGCTCAGCTGTGGGCCTGGGCCCGCCTCCTGGTTCCGGAAACCACGCCCCTGGTCCATTGGACCAATGAGCGAGCAGCACCAGCCAGTCTGCCCTGCTCCCAAACACAGAGGAATAGCCCCCACCACTGGGATGTAAAGGCACATAGCCCTCTGCTCACAGGGTGCCTCCCAGGTCCCCAAGCGTGGGCAGACCAGCCAGCCCTCCCTTCAGGACACCCAGGGTCCTCCATGAGCCTCGGGGCCGGCCCTCTAACCCTCCCGCCCAGGCCCACATCGCTCCCACCAAAGGGCAGCTCAGAGCCGAGTGTCCTGGGACGCCCAGAGCCCTGCCTATGGGCTTTGACAACCGGGAGAGAGCTGTGTCAAGTCCGAGAAATTATCACTTTCCACTCTGGCGGCACCTCCCCGGCCCCTCCGGAGGTTCTGACTGGTCTGGTGGAACAGCCCCGGGGGCCTGCTTTCTGCCCCATTCGCCTGGAACGCCCTGCCCTGAGGACAAGGGTCCCTCTTGCTGGAATCCAGTCTGAAGCTCAGGCAGGTGAGGCTTTTGTGGGCACTTGAGACCCTCGTCCAGGTTTCACAGGGCCCCAGGGCCTTAGCCACTGGTGAGGGTTAGGTTGAGGGATAGGCTTAGTTTTAGGGTTAGGGTTAGCCTTTGACAACGGGAAGAGAGCTGTATCAAGTCCGAGAAAATCACTTTGCGCTCCTGGGGCACCTTCACCGGGCCCCAGGGCCTTCCCCACTGGACCACCTCCAGCTTTTGACACCGGCCCCAACCCACTCTTCCCTTGACCGCTTCCCGCAGGTCAGCTAAGGGGCCGGCCAAGCCGCCGGGCCCCCTCTTTAGGTACATGCTGCCGGCAGACCCGCCTGCTGGTCACCCGTGTCCCTGCCCGCGACCCTCTCTCCTGCTTACCTCACCACTTCAGGCTGTTCACCTGGCCCCGCCCCCGTGATCCCGTGACCGCCTCCAGCTGCTCACCTGGCCCCGCCCCCGCCTTGACTTGACCTGGCTCAGCTGTGGGCCTGGGCCCGCCTCCTGGTTCCGGAAACCACGCCCCTGGTCCATTCGACCAATGAGCGAGCAGCACCAGCCAGTCTGCCCTGCTTCCAAACACAGAGGAATAGCCCCCACCACTGGGATGTAAAGGCACATAGCCCTCTGCTCACAGGGTGCCTCCCAGGTCCCCAAGCGTGGGCAGACCAGCCAGCCCTCCCTTCAGGACACCCAGGGGCCTCCATGAGCCTCGGGGCCGGCCCTCTAACCCCCCTGCCCCGGCCCCCATCGCTCCCACCAAAGGGCAGCTCAGAGCAGAGTGTCCCGGGACGCCCAGAGCCCTGCCTATGGGCTTTGAAAACCGGGAGAGAGCTGTGCCAAGTCCGAGAAATCATCACTTTCCACTCTAGGGGCACCTCCCCGGCACCTCCGGAGGTTCTGAGTGGTCTGGTGGCCCGGCCCCGGGGGCCTGCTTTCTGCCCCATTCGCCTGGAACGCCCTGCCCTGAGGACAAGGGTCCCTCTTGCTGGCATCCAGTCTGAAGCTCAGGCAGGTGAGGCTTTTGTGGGCACTTGAGACCCTCGTCCAGGTTTCACAGGGCCCCAGGGCCTTAGCCACTGGTGAGGGTTAGGTTGAGGGATAGGCTTAGTTTTAGGGTTACGGTTAGCCTTTGACAACGGGAAGAGAGCTGTGTCAAGTCCGAGAAAATCACTTTGCGCTCCTGGGGCACCTTCACCGGGCCCCAGGGCCTTCCCCACTGTACCACCTCCAGCTTTTGACACCGGCCCCAACCCACTCTTCCCTTGACCGCTTCCCGCAGGTCAGCTAAGGGGTTGTCCAAGCCGCGGGGCCCCCTCTTTAGGTACATGCTGCCGGCAGACCCGCCTGCTGGACACCTGTGTCCCTGCCCGCGACCCTCTCTCCTGCTTACCTCACCACTTCAGGCTGTTCACCTGGCCCCACCCCCGTGATCCCGTGACCGCCTCCAGCTGCTCACCTGGCCCCGCCCACGCCTTGACTTGACCAGGCTCAGCTGTGGGCCTGGGCCCGCCTCCTGGTTCCGGAAACCACGCCCCTGGTCCATTCGACCAATGAGCGAGCAGCACCAGCCAGTCTGCCCTGCTCCCAAACACAGAGGAATAGCCCCCACCACTGGGATGTAAAGGCACATAGGCCTCTGCTCACAGGGTGCCTCCCAGGTCCCAAGCGTGGGCAGACCAGCCAGCCCTCCCTTCAGGACACCCAGGGTCCTCCATGAGCCTCGGGGCCGGCCCTCTAACCCCCCCCCCCCGGCCCACATCGCTCCCACCAAAGGGCAGCTCAGAGCCGAGTGTCCTGGGACGCCCAGAGCCCTGCCTATGGGCTTTGACAACCGGGAGAGAGCTGTGTCAAGTCCGAGAAATTATCACTTTCCACTCTGGGGGCACCTCCCCGGCCCCTCCGGAGGTTCTGACTGGTCTGGTGGAACGGCCCCGGGGGCCTGCTTTCTGCCCCATTCGCCTGGAACGCCCTGCCCTGAGGACAAGGGTCCCTCTTGCTGGAATCCAGTCTCAAGCTCAGGCAGGTGAGGCTTTTGTGGGCACTTGAGACCCTCGTCCAGGTTTCACAGGGCCCCAGGGCCTTAGCCACTGGTGAGGGTTAGGTTGAGGGATAGGCTTAGTTTTAGGGTTAGGGTTAGCCTTTAACAACGGGGAGAGAGCTGTATCAAGTCCGAGAAAATCACTTGGCGCTCCTGGGGCACCTTCACCGGGCCCCAGGGCCTTCCCCACTGGACCACCTCCAGCTTTTGACACCGGCCCCAACCCTCTCTTCCCTTGACTGCTTCCCGCAGGTCAGCTAAGGGGCCGGCCAAGCCGCCGGGCCCCCTCTTGAGGTCCCTGCCGCCAGCAGACCCGCCTGCTGGTCACCCGTGTCCCTGCCCGCGACCCTCTCTCCTGCTTACCTCACCACTTCAGGCTGTTCACCTGGCCCCGCCCCCTTGATCCAGTGACCGCCTCCAGCTGCTCACCTGGCCCCGCCCCCGCCTTGACTTGACCTGGCTCAGCTGTGGGCCTGGGACCGCCTCCTGGTTCCGGAAACCACGCCCCTGGTCCATTCGACCAATGAGCGAGCAGCACCAGCCAGTCTGCCCTGCTCCCAAACACAGAGGAATAGCCCCCACCACTGGGATGTAAAGGCACATATCCCTCTGCTCACAGGGTGCCTCCCAGGTCCCAAGCGTGGGCAGACCAGCCAGCCCTCCCTTCATGACACCCAGGGTCCTCCATGAGCCTCGGGGCCGGCCCTCTAACCCCCCCGCCCCGGCCCACATCGCTCCCACCAAAGGGCAGCTCAGATCCGAGTGTCCTGGGACGCCCAGAGCCCTGCCTATGGGCTTTGACAACCGGGAGAGAGCTGTGTCAAGTCCG